>NC_137280.1:130735416-132110833 GCF_054371585.1 Giraffa tippelskirchi
AAAGTCTGAGAAACACGTGGCTGATACCATGAGTAATGGCTTTTTCTTTCTTTCGGCTGGCTCTCTGAGTAGTTTATCATTACTTGTGGCACCTTTAAACACAATCTTATCATCTATCTTCATTTTCTCTTTTGTACAGTAATTCCGATTGTCTTCCATTAATTTTTGCATGTTAACCTATTTGGCTTAAGGGGAATTCTCAACCTCAATATTAGTATAAAAAAGAAAATCACATATGAGCATGGGGATTTGTCTTCTAAGAATCATTTTGAGATGCTGGTGGCATATGAAATAGCATCCCAAATGGGAAGATAATATCCTTGTTAATCAAAAAACTATTTAAAAACTCAATTAACAGAACATTATGCTATATAATTAATCTTCATTGCATTTCACTGGTTTCTTCCCCATCCCCCTACAAAGTAGTTAATATGTCTTTTACGTCTTTGACTTCTATTATAATAATCAATAGGCTAAATTTCATAATACAAAGCTAGCCTAGAGAAGATAATCAGATACTTTTTCTCTGCCTGAAGTAATTAAGTCAAAATCATCAGAAGTTTCTTCCATTCTAAGTTGTGTTGAGTCTGTTGAGCCTTTGAGTAAAACTTAAACAAAACTAAAAGAGAAGAACTTGAAACAAATTTACTTTTGGGATATCAAGATCAGAAGATCTCCTGGAGAAGGGAATGACAACCCACTCCAGTATTTCTGCCTGGAGAATCCCATGGAAAGAGGAGCCTGGCGGGCTACAGTCCATGGGGTCCCAAAGAGTTGGACACAACTGAACAACTAACACAAAAATGTAAACAAAACAATAAATACAGTTATGAGAAAGAATTAAATTACTTGGAATCTGGAGGAACAAATGAGTGGAGATCTGGTCATGTTGAGATAAGCTATGCTTGAATAACCCTATGCCGGCTATTTCAGAACCATTACTTTATAGATTTATACACTGGCTTTTTACATTTGAGGGATTTGGGAGGTTCATATACATTAAAAACTTTCCCTCTTTTATCATAATATTAAAATAAAAATTGTAAGAACCTAGAAAAAGAAAACAATAAAAGTAACAAATTGACAAGTCACTCATAATGCATAAGATTACTCACGAAAAATCTTTCAGTGTGTTTCATTTCAGTCTTCAAAAATGTTAATAGAGGTTTGATCATTGTGTATACACAGTCTGCATTTTGTTTTACCTTGACATATGAGCATTACCCTTTCTTAATAAATGCTGGAGACAGGCAAAAAGCAAACCCAATGTTTCTTGATTTATACTTAAATGTATACTATTCAAAGACTCACACAGAGGATGATGACATAAGTCTCTCTCCAGCTTATTTGTTTGGCAGAGGGTATTTAATTTGTGTGTACTAATCCTCTTAATTGTTATGCTATTCAATTAGCACCCTTTTGTATTTGATTTTATTCTGAATTGTTTTGAGCATAGATGGCTTCTTTCAAGTAGGGTATTAAAAACCTTTCGAGTTGGTAATTCCACTGTGTAAAGGCTTAAAGATTAGTATAGAATCGAGTTCTCTATGCAATCCCTAACATCCTCTCTCTCTGATCCATTTATATCAATTTCCCCCCAAAACAATAAATGATGTAAGAAAAGTATGGAGGGAGAAAGAGAAGAAACCATTACTTGATCCATTTTCTGATGGCGACCCTGGGTTGGGAAGATTCCTTGGAGAAGGGAATGGCTACCGACCCCAGTATTCTTGCCTGGAGAATTCCATGGACAGAGGAGTCTGGCAGACTATAGTCTGTGGAGTCTCAAAGAGTTGGACACGACTGAGTGACTTTCACTTTCTCTACTTTCCTTCCTCTCTTCTTGACCTATGTTCCTAGTAGGGAGCTTGCTTGTGTCAAAGACATCTGCTTTCCAAACCCCCAAATGTATTCAGGGGTAATAACTTCTACTGAGTGTGCCAAACAGATACAGACGGTGTGTTTCGTTTTCTGAAACGTGTTCCCAGAATAACACTCAGTGAATCTGAAGACAGGAAGTCACATTCCAAAAACACCTGGAAATAATCTGCATTTGTCAAAAACTACAGATAACAAGTCTCACAGAATTCAGTCATGAATTTGTTATTTTGTTTAAAAAGAGTAAGTACAATTTACTGAGTTTCTATTCTCAGTCAGGCATTCCGCTAGGCATCTTGCAAGTATGGTTTCTAAGTTTTTCAACAGCCTGCAAAGTAAAAAGGAAAATGGAGGCTAAGAGAGATTGAAATATACGGTTTGCTGACTATATCTCTGAAAACACCAAACAAGGTAAGTCACCTTCACATACCATTAGTAGACAGAAGGAAGTAGGCTGCATTCTGCTGAGGGAGCCATCTTATTTTATTGATTTTTTCTTCTATCTCTAAACTTTTCAGGTAATCGAACTCAGGTTCATGGCTCTGGAATGTGCTGTAAACATTGTATTCACCCCTACGATGAACCTGATTTTTACTCTGTAGGAAGGGAAAAAAAACACATACAACAAAGATTAAATCATGTAAGCCAACTGAAAATTCATCAGTTCCTTCTTTTTTTTGAGCAGGATTATGAGAGGTGGGACAGGCAGACCATGTCTGAGTGGGCTGAGGGCAGGACTATGCTGACCACAGGTTGCTCTTTAGCTCAGTGGCCTCATGCCATTTGACTGTGCACCCCTGGTGGTAAATACTGGCACCTCCAATATTTACATATTTTTATTTATAAATTATATACATAAACTGCTGCATGGACATAGGGTGTACATCATAAAATATACGTAGAAATAGAAGTTGAAGTAGGGCATGAGTTTTTTTTAGGTGACTGTGCTGCATGGCATGCAGAACTTCCTAGGCCGGGAATCAAACTCACACCCCCTGCAGTGGAAGCATGGAGTCTTAACCAGTGGACCACCAGGCAAGTCCCAATAACATGATTTTAAAATCAATAAGTGTTCTAATATTTTCTGTGTCCTAATCGATGTCTTGGAGTGAGTCATCCAATGCTGATGTCCATATAGATGCATATCAATCCTTTACCAAGAACACAGAGCTGTAGCATCTGTACTCCTCACTGGTCTTTTACAACTCATCAGATCTTCACAGAATCTCTGGGAGGTGCCCAGGGCAGGGAAATGGACCAAACAGGCTTAGAGATGTTAAAATGACACGCAGCTTATTAGGATCAGATCTCTCCCTCTCCTCTTCCCATCAATGAGTAACAAAACAGACATGAGGGCAGAGAAGACATGCAGATCATTGGGAGAACTGTTGAGACTTTACACTGGCTTTCTCTTAGCATCGATTATGCAAAGTACACACAGCAGGAACTAAACAGATGATGAGAGAACAGAACATGAAGGGGGGGAGTGTGTGGAGAAAGGGACAAGAGAAAGAAGAAAGGTGGACAGGAGGAAAAGAGGGTGTGAAAGAAAGGTAAGAAGGGAAAGATGGAGGGGAGGTTTGCATTTTAGGATCTTGTGACCAAGAGCCTCAAGATTCAGGCTTGGGAAACGGTGTGCACAAATTCAAATCCAGGTCTTGTTAGGCATCTGTCATAGATGCATGACTCTTAATTAAAGGCTTAAGTTAAAAAAAACATTATACAGAGTGAAGTAAGCCAGAAAGAAAATCAACAATACAGTATACTAATGCATATATATGGAATTTGAAAGATGGTAACGATAACCCTATATGCGAGACAGAATAAGAGACACAGATGCATAGAACAATTTTATGGACTCTGAGGGAGAAGGTGAGGGTGGGACGTTCTGGGAGAATAGCATTGAAACATGTATATTATCATATGTGAAACAGAACACCATTCCATGTTCGACGCATGAGACAAGGGCTCAGGGCCGGGGCAATGGGATGACCCAGAGGGATGGGATGGGGAGGGAGGTGGGTGGGGGGTCCAGGAAGGGGAACACATGTAAACCCATGGCTGATTCATGTCAATGTATGGCAAAAACTATTACAATATTGTAAAGTAATTAGCCCCCAACTAAAATAAATAAATTTATAAGAAAAAAAAAACAAAAAACAAACTATTTCTGGGTGGATACTGGACATTCAAACCCAAGCCTCAATTTACTGATAGGTGATGGTACTGAGGCCCACGTGTTAAATGTACTCGTGAGGGCATTGAGGTTCCTTGAGCAAATTCTACAGGATGGTGTCACTTGAGCATCCATATACAGGAGTCACCCACAGGAGCTGAGAGGAGATCTGACTTAGATGTTGCCACATGTCTGTGTTTCTCAAGTTCAATGTTCATTCAACCCCAAGCCTTGCCACAAAACTCAACGGTGAACTGCATGTTATTATCCTCAACATTTTTTCCTTATTGAACAAAACCAGTCGCCTTTGGAAAATGTGTCCCCCTCCATTCTACTAATGAATCAGGCTTCCCAAATATTTCAGTAAATTAAAATAGGTGAAACCTATAAATAGCTAATGGGAAACATAGAATGGAATATTACTGGCAACATACTGCCTTGGGTAATTTATGCTAAACAGCTCCTCTGGTTTCTCTTTTTCATTACTATGAACCTAATTGGATTAAAAAAAATTGAAGAAGAAGATTTAAAAATCAATTTTAAAAGGACTTTAGAGCCTGACATACTTGCTCCTGTCCTGTTTACTGCAGAAAGAGCTAGTCCACCTGAACAATAAATTTTTAAGAGCTTTGATTTGCTACCATCCAAATCAGACTGTCAAGTGTGTGGAGTATGTGCCAGACCAATTAGCAGTAGGCAGCTCCGGAAAAGCAGGAAAAATTCCAGGTCACGAACAGCTATTAGTTTCTACTTGCCAACCACATTTTCATGTTTCCAAGGCCAATGGAATAGGCTGGGTGCCTGAATTAACGCTGAACACTTGAATTCATACAGAACCCTGAGGGATTACCATGCCCTTATAGAAATTAATTGCAAATAATGTGCAATTACCAAATATATCACCTCTAAATGAGACTTCCCTTTTTGGAGGGGAGATGGAACACAAATGGCTTTGAGGCACAAAGCAGGCTTTAAATTGCTAGGGAAGTCTCTTGTGAAGCCTCCCTCCCACACGGGGGGCCTCCCGCTACGCTGCACCGGGTGAACCTCCGAGGCAGGCAGTAGCAGATGGGAGAGTCACTTGAACACAGATTGGCCTGCTGTAAGCTTCAGGACCATGCCAGGGGAGGCCAAGGAAATCAAACTGGGCCATAATTCTGTTCTGACAGAGCAGAAGCAGACACCCCCAAAAAACTCAATTTATATAAAAAAGAGAAGCGATTCCTAGTAGAACCCAAGTCTCAGGAAGAAATGGGCTTTTCGAGATTCACTGGGAGTTAATGACTTCTGCTTGGAAGGCATAGAGGATTCAGCTGCAGGGAACTTCGTGTCATCCATAGTAAAGTGTGGCCTTCCCAGGCGATGCTGGTGGTAAAGAACCCGCCTGCCAACGCAGGAGACATAAGAGATGTGGGTTTGATCCCTGGGTCAGGAAGATCCCCTGGAGGAGGGCATGGCAACCCACTCCAGTATTCTTGCCTGGAGAATCCCATGGACAGACAAGCATGGTGGGCTACAGTCCATGGGGTCACAAAGAATTGGACACGACTGAAGTGACTTAGCATGCACGCACATAGTAAAGTGTGAGCCACGTTCTTTGCTCAGATGTCATTTTCTGGGATTTCACTTGTTTTGGTAGAGGGAGCTACATTTTCTTTTCTGACTCAAGTTATCCTTTTCACATCTGTTGGGGAAGGGTTGTATCTTTTATCCCAGGTATTCTGTTAGGAGTCCCTGAATTTCTAAATTCAAGAGAGTTAACCCCACTGAGAAAGGAGGTGTTACACTCTACAAGCGCCTGTGGAATTTTGCAGATCCAGAGAAGTGAGGTCGTTTTGAATGTGCAGTACCCAGGACTGGAAAGGAAGACCTTGTCCAGAAAAGGCTCTCATTCCAGGTGCTTTTGTGAGCCTGTGCAACTGTTGATGTTAATGACTTTTTGACAGTTTTTAGTTTGCAAGCCAAGCAGCAAGGTTAAGGGCGACACGTGAGGATTAGGAAACAGTGGGAAGCCTCCTTTAAAAAGAAGAGAAAATGGGCATTTTGCATTCACTGCCACTTACCTCCTGCTCTCGTTGAAATATTACAACCCGACCCCCCTTGTCCCCTGTCGCTAGTAATTCTCCCGTGTGGTTGAATTCTACCGTAGAGATAATGTCAGCTGAAAAGAAGAAGACAAAGGCAATTTAAGTAACTGCACACTTACTTTCAAACGATAGATAATAGACGTACTTTTCTGTGCATTTAAGGGCTTAGGGCTTTATCTCTGCAGTGGAATTTACAAGGATTTTATGTCCTGTATTTGAAGTAGCACTAGAAGTGGCACTTGGGGAAGTAAATTTCCTAGGTGCCCACACTGCACCGTGGTCTCTAGGAACAACTGGAGAGAACAAAAGGAAAAAGCACATTCAGATTCTTTTGTTTTGGGCAATAGAAAATGAATTTCCTTATGGCTCAGGGAAATGGCAGTTTTCTTTGATAACTTCTACCAATCACAGATTCTTTTCCCACCCACGGCCTTCTGCATCCCCCTTTATTCTACACCAAGAAACTTCCCCAAATGGGGTTCAGTTGTGGAATCTAAGTGAGGACTGAAGGCTGATGAGCAGGGCTGAAATGCTTGAAGCTCAGACTTCGAAATGAAGGGACACAACTTGGAGGAACCATCAGGGAAACTCCAGGAGTTGGAAACTCAAGGAGGAACCCTGGAAATGCTCCCCCCCTTTTCTGGTGAGCCCACCACACCCTTCTGGAAGAGCAGGGCTTTATTGCAACTCGAGGAGAAAGGTGCTGAGAAAACAGGGTCACGAAGTCAGAGGGGAGACGGAAATTTGTACTGTGTATCTCAAAACAGAGAAAATACACAGGCGCCAGGAACACAGATCACAGATAATTGCTGAAGGAATGCCAGCTTGCCAAACTTTCTTCAATACTGGTTATCCCTGGAGGGACACGGACAGGTAAATTACCTATGATTGGATTTATTAGGGCTATTTTTAGAAAAATGTCAGAGGTTAATTCCTCTGCAATTATTCCCCCACAGGGCTCCAACAATCACTACCAAGAGTGCAAATGAGTTAAAAAAAAAAAAAAGGAGGCTGGGGAATTATGACTGTGGCCTTTGACAGACGTACATTCTGAAGATTGTGTCCATGTAAGGAAAGCGAAGGGGAAACAGTGAGCTGGAAAACTAAGGCAATTACCCCTGAATAATTCAAATCTCAAATCTTACTTTAATATCATCATTTTAGGATTTTCTTTATATGCCCGATTGATTCAGGTAAGTAGTGTGAAATTCTCCACTTTGCTTCTAACTGTCCTTTTCCATACATGAAAACATTTTGAATAGTCATTCTTTGTGCAGAAGAAAAAAGAATAAGGCATAACCTATAATCACTTTCAAGCCAGGCGCATTTAAAAGAATAATTCATGATTTCCATTCTGGCGTCTTAGATGACTGACCCCAGTGGTAGCAGGTTCAAATCCTACAGGGCCATGAGGGAATGGGGAGTGAAGGAAATCAGGTGAAGTAGGAAGCTTGTGTCTCCTTATTTTTTGGAAGTGTTTTGTTACCTTTATTTATTCCTTGTAAAATTAGTCTACACGGAATATATAAGCAAATATAATAAACTAGTTTTCAAAAGAAGAGTATAAAATATAAAATAAGTATTTAAGATAAAAAATAATTTTGCATAACTATAGAAATAGGGTATACATAGATATATCAATGCATAAGCATATTGACATATAGATGCATTTTTTTTTTTTTTTACCACAGATACTATTGATTTTATTGCTGACAAGTGGCTACTTGGCTCAAGCCAACTGTGACTATGAAATATTACCTGTGTTGCTAGATATTCTGATTTTTTAAAAAAACTTTTTGTTTTATATTGGAGTATAGTTGTTTAACAATGTTGTGAGAGTTTCAGGGGTACAGCAAAGGAAATCAGTCATACATATACATGTATCCATTCTCTCCCAAACTCCTTTCCATCCAGGCTGCCACATAACACTGAGCAGAGTCCCTTGTACTATACAGTAGGTCTTTGTTGGTCATCCATTTAAAATACAGCAGTGTGTACGTGTCCATCCCAAACTCCCTAACGTCCCTTCCCCTCATTTTTTCCCCTTGGTAACCATAAGTTTGTTCTCTAAGTCAGTGAATCTGTTTCTGTTTTGTAAATAAGTTCATTTGTATCATTTCTTTTTAGATTCTACAAATGCGGGATGTCATATTTTTTTTAAAGAAGCTGGAAGCCCAGAGCTTTACGCGAAAACCTCTTCAGTTTTATATACTGGCAACCAATGATTTTTCTTGAGTGCCATGACATTAAAAAAAATATAATCCTGTCTATCAGATTAAAATGGTTTGTGGGTCACCTGCTTCTGACTTCTAGTCTCTAGAGTGCTCCTTCCAGAAAAAGCCACTCCATTCGTTATTGACAATCTCAACTGGATATCCCATCCATTCACTCGAGAAGAGCCCTCCAAATGAACACTACCTTAAGGAAACACAAAACAAGCTGAATGGCTATTCAGTCCCTGATGTAAGTTTAGAAGACCTGTTTTTAGAACAAGAGCCCAAGGAGGAGCAGGTGAGGCCAGCAAGGCTGGGAAGCCAGTCACCTCGAGTGAATGATCGACCACTTTTCTTTGTTAGAGTTTGTGTGTCTTAGCAAAGCACTCTCATGTACAGAGGGGACAAGAAGCCTGTTTAATGTTTCCAGTTGCCTCAGAATGCCCTGGTTGAGAAACACTTGAGTGCTAGGAGACACTTCTCACATTAGCTGCTGCTCTGGCTTTTCAGTGAGTGGCTAGCAATGAGGTTATTCACCAAGCTTCCTTACTTTGGGGAGCAGCTAAAGCAGACATGACTGTTTCTTTTTCACTTCCAGGCTTCTGTCAGGCACTAAAAAATGAGCTAGACACCTCCCGGAGGAAAAGAGGAGCAGGGAGTAATGAGAGGGTGATGGGGAGCCCAGGCTTGGGAGTTAACAGTGCCATGCTCATGTCTTTAGGGCTAAGATTCTGCTTGCGTGTATGTGTGTGTGTGCTAAGTCACTTCAGTTGTGTCCGACTCTTTCCAACCCCATGGACTGTAGCCCACCAGGCTCTTCTGCTCATGGGATTCTCTAGGCAATACTGGAGTGGGTTGCCATAGTCCTTCTCTAGGGAGTTTCCCAGCCCAGGAATCGAACCCACTTCTCCTGCATTGCAGGTGGATTCTTTACCCATTGAACCACCAGGGAAGCCCCAAGATTCTGCGGAAGGGCATCTGAAGCCCTTCCTCTCGGCAGCAGCATGAACACAGACGTTGGAGTCCTACATGGGTTCTAGGGCCAGTGTACTGAACTAAGAGATGAGCCTTCCCTTTTGGTGACACTGAGTATTGGAAGGGAGAGGTAAGTAGCTTTTTCCAAGGTTGGTCTCTAGCTCAGTTTCTAAGAAAATATCACTCCAAGGGAAACAAAACTCAGTCTCCCAGGGATGACATGCATGTTGTCTTTTTGCCTGGATTCTGTGAAAACGTCTTCATTCTCTAAGATGCACATGGGTCAAATTAAGGTAGGATTCAAACTCAAGTCTAAGCCACGTGATCCAAGGCAGTATTATTAGAACTCTGCACTATGGGCTATCAGGCTTGTCCCCTGATATATATAAGGAGGTATATAAATACCTCCTTTGTTTTCCAAGTGTTATCATTGTGCTATGTCTCTCTCGAGAAACTTGTCAGAGAAAGACTGATTGGCATGGCAGGATGCTGAAATCCCTTAGTCTTTTGCCAAGTCCTTACCTTGCTTTTAACTCTGCCAGGGAGCTGGTCTGTAAACTAGGCTGTTTATATCTGGGTATTGTCTGCTTCCCTTCAGAACATATGCCATGGCAACTCAAGTTAATACCTGTTTTGAACTTTCATGTTTCCTGGCTCATTTATCATGGCTAAGCCAATAGGTGTAACCCGAGTATTTTACTGCCCTATCCATCTTTTGCATATCTTCATCTATGACTGTTTAATAATTGATGCAAAACTCATGAATCACCCCACATTCCAATTTCAAGATAGGGAAACTTTTGATACAATGCTCTTGTGCTTGCAACAAGCTCTTGGTAGAGCAGTTTAAACTAGAAAACATACACTGCTCAACGTGACTTTTGTTGAGTACAGAAAGAGGATATGGCAATAACAATAAACCAGCAAACTCAGAGACAATAACGTCTTGTGAAATCTTGGTCAACAGAAGTCAATTCATCAAGTTCAACTAAAGTTCAATTCATCAAGTTCGATTAGAGGACGTCTTGCCTTTAAATAATAAGTATTCACCACAACTCATTTTCTTAAGGTGCAGCCGAGTCACGTTATTACGCAAAAAGTTACACACTTGAGCATTTTTCTCTCTGTTGTATAAAGATGTGAATGAAGTGCATGTTTTTGACTAAAAACAAAAAGCAGAAGCCAAAAGCAGTTATAAAGGTCAAGTGTAGTTAACATGATTTTTTTTTAAGGAAGCCCTGGGAGGTATGATGCTTGCCCTGCTCCACATCTGTACGTGCTGATTTAATTTCCACAAGATGGTGGCCTGGTAACCCCATTTCTAGTTCAATAGGCACTGCTCGAATTGAGTTTTTCATTTTTAAAATTAATTTCACCATCCTTCAAAGGTTCCAGACTAACAAGTTCACAAATAAAATTTCCATTTACATGAGTAATAGAGCCTATGCAATGCCAGGGCTGACTACAATCATTAGTTGCTGCCTAGTTCAATAGCAGGGTGATTATTTTGATAAAACGATGCTCAGTGTAGACCTAGGACCTAAACTCAAGTCCCCTGATAGGACAAGATCTTACTGACCACGTCCCTAGCACTGACCTCTCAGCATCCATCACAGGGGTTAAAATGAGAGCATAATACAATTTAGCCTTCAGAGCCCATTACATGGTTTATCTTTCATCTTGGAAATATCTGGAGATAATACTGTAAGGTCATATACGGTACTAGTATCAGTTGACTAGTTCTGGGCAAGCAATATTTGGCTTTCTTCCTGACAAGGAGGTCGGTTCTACCAGAGTCTGCTGTTTCTTCCGCTAGGGCACAGATACCAGCAAGAATGGGAAATGAGTCTCCTAGTGGATGACAATGGGGCGAAACGGCAGTAGCTGCCAGCAAGTCTGTGTGGAGAAGGATTGGGGGGGCTCTTCAAGGCTGAAATGCTGGGGTTAATTGCAGTGGCTCCTACAGTGAGGGGACATGTGGAGTCTTTGTCACGCGCACAGGGCTTTCCAGTTATATTGGCCCTGACTTTGTGGATCATTAAACAAATGGGATTCTTAGACTCCCCAGTAGGAATTAAAACAACTCCTTCCATCTTGACAACCCTGTGGACTCCTCCTTGGGTTCTGGTTCACAGTCCAAAGTCAGCATCCATTTTCTTGGAAAAGGTTTTCTATGGATAACTGAAATAGTACACTGGAAGATATTTCCCATCAAAATGGCAGGGGGAAAGGAAGTCTGGTTTTGGTCAAATAAGCTATACCTAAGTACTGCTCTACTACTGGGATCGTGTTCAAAATGGTTACATTGAAAAGATGTTAATATATTGTAAAATTTTTAAAAGTCAGGTAATAAAATAGTATGCCTAAAATGATCTCAATTTTGTTAAAGTATTTACATTTTAAAATGTATTTTTTTCTAAACTGGTAAAATAATATACGGGCTTCCCTCATGGCTCGGTGGTAAAGAATCCCCCTGCCAATGTAGAAGCCACAAGAGACTCGTGTTTGATCCCTGGGTAGGGAAGATCCCCTGGAGAAGAAAATGGCAACCCACTCAGTATTCTTGCCTGGGAAATCCCATGGACAGAGGAGCCTGGTGGGCTAGAGTCCATGGGGTCACGAGTCGGACACGACTGAGCAACTGTGCGCATACACAAAGTAGTATATACTTCCATTAACACCAAAATGATGATTAGAATATAACATGACATATCCCCCCAAAGAGAATAACTCTTATATACACACAAATAATCATAGGAAAAAGTCTATCAGAGAGAGCACAAAATGATATTGTTTTGGGGTAGGACACAGATGATTAAATTTACTCTTTTATCGTCTTCTAATTTTTCAGCATTTTCTATTTTTTTTTTACCTTGATCATAAATACTTGAACAATTTTTAACTTTTAAGCAATTTTAATTGACTTTCAAATTGAATACAAGATTTTAACATTTACCTCAGTTACTTTTTAAAAATTTGCTTTTTAATTCCCATATAATAAAATTCACTTTTTGCAGCATACAGTTTTATGAGTTTAGATAAATGCATGTAGGTGTGTATCCACTATCACCATCATGAGACAAAACAGTTTAATCACCCTCCTCCTAAAAAGTTCCTTTATATTACCTCTCTATAGCGAACAATTTTTCAAAAAGGAATAAAATTATGGGAGTGAAATGAGCTGACAGGTATATAAGGGCTTCCGAAGGAGTTTGTGTAAATACAGAGGCTTAATGCTACTGGCCTCTACAGACGTGGCTCAATTCAATTTCTAGTCAGTGATTATTTTCTAGCTAGTTGGAGTCAGATTTTATTTTTTCATCTTTTTGTTTAGATATTATCACTATTTATAATTTTGTTTTTTAGAGCACTGGGAAGCTCAATTCATCAATATATCTTTATTAACCTACATCACAAACTAGGTTTACACATGAGGTTTTCTGCCCTCTGACTCAAATGTCCCTTTGCCTTTAATTGGGATGCCATCTGAGTCCTTGGTTCCATAACATTAACTTCTTAACTTGACATTACTTGTCACATTCCTTTAGCTTGGTCCTAGTGACAACAGTAATAAATAGCAAGTTCTGAGAAGTGATAACAAATGGATCTAATCTTGCTCACTGATTTTGATCTATTGGCAGAAGCTGCCCATTGAGAAAGACCGAGGTCATAGCTGGGCTTGGTGGGAGGGTGTTGTGATCCATTGGTCATGTCTGTCACGGGCATTGGCAAGTAAAGAGGCTGTACACATGCCACATGCTTGCTATACTGACCAAGTATGTAGAATATATACATTCTGTTGGATCCAGAGTTGATTCCTTTGTCACCTAACTGGTGTCTGGATTTTAGCTACTGAATCTTTTCCCTTTCTTTGAATATAATTAATTCTGTGTATACTGGTTTAAACTTCAGTCTGGCACTGGTAATCCTCTTCTATGAAAGAATGCAGGTAGAAGGGTGTAACAGCCCCAATTCCCCAGACTTTATCACAACTGCTCCTTTCTATTTAACCACAAGCACAGTGCTGGAAAAGGGGCACAGTTTAAATGTCAGACCTGTGAAGACCAAGCTCATGAAGGGCAGAGAGTGTGCTCTTGTTTGGCTGCTCCTCTGCACTGCCTTTCTTCCTTGCTTGTCCCACTGTAGAGGCTGAAAATGCAAATTGCTTCTCAGCCTCTCCTCTGGCTAGGGATGGCCATGTGACCCAAATTTGGCCAATGGGGCACATAGAAAAGTCTCTTGAGGGGCGGGGAGGCAGAAAATCTGGGAAAATTTTTTCTTCCCAGAATAAAAGGAAGCAAGCAAGTGATGGGAAGCCTTCTGGCTGCATTGACATACTCCTTGTATAATACTACCTTTGTATGTGGTTCTATGTAGCCATATGTGGAGCTGTGGCAGCCATCACGTGACCATGAGGTACTAAGTCTAAGGCCAAGCCAAGAGGCTGAGAATGACAGATGGAAGAAAGGGACAATGTTCCCAGTGACATCACTTAACTGCAAAAGCCTACCATAGGGACAGCCTATGTCTGGACTTGTTAAACAAAAGATACCTAGCAGTTTAAGCCACTGCAAGATAGACTGTTTGCTATGTGCATCTGAATGCTTACTAATAGACATGGCTTTCCATCTTTGTTTTCCACATAGCATTGTGTACAGGGCCAGATTATTAACATGCATTGAATTGGAAAAAATGATCTCTTGTCCTGCCACCTCCAGGCACAAACTCTCACACTCACATTTTCATTTCCCTCTATCATACAACCAATTTTCCTTCCCACATACTTAGTTTCCAATATTGAGGTGTTTGTTTTTTCCCTCTTACCCTGTGTGGCAATGGTGCATTAATTTTTGACCATTCAAATATGAAATCGGTTTACTGGGATAGAATGCCTCCCCCTACAATTTATCATGGTGTCCATCATAAAATTATGACTTCAAATGGACTTAGCCATATCCTCCGTTGGAGCCAAGTTGCTCCCAGCTAATGTGTAGTAAGCCCACCATGCTTGCTGAGCTGTGAAAATCCAGATGGTAGGAAGCAGGTGAGTAATGAATGTCATGCTGTTCCCATTAAAATGCACACAGCTTCCCCACACTGACCAAATCCCCAGCACTAACCAGGTCTGAGACAACCCAGGACATGTGGGTTCATGGAGATTGCCTTTCATTCACAACAAGTTCCAGCAACACAGAAACTGAGAAGAGAGACTTTTCTGGTGGTGGAACAAAACTTGCCTAAAGGGCAAAGGAATTTGAAAAACTGTAAGTCCTCTAAGTACAGACAAAGCCAGTGGGAGATGGGTAGCAGTCTAGACTTGCCTTCATGCCTGTGTGGTTTACAGTGGAATCTGCTGGGAAGGTATCTACCATCTGTCACCTACTCATGCAGAAAGCAGAGGAGTAATTAAGTGCTCAAGTGATACAAATTCTGTCAATCATTCAGATCTATTATGTACACAATATGGGATCATCCAGTACTGACCTCAAAGTCAGTGGGACCCCAGGTCCAAGATGAGAAAGCCCATCACATCTGTGGGGGAACAGGAGCTCCTGGGCAGGCATTGGAGTCTCCTGGCATGTCTTGCATCAAAAATTTTGTTGTGCCAGATGCTCTGAACTCAGAAAGACATGGTGCCTGCCTTGTGGGAGCTAAAGGAATTTGTGAGTTGGCTCTAATGTCACTTTTTAAGGGAAGCCTTGCATGACTTCTCCCCAAACCTAGACAGGTCCCTTTGGGATGCAGCCTCCTGGCTCCCTGTACTTCTGCTCTATCAGTTATCACTACATACCATTACCATTTATCACAATGGTAACAGAACCATTTTAAATGCCTTTCCCGGTCTCTAAAATATAAACTCCATAAGGAACTTGTTCATCAATAGAAAGCCCGGTGCCTAGCTTAGTGTCTTAGTATATAATAGATGCTTCTTAATTTTTTCCATTAATTGATCATCGAATGAGAGCCAAAAGAGCCAGTGTCGAAGTGGACCAACACATAGAAGATGGATAACCCCAAACAAAGTATCAATGAGCAAAATATCGATGCTGGATGAATGTAAGAAACATTTTTAAGGGGTGTGAGGCAAGGAGAAGCTCTTATTTGGAACAGTGAGTATTGTATAACTTTAGAACAAGATGGATTGATCAGTAAAGAAGAGGTTTGTCCTACAAAGTGTCTGTAGCATTGGCAGGTTTCTATAAATCGTAAGAAGAGAAGAGAGTGGATGGGTTGGTGAACAGAGGGTTCTGGGATAGGGTGTTAGTTGGGAGAAGGCATGTAGCAGCAAGTGAATTTTGAGCAATTAGGTCTGAGATGCAAGGACTCTATTTAATGAACACTTATTATGTACACATCAGTGGGTTGGGTGCCAGGGATATGCTAACAATACATACCTGGTTTTTGCCTTCAAGGAGCTTTCTACCTAGAAGACTAGGAGGTAGTGCTAGATTGGGATACAGCAAAATAATGTTGGAGAATAGGTTGTTCAAAGACCCTATAATGAAGTTTTTGAGCAACAGAATAAGAATCCTATTGATGGCTTTGGTCTAGAGGGCAATATAAAGTCACTACTGGAACTTAAGATAACTCACATCCAATCCATAGCTCTGCATTCAAAAAAATCTCTTGTATTTCTCCAAAGGACAAAATTAACATTAAATGCACTATGTTCCTTTGTTAAATTCTAGGTAAGTTTAAAGAAAAGAATAAAGAATGTTTTCATATTTTTCCTTCTAAAACATGACATTTCTATGTCAAGCAAAATAAAGATGCTACTAACAGTTCCTAAGGTAGTATGCTATGATGGTTTTTCAATAATCTCAGCAAAGATAATGGAAAGTCTTAGAACCAAATGTGCTATTTACAATTCTATGAATCAGTATTTCTCTTTCCATCTCCATCTCTTCCCTCTCTATTCCTCTTCCCCACCCTTCCTCTCTTTCTGGCTAGGAGTTGCAGTATTTTGAAAATTAGAATAAAATGTTACTCTCTTTTGGATAATGTCCCTATTTTAAAGACTGAATAGAGTACTTTATACCTAGTAGGCAAATAGTAAAAGACAGAATAAATAAATGTGCTGATTTTTCTCATCAGCATGACCCAATCTTGAATAAACATTCATCAGGCAAAGGCATTATAGTACATCCTTACTGCTTTTTTCTATCCACTGAAAACTGGATATTTAGAAAATCCATTATATTCGATTTCATGTTCATGTAGCAGTTTAGATACCAATGAATAATACACAACATAGAAAGCTCAGAAAAGACTAGACATTGATAGACTCGTTCATCATTCTATTCATTCACTCAGCAATATTCACTGAGCACACCTACTATGTGTCAAATGCTATTCCAGGTTGGATATACATCAATTAATCAAATAGATAAAAATATCTGTCCTTGTGGAACTTACATTCCACTTGTGGAGAAAAGATAATGATCAAGAAACATAACAAATTGCATCATATGTTATGATATATGCAAATATAGCCAAGTAAGGGGAATTAAGATTACCTGAGATAAGATGGAGGCTTAGATTTTAAATAGGGTGGTTTCAACAGGCCTCCCTGAGCAGATTTGAAGGAGGAGAAGGAGATGACCATGTAGGTATCTTAGGAAATGCAGTCTAGACAGAGGCAAGAGATGGTGAGAAGACTCTAAGAAAGGAACACACATCTGTCAGAGGACTAGTGTGGCTAGGACAGTGTCAACAGAGAAAAACAAGCTAACAGACACAGGAGGTTCAGATAATGTAGAGTCTTGCAGACCACAGCAAGCGCTTTGGCTTTTGCTGAAAGTGAGATGAGTATAACAATGTGAATGTACCTAATACCACTAACCTACACTTAAAAATACGGTTGAACCTTGAACCACATGGGTTTAAACTGCACAGGTCCACTTACATGTGGATTTTTTTCAGGAGTAAATACTACAGTACTGCATGGTCCACAGTTGGTTGAATGCACAGATACAGAGGGGTCATGGAATATGGAGGGCTGACTATAAATTATACCCAGATTTTCGACTGTACAGAGGGTTGGTGCCTCTAATCCCTGCAGCTGTTCAAGGCTCAACTGTAGTTAAAATGGTAAATTTTGTGTTATGTACATTTCATTCTGACTAAAAAAAATGAGAAAAAAATGAAATGGAAGGCAGTTGGGAGGTACAGAATAGAGAAGCAATATCGTCTGACATTTCACAAGTACCAACCTGGCTGTAGTGCTGAGAACAGACTGTAGAGGGCGGAGGTGGAGTCAGGGAGTATACGGCGATAATCCAGGTGAGATGACAGCGGCTCAGACCAAGGTGTTGGTAGTGAAGGTGGGGAGAAGTGGTCAGCTGCGGATGTATATTGACAGCCGACCTAGTAGGAATTGCTGCTGGATCGGGTAGGCGTATGAAGGAGAGGAATCAAGGTTGATTCCAAGGTTTCCACTTTCATCAACTGGCAGGGTGGATTGCCATCACTGAGATTAGAAGTTTGTGGGTGAAGGAGCCATCTTGGGGGAAGAGTAGACGTTTAGTTTCAGGCATGTGCAGTATATAACTGAAGATGCTGAGTAGATAATTGGAAATAAGGGTTTAGAGTTCAGGAAAGGGGTCTGAGTTGGTGATAGAAATTTGGAAGTTATTAGCCTTTCAGATGATATTTTTCAGGCCATAAGCCTGGATGAGATCTCCAGGAGTGAGGGGACTGAAAGAAGCGAAGAGGACCAACAACTGAACCCAGGGGCACTCCAACAGCTAAAAAAAACTGGGAGAAGAGGACGAATCAGGTAAAAAAGACAAAGAAGGAGCAGCTGGTGAGGTAGGAGGAAAACCAAGAAAGCTTAGTGTTCTGGATGCCAAGTAAAGTGTGGAGGAAAGAGCTGTCAATCATGTCAAACCCAGCTGATGGGCAAGGTAAAAGGCTTCAGCTGACCTTTGGATCTGAATCACGGAAGTCACTTTTAACCTTGGCAAGTATAGTTTCTGGGGTACAGTTGGGGTGAAACAACTGGAGTGGGTTTCAGAGTGAACGGGAGGAGAGGAAGGAGATAGTGATTGTGGACAACTCTTTCAAGGAGGTTTGCAAGACGTAACAGAAAACGATGTGGAAGATGGATGGGAAGTTCGGTCAAGAAAGTGTTCTTGTCCGATCATCGAAACAACAGCATGTGTATATGCCAGTGAGAACATTTCAACAGCCAGGGGGAAATGAATGGGGAAGAGATGAAGAAGGTTGAATTGCTGAATGAGTTAGCAAATGAACGTATGAAGAAACAAACCAGAAACTAGGACTAGTCCACCGCTAACAGCTGAAATAAAACCTGTACAGGTTCAATTCATACCCAGAGACAAAACATGGAGAGGAAGAAAAATGTGACTGAAACTACGTTCATACAGGGTTTCACAGGATTCTCAAAACATTTAGGATTGTACGAGCTTCTCCCATAAATCATCTCAGATCACGTGATCACCATGAAAGGAAAGCAATATCTTCGTTTCTTTTTTGGTTCTTCTGCCCTTCCCTCTTCTCCTTCCAATTTTTCCTCTTTTCTTTCCCTACGCCCTTTCCATCCTTCCCTCTTCCGTCTCCTTTTTACTTTTGAAAAAGAGAAAAAGAAAGAAAGCAGAGAGCAGAAAGGATTTTATTCCTTCTGCTACACAACTCAAGGTCCATTAGTTCCTATTTGCTTACCAGGCAGAAGACTGCTCACCTGTATTCACTTTAAAATGATGCGACAACTACAAGATCACTTCCGCGTGGGTGGGTAGCCAGGTCTCCTTATGGCCTTTCTTGGGTAACTTTATCCATTAGTCCTAATATCTTATGGAAAGGAACAAGTCTGTCAGGGGGGAATAAAAAACACCCCCACACTCTCATCCTGCCCCATGGAAGATTTATAGACACTTTATAAATGGCCAGGCCCAGGTGATGGTGCCAGAAACTTTCCAAGTGATTTGTAGATCTCCCTTCCAGGAAGTCAGTCTTCAGTGGAAAACTCTTCGACTGAACATTCCTTTATTACAGTGACTACAGGGAGTGGAATGCAACTGTCATGTAGGAGACTCACTGAAATGAACTGACTACTGACCTGGTCTCAAGACATTTCAGTCTCAGAAAAATACCAGTATTGCACAGTTTAGAAAAGCACACTTTTTCTTTAAAATGACCATTTATTGAGTTGGCTGACTGCATGCCAGGCATGGCACACGCCCCTTAATGTATGTCTCTTCCTAAATGGATATCATCATCCTCATTTATTAAACACTTCCTTTGGCTAGGATCTGTGTTTTATATGATGTCATTTAATTGTCACTCCAATTCCATGATTTCAGTATCTTCCTCTGTGGGGAAATGGCAGCCCAGAGAAGTTACACAGCCTTCTCAAGTCCGGAAGGCTGATGGTTAGAGGAGCAGGGATTGGAACTCTCCTCCAGTTCCAAGTTCTTAACCTGCCTCTTGGCTCTCTGTTCCTGTTCCTCCACCATCTTTTTTTTTTAAGTTTTAATTTTGTATTGCAATACAGGCAATTAACAATGTTGTGATAATTTCAGGTGGACAGCAAAGGGACTCAGCATACATATACATGTATCCATTCTCCCCCAAATCCCCCGCCCATCCAGGCTGCCACATAAAATTGAGCCGAGTTCCCCTATACATCTGGGCTTCCCAGGTGGCTCAGTGGGAAAGAATCTGCCTGCCAAGCAGAAGACCTGAGTTTGATCCCTGGGGTTGGAAAGATCCCCTGGAGAAGGGACTGGCTACCCACTCCAGTGTTCTGGCCTGGAAATTCCATGAACTGTATAGTCCATGGGGTTGCAGAGAGTCAGACATGACTGAGCAACTTTCACTTTCACCCCTATACCATAGGTATTTTTTGTCCCCATTCCCTTTTGTCTATCTTTCCTTTTTTTTCTAATCTTTTCCAAATCTTTCATATATAATTACAGGCTGTATTTCTTATTATGGAGGGTGGCTCTTCCAGCATCAACCTCACTTTCCATCATAACTTTCGTATTCCTTGTCACAAGCTGACACTTGAGCAAAGTTTAACTCTCCAGGCTCCCTAAGCAAAACGGTCTTTGTTGACCAACTGTCGTACTCTTTCATTTCCCTGAGATGTCCTTTCCATCATGTGCACCTGCTGACATCTTACTTTCCTAGACAGTACACCCCTTGAGGGCAGGATCTTACTCACTATTTCAGTCTGGAGTCCTTGCCTAGGGACTGGCACTTATAAGTTTTGCACAGAATTTTAATTGAGAGCCTGAAGGAAAACTGAATACTTGAATCCTTCAAGGCCAGTTCAAATGCCATCTACCCCCTAAAGCTTTTCATGATCTCCCTGGATTGGGAAAATACCCCTTCCTCCTCACACCCCATGCAACTCTTTATATTTTTCACATGCTACCTGTGATATTCTCACATGTCTCCTTGCTCAATTCTCCTTAGTGAAATGAGTTAATTAAAGGCAAGGTTCCTATTACACTCATCTTTGACTCTACCAATAAATTTCTCCTAGAAAATCACCCTCTTTCCCCTCCCTTCCAAGATCCAGTTGAAATTAGTCTCTTTAGAAACTAAAGAAGGATAGTTTCCATTTAAAATTTGACTAACCTAGATTGCATCTTCTTGCGGCCAAGAGGAGCCACCCCACGTCCGAGGTCAGGGGTGCGGCCGAGGGGAGCTACCCCACGGCTGAGGTCAGGGGCGGCAGCCGAGACGAGCTACCCCACGGCTGAGGTCAGGGGCGGTGGCCGAGACAAGCTACCCCATGTCCCAGGAGTGGCAGCTGCGAATGCGCAGGAGGGCCGAGAGGAGCTACTCCACGTTCAAGGTCAGGAGGGGCGACTGTGAGGAGATACCCCTCCTCCAAGATAAGGAGCAGCGGCTGCACTTTGCTGGGGCAGCCATGAAGAGATACCCCACGTCCAAGGTAAGAGAAACCCAAGTAAGATGGTAGATGTTGCAAGAGGGCAGACATACTGAAACCATAATCACAGAAAACTAGCCAATCTGATCACACAGACCACAGCCTTGTCTGACTCAATGAAACTAAGCCATGCCTTGTGGGGACACTCAAGATGGCCGGGGTCATGGTGGAGAGGTCTGACAGAATGTGGTCCACTGGAGAAGGGAATGGCAAACCACTTCAATATTCTTGCCTTGAGAACCCCATGAACACTATGAAAAGGCAAAATGATAGGATATTGAAAGAAGAACTCCCCAGGTGGGTAGGTGCCCAATATGCTACTGGAGATCAGTGGACAAATAACTCCAGAAAGAATGAAGGGATGGAGCCAAAGCAAAAACAACACCCAGTTGTGGATGTGACTGGTGATAGAAGCAAGGTCCAGTGCTGTAAAGAGCAATATTGCATAGGAACCTGGAATGTTAGGTCCATGAATCAAGGCAAATTGGAAGTGGTCAAACAGGAGATGGTAAGAGTGACCATCGACATTCTAGGAATCAGTGAACTAAGATGGACTGGAATGGGTGAATTTAACTCAGATGACCATTATATCTACTACTGTGGGCAGAAATCCCTTAAAAGAAATGGAGTAGCCATCATGGTCAACAAAAGAGTCCTAAATGCATTACTTGGATGCAATCTCAAAAACGACAGAATGATCTCTGTTCATTTCCAAGGCAAACCATTCAATATCACGGTAATCCAAGCCTGTGCCCCAACCAGTAATGCTGAAGAAGCTGAAGTTGAACAGTTCTATGAAGACCTACAAGACCTTTTAGAACTAACACCCAAAAAAGATGTCCTTTTCATTATAGGGGACTAGAATGCAAAAGTAGGAAGTCAAGAAACACCTGAAGTAACAGGCAGATTTGGCCTTGGAGTACAGAATGAAGCAGGACAAAGGCTAATAGAGTTCTCCCAAGAGAATGCACTGGTCATAGCAAACACCCTCTTCCAACAACACAAGAGAAGACTCGACACATGGACAATCACCAGATGGTCAACACTGAAATCAGATTGATTATATTCTTTGCAACCAAAGATGGAGAAGCTCTATACAGTCAGCAAAAACAAGACTGGGAGATGACTGTGGCTCAGATCATGAACTCCTTATCGCCAAATTCAGACTTAAATTGAAGAAAGTAGGGAAAACCACTAGACCATTCAGGTATGACCTAAATCAAATCCCGTATGACTATACAGTGGAAGTGAGAAATAGATTTAAGGGACTAGATCTGATAGACAGAGTGCCTGATGAACTATGGACAGAGGTTCATGACATTGTATGGGAGACAGGGATCAAGACCATCCCCATGGAAAAGAAATGCAAAAAAGCAAAATGGGTGTTTGAGGAGGCCTTACAAATAGCTGTGAAGAGAAGAGAAGCGAAAAGCAAAGGAGAAAAGGAAAGATATTCCCATTTGAATGAAGAGTTCCAAAGAATAGCAAGAAGAGATAAGAAAGACTTCTTCAGTGATCAATGCAAAGAAATAGAGGAAAACAACAGAATGGGAAAGACTAGAGATCTCTTCAAGAAAATTAGAGATACCAAGGGAACATTTCATGCAAAGATGGGCTCAATAAAGGATAGAAATGGTATAGACCTAACAAAAGCAGAAGATATTAAGAAGAGGTGACAAGAATACACAGAAGAACTGTACAAAAACAATCTTCACGACCCAGGTAATCACGATGGTGTGATCACTCACCTGGAGCAAGACATCCTGGAATGTGAAGTCAAGTGGGCCTTAGAAAGCATCACTACGAACAAAGCTAGTGGAGGTGATGGAATTCCAGTTGAACTATTTCAAATCCTGAAAGATGATACTGTGAGAGTGCTGCACTCAATATACCAGCAAATTTGGAAAACTCAGCAGAGGCCACAGGACTGGAAAAGGCCAGTTTTCATTCCAATCCCAAGGAAAGGCAATGCCAAAGAAGGCTCAAACTACTGCACAATTGCACTCATCTCACATGCTAGCAAAGTAATGCTCAAAATTCTCCAAGCCAGGCTTCAACAATATGTGAACTGTGAACTTCCAGATGTTCAAGCTGGTTTTAGAAAAGGCAGAGGAACCAGAGATCAAATTGCCAATATCCGTTGGATCATCGAAAAAGCAAGAGAGTTCCAGAAAAACATCTATTTCTGCTTTACTGACTATGCCAAAGCCTTTGCCTGTGTGGATCACAATAAACTGTGGAAAATTCTGAAAGAGATGGGAATACCAGACCGCCTGACCTGCCTCTTGAGAAACCTGTATGCCGGTCAGGAAGCAACAGTTAGAACTGGACATGGAACAACAGACTGGTTCTAAATGAACCAGGAAAAGGAGTACAAAGGCTGTATATTGTCACCCTGTTCATTTAACTTATATGCAGAGTACATCATGAAAAACGCTGGGCTGGAAGAAGCACAAGCTGGAATCAAGACTGCCAGGAGAAATATCAATAACCTCAGATATGCAGATGCCACCACCCTTATGGCAGAAAGTAAAGAAGAAGTAAAAAGCCTCTTGATGAAAGTGAGAGAGGAGAGTGAAAAAGTTGGCGTAAAGCTCAATGTTCAGAAAACTAAGATCATGGCATCTGGTCCCATCACTTCATGGCAAATAGATGGGGAAACAGTGGAAACAGTGTCAGACTTTATTTTTTGGGGCTCCAAAATCACTGCAGATGGTGACTGCAGCCATGAAATTAAAAGATGCTTACTCCTTGGAAGGAAGGTTATGACCAACCTAGATAGCATATTAAAAAGCAGAGACATTACTTTGCCAACAAAGGTCCATCTAGTCAAGGCTATGGTTTTTCCAGTGGTCATGTATGGATGTGAGAGTTGGACTGTGAAGAAAGCTAAGCACCGAAGAATTGATGCTTTTGAACTGTGGTGTTGGAGAAGACTCTTGAGAGTCCCTTGGACTGCAAGGAGATCCAACTAGTCCATCCTAAAGGAGATCAGTCCTGGGTGTTCATTGGAAGGACTGATGTTGAAGCTGAAACTCCAATACTTTGGCCACCTCATGCGAAGAGTTGGCTCATTGGAAAAGACCCTGATGCTGGGAAGGATTGGGGGCAGGAGGAGAAGGGGACGACAGAGGATGAAATGGCTGGATGGCATCACCAACTCGATGGACATGAGTTTGCGTGGACTCTGGGAGTTGGTGATGGACAGGGAGGCCTGGCCTGCTGTGATTCATGGGGTCGCAAAGAGTCGGACACGACTGAGTGACTGAACTGAACTGAATGGTGAGTGAAGTCACTCAGTCGTGTCTGACTCTTTGTGACCCCATGAACTGTAGCCCACCAGGCTCCGTCATCCATGGCATTTTCTAGGCAAGAGTACTGGAGTGGGTTGCCATTTCCTTCTCCAACTTCTTATGGGGTGTGACTCATTTGCTATCCTGTGTGTGTATATATGGTCTCCTTAACTAGATGATAACTTCCCTGAAGACAGGATTATGTTTCTTAACATTATGTTTCTTAGCAGTTTTATCAATATTATCAATATCTAAGATCTCATTCCATGCATAGCAAACATGACATAAATGGTCTACACTTGGAGATTTAGGATTCTTGTAGGGACAATTGATTGTTGGCCCATGTAATGCATATAAACTTAAAAGTTACACATGCTCCATTTTTGTCTACAGCTTATTATTTTTTTTAATGTTTCATTACCATAGACATCCCTAAAATAAAATCAGTACTCGAGAAGGCAAGTACCAAGGCCATTGTCAGAAGCAATCCCTCCAAGCACAGTAGATGAGAGAGGAATGGAAATAGGATCATATTTCCACATCTCTAACGATTCTGCTTTTGGGAATGTGTCAAGTACTGATTCCAACAACCAAAGTTATTGCCTTTGGAGGTATGGAAAAGCCTAGGGCATGAAAAAGTCAATGACTACTAACTGCACTAGCAAAATTCCTTTCTAGCACACACCTTAGCAAGTTTCTTGGCCTTGATTTTGAAGCATTGATTGTTTCCTCTAAAGTCCATAGGAAGACATTAAATGTCAATACTTTATCAGGCAATAGAAGGAATAAGCGCATTAAACACTAAAGGGGCAGACTCAGCACTGGCCACAATCTCAAATATACCTACTGCCTGAGTCTTCAATGGAAATTAAATCAAAGTAAAATGTACCAGCAGCCACTCTGAGGAAGCCTTGGGATAAATACCTTTTGCTAATTTATCACTAAGGAAATGCTTTTCCCACCTCTCACACCTCACCTTCAATCATGTCCCTGACCTTCCAGCCTCAATACACTCTAGCCCTGCCAGTTTGCTTTCAGAATCTCATAAATGCCATCTTCCTCCCCACTTCAGGGGTCTATAAACATGCTGCTCTCTTTTTTCCCTAAACTATTGTCCGTCCCCCTTTTCCTTGAATAACAGCTAATCACTTTAAAAATTTCAGCTTAGACACCACTTCCTGAGAGAGGCCTTTTCAGACAGCCTTCATTCATTCTACAGCCTGAAGTCACTCGACACTGCCCTTTGTAGGACTCTATTCTTTCCCTTTAAAGCATCTTTCAGAATTCATCATTATATATATGGGTGTTTATTGTTAATGTCCTTCTCCTCTCTAAGGCTATAAAACTCACCAGGGCAGGGATCATAGCCAATTCTTTTCACTTTGGTATTCCTTGACCACAGTCCAATATTTGACACGTGGTGGACACACAGTAACTGTTCATTGAAAGTATAATTTTCTAGAGTATTTGTTAATAGTTATTGCCTGATCACTTGGGTTCATATCCTTTTTCTGATGCTGTTTTTTCTCTCTCTCTCTCTCTTACACACACACACACACACCGACACACACACTTTTGGTTTTAGTTGAACTGGGTGTAGCAGGCCTGTATGATTATGAACATTTAAAAACCAGTTCAATCTGCCTCATTCTTCTTAAAATCAATGTTCGCCTCATCCTCCTCATTCCCCTTAGCAGACCACATACATGAAAACACAGGCACTATAAAATGTATACACACCCTTCGGACTCGCAAATTCTAGCTCTTGTCTAAACCAGTCTCCACCCTTTCCAGTTTCAGGAAGAAAGGCACCAGAGCACCAGAGACTGGGTGGGAAGCTGTTTATGGGCCAAGGAGTCTGACCCACTGAGCTACTTCAGTCAAACATGCAATATGAATTGGACTGCTCAGCTGCTGAGAAGGAATTTCTGGATTAGACGGTTCACTAGCGGCTGAGCCAGCTTCCAGCCTTTGCTCTGCACGCCTGCAGTTAGCGTGAGTGGCAGGTGCCAGTGAGCCACCTAGAACAGCAGCTGGAGTCGCAGCTCTCTAGGGGTACCAACAACCACACCCTTAGGCTCAGCATCCCCAGAGTTTACATGACTGAAAATGAGGTTTGGTATCAACTGAAAACTCTTTGCTGGGTACCTTCTATATGCCTTATTTAGGGCGTTGTTTGGAGAAATAATTCTAGAGTGTGGTCAACGGCAGTCTTGCAGTGCCAGTTTACATTCTAGCTTCACTACTCACTGGTTAATTTTGAGTATATTTCTTAACCTTTCTCCCCATCGCCTCATCTGTAAAATGGAAATTATATTATACTGAGGATTAAATGAGTAAATCTATGCAAAGCACTTAGAGTGGGTGCCTGACATACATAAACACTAAATAAATGTTAGAATAAGACTTTACCTAAAAGTATTTAACACAGTGAATGGTTAACAACCTCACTTTAAACGTCAGGGAGATACCATTCAGGTTTGCCACTTATAGTTTTGTCTGTTCATTTGCTCAGTCATGTCCGACTCTTTGCGACCCCGTGGGCAGACGGTAGCCTGCCAGCCTTCACTGTCCATGGGATTTTTCCAGGCAAGATTTTGGACAAGTTACTTGAATCCTCTGAACCTCATTTTCCTTATCTTGAAACTAAGAATAATATTGGCACTACTTTTGAGGTGAGTTATGAGGATTCAATGAGATAAGAAAGGTAATGAGCTTATTAGATGATGCCTAGCACAATGTATTAATAGACGCTCAGTAAACAGGAGCATTTGTTGTGATTTATCCAAATGGATCCCTCCCTTGAATCCCAGGGAAGGCAGAGCAAGGCTCCACAGTTCCACATCAAAGGACAGCTGACACCAGTTACATTGGCTACCCAAGTAGAATTGTTTTATTTGGCACTGCAAGGTTAACCCACACAGTTTTCCAATTTTTTGAGTGAGTTATCAATATTTAAAAATTGTGAGTTTCATATCTAAAAATGCAGACTTTCAGTTTCCTTAGGAAAATAAAAAGATTGGCACCATCAGGCTGGTATCTCTACACTGAAGTGCCTGCCCCCTTTAGAAGGGCACAAAGTTTTGAATTTGCCTGATCTCCCACCACTCCCTAATGTCCCCCTAACCTCGAGGCCAAACGTCAGCTCCCAGTTATGCTCCTGAGGTTTTCCCCTGTTGTTGTTTTAGTTTAGTTGCTAAGTCATGTCTCTTTTTGTGACCCCCACAGATGGACTGTAGTCCACTAGGCTCCTCTGTCCATGGGACTTTCCAGGCAGGAATACTGGAGTGGGTTGCTATTTCCTTCTCCAGGAATCTTCCCAACCTAGGGATTGAACCCACGTCTCCTGCACTGGCAGGTGGATTCTTCACCACTGTGCCACTTGGGAAGCCCCTGCTTTCACTTTTGATGTGACTTGGCCTCTGTAGGCAACTGACTAGCAGCCGTTGGCCTTGGCTGTTCACTATCATCCTCTACAATTGAATACCCCCACAAGACTGTACCTAAGGCAGAAACCTCTCTATCCACACAGCCTCAGGCCATTTATCTGCACTGGCAGATACAAGTGTGTTAATTCCACAGCTAAAGACTGACCTCTCCACTGAGCCAATAAGCACATCCTTGGAGGAAGTTCTGCCACCCCGAAGCTGATCTCATAAATTCACAACATACTCATGCTGAATCTTTTCTAGTTCCATTTCAACTGAGGGTGTAGGACATGGGACAAAAGACAGGGGTGCCATACAACAATGCTTAAGAACATAATTCTCTAAGTTATATCCTATGGGCTAGCAGTGCTGTAAGATTCTGCTCCTTGGGTGAAAAAAATTCAAACCCTTTTGGGAAACTGCTCAGACATTAACTGCTATCTCAGGGACTCATCTGGGGAAATTAGACTCAGAAATCCTGTAAGAAAGAAGTTCATCCACGATGTGAGAGTTGGACCATAAAGAAGGCTGAGTGCCGCAGAACTAATGTTTTTGAACTGTGGTGCTGGAGAAGATTCTTGAGAGTCCCTTGGACTTCAAAGATCAAACCAGTCAATCCTAAAGGAAATCAGTCCTGAATATTCATTGGAAGGACTGATACTGAAACTCCAATACTTTGGCCACCTGATGCAAAGAGCCAACTCATTGGAAAAGACCCTGATGCTGGGAAAGATTGAAGGCAGGAGGAGAAGGGGATGACAGAGGATGAGATAGTTGGATGGCATCACTGACTTGATGGATATGAGTTAAAGCAAGCTCCGGGAGATGGTGAAGGACAGGGAAGCCTGGCATGCTGCAGTCCATGGGGTCACAAAGAGCCGAATACAACTGAGTGACTGAACAACAACAACAGATATTTCCTACATACCAGGCACCATTCTAGATGTTCGGGACTCAGCATTGATAAACAAGAATCTTGAACTCAGGTAATTTATTCTTGTGTGGAATAAAGGAAGATGCTTTACTCTGTTTCCAAATTTGTCTGACTACATAATGCTTTATGCATTATGCAAAGTCCTTTGTGGGACCTATCTTCAGAAGCCCATCATGATTAGGGAATGGTGGAGATTTTCATTCGTATTAGAGCATTATTAATAATACAACCACTCTAGAATCCTTCTAAGTCATAGAAAAAGACAATTTATCTCTTGAAAAGTCAATGACCTCACTATGGCAGTCTTATTTGGGAAGAACCACAGCCTCACCTGGGACCTCAGATTTGGCCAAGGTTTTTTTTTTTTAGAATATCACTCAAAGGGTTAATCTGACTTTCACCACCGAAGTGGAGTGTTTTCTCTGCATCCAATATGACCCAGTTGGAAATGTATTTGTTTTTCACTGTTTAATCTTCTGCATCACCCAGCGTTGATTAGATTTAATTAATTTATGTTTCTAATGAATTTAGAGCCTCACGGTGCTGTAGTAGGAAAATTCTCAGACAGCATCTGGCCACCAAATGGATTGATTACCTTGTCCGCAAAAGTCTTTCCAACATCTGGGACCTGATTTTGTGAAACATCCAGAAGCTCTTTCAGAGGTAAGAAAGGCCCACGGTGGTGGGGAGAGAGAGGGTGCTGGAAATCGGCAGGGTTCACTCTGCTTTGTAAGTCTGCGCCTGGCACTCCACCAACATGAAATCACATTTTGCTGCTCACTGGCACAGATTCAATGGCACCAAACAGACTGATCTGAATCTGTTTTTTGTTCAACGTAATCAGAATCCACCAGGCTTGAACCCAGGCTGCCACCCCACGAACCTCTTTGGCACTTCTTTCTGTGTAGAAGCTCCCACTGATCATTACGATGAAACATTTATAGACAACATTTATAGAGAAGCACTTTGCTCTCATTCATTCAACAAACATTATCGGGGGCCCACTGTGTACCTGGCACAGGGCCATGTGTGCCCCTTCATTAGCTGCTCTTGGCAGCCACCCTTATGAGGTAGGCAAGCACTGCTCTTCTCACATATATAGCCAAATACTACACAAAAATTATAATTATTAACGTCAATATGATCACTGTTAGTAAAGGATATAAACACATACACACACACCAGACTCCACATGAAGCCTTATTTAACCCTCACCTTGAGGTGGGTGTCACTGTGATCATCCCCATTTTACAGATGAGAGTACTGAGGCACTGAGATCTTAAGTGATTTACCCAGAAGAATTCAGCTAGCCTTTGGCAGAGCCTCCTATCACAGGCAGTCTACATGGAGAGTCTTTGCTCTTAATCACTTTGATTTACTACCTCTGGATAATATCATAAAAGATCTTCTCTGTGTCAGGCACTCTCCCAGAGATCTGCTGCATTAGCGTCTATATTCACCACTCACAGCTCATACAAGGAAGCTGAAGCCCAGAGACATTTGCTTATCAAGGTCACAAGGAAAACTTGTAACAGGGCTAGGACTTCACTCAGGTCTGCGGAGCTAACAAGGCCTCTCCTGTTCACTGAGTTACCTGCTGATGAACGAGAGAGAAGGGCTCATATGAACTCAACCACACTATCAAAGCTGCACCAGGAAGCATGTGGGACAAGTTAGGAAAGAGGGGTGGCCTAGCTGCTTTGCACAGCCCAAACCAACCCAGAAAAGAGGAGGTAAAGAATGTACAGACAACAAGAAAAGAGTTTCATCTAAAAGAGGGAGGTGAAAGATGGAAATCTCATTGCCTGATTGGTTTGTCTGGTTCAAGATCAAAGAGAAATGACTGAAACTAGGTAGGCTGCTTACAGTAAAAATGACAGTGAAAATGCCAGCCACACTGAACATCTGATGTTTTCTGAACAATGGATGCAGACTGTTGCACAACTAGGTTGCCACACTCATATCCCGATGTTTGGGGAAAAAAAAAAAAACTAGCTTGACATGGTTACTCTGTTATAATGTTTGCTAAGTCTGGCTATTTCTTGAATTTGAAGACTTTCTCATTTCTTTCCATTCTTCTCTTGCTCAGGCTTCTACATCAACCAGGCCATACCATGTCTTCTTTAGGCCTTTGTACATGCTCCCTTTCTGCTTGGAACTATTTCCATCTCAATCTTTTCCTTAGTCTGGCTAACCCCTCTTCAGTCCTCAGACGTCAGGTTGGACATCTCTTCTTCCAGGAAGCCTTCCTTGACTTTCCTGTTCTGGCTTAGGTGCCCATTTTAAGAGCAGCTCTGTTTCCTATTTCAGCACTTAACCATAATGTAAAGTAACTGCCTGTCTATCTGTCAGTCTCCTCTTTGAGGGAGTGTATGTTGGTTACTACTGTATCTTCAGTGTAGGGTCTGTCACATATCAGGTGCTCAATACAAATATAACTCTATGGATGGACAGAGGGAATCTGAATCTTGTGACATTTTCTTAGCTGGTCTCCTGCTTTGAAATCTCTCACTTCCATACTTCACGCTCCATCCTAGAAGTCATTAAATGTCCATGTAAACTTTCATCATGGCATTTGCCTTTCTATCACTTCCCTTTGAACACTCACATACAAGTCAGAATAGTGATAATCTTGGGTGATGCAGAGGATTTAAGTGAGAGGGGACATGCAGTCCTAAAAATATCCTATACTTTGATCTGGGGAATGATGATTTGGGTATATACATATGTAAAAAGTCATCAAGATGAGCATGAAAAGATAATACACTTTACTCAAACTGATACATCAGTATAAACCAAAAGGTGCTTTGAAAGCTCACATGTATTGACAGGATCAAATCTGGACCTACTTACCCCAGAGTTCAAGGTTCTTCACTAATTGGCCCACTTGTCAACTTGTTCAAACTCACTTTTCTAAATCACATGCCCTGGTCTTCTGACAGGTCCTTAGACTCTTCTCACTCATTCCCACCCCCATACTTATCACACCATCTTACCCTCATGTTCATTTCTCTTTCTTTCTCTTTTACCTCAGGAAGATCCTCCCATCCTGGAAAGACCAGGAAGAATCCATGCTCTACAATGTCATTAACCTCTCTTTTCCCTGAACCCTTGACTATTTTGTCTGGTTCGTTCATTCGTGCCAACACTTCTTGAAAACTGTAAGCTCACTGAAGGCAGAGACTTCTTATTTTGAAGTTTTATATTTAATGTGATGCCTGGCACAATGATAGATTCTAAATATATGTTTGCTATAAATATAGTGAGGGCTTACCTATGGAAGTCCCTTGGCAGCTATGGGTTTGTATAGAGATGAAAAAGACAGGCTGTTTATGTCCTTCAGGATGAAAACCTAGTACTGCTCTTAAAACCATGGATTTAGTGTTCATACGGGGTTCCAGATCCACTTTTTGTAACTCACTGGTTCTGTGAGGCAGTGTAAACAACTGTCATCACCAAAACTCAGTTTTTTTCATCTGTCAAGTGGAGACTTTTTCATAGGGCTGTCGTGAGAATTATATAGGAACATAATTACTTATTTTATTAGTGACTATCTATTGAATTAGCCATTTTGCTAAATGAAAAACAATTATTATCCAAATAAAAGTCAGTGCTTTTAATATTATTATGCAAAGCTTTCAGCTCAGTGACTGACTCACAGGAATCATTTAACACCTGGTAGATATTATTATCAGAGCTATTAAAAACAGATGAGCAGGTTCAGAGAGAAAAACCTATGAGTTGGTAAAAAGATAGAACACAAGAAGAGTTAGCTCACTGTGAGATATATACATGTACCCATAAACACAGAAAGAATTTAATCCATGAGAAATTCCTTAGGGAAATTCCATCACATCCCATTAACACAGTCCCCAGTGCAAGAGCTTGGCCTCTGATCTTTACATATTTAATGTCTTTGAAAAAAATTCTGAAACTATAACGATCTTGAAGTGGTATACAAAAGTAAGTGTATCTGGGAGTTCTATACAAAAGCACTCTGCTTTAGTGCTAGTTCACATGATTCTTTGATCACCATAATTCCTGGTGCTTCTCTGCAAACTTTTGACCTTAGGATGGCTCTTTGATTGTTCAACAGGATTTTGACAGCACAGAAAGGAGAACAGTGAGGAACAAGTTCTCAGTGTGTTCTTACATACTCATTTAAAAGACAACATTTTAATAATTCTAATTCATATACACTTCTATTCATGCAATCAATAATTCATGGCAATTCCTCTGCGGCATTTTAGTGACAACAGAAAGGGCAGGATGTTTCCTCCCTTCTCTTTGCCTTCCTTTCTTCACTTAGTCATGCCTGGAGCCTGGAGAGTACAGAATCTCAAGAAAACAGTTTCCATGGTGATTCTTCCTTTGAGTACCCGACTGCATTTTGCTCTTTCTGGAGTGAATTAATGCTTTTTATTGCTTTCATGCTAAATACATTGAAGATTAGATTTGATTTCCTCTGCAGTGATACAGTTTTATCAGGAAAATGGAAAGTAAAAACACAGCATGAAGAAACTCTATCTTTCTGCCCCGAGACTGTCAGAAAGAAAATAAAAAGACATTTCAGAGGAAGAAATAGCCAGCCACAGGGAAATGGATGCAGGTGTCTGGAAGTGAGGATATGCATTCGTGCATCTAAATGTTAGGAAACCTGCCTTGGGAGGAAATGATCTTAATTCCTCCATATGTTGAAGGTGGCATAAGCTGACCATAAAACACTGAGTTATAAGAAATAACCTGATTGTTTATGTACCATGCTCTTCTCAGCACAGAAAATATCATATAGAACAAGGAAGTCTTGAAACTCACAACACTATCCCTACTCCATATTTATTAAGGAGGGTCTTGCTTTTTACTAAAGCTAAACAGTCTTCCTTACTTGTAAATAGTCAAGGGACTCTCCTAACACTCCCATGGCACTCTGAATTTCCTGACACGGAACTGAACACACAGTACCACCCACTTGTCCATCTTCTTCATCAGACCCTACAAGGGCAGGGCCTGTGTCTTTCCCATTCACGGTTGCCCTTGAGCCCAGCATAGCACATAGAGGACCGAAGATTTTAACAAGAAAATTATGATAGAGTAACCTTGATGTTCTGAGGTGTCCCTTGGAAAACGTCATGGGCTGATATGATGGATGGAGAGGGAAGCGTATGGAACTAAAAAATTAAAAACAGCTTCTGGTTTTCACGGTGTCTACAGTCTGGAGTCTTGCTCTGTTCCTGTCTTGAAGCAGTCGAGGATTAAAGGGAAGAATTTGTTTGGGAGAAGAGGGGCAAAGAGTGGGACCATCCAGTGGAGTCTCCTTCTGCACCATGACATACCCACCTGCAGAGCCTAGAGTAAATCCAACCAGTCCATCCTAAAGGAGATCAGTCTTGGGTGTTCACTGGAAGGACTGATGTTGAAGCTGAAACTCCAATACTTTGGCCACCTCATGCGAAAAGCTGACTCATTGGAAAAGACCCTAATGCTGGGAAGGATTGGGGTCAGGAGGAGAAGGGGACAACAGAGGATGAGATGGTTGGATGGCATCACTGACTCGATGGACATGGGTTTGGGTAAACTCCGGGAGTTGGTGATGGTCAGGGAGGCCTGGTGTGCTGCGATTCATGGGGTCGCAAAGAGTCGGACACGACTGAGCAACTGAACTGAACTGAACTGAACTGACCTGACCAGAAGAAAACTGACTTTTAGTCAATTTCAGCCAAGGATTCAGTATGAAGCCTCTATGCCAAATCAGGTACTGTCCTGGGGCTACTGGGGACAAACAGCTGAGCACAAGAATTTTTGCCTCCAGGGAGCTGAGACTTCAAAAGGGCTTCTTGGATTATCCAGAAGGGGGTGTGGCTGAGTATGGTTAGGGTTAGGATTAGGGTACTGTCCTGACACCCCCCATTGCTGACAATACCACCAGCAACTAACAGGTACTGAACAACGTATTAGGCATTCTTTTCAGCAATATAGATGCATGAACTCACTTGATCCTCACACGAGTCTGTGCATTGGTGGTATTACTTTCATTTAACATAGAAATTGAGGCTTTGACAGGTGAAGTAACTTGCCTAACATTCTAAAGCCTGGTAATAGTGGGGCCAAGAGTCAAACCTGTGCTGTCTGGTCCTTGAGTCAATATTTTAACAATGATGGAGGTTCAAACTTTAGGTTCACAATGTCTTACGGGCAAGAATTGCCCTACGCAGGATGTCCCAGAGTCTCCTCTGCTGTGTAAATGGCCCAGAGTCCATGGTATTCGTAAGTGCCCATAGGCCATCCCTAGGATACACAGAGCGCCGTATAAAAATCCAGACCTGGATAACCAGGTCTGTGGCTAAACAGATGTTGGAACGGAGGCACTTACAAGTCCCTCTGACTGAGACATAAAATGGCAGGACTGTCTCAGGTTGTATAAAGAGGTTTCTATAAGGGACTAACTGTCCACTGACTGAGTGTGTGTGAGCTTCGACACACAGAACAGAACAAGGAAGACAGACAACATCAACTCAGTAAGTGTTACCTAGTAGAACTCAGGATTAGGAAAGGAAAAAAAAAAAGGCTTAATTGCCAGCGCTACTCATCCCATGGTATGATTCCTACAAATGAAATGTCTTAAAATTTTATTAATAACTTAAAACTTACTAAGCAGTGAAAACTAAATTGTGTGTGTGTGTGTTTTCTCCTGGAGGAGAGAATGGTGCTGAGAAACTGTGTTCCTTGCACCCCCAAGATCACAGAGCCAACCTCTCTCTGGGGGTCTGCTCAACTCCAGATCCTGTCAGTTGACTTGGCTCTCCCGCCCTTGTCATCTGGACACAGCAATGCTCCAACATTTGGGTAAGACTATCCTTTAATCATTAGGAACAGCACTCTGAATAGCCATGGGAAGTCTGGCCAGGAAATGTAGACAGAGATATTCTCTCCATTTTTAGGAGCTACTGATGAGGCCTTCAAGGCGCTCAGTGGGAAGGGCGGGGGTGGGTGGGGAGTTCCAGGCGCCTCCAAGGTGTGGGTTTTGGAGAGAAAAACACAGATTAGATGTGTCTTCCTGCTGGAGCTACATGTGGCATGCCAGCTGGCTCCTTTTCCAATATCCTCTTTATTAGCGAACCCAACAATCATATTTTGCTAATCTTCTCATTAATAAAGTATTATCCATATCACAAAGTCATCCCCGACGGCAGACTGCACTACAAGTAAACTAGAATGGATGAAGACAAAAATGGGGCATTTCAGATATATACAATGACTGCAATTCTTGGCATTTTAAATGTCTGCCAAATCTGCAGTACTGCTGGGTCCCTGGTGTTCAGTGCATCTCCAGGAATACAGTCTATGGCTTGGACTTTTTAGGGTCTTAGGGTATCTGTTTAAGGGCTCTCTGTTTATAGTACTGAACTGAAAATTAAAATTATTTTTCCAAGACTTTAACTACACCATACTTTATCTGTTGTTAGGTAATTAGTATTTTGTGTAGCAGAGAGAAGACTATCTTGCATTTTTGTATATTTTTCGATCCATCTTCATTTTTCCTGGCCTTGTATACAGTGTAACTGAGTAACTAAGAGAGAGGGTTCTGCAGTCCAAAGGCTTTGGAGTCCAAGGTCACTCTCATTCCCAATTTACTCTTCAATAAAATAGTGAAGAAAATCTCTCTTTCATAGACTGATTGTGAGAAAGCAGTGAGATAATGCAAATAAAGGAACTAGCACCAGGCCTGGCATCTGATAAGTCTTTAATAAAGTCTAGAAAGATAGGGAAAGAACGTGACATGACTGACAGGAATTTGGGGGCAGAGAGGGTATGTTCATTGAATTTTTTTTCATCTCTCCTCTATGAGAAGTTTATTGTCTCACAATGGGTTCAAACTCATTTCTCTTATCTCTATGATTGGCTCTTGCTTTTTGCTTTGACCCCAAAGTTAGAATCATAAATATCTCCCACTGACTTGATGATTTAAGACAAAGGCCAAGGACTCTTTCCTCATTTACTGTTTAAAAACAGCCTTTTGTGGAGCTTTTTGATGGACTGCAGGGATATTTATGACTCAGGCCTCCTGGCAAAGTCCCTGATGCTGACTCATTCGTTACCCTGGGAGGGAAGAAGGCAGCTGGAATCATCATTCATTATTCTGTTGCTCAGTTATGGGGAAAGGTCAGAGGTAAGCCACTCAACACTGGGCTGAGTATGAGAAGCAGAATTGCAATCGCGCCTTCTTGACCACAAGAGAAAAAAGAATTTCTAACGAACATACACTCAGAAAAATGTTTGCAGAGTCCTGCTTCATACAATTGCTACAGCACTGCTAAATGGTAATATTCTGTCTCATGCCTCAGGCTTTCAGCTCCAAGCTCACAGCAACTCCCATTCCTCTGCAGAGCAAGTGAAAGCTAAGTGACAGGTGATGGAAAGGGGGGGACCGACAGGAATAGAAAGGAGGAGTAATTTGGAATTTCCACAGTGACAGTGGCCTCGAAATTAGGAAGAAAGGGCAAACTTGCAGATATATAAGGAGAAATGGAAAAGGCTTCATAAATCAGTAAAGGTAAAATTTATGATTGCTACCATGAACAATAACAGCATGAATAAGACTATCACTTTCACGGCAAAATCATCAACAAAGACAACATCAATAAAATTTATGGAATGTACAATGTTAGTAATATGAAAACCAATGAAAGAGAAAATATTAATAGCTAACACTTCTTTGAGTGCTTAGTGTCAGGAAGGGGGTTACACAGTCTAAATGTTATTTTTTTTTCTTTTTTTTTTTTAATCCTCAAATGGTTCTGTGAGGTTCTACGCACATTTACAGCTGGGGAACTTGAGATTTAGGGCTCAAGACCACACAGTTAGCTGAGAACACTGATTCTAAAGCCAATTTTCTGCTATCACTGCTTTCAGCATAAGAAGAACTGTGTTGAAAACAGTGCTATCCACTACCTATAAATTCTTGCCATATACACACTGCAAAAATATTTTGGAGCACTCAGCATTACTCTTGGGAGAAGGCAATGGCATCCCACTCCAGTACTCTTGCCTGGAAAATCCCATGGACGGAGGAGCCTGGCGGGCTGCAGCCCATGGGGTCGCTAAGAGTCGGACACAACTGAGCGACTTCACTTTCACTTTTCCCTTTCACACACTGGAGAAGGAAATGGCAACCCACTCCAGTGTTCTTGCCTGGAGAATCCCAGGGATGGGGGAGCCTGGTGGGCTGCCATCTATAGGGTCGCACGGAGTCGGACACGACTGGAGCGACTTAGCAGCAACATTATTCTTGGCTCTAGGTATAGGTTGGTACAAGAGAAAATCTGGACCAAATCTGGACTTTCAGGCCACTGTGAACTCTTGGCATCACTTCCTTTACAAATGTACATCCATGGGGGTGCAGTTTTGCAACTGAGACTCAAATCAGCTATAAAGCATTCAAGTAGCACATTTGAAGCAAGTTGTGCTGTTGCTGCTGCTAAGTTGCTTCAGTCGTGTCCGACTCTGTGCGACCCCATAGACAGCAGCCCACCAGGGATTCTCCAGGCAAGAATACTGGAGTGGGTTGCCAGTTCCTTCTCCAATGCATGAAAGTGAAAAGTGAAAGTGAAGTCGCTCAGTCGTGTCCGACTCGTAGTAACCTCATGGACTGCAGTCTACCAGGCTCCTCCTTCCATGGGATTTTCCAGGCAAGAGTACTGGAGTGGGGTGCCATTGCCTTCTCCGGAAGCAAGTTGTAAGGGGCAGCATAAAACTTATTGGATTTCCAAAGCACAGGGCTGGGTTATTAAAAAAAAAAAAAAAGCATTTATGGGATTGCTAAGGGTTACCCTAAGATCAAATGTCAACAGAAATTTTTTTCATAAGATATGAAATTGGAGGAGGGGGGACTTATGTCTTGTTTCAATGCAGCAGATGCTCCCAAAAGAGGTACCCTTGCCCCACATTTTAAATAAGTGAGTAAGATTTCTATAGCCTATCCATCAACACTTGGTTTTCGGCAAAAAGCATATGACCTAATACGTATGCTTACTAAAGCTTGAGACTAGACAAGTAAGAGGACAGGATACTGAGTTTCTGAGTGAAGGATGTTCCTTCCAGCTTGGGCTGGAGCTTTAGACCAAACCTCCCCCAGGCAAGCCTGAGAAAGGCGTCGAGTTGGCACTGAGCTTGAGAAGGGCATGGGTAGATATGGGACAGGAAAAGTAAACCACACACCTCCCCCAGGCAAGCCTAGAGTTGGCTTCGAGCTTGAGAAAGGCATGGGTAGGTATAGGGCAGGAAAAGTAAAACACACACACGTCATTTTTCTTACAATAGTATAGGCCATGGTCACTATCCCGGACGGTTAAATTCTGCCAACCAGCAACCTACCTCAAGGTCTTTGCAATGCAGTGGTTGGATAGTACCCACCTTCTCTACTGAATTTTACTCTGAATCAGGACAACAATAACAGTAGTAATAGTGGTGGTGATGGTAGTTGCAGCCTAGTCATCACAGTAGCAGAAATAGTAACAACAACTGACCTTTATAACATGCATTTCCACGCGTTGCTTGAAGTGTTTTATACATATTACCTCATAGCCCTATTGTGAAGGTAAAGTGAATTAGATACTATTACACCCTTTTCACAGATGGACAAACGAATTCAGAGTCCTCGCCGTGACATCTCATTCAGTCCTCAGGATCCCCTATGTGGGTACTTTATCACCACTTTACAGAGGAGGCGACTGAGGCACAGAATGGTTACCTGCTCACAGCCCCACAGTTGGCAGGTAAAAGAGCCGGTTTGGTTTGTTGGACGTCAGAGCTCACATTCTTAACTACCACACTACACAACTGGTACCAGTATTCCCTCTGGAGACAATAGAGGCATATCTCCCCAGCCCTGATCCCTGCCCCTGCACATTCTTCCTCTCACTCCACCTGTCCTAGGGAGACCAAGAGGCAAAAGCTGGGATAAAACCAATGCCTAGCTCACAGGGCTGCTGTGACAACCAAAATCCTGCACTGTATGGGAAGGGTTTGCATGGTGCCTCCCACAGAAAGGCCTGATACTCCTTACACTGGAATTGGACCACAGCTCTCATCACTTCCCCATCCCTGTCAACAGCTTTTCCTTCTCAGGCCCAGAAGGAGGCTGAGGATGAATTTCCTAGGAGAAGAAGTAAGAAGGCTAAGGGTTAATGTGTAAAAGATGAACCAAACCAGATGAGAGGAAAGAGAGAAAAAAATTGCTTTGGATCTCATTGCTAGGAACCCCCATCTTTTTTATTATTTGTATAAATCACTTGACTGTGAAGGCATCACAGGGCAAGCCTCTGAGTATGCCGATGATAATGAATTGGGTCTCACAATAAATAATGGGGGAAACCAGGCTGCCAAATGAAGAAAGATTTAGATCATTTAAATCCTAGGCTATGAGTTTTCAAATCCAGTTTAATACTGGTAAGTGCGGGATAATAACTCATAGCAAACATTGCCCCTACCCCAAAGCCCCTAACCACAGCCCTAATAACCCCTTCTTTCACCCCTTGCAAACAGAAAGAAAGCCCTGAGGGGATTTACAGAATAAAAAGGGATGGTATATACTGACCAGAAATGAGCCCAAGTTATTACATAATAATCCCAGATGCGTCAGTTTGGGCTTAGTGCAAATACAGAGAGCTAATAGAATACTTCAAGGTTCGATTAGCTGCCAAAGAGATTCTAAATAAGGGCAGGTTTTATATTATTAAATTGGATGGGAGAAAAGGAGTATCATGGTTGGGTATACTGGGGAAATAAAAAAAAGACAGGATTAGGGAAATAAAACCAAGGGCATTGCTGGGCAGCTAAAGGGTGGCCTGAGGGTGGAGCCAACTTTGACAGACACATATGTCAAAGCAAGAGAATTTGACTGTCAGCATGGCTTATTCTCAGCAGCTGAGGCTGTCCTCATATCCACATTCAGAGATGTGATCTAGAGGGCACGAGAAGCTGGATCCTACCTGATAACACAGGTGTTTCAGGAATTGAAACAGTCATTTGTAAATACAAAAATTAGAGGCTATGGTGACAGTCTAACAGTTGACCAAAATTTATACCATACCACATTCTTAGTATGCACAAGCTCCTTGAATTCACTCAAAAATCTAATGATGCAGTTACTGTTATGGACTGGATGCCCAATTTCATATGTTGAAGTCCCAGCCCACAAGGAGACGGCATGTGGAGATGAAGCCTTTGGGAGTAATGAGGGTTGACGAGGTCATGAGGGTGAGGCCTGCATGATGGGGTTAGTGACCTAGAAAAACCAGAGAGCTTGCTTTCTCTCTTTCTGCTGTGTGGGGACACCATGAGAGGTGGCTGTCTACTATACAAGCCATGAAGGGAGTCCTCACAGGGGAAGTGAATCAGTGGGCACCCTGACCTTGGCCTTCTGGTCTGCTGAGCTGTGAGAAACACATTCCTGTTGTTAGAGCCACCCAGTCTATGGTATTCATTAAGGCAGCCTGAGCAGACTAATACAGTTACCTTTGGCACCATCATTTTCTAAACGAGCAAACTGAGGCTCAGAGAAGTTAAGTCACTTGCCCAAGATCATGTAGGAAAGAAAGATGCTAACATCCAAAGTCCGTCTAAAGCCCACCTGCTTTCACACTTCTTCCAAATGAGGTCAATATCAACAGCCACTGTGAGAAGAAAGGACCTCTTTGCGTGCTTTCCCCATCCCCTGGCATCATCCCCTTTCCCAGGTACACACACAGATACATTTCACAAGTGGCAGAAGAATTAAAGTGAATGGAAATGTTCTGGTGCCATCTGGTAACTACTATCAATACCATCATGAGAGTATGAAATCAGGATCGCAGCTCTTCGTTTTCGTCCCCGCTCCATCCCTACTCTGTGAGACATGTCTCTGGGTCAATGGCATCTCTAATTAGTTCTTTCCAAAACCAGTAACTTTTATTCTTTAGTGCAGTACTTCCCATAAGAAGTAATGTGAGCCACATGTAATTTCAAATTTTTTAGAGCAACAAGAAACTTAAAACAGAAACAGGGAAAATTAATGTATTTTACTTAACCCAATTCATTAAAAATATTATACTTTCAACACATAATAAGCAAAAAAATCATTAGTGAGTTATTTTCCTTTTTACATCCTACGTCTTCAAAACCTGGTTCATATTTTACACTTACAGCACCTCTCAGTTTGGACTAGCCACATTTCATGTGCTCCACAGCTGGTAGGGCCACCATGCTGACAGTGAGCTCTAGCTGGATCTTGAATTTTCATTGACTTGTCCTGACTAGATTACAGGAACTGTGCTTTCTAGTGGCATTTTTTATGGAGCATCTATTACATGTCAAGAGTGTACTGAGCATTTTCCTATATATCACACCTAATTTTCACAGTGGCTCACCAAGAAAATATTGCTGGACTCACACTACAGGTAATAAAACTGAGGAAAAAGGTTGAAGAGCCCACATTTGTGGGGAATATTTAATGTTACCTCTTTGATATCTAGCATATTGCCTTGCCTGCAACATGATTTAACAAATATCTATGAAATGAATGGCAGGTTACTCAGCAAGCCTACAGAAGAGCTGGGATTTGAATCAGGAATGCCAGATCCTGAAGCTTGTATTCTTTCATTAACACCATTTTAATTCTAGTGTGTCTGTCATAGCCCCCAGTGCAATGTTCAGTGATTCCCCAGTGTTGTTAAGTATACAAATCTTTCATCCTAGTCAAATAACTAATAGCAACTCTTTACCCAGATGTCATATTTATTGATGTCTTCCTCTCTTTTGACTGTATTTGGTTCAACAAATAGTAGTCAGGTACCAACTCAGACCATGGGACTATGCTCAATCTGACATCATCAACGCATGATCCCCACTCTCAAGCTACAGGAGAGTTTAGTTCAGTGAAGTGCTGTTGAAATGGAGCAGAACTCTATGGTCCTTGTCCTCCCATATCCTCTGCCCGCCTTCTGCCCGTGGAAAAACTTTAGCCAAAGAGCAAGTTTAATCAGAGAAGTGAGAACATGCAGAAACAAAGGAAAACTATCAAAGGAGACCAAATAATAATAGTTTAGTCAGTAAGCATAGCCAAGAACCTTTAGTTCCTTCTCAAGGGCTATAGATAATATTCTGAGCCATATCCTGTGAGCTGTCTTATACAGATTGAAACTCCCACCAGGTGGAAGAAGTTAACGACATGATGACTAGACTGTAGCCATGACATAAGCTACCACAATTCCAAGAACTAGCCTCAAGTAATAGAAACCAAGTGACTCTGGAACTGAAGATATACTCTACTTAAAACAATCAAGATGATGCTGGTCAGACCACAGATAACCAATTTCCAGATGACTGTCAGAGATGACTATACTGTTTCTGCATGTAGCCCCCTCCATCTAAAAAAGCTCTTGCCCACTGATTGTCAGTGGCGGGGGTGGGGGTGGGGGGCGGGGAGTCGACCTCTGGACAGGCATCTCCCACCACCTTCAGTTGCCAGCATCCAAAATCAACCTTGTCTCTTTATTGGCTTTGAGCAGCAAGAAGCTGGATCTAGGTTCAGCAACACTATTAAAAACCTTAGATTCACAGATGAGCTAGAAGTGGCTACCAGTTCAGTTCAGTTGATCAGTCGTGTCCAACTCTTTGTGACCCCATGGACTGCAGCATGCCAGGCTTCCTTGTCCATCACCAACTTCCAGAGCTTACTCAAACTCATGTCCATTGAGTCGGTGATGCCATCCAGCCATCTCATCCTCTGTCGTCCCCTTCTCCTCCTGCCCTCAATCTTTCCCAGCATCAGGGTCTTTTCAAATGAGTCAGCTCTTCGCATCAGGTGGCCAAAATAGTGGAGTTTCAGTTTCAACATCAGTCCTTCCAATGAACACCCAGGACTGATCTCCTTTAGGATGGACTGTTTGGATCTCCTTGCAGTCCAAGGGACTCTCAAGAGTCTTCTCCAACACCACAGTTCAAAAGCATCAAATCTTTGGCACTCAGCTTTCTTTACGGTCCAACTCTCATATCCATACGTAACTCCTGGAAAAACCAAAGCTTTGACTAGATGGACCTTTGTTGACAAAGTAACATCTCTGCTTTTTAATATGCTGTTTAGGTTTGTCATAACTTTTCTTCCAAGAAGCAAGTGTCTTTTAATTTCATGGCTGCAGTCACCATCTGCAGTGATTTTGGAGCCCCCCAAAATAAAGTCTGTCACTGTTTCCATTGTTTCCCCATCTATTTGCCATGAAGTGATGGGACCAGATGCCATGATCTTAGTTTTCTGAATGTTGAGTTTTAAGCCAACTTTTTCACTCTCCTCTTTCACTTTCATCAAGAGGCTCTTCAGTTCTTCTTCACTTTCTGCCATAAGTGTGGCTATAAATGTCATAATCTCTACTATACAATTTAGCAGTAAATTATGTATATACTACCTAGATTCCATACGGGGAACTCTTGTGTTCCCAACAACAAGTTCTTGAACGAGGCAACTCATACATCTGTGACTCCCCAAAGTATTTTGCAGAGTGCTAGGCAAGTGACAGGTGAACATCTCTTAATTAACTGGCCTCAGCTCTGTCCCTGCTTCTGTGTGTGCCAAGTAAATGAGAGCCAGATTCCTTATAGGCAAAGAGCAGCTTGATCAGATGTTGCTAAAGTTCTAATTATGGATCACACTTCTCAGAGAATACAGAGGTAGGAGGGCTCTCCATTCTGATATACTAGAAAGCTTAAAACTAATTCTGTTGAGGTTTAAGAATTAAATTAATTGGTAAATTAATTCAAATATTTATTAACTATTATACATTAGCTATAACACTAGAACTATGAGCAAGATAGTCCCTGTCCTTGTGTCAGTGTCTGGTGAATGACACAGATATATGAGGCGGTAATTGTAATACAGTGTGATAAGTATGAAGGTAAGTACAGAGTGCTCTAGTAGCACTTAGGGGGAGCATCTAACTTGACCTTGGTGGAACAGGGGAAGTTCCCCGGAGAAAGCATCCTAGGTCTAGTGGTAGAGGACAACTGAAGGTCAGTCTGACCAAAGGGCCAGGGATGGGGAAGGAAATGTCCCTTCCTGCCAGGCAGAAGGAACACCACCTAAGAAGATCCATAGAGCATGGCAAGTTTGAGGGTCAGACGAGATTTTACTATGATAGGAGCATGACATGCCAGGGCTGGGCCAAAGAAAGAGCCATGTCCAGATGATCCTAGTAAAGTAAGCTTGAGATTTATGATGAAGGTCTTCATGGAAAATAGGAAGAGGCAACACCAAAGCTTTTAAGGGGAGAAGTGAGAATTGTGTTTTTAGAGCATTTTATTGTAGCCCTCGCTGTGTTTTATCACAGTGCTTCTCATATTCTATGGTCACTGTTTTTCTATCTACCTCTATCAGTATCCAGAGAGCCTTAAGACAGAGTTCCTTCTGATTCCTCTCTGTGTCTCCAGGGAATAAATGCAGTATAGGCTGGATAACTGAGGCTGAATACATATTTTCATGAGTAACATCTCTGGTACTCCTTGGTAGGTCTGAGGGACTCAGCCTGTTGAGGATGTATTATCAGAGGGGTTCTTAGATTCCTTGGACCTTCTGAAATTATATGCAAAAATATGGGTATAAATACATACAATTTTTCAGGAGTGAGGGATTATAATTTTCATCAGATACTCAAAGCTCTCTTTAGCTAGGGAACACCTCTCAGAGGTGAAACATCAAAGGACAGTTAGCACAAAAGGTAGAAAAATTAACTAGTACATATACATTTCCAAGTGAAGATGGAGAGGTGGTAAAAGAGGACAGTTCTATAGTAGGAAGACAATGTTTGCAAGAAAAGGGAAAAGAACCTTGAAGAGGGACTTCTCCAGTGATCCAGTGGTTAAGAATTTACCTTTCAATGCAGGAGACCTGGCTTCCATCCCTGGTTGGAGAATTAAGATCCCATCTGTGGCAGGGCAACTAAGACCATGAGCTGCAACGAAAGATGCCAATTGTTGCAACTAAGACCTGACGCAGCCAATAAATAAATAAATATTTTAAAAAAGAACCTTGAAGAAAGTGCATCAATTTCCCTCATGTCTTCTAACTTGGCAATTCATAGCTACCTAGTCTTTAAAGAAAACTTTTTGAGTAGAGCTATAAGGAATTGTGAAAGCATTGCTGAAAGAAGTCATTGTAAACATAGCGTCCTTAGAGTCACAGAACCCAAGGGGTAAAAAGGTAATCACTTTTTTATTATTATTATCACTGAAAGAAAAATATTGTGTAGGAGTCACTTCCTTCCCCTTTTCTTTCACAAATTTGGGTCAGCAAACTTAATATTTTTAAATGATAGAAATTACGTACACACAAAAACATATACACACAGAAAAAAGTTCTGATGGATATTTGTGAAACTATTCAGGATAATTCTGTCTTGATAGTGGAAAATTGATGATTTTTACTCATATTATCTGATTTAAAAAATAATGAGCATGTTTAGCTTTACAAGCATTACATATGGGGAAAAAAATCTATTTTGAAGAAATGATACGCTAGGAATGCAAAAATTACTGCTTTAAAAGACAGAAAGCCATAGGAGAGCATGTAAGTGAAAGTTGGTCAGTCATGCAGTCCATGGAATTCTCCAGACCAGAATACTGGAGTGGGTAGCCTCTCTTCCTCCAGGGGATCTTCCCAATCCAGGGATCAAACCCAGGTCTCCCACATTACAGGCAGATTCTTTACCAGCTGAGCCACCAAGGAAGCCCAAGATTACTGGAGTGGGTAGCCTATCTCTTCTCCAGGGGATCTTCCAGACCCAGGAATCGAACCCAGGTCTGCTGCATTGTAGGCAGATTCTTTACCAGCTGAGCTACCAGGGAAGCCCATAGGAGAGCATGCTGCTGCTGCTGCTAAGTCGCTTCAGTCGTGTCCGACTCTGTGCGACCCCATAGGCGGCAGCCCACCAGGCTCCGCCGTCCCTGGGATTCTCCAGGCAAGAACACTGGAGTGGGTTGCCATTTCCTTCTCCAGTGCATGAAAGGGAAAAGTGAAAGTGAAGTCGCTCAGTTGTCTCTGACTCTTAGCGACCCCATGGACTACAGCCTACCAGGCTCCTCCATCCATGGGATTTTCCAGGCAAGAGTACTGGAGTGGGGTGCTAGGAAAGCATAGTACATCTCAAATTATGTTTCATTGGCCATGAAGCTCATAATCACTAGAAGAATACATTAAAGTGCAGATTCCTGGGCCTGGCTCCAGTTCTACTGAATCAGACTCTTTAGGAATAGGGCCTAGGAATCTGCAACTTACAAAACTCCTCAGGTAAGTTCTATGCTCACCACAGGGGTTTTGAAAACACCTGGATGATGAAGAGGCGGCACTCAGGAAGGAAGGTTCCAAACTAGCAGGTGACCTTTCTTCTACATGTATTAATATGTGTGTCCCAGACACGAAGAGGGCATGGGACAGAGATGAGCGTAATACTCCCTCTTAACTTTCATTTAGTGATTTAATGTTTTTTTTTCACCTTTCGAAACATCTTCCGTATACATTTTTTAAAAATGTACTTATTAATATAATCTGAAGTTGGAGATGGTGGTGGCAGGGGAAGGGAGCCCATGTAAATTATAACCTGACAGTCTTGTATTACATCCACAGGAATCCCCTCATCTGGGGAGTGTGGGGTGAAACTGGGCATGATATCCCAGAAGACAGCCTGCTTCCCTTTAGATATCTGCGCGTGTTCCGCTCTCTCGCCTGTCTTGAGGCCGGCTCGGAGTCAGGAGCTGGGGCTCATATCAAGGCCAGCCTGTGCATGTTTCGCCCTCAGAGTCAGGAGCTGGGGGTCATATCAAGGCCAGGGACTGCTTCTCTCAGGTGGAGGTCAGTCACCCTCAGGGCTCTGAGGGTCATGTCAGGTCAGGAAGGGCTGGGCAGCCATCCATCAGCCATTTCTAGAACTGGCAAGGCTGCCTTCCCTGGAGAGTTGGCTTCCAATACTGAGAGACCACAATTTTAGGTCACCTAATTTTTGATTTATTCAGTCATGTCATATTTGAGCCACCCTTGTATGTCATCCTAAATTCTTGTGAAACAGAATGGAGTAAAAATATTCTCCTTCCACAATCCTGCTTGCCAGATCGATAGCAACCTAGTTTCCAAATATAAACAGTGGACTGAATGCTCTTTATGTTTCTAGGTAAGAAAGTAACTATATTTTTCGTGGTGGGGAGACTTCATCTGGGTTTGCACCTCACTGGTGATTCTTTATGGAGGTAATGGGATTGCCTTAATCGAGCCCATTAGACTATCTTCTTGTAATTATCTTAGGGGCCAATCTGTCTATGTAATGGGCTCTGGAGGCATCAAGCCTTCACGTTCTTACAAAGGAAAATGCTGTGCATGTGTCAGAAGAGAACCATTTTCAGGAATTACTGGTTAACCATCTCAACAACAGCCAGAGGGGCAGGGTGGGGGGGGAAGGTATTTGTTGTGATACAGCAGGAAATTGCTAGATTTGGGACTTGATGGCCCCAAAGGGTATTCCTTTTTTTTTTTGAGAGCGTTTTAATAAATCTAAAGGATGCATGATGCCAATGGCACAAGGGACTCCACACCATCTGTTGAGGTTGGGCAGGCTGCTGCCTGTCTGCTTGCTGTGAGAGGATACCAGGATCTTAAGGCTGGAGAGACTGCCAACACTGGATGGCTTTGGGAGTAATGAATGGCCCCCTTTGCTGCCTTGCTGGACTAGGCTGGCCAACTCTTCTGGATCCCTCTTCTAGGACCATGAATGCTCTGATGTCCAGGACATCATCTCTAACTTTTCAGCCAGTGCTACTTGAAGATACTCACACACTATGCAACAATATTCTAATTTCTTCATTTTGTTCTTTGCAATTTGAATATGTAGCATAAACAGGGTAGATTATAACGAAGAAAAAAATCAAGATAAAGCTATCCCAGGTGGTGCTAGTAGTTAAGAATCAACCTACCAATGCAGGAGATGCAAGAGACGCAGGTCCAACCCCTGGGTCGGGAAGATCTCCTGGAGGAGGAAATGGCAACCTTACTCTGGGTTGCCTGAAAAATCCCATGGACAAAGTACTCCAGTACTATTGCCTGAAAAATCCTATGGACAAAGAAGCCTGGCAGGCTGTAGTCCATTGGGCCACAAAGAGTTGGACACAACTGAGTGACTGAGCACACACATAATTAAAACATAAAACTAAATAACAGTAACAGTTATGGGTTGAATTTGTTGTTTAGTCTTTCAGTTGTGTCCGACTCTTCTGTGACCTCATGGACTATAGCCTTCCAGGCTCCTCTGTCCATGGGATTCCCAATGCAAGGATATTGGAGTGGGTTGTCATTTCTTTCTCCAGGGGATCTTCCCAACCCAGGGATCAAAACCACATCTCCTGCATTGGCAGGCAGGTTCTTTACCACTGAGCCACAAGGGAAGCTCCTGGGTTGAATCACATCACCCTAAAATTCCCAGTGGTCATGTACAGTTGTGAGAGCTGGACCGTAAAGAAGGCAGAATGACAAAGAGTTGATGCCTTTGAACTGTGGTGCTGGAGAAGACTCCTGAAAGTCCCTTGGACAGCAAGAAGATCAAACCAGTCAATATTAAGGGAGATCAACCTTGAATATGCACTGGAAAGAATGACGCTGAAGCTCCAGTATTTTGGTCATCTGATGTGAACAGATGACTCACTGGCAAAGTCTCTGATGCTGGGAAAGACTGAGGAAAGAAGAAGAGGGCATCCGAGGATGAGATGGCTGGACAGAGTCACCAAGGCAGTGCACGTGAACTTGGGCAAACTCAGGGAGATGGTGAGGGACAGGAAGGCCTGGCGTGCTGCAGTCCATGGGGTCACAAAGAGTTGGAGACGACTGGGTGACTGAACAACAACAACAACAACAACAAAATTTATGCTGAAGTCCTGCCCCCGCACCCCCTCAATATCTCAGAATGTGACTTTATTTGGAAATAGAGTCACTGCAGATGTAATTAGTTAAGATGAAGTCATAGGGGACCTTAATTTATAAAAAGGAGAAATTGGGATACAGAGACATACACACACACGGAAAGTCATATGAACATGATGGCAGAGATCAGAGTGATCCATCTGTAGGTCAAAGGGCACCAAAGATTGCCAGTGAACCACCAGAATCTAGGAAAAAGGCATGGAACAGTTTCTCCATCACAGACTTTGAGGGAACCAACCTTACTGATCCTTGATTTCAGACTTCTAGCCTCCAGAACTGGGAGACAAGACATTTCTGTTGTTTAAGGCATGCAATTCATGGTACTTTGTTAGAGCAGCTCTAGGAAACTAAAACAGTAATACACAAACCAAGTTCTATGCTTAGCATTCTGTTTATCTCTTAACACTCTTCAGCAATAGTCTCAGGCTTGGAAGATTAGCGTGAATTATTAATTGGTAGGAAATGAATGGCTGGATAGGTGGGGAAAGAATTAGTTTTCTTCTTCCATTTTTTTTTTTTTTTAACCACCAACTGTCCATTCTAATAGGGTTTTCAATGAATGCTGGACTGAAAGGACTTGGGAAATGATGTAGGAGCTACACATTCGGTACATATGTGACTTTGTTGAAAATCTGTCAACTATCATATAAGGCTACTAGGAGACATCACATTTAGAACTCTCCCTGAATGTGACACATGTGAGATGCCCTTTTCAAGAGAAAAAAAATGTAAGGTAGTTCCTTTATGCCTAATGAGAGGGAATTAGTATTAAGCCCAGTGACTCTGACGGCATTTTTATTGAACACAATGCCTCCTCCCTCAAATCTATTCCAATTTAAATCCCTTAAGCATTAAGACACTGTAGTTATTTATCATTTTTTTTTCCTTTTCTGATTCTGTTTAAAAATTATTTCAATTCTTCTCTCTGTGAAATCAATTTTTCCCAAGCTTTCCTCCAATAGATCATTTGCAGTATAAGGGAGAAAACAGGAACCAAACTATAAAGCCCAAAGGAAGAGGAACCATACACCAAGTCAGAAACTAAAACGTGCCCCAAATATGATCACGAAATCATCGAGAAAATATCACTGCCAACCATTATGCCTCCAGATTGAGTGGTCTGCAGCCAGGACTGCCAAGATTAAAGCCAAGACTGATGACACGCAGAAGTGGGCCTCCCTGGTCTTATTGATCCTCCCCCACTGAGAGAGAATCATGGGTTAGCAGGCAGAAATCAATGCCACTGCGTTAAGCTAAGTCAAGTGTAGATCTATTCGTACCATGCTCTGAAACATCTTTATAAAAGTGGCAAAAAAACTTAAATCTATATATGGTTATACATACTCATCTATAAATAACTATGTATTTACATAAATAGATACCTGTTCTTTTTAAAATCATATTTAAAAATATGAAAAAAATGTAGGCTGTCCCTACATTTTCTCCCACCTCCAGTTCCAATTCTTTCTTTCAAATATAAAAGGAGCTATTCGTGTTGAGATGTTGTCAGCTTGGCTCCTTGAGCTGCACCCCAGATTTGGGGATGGAATGGCCGAGCAGACGCAGATACACTGCGGGAAACCATTCGCTCTTGAGGAAATCATCATTTTGGGCTCCACAGGAGAAAGGAACCTGGCCCTTAGACTTTAATACACCATAGGGAATGCAGAATTTGTTCTCTGCCTTCCTCCAGGGAGAACTCACAGGCTGGGACTGAAGAGAGCTTTCAGAGTGAACAATGGGTGGAAAGCACTGCCCTTCCAGCAGTGAGAAATGTGAATTCCATTCCTACCCTCACATGTGTCACCAGGGAACCACCCTGAGGTTCATCAGTCCTGGGACACTAGCCAGGCAATCATTTGTCCTCAGGGGCTCAGCCTTAACCTAAAAAATCATCAGGAGTGCCCAGAAGGGGCTCCTCCTCATTTCTCATCTCTAAGAAACAAAGAACAAAACATTTTACTGCAACAGATTTTGGGGGGTTCTGATGGAGAACAGCTTAGAGCTCATTTTTCCCTTAGGTAGGCCGTCTTTCAACTTCTGAGCCTGCTGTGCCTGTGAAGACATTTATCCTGCCTTCATGCACATTCACAGCCCCTTGGGCCCTTGAAATGCACCACGGGCCTCGGGTGGGTGGCCAGTAAACCAACACAAGTCCCTTCACCAAACACACTCAGCACCACAGAGATCAGGTGGTTAAGAGAGCAGGGGTCAAGTTTATGTTCAGTTTAAAATATAAACTACCCATTCCTAAATCACTAGGAAAATAAATCACAGCCCCAAAGCCCTTCAGTCTTTCAACAGGAGACACCTGTGTTTTCATAGCAGTGTCAGTGCACTTTCTTAGTGGATCCCAAGACTAAAATGCACCTCTCAAGAGAGAGAAAAAGAGAGGGGGGCATGCAGGGAAGGCAGCAGAGAATGCTAGATCAGAATCAGCAGGCCCGGGTTCTTATCCTAGTCCCACCACTTGGTAACTGTCTACCCTTAAGTGATATAACTTCACTGAAACCCCAGCTTCCTTGACCGTAAAATGAGATATACCATTGACATATATACACTACCATGCGTAAAACAGGTATCTAGTGGGAAGCTGCTATATAGCACAGAGAGCTCAGCTTGGTGCTCTGTGATGACCTGGGTTGGATGGAGTGAGGAGTGGAAAGGAGGTTCAAGAGGGAGGGGATATATGTATACTTATAGCTGATTCACATTGTTGTACACCAGGAACCAATACAATATTGTGAAGCAATTATACTTTAGTAAAATAAAATTTTTTAAAAAAATGAGAGGAAGAATTTCAACAAATATTCTAAAGTTTTGAGTTTTGTACATAAAAATGGGATAATGAAGACTGATTTGCAGTGCTATATTATGGTGCATGCTCAGTCATGTCCGATGCTTTGCAACCCTAAGGATTGTAGCCTGCCAGGCTCCTCTGTCCATGGGATTCTCCAGGCAAGAATACTGAGTGGGTTGCCAGTATATTATGGAAGACCTAACAAAAACATAAATACAATAGCATTTTATAAGCTGTTAAGGAATATATAGATGTTAGTTACTGCTATACGGACTAGAGGAAATTCTTGAAGGACTTAATATCGAGAGCAATTTGGCACAATGACTGGGGTCCTAAAATGATATTAATATAATCACTATATCACTAAATCTATAATAGTAATAAATAATAAACCTATAATCACTAAATCTCTCTCAACTTAGGTTTCCCCACCTAAACTGCTTGCCCTCCGCAAGAGGAGCACATGAGATCAAGGAACTGTAAATGTGCTGAAAACCGTAAACTGTCCCCAAAACGCAAGCAATTATTATTTAGAGAACTCATTTTGACTTTTGGCATTACAGCACACACACTGTTAGTTCCTGGCGCCATGACAGATTTTAATTGGCCTGGCTATGAAAACCTTCTAGAGCTATTATGTGCTACACCTGTGATGGCCGTGCGGCGTGCTAATCGAGACAATTAGGCTGGGGACCCAGAGAACAGCTTTCCACCACTGAGCATAATCCTCCTCACTTTGAGAGGGAAATTAACAGCTGCTTTATCGTCTCCCACATCATCTCACTTTCTTAGCGAGAGATCCCCACCAGATCCACCTCGACTCTGCAACACTGATCACTGGTGCCTAGGGTGACGTAACATCTGTGAAGAAATATTAAGTCTGACTTTGAAATGGTTTGGGGGCTGGGAGGGGAAAAAAAATGTCATATGTGGCACATGCTAGGTAAAACAGTCCCTGAGTGACAACCAAAATCAGGGGGAAGAAAGTTCATCACTTTTAAGGGATGTATTTAAGAGAAAAATAAGGAGCAGGGGATGAACAGATCAATTTAGCTCTCAAGCACTATTCTCTGCCTATAGAAAGGAGAGGAGACTGAAGCTTCCAGGCCAGTGTAACTCTGCTCCTGAGCTTCTCACTGACATTACAAAACCTTCAGGGATTTCCTTCCTTTCCCCCACCTCCTGATATGCCCATCTCTTCTGAGAATTGTGAGAAATACATCTTGTCCCTTTCACCCTTGGACAAAGTCACCTTGGTTGGCAATTAGTGATTATTAATAAAAAGATGGCAAATATATTAATAGATGTTTGCTGTATGCTGGCCATCAGGTTCTGAGTTTCCAAACATTTATCTCATTAGATCCTGTGAGATAAAGGTGCTATGCAGGCATTTTTAACTTCTGTTTTACAGACATGGAAACTAAGGCTCAGGAAGCCCAAACTAACAAGTTGGTAGAGTCTGGACTTAAATTAGGGTCTATAGACTTCAAAGCTTTTCCATAACATCATGCTATCATCTGTGGAAGAACAATTACTCAAGGGCTTGGGGACAAGGCCTAACTCACTTTTGTGACCCTAGTAACTAGGACTGTGCTTATCACCTTCTAGGTGCTTATTGTGGAATTTAATTTTGGGAGAAGAGGAGTTTCCCAAATTGCATACTATCTTTGGAATGAGCCTCAGCATCCATTCCTAAACATCTTCTTCAAATGACTCTGGCTCCCTAAAGGTGGGTGGTTTGACTGTGAGATCATCTTGGGGACATAGGTATGTCCGGGAGCAGGTGGCTCATTCCAAATGGGGATGTCCCAGGAAGGAAGCAATTGGTTTGGGTCTACTCCATTCTGCTTTGGAGGAGGCCAAAGTAAACCATTATACCAGCAGCTCACAGTTTGTGTCAAGTGCCCCATGGTATTTCAGCAAACTCACACATGTGCTGGAGGATGTTTTAAGTTTTGAGAGAAAAACAGCAACAATCAACATCTATTGGATCTGTGAGAACTAGCACAAGGGAACTCACATTTTAGCATTAGTGTGTGGTTTATTTCCATTAATAACACAGCATCTTTGCAAAGCTGGATTTTGGCTGTTAATGCAATCAAAACAAGTACTGTGTCAAAAACAAGGTAAAACAGAAAGTGAAGCTGGCAGTGTCCAGGGTGATTTCAGAGTTTGAGAAGCTGTGTTGAGTCCAACAGGGACACATTTGTCAATACAAGTAACTGTAGTTAAGATGAAATAAAATATGATTTCTTTCAATTTATGTGTGGTTGCAAAGAGTCACATATGACTTGGCGACTGAACAACAACACAATTTATATAACTACTCATCCACTAAAGGACATCCAGGTTGTTTTCAGTTTGGGGGCACCTATGAGGAATGCTGCTATAAACACTGTGTATAGGTTAGTGTGCAGCTTCTTGTGTGAACGTAAATTTTTATTTTCCTAAGATAATTGTCAAGGAGTAGTTTCTGGATTATGTTTGGCTTTTAAAGAAACTGCAAAATGGTTCAGCAGAGTGGGTATACTATTTTACTTTCCCACCAATAATATATGACAGATCAAGTTTTTCTGCATCTTCATCAGCATTTGGTGTTGTCAAAACTTTCTATTTTAGCCATTGTGATAGATACATAGTAATACCTTATTGTGCCGTATTAATTAGCGTTTCTTCAATGATATTGAACACTTTTTGAAGTGTTTATTTGCCATCTAAATATCCTCTTCAGTGAAACGTCTCTTCACTTTTTTTGCCTACTTTCTAGGATTATCATCTTTTTTATGCTGAATTTTGAGGACCCTTTATATACTTTAAAAACTATTTTTTGTCTGCTATGTATTGATAGTTTGTAAATACTTTCTCCCAGTCTTTAGCCTGACATTTCATCTTCTTAAGAGGGTTTTTTTTTTTCACAGAGCAAATGGTTTTTAACTGTGATGAACTTCAATTTATATAATTTTCTTTTATGGACCATGTTTTGTGTCAAGTGTAAGACCTTTTTACCTAACCTAGATCGTAAAGATTTTCTGTTGTTTTTTTTTTCTCTAAAAAGTTTATAACTTTAAGTTCATAAAGTATACAACACTTAAGGCTTCGATCCATTTAGAGTTAATTTTTGTGTACACTGTGAGACTTAGATTGAGGTTCACATTTTGTCTATAGATGCAGTTGCTCCAGCACCATGTGAAGAAAAGGCTTTCTTTCCTTCATTAAACTACAAGCCAAGAATCAGTTGGGCATATTTGCATGGGTCTGTTTCTGGAGTCTTTATTATGTTCCACGGATCTGTAAATCTATCCCTCTGTTACTATATGGTCTTCATTACTATTAAATAGATTGATTTCTATTTTATTATTCTTTTAAAAATTATTTTAGCTATTATGGTTCCTTTGACTTTTCATATAAATTTTGGAATAATCTTGTCTATGTTTACAAAAAAATCTTGGTGGGATTTTATTAGGAATTATATTGAGTCTGTATACCAATTTGGAGAAAATTAATACCTTTTCTATGTCAAGGGGTCAAGGAAGGCCTATGCTTTTAAACACCAAATAACAACACTTGTTTATTTTGGGACTAGTATCACAAACTTAACTTTCCAAAAGGGGCTTTAAGTACCATGTTTAACAACACGTAGCCTTCTTTGATGGCAAACTGAATACAGAATAATATTTCTTGACTACAACAAAACAAAAACTCAGTCATCTGCTAAATGACAAGATGCTCTCACCCTCAGCGTTCGAAGTAATAGGGAGTGGTGGGGACTGTGGCTTGCGGGAGAAAGCATGCTGCCTAGGAACAGGGTAGCTGCTACTTAATTTGTCTAGTTGTTGAGACCATGGCCACAGCATTTTCCTGTCTTATCAAATTTCAACGGAAGCCAGCAATCAATTTTTTAAAAATCTAAAATGTTGGCAGCTATCATAACATAAAATGAAACAGGTAAAACACACACCTTGATGGACTGGATCCAGATACCAGCCAACTCTCTGTGGTTTCTGGGCTGAAGGAGCCAACAAGAGAACCTCTCCAGCCTCAAGAAGCTTACACTCCAGCGGAGGTAACAGAGAAACAGACACCACAAAGGAGTATCGCATGCTCTGGTACCAGTAGGAGCTGTAGGGGCATGTGGCAGGACCCTTAACTCTGTTTTGGGAGGTCAGAGATGACTTCCTAGGGGAGTAAATTTATACAGTAACTCAAAGTAGCTAATTCAATATGTGTTATTTAATCCATATCATCTCTAGCAAACATTGATAGGATCAAAGCACAGGGCAAAGCTTTGTTTCTGGGTATCAAAGAAAGTAATACAGGAGAGGTCATATAATTCAAGGATTCTCCAAATGTCATGTCACTTCTTAGGAAGAATTACAAAGCAAAAGCTTTCTAGAGGTGACAGCTTCTCCAGCCTCTTAGGGTAATTCTAAATTTCTTAAAATCACTTAACAGGGGTCTAATCTGACCTCAGCCTGCCTCTACAGCCTCCTCTTCTGTCTCCCCATTCCTGCCTTTTTTCTGCTTTTCCAACATATACAGACTCAAGTTCTTTGTTTTGTCATCCATCCACCCATTCACCTACCCATTCATCCATTTACTCATCCATCTAACTATATCCATCCATCCAAGAAATATTGGTTTAGGACCACAATTCCAGGTACTGGTAACACAACAGTGAATAAAGCTGACTCAGCTCCCACCATTATTGGCTTTACATTCCAGTAGGAGAGACACACATATAACATGTGGTTGATATGAGGAGTTCTATGAAGAAAAATTAGACAACGTTAAGGTATAGGAAATAATATTACCATTTTCAACAGGGAGTTGGGAAGACTTCCGGTTAATATTTGAACAGAACTTGAATGAATCAATGGAGCAGACAATAGAAGTACAGTGGGAAGACTTTCCCAGCAATAAGAAACCACAAGTATAAACAGCCCAAGTGGGAACACATCTGGCCCACGTGGGGAGAAGCGTGGAGGGCAGAGTGCATGGAGCTCAAGGGCGGTAGGAACTGAGGTTGGAGAGGAGGCCCCATCTGTGAGATTCTGAGGGCATGGTTCACACAGGCCCTCAGTGTAAGGAGAAGGCATTGAAGGATTTGAGCGGGGCAGTGACATGATCTGACTTACAGAGAGCAGACAGTAGGTAGAGACATGGAGACAGATAATCCTGTTGGTAGGTCATCACAACAGTCCAGGTGCAAGAGGGAGGCGGCTTGGACCAGTGCAGTAGTGATGAGGGCAGGGAGAAGCTGGCCAGTGTGAAATGCTCTGGAGATTGAAGAGACAGGTATGCAAGGGGAAGGAGTCAAGGATGACACTCATGGTTTGTCCTGAGCAAGTCCATTTACTGACACAGGGAACATTCTGTGCCTACAACTTCACAAAGCTGGCTCCTCATCATGATTTCTGCCTCAGGCCAATGTCCCCTTTTTGGAGCATCTTTCCTGACCACCCCTGATTCGGTTGAGAGCTCTCAGTTTAATTTTTTTCTCAGGACTAACCAAATATCTGAAATTCTCTTTATCCTTTTATTTCAACAATTGATCATCTGGATTTTCCGACTGAAATGCAAACCCCAAGAGAATAAAGACCATGCCTACCTGGCTTATTACTACATCCTAGTACCTAATTCAGAGCCTAGATGATGGGACATGGTTGATAAATATTCATTGAATGAGGCTTGGATGGTATGAGACAAGTTAAACAAGGCTGCAGTTTCCTTAGCGTGGTTCTTTTCAGAACCTTGAATAAAGCAATCAGTTAATCAATGAAATAATACTGATTATTTGGTCCAAACTCTGTGCCAGAGTCTGAGAAAGCAGAAGTGAGCACAAAAAGTACAATGTGCACCCCCATGGAGCTTACAGTACCCTGGTGGAGTGCAGAAAATACTCCTACACACATGGGCTTCCCCTGTGCTAAGAATTCAGAAGGGAAGTTTCCCAGAGCTCTGACAACATGGGATCTGGGGATCCATCACTGTCAGGTAAGCACAGGGCAAGCAGCTCTGAGCTGAGATTCACAGGAAAAATCCCCATGGGCCTCAGGGATCTCTGAGCAGGGTATACGCTGAGATTGTAGATCCCGGTTCCCATGGTGCTTCTTGTGAGAGGAAACATTTTGGCAAAAGCTGAACTTCTCCAGTCTTCTCAGGACTGGGGCTCAGCCGGGTTAGGAACATAAATAAAGACGAGCAGCTGGTTCATGACAAAACTAGCGTTCTGCATTTATCATGACACATCTGCAAAATGGCAATAACACCTACTTAAACCTACAGCAAGGAGATCAAACCAGTCAATCCTAAAGGAAATCAACCCTGAACACTCATTGGAAGGATTGACGCTGAAGCTGTAGCTCCAGTATTCTGGCCACCTGATGCGAAGAACTGACTCACTGGAAATGACACTGATGCTGGGAAGGATTGAAGGCAGGAGGAGAAGGAGACGACAGAGGATGAGATGGTTGGATGGCATCACCAACTCAATGGACATGAGTTTGAGTAAGCTCTGGGAGTTGGTGATGGACAGGGAAGCCTGGCATGCTGCAATCCATGGGGTGGCAGAGTCAGACGTGACTGAGCAACTGAACAACAACCACCTACTTCAACAGGACTGCTGAGGGTGAAAGGTATTGATGTTTATAAAGTGCTTAGCACAGTGCCTGATATACAAGAAACACTAAACAACTAATAATAATTATCATTAGATTTCAAACTGTTGAGGGGATCAATCACATTATTACTCTTCTCACACATAAACATCAAACGACACAGTACCTTACACACAGAAGGGGTTTAATAAATATATGTTGAATGAGTGAATGATGGTTGTCTCAATGGCACACTATTTTGGATCAGGCCAACCATTCTAATGAGGGACGGCACAGTAAATAAACAGAAATCAATCAGGCCAAGCCCTTATGTGAAGTTAAGCTGTCAAATGGTTTGTAGCTGCTGTTAATGATTCTTGCCAGCCAAGGACACTGGGCGATTTAAATGGTAGGAAGTCAGTGTGGTTGTTGACTTTAAAGTAAGGATAAGTTATATGGTGGGAGGGCCCAGAAGATTCAGTGATTTTATGCATCAGTAACTTGCAATAGGAAAGCACAGCCAGAGTCCAGGAATAGTTGCTACTGAAATGGCATTTCCTTTGCATTCAAATTTACAAGCTAGATTGGTGCATGTGATTTCTCAGCTGCTACCAGAATACAGGAAGTGGTTTTGAATGAACACTAATCAATCAGGCTCTCCAGGGGCACCTTGTACCTGAAAACCACTGAGCACTTTGTAAACAACAGTTAAGTCTCCCTGTACCCTGAGGTATGGGCGCCAGGATTTTTGCTTATATCAAGCAGAGTTGAAGCAGAAAAGCTGTAATCATGAGCAAAGTGGGTGCCAAAAGGGATAATTCTCATGGCCCTCACAAGTCTAGACTTGAAAAGGGTCAGAATTATCTCAAAGTCCCCTAAGGTATTTTACCTGATAACATTAGTTCTACCACAAGTCCTCCTAAGTGTTTGATGGGGGGATGAACAAACGGTTGAAAATAAGAATAGCCACTTTGGAGGGCAGTTTGACACTAACTGTTATGATAAAATCCTTCAACTCAGCAATTCCACTTCAATGCATTTTTACTAGAGAAATCCTGGTACATGTGCTAAAGAGGCATCAGCAAGCACCCCCACTGCTGTGCTTTCTATGAAAATCAGAGATCAAATTCAAGGTGTATCTAGCAAGAGGAGAATGATTAAATAAAGAAGGGAATAGTATGCAGCAGTTAAAAGAATAAGCCAATACATATAACAAAATAGCACATAAAATAATATGTCCATTATAAGACAGATTACTGAATGACAAAAGCAAACTACAGAATCCTATGTGCTGTACGACATATGTGGTGGTTTTAAAATATGTCCAGAAACTACTAAAATTTGATTCCCTTCTTGTAGCAAGTGGAACCTGATTGACATCCCCTTACATGTGGGCCAGACATAGTGATTCATTTCTAATGAATAGAACATGGCAGAAATGACAATGTGTCACTTTCAAGACTAGTTTCAGAAAAAAAGCATTGTGGCTTCCTCCTAATATCTTCTGTGTGCTCTCTCTCTCTCATCACTTGCTCTAGAGGAAGCCAGCTACCCTCTTATAAGAACACTAAAGGAGCCCTGCGGTATGCCCAGGTGGCAGTCTTCAGCCAGCAGCCAATGAGGGACTGAGGCCGCCAGCCAACAGCCATGAGTGAGCCATCAGGGAAGCCGATCCCTCAGCTCCAGTTCAGCCTTCAGATGACTGCAGTCCTGGCTTATGCCCTGACTACAACCTTCATGAGAGATCATAAGTGAACTCCTCCCACCCCCAGTACAGACATCCATGCATTCCTCACTCTTAGAATACTAAAGGTTTTAGCTATGAAAGGTACGTTATTTCAAACCACTGAGTGTTATGACAGCAATCAATAACTAGCATATCATCTATATAAACATTAATTTAAAAAATTTAATACATAGAGACAAATGTATAGAGGAAGGTCTGGAAGGATATGCACCAAAGTGGCACTAATCCCCTGAAGACTGGGATTGGGAGATTTAAGGTGAAATTAGCTTCACCTTCTCTATTTTTGCTGCACAAGACCCTGTACATGTATTAATGGTATACTTTTCAAAAACAGTTAAAGGAAGGAAATGTAATTTAAAATTCCACTACTTGAGAATTTCATGGTAAGTCATATAAGGCTGAAGCTTACCTTTGATCATCTCCAAGAAAGAAGGTTGCTTAGCAAACTTGTTTAATAACAAACAAGGTGATTAGCAGAGCTCTCCAACCCTACTTAAGAAAGCCAACTCCTGTTAGTTACTCTTATAAATCACCTCAGTCTAAGTCACACACAATAAGTGATTCTTTTTATCCATGTTTCTTATCTATTGGTATTCACAATATTCTTACTCCCAAAGAATAGCCAAATTCTTTTGAAACTGACAAAGGTACCTCCATTGAAAAAACTAAGTTATATATTAATGCACACTGTTCTTATCAAGCAGCTTGAAATCAAAGAGTTTACTTCATCAGGCTAAGGTTATGGAAAAGGTATTTTTAAAGTAACTTTGTATGGATTTCTTTTAGGCTTGTGCTAATTTATTTTTCAACTTTGAGCTTGGGGGTCTGCATCATTTAATGGAAGTTCTGTGACAAGGACCCTGACCTCCGTCTGGGGCTAGACTGGCTGCAGGCACCAAAGTTTCATGCATTTTCAGTGGAATTGGGTCCAGAGCTTAGTGCAAAATGCCTTCTGGGTGACTGACCAGAAATTCAATCACAGCACATTCATTTCAAATATCCCTTTCATGTATCATTTAGAAACAGCCTGCATATTTAAATTTGCATATCTCTGACCCTGGATTTTGGAAACACAGGAGAAGAATGAATTTCTGTTTAGTTTTCGGGATGATGGAAGGGAATAAACCAGAGGCATTTCCTTTCCTTGACTACTGGGTAGATTTACTACTTCTGAAGGATTCTGAATGCGCAGTTCTGCAACATAAGCCGCTGTCCCACGGAGCTGGGGAATAACAATAACTAACATTTATAGAGCATTTTATACTCTTAAAAATGCGTTAGCATTCACTGCCTCATTTAACGGGCAGAGAGGCTCTTAATTATGCTTTCTGATGAGGGACAATGATTCTTTCAAAACCAGCATCTGCAGAGATTACTCTGGTTTTCCTTTCAAAGGGACACACTAAAGAAATAATGACGCCAAGCTCTAGACTCACCAGGCTGGGAAAGAGTACACTATAGCAGGTGTGAGACTGGTTAACTTCCCCACACCACAGCATGTGTCTAGTTTCTTTCAGTGAACTCAAACGTATATGTGACTCTCTGCTACAGGAAGACAGGAAAGTGAGAAGGTAAATGCAGGGACTTCAGAACCTTGGCTTGAATTCTGGCTCTGCCATTTTCTAGCTGCCGTCTTGAGCAAATTGTTTCTTTGTTAAATATTTCAAATCACCGAACTTCTCAGTTTTCTCATCTGAAAAGTGGGGCTGGTGTTAATGGCACAAACATCATAGATTTTCATGAGAAATACATGGATGAATTCACACAGGATGCTAGATGAGTGTCTGGTGCATCACCAACACTTGGTAACCATTACTGCTGTTACTGTTACATACAATGAGCTGCATTTTAGGGTGGGTGGGTCACAAGACACATCCTTCACTCATTCCAAGTGTGACTAACAGGCTGTCTGCTGGGCACAGTGCCCAGCTGTGAGGATGTATCAGAAGGGTCCCTTAGGAGATGTGCATTTCTGGTGGATCAGTCAGATCCAAACAAAATTAAAAGTGAATGAAGTGGTAAGAGGGTTATGAATGGGGAAATGAGTTAGAGGATGAGTGAGAACAGGTATTATTTGATTTTTGAATGTGAGACCCAGTGTTTCAAAACATGGGAGGAAAAACGGTATCAGTGGAGGGAATAGATAAATGAGAACCATGAAGGAGGAAGGAGCTGGGCAGGTTCAAGGAGCCGATGGACCCCGGGAGAGAGATGGGCTGGGTGTGTTCTGGCCATGGCCAGGTGTTATGGTTTTGTTCTGCATGGAAAGGGAAGCCACAGAAGGGTGTGAGGCAGAGACGTAACATGGTTTCATAGAGATTTTTTAAATACATGGCATTCACTACAAATTTAACATATATAATTGTACCATGGATAAATATCTATTATACACCCATACACACATATTTGAAGAGAATACTGGCTTTCATGTGAGCTGAGGATTGGGGTGTGGGGTGACTAGAGCAGGAACATAATAACTGAAGAGACACCTGCCAGCAGAAAAGTACAAAGTGCCAGTGGTGTTCAGAGGTAAGATGTGGAGAAGCAGAGAAGGGGGCACCATCTGAGGTGACCTTGAAGAGAGCATTGCTTTTAGACATGCAGAGGTGTCTGGAAAACACAGACAGCATTGCTAATTGATGTATATCTTGCAAAGAGGCCATATATTAATAGATCTTCCCTGGCAGTGTCCCAAATTTACCATATGGATCTTGGAAATCTGCAAACAGGTGAAATCTGGGAGAGGCAGCATTTGTATATCTCTTGTATTTCAAGTTACAGGGCACTGAAAAACTACTCTGTGGAACCCAATGGCAAGGAAGGTCCAGAAATAACCATGACTTGTCTGCACCCAAGTGGAACTCTTTGCCTTGACCTCGCCTTGGCTTCTGAAGGCCAAGGAAACTCATGGAGCCTGACTTCCATTTTCCACAAGGCACTGAGGTCAAAGGGAACCTCTCCATGCCATGAACTGAAACTGAGTAAACACAGGCAGGCTGATATCCAAATGAAAATGACCCAGGAAGGACATGAAGCTCCCAGTGCCTGCTGCATCAGCAAGTCCAGACAAAGACCTCACATAGTGATACTATTCCTGGATTCATTTTGCCCGCATCAGTGTTCTGTTTATGCCCTATTTCTGCCTGATGGGCCACCAGCACCTCTCAATACACACATCTGAGATGTTAGCATTGCCGAAAGTTGCTCATACAAGCATTCTCTTTGGATTAGAGCTTTAGAATGGTCACATGATTGAAATTCCAAATGACTGTCCCAAAAGTTAACCCATAGCAGCAAAAGAACATGCCAACTAGTCTCAGAGGAGCTGGGTTCAAGTCTTGGCTCTGTCATCAACCAGCTTCATGATTCTGGGCAAGAACCCGCATCCTGTGAATTTCAGTTTCCTCTGGGTTGCAAGCTGCCAACATCTACCTCAGAGATTTGTCAGGAGGATTAACTATGATGCTGTTCCCTTCTCCAGGGGATCTTCCCAACCCAGGGATCCAACCGAGGTTTCCTGCAATGCAGGCAGATTTTTTATCATCTGAGTCACCAGGCAAGCCCAACTATAATGCACATGAGGGTATTTTATCAAATTCATAAAATACAAGTATGGTACTATCATCAATACTGTCAAATAACATCAAATGTTTGCACAGTACTGAACAATGTTTAACTATTTTCATTTGCTGTATTTAGTTAGCCAACAAATGAGGTCTTCACTAAGTTGGTTCTTTGGGAGGCAAAAAATCTTGTCTGATTTTTATTGCCCAGCAAAGTACCAGCACTTCATAGGTGCTCGATAAACCAGTGCTGAATGGAAGAAGGAAGAATGAACAAAACCATGCCAGGAAACGGGCAAACATCTCTTTGTGAGCGACAGAGAAGATCACTCTTGTTTCACCTGTCTGGATTCTGGCAACAGCCGGGTTTAGCGGTGCCATGAATTAAAATTTCACAATTACATTTATGACGGGACAGGGCCTAATCCTGCCTTTCTAGTATCCTAAATTGGTCCACATTGGTTCCTCTTTTCTCCTACTTGGAATGTTTTTTCCAGTGGAGTAAAAGCCCACTGCTTTCTTATTGTAGTCTTTCAGTTTTCTCCCTTAAGCCATCTGCTCCTTTATGTCAAAACTTATTGACTTTATTTGAAAATTTTTAATTAGAAGCTTCCAGGCAGTGGCGGAGTTAAGTTGAGATGCTTCCAGCTTGTCTCATCCTCAGCAGCTGCAGTAAGGCAATAAGGCTTATGATTTAAGTTCATTATTATCTTCATGTTGATGTCATTTTGTTTTCCCTTGCTATTTCATTGTTCCAGTAAGTTACATAAGGCTTAAGAGCCACCAGATTAATACTGCTTCTTAGAAATGACCTTCCAGGGATTTTTCCTTATGTGATCAGATGCTGGCAAAGCTATGATAATAAGTAATAGATGTCTCCTTTCTACTTCACCTTTAACCCAAAGACTATGGAAAACTTTACAAACATTAATTAAGCCAATCTCATTACACTCCAGGAGAAAGGAATTATCCACTGCAGAAAACTGAGTTTAAAGTCACCTTCGCAACATATTTAGAGTCAGCCAGTAAGCAAGAGATATGATATCAAAGAATTGTCTCCACCTTTATCTCTGTGGGCTTGGAAAATTCCTATTCATCCTACAAGACTCTGCTTGGTTATCATCTACTTCAGGAAGCCTCCTTTACTTTACCTTCCAGGTCCAATTAGGTGCATCCCATCTCCTTTCTATTCTACTGTAAGCATCTTCACAGAACCCTCATTAAACGTTTTACAGACTGTATTTTCAATTATCTCTCTTCCTGGACTTCAGTTTACTAAGGATATGCACTCATTTTTCTCGCCAAAGATGTGCAATTTATGCAAAATTAATTATTTTAGTGTCCCCCCAATTTATCCCATAGTCTGGCACATAACAGATGTTCATGTTTGTTTAACAGGACTGGATTCCCGTTTTTGTTTTTAATAGACTTTATCTTTTTGAGCAGTTTTGTAACAGTTTTAGGGTCACAGAAAAATTGAACAGAAGGAACAGAGATTTTCCTTCTCTCTCCTGCCCCTCCACGTCCCCCCTCATATGGGCTTCTCAAAAATTATCAACATCCCTCACTAGAGTGGTACATTATTACAGTGGATGAACCTGCATTGACACATCATCACCAACCAGAGTTCATGGTTTACATTAGGGTCCAATGGTTGTGTGCATTCTATGGGTCTGGAAAAATGGAGAATGACATGTCGCCGCACGGTAGTATCAGACAGAGTAGTTTCACTGTCCTGAAAACTCTGTGCTGTGCAGAATTCCTTTATCAATCACCAAAGCATACTTTCTGTAGTGTGGTCAGAAATCTCTTAGCTTGTTATTTAGCACCAAATTGATAAGACAAAACAAAACAGAGAAACACAACCTGTTCTAACTTCTCTGTAAAGTACACAGACTGGTGCACTGAAGAACTTACCATTCATCCTGGTCTGGATCACAGTGAATGAAACAGCTTCTGTTTGCCCTAAAAGTGTCCCTAGGTCCTAAAAGATGTGATACCACACAGAGCCTGGACCAGCGGCCCTCATTCTGCTTTGTACAGCAACATACGAGGATGAAGTGATGTGAGCTGCTCTGATTAATGACTCATTTTTCCTTTCTTCTTTTACTTGAGAGAGAGGACATAGGGACAGAATTGAGAGGGAGGGAGAGTATCACAGTTATCCCCAATCCAGTGTAATTTATATAAATAAGCAAACCATGTGCTTTAGCTGTTGTTAGCAGTTAATGATTATGAGAAGGCTAAGGATTACCAACAGTGTATTGTGATAGCATACTTAGCCTGGCAGCCTGCAACTTGCCTCTGTAGACAATGAGGGGAGCCAATGTTCTTAAGTAACTTTGGGGTAACAGGAAAGGTATGTTTCATTGAAACAGACAAACCTTCTTTATATACTTCAAGAAAATAATTAAATGAGATAATTGCATACAAAGCATTTAGCCTAGCATGGAACACATAGCAAACACCTAAGGAATTCAGCTCTTCTGTAAGAACAACATTACTAATTACTATTTATTGAGTGCTTATTAAGTGCCAGGAATTACACCAAGGGCTGTGTATGTGCCCTCTTAATATTCCCAATGAACCTATGAGGTGTTGTTCTAATCATATTTCACAGATAAAGCATATGGAATTTACATATTTTTTTCACTCGGTCTCAGCTACTCATAGTAAGTGGAAAACTGGGTTTAGTTGCCTCCAGAGCCCAATAAGCTATCCTGCCTCTTTTGAAGCAAACAAGTGGCAGCTATTAAGTGCTTGTGTGCCTCACCACGTGTTAGGCAGCTGCTCTATAGATGACATGAAAACTGCCCTCAAGTAACTTCTGGCTTAGCTGGAAAGGACAGACAACATACCCAAGTGAAAGCTAAGAGGCTACTGTAAAACAGTACATGAAAGATGGTTATTTTGAGACATTAGTCTGCCATCTTCTTGGTCTGCCGGCTTTCCAAATAAAGTCATTATTCTCAAAAAAAGAGACATTACTTGGTGAACTGCCATTTAAGTTTTTAATCTAAATACCCTCTGGGCTTAAGGAAAGAAGAGACCAAGGGGCTGGAGAGGTCAGGAGATCCTTCAGAACTTGAGCTACATCTGGATCTATCCATATGGTCTATATGTTAGGTTGTAATTTTGTGGGTGAGAAATATATTAGAACTACTTGGAGGGGGCTTTCTAAACTCTACTCCCCTCACCCTTAAGACGCATACTTAAAAAATTACTATTGAAGTCTGCCATGGGTATTGATAGAAATAACTAGAGGGTAGTGTTGTGAGTCTGGAGGGCTTCCCAGGTGGCTCAGTAGTAAAGAATCCATCTGCCAATGCAGGAGACACAGGAGATGTGGGTTGGATCCCTAGGTCAGGAAGATCCCTTGGACAAGGAAATGGCAATCCAATCTAGTATTCTTGCCTAGGAAAACCCATGCACTGGAGAGCCTGGTGGGCTACAGTCCATAGAGCCTCAAAGAGTCAGATACAACTAAGCGAGAGAGCATGCACACACACACATTGTGAGTCTGGGCTTTGCAGTTCAAATTTGGACTATGTCCAGTCTCTCTTTGAATCTCAGTTTTCCTATCTAGAAAATGAGGATAATAATTACAGTAATGAGAAAATGTATGGAAAGCCTCTAGAACAATGCCTGGTGTGCAGTGAATGGTCAATGCATGATAGCTAATAGTAGTAGTTCTCTGGCTTGATGATGGAGAAAATGGTGGGAATCACCGATCTAAGATATCCGTCAGATAGCAAACTTCTCTGAGTTCTCTGCAGGACCTGTGTGGCAGAAAAGAAGCTGAGGAAGAAATGACAAGCACTACATTTTCCATTTATCTTAGGGATTAAACCTTCTAGTCTAAAGCCACCTTAAACTGATGGCTCTTCTTGAACAGCTCCAACTCCAAATGGCCACTTAAACATAATGGAATGCTATGATTTCATATGACATGCTCTTGGGACTGGCAGAATTTCTTGAATGAATAAAATGTTAAAGAGAAAAAAGTTAATGATGTTGGCTAAAACACAAGAATGGTTTAGTGAAGGATACTGGATAATCTTCCATATGAGAGATTTTAAGAAGAGACAGTACAACTGAACAATAAGGGCTCAAGTGCATGACTATTTCTGAATTCGCTCAAATGTTTCCGGGATGCTTCACACTTCCCACCTATTAAATGAGGACAGTAATAGTACTGACAGTTCTATATGAAGAGCTGTGAGAATTAAATAAGGTCATGAATATAAAGTACTTAGCCTTGTGCTGGCACATAAATAGGACTCAAGAAATACTCAGCACTCTTGCTATGTCAGGTTCTAGGTTAAGATTCTGGGCTACGAAGATGAATAAAATACCTAAGAGTTCTCATAACAGTTTCTAGTAGCTGTTTCTTAGATGTTTGCAAACTCTTTTGGACAGAGTTTTGTTCTAATCTATTCTATATATCCCTATCTATCCAGAGTCAGGCACAGAAGTGAAGCACAGTATATTCTTAATAGTTGTGACTTGAATGAATGAACAGGTGCATGAGATCTAATCTTTGTGCTTAAGAAACTCAGAGGTGGGACGAGAAACACGTGGACAAGAGGTTACAATGCAGTAAAGCTGTTGTGGTCAAGATGAACTCATCTGCAAAATAGAAATAGAGTCACAGATGTAGAGAACAAACATATGGATACCAAGGTGTGGGGGGTGGTGGGATGAACTGGGAGATAGAGACTGACATATATTCACTACTATGGATAAAACTGATAACTAATGAGAATCTATTGTATAGTGCATGGAACTCTAATCAGTGCTTTATGGTGATCTAAATGGGAAGGAAATTTTGAAAAGAGTGAATATATGCATACATATAACAGATTCACTTTGCTGTACAGCAGAAAGTAACACAACACTGTAAACCAACAATTCTAAAAAATTAATAAAAAATATTTTTAAACAAGGGCTCTGTGTTCACAGAAAGCCTGAGTGACTAGTATTACTGTCCTGGAGCAAACCAGACCAAGTTCAGGTCTGCCCTGCCTCAGGCTGGCAGGTACTAAGTCACCTGTGTAGAATATACCAGCATAGCCCAAAATGAATAAATTTCTAAGAATCCAACTGTAGTCACTTAAAGTCTTCTGGCTGAGCCTCTGTCATTTGGCTAATGTTCCCACACATCAGTGCAGAGAAACTTGCGACCCTGCTGACCCCAGGAACAGTTTTCTGAGCCTGCTGTGTTAGATTTCTGCCCAGAGCACTTGACCATAACAAAGTGGAGAGGGGAGAAATCAATACAACCTGAACTGAATGCACACTTAAAACATCAGCCTTCAACTGTGCAATCATGTCCTTGTCACTAACATCCAAGCGCTTTTGCTCCATGATCTGCTCAGAGTCTTATAAGTAAACACGAAGGAGGAAATGGAAATGGCTCCAGGGCATGGGAGAGAAAAGTGCTGTTATAAACAGGGACACACACAGTGACAGCTTCCCAGGGTGGAGGGGTGGCAAGAACACAGCCTGTTTGAATGTACACTGTAGATCCTTCAGGATTTTCTCACCCTCTTTGAGGCTTAGTTATCTCATTTGGAAAGCATAAGCACTAAGACAGCTAAGGTTGTTTGGCAATTCGGCGGACATCAATGCCTGTAAAGTGACCAGCACTCAGCCTGGCTCTTGAATGGTGTTCAATAAATAGTAGCTTATTAACCAGCTTTTCTGTTGCTCCTAAGGAAGTGAGCAAGGCCAAAGAGGCCAAAGGCAGTGAACATGATTTATTAGTCGCTCAAGTAAATGCTGTAACAACATAGATTTTCATAGTTCTGTGCAAAGAATACTAACTAAACACCTACCATCATGTATGACAGACTCTTTTAACAGATAGGAACACAAAGGTGAATAAGGCAAGGGTCCTTCTCTACGAGAACATAAATCATTTTAATATAACTCTTAGGAGAGACTTCATAGAAGAGAGAATGTACAAGGTGACAGGAGGAACTGAGACAGGCAACCAGCTCAATATGCAGAAGACAGAAAATACACAAGTACAAGGAAGTCAGCCTTGGGGATTCCCTGGTGGCTCAGTGGTAAGGAATCTACCTGCCAGTGCGAGAGACATGGGTCTGATCTCTGGTCTGGGAAGATCCCACATGCCATGGAGCAATTAAGCCCATGAGCCACAACTATTGAGCCTGTGCTCTAGAGCCTGGGAGCTGCAACTACTGAAGCTCACCCGTGCTCAGCAATAAGAGAAGCCACTCCAATGAGAAGCCTGTCCACCACAACTAGAGAGCAGCTCCCGCCCACCAAAAAAGGGGAGACTATAGAAAAGTCCACGTGGCAACGAGACTTTTGACCATCACAGTCAAAAATAAATAAATAAATTTCAAAGCTTACAAAAATAAAATAAAATAAAGGAAGTCAGCCTCATGAGGAAAGGTGGACCAGGCCTCCTAGATTAATGGAATAGCACTGAAAACAGACAGGCCTGGAATATCATGGAGTGTGTGGGATGCAGGGACCTAAGGCTGAGGTCATGAGCAGGAGGAGGGGATGAAGGCCTTGTGGGCCCCCTTTCAATGGAATGTTCCTTGAGAAGATATGAGTCTAAGAAGGGATGAAATTTATTTCTATAAAGAAAGCTGAGTGCAGAAGAATTGATGCTTTTGAACTGTGGTGTTGGAGAAGACTCTTAAGAGTTCCTTGGACTGCAAGGAGATCCAACCAGTCCATCCTAAAGGAGATCAGTTCTGGGTGTTCATTGGAAGGACTGATGTTGAAGCTGAAACTCCAGTACTTTGGCCACCTGATGCAAAGAGCTGACTCATTTGAAAAGACCCTGATGCTGGGAAGATTGAGGGTAGGAGGAGAAGGGGACGACAGAGGATGAGATGGTTAGATGGCATCACCGACTCAACAGACATGAGTTTGGGTAAACTCTGGGAGTTGGTGACGGACAGGGAGGCCTGGCGTGCTGCAGTTCATGGGGTCACAAAGAATCAGGCACGACTGAGCGACTGAACTGAACTGACTAAAGAAGGGACAGATTGGCATTGAGACACATTACTGGCTTCAGGGTGGAACAGGATGAGCAACTATGTCACGAGTATTTAAGGTGTATTTCTTCATTCTTTTCCAATCCAAACAAGTCCACAGCCTCTTGTGGGTGTCTGAGGTCAGTCATACAACCAAGGATGACTTCTGCACACTTAATCATTCCCTAATGGATAAACTGTTTCACACAGGCCTCTCTCAGCTCTCACATTTCCTGTTCCCCCAGAGTCCCTGTTCCTTGACCATGTATTTGTCCACTTCAGCTGCATCTGGAAGATTGAGTTCATCACCCTCTATTAGGCATCTTCACTTCATTGTAAGTCACCTTAATATGGAAGTCATAGGTTCCAGCTCTTTGGTTTAAGACAACTAAAGTCCCTCTAACCTCAAGAGCCAGCCAGATCACTTGTGCCAGCCCAAAGATGTCTATATTGTTAAACAGACCACAGGCCCAAAATGGAGTCACTTATGCTAAACACAGGTCACCAAATTGGAGACTTAGTACCTAATTGATTGTAGTTTTAGCCTCCTCCAGGAATGTGATCTCAACCAGTCAGCTTGGAATCTCCTGGTCACAGCACTAGGGAGGTGCTCTGTTTGATACATCCCTTCCATCCCCCAAAGAAAGATGAGGTGATCTGCCTTCCTTGTCCCTGCCCCTCTTCTGCTCATCACAGCCTTCCATTTTGTACAGCTCCTAGGTGCTCCTCTCTGTCTACTAGAACTGATGCTGCCCAATTCATGAATCACTAAGCAAAGCCATTAACCTTTTTAAAATTCATTTAGTTGAATTTTGCTTTTTAATAGATTTGGTGGCAGCAACTAGATCTTTTTAAGCATACTTCTGCTGACTTTGGGAACAAGGAGAGACATGGTGCCCTTCGAACCCTTTGAGTTCTCTTTCTCCCTGTTTCCGAAGGTCTTCAGTTCTGAGCTCTGTTCTCTGCATTGAGCTCCCAGTCTAACTGGCTTTTCAGTCCAGGGCAGGTTAGCTTGAGTCAGCGGGTGGTTCCAACTGGAAGCCAAGCCCCTAGCCTTTGGTTCAGTCCACAATTCCTCATTTGACTGTAAATCCAGTCTTTGGTTCTGTCCCCAGATTCCATGGTGAAAACTGCTGCAGTTTCCCATTTGTTTGGAATCAGTCTAAAGTCCCCATTCTTCGGGGTTTGCTGGTCCGACTCTCCCCCTAAACTTGTTCCATGTTGGGAACTGTTGGTGGTGCACACAATGCCCTCTACCGATCAGTCCACAGTAACGTCTCTTTGTTACTGTGCATGCTAAGGTGCATGCTCGTTATCTTATTTTATGCAGATAAAAAGTATTGCTGATAGGGATCTCAGAAGATAAACAGCAGCAAAATTAGAAGGTATGGATGGAGCATTTAAAACTGCCAGAGCAGTCTAATTCTAAGATTCCTGTGTCAGGGTAAGTTGCTCAATGAATGAATTAGAGTGACACCAGGTCACTTGTCAACATCAAGAGAACTTCTGTGCAATGAGATACACCGTAAAACACCCCACAATCCCCAGCCCAGTAGCACATCCCCTTTAGGCATTAGTTTGCCTATGAGAGACCCAAAGTCTTATCTAAAAATAATAATAATAGGATTCGTACATTCTAAAGAATAGCAAAAGATTCCAGCACACGTGTTTATTTCATGTCTAAGAACTGTAGTCCCAGGGACTGTAGTTATCTACAAAAATGGCAAAATCTTACTAAAAACAACCTCATTACCATGTCCATTATGAGGAATGTCTCAGTTAGACAAGATCATTCATTTTTAAGTGACTTGAAAGCAAAGGTTCCCAAACTAACCAAACAGAATGGGATACCTATTTCAATTGGTATGCAGAAACTTCCAAAAGGCTTTAAGGTTCCAAAATAACTTCATTGAAAGATTCACTGCAAAAGGCTCATGAAAAATCGCAGACACGAGAGGTACCTGAACAGAAGTCAGAAAACCTCTCCGTCCTCCTTTACCTGAGTGCTCATGTTCTGCTCCTTCTCTATCTCAACTGCCTCTCCATTTTGAAGAGATTATTAAACAGCTACCTTTTAAAGTCAAACCACCCCAGGTTACAGGCAGTCCTCCTTAGTATCCTTCACTCCTTGGTCAAAGACTGAACTGCTGCTGCTGCTGCTGCTAAGCCGCTTCAGTCGTGTCCGACTGTGTGTGACCCCATAGACGGCAGCCCACCGGGTTCCTCTGTCCCCGGGATTCTCCAGGCAAGAACACTGGAGTGGGGTGCCATTGCCTTCTCTGAAAGACTGAACTAAGGGTCATAGTTAAAGAATCTCCTAAACTCAGGGAGGATTCCCAAAAGGTTCTGAATCATTTAGAGCTGTTATAGTGGGCCAGAGCATGAGGCTGCTGGATCTTTGTCAGCCCTGACACATGCTGGTGGACCTAGTGAAGCTCAAAACTGGATGAAGGAAGCTGAATGGCAAAACCTTAAGGGCGTACTTGAAGTATTCAGTCTTCCACATGGTCCCCTCATGGCCCAAAAAAGCTCAAAAAACAACAACTGATCTTTTAAGAGTCATTCCTAGTCTTCCCTGCCCATGCAAATTGGTCTGTTATTCAAGAGAGAGATGAATCTGATTTTCAAGTTCATCTGGAAGCTCTCTTTCTAAGGCATTCTGGGTTTCACATAACAGGTAAGGTCACTCAACCTGTCTTGGATGCCCTATCTGTAAAGGGACTCTCTCCTGAGATTAGGGGAATGATGGAAAAAACTGGACATCACCAGTTCGACTGAACTTATGACCATAGGTGAGCACTTTGAAAGGACTTCAGAGTAAGATTATAAACAAAACCCACCAAGCTATTGCTCTCACAGTACAACAGCTCCAAGGCTTATAACCTAAAACTATACCTAGAGCTCACCTGTTACATCCTCCTAGGGGTCCATCATCAAAAAGCTGGCCTAGGGGTCGATGTCTCATTTACAATCAACTGAAGCACTGGAAAAAAGGTTGTCCTCAAAAATTTTACATGAATGTTTCTATGATAACTCAGATCCCCTCATACGTGCCCCTAAAGGAGGGCTCAGGGCACCTCTCAGAACTGATGAGACTCCAAGAAATTTTCTGGTCAACTGCTACATTATTTCATTAAACGGCTAAGGGAAACTAAAATTAATTATTGTTGTTCAGTCACTCAGTCGTGTCCGATTCTTCGAGACCGCATGGACTGCAGCACGCCAGGCTTCCCTGTCCTTCACTATCTCCCAGAGTTTGCTCAAACTCATGTCCATTGAGTCGATGATGCCATCCAATCATCTCATCCTCTGTAGCCCCCTTTTCCTGCCCTCAATCTTTACCAGCATCAGTGTCTAATTTTATTATTATAAAATTAATAATAATAATCATAAACATTGCCAAATTCTGGTATATACAGAGTTACACCCTCTACTTTAAATCCCACTTGGAGCCTGCAGATGGGATCCTGGAAAACCTGGCCAAAGCCAGCTTGTGGTGAAAATTCGTACCAGAGTCAGTTCTCCTGTATCTCTGTGTGTAGTATCCAATAAAGAGAGAGATTAAAAAGTCTTTTGTACTCTTTGGGGATGCCTCTCAAGTCCAAGAGGTTGTTTAAACTGCCAGAAATATTTACTGTTTTGTACCCATTATAGGCGGACAAGATATTTAAAAGAATTTTTAAGTAGCTCTGTAGTCAGAAACTGGCCAGATTGGAAGCTGATATTCAGAGCCTGATAGAAATTTATTTTTAGTCACCCTCCCCTAAGCTAAAATAAAACTATGTACCCACAGGGAAAGAGAAAATAAAAACCTTCTAAAGCCCTTGTAAAACAATTTATGGGTAGATCAACCTATGATGTCATTTAAGTTGCAACCCAATTCCTCAGGGAATTAAAAGCAACTGTCCTTATCTTACAAATCTTTCACCAAACCAGAAATGCTCCAGGATTTCTTATATAGATCATTTCTTTAAAATGCCAACTTTGGAGAGGTAATTCACGTCAGAAACAAAAAAACAAAAGGGGAGAAAGGTCTTTTAAAACTTAGAGTGAATAAAAAATATTATAAATGTCTTTTTACTAATATTAGTAAAAAAGAAAAAACTTGACCCATTGGAGTAGGTAATCTTATTTCTATCTATAGAAAATAATTAAGATCATGACTTCTTTATAACTAGTGGATTTTGTATTATTGTACCTGATTCATGGCAGTTACTTTAAAACATGAGGTATAAGGTCTTTTTTGCATCTGTCTGTATATTTATGTGTGTCTATATATATGGATTCCCTGGTGGCTCAGTGGTAAAGAATCTGCCTGCCAATGTAGGAGACGCAGGTTTGATCCCTGGGTCAGGAAGATCCCCTGGGGAAGGAAATGGCAACCTGCTCCACTATTCCTGCCTGGGAAATCCCCTGGACAGAGGAGCCTGGTGGACTACAATCCACGGAGTTGCAAAGGAGTCACACATGACTTAGTGACTAAACAACAAACAACAAACAACAAATATATATGTTATAGATGTATGGTATTTTCTACCTCTGGATAACATTACCAAAATAATCTGTAAAAAGAATTCCATTTAATTGGTTTGAATAAAATTAAGTACTTATGTGAATTAAGGATTCCTAAAATTCAGAAATATAATAGAAACTAACTCCAATGCTTTTCAAATTTATGTGACATGAGATAATCTGTGGTAAATAAAAGCTCGTTTAGGTTTATTGATCAAGGTAGGTATGTCTTCAGAATTAAGAGGATTAAAAATAATTCAGAAGTACAACTTTATTCTACTTGGATTATTGGTCAAATAACTACATATCTGTTGAAATCTGTGAGCAGATGGGGATGACAGCTGACTTTGTCTAATATCACAAGAAGTTTTTGTAGGTAGTCTAAACATTATCACTGAGATTAAGTGAATTAATAGATGTAAACAGGATAGAAGTTTTTAGGTGAACTTGCAAAATGGTTTCCTCAAATCTTTTTGGTAACCTGAAACATTAAGGTTTTGTTAGTTAAATTAAATTATTGTTGTTCAGTCACTCAGTCATGTCTGACTCTTTGTGACCCCATGGACTGCAGCACTCCAGGCTTCCCTGTCCTTCACTATCTCCCAAAGTCTGCACAAACTCATGTCCACTGAGTCGATGATGCCATCCAATCATCTCATTCTCTGTCACCCACTTCTCCTCCTGTCCTCAATCTTTCCCAGCATCCAGTGAGATGGCTCTTCGCATCAGGTGGCCAAAATATTGGAGCTTCATCATTCAAATTAAATAATGGATAGTCATTAAAGATCTAGATCATTTCTAAATAAGACAATATGTTGAAACTCTAATTACTGAACACAAGTTTATTTTTTACAGAGAAACTAAAGATACCTGATTCTCTTAGTAAATATGATTTGTGCCACATTGAAAAAATTTACTGTGAGAAAGCATGTTTCTAGAAACTACAAAAATGTTTACAAGTGTATCAAGCCACAGAATGCTAATACAATAGACAATTAGCAACTGATTACTTCTTTATTTTCACTAAAAATTAAGGTTTTTATGATCAAAAATTCTAATACATTATATTTAATTAAAGCTTATAAAATTATTTTATATATAATGTATAAAATATTTTATTTAAATAGTGGATACATACATATATGTATATATAATACATAATTAAAGTTAATATAAATAATATGGAGAACATCTCCATATGCAAAGAAAGTAGTGTGTGTGTGTTTTTGGTAAATGAGAGTACAAAGAATAGAGATGCATTTTTATTGAGAAAAAAAGTAATTCTGTCCTAAAATGAGACTGTTTATTTCAGTATGGGAAATAGAAAATAAAAGGATAAAAAGTTTGTGGAAAAGGAACCTTGGGAAAAGAATTTTATGTGAGGTCAAGCTGGATGAGATTGAATGAATTCGTTATACGAGTTTCAAGAATAAGCTATAATGTCAATAATGTAGATTTTCTGTCATCTGCTGAAAGGACAAGTTTTATTATATTACTAGCCTCCCCTTAATAAGAAATTGTACAACTTTTTAACTTTCTGTAATTGCCTGTGACATCTTTAGTTGTCATCACAGTCAAATGGATAAGTACTATTTCACAGTGACTTATGATCCTATTTGACCAAATGTTTTAAAATCTTTTGCTATTTTTGACAAACTTTCCCAAATCAAATTCTAAATAGTCTTTTTGACTTACAACTCATTTGGGGATTTTCCAAAGGGCCTCCTGAAAATGACAAAAGATTTGTTTCCTCTCCTTATAAAAAGGGAGATGTTAAACCAATTAGGTTTACTGGATATATTAAGAGTCATGGGAAGTGCTGTCAAATAAGAATATTAAGGCTTCACTGTGATGTATTTGTATAGGTAGATGATATAACTGTTCCAGATATTGTGTGAAATTCCTGGAAATCTAATAATGCTATCAATCACAATTCTAGTTACTTTCTGAAAATATGTCACAGAAATACCCCAATTTCCTCATCAATCACACTGTAATGAATGCTCATCAGCTCTTCAACCATTTTTGAAGTATTTTATCATTTATTGAGGTATTGTTTTACTCTGTTGCCTTTGCAAAAGTTCCTGAAAAGGTATTTCAGTCTTCAAGGAGAGTCATGGAAAAGACTTTGACAAATACAAGTTTCTGATAACTTTAAGATCATAAAACTGAAATGTGTGAGAACTTCCATAGCTAATGGAAAAACTGGATTCAAATAAAACAAGTATTAATTACATGGGACCAAATGTGCTGAGGAGGATGATTACAATATTTTAATGTCTTCTTGTTTGAAACATTAAAACATTCCTTAATGTTTTGTTTTTCCAGATTTAAGGAAATCTTTTTTCTTAAACTGTGTCGTGAAGCTATTTGGTAAAGCATATTTTTGTAAACAAAGATAAAACATCTGTGTTTTTCTCCTTATCTGATTCCTCTATAATTCAAAAATGCTTGAGTATTCTAACACAACAATGTAGTTATTTGCTTAAGTTCAAATAGAATCAGTTCTCCTTGTTACAGAATACAACTAGAAGCACTTTTTTACCAAGAGTTTGACTGTTATGTCATATTTGAGAGAGACATGCACAGACGCTGCTGCTGCTGCTAAGTCGCTTCAGTCGTGTCCGACTCTGTGCGAACCCATAGACGGCAGCCCACCAGGCTCCGCCATCCCTGGGATGCTCCAGGCAAGAATACTGGAGTGGGTTGCCATTTCCTTCTCCAGTGCATGAATGGGAAATGTGAAAGTGAAGTCGCTCAGTCGATGCACAGACTCAGATGTGGCCAAAGCTTATGTGGTCAATCACTATTCTTGTTGTACTTACATAAATAACCAGGGCAGGTTTAATGTAAACAAATTCATTTTATTGTGATTATCTTTGAAAGAAAATGGAGGCGATTTTGGAGAGAAAAATTACATCTGTACTTATGTAGATATTAGATTCTAGTCTTGTTAACTGTCTTTAAGGTTTTGCTACATATGCTTCTAAACTGAACCGGATCCTGAACTCTTCCAGTTTTCTTAAATATCTCTTTGACTCTCCAAACTAACGTTCCCAGTTTTCTCCCACCTCTTATTTAGAATCACTAAGAACAAAGACTGCCCTTGAATCTCCTTGGAAGGGACTATAACCCATCTTCCTCACTGCCTAAATGGCAAACTTCAGGGACTTGAACTGAAGTTTCATCTCACAGGGGGCACATCTCACAGTTGAAGAAGGCTCCACCTGGCCCTGGGACCTATGGAAATGTTGGAGATCTCCAAACATAACTGACTAGGGAGACAAGCAGCCAACATCAAGGTAGACTGTTTCCCCCAAGAAGATGGGTCAAAAACTTCATACTTTTTGGCTATACTTTTTTTTCTTCCCTTTCTCTTCGGTACTCTGGTATTGACCTAGAAAGATAATGCCATCACGCACATCTCCTAGGCCATTGATAAGGGGGGTCTGAAATCTACCTTTCAGACTGGTAGATTTGTCATCAAAAGTCTGATCTGTGCATTAACAGTGCCACTTTAGTGGGAGTGGTTTTTGCCCTGATGGGAATTACCTTTGTCTGTGCTGGTCATCATTCTCCTTGGGCTTATGAATGCCTAGATGGCTAGTACGTAACCAGGCAATGCCTCTTTGGTTATCTAACTGTGTCCATAAATCTTCACAAGCAAACTGAGACACCCCACTAGTCAACTTTCCTGAATCTGTATCACTGAGTTAGAAAAACCCTACCAGGAAGCTTTCACGATTCAGGATTTACTTTTTTTTTTTGGCAGGTTCCTACTTGCTAAGTCAGGAGTAAATGTCCTTAAAACTATGATCAGGAACCTCTCCCTAACTCTTAAAGATATTGCAAAATGTGCTGCTAAAGCCAATAGCTGTCCAATGAAAATCCCTAGGCACTCCAGCCAAACTTGATCTCGATAATAGGACAGCTCTTGATTATCTTTTAGCTGAGCTAGGAGGTGTCTGTGCTGCAACCAACACCCCTGATGATCTTGGATTAACACTTGTGAGGAAGCTGAAACTCAGTTCAACTTGGCTTGAAAAGGTGACTCCTGCAGTGAGTTCTTTCTTTGACTTATTTGATTTAGATTGGGTTGGGTCTTGGGAACCACATGAAGTACACTCCAAACACTGGGAATGAGCCTACTAAATAATAGGCATAGTTATCTCCCTGATGCTGGGAAAAGGCTGAAGGCAGGAGGAGAAGAGGACAACAGAGGATGTGATGGTTGGATGGTGTTACCAACTAAATGGACATGAGTTTGAGCAGGCTCTGGGAGATGGTGAAGGACAGGGAAGCCTGGTGTGCTGCAGTCCATGGTGTTGCAAGGAGTTCTCACTGAGCAACTAAACAACATCAACAAATAGTCATCTCCCTGGCAGGCTGTATTCTCTCAAAAGCTTTAAATGCATCTTCATAGGTGCTAACCACCAAGGAAATGATTTCTTTATGACTTCAATGCTGGAAAAGGGATGAAGGAAATTATCTACTAAAGAAGTGTGACCCTAAAAGTCATGACCTATGAATACCAGCGATATTGTCAGCCAAATAAATGAAAACCCAAACACCATGACCCATGAATACCACACAGAGGATCAGTACAAGTTGTGAGAACTACAGAGAGGTAGCTGAGAAGGGCGCTAATGCCTTAATTTTTTATGACATCTCTCAGTTAAGCTGACAGTCAGATCAGAAGGAGCAAATTGTTTAAAAATAGCCAACAGCGAGTCAGAATAAGAGACACAGATGCATGGAACAATTTTATGGACTCTGAGGGAGAAGGTGAGGGTGGGACGTTCTGGGAGAATAGCATTGAAACATGTATATTATCGTATGTGAAACAGAACACCATTCCATGTTCGATGCATGAGACAAGGGCTCAGGGCCGGGGCAATGGGATGACCCAGAGGGATGGGATGCGGAGGGAGGTGGGTGGGGGGTCCAGGAAGGGGAACACATGTAAACCCATGGCTGATTCATGTCAATGTATGGCAAAAACTATTACAATATTGTAAAGTAATTAGCCCCCAACTAAAATAAATAAATTTATTAAAAAAAAAAAAAATAGCCAACAGGTCCCCTATGGAGTCACTTAATGCTAAGCCCATGTCACCAAACCAAGACAATACCTAACCTAACTCCCAGGAATATAATCTTAACTGGTCAGTCTGGAACTTCCTGGTCAACACCAGTGAGGTAATCTGCCTGATAGACCCTTTCTGTCACCCAAAGAAGAAATAATCTACTATTTTCTTGTCCTGTCCTCTTCTGCCTATAACAGCCTTCCATTTTGTATAGCTCTTTGGAGTTTCTTTCTGTTTGCTAGATAGGATGCTGCCCGATTTCTGAGTCATTAAGCAAAGTCATTAAATGTCTTTAAAATGTACCCAGTTGGATTTTACTTTGTAACAGATTAGATTTCCATCGCTAAAGAAAGCGAGAAAAACCCACAAAGAATGCTTTATACGTGTGTGTGTAAACCAACAATAGTTACTAGTAAAGTATGAATAAAAAAATTAGCTACATACTTCATTGAAACACAATTAAGAATTCTACTCCTCTCAGAAGTAAAAAGAGCTAATAAGGCCAATGATTAAACTCTTGGTAGAGAATGCATAGCTGGAAACAGGTTTCAGAAGGAATAAGCAGATTTTATCAAAAGTGTCAGATATACTACTTTAGCAAATTTATATTCTTTTAAAGTTCCAAATAGGTAAGGGTTTTTTATATGTTGTAGAAAATTGAATATTAATTTCAAAAAGGTCACTCAGACTCACAGTTGTAAATAATAACCACAGTAGGCCTGTTAATGTCTCCATTTATAAGTTAAAATACAGCTTTGATATGATGCCTGAAAGCATTTAAACACATTTTTAGTGAGACTGAGCACAGGAAACCCATGTCTAGGCATTGTGTGTGTTCCCACATAGTACTAGATAATTTTCAGAATTGCTAACATTCTGGTTAAAAAAAAAAAAAGCTTCATAAGGAGGTTTAACAGCATAAGAGAAATAAGGTTTGCTCTCTATTCTTTATTCCTCTGAACTTCAAGGTGACTCCTGTATTCAAAGAGCAATACCCAGAACATGGAGGGAACAACATACACTTTCCATAATGTGAAGCGAATCCAACCCTTCATGTTGGCATCTGACTTATTATCGAGGACACCTGTACTACTCTAAATTGCAGAAGTACTTCGATTGAGCCAAGCTTGAAAACATCAAGATCAGACATTCTTTCTTGACATCCACTCAGCTGGCTTCTATGCTTTCATCCAGATCCTTCCAGCACTGCACACGTTATTTTTAGAACTTGGTTTCCTCATCAGATTTATCAAGAAGTTAGTTAATTCAGATTTTGCATCTCAGGAAGTGCTTGGAATAAATTTGATAAAAGAAGCTCATTAGTTCTCCCAAATAGACATCAGAAGGACTTTAATTAAGTCACCTAATTAAGCCACCCTGACACACACCATTTCTTATGTTGTAACTTACAAGTCCGGCAGAGAGTCACCTTGGGAAAGTGTTTAAACCAGCTGTTTGGGACACATCTTTTCAGATTCTCCACTTGTCACAGTCTGGTGATTAAAAAATTATTTTAAGATGTTCTTTTAAAAGAAAATGGTTGTTAAGTCACTAATAATGAGGAAGAAAAGAGTGAAGCAATGGAGTCTCCTGTAAAGCCCCCATTTTACATCTGGAAATTTGTGCCTCGCTTAAATGCAGAAGGATGTCTTTGCTAATTATACCAGCTCATGAAAAGTTGCTCTACCACATATTCAGTTGTCTTTGATGTACTTTGCTGATGATAAAGAAATAATCAAGTTCCAGTCCCAAAGAAGAAAATTCATTCAATTTTTTAAATAAGATGCCTTGGAAAAAACACAAAAGAAAATTTCTCTAAATTAACTCGTGGCTAGAGAAATGACCATTTTTCAGAGATATTATTCAGTGTAAAAGACCATCCCATGTAGGAAGAATTGTGAACAAAGGTGGAGAAGAGGCATGTCAGTGGTCTGAGGTTTTAGGCAGCTAGAGAGAGACAAGCTAATATCTGATCAAAACTGAGATGGAAAACACATAACTCCCTCTAATAACAGTAGCAACTATTATTATAGCCAATATTGTGTTAAAACCTTTATCTGAATGACTTTGTGGATTCCCAGAAGTACTTCATGAGGTGAATACTATTATTTCCAGTTTGGAATGACAAAGTTGAGGCTCAGAGGAGTTCAGTGCTCAAAGTCACACACACACACAGTAAGTTGTGAAGTAACTCTCATCCTGTGAAAGCTCCCAGCCCTCTCCTCTCCCCCGTGGCACCCACGAAGAGCTTAGCAGAAACAGTAATAGCACAAAATGTCTCAGGTAGCATTCCTGAGTTCCTCCTTACATATGTCGAGATTCCACTAAAAGATTAGATTGAGGAGGCAATCACAAAACAGCCATATGTATGAAAGGGTCTCATATCCTCAAAACTGGGTACACACACACCCCTATCCTTACCTGTCAAGGAATCCAAGGAACGCACAGACTCTAGAGTCATCTAATCTACAGGCACATTTCATTTACTTCACATTATGCCTGAAGCCAGCAGTCCAAGGCATTGTGCTCCCAAGACCATCTCCACCCTTAGCTGGGAGACTGACGACCGCCCACTGCCCTACTCTGTAGCTTACGTGGAACGTGAATGGAGAGTGAGTCTTTCTACTGGATAGGATGACTCTGCTACTGAGGCCAAATGAGGGCCAGAGCCTCTGAAATGGCAGAAGCTTCAACTATCAACTCCCAATGACATTTTTAAAATCTTTAATTGGAGGATAATTGCTTTACAACATTGTGTTGGTGTCTGCCATATACGAACATGAATCAGCCATAGGTTTACATATGTCTGCTTCCTCTTGAACCTCCCTCTCACCTCCCACCCCATCCCACCCTTCTAGGTTGCCCAGTGACAGACATTTAACTGCTTGAGGAGCTCTGGGGAAAAATATCTCCCTAGGAGTCACAATGAACATTTCCATTTCAGAGGCTCTGAAAAGTCTAGCAGTTCAAAATTGGTTCCAAATTTGTGATAGCCACAAACATTTTTGGGGGCTGAAATGGAGCTTCATTCCTTCCTTCTTACCATCTCCAATGTCACTCCCTAGGTCAGGTCAACCTCATCTCTCACCCAAGTCCATGGTCATGGTCTCCAAATCTGATCTCGTCATACTATTCCTGCTAACTTTCCATCCTTTCTCCTCTCAACAGATGATGATCTCCTTAAAATATGAATGACAGCTCCTTCCTTCTCTGCTTAGAATCCTCATTGGTGTTCCACTGTGTTAAGGTAAAACTCAATCTCCTCCCATGTCTCTAAGGCTCGACATCATCTGATGCTGAAACCAGACCCTCTGACATCAGCTTTCATCATTCTCTTCCTCAGTACCTTCCAGCCCCAATGGCTTCCTCCCAGCTCCTAAATGAGTGAAGCCTTTCCTGTTTCTGGACATCTGCTCTTGCCTCAGCCTAAAATACTGTTTCTGAGACTTTATATGCCTCTCCCTCCCCATCCTTCAGGTCTCATTTTAGCTATCTTCTCTTTAGACAAAGCTTTTGAGGCCACCTAAACAACAATCTCCCCCATCCCCACCCCCAGTCCTGCCCATCTGCTCCTGCCTGTCACGGTAGTTCCCAGAGTGTGGTACCTGGACCAAGAGCATCAGCAACACCTGGGAACCCGTCAGAAATACAAGCTCCCGTGCCCTGCCCCAGACCTGCCGAATCAGAAATTCGGATGGAAAGTAGAGGCAGCTATCTGTGTATTAACAAGCCTCCAGGGGATGCTGATACAGGCTAAAGTTTGCACTATTCTATAACAGTATCCTGTTTATTTCCTGTGTATTTATCACAAACTTTAATTACTTCTTCTTTGTTTATTTAACCTGTTTTGTCCAACTCCCTCACTAGGCTCACTGTGTGGATAGGAGAGTTGTAGTCCAGGACCATAACAGAGGTGAATTACTATTTCCTGACATGGAACACACCTTGCGTAATATTGCTTTAAATAGGATCTGGATTGGTTTATGGATAAACTTCAAGTGCCATGAGCCATATGCCACCAATTTTTCTCTTTTCTCTCCATTCAATTATTCAATATTCCTTGACATCTCTTATAGGTCAGGCACTATTTCAGACAATATAAACACAAACATGAGCAAGTTCTTGTTCTGAAAGAAATTATAGGTAAGTGAGATTGAAAAATAGGTACATACATGACTTTCACTCTGGCAGGTGTTAAAATAAAACCTAGTAAAACTCATGAAAATCATTAGAAATATATATGCACTTGTCTTCTGACTTAGTTATACCAGTTGTAAAAGTTAACTCTAAGAAAATAATCAAGTATGTATACACAGATTTATCAAAAGGACGTTTACCATAGCATTATGAATTATAGCCAAAAAAAATCAGAAGCAACTTAGATGTATAAGTATGGAGAATAATTTTTAAATTATCCTAAGCCTCAGATAAAATACTGAAAAACTTACTGCAATTTATGACATATGAAATTGTTCATAATATATTGTTAAGTAGTTATATTACACTGTTAATGATGTATAAACATAGTTTTATACAGTATGTTGTTGTTGTTTTTTAGTCACTAAGTCATGTACGACTCTTTGCGACCCCATGGACTGTAGCCAGCCAGGCTCCTCTGTCCGTGGAATTCTCCAGGCAATAATACTCGAGTGGGTTGTCATTTTCTTCTCCAGGGAATCTTCCCAACCCAGGGATCAAACCCGTGTCTCCTGTATTGGCAAGTGGATTTCTTTACCACTGAGCCACCTGGAAAGCCCTAATATAGTATATACACTATATATTTATATCTGTATACAAATACATTGAAATATATATATTTGTACAGAAATATATTTAATATGTTGAACATAGAAACAAATATATTGGAAAGGTGCATACCAAAAAATTAGTAGAAGTTCCTAGGTGGTGTGGTGGCAAGCAATTTAACTTTCCTCCTTCTGTGTTTCTTTATACTTCCAAATTTCCTACAAAGTACCATTACAGAGTAAAATGCCAAGGGCCACGGGCCAGAGCAGAAGGAGCAAGTAAACCTGTGCTGTGTGGACTGGAGGGTATAAACATAGAGGAGGTGTCATTTGAGCGGTGACTTGAGAGTGCACGGGGCTTGGTGTCAGGAGGAGGTGACAGCACAAGCGGGGCTCAGGAGAGTAGACTGTATTTGAGGGGCAGGAACTAGCTCAGTGAGGCAGGAGCAGTCGTACAGAGGACTTGCAGCTCTCCACCAAGGTCAGCCTCCAGAGAGTGATCTGTTTGTTTACTTCCACACAAGAAGGCAAAGCCCCATATGGACGGAGACATTCTTTATTAATCAAAATCAGAGTCTACTTATGCATGATGGGCCAGCCAAGCTCCACAGGGCTCTCTGCACTGTGAAAGCCACAGACGGCTTTCCCTTTGTGTAAACGATAATACAAATAAATAGAAATCGTACTGAGGTTTCACTCTGGCTGAATTATTCTGATAGAATCGGATGGAGGAGGACATCCAAAAATATTCTCCTATCTTAGACCTCAGGCTCCCAGGGCCAGAATTCTAGAGACAGGCCTAATCCCGTGGCCTGGCCATCATCAATAGCCAAGATGACCGAAAGAGCAGGAAAACACCTCTTTGATGTTCATTCATCACTCAGCACCAATACAGAAATTTCAAAGGCCATGATAAGTGACTTGACAACCTGGAGACAGATGATAAGGTCTCAGCTTCTGATCACTAAACACGATAAATCCATTGTGATCAGGTGCTACTAATTTTTTTTTAAAAGACTTATCTTGTGCTGTCAATAACTGTCAGGTCAATTACATGAGAACCTGTTGACCTGAAGCATACTTGGATTTAGCTAAAATTAAGTCAAATATAAATTTGGGGAAAGGTCCATGTGGTTTAAATAGAAGGGATTGCCCTGTAGGTGATTTATAGCAGAGGTTACAAACTTAAATATCAACAGAGTAGCGGCAAATGATTAGTTTTCTACCAAATCAGTTCTTCTCTGTTGTCATTTGGTAGAAGAGAAAGAAATCTAGGGATCAACCTAAAGGAAGTCAGAATGCGTGCATCCTTTAAATCAGAACCCCCTCTTCAAAGATGCTATGCGCTTGTACCTGTACCTGACAAATGACAGAGTCATCGAGAGTCATTCATGGTAGCAGTGCTTATAGTAGAAAGTTAGAAACAACTCGAAATATACCTGTAGGAAAGGTGTTAAATTCTGGAACCTCCACACTATAAAATACAATGCAATCTTTAAAAAGGATAAGATGGCTCTAAATGTACTAACAGGGAAAGAACTCTAACACCTATTGCTGAACACAAAATGCAAGTTGCAGGATAATTCGGTCCTTAATCCTGCAAACATTTATTAATGGTTTATATGTTTGGGCTTCCCTGGTGGCTCAGAAGATAAAAAATCTGCCTGCAACGTGGGAGACCCAGGTTCAATCCCTGGGTCGGGAAGAACCCCTGGAGAAGCAAATGGCAACCAACTCCAGTGTTCTTGCCTGGAGGATCCCATGGACCAAGGAGACTGGTAGGTTATAGTCCATGCGGTTACAAAGAGTCGGACATGACTAAGTGACTAACACTTCACTATATGTCAGGCTCTGTTCTAGACACTAGATAAACTAGTGAACAACACAGACAAAAACTCTTACGGAGCTTAAATGCACACAGACTGTATATTTTAAAATCCTAACACTATACATTACTTAGCAATACATATATTTATCATTTCTCAATACAGAGAAAAAGATCCATAATGATACCCACAAAATTGCTCATGGTAGTGACCTGTGGTCAGGGGAGTGGAGGCTGAAGGGAGGAATAGTAACTGTTTGGTCTATATCCTTCTATGGTGTTTTCATTATTATTATAGGAATGCATTTGTGCATTTGAATTCCTTTCAATGGAATGCTTTTCAGTACTGGAGCCAAAAAACTACCTTGCAAAGTCCTCCTTGGAACCCTTCAAGGGCCTCTATAGAGAAGAAGAGTGAGACAATCTTCCTCCTTCTTCAACTGGCACCTTCACTTACTTTGTTTATTCATACCCACATGTGAGATTACTTTTGATGAAAGATGTCTGTGGCAACAAAGCTTAAGAACAGCCAACCTTGCTCATTATCAGCAAATTAAAATACACAAAGGAGTAAGGATGAAACCTCATTTGGGCCCAGTACTAGACTGGTCCCATATCATTTAAAGGTTTGACTGTCTAATTCTTTTATTGTGAAGGCTCCTCTGCCTGTAAAGGACATGATACGAGCTTTTCAGATGTCAAATAGTACTCAATAAATATCACAAATGAGTTCAGATGTGAAAAGCACATTTCAAATAGAAGAGTTTTTGTTTTATTTTAAAATTGTATTAGCACCTAAAAGACCCCTGTAACAGTGAAGATAAAGTTAATCTAGTAATGCATTTACCATAGCAAACCTCCAGAACAGAAACACATTACTTCCCTCTGATGGAATTTTAAATCAGCATAAGGGATTACACAGTATTATCCAGCTGATAGAGAGTGACTTGGAAAATGCAATGGGTTATGGGAAGTGACCGTCATGGGTCCTATCGTTTGTGTTTCAGGAATTCTTTTGGACCTTCCATGATTAACATGTTTGATATAGTTCTGAGAAGGTGGTATCTTTTCTCCCTAAACCTCTCATTTCATCTTTTCAAAAAATCGGCACAAAGCAGAACCAGTTTCCATGTTCTTCTTTCAGACTGTCATTTACATGATCCAGCATTGAACTAAATCAGTGGAAAGGGTCTCCACTTCTGCAGTTCCTTGTTCAGTGCCTGGTTGACCAGGGAAACAGAGTACATTCTCCTTTATATTAGCACACCCACCAAAATCACAAATCATGGCCCACCTACTAAAATAAATGTTGTCTGAAAGAATACAGAGTAAGTGGACTGAATGACATGCAGAACCCAAAGGTAATCAAAGCCTATCCCTTCTTTCTTTTATATTCTTTCAGCTTGCTCTACATTTGGGTGCTCTGTAAGTTTTGTTCTGTATATAAAAAATAAAGCAACTAAACAGCTCTATTAGTGAAAATTGTCTCTCCAGTGATCCAGCTTTGCCTGAAATATCTTAACCACAGAGGCCATTTTTATTTGCTGTTGAGCTTTTGTTTTAATGTGAGTTATCCAGATTATCTGTTTCTCTAGCACTTAGTGACAGGCGATCCTCAAAGATCATCTCTTCTTCCAAATACTTCCTTCTTCCACATTCTCCTTTCCCCCCACCCAAGACATCTGTGCTCATGGGTAATGTCAGCCACAAAAAGAAAAAATATCTTAGTACTTTAGGCAAAATGTGAGAGAAAATGTGCATTTTGTAGGCTTGGTGAATTTTATGAACTCCTAAGTATTGGACTAATCCAAGCAAGATGAAATTTCTCTTTTTTTCATTCTCTGAGATCTTTGATATTCTAACTTGATGAATGACTGAACTACACTGTGTTTAAGTTTTCCTAAAAACATAGAGAATAGGATGGTAATAGCTATCCCATGGATTTTTATAAGAGCTAAGTAAGATGATGTCTGTGAACTGTTTCACACACGGTACCTGGCACATGGAAAGCATGAGGCTTCCCAGGTGACTCAGTGGTAAAGAATCTACCTGCCAAGCAGGAGACAAAGTTTCGATTCCTGGGTCGGGAAGATTCCCTGGAGAAGGAAATGGCAATCCATTCTAGTATTCTTGCCTGGGAAATCCTGTGGACAGAAGAGTCTGGTGGGCTACAGTTCATGGGGTGGCAAAGAGTTGGACATGACTTAGTGACTAAACAACAACAAACAACAACAGCTATTATTGATGCTATTATTATCACTACCACTAGGACATTTTTATCTTAAACTGAATAAAGGAAATACAGCCAGATCTAAGACCAAACAGCAAAAGCTTCTTGGATCCAGTTTTTAGTAAAAATCAGGAGAAAAAAAAAATCAGGAGAAAACACCCTAATAATGGCAAATATATAAAAATAAATGAATGCATTAACATTACTACCAATCTTATAGGAATACAAAAGATTATAAGAGACTGCTATGAACAACCGTACGTCAAAAGCTGGATAACCTAGATGAACTGGACGAATTCCTAGATAACACACAAGTTACCAAAACTGACTCAAGAAGAAAGAAAATATGAATGGACCCATACAAAGAGACTGAACTAGTAATGACATGAAGAAAAGTTCAGGGCTAGATGTAATCATGGTGAAGTCTACCAAACATTTAAAGAAGAATTGATACCAATCCTTCTCAAAGCCTCTCAAAAACACTGAAGAGGAGGGTACGCTTCCTTACTTATTTTATGAGGCCAGCATTACTATGGTAACCAAAGCCAGACAAAGACATTATAAGAAAACTATAGACCAATATTTCTTATGAATATTGATGCAAAAATCCTCAACAATATACTAGGGAAATAATTCAGCAGTCTATTACAATATTAAACACCCTGACCAAGTAGGATTTATTCTAGGATTTCAAGAGTGGTTCAGGGCCAGAAAATCAATCAGTACACTACACATCAAATTAATAGAATGAAGGAAAAAACACATGATCATCTCAGCATTTGACAAACTCCAACACCCTTTCATGATAAAATAAAAAGACTCAATAAATTAGGAATAGAAATTATTAAACTTTCTGAACTCAATAAAGGTCATTTATGAAAAACCCTTAACTAATATCATACTCCGACGGGATTGAAGGCAGGAGGAGAAGGGGATGATAGAGGATGAGATGGTTGGATGGCATCACCAACTCAATGGACATGAGTTTGAGCAAGCTCTGGAAGATGGTGAAGGACAGGGAAGTCTCATGCTGCAGCCCATGGGGTCACAAAGAGTCCAACATGACTGAGCGACTGAACAACAACAGCAAATATCATACTCACTGGTGAAAGACTAAAAGCTTCTGCCCTAAGATCAGAAATAAGACAAAGATATCTGCTTCGTCACTTTATTTGACATGGCATTGAAAGTTATAGCTAGAACAATTAGGTAAGAAAAAGAAAGAAAAAGTATTCAATTTGGAAGGTAAATTGGAAGTGAAACTATCTCCATCTGTGGATGACTTGATCTTAAAAAACCCTAAGGAATTCAGGAAAAAAATCTGTTATAGCTAATAAATAAATTCAGCAAAGTTGCAGTATACAAAATCAATACACAAAAATCAGGTTTTTCCCCTCTATATTAGCAATAAGCAATCCAAAAAGGAAATTAAGAAAATAATTCTATTGATAGCATAAAAAGGATAAAATACTTAGAAACAGATTTAACCAAGGAGATATAAGACTGCACACTTAAAACTAAATATTGCTGAAAGAAATTAAAGACCAAAAATCAATGGGAAGATAGTCCATGTTTGATAGTCAACACAATACTGTTAAGATGATAACACTACCAAATATGGTATACATAACCCAAAGTCATATTGAAATTCAGTGCAATTGCTATGAAAACTCTACTGGTGGCATTTTTGGGTAGAAATGTAGAAGTTGATTAAAAGATTCATTGGGCTGTTCAAGTTTTATGAAAATCCCACAGCTTATATCACACTCAATGGTGAATATTTGAAAGCTTTTCCTCTATGACTAGGAACAAGATAAGAATGCCCATTCACTACTTCTATTCAACATAATATCAGCTAGAGCAATTGGGAAGGAAAAAGAAAATACATCCAAATCAGAAAACAAGAAGGCAAACTATCCACAGATGATATGATCTTCTACCTAAAGAAACCTAACAAAACATCTATTATAGCTAACAAACAAATTTAGCAAAGTTGCAAGATGCAAAATGAATGCACAAAAATCAACTATATTTCTATAAACCAGTGGTGAACAATCCAAAAAAGAAATTAAGAAAACAATCCCTTTTAAAATAGTATTAAAAAAAACATACTTAGGAAAAAGACCTAATCAAGGAGGTGAAAGACTAGTACTCAAAAATTATACAACACTGGTGAAAGAAATTAAAGAAGGCACAAACAAGTAGAAAGACATTTTACATTCATGGACTGGCAGACAGTATTATTAAAACCTCCACAGAACCCAAAGAGATCTACAGACTCAATGCTTTCCCTGTCAAAATTCCAGTGGCATTTTTACATAAACAGAGAAAACAATCCCCACATTTATATGGAATCATAAAAGACCCAGCATAGCCAAAGCTCTCTTAAGAGAGAATAACAAAGTTGGAAGCATCACAATTCCAAAATATTATACAAAGCTATAGTACACAGTGTGGTACTGGCTCAGGGACAGACACATAGACAAATGGAACAGAATAGACAGCCCAGAGCCAAACCCACACACGTGTAAAGACACCAAGAATATACAATGGAGTAAAGACAATCTCTTCAACAATAGCGTTGGGGAAACTATATATCCACATAAATATATGACTCGGCAATTCCACCACTAGGTGTGTATATCCAAAGGAATTGAAAGCAGGAACTCAGCTACTTATATACATGGGATTAATCACAATAGCCAAGAGGTAAAAACAACCTGAGCTTCCCTGGTGGCTCAGTAGTAACGAACCTGCCTGCCAGTACCCAGCAGTGTTGACCCTTGGGTCAGGAAGATTCCCTGGAGAAGGAATATGAGGGCTCAAACTTTTGAGGACTGAGGCTATTCATAAAACATTGGAGGATCACTCAGCAGGGCGATCCTAGAAGGAATCACACAAATGGCAGAATGCTGCACAAGATAAGGGTCCAAATTGCCTACCACTTTTAAGAGTCTAAGCTACATATATGAAGTGGAATATTGCTCAGCCATGAAAAGGAATGAAACGGGGTCATTTGTAGAGATGTGGATGGACCCAGAGACTGTCATACAGAGTGAAGTAAGTCAGAAAGAGAAAAATAAATGTTGTGTATTAACACATGCATGTGGAATCTAGAAAAATGGTACAGATGATTTTAATGGCAAAGCAGAAACAGAGACATAGATGTAGACAACAAATATATGGATACCAAGGGGGGAAGTGGGGGGTGGGTGGGAGGAACTGGGAGCTTGGGATTGCCACAAATACACTACTGGTACTATATAAAATAGATAACTAACGACAACATACTGTACAGCACAGGGAACTCTACTTAAAGCACTGTGGTGACCTGAATGGGAAGGAAGTCCAAAAGAGGGGATATACGTATGGCTGATTCATTTTGCTGTCCACTAAAACTAACACAATATTGTAAAGCAACGAAATGCCAATAAAAATTAAGTTAAAAAGAGTAAGCTCCTATAAGAACTGTATACAATTGGCACATTTCTTTCTTCCTTAAGCTGTAGCAACCCTTTGTGTTCCATCCACCGTTACTAATAACAATTTCTATCCTGGTTTAGTGATAAATTCACTGAAAATACTATTTTCTATCCATTTCCTTCCCAAAGCGTCCAAAGAGCTTATCAAGGTTTCATAAAGTACATCACCTTAAAATAGTTTTAAAATTCCAGAATGGATTTTAGGGGGCCAGATTTCTCAATGAAATTGTAATGTAGAAAATAAAAGTTCTCCTAACCCCAACTGTCTGCACCAACGTCTTCTCAGTGAGGGGATATGACATGATTAGGAAGGTCATGATAAAGACACAAATCTGATATCCACATATGATGCTCACCTCAAATATCGCAGCCGACTTGGAGGCCATTTGAGTAAAAACTGTCATGGCTATTGTCAGCCCTGTCACTTAGTTTTCTTCCTTTTAGAGACTGTTTTATTCATTCTTGATCTTACTGATGGCATTCAGTCAAGATCTCTAGAGTTAAATTTTCACTCCTCCTAGATCTTTTCTATCCTGAGTTTTCTATAACAAAGAGGAGCAAAGGGAGGAGGTGGGGTAAGTGTCTCAAATGTCTAAACCAGGGGCAAATGGCCCAGTCATCAAAATAGAGAGCTTGGCCACAGAGGCCTGTTTAAGCAACAATTTAGGAAACTCTAAATCTAATCATACACATCTGTGCCTTATATTCTCGACCTGCTGTCTCGCCTGAAAAGAAGGTGCTTAAATCCCCATTAGTGGGGCAGGACCGCCCATCTATGGAAAACCAGAGCTGGACTCCAATCTGCTGTGTGGGTCCCTGGAATAGCTGCCAGCTGATCAGAGCACACTTAACGCAGGGGATCCAGCGTAGGGCAGGAGGAGCACAGCTGGTTGACACAGCAAGCGCTTACCGACGGCAAGGAAAATGCCATTTGTTTCGTGGGCCGAGCCAAGCCGTCTGGGAAATCACTCAAAGAAAAGTAGTTGGAAATGACATTTCGGCTCTGATTTTTCTTGTCAAGTCAGCACCATAAGCCAAAGACTCAAAAATAGCACTCCATCTAGATGGTGTCCACACAGTGACACTTGAACCTCTTCGGCTTTGGTCTTTTGAGAGTGATGTTAGCTTTGCTGGAGATAACACTGGAAACTGAATGGGCTGGCTGCTGGAAACAGAACTCTGCCCACAACTCATTTCCAGAGAAATGGATTACTCCGCCCGCTGTGGATTCCTTATTTCCTATCGTGAGATCTGAACCCTGGGCCCGAGGTACAGTGAGGTATGTGATTGGCATTTGCAAAAACCTTGACATCCCACACTGCAGTTCACGACTGGTGTCAGACAAAGGGGCGTATTAAATGACTGCCAGCCTGATGATAAGGCCAGTTATTACCGAGGTGTAGTTTCCCCAGGTCTAAAGACCCATAGTGGTGGTACTGAAGCATGCCGGGGAGAAGATAAAATTTAATTAATAATTTCCTTAGAGGCCAACAGTCTATTACAACTATGTTCCTTGCTGTTTTCTGCAATGATCTTACAGCTCATAAACATCACAGGCACACGCTTGGTCATAGCCTCATCCCAGCTTCAATTTATGGTGCAGGTTGTCCTGTATAATTAGCTAGACTAAAATGAAGAGTTTTGGTTGCTGCTGCTGGAAAGTCACAGGCTCTGCATAAGGCAGGTGTGTGCCTCCCTCCCTCTGTTCAGTGCAATGTCTCAAATAGACAGCATCATCTCCTACATTAATAGTACACATTCTGGACAAAGCTGAGAATGAAGGTGAAGTGTGCTGCTGAGTTTCAGGGGACACATTTTAGTTTCTGTTTTAATTGGAAAGACTGGACACGAAATTAAGTGGCTTTCTTGTATTCCCTAGACTGGCTCAATCCAATCGTTTTGGAAACACATAATTGCCAAGAATGATATAATAGGGAGGTAGATTTTTTTTCTCCTACAGTAAAGCACTTGTTCCTTTACTACAGAACTACCATTTATTTTGAACCTATTATGTGCGGAACACTTGGTAGAGCTGTGGGGGAAACAAACACAAGTCTTAATTATCTCTGGGATCAGTGCCTAGCATAAAATCTAGGAAAGAGAACATGTTTTAAAAAGTATCTAAAGCATGAATAAATCAATGATTTGATTGTGGGATATTGAAAATTATTGAAAACATGCACACAATTTATACAGTCAGAAAAATAAAAACTAGAAATGAGACTCTGTGTTTCTAACATTGAGAACCAGTGTGTGCTGACTGCCTACTGCCAGACCCTAGGGTGCTCAGGATACAATGCTGCAGTCATTCAGACTGTCCTATAGCAAAAGTGACTCCCTCAACTTGCCAGAAAAAGACCAAATGCTAAGTATAACATTTTCTACTTTATCTTTCTAAATATTCATTGGAATCAGTCCTGAATATTCATTGGAAGGACTGATGCTGAAGCTGAAACTCCAATACTTTGGCCACCTGATGCGAAGAACTGACTCATTGGAAAAGATCCTGGTACTGGGAAAGATTGAAGGCAGGAGAAGAAGAGGACAACAGAGGATGAGATGGTTGGATGGCATCACCAACTTGGACATGAGTTTGAAGAAGCTCCAGGAGTTGGTGATGGACAGGGAAGCTTGTCATGCTATAGTCCATGGGGTTGCAAAGAGTCAGACATGACTGAGCGACTGAACTGAACTTTATCTTTGGCATATTCCTCTCCCCACTCTAGGCTACAGCCAAATGAGTTTGCTCCTATTCCCTCCAAACACCCTATGCTCTTCTCTAGTGTCTGGTCAGAACCGAATCTCAAATGCCTGTTGAAGGTATAAAATAAAAAGATAATCACTGTGCCTTTTGCTGCTAGCATTCTCTCTGGTTAGACATTCTTACTCAGTCGCTGATCCATTAAAACTCTATCTGTTCTCTGAGTCTACATTAAATACCATCCAGAACACAGTAGTGTATTGTTGTTGTCCATTTCATTCATTCATCCATTCACTCAATCATATATATCTCATCTCATTTAAAATAGTTAAGACATCACATATGTTGATTGAATCGCATGGAAGAATAGGAATATCTATGGCTTCATGAGGATAGAGTCTTTGGTGCCAAGTCACCTTCCTTCCAATTCTCATCCACATCCCAGCTGCTGCTGCTGATGAAAACTGTTAATACTACTGACAGAACACTTACTATTGGCTCTGGACTATGCTAAGCTCTTTATATAGAATTACTTCCTCAAACGTGCAGCATCACCATAATGTTTATGTATTATTATCCCCATGTTACAAGTAAGGAAATGAAAACAGACGCATTAAGTAAACTTGTCCTCAAGCTGCACAGCTAATAATGGTAGTGTCAGTATGCCAACCTAGGTCTAAGTCTAAAATTTTGCTCTTAGCCACTATAGTATTCTCTCTCTCTCTTCATTCTTAACTTACCATGAACAGACATGAAAGTATGTCTCTGAGTTACATGCTTAAAGAAGAAGACTTGGGCACTACAGTTGCCTGTCTAATGCCAGCTATTCAAATGTGTGCAGTCACTGGGCCACCTGGATATTTAGTCTGCATGAACACAAACATCTGGATATTTGGAAAATGGATGCGCAAGCAAGCATTTCAGATTTTATCTGCATATCTGGCTCCACATAACCCCAAGGCAAGGCATTTTCCCTGAAAACAGAACATAGAGATATGAAATGGAAAACAAGGCAAAAGTTTTAGACAAGAAGTATATAGTGCTTAATTATTACCAGTGGAAAAATAAATTTGCCTTCAAACGATCATAACTTTTCCTAGAGGGAGTGCTGCCCTAGTGTGATACTTTATGAAAAGAGTTCATTTGAACCAGATCAAATCCAATTGAGATTCAAACAAAGTGAGAAGGAAGATGCTGTGAATAAAGTGGATTTCGGACCAATCCAGATTCTTCCCCATCCACTGCCACAAGAGAACTAGAGCTCTCTTGTGGATATTGAAAGTTTTGACACTGATGCTTCAAATGGAAATAAAGATGCCACTCTGAACCCCTTTCCATTTAGACTGTCTCAGTTTCAGTATTAATCTAGGATGCTCAGGATGCAGAAGTTTCCCCATCTCTGTGTTATACCCATGATCTCTCCCCGACTTACAAAGTTAGAGTTCAGAGAGATGCTCACAGTAATTGATACTTCAGCCTGACTGATCAATGACTGCCCGACTCCCGATTCTTAATAGATTTTCTGCTTTCTCTTGATTTTCACTCATTGTACAAAACACACTGTATCAATAACAAAAGGCATGAGATCCTCTAACACCAGAATAGTTGTTTTCTTTGTTGCCCTTTTTTTTTTTCATAGAGTTGGCTCATAGTTTTCCAATCTGTGCTTCAGATATGGTGACCACCTTGGTTTCTGAACACCCCTTGGTTATTTCACTACATCAAGTGCTTGATTCAACCAAGGAGAGATGGTGTGTGTGTATGTGATGGTGAGAGAAAGAGAGGGGGGAGAGGGGAAAAGCAGGGGGAGAAGAAAGAAAGAGAACAAGAGAGACAAAGGAGGGGTAAGTGTGGACAGAAACATGGATACAGGATGATTTATCAATACAGAAAATATTCCTCAAAACTGCTATCATACATTCTGACTCAAAGTGACCTTTTAGGACGTTTCCCCCAAATACACATTTATGAAGGTATAGTAAATATTATTAAGATATCGAGAAATTGGAAACAGCCAAGTGTCTATGAATAGAAGCTAGATTAAATAAACCAAGGTACACTTATAAAGCAGATTATTATGCATAAAAAAGCCATATGATAGAAGATGACAATGACATATTTGTGATCATTTTTTATGACAGATGCAGTCATGGCCACAGACCCATCCCCAGGTTTAATTTATGACTCAGGTTGCACTGAATAACCAACAAGGCTGAAGATTTTCAGATGCTACTACTGAAGTATCATGGGCTCTGTATAAGGAGTGTACTACAGAATAAGCCCTCATTTTGTTAAAAATGTATGTGTGGACAGACTTAGAGAAGGAAGTTATAGCTGTTGCGGGGGGGGGGGGAGTGTGGGATGGACACACAGACACTGCTATATCTAATACGGGTAACCAACAAGGACGGACTGCACAGTGCAGGGAACTCTGCCCAACGTTGTGCGGCAGCCTGGAAGGGAGGGGAGCTGGGGGAGATGGCTCCGTGTATATGCATGGCTGAATCCCTCTGCTGTCTGCCTGAAACTATCACAACATTGTTAATTGGCTAATATAAGATAAAAAGTTCAAAAAGATTTCAGTTCAGTTCAGTTGCTCAGTCGTTTCCGACTCTTTGCGACCCCACAGACTGCAGCATGCCCAGCCTCCCTGCTCAACATTCAAAAAACTAAGATCATGGCATCCTGTCCCATCACTTCATGACAAATAGAAGGGGAAACAAAAAGATACGTGTGGAATAAAGGGAAAAACATCTCCACCAAAATGTTCACAGAATGTACTTCTCATTGCTTTAGGAATCCTGTTTCCCTAACCTATCATTTTCTCTTCCACTGTTGATTAAATAGTGTAAATAATTAAAATTTTTTTCCATTTATGCTTTCCTGCATTTTTTTCTATTTTCTAGAGTTCACATAATTCTTCTAGTTAGTGGAAACCACAGTATTCTTAAAATAATTAATGTCAATGGCTATAAATAGTTTTAGAAACACTCATCTAACACACAAAAGAAATTTCTTGAATGTAGGTGGGTTTCTTTGCAGCTGTCACCAGACACACAAGCACAGAGAAACAAACGTGCAAGTCCCTGTAATGATTTTCTGAGAACAGGAGACAAAGCCTCTCAGGACCAAGCACGTTAATCACTAAGTGGCAACTCCATCCAAGGGCTCTGCAGTAGTTTTGTCATTATCTGGTTGGTGGGTAGAAGCAGCAAGAAGCTGAGTTTCTACCTTAGTGAACCACATGGGTAACTTACCGCACCAGGAGGATATCAGGGAGAAATAAGATAGGAGTGTGTATGTGCGTCTTTTTGTGTGTGCCCTTGTGTGGTTGATTCAGCAGATAATTCCTAGACCTACAGAACTTGGCCTACAAATGAGGCTAATGTTCAGTAATGGTGAAAGTTGATGCTGCTGCTAAGTCACTTCAGTCGTGTCCGACTCTGTGCGACCCCACAGACGGCAGCTCACCAGGCTCCGCCGTCCCTAGGATTCTCCAGGCAAGAATACTGGAGTGGGTTGCCATTTCCTTCTCCAGTTCATGAAAGGGAAAAGTGAAAGTGAAGTCGCTCAGTCGTGTCCGACTCTTAGCGACCCCATGGACTGTAGCCTACCAGGCTCCTCCATCCATGGGATTTTCCAGGCAAGAGTACTGGAAAGTTGATGAAGATACCTCAAAACCTCCCAAGAGAAGAACAGTAGGCTGGTTAAAAATTTAGCCTTTCTTTTTTTAAATGAAAATAAGAAAATGGAATGTTCCTGTCTAATTTCTCCCTAAAGTTGCATCCAACTTCCAGTTTTGTCCGTATTATGGAGCTTTGTGCAAAGAAGGTTTTCTCAAAGAAGCCTGATCTATTTATCAAACTGCCTGACTACCTCTCTGGAATTCCATATGGAATCTCAGTAAATAAAACCAAGAGTGGGACAAGTATAGTCTTGATCTCCTAACAGAATGAATTTTGATGTATCTGTATAAGAAATATAGTCATTACTGTTATGTCAAGGATATTTCCACATCACCCTGAAAAACAGCTCTGAATGAAAATTCTTCCAGATCTATTTCAGTCAAGTAAGAAACATATTAGCACTGGTGACACTGGTAGACAGTTGATTCAAGATGTCACTCTGAGGTCGGGGGATCAAGAGGGAGTGGACGTATGTATACCTAATGCCAGTACATGTTGATGTCTGGCAAAAATAATCACAATATTGTAAACTAACTATTTTCTAATAAAAAATATACAAGAAAGACAACACTCTGGGAGTATGGAACATTCCCCCACCACAGTCTTATTTGTCCTATTCACACCTTAATAATATCATAACTTCTGGTAAAGGCAGATCAGAAATAACATCAATTCAGAATTGGAATTCTAAATACATACAATGTGACTATATGTTGGTCTTAAATTTATTACTAAAAGTACTAGATCAGACTGACAAATATATCCACGTGATTTATTTTCTCCCAGATTTTAGTTCCTAAGAAGAATGATGGCCAAACAGATACTAAAACATCATTTATTTTTCTATTGTGGTAATTATCACCACCTCACAAAAGAAGGTTCCCATACCTTAACTTTACAGAGCGTCAGTGACTTGATGAGTTCAGTCTTAGACATACTAACAAGTCAGAATTATGAAGTTTCAGCACTGGACAAACAGAAGTTAGAAACAAATTCAGAAACAAACGGGTGGAGAATCAATTGTGAAAGTTTGGATTGCAAACAGAGAAGTAAAGAGAACCCAGAGTGTATACAATACTATTGAAAAGAAGTTCCTCACCAGGGCCATTTCTGAGTTGCAGGATGACTCCAGAAGAGCCCCCCACCTTCTGTCCCTTTCTTTCCACTCTGTGGCACACGCTTCAGCAAATACTGCTTCAAATGCTTTATTGTGGTTCACCCAGATTGTCAAGTTAAGTGCTCCCGGAGATAGTCAGCCAGGTACCAATTAGGAAGTTGGCACCTTCCTGTGTATCCCATATCCTGATAAGAAAGACATCCCCCTTCCTGAAACCTGGCTGCTATATCACTCAGTGCACCCGGGGAGCTACTGACAACCACCGTAACCACCAGTGAGCTGCTCTGGGGGCCAGGTTACTTACAGGCAATTGAAGATATTTACATTGCCCTCTGCATCCTCTGACCTTAGTTTACAGCTCTTTACTGTTTTGTGTTTTTTACAATCTGTTTTATTCCTTGACTCATTCTCAGTATTATTCAGAGAGGGATGATTTGATTTGATGCCCTATCTCTTCACGTAGCCCCTCAAACCGGCAGAGAAAAAAAAAATGAAGACACATTTGAGTATAATGTAACCTATCAAGTTCCTTCTCCTTACAGATCAGTCTTCAGAGAAAGTGAAAAGACTCCTGAAAGCAGTAAAAGGGTGGGACCTCTGCAATTCCCTTTAGTTCAACCATCTCAGCAAACTTTTCTTTATGACCAAGCTAATGAGGACACATTATTTACTTTATGCTTCTTCTAATCCCAGTCCAATGCCTAATGCTTTATAGGGTTTATCTTGTTCACACCTTGCAACATTATGAAGTATTTCTTCTAACAAAGCCCCCTTTTGCAGATGAAGACACTGAAGCATATTTGTCCAAGGTCAGTGGGCTCTTTAGTAGCAGATCTAGGTTTGAATTTCAGGTCTGTCAAAAATCAATCAAATAAAAACAGTGCTTATGACTACTCAGTTATTTTACTTCCCATGGCCTGTGCTGGGGGTTGTAGACTCAGACGCCTGACAGCTAATTTCTGTCGATGGAGCAGGCTGGGGAGGCACTGCGGCAGCCTGGAGTCTCAACATGATGCACAGGGGTGCCACTGGCCCACTCTGCTAGCTGTGGCCATGGAGAGTGTATATGCTCACTGTGGCCAGGGGATCAGAGCTTTCAAGGAAAGATGGAAATATGGATATTATGAAATCATCTGATTTGGGGGCTTCCCTGGTGGTCCAGTGGCTAAGACTCTGAGCTCCCATTGCAGGGGCCCTTTGGGGACTTCCCTGGTGGTCCAGTGGCTAAGACTCTGAGCTCCCATTGCAGGGGCCCAGGTTCAATCCGTGGTCAGGGAACTAGATCCCATGTGCTACAACTAAGACCTGGAGCAGCCAAATGAATAAATAAATAAATAAATATCCGTGCCTGAAGAATCTGAAGGACAGAGGAGCCTGGTGGGCTACAGTCCACAGGGTCACAAAGAATCGAAACTACTAAGACAACTTAGCACATACAAACACGCCTTTTAAAAAATCATCTGATTTTTAAATGTTGGCAACTTATTTAAAATATTTAAACAGTGGGTCAACCCTATACTCACCAAATGAATGCCATCTTTAGGCAGAGTTCAGCTTATGGGCCACTAGTTTTCAATTCCTGTATTTTTCCTTCTTAAAGTTCAAACCTTGACTGGTGTGGTAGTAACATTCTGCTTCAAAAACACAAATTATCTCTGACCCAAGCATCATGTCTCTTTCTTCCTCGAGCCACTGTGGTCAGGAGCGGAGGGACTAACTCTCTTTGCCATCTCTGCGCTAGGAGGCAACATTAAAACTGAGCAGACTTGGAGGAAAGCTGCTTTTCCAGCTGGTGACGGGAATTTGTCTCTCTCCCCTCCAAGCTCTTGTGTCAACATCTCTGGATTTGCCTCTAGCTTTCTCCTGCGGTTCAGCTACATGCTATCTTCCTCTGAGTCTAGCTAGATTTTGTGTCTTGGAGGAAAAAAGAAAAAAAAATGCCTTTGTAACTTTAAAAAATACAGTTCAGCTTCAACTTTCACAGGCTATGGTAAATTCCACACTCATTAATCACTTTTTCTCTTTAGCTCGCTGAGGTTAAAACAAATCATTGTTCTCCAAAGTAGGGAGGTGGAGTTTGGGCAGATGAACCTTGCTGCTGCTGCTGCTAAGTCGCTTCAGTCGTGTCCGACTCTGTGCGACCCCATAGACAGCAGCCCACCAGGCTCCCCCGTCCCTGGGATTCTCCAGGCAAGAACACTGGAGTGGGTTGCCATTTCCTTCTCCAATGCATGAAAGGGAAAAGTGAAAGTGAAGTCGCTCAGTCGTGTCCGACGCTTAGCGACCCCATGGACTGAAGCCTGCCAGGCTCCTCAATCCATGGGATTTTCCAGGCAAGAGTACTGGAGTGGGGTGCCATTGCCTTCTCCGAGATGAACCTTAGCATTAGGTAATTTGGAAAAGTGAAAGTGTTAATCACTCAGTCATGTCTGACACTTGGTGGCCCCATGGACTATAACCCACCAGGCTTCTCGGTCCATGGGATTCTCCAGGCAAGAATACTGGAGTGGGTTCCATTTCCTTCTCCAGGGGATCTTCCTGACCCAGGGATCAAACCTGGGTCTCCTGCACTGCAAGCAAGTTCTTTCCATCTGAGCCACCAGGGAAGCTAAGCGCTTTAATTAATTAACTAATTTGTTCATTGGAGTCTAGTTGCTTTACAATGTTGTGCTAGTTTCAGGTGACAGCAAAGTGAATCAGCTATACATACACATATATCTACTCTTTTCTAGATTTCCTTTCCATTTAGGTCACCACAGAGCACTGAGTAGAGTTCCCTGTGCTATACAGTAGGTTCTCATTAATTATCCATTTGATGCATAGTATCAAGCCCTTTAAAATCTGTGGTGAAGGATTTTCTTGAAAGACAGTCCTTTGCTTTACAACGAGATGCCCTGCAATAACAGAAGCAAGTCTGTCTGCTCTGGGGTTTAAGCTCCCACAAACCATGGCATTCATTCATTCTCCCAAGTTTCTCCCTGAGACCTTAGCATCAGGAAATCCATCTCACTTATTGTTGTACCCCCAGCACTTGGCAAAAACATTAATGTTGGCTGAATAAATGAATAAAATGAGAGAAGGACTCAGGACCAAGACACCATCTCTGCAGTGATTTACTCATTCAAATATGTTGCCATGAGTTCAGGTCCCCAAGGAGTGGGCTTGAGGAACAAAAGGTGGCCACCATTCAGATCACTAGGAGACTTTTGTTTTGCTGTGTAGGGTGAAAGCTGAGGGCAACAGCTGATTTTCTCAGGACAAAGGAAGGGAAAGAGAATTTCAGAGGGGATGTGAGGGTGAAGAGGAAGGAAAAAATACCTGAAACTTGGGGGCAAGTGGGTAAGTCACGGGAGAGAGGAAAGAGGCAGTGGGCTGTGCAATGCAACCCTCCCCCAAGTCTCGCCATAAAACTTTCAGTAAAACCATCACTGTCATCAGTGATTTTGGAGTCAAGTAACTGTATTATAAGCATACCTAGCACACATGCGCAATGTGGAAAACAAATATAAATACAACAAAGTCCATTCCTTGAGGAGCAAACAGACTAGGGTAAAACAGCCATAAGAAACTGTCCAAAGATACAAAACACTAATGATTTATGCAAAGACACTGACTGTGCATTTACTGTGTGTGCCAGGCATGTGCTGGGGCCTGTTAATGTGGCAGCAAAGGAGACAATCAAGTTCTCCTGCCCACAGGAGAAAGAGGCAATAAACCTAAGGGATGGGGCAATATCAGTAACGAGGGCTTTAAATGTTATCATATAAAAACGATATAATGATAGATGGGATTCAACATTAACTACGTGGTCAGGATTGGTCTTGATGAATGAGGGGTGACAACTGAGCTGAGACCAGAAGGATGGGAAGTCACTATAAGGAGATCTGTGGATAAAGCTTTCTAAGAAGAGGGAAGAGCTGCATACAAATGGACCAAAGTAAGTGAGCTACTAGGCAAGTGATGGGGAGGAGAGTATAGAAGATGATCAGAGAGGTAGGCAGGGACCAGATTACCAGACAAAGTTACTAGGGCTGCAAGGATAATGGATGGACTTGCCAAGACTTGACTGAAAGACGCAAAAGTAAAATGTAATCACAACATAAGGGCCTTGGCATGCACCATCTCTAGGGGATGTTCTCAAAAACACTGGCCCTGCAGGGGGCAGGAAATAATGTAGTCTAGTTAATTGCCCTTGGGGACTGCTCTGTGTATGAATGTAAAACTAGGGATTATCCAGCCCTAGATGCAAAAGAAAAGGGCACAGCGGGTCACTGGTTTTCCAGAAGACTCTCCTCACTCGAGGTAGAAGTGAGAATGCCAATTACCCTCATTTCTGTGGAAAGAAACCAGGAGAGGAGAAACATCCAGAGAATTGTGCTTTGGATTGGCTTGCAAATCATAACTACCACCCCAAAATAAAGAGAACAGAAAAAAAAAAAAGCCCCTTTACTCTTGGGACCTTAAGTGATTAGAAAGAGTTGTTATTTGGCTGATTTTCACACTTCATTAGCATATGCATAATTTAACAAGGGAACATGCTGGGGCCTGGCACGGGTTAGCGTGGCTCTCCATACCCATGGACTAGAATCTGGGGCAGCAGCACTGGGAGGGCTTAATTACGCTAGCAAGGCAGCGGATATCAGCATGCAAAGGGGGATGAGCACGCGATGTGCAACAAGCACGGAAAGGCTCCCAATGTTTGTTTTCACCCACGTGTACCTCTGCACTGAGCCCTGCCCGAATATTCCCCCCAACAACACCTTGGATCAGACAGCCACGTTTTCTTCTCCAAAGATGTGGCCAATGCCCAAAAGAATAAAGGACTAGGTTATGACTGTTCACAGCATATTGCACTTGGCATTGAAGAGAAGCAGGATGTAGAATATTGCTTTAGGGCTGAATAAAATGGACACTAGGAGAAGGGTCAGGACTTCAAATTTTAATCCTCAATTTCCTGATTAGATCCACAAGCAGAGCAGCAAAGGGAAAAATACCTTTGGAGTGAAATCGCATAGGCCTTTTTGAAAAGAAGTGGCAGGGAATTCTACAATTTTCACCCATATCTCACATTATCACCACCGCACGTAATGTCATATAACATTAAAATTATGTCCATATCAATATATCTTGGTTCATTGGTCTATACTGAGATGATTTACAGGTCTTTCTCTGCTTCTGGTGCCTTTTCAGCATCAATTCTCCTCTCCTCGCTTAAGAAAATACTAATTTTCCTTTATCTCACTCTAAGCTGCTGTGTGTGGTGTTTGTGTATCTTTAAGGCCTGAACTGAGCTAATCGGCATAGTCTGTCCCCTTGATAATGAGTGGGTCCGGCCTACAAATATGGATATAATCCAACTTGAACCAATGAGGGTTAGGTCCAGACTTCTGTTGCTACACTGAGAAGATTCCAACATATTACTTTCCCTTCCTTGACGCCAACCCCTCATAGCTCTCCAAACATGTCAAACATTTTCATACCTCTGTGCTTTTGCAGATGCTATTCCACTTCTTGAATGAATGAGGAAATCCATCAATTCTTCCATATGTTATTTTGGCTTGAATCCCCCAAACCTTATGCTATCATATTTTACTTAATAAGCATGCACTCACTATACCATACCATTGGCTGTTTCTGTTAGGGGAAGCACACTGACTGAAACCACCCACCCTGGCCAGGCACCATAGTAACCATTTGCTTGAGTTGTTTTACAACAGGAGGTCCTGCTAAGGAACACGGAACTATAAGCCACCACCAACCGGAGGAGTTCAGGAAAGGTCAAAAGGAGACACCACATGTCCGATCACCTCCCAGAATCCTTCTCTCTGGCATCCATCTTGGCTGAACAAGGTGTGCACCACCAGGAAGGACTCTGAGTCAGAATGATTGGCTAAGGACAACCAGGAAACTAATCCCATCACCATAAAACCCGAGACTGCAAGCCATGTGGCAGAGCTGTTCTCCTGGGTTCCCTTACCCTACTGCTCTCCACCTGGGTGCCCTTTCCCAATAAAATCTCCTGCTTTGTCAGCACATGCGTCTCCTCGGACAATTCATTTCCAAGTGTTAGACAAGAGCCCAGTTTCAGGCCCTGGAAGGGGTCCCCCTTCCTGCAACATTTCCACAACAACCATTCTCTCCTTCTTCTGTTAGCAATCAGTTCTTTTTCCTTTCTTGTGCTCATGTAGCAAGAGCGTTAGGCCCTATTTGGCTTATGTCCATTAGGTATTCCATCTCACTGAGTACAGGGAATAGAGAGGGATGGTGGTACAGAATCCAAACAGACCTAATGATATGTAAGGAGGTATTTCCTAAGGATTTAAGGTGATGTGAAGCCTTGCATTCTGACAGCCAATTTTCTACCACAAACGGAGAGCCTGGAACTGCTGCTGGGTCTACACAAAAAGCAGAGCAGAGATTAGCAATGGGGACATAGCTGAGCTCTGGATCAAGCCTTACCTGAAGCTATTTTTTTTAAAAACTTCTAAATTTGTGTGTGCCAAAATCTTGATTAAGCAAAATTTCAGAAGGATTTTTTCAGCCCTTCAACCACAAGATTTCTGGCCTATAGAGTGACAAAAAATGTCAAACAGCTCAAGAGCCAATATAGAAATCTATGAGAAGCTAAATTACATTCTAAGTCAACTTCAAATTGCTCATGTATTCATCCACTGAACACTTATTATATGCCAGGTACTGTTAAAGGACATTGGAGGTTATAGCAATGAACAACAATTTTTTTTTTTTGGGCACAGCTTTTAGTGTGGGGGGATATATAATAAATAATAACAATGATAACATGATAAAGTATATTGTATATTAGAAGATTGTTATGAGAAAAAAAATAGGATCGGTTAAGGCAGATTAGAAAAGCCAAAGGTGGAAGGGGATTTCGACTTCAAATAATTAGTCAATCTAGAAAGAAAAAAAAATATATATATATATAAGAAAGAAGGCTGAGAACCAAAGAATAGATGCTTTTGAACTGCAGTGCTGGAGAAGACTCTTGAGAGCCTCCTGCACAGCAAGGAGATCAAACCAGTCATTCCCAAAGGAAATCAATCTTGAATATTCATTGGAAGGACTGATGTTGAAGCTGAAGCTCCAATACTTTGGCCGCCTGATGCAAAGAGCTGACTCACCGGAAAAGACTCTGATGTTGGGAAAGATTGAGGGCAGGAGGAGATGGGGGCAACAGAGGATGAGATGGTAGGATGGCATTGTTGACTCAGTGGATAATGAGCAAACTCCAAGAGATAGTAAAGGACAGGGAAGCCTGATGTGCTGCACTCCATGCGGTCCCAGAGAGTTGGACATGACTGAGTGACTGAACAACAAGTCAATATAGGCTTCAGTGAAAGGACAGTATTTGAATCAAGACTTGAGGAAGTGAAGACATTGGCTGTGCAGATAGAAGGGAGAAGAGCAGTCCAGGCAGAAAAAACAGCAAGAGCTAGGGCCCTGGGGACTGGTGAATCCAAGTAGCAGCAAGTAGGCTGTGGAGCAGGGAGAAAGCAACAAGAGTGAACTCAGAGAGGAAAATGAAGTCCCACCATAAGGACCCTTTCTCACTGAGTAAGATGGAGAGTCACTGAAGATTTTGAACAGAGGAATGACATTATCAAATCTAAATTCTTACAAGAATCAGCCTGGCTACTATATAGAGAAGAGATATGGGGCTCAGAGGAAAAGGTGGAAGCAAGGTATTGTTGCAATGATGCCTGTGAGATAGTAGCTTGGATCAGTAGGGTAGCAGGAGAAGTGGTGAAAAAGAGATTTGGTTTCACATAGATTTGAAAGAGCTAATAGGATTTCCTGATGCGTTACATGTAGGATGTGAGTCAATGATGACCCCAAGGTTTCTGGTTTGAGAAATTTAGAAGAATACAGTTCAGTTCAGTCACTCAGTCGTGTCCGACTCTTGGCGACCCCATGAATTGCAGCACGCCAGGCCTCTCTGTCCATCACCAACTTCCGGAGTCTACCCAAACCCATGTCCATTGAGTCGGTGATGCCATCCAACCATCTCATCCTCTGTCGTCCCCTTCTCCTCCTGCCCCCAATCCTACCCAGCATTAGGGTCTTTTCCAATGAGTCAACTCTTCGAATGAGGTGGCCAAAGTATTGGAGTTTCAGCTTCAACATCAGTCCTTCCAATGAACACCCAGGATTGATCTCCTTTAGCATGGATTGATTGGATCTCCTTGCAGTCCAAGGGACTCTCAAGAGTCTTCTCCAACACCACAGTTCAAAAGCATCAATTTTGCGGCGCTCAGCTTTCTTCACCGTCCAACTCCCACATCCATACATGACCACTGGAAAAACCATAGCCTTGACTAGATGGACTTTTGTTGGCAAAGTAATGTCTCTGCTTTTAAATATGCTATCTAGGTTGGCCATAACCTTCCTTCCAAGGAGTAAGCGTCTTTTAATTTCATGGCTGCAATCACCATCAGCAGTGATTTTGGAGCCCCCCAAAATAAAGTCTGACACTATTTCCACTGTTTCCCCATCTATTTCCCATGAAGTGATGGGACCAGATGCCATGATCTTAGTTTTCTGAATGTTGAGTTTTAAGCCAACTTTTTCACTCTCCTCTTTCACTTTCATCAAGAATACAGTTGCTATCAAAAGAGAAAGCTGCAGGTAGAAAAAGATTGTTCAGGAAATGATCAGCATCTCACAGTTTGAAGTCTGCGATGTTTTACTGAACATGAAAGCAGGTCTTCTTTGGAGACCTGAAGAAGCTGGATATATAAGTCTGGAGTTCAGAAGAGAGGAATGAACTAAAGACCTGAACTTGGGAGTAGTCAGCATTTAAACAGTGTTTCAAGTCACAAAGTGAAATGAAATAATGAAGAGAGTAATTGTAGATGAGAGGATTTAAGGTCTTAATTCATTAAATTAATCCACTCATTTAATATCCATGATAACCTTATAAATTCAGTAATTATTACTTTCCTCATTTTATAGGAAATGAGGAAATAAAAGCTTAAAGGAGTTAAGATCACACAGCTACTTGACCAACAACACACTTTGTGTAAATACGTATGCTGTCAAGCTGGGACTGAAACCCAGGAAGTCCAGCTCCAGAGTCTGTGCTCCTAAATATTACTCAATATTGCTGCCTGTTCCCAAATGGAATTGTTTAATTGACTGATAGATGTTAAGGATTAGTGATAAAAACAGTGTACAGGACCTAAGAATGGCCAACTAAGCTAAAATAATTTGGTTTTCTGCCCCTGGAGCTATACTGGGCTACAAACACAGTGCCAAGACCAAAGGCAAAAGCTGAAGTTATTGTATCCAAACACAGAAAAATCTGTTCAGTGGTCCCCATACTTAGTCTATATCAGTTTCACTTGGATCCTACTAAAAGATGCAGGTTTCTAGATGACCATCCTAGATGCTGATTTAATAGATACTGAACAGAGCTTGGGAATAGCATTTTGATATGTGTCTCAGGAAATTCTCAACACCTACTTAAGAAGCACTACCCTAGGAAATCTACTTTGGCTTATCTCTGTCCTTTAGCTTCCCCCCAAAAGGACCATTAGAATTGGACTTTAATTCAACTTAGCTCCACAAATGGGACTGAGACAAAAGGAAGATATCTGTATATAGCTAATGACCACAGCTTAGCTTAGAGAAACAATTTGATATTCTTCATAAAAACTGTTGGTCTTCTTTTGCTAACTAGCAAGCAACTCCTAGCTGTTGTTTAGTCACTCAGTCATATATGACTCTTTGCAAACCCATGGACTGTAGCCTGCCAGGCTCCTCTGTCCATGGCATTTCCCAGGCAAGAATACTGGAGTGGGTTGCCATTTCCTTCTCCAGAGGATCTTCCCAACCCAGAGATCAAACCTGAATCTCCTGCACTGGCAGGCAGTTTCTTTACCACTGAGCCCTGGGAAGCCCAAAGCAACTCCTTACTTGAACTAAAATTAATCTTACTCTTTATTTATTTGTATTAGTAAATAAAATTGGTGCTTGAACTTTGCACAGCAAATGGTGGATTTTTACTAAATGCTCATTGAGAAGACAAGGTAAGTGACGAATGTACATCCTACACTTGTCAGTAGAGACCCAGGTTTAGTTGGATGCCTTCACCCAGTGACAGTCGCAATCGAAGTGTAAAGCATTTAAGTTAAGCTAGTAAGTGACTATCCTTTATTGTCAAAATGCCAAAGCAGAGTTATAAGCAGAGTGGGTTAGTGTGAATGTCCACTTCCTTTTTAGTTTTCATTAAATAGACAAGTACAGAGCTTCTCAGAAATGTGCGTAATTCCAATAACTCAGCAGTTGAGTAAGCCCAGAAAAACATGAGGAAAATAGCTAATATTTGTTCCCAATTTGGTCAGACTCTAAAGGTAATTGCACAAATGATTTCCTCCAATACCAAATGCCATTGCCAAATGTTTGCACATCATATTGCTTTCTGTTTCTACATAAGGTTTGGAAAACAGTCCTTACAAATTGTCTCTATTTTAGGGATGTGAATAATCACCATATTAATATAGTGGAGTTTAATTTTCAGATTTTTTTCAGAGCCACTGACTCATCCAATTTATTAGTTTCATTGGGAGGCTATGAAATGGATTTGAACTAATTTATAAAGCAGGAAAATCAAGACAACTGATAGTAATTTCTGCCTCTATCTCCCCTCCATATTTTTGTATAAATGAAAACATGGAGGCAAGACAGAATAATTTCTCATTCCTATCCAACTGTCCATCAACAATTCAATCTTTTAATTAAATATTAAATATGTGTATAGCAGTATAGTATAGTGATGAAGATCATGGACTCTTAGTTGCATGGCCTTGAGTATTGATAAGAAACTGATATATTTTGCTAGGCAAAGTATCTACAAGGATTCTTAGGAAGATTAGATGGGACAGCATACATAAGCTTCCTAGTGTAGCAGTGTCTGGCACAGCGTAAATGCTCTGCCATCATTAGTGATTATCATCTTTTATCAACACACATGCTCTGGGTATAAACATGCACACAGGCCCTACTTTCGGCCACTCTGCATTTCAGTATTGCACGCAGCTGCCCGGTTCCTGCCTAATAAGCATTTCTGCTTCACCTCTCCCACTGTAGCCATTCCCTCGGTGAATTTCGCTGCTGACTCAAATGGTGCTACACCATGGGATGAGAACACCCACGTGAGAGCAGCACCGCAGTGATCTGACATCTGAGGAGGATTTCAAAATGCAGTGGCATCACCTTATGGAGAAATGAAAAAAAAGGGGGCATCTTCGTGCTAAGTCCACATGTACTAGTTAAAGGAGGGCATTCAGGTGATCTGTTCCCATGCTTCCAAGTCTATATACATAACTGCCCGACAGTCAAGTGATTATAAAATCATGGAGTGAGCGGAACTTGAAACTACCCACCTGCCTTCACCACGGGCAATGCAATTTTTATTAAGGAATAGGTATGGGTGATGAGGAGACAGAAAGCCACTTCCCTGGCATCTGACTGCCTTGGTAGCTGCAAATGGCAGATAATTCTTTTTCTTTCCATTTACACTCCTGGAGGGCTCCCTATGTGCCAAACACGAGCAGGGGAAAACAGGAAAATAAGACAAGATCCCTGAAGTCAAAGGGACAATAGCCCATGGGAGACACTATTTCTCTAACAAAAGAGCAGCAAAGGACCTGGCCCATAGCCGATGCTTAATTAAGATTTGCTGAAGAATGAGTAAATATACAATTTGGGCAGTCCCATATACAAACAAGGGCAGAAAATAAAATGGATCAAGTTTAGCAAGTGCCTGTTGGTGGCTCCCATTGCCAGAAGGCATTCTTTGTCTAAATCTGGCCAGAAAGCCCAAGCTTTTACTCAGACCATTGAATCTTGGTAAGTCCATATACCTGTGCTTACTGCCATTATTCAAGGTCCACTCTGGTCTCCCGAGGAGAAGACAGTGACTTGAAACGGAACCACTGGCAAGGGGAAGAATCAGTCTGATGTCACCAGTCCACGTGCCCATACTGGAGGAAATCCCCCTTTCACGGTGGAAGTAGGAAATCAGCTCAACTCTTCTGAAAATTTTGGGAGTTGATGTATTGTTAGCTCTTGACATCCTTGCTGTGTCCTGACAGCACGGGGATGATCCACCATGATGATGCAATAACAAGCACTGTCCCATTGCATTCAACAGAATAAAGGGTTCTGATCTACATCCCCATGGGCTCTCGTTCGTAATGTGAACACAATGATGCTTTAAAGGCTTTCAGGACACTTAGGAACTTGATGCACCATCTGTGGATTCTTGTCATCACATAAAGCAAATAATTGCTTTTTAAAATATCCATGCCACTATTACTAATTTTTTCATTTCCACAAGCTACCCCACTAACCACCTCTGGGTATTTACACAGTTGATTTAATTATGCTGTAGCTTTGTGTGTACTGAACATTACATAGGGGGGATCCATGCATACTGAACTTGCTGTCCTGATGTTTAAAACCAGCCCTCTTTGCTTTGTTTCTTTTCTCTATTTTTAGCAGGAGGACAATAACCCCTGTCTTTCTGGCCCCTGGAGGGATTAACGTTCATAAGAGCTGTAAAGCTGAAAGATGCTGCCTCCTTGCTGAGTATGATATAACAAGATATATTCCTAAGCACGTGCTGAAAGAGAACTGTCTGCCAGGTATCTCCCACTACCAGCCTGTTCCTGTCGTCAAATGGTATTTATTGAACACGCAGCAACTGTCTTGTGAGCTCTAAATTAATGGGGGGACTCCTGAGAACCTAATTTTAACACATTATCCCCCTCTTTGTTATCTGTATTTGTTTACTTCGAAGCCTGACACTTTAATTGGCACTGCAGACTCCAATGCACAACTGCAATTTTCCTTTTGAAAGTTTAGAGCGCTGCTGCCTGAAGACGCCTGGGTTGGGCTACTGGAGCTCACAGGTTGGTAAGGAACCATGCAGCCACAAGTGCCCGGAAATGCCACGGGTGTGGAAGAAAACAGGCGCCAGTCTCAGGGCGGCTGCAAAAGGGACGCACATGCCATTAATCTTCTTTCAGAGTCACCCTTCGTACCCACTCCCTTCCTGACAGGCATTTGTCTTATATATAGTTTCCTTCTCAGGAGCTTTCTGTTTTAACCCCCTGTGTCTTCAGGGGCTTGCCAAGTCTGATTTTGATCCTCTAATTGCCTTTTACCCATCAATCCTTTTTTGATTCCCCCAGAACGAAAATTGGCCCATGCCTTGCCTATGTTATCCCAACTTTTTCCACTCTGTCACCTCATTTTGCTTGTTTTTCATCTTCCAGTGAGACTTAACCTCCCTTTTCCCCAACACGTCATGGGAGAGATTTGTCAAGTCTCTCAAACCCTGGCTTCCCTGACCTTCCCCGATGAAGTGCTTCCCAGGGGTAATTTATTTCTCTGATCCTCACATTCCACAATCCTTGGTTTGGATCTTCCCTATAAAACATTCTATGCTGATTCATATCCATGAGTTTCTTATTGATAAAGATATGCCAGAGAACGGACTTCCCTAGTACAGAGGATAAGAATCCGCTTGCCAATGCAGGAGACATGGGTTTGATCCCTGATCTAGGAAGATCCCACATGCCAAGGGGCAACTGAGCCCATTCACCACAACTACTGAGCCCACACCCTAGAGCCCACATGCTGCAACTACTGAAGCCATGCATCTAGCAGCCACCGCAGTGAGAAGCCCACACAACACAACTAGTGAAGAGCCCCAGCTCGCCACAGCTAGAGAAAGCCTATGGGCAGCAAAGAAGACCCAGTGCAACCAAAATAAATAAATGAATAAAAATAATACATATAAAACATACGCCAGAGGATCCATGTTCACATGCCATACAACACTCCGCAGAGTACTGAGCAGGGAGCAGGTGCTCAGGAAATATTCTGGGACAAATGGATGCCTTGTAGCTCAGCCAGAAAAGAATCTGCCTGCAATGTGGGAGACCTGGGTTTGATCCCTGTGTTGGGAAGATTCCCTGAAGAAGGGAAACGCTACCCACTCCAGTATTCTTGCCTGGGAAATCCCATGGACTGTATACTCCATGCAAGGGGTCGCAAAGAGTCTGACACAGACTGAACAACTTTCCCTTTTTAAATTGTATCAGTATTGAAAAGCAAAGTCCTACTGATGTTAAAATCAACACCTAGCACAGCTAATCATGTGTAAGTCCTAAGAAAAAATGCAAAAAGTAACAGCAGTTAGGAACTAAGATTCACTGAGCACTTACCAATGTGTCAGACACGTGGCTAGGTGCTTTGCACGTGGCTAGGTGCTTTGCTGGGGTTTCCTCTTAGACCCCTCCCCAAAACTTTATGAGGAAGGCATTGATATCATAAATGGGGAAATGCAGCTTTGAGAGTTCACTTTCTCTGGGGCAGACAGTTAGCTAACAACTGGCCAGTCTGGGATTCAGGTTCAGGTCTGTCTGACTCCAGATTTTGCTCTCTTTTCCACTTTATTGTATTGTCTTCTTTTTCCTTGTGGGCCCATTTAGAAAGATCTATTAGGGTGAAAACTAGAGTGATTCTGCCTGAGACTTTATAAAACCTAGTATAGAAAAGGATAGGTGATGGACACACTGAACACTCGGAGGTGACTTTTCAATTTCTGTAGGGAATGTCTGCTGATTTCTATTCCACGGCAGATGGAAAAAAAGCCAAGGCTAAAGACAGTTTATCTAACTCTCCAGTTCTTAGGTAGAATAAAAATTTCTTCACTTAACAAGGGGGGGGCCAACCTAGATTCTCATATCAAATCTTGTTACTTGGCAATGACCATACTTTTCCTGGTCTTTGTCTTAGAGGTGACTTGCACCAGGCTAATTTAAATACGAACACAGTGAAAATTTCAACCCAGGGAGAGTTTGAGAGAATGAGAGATTGGGGTGGTGGTGGTGGTGAGCTCTATTTACTTTTGGTTAAACGCCAGTACTGCAAGAGTCCAAGGTCAATAAAAGAAGTGTGAAACCAATTAGGGTTTCTCACCTTCTGGCTGCTTAAGACTAGGCATATTGCATACCCGAAATACATGATTTTGCAAGGGAGCATTTCTGGGCTACAGTCATGCTGCAGAATGGCATGGTGCCAACCTAGTCTGGGACAACACATGTCTACTTTTTAGTCTTGGGTTAAAAGTGCTGTAACCCAAAAGAACAGAGGGGAACAAAAGAGATACAGCAAGAATGGGAATGAAGCATGAATCACAGATAGAGGAGATTACCATCAAAAGCTTAAAAAAAAAATCTGCCAAAGCTCTATAGCTCTCTGCTAATGACTATCACTGTAATTTCTGCATATTTTAACAGATGTTCTGTTTATAAAACTGCAAACGGATTTAGAGGTTATGAATAAAGCCAGGAGGCCCTGGAGATGTTTCTTTGTATGATTAACTGACCACAGGCCATTTGTTTTACAACAAAGATGCTCAATGATCCATGGTCCATGATTTATACCAGCCTATGTATACTAATGGCTGATGTCTCCATGGTACTTCTCATTAGCAGTTGAAGAGGGATTGGAGGAAAACAGATTATGGGAATAGCTCCCCATTGCTCAACATGCTAGTTCATTAGTGGGTGTGGAATCGATCCGAAAGAAAACTAAGATAATCATAAGCTGAAATTTGAATTATAAATTATAACAATTAAGGAATTCAGTTCAAGGATGAAAGAAAGAATATAGCTTTTCATAACCTTAGCTGTACACACCTTGGTGAACTGGGAATGAGAGGAAGTTTTGTATATTCTGAATAAGAGATAAATTACGTGAAAATTTCACTAACAATAAACAAAATAATAGTGCTGACTTTATTATTTAACTATGCATCAGCATTCTACTAGGTGATTTACATAAACCATCTCACTTTACAACTATATATTATAAGGAGCCCCACAAACCCAAACCAGGAAAACATCAAGGTTGAGGGCATCCCTAGCTACTGGCTACCTTTTTCCTTTCTCAAGGTTCCTCTCCTCTGTGTTCTCTCCACCAAATGAATTTCTTTACTTACTCCTACTCACTGCTGTCGTGTTACTTCAAAACCCCAACTTGACCTCATGGTTTCATTCCCTCTTAAACTTTCAAAGTTAAATACGCTGGTGGTATATTTTGGTCTAAATTCCCAAAAGAAGGGATCCGATAACCTCAACATTTATTTCTTTATTTATTTTTGCTATTAGGCCACATCAGAAGGCATACCCAACCTACTGACTGGTTGCTGTGTTGTCAGTCTTTCTCTTCTAGTCCAATCAGCTGTGGTTGGACAAGCTGTAGATGACACAGGGCAACTAATAGAGCCCCTCTATTAACTCTTGGAGTAGAGATTGGCACAGGGTCATCAGATGGTGGGGAAACGCATGGGCCATGGAGTTAGGCTGTTTGCCTCTGCCTCTTATTAGCTTCAGGATTTCAGGCAGTTATGTCCCAAACCTGAGATTCAGTCACTCATCCATAAAGTGGGAATATTACAATTACCTATTTCATAAGGTTGTTATGAAAATGAAAGGGATGTACAGGTGCTTGGCACAGTGCTTGGTCCACATTTTATCAATGCTAACTAATCTCATAATACTATTAATATATTTTACAAATAGCAAAGTATAATTGCAATAATAACTTCTCTATGGTAAGCCCATATTTGAAGATTAGTGAGAGCTTCAAGGGGCACCCACTTAACCACACTGGAGTGTGAGAGAGGAGCAGTTCAGTGTGTTTATCATGCAAATTAACTGGGTACTTTTGATTTTATTGTACACAGACAAAAGCTAGTCCTCAACTCATTCTCGGAGAAGGCAATGGCACCCCACTCCAGTACTCTTGCCTGGAAAATCCCATGGATGGAGGAGCCTTGTAGGCTGCAGTCCGTGGGGTCGCAAAGAGTTGGACATGACTGAGCGACTTCGCTTTCACTTTTCCCTTTCATGCATTGAAGAAGGAAAGGGCAACCCACTCCAGTGTTCTTGTCTGGAGAATCCCAGGGATGGGGGAGCCTGGTGGGCTGCTGTCTATGGGGTCGCACAGAGTCGGACACGACTGGAGCGACTTAGCAGCAGCAGCAGCAGCCACTCATTCTAAATGATGAGATGCTTTGTCTAACAGAGGCCAGGGGTTGGGGGTGGGGTGCTCCCAGACCTTCCCAAATGACACTCACAAAATGCCTAGTGGTTCTTGGGGCTTATAGAGTAACATCTGGCTCCAGGAACTCACCCCAAATTTCTCATCCCTAGTCTCATGCTCTTTTTTCAGTCCTATTGAGAGTCCCACCTCCCTAAACTGCTCTCTCTGGAATGTACCAGATCCTTCTGTTTGAAGTGTCTAGGTCAGCACCTAACATCTGGCATAGCTACTTCCAAAGTTGTTGGATAATTAAATTCTACCCAAGAACTCAACAGGGGGTGGTGGCAAATGAATACCTGAGGGCACTGCCTGGCTCTCCAAGTTTCATTTGAGTGCAAATTATCACTATCTGTGTGTATTCGTGAGCACAAAAGAATTAGTAAGTACCCCTGGAATATCATCTCTCTCTCGGTCCATCTCCTGCCAAAGTTCACATTAAGTACCAAATTCAAGGGAGGATAATGAGTTGTGTGAAAATGAACTTGCGTTTGGAATTTCAATATTCCCAGGTGATGCAAATAGGCACATATGAACTTGATCGGAAAAATCCCAAGCTTTGGGACCTGAACATATGGTCTGAGTTATTTAGTCAGATAAGATGTGGATTTCCCACAAGTAGAGTTTTGTTGGCAGCTTGGTAAACAATTGTCCCTCAGCTTAGATGCTCCAAATAATGGCAGGGGTGGGACAAGGATGGATCAAGGTATTTCTACAAAGGACATTTTCATAAAAAAAAGACACCAAATCTTCAAGCTATGCCCCAAGGCTCAGCGCTATAACTTGAGTTATGCAAGTGCTTTGAACCCAAAGGACTTCTGGGGAACTGGAAGGAGTCCAATATGACTATTAGAATTAAGCCTCAGATAAATTTACTCCTGTCCTCACAACCAACGTTAATAAGATGCTCCAGGAGCTAAAACCGGAACCATAAGGAATGTTTATGCCATGGAAGGGCGGATACACAGAGCAGGAATGAACCTAGCTGATTGCTCCCTTTGTATGATCCAGAGGTTTACCCCATAGAACACATGCCCAACACTGTCAATTCCTCTAAATGTTTTACAGCTATTATTACTTAGCCTGAGTTAGAGCATTTTTAAAGTATTTGTTAGCAGACCAAATCCCCAGGCAATCTGTGACGCCAGATTTTCCTACATTGTGTATTTGTCAGTGCTGTGTACAACCCACCATTAGAACAATGCAAGCGCAAGCAAAAGCCTTGTACAGGAGAATGTTCCAAGACAGGGCTGGCTTTTTATCAGCCCCATTTGTTAACTTTAGCACAACTGCGACACTTTAAAAGATAAAGGTCATTAATATTTCAACACATCATTAAATTTAAATTCAGAACTGAGAACACTTATAAGTGAGAATCCAACCAGTTTTAATTAGGCATTTAATAAAAATTCTCTATGTGAAGAGAAATATTCACTGAATAGTGAGGGAAGAAAACCACAATAGAATAAATGTTTGAAAAATGTTATATTCTAGGTAAGTCATACACCTTGAGTCATCCTGAACAGATCTAGCAAATTAAGTTTCTCAAAACCCTGGGATATGTATAGCTCCTGAAAACAAAAGGAAGGCTTAGCCTTGTCAGCCTGGGGTCGTGGTAAGGAATATGAACGCCCATGTCTGGCACCCCTGTGTTGAAGCCTGCTACTTATAAACTATGCGATTTTTGGTTCAATACATATTTTTGTCAAGTGAATGATGAATCTTTCTTAGGATGAATGAATGTTGCTTGGAAAGATAAGATCAGGTTCTGTTTAGAAGCAGCAAGAAGTCCCTTAGAGAGATTGGGCTACAGGTAGGGCAGAGATTGGAGACTTTCTGAAACTGATTACATACTGAATAGTAAACTCTTCAAACTGGAAGAAAAGGGGGCCAACAGAGTGATGGCAAAGTGTGGGCTTATGGCCTTGACAACAAACAAAAGCTGCTTGCTTGAGGAAAAGCATACTGTTCAGTGGTGCACACTCCGCGCTGGGCTCTGGAGAAGAAATGAGGCTGAGGAGGAACAAGGGAGGGAGCCTAGTGGGGGCTTTGCAACTAGAAGGGAAAGGAGTTCTAATGTTAATTCGAAGAGGGGGCAACTTCTCCAGCTCCAAGAGTTGCTTTGGCCTTCAGAATAAAGCTAGTGGAGTCCCAAGATGGTAACATAAACAACAGCAATCCTCTTCCCTTAAGCTGTTGGGGTTGGATGTTATGGGCTGGGACGAGATTAACTTTATTGCAAGGAGAGGGATTTAATTGCAGAGAGTGATTAGCCAAATGATTAGATCAATAGAATGCAGGTCAAACTGTGCTCAGAAAGATCCACAGCTCTTATTACATGGAAGGTTAAAGACCGGGAAACCATTTGGGGACTCCGAGTTATTTGAGCACGAAGTCACCTGGAGACTTTCCTACAAGACTGCAGATGGACGCTCTACCCAGCAAAGATGGCATGCTGACTCAAGGAACATTTGCCCCCCCCTTCCCGAAACTGGAGAAAGCCAACAGAACAGCTGGGATCCTTGAGTGCTGATTTTTAAAGAGGGGAAAGAATCTTGCCTCATCTAGCTCTTCATTCTCTAATTGCAGTAAAAATCAATGGTTTTGAAAATGGAAAGCAGATCTTTCCCATTTATCCATGAAGATACTGGGACAGAAGACGGAGTGGTGACATTATCTAATATATTTGTTTTTGCATGAGCTAAAGCCCTCCTATTCAATCAGATCTGTACTGGTATTAACCTTTAGAAAGAATTCATTGATAGCAATGGAACATGGTAAGTCAGATATGTCTAAACGACACCTTAGCCAAAAAATGGATTGGTTGGAAAGTGGTATTTGATTTAAGGATACCTTACTGTTTCACAAAGCATCCCAACAAACTGAGATTATGCATGAGGGGATGCGTCTCAGGGATATTTGCCAGCTCACCCAAGTTGGGACCCCAAAATACATGGCTCCATCTGTGACCCAGACCTGATAGGCAGAGGCCACAAATCCACTTAACTATCAACAGCTCAACACATCTGAATTTCTAGTTCTTGACATTTATCTCTTAGAATCTAAATCATATGATGGCAAAGACCTAGAAAACTGACCTTACCATGGGTACTGAAGCAGATAAAGAGATAACAGGGAGATAAAGGCCAAATCTTGCAGAATTCTCCAGGAGAACTGCAGGTGCCACTTCACTCATCCTAACAACACAAGTGTGAAATGAGGTGGATGATAATGTGAACTGTGTATGCCATCGGACATATGGGAAAGCAGGGAGGCAAGTGGGCGTGTGTATGCCTGGGCTGCGGGTACACACAAACCCACACGCCTTTATCTAAGGTCACTCAGAGTCAGTAACAATGATAATAACTGTTCTAAGTTGCAGTCTCTCTCATCCAGGTGTGTTAAGAAACTGTGCATTCCTGCCCACCAAGGAAACATTTTCTCTTTGGTGCTGACACTTTGGTGCTTTGTCTCCACCTTTCCCACTCAGAGCTGCCATTCATTGTAGGCTCCCTTGGAATAAAAGCTATGAGTCCTGGAAATGGCTTGTGTACAAGCTTTAGACACACCACTCCTGTTCACGTGGTGGTAACTGCTCTAGAATCCTGTGTTTGTGATGAAGAAAAGAGAAAGAAGAGATTTGACCCTTTCCACTCCTTCATTTTTGCTGTGTGCTATCCTAAATGCCTCTTCATACTATCCATGGGGTTCTCCAGGCAAGAATACTGGAGTGGGTTGCCATTTCCTTCTCCAGGATCCTGATGCTGGGAAAGATTGAAGGAAAAAGCAGAAGAGGGTGGCAGAGGATGAGACGGTTACATGGTATCACCGACTCAGTGGACATGAATCTGAGCAAACTTCGAGAGATAGTAGGGGAGAGGGAAGCCTGGCGTGCTGTAGTCCAAGGGGGTTGCAGAGAGTCAGGTACAACTCAGCGACTAAACAACAACAAAAACATCCTAAATGCAGATGAGCCACTGAAGTGAAGTGTTAGTCGCTCAGTCGTGCCCAACTCTTTGCAACCCCATGGACTTCAGCCCACCAGGCTCCTCTGTCCATGGGATTTTCCAGGCAAGGATACTGGTGTGGGTTGCCATTTCCTTCTCCAGGGGATCTTCCGGACCCAGAGATCGAACCTGGGTCTCATGCACCGCAGGTAGATTCTTTATCAACTGAGCTATGAGGGAAGCCCAAAAGGGATTAGAGATGAGCCCCCAAGTCCCTGAAGAGACTCAGGGTGTCAGCCCTCATCACATCCAGCCTGGAGCTCCCTTACAATGGCAAACGGGGTGACAGAGGGGCACTGGTACCATGGAAGGAGCCCCGGGGTAAGAGTGGGGACATCTGAATGTTAGCTCCAGCTTAACTAGTAGTCACTAACTGGAAGAGTGGGGGTAAGGGGGTGGGAGTAATCTTCATTCTTTATTATCCTTGGCTGACAAGTGGAAAAAGAAGTATAAGACTGAAGGACATTCGCAAACTGCTGAGGATCATGTAATGCAAGAGACTTCAGCCGAATGGGGAAGGGCAAAATTGCACTTGACACTGGAACGGCCCACACGGGAGGTGAGTTTCAGTCTTGGTTCTACTGTTCACTGTCCTATGACCTTAAAACCTTCCCTTCTGGGTCTCCATTTCCTCATCAGGAATATAGGGTATTGGTCTTAAGTCCTGGACTCTAAGTGCTCCAGTAATCTTAATACTCTATGTGTGGACCCAGGGCCAACAGCCTCTGCAACACCTGGGGGCTGGGAGAAAGGCTGAACCTCTGTCCCCACCCGGATCCATGGAATTAGACCTGCATCTAACAAGGCTCCCAGGTAATCTGTTTGCACATGAAAGCCTGACAATCACTAGTCCTCAGGATGCCATCGAGCTTGGTTATTCTATAATCCTACTATATATGGTCCAGTGCCTTGGCCTTTCACAGAACGGCCATCTCATGAGATACTGCAGAACCTGCTATTGATGGCGAAGGAGACATGGCATATTTTGTTGCTTCTACGTATGCTTCTGCACAGTCAAACGAGTCCAGTCATTTCTCCCAATTCCTCCCCTATCTCTTTGGTCACAAAGTTTGCTAACGCTGCTCTCTAGATCTGTGTTTAGGTATACAAAGATCATATTTCACATGAAAAGATACTAGACCAAGTTTGCTAAGACACAAATTGTACCAGAATTATGTGCTTTCATCTAGTATCTCATTGAAGAGCAAGCTCCAGGAGTTGGTGAAGGACAGGGAAGCCTGTTGTACTGCAGTCCACGGGGCCACAAAGAGCCGGACATGACTGAGCGACTGAACTGAAATGACAGCACCTCTGAGGAGTAGCTTCTATTTTTATCCTTATTTTCCAGATGAGAAACATCAATCTTGGAGAAGTTGACTTGCATAGGATTATACTGCTGGAATTTAGTTGAACTGGGATTTGAACCCACATCTGTCTCACACCAGAGTACACGTGTTTGATCACCACAGGACACGCCCTCCCCGGCCACGTGGTCATAACTCCTCCGGCACCTTTCCCTAGGTATCCCCACTCAACCTTTGTGTCCTGCACATCATTCTTGCTGCCTTTCTTTTAATCATATAGTATTTCAGAGCTGTGTTGTCTGATGTGGTCATCAGTAGCCACGTATGACTATTCAAGTTTAAATTAAAATTTCAGCTCCTCACTGCATTAGCAACATTTTGAATGTTGCTATCCCATTTTGAAATGCTGTCTCATTTCGCCTCAGTTCAGTTTAGTTCAGTTGCTCAGTCATGTCCAACTCTTTGTGACCCCATGAACTGCAGCACACCAGGCCTCCCTGTCCATCACCAACTCCCGGAGTTCACCCAAACTCATGTCCATTGAGTCGGTGATGCCAACTAACCGTCTCATCCTCTGTCGTCCCCTTCTCCTCCTGCCCTCAATCTTTCCCAATATCAGGGTCTTTTCAAATGAGTCAGCTCTTCGCATCAGGTGGCCAAAATATTGGAGTTTCGTGCCTAGTGGCTGCCATATTGGACAGCATAGAATTAGAGTATTCCCATCATCAGAGCAAGCTTTATTAGATAATGTTGTTTGGAGAATCAAATTGCTGAATGTTACTACTCCATCATTGACCTTGCCCTTTACTCACTACTTCTGAGTCCTGAATGCTCTATTCTCAAATGTACGCTCTTAGAAAACTCATCTGTGCATCCTTCCACTATGGGGTAAAAGGCTGCATGGGGAAGAACTGAGAGACCTTATTTATCCAACAAGATGCAAGCCCTAAGACTTGATCCTGATTTCATGTTCAAAGACCATATCCACAAGAGGGGAAGTCAGGCTTCAGTGTGCACTGCCAGCCTTGTAGCTTTGGCCTTTATGATTCATTGTGACGATGACTCATTTCTGTCAAGGGAACAAAAAGTCCAATCAGGCAGAGTTTTATTTCCTCCCTGAAATAAAATAGAACTGACTGGCCAAGGCATCTCCAGGGATATCCGCTACTGGGCCTTAAATTACCCCATAACACATTTAGTCAATCCCACTTCCATGTTGGAGTTTGCAATCAACATTTATCTCTATGGGACAGACCATCGGTAGGTTCTAATACCACTTTTATTATTACCCTGTAAATGTAAAATCCTCCAGGCAGAAATGCCAGCTGCTAACACAGGAGTGTGTATGAGTACCCACTTCTCCAGTGATAAATGTCCCGGAGCTGCAGCAAAAAAATATGTCAAAAATTTGCCTGTAAATTGTGTATGGATCCAAAGTTGAGGGGTTCTGGGACAGAGCTTTCCAGTGATCCCACTGACAATGATCTTCCCCTTCTCTGTGAGGTGTAAAACCATCCCCTGGGTTGCCAGCCTTTCTACTTTGGAAATTGAGGCAAATAATGGGAACAGAAGACAATCGTTTCCAAATGCTCATAACCAGACACAGCCCAATAGCCTCCCTGAAAGGTATGCATGAATACAAATAGCTACTATTTATTGAGAGCCCCACTTTCATTTTTCTAATTTAGCAAATGTTGATCAAATGCCTATCTTGTGTTGGACATGCGCTATGAATTGCTGAGTCCCTAACGGAACAGTCCAGTCTTACAAAGTTCTCAAGCTCGCAAGTGAACCAGGCAAGCACTCTAGTAAGCACCCAAATAAATGGCTAATGATGAATTTTAACAATGGCTGGGAATGAAAGAAATATGGTAGTCTGGCAGAAATTTATATGGGAGGTATATTTAGATAGTGGTCAGTGAAGACCGTCTCTGAGGAGGTGGCCTATCCCTGTTGGCTGAAAGGTGAGAGATGAAGCAGACAGCCAGTGTGGGCTGAGCTCAGTGAGACAGGCTGAGAGATGAGGCCATATGGCAGGAGGTGGCCCTACTGTGGGGCTGGACTTAAGAAGTTTAGATTTTCTACTAAGACCAAGGGGAAGTGATTGGTTGGCTTGAAGCAGCCCAATGACGTGCACTTTTTGTTTTTCAACCATCATTCTGTTGAGCTGTGAAGAATGGATGGATGTGGAGGATGAGGTGGAGAATGGAAGCAGGGACACTGGGTGGGGCTGTGTTCTTGGTCCAGGTGCAGAATGAAGGCAGCTTGGACTCACACTGTGGTGTGGGGATAAAGGGAGGAATTGCCAAGGTATGTGGGGGGATTACAGAAAGTGTTAGGAGAAACACACGGACTAAAACCACCCACCCTGGCTAGGCACCATAGTAACCATTCACGTGAGTTATTTTATGACAGCAAGTCCTGGTAAGGAACACGGAACTAACAAGCTACTACCAACCAGAAGAATTCGGGGAAGGTCAAAAGGAGCTACGTGTCCTACCACCTTCCAGAATTGTCCTCAATGGCATCCATCTTGGCTGAACAATGCATGTGCCACCAGAAAGGATCCCGAGTCCGAATGACCAGCAAGAGACAACCCAGAAACTAATCCCATCACCGTAAAAACCCAAGACTGCAACCCATGTGGCAGAGTAGTTCTCCTGGGTTCCCTTACCCTCCTGCTCTCTACCCAGGTGCCCCTTCCCAACAAAATCTCTTGCTTTATCAGCATGTGTGTCTCCCTGGACAATTCATTTCTGAGTGTTAGACAAGAGCTCCCTTCCAGGCCCTGGAAGGGGTTCCCCATCCTGCAACAAAAGTACTTGCCAGCTGACCTGTTTTGTGTTGGGAGGTGAGATGAAGAAAAAAATGAGGAATCAGAGATGACTCCCAAGGTGCAGGTTTGGGCAGCTGGTGAGTAGTGGTGCCTTTTGCCAGGACTGGGTGGGGTGCTTTGGATTCATTATGTGCAAGCCTGATGATTCACCTTGCAAAAAGCTTGTACTAACATTTCCCTTTACAAATTAGGAAATTCAGAGAGATCAAGAAGCTCATCCAAAGTCACACAGCTTGTGAATGCTGAAGCCAGGATTTGCACCCTCAGCAAACTTCTGGGTGCTCTCAGTTTCCACTCGACTGTCACACTGCCACAATTTCTCAGTTGCCAACTTCAAATCTCTATGACTCTTCTCTCTCTATTGGTCCATATTAAGTGTTCTCTTGGGCTCATCTCTCTGCTCTAAACATTTCCTCTGCCTTGAAAACCTTGTCCCCTACTGCCATCTCCATATGGCTCCCCCTTAGCCTTCTCTCGAATCTTAGACACGGCTTTCATTCTCCTGCAGTTTGCTCCCTCAATGTATATTCAACTTTATAGCAATGACTTGTCTCATGATTTCCCAATTAGACTTTAAGCTCTATGAATGCAGATACCTGCAATGACCATCACTGCCTTGCTAAGGCCTGGCACAATTCCTGAAACTATGCAATAATAATACAGTGAATATTTGCTAAATGAATTCCCAGTCACTGGTGAAGGTGAGAGACATCTTGTCCATTTAACCCAAGAGATCAGGAGCCTGGATTCATGTTCTCTTCACACGCTGCAAGAAACTGGGATTTAGGAGATGTGGGTGAACTTGAGGTTTTTATTACTATCTAGTTAGCTCTGTTGAAGCTTGCCAAGTCTCATTACCTATCTTTAAGCATTCATTATTTCCAAACATGATGATTAACTTTGCAGAAGGCTTTGCCTTTTAGCTCAAAACAAAGGAAATTAAAACCTGGCTCTCTGACCTCACTGAGTGAGCATAAAATCCAAACAGTTGTGAAAGGGCTTGAAAAGGTATAAAACTACCCAGGTGGCTCAGTGGTAAAGAATCTGCCTGCCAATGCAGGAGATACAGGAGACTCGGGTTCGATCCCTGGGTTGGGAAGATCCCCTGAAGGAGGGCATGGCAACCCACTCCACTATTCTTGCTTGGAGAATCTCATGGACAAAGGACTCTGACAGGATGGGCCACGGGTGAAGATCCTGGAGTCCAGCAGAACTGAGGAGCCCTGGTTCTAACACTTAGCTGTTTATGGTTGGGTAAGTTATCTTCTCTGAAGTGAACTAATGAGAACAGCATTAATTTCACAGGGCTCTTCTGAGGTTAAATAAACTCTAGTATATTGCAGTACTGCATGCACATGTGTATGTGTGTATAGTATATAGTAGCACACACATGGAATACATATACCAATTCATATTCCATACTGAGAACCGGGGAGGAAGGTTATATTATTCACAAATGAGAAATATGTCACTGCCAGCCTCAGAAGCAGCTTCTTTAAGCACAGCTTCTTAGAACTTTGTACAAAGTAGGATGTCATTTCAAGAATAAGATGCTTTTTTGTTGAAGTCAGTGGCAGCCACACTTAGAGGCAAGAATACACAGGTAGCTCTGTTCAGCAGGGACAAACCCAACCAAGCACTGGGAGATGCTCGAGTCCTCAGTGAGTTGAAATGAGTCAGAGGGGAAGATAATTTTTTAGCAGCAATATAGCATTGCCTTCCTGAAACTCCACCTTCTGATACACAATCAAAACCTTCCATTTTCCACTGCTCTGCTCTGCTGCTACTCTGGTTATTAGAAAATCTGCTGCCTGAATGTGTCTGGCTCTCCAACAGTGAACTAATCAAAAGATAAGGGGGCTTGTTGAACCAGTAGGAAGGATCAGTGGTGGGACAAAGGGCACCTAGACAAACGGCCAGAAGAGCACAATCCAGGAATAAGCAGGACAGAATGGAGAGAGTGAGACGGAAGAGTCCTGGGAAGATGGCAAGAGCTCAGACAGGACAGGAGTGGAAAGGACAGAGAAGGGAGCCAATCACGATCAGAGGCAGGAGGAGAAGGTGGTCCAGAGCAGTGACAGAGGCACGGCTCCAGCACCTGCTGAGTATGGACTCTGACCCTTGGATTCCTCATCTACAAAAGGGACTGCTCATTATCATGAGGATGAACGGACTACTGTACACAGAGCACTTACCACAAAGTCCAGTACAAAGTATGCACTCAGTGTGGTGGTGGTGATGGTTTTAGTCCTTAAGTCATATCCAACTCTTATGACCCCATGGACTGTAGTTCTCTCCAACAGATTTCCCAGGCAAGAATACTGGAGTGGGTTGCCCTTTCCTTCGCCAGAGGATCTTCCTGACCTAGGGATCGAACCCATGTCTCCTGTACTGCAGGCAGTCTTCTGCATTGCAGGAAGGTTCTTTACAGACTTAGCTGCCTGAGAAACCCATGTGCATTCAACAGATGCTTTCAAATAGATTACTGGCAACAAAATGGAGGTAAAAAAAAACCCCTCATGAAATAAATACCAAAGGAAAAGGAGACAGCTAAAAAGAATTCCACATTCTTCTGTCCCTTTTTACATTTTTTCAACAGTTAGTTTTCTGACTTACCAGTTTTTAAAAAATCTTGCCTGCTTCCTCACAAAGCTGCACTACATGGAATCCAAGAATGATTCATCACTAAGAGAGAAAGGAGATACAGAGCCAATGGTACTACTCCTCTCCCAGGACCAGGATCTCCTCCATCGCAGCCCTGAGGGATGTGCCAGCTGCCTCTGCTTCCACCAGCCTGCTGGGAGCAGGAGATGGGTGGTGCCTCCAAGAAGCTCCCTTACCTTCTTTGAGAACTTGGTTTTAAATGCTCCTCTTTTTGGCAAGTCAAACACACCTTATTGTTAGTAGAAACCACAGGTCTAGATTAGACCTTCCCGAGTTGAATTCCCATATCTATCTTTTCCAATCTCCATTCACTTGACACCACGCCCTTCCTGCAGAGTTCTTGAAGGCACAGAAGTTGTCAAGTTTATTTCTTCATTTAGCATCTCACACACTAATTAGCACATAGCAGATGCTCAATAGGGCTTCCCATGTGGCTCAGCAGTAAAGAATCCGCCTGTCAGTGCAGGAGATGCAAGAGACGAGGGTTCAATCCCTGAGTGGGGAAGATCCCCCAGAGAAGGAAATGGCAGCCCACTCCAATATTCTTGCCTGGAAAATTACATAGATAGAGGAGCCTGGCGGGCTACAGTTCATGGGCTCGAACATACCAAGTGACTGAGCAGGCAACAGAGATGTTCAGTAAGCATCTGAATGAATGAATAACATTCACAGCATCAAAGGATTTGAACAGCATCTACTAAGAGCTCATCAATTTACTTTTGGGAGCCCAGGCAGGTAAAATAAAACAGGAGTCCAGGAATGTAAAATAAACTGGGGAGTGATTGTTTTGCCCAAAGACATTTGAATTCAAATTGTTTTAGAAGAGTCCATCAGCTCAAACCCATTTACTGCTCCTGTTATAGGACTTTGGGACTGCAATTCCCTTCTGCCAGCCATCAGAAATTCGAGTTTCCTCAATTACTTCCTTTACAAATGCTAACTCACCCTCCAGCATCCCTAAGGATGGAGCAAGCAGGACCTTCAAAACTTAATCACTTGAAAATTCATTACCTTCTCCTGAAAGCTGTTTCCTGGCAATTTTTGTTAACTGTCCTTTTGAGGCTGGCAAAACAAACCGACTTCTTTTTCTGTTTGATTTCCCTGCAAATATTTGAATATATTTACCACCTCCTCCAAACCCACTGAATCTTCTCCAGGTTAAAGTTCTTTTGGCTATTCCTTGTGTCAAGATTATGAAACTCCTGCCATCCTGTTCACTGCGCTGTGTCAACATTCCTCTTCAAAGTGTAGTTTCACACAAACATGTACAGTGTTATAATAACAGTGAAAAAGTTTAGAAAAGGTCTGAATGTCCAACAAGAGGAAATTGGTAAAACTTGGTACCTCTATAATGGATAGTTTATGTATCTATTAAAAATCATGCTGATGAACAGAGAAAAGTGTTCATATTAGAACATTAAATGAGGAAGTCACATGACAAAACAACGCATGCCCTACTGATCCTAATTTTATTCCCTTCCCCTATTTCATGTAAAACTAGTTTGAGTAAGATTGCAAACTGGTATGAAAACTCTACTGTCCTGAAATTACAGTCATAAAAACACAGGCTACTATTTTTTTTTAAGTATTTTTCAGAAATTAATTAAACATTTCAGATTGCAAATCCTTTGACATTGAGAAGTCCAAGGGGGCCCATGCCTTGATATAGGCCAATGTTTAAAAATCAGAGGCCTATATGGGAGCAGTATTTCTGAAATTTATATGGTTAGTCCCTCCTTCTCCTTCCCCTAGACTGGAATATAGTCAGATTGAAGGGTGAGGACTGCACAGATTTGGAAAAAGAATTGGAAAAAGACTCTCAGGTGATTTTGATGCATACCACTGGCTAAGAATTAAACTAGACACTAGATTTCTGTTCATGCTGCCAAACACCATATCCCTTTTCTTGGCAGCCACAGCATTCTTTCAGCTCACTCTTAGAGCTAAGACCCTGGAGGCTTGTTCTGATGAGCTGCTCTTAAAGGCTACTCCCCTCCCTGCGTGCATGCAGGTGGCTTTATAAGACTTCAGGGAAGATATTGGCATTGATCCCCACACGATTTGTGTTATTACTAGATTTGGCCCATCAATCTAGACTGTCAAGATCTTGCTGTTCTGGCTCCTCCTCCCAGCTGGGAGTCACCCTAAAATCTCAATCAGAATGACACTTGAGGTACTTACCCTGCACAAGTCCTCTTTCCCAAGATAATCATTCCCAGTGTCATTAACCAGGAAGCCTAACACACATTTTTCTTCACCATCTGACCTGGACATCCTCTGACATAAGTGCTGTGTAGCCTGGTCACCACTGAAGACAGTGAGCTATCTTCCTTCCCCCTTTTTATTTGCATAGTGAAATATGATTTGAAAAGGTCCTCTTTTGTTGCTTGAAAGTCTCCAACTAGAGTTTTTAATTACTCAAGTAATATTGGCTTATGGTAAAACATCTTTTAAACACTATATGCATGTGTTCTCAGTAATGTCAAAAGACGTGCTGTATGTTTTCGCAATCACTTGGAAATTCTACCAGCTAATTAAAAGCATGCTGTTGTTTAGTTGCTCAGTCGTGTCTCTTTGTGACCCCATGGACTGTAGCCCACCAGGCTCCTCTGTTCACGGAATCTTCCAGGCAAGAATACTGGAGTGGGTTGCCATTTCCTACTCCAGGGGATCTTCCCAACCCAGGGACTGAACCTGAGTCTCCTGGGTCTCCTGCACTGGTAGGCAGATTCTTTACCACTGCACCGCCTGGGAATCCCTTTAAACACTTTGTGAAAACACGTAAATAAAAATCTCCCTCCATCCCCAAGTTCATTCCTACCAGGCAATCGTTAACCATTTGGTGTATACTGAAAGCTCAAAGAGTCGGACACAACTGAGCGATTGAACTGAACTGAACTGAAAGCTCTGTGTGCACCTCTCTACGAAGTTTGATTTTATCTCTCTGACCAACAGTCAAATGTCTCTGTCACCCATTTCCCAATAATTACTTATTTTGGTATCAGTTTTAAAGGATTAATTCAGTTCATGGCTTTGGCCTCCAAAAATACCATCTAAAGTAGCCCCATTCATAAACATGACAGGCAGACTCAGTCAGGAATTTCAATATGCATATGATATTCAATAGATTGTTTTGAATGAATAAATGAATTGAATTCCAAGGATATCCATTTCTGCTAAAAAAAAATCATGGAGATATTCATACTATTTCTAATTTAATCTCTGTTCCTTCGACTTGGTTGATGGATTATTTTCTCCTCACCCTTATTTCATATAGAGAGACACCCATGATTTATAAACCATTACATTTTTACTGACAATATCTTAGAGAAGCATCAATATCAGCCCCATTGTTTCAAGGGAACTCACGTATTTTAAACATCAACAATGTGCGGATACGACTCTAATGCACCTTAGCTTATTTCATTTTCTCAATGACCCAATGAAGTAGTTTCATTATTTCTACTTTATAAATGAGAGAAATCTGAGACTCAGAGAGAATAAGTGATCTGGCCAAGATCACAGAACAAGAAATGTCAAGAGTTTTCTATTGTTTAACAGGTAGTCAACGGAAAGGATGCCGACCTGGAAATGGGGAGATGTGAGTTTTAGTCTATTTCATGTCATGAATTCCTTGGGTGACCTTGAGCCAACATGTAATCTCCAAGTTCTGACTTCCTTGTAGATAAGGATAATATCTGAAGATGAATTAAGACCAGGCCTTCACAAGTTTCTGAATAGGAATAAAGCACAGCATGCTGTAAAGAGTGATTATTCCTCCTCATCTCCCTAGCCCCAAGAACCAACAGATGGCCTTCTCTTCATTTGAAAATCAAACACTCTTACCAAGGTCAGTTATGCCTGCAAATCAATGTAGGCTTTCTTCTCCTGCACAAAATCTCCAGCTGGAAATCAGCTCTAATTCTTTCTTTTGCTCAGGCCTTGCTCTGAATAATATATTTTAAAAATGAACTATTTTGGGGCCAAGAAATCTGTAAATCTGAGCTGATTCATCACTTTTACCATCAGGCTTTTGCTTTCCTGTTTCTTCTGCTTTGTCAGATAAAGGCATTTTATCTCCACCAACAGTTTCTCAGTGGGCTATGTGGAGAGTTCTCCTTTTGTCACAATAAGATTCTTTGCAAAAGATTAAAAACATAATGAAGGGCAGAGTCTTAAGAAATAAATCTAAAGTAAAGAAAACACTGGGTTGGGATGGGCATATACTGACAGAGACACAATTGCAGGAAAGCAGAAACTAAATGGATTGTAACATGACACCTCTCTTTGAACATGGAGATTCCAATAGTGTCAACTGGCCATTGTCTCAACTAATAGAATAGGGAGACCAAAAAAAGATAATTCCAGAAAATGTACTAGTTAAAAATCAGCTCTAGTTAACTTTGGAATGCTTGTAACTCTCTCCCATAAGATTTACCTTTCTATGCTTTTCTCAGATAAATATATATTAACAACTCATTGACCAGATAAATATTAATATGTCTTGTGCTACTCGAATGTTATTGACCAGAGTGTTTCAACATTCACTTACATAACAAATCGCTGGCCAAAGGCATTAGTTTCTGCAAAAATCCCCTCTTCAAAAAGTGTTAAAATGAGTTTACTTTGAGGAAATAAGGGACATATCAATGGCTCAATGGTAAGGAATCCAGCTGCAATGTAGGAGACACATTCCCTCAGGCAGGAAGATCCATTGGAGGAGGAAATGGCAACCCACTCCAGTATTCTTGTATGAAAAATCTATGGACAGAGGAGCCTGGCGGGCTACAGTCCAAAGGGTTGCAAAGAGTTGGACATGACTTAGCAACTGAGCGCATAACAACACATCCTTAAAAATACTCTCAGTAGAATGCAACAGCCAGCCTAAGAATAAAAACAACTGCCATGGATGCTCATTTGTGGATCACCGAGAACTGAATGTTTTCTGAGGGGCACAAAAACTCCCTGAGAGAATCTCTGATGTTCAGTGGGAGTTTTAAATGCTATCTAAGAGAGGAATGCGATCACAAGAGTACACCAATGTTATATGAGAAAAGCCATCCCGTGTGGGGACCTTTCCTCCCATAGCTCTTCCTCTAGGCTATACCTCTCTGAGCTTTGGACCTGATTTCCAAATCCACCCCTACACTGGTGTCTCCGTGTGGATGTCAGACTGCTCTAAACCAGAGAGGTCCAAATTTGTTCCCATCTCATCTTCTCTCCAAAGCTCCCTCTACCCACTCTTTCCCCATTTAATTTCCTATCTACATACACCACTGACAAACTAGAGTCTTGGGTCACTTTCTCAGCGATAGCTTGACATAGGAGAAGCCCTACTGATTCTGTCTTTAAAATACTGCCCTAATAAGCCTACTTCTCTGTACTGTCTTAATTCTGGTCCAGGCCATCTCTCACCTGGATTTGTGCACTAGCCTCCAAATAGGCCTCCCAACTTGTCATTCCCCTGCCTTGACAGTGGCATTTCCAGGCACATCCTGCCCTCCCACCAGCTCTACGTGCACACACACACACACACACACACACACTCCACAGACAAAAAAGCCACACACAACTACACACTCTCAACACCAAAAAAAAAAAAAAATACACAGACCACACACACACACACACACACACACACACACACACACACAGATCCAACAGAACACATTATTATCAAGTCACACCAACCTGCCTCCCATTCCCTACTCCATATCTCTCTTCCATTTCAAGACCTCTGTTTGGGTTATTTTTCCTCCTAAGATGTCCTTGCTTCACCATCATACCACTCATTAATGTCCCTGGAAGTTCTTACTTATCCTTCCACGTCAAATTCAAAGCACCCCTCCTCCATGAAATCAGCTGAACTTGTTTCCTCCCCATTCCAGGCTGTCAGATCCCAAGTACCAACAAGTGTTGTTAGCCTTGATTCCCTACCAGGCACTGGAGTCCTAAAATGAGCAGAATTTAACAGCACACTTGAGAGAAAGCAGACCTGGGATAAAATCTCAGCCATTTCTTACTAGCTTGGGAAAGTGAACTCCCCAAATCCCCGTTTTCTCACTTCAGAAACAGAGATCATGGTTGGAGTCAGAAGTAAATGAAAAAGTACATACTACCTAGCACCTAGGCAAGACTTAATGCAAAGACAACAATTATTATTAAAACTATTTAGATTCCCTGTACCCTGTGTTCAACAAATGTTTAATTGCATGAATGGATTTAGTTTTCAGTTCCTTCAATTTTATAATAAGCATATGCAACCAAACCTTCAGACCAGAGCTCTCCAGGAGTTATGCAAGGTAAGCAAAAAGGTATTAATCTTCTCCTTTAATACCAATGGGGAAATACAGATTGAGAACATAAGCAAGTCAGTCAGGACACAGTAAATTAGTGGCCCAGGTGAGACAAGAACTCAGCTTTCAAATATCCTATTACATGTAAAACACTGACTCACATTTAAGAAAATGAATCCATCTAAAAATAGCATAGCTATCTAATCATTTGCACTGTGCTGGATCCTTGTTAAAATATGCTTATTTTACAAGAAAAGAAATTTGTAAAATAACAAGTCAGTAAGATGCCAGAAAAATGACTGGCTCCCCAATTTAGAGCAGAGCCTTGCAAATGAGAATACAGATTTGAAAGAGCTCTTTTGGAAAGCATAAATCCAAACACGTCATTACCCTGCTTACTTTTAAGCCTTTCTCGAACTTCACAGTGCCCTCAGAATACAACCACCCTTTGTGTCATGGCCTGTAACCTGCTATATGGTCTGTAATCTTCTACCATTCCTGTAACTCTATCTTTCTGTTTATTCTTTATGTTCAAGCCCCATTGGTCTCTGTTCTTTATACCCTCCAGCATCTTTACTGCCTCCAAGCATTTGCATCTGCTGTTTTCTCTGAGAGTCCTCATTCCCAAGATTTTCCCCTTTTTGGTACCTTTTTGTTATTTAGGTCTTAAGTGTCTAGAACTTCCCTCTCTAATCTATTTCACGGTGGCTCCCTACTGCCCATAGTCTCTGTTATAACATTTACTTGTTCTAATCTCTTCCTATCATTTATCATCCTATAAATTCTTATTTGCTCTTTGGATCTTTTCCTTCATGAGAATATAATGTCCATGAAAACAGAGAAATACCTTGTTATCTTGCTCACTGCTCTACCTCTAGCACCTAGAATAGTTCCTGGGACATAGTAGGCATTCAGAAAATATTTTGCGAAATGGATGAATGAATAAGCATCAGTAAAACACCAAGATAAATCGTTCTATGCATTAGCAATCTAGACTGATAGAATATCCTTGAACCTAAAAGCAATACAGTCCTCAAAATTAGAACTCATGGGAAGAAGTGAGGTAATACGGAACATCATTTTCACATCTTTGAGAACAAAGGACTCTTGTTTTTATTTATAACCAAGGAAAGCTGAGTTTTTTGGCAAAGAGAACTGTTTAGAGACACTCCTTCCATTTGAACCAAAAGGTCACACATGTTTCTTCTCCAGCTTGGAGCTCAGCCCCCTGGAGCTCTGGTTTCAATCTGGAGATTTTATCTGACAGTCTGCATGTCACTGCTTTTGGTGAACTTGCTCTGTTGCCAGAGAGTTAACTTAGAAGATACACCACACAAAGAGCAAAATGTGCATCAAGAGGGGAAGAGGGGATCTTTAAAGTATAATAGTTTAATTTCTATGATTAACTTTAAGATGATCTAGAAATTTCATTTGCAATGTCATAATGATTAATTTACTTTAAAATGAAAAATTCTGGAAACTGATTCAATTATCCATGACAAATACACATTCTTCTCAAGCGCAAGGATGAAGTAGTTCTTCTCCTTATCCTCCTGAATTTTTCTCCCAATAACATGAAACAGTAACAAGACATGTAATCTAGCAGAGTGATTCTGTAAAACCCAGCAAAGCAGAAGTCCCTATTGTTTTGTTTCACGTTAACTTTAGAGAGCAAAGTTGGAAAATGACTCAAACCAAATTACTAGTGTAATGATCCTTGCTAACAAGTAAGCAGGGGCATCCCAGGTGGCTCAGTGGTAAAGAATCTACCTACCAATGCAGGAGATGTGGCTTTGATCCCTGGGTCGGGAAGATCCTCTGGAGAAGGAAAAGGTAACCCACTCCAGTACTCTTGCCTGGGAAATCCCATGGACAGAGGAGCCTTGTCGGCTACATACAGTCCATGGGGTCACAAAAGAGCCAGACACAAGTTAGTGACTAAACAACAAATAAGCAAGTACTATCTGAAAGGTTAGGGTTGGGAATCCATTTCTTTCTAGGTCTTCAGTGATTGATGTACATGCAAAGTGAATCCAGGCACAAACTGCAAGCTCTTTCTCAATGAATTTGATTTTCCTCTTCTTCATTTTTAAATAGCTGAGTCACAAATTCCTCTTTATCAGATACCACAGAAAATTACAGAAAGTGGGATTTTGATTGGATATATCTAATCATGTCAAATCTGATAACTGAAAATTGAGAAGCTTACTGAATGTGAGGTTATTTCTATTACAAAAGGAACACAGAGTCAGTCTCCTCCTCCCTGCCCTCCCCCCAGCCTTAAAATTCAGATAGTGATTCATGACATGGAAAAAATCATAGGAAGCTGTCCAAATTGGTGCCCCCAGCTCAGGCTGCCTCAGTTTATGTTCCTCACAACTATCTCTCTGGTCTTATGGTCAATGAGGGCAGATATTGGTTGCATAACAGCCCCGGCCTACTCTTCTTAATGTCTGAGTCAGCCGTTTGACTCCCCAGGGCCAATTCTTCAGTAGCTACAGGATTAGCATCTATAGATTTCCATTTGGCTTTTACCATCACAAAGGAGGGTTAGCCATACACTGAATAGTTGAGTTAGGGAGAAAGCACTGGGTAAAAGGGAGAGGAAGTGCATATACTAAAAAAGTAGATTTATGAAACTCAACTGTGATAGACTGGCAATTATTTAAATGGGCTTAACAGACATAGAAAGAAGGTTGTATAAAGGCACTTCACAGTAATTAATTGAGCCTTTCCTAGTTCTAAATTGAGAAAAATACAAAAATCAATAATTTCAAATGTGTCATACTTATTGACACTAATGAAACCTCCTGAATAAGCATTTAATGCAACTCCACTGCTATTTTAAATTTACGTTCCTCACTGAGTGAACATTACAAGGTCAGGTCAGCTCCCCTGGGCTTCAGAGAGCTGATGCTATCAAACAGACAGGACTTTGTTCATGCTGTATATGGAACAACCCTTTAGAGAGTTGCTGTGCTGTCCATGGTGCTGAAAAAGCAGCTCTTTCCCCTTTGGTTCCTCAGGAGACACACATTCCGAAATGACATGGTATCTTAATAGTGCTGCGACCCACATCTCTGCGTTTACTTGGGGAAAGAAAAAAAAGACTCTCCTCATACTCGAATTTCCTGGACAGTTTTGATTACGCTATCCCACTAAAATCTCTCATTTTTACTCTTTGTACTTTTAGATATTAACTGTAATGAGATATATTAATTTGCATTTGCTTGCATTATTCTTTGTAACTGTCCTGTATCTCTAAATGGACTGTAAGCTCAAGAGTCATGAAAATATCCATGGACTTGTTGAAATATTTGGATTCAAATTTAGGCTCTACCACTTACTAGTTGGGTAACTTGGTTGACTGAGTTAAGTTATTCTCTGTGCCTCAGTTTCCTTATGTGTAAAAAGAAGCAAATACCACCAAATTACTAACATTTTAGGAGGGTCAAGTACAATATTATATTTTAAAGTGCTTTGAAAACTAATGAGCTATAAAATTGTAAGCATTTATCATACCGACTTTTTTAGCATCACATATTAAAATATTCTTGACAGTGAAATATTCATTCACAGTGAAAATTTTCATTGGCTTTCTAATTCCCAACAGGCCTGTGGAATTCACAATAATTAAAATAATTATTTTTAGATTTCTTGCCTGAGGAGTCTACAGAGGCAAGGAGAGACCAACCAGAAGAAGGTAAACAATGCTGGAAATGGAACTGAATACTACTCAATGTTTTGAGTAAAGCATTTAAAAATTAGGATCCAAATACTTAGTCATCTCTAGGTTCATTATCTCTATCTTTCAGTACTTGTCATTCATTTAAACAATGCTCCAGTTAGCATGCTATGTATTTATACATTATCTAATTTAATCTGAACACTCATTTTGTAATACAATAACTGATCTAGGAGTGATTAAATAACCTGTCCAAAGCAATAGAGTAGTATAGCCAAAGTTTGAAACCAGATTATTTTGTATCAAAAGCTTCCTTCTCTTCACCATCATGTCCATAGCCCTCTATATCTGAATGGTTTCTTGGACCTTGGTTAACCTAGAAGCTGGCCAGAATTCTTTGGGTCCCTTACGCTGGAGAAGAACTTCTGAGATCACATTATCTAGCACATTAGAGGTGATAATGAAAACAAGTCCTATCGGGAGCAGAGAGATAAAAGGAAATTTACTGCAATTTTTGCCTTATGAGTTCTAATCCAAGGTAAATTCCCAGATCACAGGATGCAACAAGTGAGAAGGGGAATAGACTCCTGGAATTACATGTGTACTGACTCACAAATGATCAGTTCAGTACCTCTTAACCACTTAGAAGTTATTTCACTGCAATACAAAAGGATTCAAATAAGGCATATTTGGTGTAATTTTTGTTTTTTCTATTACAACTCAAAACTCAGCAATGTTAACAATTACATTATTTTTAAATTGCATTTATTGTGTAATTCCATCTCCATCTAAATCCTTTCCGTTCTTAAAGACCCAGATTATATTCTTTCTCTATGAATATTCACAGATGGCTTCTAGTCAAGGTAATTTAAACTTTCTCTTCATTCCTATCACTTCTAACTATACCATACATTTCTCAACTAATCCTGTATTATCCTAGGATATATCTCCATTTCCCTACATAGATATTTAACATATATTAACAAATGATATATGATTATTAATACATTTATACCTTATTTCTTTAATATTACTAAAGACTCATAGTAGGTGCTTAATAACTAGTTGAACTAAAATTTGAGAGTTTCTACCATTGAAATTGATTGTTGATATCCTGCTTTCTCCCCATCCTCTCATGGATCCTCATTAGATCCTTGAAGTCATGGCTATTTTTGTTGTTGTTGTTGTCATACTCACTACTGTATCCCTCATGCTAAACACATCATAGGGGATTCTGTAATAGTTGGAATAAATGAAGGAAAGAATCAGTGAGCCAACTGAATTGACAGGGATTATTACCCTACACTGAAAGCCCACACCCTCACCCCTACCCCAACAGCTATTGGTAGAAAATTTCAAATTTGGATTTGAAGTAACTGTGGATTAACTGTGTTCCTAGATGAATTTAATAATTTGACATGAGAATCCCTTTCAAAGGACCATAGGAAATTTGTATTTGGGAATTCTGTCCTTACATATCCAAAAAGGTAGCATGGGTTATAAAAACTCACATGGAACTAAAAGGGAAAAGGCACTTAGAATACGTTATTTTCTAAATGTTTCATATCAAGAAAATATTGAGAAATTATATTTCAGCACAGAACTGAGAAGGAATTTATATGGGCCATTTTCAAGAGTGTACAAGCTGCCCTAACTTGATATATTTATGTATTTATTCAATAATATTTACTGTAGTAAATACTGGAGACAGAGAAATGAACAAAACCAATATGGTTCCACCTTCATAAAACCTACATTCTAACCTAATGAGAAAATTTCTCCCTTTCATTTATGCAGCAAGTATTGATAAAGATTGATAAAGAAGCACTGGGTTTTCATTTTCCTAGTCTCACTGCATCACTGATATTACTGTGTATAGAACAGATGACAAAAGCAGTTAATCTGACTTAATAAATCCTTTAATTCTCTTGGTAAATACTGGAGAAGCAAGGGGATCACAGAGAAAGAGGGTCCAGAAATAGATTTTAATCCCCTTTTCCATCTTCTTCCTATACTCTTAACCAGAAACACTAAGACAGTTCTTTTAGAAGGAGCAAACTCTGTCTTGCTTAGGGGGAAAAACAGTTGGGAGTATCCATAGATACACTGCAGGGAGGGGGAACATGATTAGGGAGAGAGAAACAGTCAAAGCCACTTTTTTGTCATGGTGGGTATCCTGGCCCCTGCAATGGACAGAGTACAAGATAGTTAAGAAGCAACCTCTCCTGCGTGGACATGCATATACTTCCATGGATTCTATGATTCTTTAGTTCAAAGATTTTTACTCACACCCTTTTATTTGCTATGATGGAATTTCCTATTATATTAATGCAATATTTATTATATTAATCCTATATTTCCCTCAAGTTAAATATTCAGTTCAGTTCAGTCACTCAGTTGTGTCCAACTCTGCGATCCCATGATTGCAGCACACCAGGCTTCCCTATCCATTACCAACTCTGAGAGCTTGCTCAAACTCATGTCCATCGAGTCGGTGATGCCATCCAACTATCTCATCCTCTGTCATCCCCTTCTCCTCTTGCCCTCAATCTTTTCCAGATCAGGGTCTTTTCTAATGGAGGTTGGTCTTGTAAAGATGACTTTGTGCTAAGTCACTTCAGTCGTGTTTGACTCTTTGTGACCCTATGGACTGTAGCCCGCCAGTCTCCGCTGTTCATGGGATTTTCCAGGCAAGAATACTGGAGTAGGTTGCTATGCCCTCCTCCAGGGGATCTTCCCAACCTAGGAATCAAACTCAGGTCTCCCACACTGCAGGCAGATTCTTTACCGTCTGAGCCACCAGGGAAGCCCAAGTTAAATATTACTTTTCTCTAAAACAAGGCATTCTCTTGCAATTTTACATACAGAGTTTCAGTTATTACTATCATCATAAAGGAGAAACTTACATATCAAGGACCAAATCAATGATCAAATCCTCAAACCAGAATCAGGGCTTGGTATATGCCTTTAAAAATGCTCATTATTTATAGATAGCTTAATTGCATTAAGTGCCAAAGAATGTACTGCTTTCTTTGTAATGAGTTTTTATGGTCTTAGTCTTTAGAAGCTCAGATTCCATCTGTGACAGCAGACTGTTGTAGAATTCAGCTATTAATAGCTGCTGGTACACACTTACTCAGAGCTAAGAGGCCCAGGGCTGTAGAGACAGCCAGATGGAGATAATACCACAGGGTGACTGTATGGACAAAAAGATGATCTATTTTTTTCCAACACAAAACAGACAACACTAAAAACACGACACTTCTGTTTCATTGCAAGCCAAACTCTCTATGGAAAAAAATTTTTCCTTTGGAATTCTCAACTCTGGTTTTAAATTATATGTGATTAATCACCGTTTCTGTTGTTCACATAACTCCTTACATAGGTTACAAAGTTAAAAACATCCAGAGGACCTAGTAAAATGAAATCCTGATACAGAAAATCAGGAATAAAACAATTTGGCAGTTAATTAAGAAAAAAATAAACTTTGATACTGGGCAGTCTTCTTAATCAGAAATATTTTCTCTGACACAGAGAAAAAGGGAAAACAAATGGATTGAATAACACATTAGATATTTCCTTACAGAAAGAAAACACTAACAGAAAATAAGCCTGTTTAATGTGATTTAACATGATTATGGTCTCAGTTCATTTTTATTCTAACGAGAGAAAGAAAAACATACTGCAAAACAAGAGTGACACAGTTACGAAGCTTAACATCAGGTTATGATTCTTTGGGGACAAAGTTTTATAATTTTTTGTCTGTTTTAGAAATTTATAATAACTTCTGATACTATAGGTGATAAATAGAAAACTATTTTTCAATATGTGATATAGGGAAAACTACTTTTTAATATGTGATTCAGAACAAAACTGAATGGCTAAAATATCTTGGTGGGGGTACCTTTGAAAGTTCCACAAAATACAAGTTCTGTTTTTTTTAAGCATAGAAATATGAATGGGGATGAATGGGAATGCATGTATGCAATGAAAAACATCATCATTAAAAAATAGGCCAGGTATTATTGAGCATATCTTCTCATTTGGTCTGCAACATGGGTAGAATCACATTGTTCGTGCGAAGCCAAGCACAGCTAAATGCAAGAGGTACAGCCTCAGCTAAGATGCTGGGGCTGAGATGGACACTCTCTGCTCTCACACACTAAGGAAATTCCAGGGAAGTTAGTGGACTGTGTGTTAAGTAACCTGTAACCTATTTCATAGAGATATCATATAAAGAGTTCTGAAAGTAAAGCAAATAAAACTGACCTAGACAAAAGAGGCAAAGGTGACAGGTTCAAACAGGTGGGTAAGGAATCCAGGATGTCTCAGACTGTCCAGAGAATCCAGGTTCTGTCCGATGAACTCACATTTATTCCTGTAACTGTCCTTACATTAGAGGGAAGTAGTAGTCCTAAATTATGACTATCTATTTTTATCACAGCAATTTGGTTAATAGTTTAGGCACTAAACTATTTACTATTTAGGTACTAAACTATTAACTGTTAATGACCAGAGTCATTTCAATGAGTTCACAGTCTTTATCTACATCTTACTAGTTGTATAAAACTGGGAAGGTTCTTAACTTAAGCCTCTATTTTCTCATCAACAAAATAGGTACAGTAGGATCATGAGGGATGTACAAGATCTTCTGTGCAAAACACATAGTCTGTGCCTGGTACACAGTCAACACTCAATAGATACTTCATCTTCTTTTTCTTGGCTTCCCTGGTGGCTCAGAGGGTAAAAGCATCTGCCTGCAATGTGGGAGACCCGGGTTCGATCCCTGGGTTGGGAAGATCCCCTGGAGAAGGAAATGGCAACCCACTCCAGTACTCTTGCCTGGAAAATCCCATGGACAGAGAAGCCTGATAGGCTACAGTCCATGGGGTCACAAAGAGTTGGTCACGACTGAGTGACTTCACTTCTTTTTCTTTCTTAAGATGATGCTGTTAAAGTGCTGCATTCAATATGCCAGCAAATTTGGAAAACTCAGCAGGGGCCACAGGACTGGAAAAGCTCAGCTTTCATTCCAGTCCCAAAGAAGGGCAATGCCAAAGAATGTTCAAACTACCACACAATTGCACTCATTTCACAAGGTAGCAAATTAATGCTCAAAATCCTTCACACTAGGCTTCAACAGTATGTGAACCAAGAACTTCCAAATGTACAAGCTGGATTTAGAAAAGGCAGAGGAAGCAGAGATCAAACTGACAACCTCCACTGGATCACAGAAAAAGCTAGAGAATACCAGAAAAATATCTATTTCTGCTTCACTGACTACGCTAAAGCCTTTGACTGTGTAGATCACAACAAACTATGGAAAATTCTTGAAGAGATGGGAATACCAGACCACCTGACCTGCCTCCCGAGAAACCTGTATGCAGGTCAAGAAGCAACAGCTAGAATTGGACATGGCACAATGGACTAGGTCAAAATTGGGAAAGGAGTACATCAAGGCTATATATATTGTCGCCCTGCTTATTCAACTTAAAAGCAGAGTACATCATGTGAAATGCCAGGCTGGATGAAGCACAAGTTTGAATTAAGATTGCTGGGAGAAATATCAATAACCTCAGATTCATAGATGACATCACCCTTATGGCAGAAAGCAAAGGGGAATTAAAGAGCCTCTTAATGAAGGTGAAAGAAGAGAGTGAAAAAGCTAGCTTGAAACTCAACGTTCAAAAAGCTAATAAGATCATGGTATATGGTCCCACCACTTCACAGCAAATAGATGGGGAAACAATGGAAACAGTGACAGGCTTCATATTCTTGGGCTCCAAAATCACTCTGGATGGTGACTGCAGCCATGAAATTAAAAGACGCTTGCTCCTTGGAAGAAAAGCTATGATAAACCTAGACAGCGTATTAAAAAGGAGAGATACCACTTTGCTTACAAAGGTCCATATAGTCAAAGCTATGGTTTTTCCAGTAGTCATGTATGGATGTGAGAGCTGGACAATAAAAAAGGCTGAGCACCAAAAAATTGATGCCTTCGAACTGTGGTGTAGGAGAAGACTCTTGAGAGTCCCTTGTACAGCAAGGAGATCAAACCAGTCAATCCTAAAGGAAATCAACACAGAACATTCATTGGAAGGACAGATGCTGAAGCTGAAGCCCCAATTCTTCAGCCACCTGAAGCAAAAAGCCAACTCATTGGAAAAGACCTTGACGCAGGGAAAGATTGAAGGCAGGAGGAGAGGGGGACGATAGAGGATGAGATGTTTGGATGCCATCACCAACTCAATGGACATGAGTTTGAGCAAGCTCCGGGAGATAGTGAAGGACAGGGAAGCCTGGTGTGCTGCAGATCATGGGGTCGCAACGAGTTGGACACAACTTAGTGACTGAAGAGCAACAACATGCACAGTGCTTCTTAAAGTTAGAAAGATCTGGGTTTGAATGCTGACTGGGAGTATCTGATCAATATTCCTCAGTTTACTCATCTGTAAATATATAGCTAAATAGAGAGTAAGTGTAAATACAGAGCTAAATATAGCTCTAAATGTAAATATAGAGCTAATTGTGAGTAGTCTCCCATACTTTATAGGAATGTCACAGCTAAATTAGATAATTTATGTCACGCACTTAACACACTATGTGACACAAGCTATCTCCTGCCTGAAAATTAGCTATTATGAGTCCTTCATCATAAGCATATCCACTTAATAAGGCTGATGTGACACTTACAAGCAATAATGTACATCAAGGACAAGTGTGATGTCTGAATCTCAACAAACATTATTTCACTCTTCTTCCAGCTTGGTTAGCCAGGCTGCATGTATCACATATTATAATTAACCAGTGGTCTCATCTGTATACCAGCTTTAATATTTATTACCTCCAAGGTCATTAGGTGACTTGTTATCATGCTATCATTTCATAAAGCAATTGAGGTGAATGCATCATATACTCTCTGTCAACTTGACAGGGGAGATAGATTCATCCATGTTGTCATACTTCTGTTAATACCAGAGGGCCGACACTTAAAACATTTCTAGATACTTTTAGCAGATAACTCACAGGCTGCTTTTGCTTACTTTGTATCTAGCATTCTCATTTCTGAATCTGCCACATTAGCTTATTGCTTTCAAATGCTTTCAATGCCAATGTATCAAGCTCATCATCAAAAAGGACACCTTATGCATGAGTTCGGTATGCAGAGCTTCAACTGGCACATTCCACAAAAGGAATTTTTTTACCTGCATTCCTAGGTGGCAAGGAGATTTTTGCTATGCTTCTTTCCTTCTCTTGGAAAATACTAACTAGCTAATAATTTCATTGTCATCTTTAAGCCTTTCACTAGTCATAGCAAGGGCTATGTAAGGATCTGAATAAGCCAAGATCTTAGGTTGCCTTGAAACAAAACCTGTCTGTATCATCACACCAAACTCCCTCTGGCTGTTTGGATGCTGGCAATGGAAATACGGCGTTTTCTACCCAGGCTCTGCCTTCAATGTGACAAGGCAGGGCATTCAATTGTTATGAAACCTTGACATCTTACTTAACTATGGGGATGACGTGTTGAAACAGCTCTCCCATCCTCCAAGGCATTTTCACATTAAGCTCTGGTGACTGGGAATTAATGAGATGGACCATGGAGTGGTCTGTCAGGCAAGCTGTGTGTCTGTCTCCGTCTCTCTGTCTCTCCCTCACCCTCTCTCTCTTCCCATCCTCCTCACAGCAGCACAGCTGACAACTTCAAACATTTATTATTATCGATCCACTTGTCTCTTAACAATCAATAGTCGACATCCAAAGAACCAAATAACATTCAAGGCGCAGAACTGTATTTATTTTTCACATAATACTGTAGGGAAATTAGAGATGACTCATTATGTGAATCAGTTTATCTCTTTAAGGAACGACTGTCCTTTCTAGCCACATCCTAGGGTTTTAGCTAATGTGGCTCTAAAACAGACCTGGTGAAATGCTCTTACTACTTCTTTGGTGACATTAATCTATTGTCTAATGATCTCTTTGGTAAAATACAATCTTATGATATCTAGAATTTTAAAAAGGATACTTGTTACACATGGTAAATTACTTGTCTTCTAATAAGAGAAGTAGCTAACATTTACTGAGGCTGTGCAATGCACGGGGCAAGGTCTTAAGTGTTTTACACAGATAATCCATTTTATTTGCATAATAACTCTATGGAGGTGAGTCCCATTGTTATTATTCATGCTTTATACAGATGATGGCATTGACATTTTGACAGAATGGTGATTTGATTAAGGTTACAGCTAATTAGTGGCAGAACTAGAATTAGGATTATTCTATCTGAATCAAGAGCTGAAAGTCTTCACCCTGCTTTACATACCTTTCTTGATGATTGGAATGATTTCAGTTTCTGTTTTGGTTTAGCTATAAATATTTCATTTGTGTCAACTCACCTAACATCCTTGTTATCAGGTTTCATATTCAAGGCTCAGAGCCGTAAGTAATGCTGATTGCCTTCTCCAAATGAAAAATAATAAAGGTTTATGATTTTTCAGCAAGGTCAAGCTCTGTTTTGTGTTCCAAAACTGGATTTCAAAAATCAGAATAAATGATGATCTCAAAATATTTTAAGGACCTATTAACCCATTTATAGTTACAGTCTAGGGGAAAAATGTTCATGGCTAACAATAATACAATTTAGCGTTATATGATTTTTTCACATATTATGTTTGGGGAGAAAATAATACTAAAATATTCCTTCAAGAAATAAACTGTAGATTGTGAAATGTGGCCAAGTCACTGAGAAATTGCAGACCGTTCAGAGCTTCTCATCCACCACTTCAACACCAAGCCCACTTCTGCAACCTCACGACGGAGGTCCAGTGCTAGACAAGATGTTCCTCTTTGGTTTGTCAGCTCTCCATAGTGTATGCGGAGTGGAATGAGCACTGTTTCACATCCCTCCTTTTCCTCAAGTTTCCAAGACTCAGAGAACTAGAACGCTGTATAAAACCTTAGAACTCAGTGTATTCCAGCCTTCACAATGTACAGATAAAGAAACAGGCCCAGAGGTAGCCTCCTGGTATCTTCCACCATCCCATGCTTCCTGCTTCCTCTCTACCTGAGGCTGCATGGTACAGATAACCGAAGATTCATCATTTGTGTTGAAGGGTGACAAGAATATTCCCTCCTCTTAAGGTTAACCAGAAACTGTTTTATTGTAAGGAAAACAGATGCTGCTAATTCTTCAAAGATACCCTGTATGTTATGATCATTAAAGCCTAATGATCTGGGTTAGGGTCCCAGCTCCACCAGTTGTAAATTGTGTGATTTCTGGTTAAGATACAAAACCTTCCTGAGCCTAGTAATAAGGTGATGATCACACCACCAATCTAATTGATATATAAATGCAACCATTCATATTTAATACTCAACAATATGTCTAATACACAATAAACAGTATCTATCTTCATTATCCTTATTAGTTTTCAAATTGTGGCAGAAAATTCACTATTAGGTCTACAAGTAATTCTGCCCAAAACTCTCTTCCCATGCAACTGCCAACAAACATACTGTAGTTGATATACCAGTTGAATTCTCAAACGCATGAAAAAAATTCTAACTCATTCCTCACCCACTTGGAGTACAAATTCCTGTGAAATCTCTTACAATGTGTATTTTGGCTGTGGTTCACCACAAACTTCTTAAGGCTCTTCACTGGGGAATGTCTCCGATAATGCGATAAAAAAAAGTTCCAAACAGTATGGAAGTTCCTCAAAAAACTAAAAATAGAGTTGCCACGTGATCCAGTAATCCCACTCCTGGGCATATAACAGAGAAAACTCTAATTCAAAAGATACGTGCACCCCTGTGTTCATAGCAGCAGTATTCACAACAGCAATAAACGGAAACAACTTAAATACCCATTGTCAGATGAATGGATAAAGAAGACCAGGTACATATACGCAATGGAATATTACTCAGTCATAAAAAAGAATAAAATAATGTCCTATGCAGCAATATGAATGGACTTAGAGATTATCATACTAAGTGAAGTCAGAAAGAGAAAGACAAATACCATATGATATCACTTTTACATGAAAGCTAAAATATGACACAAAGGAACTATTTACAAAACAGAAACAGACTCACAGACATAGAGAATAGATTTTTGTGGTTGTCAAGGAGGAAAGGGTAAGGTAGGAATAGACTGGGAGTCTGGGATTTTAACAGATGTGAGCTATTATATAGAGAATAGATTAAAAATATAAGATCCTATTGTATAGCACAGATAACCTCAGATATGCAGATGACACCACCCTTATGGCAGAAAGCGAAGAAGAACTAAAGAGCCTCTTGATGAAAGTGAAAGAGGAGAGTGAAAAAGTTTGCTTAAAGCTCAACATTCAGAAAACTAAGATCATGGCATCTGGTCCCATCACTTCATGGGAAATAAATGGGGAAACAGTGTCAGACTGTATGTTTTGGGGCTCCAAAATCACTGCAGATAGTGCTTGCAGCCATGAAATTAAAAGATGCTTACTCCTTAGAAGGAAGGTTATGGCCAACCTAGATAGCATATTGAAAAGCAGAGACATTACTTTGCCAACAAAAGTCTGTCTAGTCAAGGCTACGGTTTTTCCAGTGGTCATGTATGGATGTGAGAGTTGGACGGTGAAGAAAGCTGAGCGCCGAAAAATTGGGAACTATATTCAATATCCTTGATAAACAATAGAAAAGAACATGAAAAAGATGTATTACTGAATCACTTTGCTGTAAAGCAGAAATTAACACAGCATTGTAAATCCACTATATTTCAAAAAAATAAATTTTTAAAAACATAAAAAAGAAAGTCCCCTCTATAGCCATATGATAGCAATGCACTGGCAGGTGTCCTACACAAGGGTATTTTGTCAAGATTATAGTATCAGAAATCATGGCAAGAATTGTGTTTATTTTCTGATTTCCTTGGCTTAAGGTGCTGAGTCAGAATGAGACGACCCTGTTCCAAATTCCAGCTAACTGGACTCCAGTCATATTTTGTATAGTTGAGCTGCTTCTGTTTAGATCCTGGAGGAATGCTATTTGCTTACTTTCTTGAGGTGAATCCTTAGTAACTGCTGTTCTCCCTACTTCTGGACCTTTCAGGGTAGAAGGTGTCTTACAGGTTCTGCAGTTTGCTAAATGAGTGGCAGCCACATATCTGTCATATGCAAAACACAAACATTTGTGCAGTTCTGAGAACTGTTCCTTCTAGTGACAAGTCATTGCCCAAGGTCACAGAGCTAGCTGCAAACCCAGAGGTAGTCTGAGGACATATTGATCAGCCTTGTGTTCAGATCTTTACTGAATAATTGGTACAATACTCTCTTGGTGAGATCAGCTGACTTTTTGACAATTTGCAGCCACTGAACTTGTCTTCTACATAAAACACATTCAGAGTCTATGTTCCTCTGAAGCTCACAGGCTTCAGAATATAGCTCCTGCCCATGTACCCATCCATACATCCATTCATCCATCAACAAATATGTATTGAAGTCTTGATGTTAGGTGCTATGACAACAAATGGCAGCATCAATAATAATGGTAGTGTCCTGGAGGAGTTTATAATTCAGAAGCAAAAATAATCCATATCACAAATATGTTAGCCAGTCAGATGGCAGATGGGAGACGAAAATCGTGTGACCATGAAGTGCCACAGTGAAGCACTAGGACAGCACGTTCAAAAGAAATAAAATATGAGCCACATATGTGGTTTCAAATTTTCTAGTAAGTACATTAAAACTCAAAAAAAACCCCAAAGAATATTATCTTTCATTAATTTTATAACATATTTTATTTAACCAATGTATTAAAAATATAATTTTTACATTCAACCAATATTAAAATGTTATTAATGTTATATACTGAACTAAGTCTTTGAAGTCTTATGTGTACTTGACACTCAGAAAGTGAAAGTCACTCAGTCATGTCTGATTCTTTGCGAGTCCATGGAATTCTCCAGGCCAGAATATTGGAGTGGGTAGCCTTTCCCTTCTCCAGGGAATCTTCCCAACCCAGGGATCAAACCCAGGTCTCCCACCATTGCAGGGGGATTCTTTACCAGCTGAGCCACAAGGGAAGCCCTTGACACTTAGAGTACATCGCAAATGAAATAACCACATTTCAAGTACACAGTAGCCACATGGGTGGTGACCTCTTTGGACAGCATACCTCTAGGAAATTCAAAAACAGGGAACAACTGCCTCCAGAATAGAGGAATCACAGATGTTGACTCATGAGGAATCTGGGTATTTGAACTGAGTTCTGGGCTAAGTTTGCTCCCTGGTTCCAACCTACAGTAAAAGAATGTCTTTCTCAGTATTTTATGAGCCCTTGGTGAGAAGGTTCTATGTTTGTATTCCTAAAAGTGAGCCTAGCATATATCCATTCTGGTGTTAAAGTCTTTACCTGTTGAATAAAATGCATGAAAGAAAAATAAAAACAGCTGTCTCGCACTTGCCAGAGCCTGTGTTGGTATTTTGCATTCATTCTCTCTAACACAATGAATTTGCAAGGAGCCACACGTATCTCCATTTTATAGGAGAAGAAGCTAAAGCACAGAGTAGTTCAATGATTTTCCAAGATCACAGAGCTAGGAAGAAGGGAGGGAGAGAGGAATGGGCAGATGGAACAGGAGAGAGAAGATACAGACAGAAAGATGGGGGTAGATTACAGCTTAGAGTTAAACTGAGGGTGGGAACAGGACCCAAGATATGCAAAGCATCTGCCCTTTACCCCATCCCTATAGTTTGCGTGTGTGTGTTTGTGCATGCGTTATAGTAACACGTTTATGGCTAACATACACTAGCTTATTTAACAAATCCTTATATACTATACTTTGGACCACCACTCTGTCTCTCCTGATAAGATTTCCTTGAAATAATAAACAAAAACAAATTCCTAGCTTCCAAGGGCAAAGGGTATTTTGGGGAGTGAGAATTAAAGAAATCCTGGTCAGAAGAGGCATGAGAGGTTAATTCAATCTTCCTCAGTCTGCCCTCTTATCATCTCTTTAAAGGGGATCTCAATCCTCCCAAGAGGAGAAGGGGGTGACAGAGGATGAGATGGTTGGATGGCATCACTGACTCAATGGACATGAGTTTGAGAAAACTCAGGGAAATGGTGAAGGTCAGCGAAGGCTGGCGTGCTGCAGTCCATGCGGCGTTGCAAACAGTCAGACATGACTTAGCAACTAAACAACATCCTCCCTGTAAAAGGACCATGTGCCCAGCCTGTCTCTTCCACTCCTTGATGGCTGAGCACCAGGAGCCTGCTCCACACAGAGACCTCCAGTCTCCCTGAGTATAACTTATAATTAGTTAGGAGCTAGCTCCCATTGTGCTCCACAGGAAACTCTTCTTCAGTCAGATTATCACTTGCCTCATATTTTTGATGCTGCTAGGGGTGGCAGAAAAGCAAGTATTCTTTATGTAGGACTTGAATCAAAAGAAGCACAGATTCAGATTGAGTCCTAAAATGTAGATGCACTTTCTAAAAAGTTAAAAATAATGTATTTGTATCAGCTGGGAGGTAAGTGTAAGAATTAGAACTTGCCCCTTTGAAACTTAATATCGGGACTTCCTGGGTGGTCTGGTGTCTAGGACTCTGTGCTCCCCATGCCGAGGGCCTGGGTTCAATCCTTGGTCAGGGAACTGGACAGCATATGCTGCAACTAAAGTTTTGGCTGTGTGCCACAAGTGAGACCTAGCACAGCCAAATAAATAAATAAATGAGAGTAAATTGAAAAACAACTTAATATCAAGCAAATCAAAACTACAGTGAGGTATCATACCTCCTATCAGTTAGAATAGCCATCTTTAAAAAAATCTACAAACAATAAATGCTAGAGAGTGTGTGGAAAAAAGGGAACCTTCCTATACTGTTGGGAATTGTAAATTGGTACAACCATTATGAAGAACAGTATGGAGATTTCTTACAAAACTAAACTACCATATGATCCAACAATCTCACTCCTGGGCATCTATCTGGAGAAAACCATAATTTGAAAAGATACATGCATCCCAATGTTCACCATAGCACTATTTACAATCGTCAAGACATGGAAGTCACCTAAATGTCCATGAACAGAGGAGTAGATAGAGAATATGTGCTACATATACACAATGGAATATTAATCAGGCATAAAAAAGAATGAAACAATGCCACTTACAGCAACATGGATGGACACAGAGACTGGCATATTGGGTGAAGTTAGTCAGACAGAAAAAGACAAATGCCATATGATATTGCTTATGTATGGAATCTAAACGAATGGTACAGATGAACTGATTTACAAAAAGAAATAGACTTACAGATGTAGAAAACAAACATGGTTAACATGGGAGAAGCAGGGGAGGGATAGATTGGAATAGATAACTAATACGGGCTTCCCCAGGTGGCACTAGTAGTAAAGAATCCGCCTGCCAATGCAGGAAACATAAAACATGTGGGTTCGATCCCTGGGTTGGGAAGATCCCCTGGAGGAAGAAATGGCAACCCACTCCAGTATTCTTGCCTGGGAAATCCCATGAACAGAGGAGACTGGTGGGCATACAGTCCATGGGGTCACAAAGAGTAGGAAACAACTGAGCAACTAACAGTTTCTCACACACACACACGTATAAAACATTCACTTTGCTGTACACCTGAAACTAACACAACATTGTAAATCAATTATACACCAATAAAATAAAAAAAAAAACTTTACATCTCTTTTTTTTTTTAAACTATAGCTTAGGAAAAGACTTTTAAATCTGCTGACCACATGGAGTAGTCATCAATGACTTGGAGAGCCAGAATTCTGTTAAAAACAAAATTGCAAACCAGAACAATAAAACAAGATAAAGTTCTAACTTGCTGCTTTTTGGCTGTGCCTGGATGGCCACTAGCCCACCCTACCCTGGGGGTAGGGAGGAGGAGACAGAGACTAAAATGCAAAGAGTGTTACCATTATGGCAACTTTATTCTTTCCAAATGTTTATTTTTGTTCCCTTAGGGTATCAGGAAGAGTTTGTTCTAACAGTTCTCAGTTCCTGGCTGAGTTGTTGCCAGGAAGTCAAGTTTATCTTTAGCATCATCTCTGGGCAAACAGCACAGAGGAAAATGATATTTAGGGCCAAATGTTGAAAACTCAAGTTTTATGTAGCTTGAGCAGAAAAAGCAAAGAGCAAAAATGAAAAGCTAATATTATTGGTTCTGTGTTTTCTCTACAAGAAATTTTCCTTAGAGGAGAAACAGTAGTAGAAAGAGGATGGGCTTTAAGGACCAATAGCTTTGGGTTCAAATTCAGGCTTGGTCCACTACTGCCCCGTCAAGGACTTTCGGATAAATTTAATTCAACAAACATTTAGCTGAATGATTCCTCTGTACCAGATACTTGGCTCTCACAGAACTTAAAGTCCAAGTAAATTAGTTACCTCTCTGAAACTCTTTTTACAACTAGAAGAAGAAAATACACGCCTCTTTGTAGGGTTCTTTTGACAATTACATGAGATAACATATGTAACATTACACAGACCAGTGGTTAGGTAAAGTGACAAATCTTAGTTTGTGTTCTCTGTCTTTAGAATAACCAAAGTAATCTCTCAGTCAAGTTGAGGTTTAAAAGTACTGTTCTAGGATTTAACTAAAAATAAAACCAACAGAGAGTTTCATAAAACCTAGATACTCTGCAAATACCCCATGTTTTTTGGCAGGTCCATGACAGCCAGAGTTCAAAGATCAGTCTCAGATTCTATCACTTCCAATAGTCCTACTTTGACCTCAATTTGGTTTTACACAATAGCACTGAAACATATATATTACCATACATAAAATAGATGGCCAGTGGGAGTCTTCTGTGTGACACAGGAAACCCAAAGCCAGTGCTCTGTGACAACCTAGAGGGGTGGGATGGGGGTGGTTCAAGAGGTAAAAGACAAATGTATACCCATGGCTGACTCATGTTCATGTATGGGAGAAACCATCACAATACTGTAATTATCCTCTAATTAAAAATAAACAATAAATTGCCTTTTCAATCACCAGTATGGTATATGTAGCATAAAAATCAGAGCTATAGATGCTGAAATATTAGAACTGCTCATTCAAAATTATTCACTGATTGTCTATAATATGTGAGACACTGTGATGAAATTAAAGTCATAAAAAACCCAGATATGTCCCTGACCTGATGCATCTATCCCTCTAGAGGGAAAGATATAAAGTCTACCCTCAAGGAGGCTACAACCAGCAATAGAAACAAGGCAGACATGAATTAAATAACAGTGGCCAATATGCTATTTTATAAGCGTTAAGAATTAGAATCCCTGATACTGGGGTTCAGAAGAGATGACATAGTCAAGGAGACTTTGGGGGAAATATGAAATTTGAGCTGAGATTTTTAAAGATGACAGAGGATTTTTCAAGGTCTTCTATTCTCCCTATAACATAAAAATCAAATGCATCAAAACTCAAAGCAGAAGTTAGAGGCAGTAACACCTTCTCTATCAGAATGTGTGTAGTCCTCTCTCTGCTCTTTAATTATTCACTAGTACCAGTTCTACCTGGGGGCCTTCTCATCCAAAAGGCAGCATTAACTATGCCTGGGTAAAAGATACATGGGTTAAAGTATCATTGCAGCATTGTTAAAAGAGCTAGTCTGTCCAACTGACTCTGCTTCCCTTTCCCTCCCAAATAGAAAAGAAAAGCACAGGTTAAATGCACTGTTTGCATTTCCCAATTGTCCTACAACCAAGTAAGTACTGACTATTAGAAAGTCTGGCTCGTAGACTCTCAATTAGCAAATTCAGTTAAAATAACTTTTAAATGCAGACTTTTCTGTCCTGATGCTTAAAAATCATCCAGGTGTCAGCTATGAATAATGACCAAGTTGGGTCTTGATTCCATCATTTTTATTAGCTATTTAATGACATTTGGTAGTATACCGAACATTATTCTAGGCGAAGTACATAAACCCAGTTATTTTGGGGCTTGCAATCAAACTACTTTATCATAAGAGAGATTGTGAAACTGTCACCCTGCCCTCAGCAGTACTGGCGTATAGGAGATTAGGTTTAAAATAGTCCCAAGGGAAATGTGGTCCCAAGGAGCTCAGATTCTACTCTATCCATTCCTAAAAGGGAGGGCGGGCCGGGGGGCTTCGTAATGGACTATAAGACCAGAAAAGTCATTGGTGTTCTCCCACAAGAGAGAAAAAAGGTACAAGTTAAAAGATATAATCTCATTGTCCTTTTTGGCCACAACTAACCATATTAAAAAGCAGAGGCATTACTTTGCCAATAAAGGTCCGTCTAGTCAAGGCTATGGTTTTTCCAGTAGTCATGTATGGATGTGAAAGATGGACTGTGAAGAAAGCTGAGTGCCAAAGAATTTATGCTTTTGAACTGTGGTGTTGGAGAAGACTCTTGAGAGTCCCTTGGACTGCAAGGGGATCCAACCAGTCCATCCTAAAGGAGATCAGTCCTGGTTGTTCATTGGAAGGACTGATGTTGAAGCTGAAACTCCAATACTTTGGCCACCTGATGCAAAGAGCTGACTCGTTTGAAAAGAGCCTGATGCTGGGAAAGATTGAGGGCAGAAGAAGGAGACAACAGAGGATGAGATGGTTGGACGGCATCACTGACTCAATGGACATGGGTTTGGGTAGACTCGGGCAGTTGGTGATGGACAGGGAGGCCTGGCGTGCTGCTGTTCATGGGGTCGCAAAGAGTCGGACACGACTGAGTGACTGAACTGAACTGGACCACGTGATTCTTACTTTCTCAAAGCCTCTGCATTCTTCTCTGATTTGGAAGTGGTTCTGCTCACTTCATCTATTTTACAGAATTATCATGACCATGAGATAACAATTTCAAAAGTATATTAAAATATTCCAAAATGTCTAGCAAATAAAACTCTGTCTTCTTCTCTGGTCTCCTTGGATCTTTGTTCCTCCTTCCCACACACTAACAAGCTGTTGGCAGGATCTTCAAGATGTCACTATGCACCTGTGAATATTCATTCCAGAAACAGTCAACCACACACCTGGAAATCCAGAAGCCACACTCAGGATGGAAGACCTGCCTGCCCAGCTCCAGTCTGTACAACTTAATTTTTGGAAAAGAAAATTATCTTATATGTACATGTTGAAATGACAATTTTTCAATATATTAATATTGGTAAAATATACTATTAAAATTAATTCCACCAGTTTTCTCTATTGTTTAAATGTGGCTGTTAGAAAATTAAGACTATATATGTGGTTTGTATTGGGATTCCCAGGTGGCTCAGAGGTAAAGGATCCACCTACCAATGCAAGAGATGCAAGTTTGATCCCTGGGCTGGGAAGATCCTCTAGGAGAGGAAATGGCAACCCACTCTAGTATTCTTGTCTGGGAAATCCCATGGACACAGGGCTACAGTCCATGGGATCACAAAGAGTTGGACATGACTTAGTGATTAAACAACAACAAATGTGGTTTGTATTACATTTCTAATGGACAATGCTAGTCTAGAGCATTTCAGAGCTAATCTGAATGTTATGCTTCTGGTTTTTTTTAAAAACTATCTATGATGGTATATATTAGGGGTGGAAAATATGCAGATGTTTCAAAGTCAGTACCTAAAATTCTTAACATTATCCTACATTTTAAAATCTTATGCAGATACTAGGAAATTGTCCAAGCATCACATATGATATGTCTGCCTCTTAGGAAGACAAAGATTTTTGCAAAATTGTACTGTCAGTGTTTGCTCTATTGTTGGACTTCAAATTCTTTAAACTCTATTTCCAGAGTCCCTATCATGATATCTCACTTGTAGAACTGAAATAGCTTCCTACCTCCAACCTATTTTTTTTTCAAACAATAGCCAGAGTGAGCCTAAGAGAACATATTTTATGTTGACCCAAGGATAAATGGGTCCTAAATCCTTAACCTAGCCTTCAGTTCCTGACATAATGCTAGCTCCACTTGACCTCTCTTCTTTCTCCCTCCTTAAGAGTCCACACCCCAGACATTTTCAACCCTGTGAAGTTCTCTAAAGGTGCCATGCTTCCTTTGGCTTTTGGACTTTTGTTCTTTCTGTTGTAGCCCATATCCATCACCTTCCATATCAGTTCAACTCCTATCCTGTTCTCAGTTTAGAGTCAAGGAAAACCACTGTGTCTGGTGTGTAGGATTCAAGGCAAGGGCATTCTCTTGGCCACCAGCAACTTTTCCTTGCCACCCCCAACCTCACCATCCCACCCTCATCACCACCACCACTAGAGGGTTTATGACATGGCAGGCATGTGCGAGGCACTCTCCATGATTACTCTACTGAGTCTTCACCATGAATCCATGAGTTGACAGCATCCGTAGAAGCCTATATTTATCTAGTACAGTATGCCAAAACTGGTTCTAAGTATTTCACAGGTATTGTCCCAGACCTCAGGACAATTCTCTGAGATAGGTACTATCATTATCCTACCGACTGATAAGGAACTAAAGTCCAGATAGATTTAGTAAATCATCTAGCTCTACAGCTGGGAGTTTGAGGTCCTGTAGTTTGACTTTGCTGTCTATATTGATTCATGGAAGGTTTTATCATCATTTTATTTATTTAAAATTTGTTACATGCTACAAATGTTGTAGTGGAGTTCTTTCTTTCTTTCTTTCCTTCTTTGGATGAGCAGCACAGCATGTGGGATCTTAGTTCCCTGACCAGGGATTGAACCTGCAGTGGAAGCGTGGAGTCTTACCCACTGGCCCACCAGAGAAGTCCCCATATCACCATTTTAGAGATGAGGAACCGAGATCAGACAGTCGAGTAAACTGCCTAAAGTGGTCAAGTCAGGATTTGAAGGACCACTGAGATGGCCCACTGCTTATACGTCCTCCTTCATCATACTGCATTATGACTGCCCACCAGCTTATTGGATTCCCTCACTAAACTGCAAGCTTCTTTTTCTTTAATTTTTAAAAACAGTTTTAGATTGACAGAAAAATTAAACAAATAGCATAGAGAATTCCCATATACCTCTTGCAGAGTTTTCCCTATTATGAACGTCTTATGTTAGTATAGGACATTTGTTATAATTAATACACCAGTATGGATATATTACTATTAACTCAAGTCCATAGTTTAATTCCTATTTTCTCAGTTTTTACCTAATGTCTTTTTTCTGCTCTAGGATCCCTTCTAGCATACCGTTACATTTAGTTGTCATGATTTCTTCAGCTCTTTTTGTGACAGTTTCTCAGACTTTCCTTGCCTTTGGTGACCTTCACAGTTTTGAGAAATATGATCGGGGATACTGTAGATTGCCCCTCTACTGGAATTTGTCTCATGTTTTTCTCTTGACAGAAGATCACAGAGGTTAAGTGCCATTTTCATCACATCCTATTAACATCGTTTATGACTGTTTCAGTGGACTTTGTTCATGAGCTGAAGTAAAATTTGTCAGATTTCTCCTCTGTAAAGTTAGCTTCCTGTCCTCATTCCCCACCTTCCTAAACTTCACTCTGTAGAGAGAAGACTATGTGTGGTCCACACTTAAGAAATGCGGAATTATGCCCTTGAGTCTGAGTCATCTATATAATGTATTTGGCATTCTTCAGGGGAGATTTTTCTCTTCTCTTCCATTGGCTCATGTATTTAATTCTTTCTTTATATCAGTATGGATTCATGGACATTTATTTTATACTTTGCAATGTAGTCCAATACTACTTTATTTTTTCTATAATTATTCATTTGAATAATTGGGAAGTTCCCATAGGGAACTCCTCCAGTTGGCTCCTGTTGACATACTCTCATCAATGTAGGTTTTTTGTTTTTTTTTTGAGCACTCCCTTCCATTTTGGCACTAAGAGACTTTGACATCTCATCTATTTCCTTTTCCAGTCCCCAAGTCAGATATTTCTCCAAGGATTCCTGTTCCTTTTATTGGAGAATGGTTTCAGAAATCAAGATCGGGGTGCCAGTTGTGCCTCTTGCTACAGGGATGTCATTTCTTTTAGGCTATCCCATTGACACAGAAAGAAATACGTAGGTACGCAAATCCATATATGTTCACATAATTATAACTATTTCCTTAATGCAATCATGTGTATCTGTGCTCTCCTGTGCTTAGTTGTGTCCGACTCTTTGCGACCCCTTAGGCTGTAGCCCACTAGGCTCCTCTGTCCATGGAATTTTTCAGGCCAGAATACTGGAGTGGGTTGCCATGCCCTCCTCCAGGGGATCTTCTCAACCCAGGGATCGAACTCACATCTCCCACACTGCAGGCAGATTGTTTACCATCTGAGCCATCAGGGAAGCCTAAGAATACTAGGGTGGGTAGACTATCCGTTCTCCAGGGGAGTTTCCTGACCCAGGAATCGAACCAGGGTCTCCTGCATTGCAGGCAGATTCTTTACCAGCTGAGCTACCTGGGAAGCCCCCACATATATCTATCTAAAGTTAAATAGGAGTTCTTTCTGATGTCTCCAACTCTAATTCATTGCCACATGCATCACTCTAACCTTCTGCCCTTGCTTTTCTATAAATTCCATGACAACAATGGGCAATGACTACAAGCTTCTTAAAGGTAGTAGTATTCTTTATTCATGGCTGTATCCCAAATACAGTTGGCACCTATAACACACATGTTGACTGACTGCTGAGTTGACCCAATAATTTCAATTCTGGAAGGGACTACAGAGGAATTTGCAAGTGTCACCAAATATGGATTTCAAAGACTAAACTCACAACAATTTATTAGGGCAACAGTACAAGAGGGTACACTAACAAAGGTCTGACTTAAGTGTGTTTATTCAACTCTGTGAAGGGAAAATGACAGTAATACATCTAAGTTACACAAAAAGGATTCAGACTTTCCTGAAAAGGATTCAAATGGCATAAAATGGTTTGTTTCTCCACAGCAATTTACATATATTAAAAGAGATAATAGGCATAATCATTGTCAAAATAGAGCTTCCACCCTGTATAATGTCTTAATATATGCTCGAAGTTCCTGACAAACAGGCACAAAGCCCCAGTGGATTAGACCCTAAGTGGGGGATGACTCTAATAGCAACAGCATAAAACCAATCTCACACTTCTGGGAAGGAAAACAATGCCTGAGAACAGCCTTTGAAGGCGAAGGCGAAAGTACAAAGGAAAGATGCTCAAGTGATACATCAGCTGAATGGGAAACTGGGTGCTAATGTGACACTCTGCATCCATGATGCTAATTTATATCTGGGTGAGCGTGTGTACTGACACAGAGGAGACTCAAACAGGTCTACATTATACTTTGGAGGAGCTCATTTTCAATCTCTTGGAAGGGTACTTGCTTTATATTGGGGACTGCCTTACATGGGATATATTATGTAGATTCTATGTCAGTTTCATATGACAAAATCACTTTTCTGTAAATCTATTTCAGATCGTTTCCATTCTGTCCCTTACACTGCAGCCAGAATGGTCTTTTTGAAAAACAAATTTGGTCACAGCTCCCCATCTTCCCTACATTTTAACATTCTGCTTGACTCCTGGGATAAAAAGCAATATAGGCCTCATATGCCCTCAAGGTCCTGCAAGATCAGGTTTCCGTCCAATGCCCACCTTGCCACAGGGGTCCCCTTTTACTTCTCTGAATGCACATTCTTTTTGCTGCTACTACTGCACATGTTAATACATCTTTGCCTCTGCTCTACAACACAGCTAACTCCTACTAAGGCTTCGGGATCTAGCCCATTCACCTCTTCACCTGAGATGCCTACCCTGTCCAGGTCACTCTCATAGCACCACAAACTCTTCCTCTGCAGTGCTTGTCACAGTTGTACATTTATCTTTGTTAGTCTGTGGTTAACGTATTTCATCAGATGGCTTTGTTACTCCACATTCCTGGCACCTAACCCCATGCCAGGCATACAATAAATGCCTCCCAAAACATCTACTCAATAAATTAAGGAAAAAATGACCACACAATCCACCTACCTATTGCCAAGACTTTCCTGAACATTAAAGCTCCTCTTTGGATTCTGAAGGATATGTCATTTCACATCAGAAATGTGGTTGGTCACCCTTGTGATGAGTATAAGAAATGTCACTGCTAGGTCAAAGATATAGGAAATTCCTTTTATCAAATATGTCATTAATACACTGAAATAGGTATTATGTGGAAGTGAACATAAAGGGCACATGAAAAATAATCTTATGCCAAAGAGGTCAGCTATGACATCCTAATGTTTTACTAGTACTAATTGTTAAGATCATTGTTATCAAGTAATTTTATTTCACAAAATCACAAATGCTACTACTAACTTTCAAGCTCTCACCATTGTGCCTGGATTTTATTCAACAAACATTTACTGAGCACACTCATTATATGTCAGGCACTGTTTGAGATTCTAGGATAAATGCTGAGCGAGAGACACAAGTTCTCACCTTTGAGGGGAGGAGAAGCCAACACAGATTGATAGTCCTTTCGGATGAGGAAATTGCAAGCGAGTGTGTGTGTGATTAGTTTTGATGAGGAAAGAAGTCATGTGCTATGGCCCAATGTTCATAGCAGCACTATTCACAACAGCCAGGACATGGAAACAACCTAAATGTCCATCAACAGAGGAATGGATAAAAGAAGATGTGGTACATATATACAACGGACTATTACTCAGCCACATAAAGGAGTGAAATTGGATCATTTGTAGAGACGTGGATGGACCTAGACAGTGTCATATTCAGTGAAGTAGGTCATGAACAGAAAAACAAATAACGTATATTAATGGATATATGTGGAATCTAGAAAATGGTATAGATAATCCTTTTTGCAAAGCAGAAATAGAGACACAGAGAACAAATGTATGGATACAAAGGGAAAAGGGGAGGTGGGATGAATTCGGACATTGGAATTTACACATATACACTATTGATACTATGTATAAAATCAAAAATTAATGAGACATATTGTATAGCACAGGGAACTCTACTGAAGGCACTGTGGTGACCTGATTGGGAAGAAAACACGAAAGGGAAGGGCCAGATGTATATGTATGATTGATTAGTTTTGCTGTATGGTAGAAACTAACACAACATTGTAAAGCAACTATACTCCAATAAAAATTAATTTAAAAAGAAGTCACGTGCTATGGGAGTGTGACCATTCCCATTGTCTCAGCGTGCTCTCAAGTGACCCAGTGCCTCATCAGGATAACCTGCGTCATTATTGCTCTCTGGCTGCATGTCAAGTGGAACAAAGTGTTTGTTTTCACTTGATTAAGGATGAAAGGATTTTACATTTTAATGTCATAGTCTCCCATAAGGATTTATATGTATTTACTTCCTCAGGTTCAATAAAAGACTAGGGAAGATACCAGGTCTATTTTTCCTAAGGAATCATTCTAATCTCTCAAAATCTCTAGTGCCAATTTTGATGGACCCCTGAAAGATCAAAGTGCCTTGTTCTCAAAGATGCCTATCTTAACAGAGCATCTGTTTCATACCAAGAGAGTTTTCATTGAGGGGTTTTGGTGATAAGCACTGCAAGGAGTAGTTACTATCACAGAAAATTTTAAAGACGCCTACAGAGAGATTGTAAATTTTGCAAAGGTTGAGACAAGACTCCCTTGAAAATCATTAAAAACCTTAAGGCTTAGGTCAGTGTTTGGAACATATCGGGCTCTCAATATTTATGTGTTACATATTTGAACAAATAGTACTACTTTGAGAAAATCAGCTAGTAGAAGCTTGGGACCAGAGCAAAGCAAAAAAAGAGAAAAATTACTACTGCAGGGGCTTGCTTAGCAAGAGGAAAAGTCACAGAGAGAGGGCGCCAGAAGAGTACTCTCTTCATCCCCATTTGACAAAGATGGTAGACCTAAGAGGGGCTGGAAGCTGGGAGAATCTCAGCGACAGACAGTGGCACCCCGAGGTCCCACAGCTCCAGACTATGCTCCTGCCCACCGTCTCCAATGGAGAAGAACCATCAGCAGATTGATAAATTCTTACATTTACACCCCTGAACAAATAAACTAATTGCATCTTTGTCTTTAATCTGACAAATCATAGCTTGATGACAGGTCATTAGTGACCATTAATATATGAAACTGTTTGCATTTCACTAGTATATCTGAATTATAGCCTCGCCTTTCACATTAGCTCTATCAAGCTTCCAAAAGGACCCCACCCCACCCCCCCACCCCCACTACTGGGGCCTCAAGCGGGACTTAAACTAACAATTAGCCTCTGGAATTCAACTATAATGCAGAAGAATTCATTATTTTAGTTCACTGCAGATCTCCATAGTGTAGATTACAACCAGCCATTCCCTTTAGAGTGGAGGCACGCTCTCTGTGCCCAAAGAGCTTACAACTGCCTCTCTCTGAACTTCCTCAGTTATTCCCAACTGAATAATGCTAATGCATCGGCCAGCAACATGGGCCTGCTTGTGCGTCACTAGTGCAGACAGTCCTAAGTTCACAAGACCACAATGGCTGATTAGAGTGCAGACAAGACTGTCAGACACTGAAGTGACAGGAAGAGAGTCTATCTGGCAAAAAAGTAGAGGCAAGGTTGAGAATATATATATATATTCTCATATGTATATGAGAATGTGTGTATATGTATATGTTTATACACACATATTCTCATATATATGTGTGGGTTTCCCTGGTGGTTCAGCTGGTAAAGAATCTGTCTACAATGTGGGAGACCTGGGTTTGATCCCTGGGTTGGGAAGATCCCCTGGAGAAGGGAAAGGCTACCCACCCCAGTATTCTAGTATTCTGGCCTGGAGAATTCCATGGAATGTGTAGTCCATGGGGTCTCAAAGAGTCAGACATGACTGAGTGACTTTAAATACACACACACACACACACACACACACACACATACACATATGTGTGTGTGTGTATGTATGTCAACCAGGTAGTCGAGAGAATTTTTTTTTTTAGAATGCATTTGGGGCTCTGAATTATCCCTATGAGAAGCCAAGACCTTGAAAAGAACTGGAGAACTGCCAAGCCTCCATTTCACTTTGTGCCAAGCAGTCACAGAGGCACATGGAGTGATTAACAGAAATTAACGATCTCAGAAATGTTTGAGGACTTTCTAACATAACAATTGTCATCTGGGAGCAAATCCATGGTCCAGCTCATCTAATGTTCAGTTGCTTCAAAAAAATATCCCCTAGGGAATGCCACTTTTGACTACTAATGTGCCAAATCCATGGAATTAAAAGGGGTTGCTAACAAGACAAGTAACAGAAGCCCACATATGGCTAAAACCATTTTTACTTTTTATTATAGGTTAGCTACCAAGCTCAGGACTCATGCTCAGTTCAACATGTACAATGACAGCACCGAGTTCCATGCTGTTTAAAAATCTCTCTCAAATAAACTGCCCCACTCATTTCTATATCATCCCTGTGAAAAAGTTAGATTATGAACAGCATAGTAATAGTAGAAAATGCAGACTCTAGAGTCCACTTCTGTTTTCAAATCCTGGCTTTTCCACTGCTAGTAAGCAGGATGACCTTGAGCAAGTCACATAGCCTTTCTAAACTTCACTTTTCTCATCTGTAAAACAGAGATAATAAGGACGCCTACCTCATCTAGAGATTATAAAACTCAAGTTGGTAACTAATATATAGAAATTCTTTAGTATGCTTAAACATGGTGCCTAATAAGTGCTCAGGAAATGTGAATGGCTATTGTTTACCTCCTTTTTCCTCCCCCTACCAATCAGGGCCACCATCATTGCCAGAACCATTATCACTACCACCTCTCCCCTCCCCACCCCTAACCCCCATCCCCACAGTCAGATAAGGAAACTAAATCTCCAAGACTTTTTTCTGAAGTCAACAAAATACTGTCAGGTAGGACTAACCCATACCATCATCCCTACCTGGAGCACTTACTTCCTCCCGCTTCCCTTCACCTTCCTCCTCACCCGTCAGGTCCCAGTTTAGCCATCTCCTTCTTCATGAGCCCTCTTCCATCATCTCACAGTGCCTTGTCTTCCCCTCATCACAGAACTTCTCAGACTACATAATAACTGCCTGTTGTCCTGTCTGTGTCCCCCATGAGGACATGAGTTCCTTTAACAGAAGAATCTAGGTGTGTCTACTATACTTCTGCATCTCCAGTACAAAGCACAACACAGTAAATGCTCAGTAAATGCTGAGTAAAGGAAGGGATGAATGGCAGACTCCCTTCATGCCAATCTGCTGCTACTTCTTAAAATCTTATTTCTCTTTGGAGCACAATTTAGGCAATCAAAGATTGCAACACATGACTTCATGCCCTATATTGTTATTACATAATTTTAACCTGTCATTGAAAACTCAAGGCAATCTCAACCAAATTCTAACAGAGTCCATTTTTGAAGAAAGTAGCTTAACTTGTGAAAATAATGCCTTGCATGACACTTACGTTATGTTAATACACACATACACATTCATTTCATACCTTATGCTTATTTACGAACCTTAACCCCTTAGCATTTTGAAAGGACACAGTCTTCTTACTTTGAAAGTGTTTTTAGCAACATGTGGACTTGATGAGATATGGTGAAAAGCCAGTGTTCATCCTTGCTATTTTCCCTCCAAACAAGCACTTAATCTTTTCACTCTGAACCAAGGCTTTCTCACTTGCAGCTTTAGTGCTCTTGTAAGTTTTGAGTCTAACATGATACAGACCCAAAAACATGACCAATCAACCAAATACTTCAGTCCTTCCCTCTCCCTCCCTCTCAGAGGAAGTAAGTGAAGTCACTCAGTAGTGTCCGACTCTTTGTGACCCCATGCACTGTAACCCACCAGGCTCCTCCGTCAGTGGGATTCTCCAGGCAAGAGTACTGGAGTGGGTTGCTATTTCCTTCTCCAGAGGATCTTCCCAACCCAGGGATCAAACCCAGGTCTCCCCCATTGTAGGCAGACGCTTTACTGTCTGAGCCATTAGGGATCCTTCCGAACAGGAGGTAAAAAAGGCAAAGAAGTTGGAAGCTTTGGGGAAATCTATTCAAAGTTCATCTAATCTTATCTCATTAAAGTACTATCATTGAGGAGAAACCAAATAAAACTCAGCCCTCCAATCAATACTGTATTAGAATGCACTGAAAACGTGATTTGGTTGGTAGGAATGATAAAAATATACACTGAAATTACAGGAAATATGCCCCCTATATACCAACATACACCTGTTATTAAAATAAGTCAGACAGAAAAGTGTAAATTTTTCTAGAGCAATGGAAGAGCTGAACTCCACCTCACATCACAAATACGCCCAAGGTATTATTTAAAAACAAACCCTGCTCTCTTATTATCTTAAGAAAACACATTAAGGAATTTAACTTGTATGGAGTTTACATCAATGCATAAAGCTAAGGTTGTATAATTTCCTTGGGACACCAATGCCTGACACATCCTTATTTATAGACTGATGGAGAATATGCATAAACATATATACATACACATAAATACACAATTTGCTTTCTTCTCCTGCTAAGTCATTGACCACCTTTTCTGTTTCATTTTCCTATAACAAATATTTATTTGGAAACTCTTCTTTCCCCATTCTTTTTCTCAAAAGCGACTCTTCTGTCTTACTTTTCACTCTGTCTCAGAGTTCTTACCTACATCTGTTACAAACTCCACTTCAAGGGAAAATCTCTGATGATTCTTTTTTCTTAAATAAAAATACATAGTTCTTTTGTACTAAATTTTATTTTCCAGGGCCCCCAAAATGCAGCCACCTGTCAAGGCTATAAAGCTAAAGGGTCTCCCTGAACAGTTTCAAGAAACAAATAAAAACAAGCCAGCAAAAGTCCTCATCCTATGTCCTCCAAATCAGGTAGGACTATTTAAGGGTTATAATAAAAGGGATTCCAAATATTAAATACAGGTTGGAAGATACTGTCTTTCCCACATAGTGATTGCTAGATCTGCTTTCTAATTCAATATTACCCATTTAGTAAGATGCTTCATTCGTCATCATACACAAATTAAGAAGCCCACATTGTCTTTCTTTGCCTGCCGACCCCAACTCTTTTCTTCATCTGGTTCACTAGCCTACTCGACATACATCTCTAGCATCTCTAAAGCAGGGTCTATTCTCATCTTACCTAATCCCTTTCTGGTCATTTCTTGGCTAATTACTATTTGTCTTTGCCAGATACCAACACATCTCATCAAAACACATTCTTAGTTCTATAATAAAACCGTAAGTTCAACGATGCTTCCTATCTACACTTTGCTTTCCGAATGTGAATTAATGGATTTGGGTCCCATAGCACAACTTTTAAGCAATGGGAACTGTTTGACACTTCCATATTGGTATTTTATTAAGAATAGTAGGTATAAATAATAATACCAATACCTTTGTTTCCATAGGTGATTTCATCTGGATAATTCATGCTTCATTATTGTGCCACTATTCTCTGTCTTGGGTTCTCCCTTGGGTCCTGTGACAAACACGGGGTTCAGATCCAGACTCCAGGAGGCAGTGAAGTGACGTTTGTTAACATACACAGGTGCATTACAGACTCCCCAGGTCCCCCCTTCTAGTGTTCTTCTGTGAGGTTGCTCCTGGGCTATCAAAATCTAGGCTATTGAGGGGACACCACCAATACTACAAAACTTCTCTGGGCTTCAGCCTCCTTAACAGGAAGTGCGTTGCCTTTGGGTTTTGGGGAGGAGTGGTTATCAAAACGTTGCTGCAGACCACCAGCAACAGCACCTCCTGGGAAATCCTTAGAAAGCAAATGTTTAGGCCCCATCCCAGACCTATTACATTAGAAACTCTGGGGGGAGCCCAGCAATTTGTGTTTAAGAAACACGTCAAGTGATTCTACTAACACAAGAGTAGAAAACAACAGTCATATGGCATCTACAGAGTTTTCAGGAAGTCTGTGGTTAGGAGAGCTATCTTCATACAGTTAAAGAGGATCATGTGCCCAGGACTCAGCTTTTGAGGTGAGGTTTCAATATTGTAGGGCTAGGAGCAATGGTGAAAAAGAGAGAACACTCTGATACACAGAACAACTTGTAAGCAATTGGACGCATTCAGAAACAGAAGTCAACTCACTGATGATAAGAGGCTGCCTTTCTCTTGAAGTGTTCAGAGGTATAAGATTATACTCTAGCAGAATCTATGAATCAGGCAAAAATAAGACATACTGAAAATAAAGAAGTAAGGTTTTTTCAAAAATAACAAAATTAAGTCTTAATAGAAAGTTTCAAGATGTCACTAATATAGAAAGAGGTTTATAATTAATTATTAAATTTTTAGTATCTCAAAGCTATTACCTTTAAAAACTATCCTATTGATGGTGTCTAGAGTAGATAATGGATTTTCATTTCTTAATGTTTTATCTCATATTTAGAAGAGACGAGCAGTTGGCTAAGTCTCTCATAAGATTCCATTTATTATTTTATGAGTTTATATTTATTATCTAAAAGAGACCAGTCATCACTAGCTGGAACTGATACTAGACCAAAGGTTAAAGTTGGGTTATTAACCTGTTTCTGTTTTGTAGTCAAAACAACTGTCATTTGACAACAATGATTTTGCTTTAGGACAGTTAGGTAACTGAAGTAATATTAGTGAAAAGACAATCTAACATGATTTAGTCTTTATTACATGCTACATATTTGGCACTGTCCTGAGCACATTATATACACTGTAATACATATTTCGGAGAAGGCAATGGCACCCCACTCCAGTATTCTTGCCTGGAAAATCCCATGGACGGGGGAGCCTGGCAGGCTGCAGTCCATGGGGTCGCTAAGAGTCGGACTGAGCGACTTCACTTTCACTTTTCCCTTTCATGCACTGGAGAAGGAAATGGCAACCCGCTCCAGTATTCTTGCCTGGAGAATCCCAGGGACAGCGGAGCCTGGCGGGCTGCCGTCTATGGGGTCGCACAGAGTCGGACACGACTGAGCGACTTCACTTTCACTTTTCCCTTTCATGCACTGGAGACGGAAATGGCAACCCGCTCCAGTATTCTTGCCTGGAGAATCCCAGGGACGGTGGAGCCTGGTGGGCTGCCGTCTATGGGGTCGCACCGAGTCGGACACGACTGAAGCGACTTGGCAGCAGCAGCAATACATATTTAATACTCACAGCAACCTTAAGAAGTTAAGCATTGTTAGCCTCATTCTAAGGAGGAGACACCTGGGCTGAGAGGGATTCAATAACTTGTCCAAGGTCATAGAACTAGTGAGGGATGGAGTCAAGAGACAAACTCAGTGTTTTTCAGAGTCAGGGCTCTTAATCCTTTGAGTAGACTTTTTAGTATAATTCTGAACTCTAGGGACTTGGAGGGCAGAAAGAATGTTTGGCCCAGAGCAAATAACCCTTAGGATCATTTAAGGCTTCTAGACATACTAAAGACAACCAACCAACCATTTAATGAATGCTCAATCTATGTCAGGTACTGAACTAACCATTGTACAAATACTATCTCACTTGATCCTTACAACAGCCTTAGAAGGTGGTTACTCTTATTGTCATAACTGTGTTGCTGTTGTTCAGTCGCCAAGTCATGTTCGACTCTTTGCAATCCCATGGACAGCAGCACCCCAGGCTCCCCTGTCCCTCACCATCTCGTGGAGTTTGCCCACATTCATGTCATCATTTTACATATGGGTAATCATAGTTAGAGGATTTAACTATTGAGCCCAGCTTCTTAATAAAGAATACACTGCTCACAGAATTAAATGTAAAAGAATCAAAATAGGTACTTAGCATGTAAAGACCACTCAGTAAATCTAACTTCCCTGTCCTTGGATTATGCTTCCAGGGGATAAGGATGGTGTCAGTAGTGATGAATTCATTGTCTTTCTTACCTATTTTCTTACTTGTCCCATATGGCAGCTATTTGTGAGTTAGATATTTGAGTGCTGTATTCAGTCTTGAAATAGAACGAAGTCCACTGACTGCTCCACATCTTTATAATCACCAAACTCTACCTCTTTGAGGCTTTCACCACTGGCCAGGAGTGTGGCCCAAACCTGCCCATGTGGCAATAATAACAATAAATAACCTTAGGAATGAGAAATCCCATAACCAAGACCAACAATCAAAGGGTAATATGCCACATTGCTCTACCCAAAAAACCTCGTGCTAAGGATGGAGGTGGCCAATGTCTTGCAAAATGAACACCCTTTCCCCAAATTGCAAGATTTCATCTACTTAAGAGTTCAATGAAACTTGATTTATTTAAGTATTCTAATCTCATGGGAAAGAGCTCTGTTTTCGGAATCAGGATCTCTGGACCTCAGTCATGTCTCCACTACAAACCAGCCACATGATCATGGACAAGTTGATGAACTGCACTGGGTCTGTTTTCTCACTGAGAAGATTAGACAAAATAAAACTTGCTCTCCAAATTTGTGCCTCATAGGTAAGTGTTGAGAAAATACTTTGCAGAAATATAAAATCCCATCAGAAATATAAGATGGGGTTATTATTTCAGTAACTCCTTCCTCGCCTAAAATTTGGCCACTGACATAACAATCTGGTTAGCCAAGTAGGTTAATTAGTCTGATAATTAGTCTTGGTACACCAAGAACATCCATGGAACTATCTGCCCAGTTGTTTTGATGGTTAAAAGGGACTCATTTCCAATGGCCTCACTTCTCTATAAGCTTGGCAATTCCCTTAGCATTCAGTGAATGTTCCTATGAAATAGACTGAGAAACCTTTCTGTGCAAGCAAAACGGATTATCAGCAAGCCATTATGTCACTAAATAGGACAGAGACACTCTTGATAGCTCCACAAGTGGGGGCTCAATGTATTGTGCCAAAGACACCTTTAGATTCTTATTCAGGTTTCAAGGTGCCAAGTTATTCACCTTTGCTGTCTACATCAAAAAGTAAAAATTAGCCTATAAGAGGATTGGTTGGGACAGCTGTGACAAGAGACAGGGAAAAGGGCATTTTTATGTAGGGAGAAAAACAGAAATTTCATCTGGAGTTAAACCTGGAGAGATGAATAAAAGACAGTATTTAGTACTATTGATTGCTTTTACATCTTATTGAGAGGATTCATGGAGAAGGCAATGGCAACCCACTCCAGTACTCTTGCCTGGAAAATCCCATGGACAGAGGTGCCTGGTAGGCTACAGTCCATGGGGTCGCTAAGAGTCGGATAGGACTGAGCGACTTCACTTTCACTTTTCCCTTTCATGCACTGGAGAAGGAAATGGCAACCCACTCCAGTATTCTTGCCTGGAGAATCCCAGGGACGGGGGAGCCCGGTGGGCTACCGTCTATGGGGTCACATAGAGTCGGACACGACTGAAGCGAATTAGCAGCAGCAGCAGCAGCAGCGGAGAGGATTCAACTAAGGGATTCAAGAACAAAGAGATAAAAGTCAAGGAAACGATGTCTTTGGTGCCTTCACATTCACCGTGGGCTATGGCTTCCCCTCAAGTTATTTGATAGATTAAGATGGCTTTATGATGTGACACCATCATCCTGCTTTTCCTATTATAGCGCTTTTCTTAAAATATTTTGTGATTAACACGAAAACGTCTACATTTTCCCTGCGCCTGTATTTGGAAGGTAAATTCTTTTTTTTTTTTCAAGTCACTGGTTGGTAAGCTATAAAGCTGATGGCTTGATTAGTCGCTCAAACTCTGGCTTATATCATCTTAACAAAGTTTACCCTCAATATACAAAAAATAGAGGTTAGGGAGGTTGCTTAGATCATGGTCAATAACTAGGAAGGAAACCCAGGCTTTTCAGACGTAAGACATGCCAAACTTTTCAAAGTCAAAGCCATCTCCTCTTCTTGCTTCTGTCTCTCTGATAAAGCATACTTTGGCTCTGTCACTAACAGCCACTCTACAATACACTATCCTTGACCAGCTGCCCCCAAGTGCCCCCACTGCCAGTGGGCCTGGTTGTCATGAAACCACTGATTAAACATTTTAAGACTGGCTTAGGCAAAACATGCCAGAAATTCCTTCGGGGTAATTAAAACTACGTTCTGTGTCAATAAACACAGACGGTGAGATCCTTTATGTACAGAGGGGCTGGCTCCAACCCACAGGATTTAGGACACTTTTTCTTCGATGACTTTTCCATCATTGCAACTGATTTTCACTGACTCCTCCAAGACCCTTCTCCAGCCCCCTTATGAAATGATTGGTTGAGCACACAAGTATCGTCTTACCCTTACCGTTTAAGCCAAGACACAAGACCAAAGGAGCTCTAAACCTAAGAACCAAGCTCATTGTCAAAGCCCTTTCACTTGAACCTACACTAAGAGGACTTTAATGGAATGCTTGTTACAGAATTTGACAGTGTCCACTTTTCACTACTCTTCCAGGGTTCCAACCCATTTTCATTTGAAGAGTTACTAATGGGCCTTCCAAGAAAAAAGGAAGAACTCGGGTGAAGATTTAGTACATTGATAGCCAGAGACTTATTCCTTGCACATAATAGACACTCCATGAATTATTTTTCACCACAATGACAGCTTTATAATTTTTAGTGTGTAAACAATGCATATAGGTATTGAAAACTGTCACACATTAGAAAAGATAAATAGTGAAAATAAAAGTTCCATTAGCCAGATAACCATCATTGGCATTTTGATAACTATTCTGTTCACTGAAATCTCACAGTTCACACAGAAATTTATATGAGAGGAATCACACTATATATACTTGTCTTATCACCGATGTGGTGAACTTTTTTAAATTGCCTTTTTTTTTTTGCTCACTTCTGTCCTCCCCCTCATAACCAATATTAATAACCCTTTATACACATTTTCATTTGGATGCTATCAAATGCCAATGCATATGGTATGAATGACGTTTCAGTTGCTCAATCAATACTTGCTGAATGGTTAAAGAGTAAAATGAACAAACACATTAACAAACGAATGGATGAACGAATAAATAATGAGCCATGCTCTTAATGAGCTGGTACAATTTCCAAGTGACTGCAGAAACATACAGCGCAATTTTTGACATCACCCCTATTATCTAAACCCTAGAAGAAGTAGGAGAAACTGGCTTCAACATGTTAAGAAGGAGCCCCAAGTTCAAACTCCCACATAAAGAATATGTTACTGGCTGCCGTCCTAACTATGGAGACATAATCAATTTATTCTCCAACTCAGATCCAGGTTAAAAGCCAGGTACTAAACACCTGTATACCAAGCACTACACTGTCCTCTGTAACATAAACGAAAGGAGTAAAGATGTGATAACTGACCTCAGAATTTCTTTCCAGTTGGGAAGACAAAATTCAGGTCTGCCTCTTTCTGACAGGCTGTCTGGACTTGGACCTCAGCTTTCTCATTTATGAAATGGGGATAAGACTATACATCTAAGACTGTTGTTGCGATTAAGTCATTCAAATAATTCAGGGGAAATGTCATTGAAAAATGTGGGTTGGAGGCAGGTCACATAGGTCTTGGGAAAGCGACTTAGAGGAACAGGGAAGCAGGAGTGGCTGGGGTGGTTGAGGACCCCACACAAGCCAGCCTGTGTGGCCTGAAGATCCATTAGGAGATACTCAGGTAAACAAAGGGACAGGCAGGAAACAGTAAGACTTACAAGCACAGGAGAAAATGGTGAGCAGACTAATCTTCTTAAAGGGCCAAACAAAAGGAGGAAGATGTGTTTTGCCTTTTCAGCAATGTGCCAATGTCTAGATCAAGGCCATCCATATGAGAGACTTAAAGGCAACCTGCTTGTCAAGTAACTGGAAAAAGAAATGAAAAAAAAAAAAAAAATCCTGGCCTGTGCAATGGGCTCAAATCCAAGTTTCTTAGACTTATAGGAAAAATTATGATCGGAAAATTTCCATCTCAAATTGTGCTGAGGAAGCTTAGGGACTAAGTAAGCATGTTGGCAGCAGAAGCCCAGAATGATAATCAGGCTCCTCTTGCATTTTTCACTACAGTGCACAGAGTTCTTCAGGTCCTGAGGAGACCTTAGGGTTTTGATCTCTGACCCTGCAACGGGTCAGGGAACCTATAAGGAAATACACTTTGTACCCAAATGGAACTGTGCCCAAAACTTTCCCCTTACATCCTATGAAGTGACTAGAGGGTTCTAACTTCCAAAGCATAGTATGTTAGTTTCACCCAGGTTAACCTGACAGATCTGGAATGGAATCAGATATTAATCATTGCAAGAGACATCAGCTGGAGGCACTGAACTCTCCCAGTATCTCCTGTTAAGCTCAGGCTCCCAGGGCAGTTCTTCTCCCCTGTGTCGTATCTTTTTCTTTCAAACTAGCACCATTGATGAATTCCTGGAAGCTTGTCCCCATGCATCTGCACCGCCCCAATCAATACTCTCACTCCATCCTACCTGTGCTGGCTTCACAGCCAGCAGAGAAAAGAAATGAAAGGTAGATTTTAATATTACCATCTCAAATCATCATTGAAACTTGATGCTTCTAGAAACTGTTTTAATACTTTTAGTCTTCTGGGGAAGCAGCTGGATTGCCTCCTAACCACACAAATCTACCCATTCAACTCACCTACTAGCCACACAAATCTTCATCCATTCAACTGTCATCTGTTCGTTCATCCCTCCATCCACCCAGCCGGCCAGTCAACCAGCCATGTATCTTTTAAAGTTTATTTATTGGACACTTAGGTCACAAACTGTGTCTCATTTTTTAATACTCCATAAAATTGTAAATAAAAAGTGAAAGAACTTAGTATTCTTACAGCAATACCTCCAGATATTCAAAGGGAGAAAAATGCCACAAATATTCAAGTGAAAAAGAACTGAGACTTCAGACTGACTCCCAACTATAATCCCCAAAGGCTGGTGGAATACAGAAAGCCAATACAGGGCTGACTCGGGAACAACATGTAGTTTGAAGTACACAGGCCCACTAAACATGAAATCCCAGTGGTAATTTATACAATTTTTACTTTTCATTTCCATAAGATCATTTTCCCAATTTTGGGAGGAAAATTAAGAGATATCTGGAAATCTTGAGCCAATAATAGAGTCTAGTTTTCTCAGATTTATCGGGGTTCAAATTACATTTGACCACATATAGTATTAACAAGAAGAAGTTAACATAGCTTTCAGAAATATCAGATTTGAACCTCACAAGAGGCTAGTTCATTAAACAGCCATACTGGCTGTCATGGTGGGTCAATCACTCTTGGAAACTACCTTCTCACCAGTTTGAGGAAAAGTAACATCCCAGTTGGAGGAAAATTAACATTTCTGGGTCACCAGGTTCCATATACTTATCTACAACCGATGCCCTGGAACCAGAAAAGTCATTTGATTTAATATAGGTGGGCAACTAAATCCCAGAGGACAAGCTACTCACCCATGTGTTTAATACCAGAGGCTGAGCACTGAGCTCACTTTCCCACTAGGAAGGGAAAAAGCACCAGGGCTTTGGAGGAGGGTAAGGGCAAGGTTCAAATTAAAGCTCCACGATTATGTCTTTATGACTTCTCTTTTTCCTGATTTTCACCCCCTTTGAAAATGTGTGACAAGGTGAAGTAGAGGAAACACACAGACCAGAAAAAGTGGGAAAGAGCCAAAGCAATTACAAAGATGCTCCTTGGTAGAGTTTTTTAAGAAAGCAATTGATTAATAGCATCTAGAAACTTAATTGTTTGTACCATTTAACCCAGCAATCTTGACGTAGACATTTGTCCTGAGACACTAACCAGAGAGATGATTTAGATTCATCCAGTCATTTATTACACAAATATTACATCAAGATACTGGAAATCATCTAAACGTCCAGAATTGGGTGATTGGCAAAATTATAGTTTAACTATGGGATGTTACAGAAGAATACTCATAGTATTGTGTGTGGGAGCAAAACAAACAAAACAAAAACAGATATGATACATTTTTCATATAATTCCTTTATTCATCCATCCATCTCTCTCTCTCCTTCTCTCTCTCTCTCTCTCACACACATACACACACACACACAGCCTGGAAGAAAATACATCAAAAAATGTTTATAATGATTATGTTCGGGGCTAGAGGTAAATTCGACTTTCTTTTCTTACACTTTTCTTTATAGTCCCAGTTTCCATCAGTGAGCACATATTTTGTTCTCTCACAGCCTCTATTCTTTTCCTACATAGCATTTAACAAGATTTATATTCATGTTCTTATGTTTGTGTATAATGTGTATCTTTCCAATAGAACACAAGTTCTACGAGAACAGAGTCTGAATCAGGTTTTCATTTTTGTTTTTTAATTACATACCTGGATTTTCTTTTTTTTTTTTTTAGCATGGTGCCTTGTATATAATAAGCATGTTTAAAGTGACCACTGAGTGAGCAGTTACAGGGACACTACCTGGAAGACATGTGGGATGTATGCAGGTTCTAACAGACATCAGACAGTCTGCTGTATCTATAGTCTCCAGCTCATTTGCTCAGGAATATAACAGTTTCCTTGCTTGCTTTTGCCTCCTAAGAACACACTCCACTCTCCATTAGGAATGCCTCTGCCACTTTTCTCCACCTGTCGGCATCTCACCAAGACCCCACCTTCCCCACCGAACCATTCCTGTTCAGGTGAGCATCCTGTAGCACTTACTGCAGTCACTCACTTGGAAGATCAACATTTTTTAAAACTTTATTGGGTTCCAAACAGTTTTTTGAACAGAAGTCAGCAAACTACAGTCCATGGGCCACTACTTGATTTTATAAATAGAATGCTAGAATGCAGCCATGCCCACATGCTAAAGTGACAGAGTTGAGTGGACTATATGGTCAGGAAAGATTAAAATACTTACAATCTGGCCCTTTACGTGACAAGCTACTGACCCTATTCTCAAGCATCTACATACTTGTGTAAAGTGGAGATAATCCTAGATTTATATCCTATTAGGTTATTCTTAAGGAAATGTGGGATCCAAAGTACATGTCCAAGAGCTTTGTGAAAAAGAAATTATTATAACAGAACTAAATTTGTTCTTAAGAACATACATTTTTGGGTCAGGCATATGTGCATTCAAAGTCCTGAGGCTGCTGATTGATGCTAGGCAGCTTACACAACTTCTCTAACTTTTATCATATATTCCCTCATTTGCTTAATAAACATGTAATGAGTGCTATTTGCCAGATGTTGGACTAGGAGATGGATAATAGACAGTGGTGAACAAGACCTTAAAGTCTCACCTAATTCAGCCTTAACTGAATTAACCTTAATACAGCTGAGGATTGTTGTGAGGATTAAATGGTACACACCCCCCACACCCATTATCCTATGTATACACACCAATGCAGTACACAATCTATACGTATACACATAATATATAGTTCATCATATATAGTATAAATAGAGTTCTTAACTCAATTCCTAGTACACTGTGAGCACTCAGTATACGATGGCTCTTCATCCTTATCATAATTACAACAGAAGCTCTTTTACTAGATCTCTAAGAAGATGACTCATCAGATGAAAAAATGCTTTCAATTCCCTCTGTAAAAGTGTCTCCAGCATGTTCTACATTCACAGCTAATTTATTGGGCTCATCTCTGGTCCACTGGCTCACTTCCACTTCTTTTGTTTGAGTTGCAGGTCTACTGAAAGTCAGCCGTGTTGGTTCCCAAATCCCTTGATGTCAGTTATACTGGTTATTTAACTGAATATCATGGACGGTGATGACTGTTTGACATGAAAACTAAGTTGAATGCTTTCAAAAGATGATCAAGAATTGTCAATTAAATGTGGGAAAGATAATATATGGGGGACATTCGTGAAAACCTAGAAGGATCTGTACTTCAGATTGCTTCTCAGGGGTCTATACTCTCACTCAATCTCAAGGAAAACAAACTCAGACATGGTCTTTGTCATTTTGGGTGCGGTTTGTGCCAGAAGAATGTGTGCCCCAGTCAGCAGTCCCACCCATATTCAAAGACTAAGCCTTGATTCTTCACGAAGCTTTTCATCAAAATTAGGCAATGCTGCTTAAAATAGGTGTATCAGGAACTATACAATATTAATATCTATAAGGGAAAGAATCTGAAAAAGAATATATAACGGAATCACTTTACAACTGAAACTAACACAACATTGTAAATCAGCTACACTTCAAATAAATAAGTAAATATAATAGGTGTATCATTTTTATGATTCTCTGCCTTAACTTTTCCAATTTGCCATCAACTACTAGTTCCAAATGTGTGGAGTGAGAGGGATTCTTTCGTATGTATTCTGTGCTCACGTATAAACAATAACATGTTAGGGATTTCCCTGGTGGCTCCAGCGGTAAAGAATCTACCTGCCAATGCAGGAGACACAGGTTCGATCCCTGATCTGGGAGGATCCCACATACCACAGAGCAACTAAGCCCACACATGCCACAACTATTGAGCCTGTGCTCTAGAGCCTGGGAACTGAAACTACTGAGCCCTCATGTTACAACTACTGAAGCCTGTGTGCCCTAGAGCCTGTGCCGTCTGCAACAAGAGAAGCCCACACACCATTAACTTGAGAGTATCCTTCACCCACCCAAAAAGAGAAATCCTGAGCAGCAATTAAGACCCAGCACAACCAAAAATAGATAAATAAATAAAATGTTTAAAAATATATCATGCTAACAGGGGGCACATTGCCTCAGCCTGTGCCATATTTTACAGATAAGAAAAGAATCAGAGAGATGGAGGGTCTCGAGCCAGGCAGGCTCTGATTCCACGGTCTCAAGAGAGGCAAATGTAGCACAGACTTGCCCAGTCTGGTTACTTATATGATTAAGTACCTTTTGAGAAGGCCAGAGCATCATCTGCTCAAATGGATGAAGAGGTGCTTGAGAGCAACAATTTCACCACACCCGCCAGCACCACCACCATAGCAGCTGGCAAGAAAAGCAATAAATTAACTTTGATGAATTTTCTTTCTTACTTTATAACAGTAAAGAAACTGAGGCTTCCTGGTTTCTGAAAGAACCAAGTTTGCTTGGGGTTTACAACCTCCTCCACGCAGCACACAATAGTAAGGGAGACAGTCTATTGTGCCTGTCAGATCATGTCACTGAAAGCTCAGCCTCACCAACTGGCACTTGCTCTTGCCTGTTGGTGCGGCAAGATGAGCAGTGCCCTGCTCACCAGATGGTTATTTGTTCCACCAGCCACCTTTGCTGCATCCCGGATTCACTCCAGCCCAGGACGGTCTCCAGTATTCGTGCTGCAAGGCAGCTCCTGCCAATAACTTTGCCAAATGGCTCCTCTCAAAGTCATGGGCTGCCCAGACAGGCTGGCTCCGCCATCTGCAGCAGCTTTTGGCAAAGAGTTGCTTCTCATTCTGTCTCCACTCTTGGCTGCACCAGAGCCTTCCTGCCAGGAGGATAGTCTGACCCATCAGAACATACATTTTAAGCCTACGTCCGTGTCTTCCAGGCTCACTCCTGAGGACAATGTCATAACACACATAGCAGAGCCAGGTGATCACAGATACAGACACAGGGCTCCACGGGGACTCAGAGCCAGAAAAAGCCCGAGAGCGCCTCCCCTCCCCCATCTTCAACCTCATTTTAGTAGATTAGGAAATGGAAGCCGAGAGAGTAAAAGTAACTAATTATGGTGGCAGGACTGAGAAGAACACGCAGGTCTTCTCATGGGCATTCCAAACTACTGCTTAACAATAAAGACTGCGTTGCCTTATTTTTCCTCTGTTCATTTTCAAATTCTTGATTAAAATTAGACCCTTTGTATTGGTAGTGATTCAAAGGAGAATTTCTTTAGAATAATGAATAATGTCATTCATTATTCCTGTATCAATATCATGCCTTTTTTTCAAAACAGGTGTGTCCATGTACTACACTGACAGACCCGGAAGTGACTTCTGTTCTGCCATCCACTCTTGGGTGACCTTGAACAAGTAATCTCACTTTGTTTCAACTTTTCACTTAAAGGGGTATAAGGACAGTATCAATGAGAAAGATACTTTAAATCTCAAGTTTATTTGTGGCACAAAGCAGGCCCTCTGTGACTGCTAGTCATCAACATTATCTCATATGAACACTCAAACCCACAGTGGTTTTAGAAAACAGATACTATGCACATATACATAGGAATGCCAGATATTTCTCATATTAAGTTCAAATTCATGAGGTTAAATGATTTATCCAAGGTCACTTTGAGAATAAATGAGGGACCAGAGAGTCCTTCTTGCTATTTTGCTAAGAAATGAGAACCAATATCTTGGCTTCGAAAGATGATAAAATCAGGGAGAACGTCAACAAGAACATATATACATACACACATATATATATAAATAATCACTGCAGTATCTTATGTAATATAAAAAACTGGAAACAATTTTCCATCTGGCCACAAGGGAACTACTAAGCAAACTATGGTACAGTCATACCATGGTGCACTAGGCAGCCATTAAAAAGAGCAAGGCAGATGTAGACACAGAAAGGTCTTTCAGATACATCACTGAATGGGAAAAAAAAAGCGCAAATAAAACAAACAGTATGCATTCAGTTACATGAAAAAACAGTCTCTCCCTCAATGTGTATCTGCACCTGGATGTTTAAATGTATGAAAATGTATACAAAGTTGGCTATGAGGAAGCTCAGCAACTATCGACAATGGTAACTCTGGACAAGGAAGTGGCTGGGTTCAGGGATGGATGGTGATTCATGCTTTGTTTTTATCTACTTCTGTAATGCTTGAATCTTTTCAAGTAAGAAGGCATTTCTGTATTATTTGCTTTATAAATAAAGACATCAAGGCAGAGAGGAACATGAATGACAACAGTACAGCTGTCGTGAACCAACGGTCCTCCTAACTTGGGCGTCCTTGGCCCCAGCTTGACTTCTGCAAAGTTACATGAGCAATGGTGTTCTCAAGTTTCTTGTTCAGTTCTTCTCCTCTTTGGTAAAATACTTCCTGGTGATAGTTTGTACTTAGGGATCCAGGTTTTTCCTTTCAGATCACCTGGGAGCACTCAGCATCTTGCGGCAATATCCCCCATTAGAGCCGTTTACAGCTTTTCCGTACTCAGCACCCTTGTGCATCTGTTAGGGTCACAGAGCTGAGTCCCCAGCATTAAGCAGAGGAGGTGACCTGCCATTCTGTGACTACTTCAGGTTCATTACTTGATGGATTCTCAGCAGTGAAATCAGCTCTGCATGATGGAGGCGGCTGTCAGTAACCCAGTGTCAAGCACAGCTAGAATCCATAGCCTCATAGGTATGGTACTCTTCGGCACACTCCTTCTGGCAGACCTCATCTTTCTCATGTTAAAATCCTGTCTGCAGAGGCCGCTCCAGACCCTCGGACTCCATGCATCTTCTTGCTCCTTCATTTCTTTACATTTGCTGGAATCAATCAGGTCTCTCTCCTCTACAGCATAGAAATGACAGTCTGACTTACCCCTCTACATGCCCATCCTTTTCCATTACCCACAACGATCCTTTCTCCAAAGAAACCATTAATACGAATTAGTTGTCCATGGATTTCACACATTCACATCCTATCATCACCACTCCCCTCTATTTCCATAGTGAACTTGGAGCATAAGAATTCAAGGGTTCCTGGATTATTTACGACAAAACTCCTAGTGGTCTTGTAAAAAGAATCTGTGTTTCCAGTGGGATGGTTATGTCAGAATTGGTTTGTCAGGTCAGAGCTGATTTTTAGCTTTATTCCAGAGTTCTGTTGGAAAGGCAACAGAAGGAAATTGGATGGTAGAAATGAAGTCTGGTGAAAGCAAATTCATCTTTTTATTGGGAGATGGGTAGAGAACTGCTGGAGAGTTACTCTGGCCAACACGAGTCCTTAGACACTCCCACACTTCACTTCAGTGCAAAAGGACATCAGCCATCATACAATTGGCTCTGGTCCACTCCTTTCACTCCAGGCAACCACATGAGTTGCCATCAGCGCTGGAGAAGAGATGTCTGGATGGTTCAGTGGGAACTTCACTATGAGTGTCCCAGGTGGAGGGACATGCAGAGGGCTATAAAAAGCTACATAAATTTCATATTTTGATCGCTCAATTTCATATTTTCTTTCTTTTCTTATTATACACATGTGTGAGTGTGCTCAGTTGTGTCCAACTCTTTGCAATGCCAAAGACTGTGGCCCGCTAGGCTCCTCAGTCCATGGGATCTTCCAGGCAAGAACACTGGAGTGGGTTGCCATTTCCTTCTCCAGGGGATCTTCCTGACCCAGGGTGGAACCCACATCTCCTGCCTGCATTGTCAGGGCATTCTTTATCACTATGTCTCCTGGGAAGCCCTTATTATAGATAGAGGAAAACAAATCTACAGAAGTAAGTTAGCTAAGGATTCTGGCATCAACTAGGGGAATTCAGCTCCCTCCCTGTGGGGAAAAGAGGAAGGCCCAGACACACGCACTGCCTTACTGAGAAGAGAGGGACCAGGTGAACTGAGTAGCACTGAATAGTCACCATGGGAATGTATGCAGAGTGTTGAACACAGCCAGCATTTTCCCCCTAAATTCCAAACAAGAGACAGCAGGGATGGGCAAAGAACTCTTGCCTAGATCCAGGCAATCACTGATTCCAACCTGGTTCTGCCACTTACAAGTATGCGACCTTATACATAAGTTTCTTTGCTTCTTCAAACCTTGCAATTTCTTATTCTGAAAAATGCATCTATGCAAGTATTCTCTCAGAGTTGCTGAAGGTGATGAAGTGAGTAAACACATGAGAAACATCTAGGAAGATGACTGGAATACAGACAGAACTCAAGAAACCTTCATTCTCTTCCCTCGCCTAAGCATCTAAACTGAACCCTTAGGTTCTTCATAAATGCAAATACTAGAATTTAGGAGTGTCAGTCTACAGCTGTGCTCTTTTCATTGAGCATTACCAGTATTTTGACAGGACTGGCCTAATATTATTCACCCCTGGTTTACTGGTACGTTTCTGACCAGCCCTCATAAAGGGCTTGGGATAGCCCCTGGAGACCTGAATGCTAATAATGAATACTTGCTAGTGATTTTCAATGCACTCTGGTTATTTCGTTTAGTAGTGGAACATTTCCTATCCCCGGAAAGGTCATTTATAATACTGTAAGGCAGCTTCTTCCCACCTTCCATTTCAGATTTTTCTGAGAATAGCAGAGAACTCAAACATTCATCCATATGCATTGGAAATACTATTCTGATCTTGCATTTGCATAAAAATACCAAAGCAACTTAAGGAACTATTAATACAAGGCAGCTCTCCATCATGACACCACCTCTTTTTACTTTTCTGATGCCTTTTCATTAGCTTCTTATGAAAAGTCATTTTCACGTTTCTTCCTAGTTTTATTCATTATAGCTTCCCTCTTTTCTTGAGGGTGCGTGGGATGGATGGGGAGAGAGGAGGAAGCAGGGGCCTTTACTTTCTTACTTTGATTCTTGTGCCCCTAAAAAGCTGTAACATATCACAGATCACACAGATCTCACGTTTGGAGACCCTCTGAACTCAACTCACCCAAGATTGGTCTCTTCTTATTATATCACATTTCCGAGAAATGGCCATAAAGGGTTATTTGAATAATTTAAGTGTGTGGTTAATTATGCTTATACCAAGGTACTCTGTTCTATTACAATTTCTGTGTACGGAGCCAAGATCAGTTTCCTTGAAATTTTTCACCCATAGGGCTCAATCTGCCCTGGAGGGCTCTTCTCCTAGGCATCTCAACTGTTCACATACTTTAAAGTGCTGTTAATATACCCATGACATCCCAAATTATGTATCTAGTCCAGATCTTTCTTCTGAGCTTCAGAACCAGATATCCAAAGCTTACTTGAGAGTCTCACTATGAGACTAGATGGCTCACACACCTCATCAATTTCCAAAGTCTTGTTTCCACTTTCAGTGAACAGCCCCATCAAGCATCTATCCTCATGGCAAGTCTTCCTTGACACCATCTCCATCATTTCTCCATCTCCACTTAGTCTATCACACCAAGTCAGCCTGATCCATTCTTCTCCTACAATGTATCTCAGATCTACGGCATATCTCCATCTCTATTCATGCCACCATCCTACAGAACAGCTATGGCCTCCTAATTATCTCCCTGCTTTCACTCCTGTTCACTTCCTAGCAAGCCCTCTGGCCCCACCCTACGTAGCAGCGAGCCTGAATTCTGAAAAAACTAACCTGATCATATTTCCCCCCGATCAGAATCCTTTAATGGTTTTCGATCCATCTTTGGATAAGGTCCAAACTCTTTATGGTCAACAAGGTTCAACGTGACCTAATCCCTAAATACCTCTCCAGTTTCTTTTCTGTAACATTATGAACACTTTCAAACAGATAGCAAAGTTGAAAAAAAATTACAGTGGATATCCACTGACTGACTGCGTGGATTCTACCATTAACATTCTATATTTGTTCTATCATCTACTTGTCTACTTATCCATTCCTCTCCCTTAATATTAATCTTTCTTGGTTTGGTCCATTCCAAAGTAAACTACAGGCTCCAGTCTCATTTTTACTCCTCTTCCTCTTGTTCCCTACACTCAGCCCTAGGCATCTTCTCCTTCTTTGAATCTGTCAGACTATTTTATATCTCTGCACTTTGGACCTGTTGTCCCTCCAACCTGAAATGTCTTCAGCTCCTGTTCATTCCGGACTTATCCCTTGGTTTTCAGCTTAAATTTTGTCTGAGGGGCAGTCCCTGAGCCTCTATCTAATTAGATTTACCTTTCTGCTTTACAAATCATCTCAAGGCTTTTCCGGTGCTTTTCTTGTGCTCTTCCTGAATATCACTTATCACAATTGGAAGCTACATAATTCTTTGGAAAATTGTTTGTTTAATGTCTACCTCTTCCACCAGATTTCAAACTCCATGAGAACAGACACAATGTACTGGAGCATGCAGGATCACTTCCGCAGAAAGTCAATTAACAGTTGTTGAAGGAATTAAAGGCAGAAATCATCAACAGTTACATAATAATAATGATATCATATTAATATAATATCTATACATAGACTAAGTGAATTTGCTCTTCTTTTAAAAATATGTACAAGCAGTATGGGTTTTTAAAGGCCTCTAAGGGAAGACGGAACTTGCTGCCAGAATATAACCAGCAAGTTATTTCTGTAACATATTATGGAAAAACCCGAATGAACTTTTCAGCCAACCCAATACATTAAGGCTAACTGCTAAGAGGCCAGGCTATCCACGGCTAGTGGATAAGCCAAGAAGAGACTGAGGTGGGTTTTAGGGACTTCTCTCCTATTTCCACTAGCCCTTAAATGGCAACCCACTCCAGTATTCTTGCCTGGAGAATCCCATGGATGGAGGAGCCTGGTAGGCTACAGTCCACGTGGTCGCAGAGTTAGACACAACTGAGCGACTTCACTTTCCCTCAAGATCTCTCCAAAACAACAACAATGCAAGGAAAAACATCGTGCTTGCAATGCAAATACGGTTCAAGTAATAATAACAACAGCTATAATTACTGAGGGTATCTATCAAGGTCTGGCTTTGTATTAGGCACTGTCTTGAGTGCTTTTCCTGCATTGAAAGTGAAAGTCACTCAGTTGCACCCGACTCCATGGACTATAGATTTTTTTTCCCCTGTGGCATAGGTTCTGCCGTTACTCCCATTTTATGGCTAAGGAAACTGAGAAAAGAATAGTTATTTTTAAACAACAAATTATCTGACTTCCTCTTCTAACCAGATTGCCATTCCTGTAAACTCCTCCTATGTAGAATATTTATTCTGACCCATATGAGAGTAGAAGTATTAATCTAGAAAACTCTGATTGTGCTAATGGAGAGTTTTAGTGGGTTCTAACAAGTCAAAAAGATAGAAACCCAACCCTACCAATGCTTTTCCTCAGGTATAACCCTATAATCACATTTTAAAATGATCCCTGCAAAGAATTTTCCCGCAGATGGTAACATTGTATACACGCAGAGATAAACCACTGTGATCTTCCTCATAACATGAGCTAATAGTTAAAGAAAAATGAAGCTGTGCAGAATTTCCTAATAGAAGAGCACATCAGGCAGTCTTGTGTCGGAAGACAGATTTTACCCTGACTGTGTGACCTTGACTAAGTGTCATCTCTGGGCCTCAGTTGCTCAGTTTTCTTATTAAAAATGGAAATCACAAGATCCACTTAACAGAGTATGGACATATTGAAATGCTACTTATAAAAAGCTCAGTACGTACAGTGCTTGGAAAAGAGAGATGCTCAAAGATAGCAACTATTAAAAAAGGAGAAAGGAAAAGGAGGTGAAGGTGGTAACTTCATACTCAGAACAAAAGAAAGTCATAAGAAATGTTTTAAATAAATGCACATCATGCATTCTTTTCCCACAGAGAGAGAGAGCGAGAGAAAGAGAGAAAAGCTTGGGAAAAGTGTCCTTTAGTATTTGCATTGCTCTTAGCTGGATGAACTTGCCTGCAGCTACCACTTATAATGCAAATTGAGCTTGGAGTCCTTCACACTAACTACACAGCAAAAACCTTTCAGCTTTAAATAGAATACTGCAGTGTGGAATGATCCGAGCAAAGAGAAGAAAAATTCAGACATAAATGCAAAGGAAATTTTGCAGGAAAAAAGAAAGCTGACATATCTGGGCAAGACAGGAAAATGCAGAAATATCAAAGAAGACAAAAAGAAAAGCAAAGTCTGTAGAAGGACCCAGAAACTAATTCCCAGAAGGTGGGTTTCAGTTAAAAAAGGGAAAGAGAACTTTGGGGCAAGTCCCCAAATGCAGAGGATTTTAACAAGGAATATTTTGATCTAGCCGTGTTCCTTCAAGGTATACTAGCACTTCTGAGGTTTTCATCAGAAGAGGAAGGATACTCTTCTGATGAATAAAATGCAATTGGGCATTGCATGTAAAAAGACAACTTACTTTGTCTAAGTACCATTTTTTTCTTCCCAGACTTTCACTAAGCTCAGGTAAAAAAGCCTTGAAAATGTACTGTGAAATAAAGGTTTGTTTAGTTTTGAATGTAGCGGCAGTAGGGTTGGGGTGGGGAGAGTGATCCAAGAGGCTGATTTGGAAAGATTTTAGAAAATTCTTTGCTATAAACTCTACCTCATTTCAGGCTATATGAACCCATATATTTTATCTGGAACCAGAGTCTACCAAAATGGCATCAAAGAGGAACAAAGATTAGGTCTATCTAAGGCCCTAAAAGCAATAAGGAATGCATGTTTAACTCATTTCTTCATTTTACAGATGATACTCCTACACACACGACCTCAATTTTCCCATCTTCCTAGCTCAGTAAGTTTCCTTTGCCTGCACTTCGAGGCATAAGGCAATACAGAAGAAAACATGAAGGCAATCCTCTTTGTTGTCTCAAACAAAAAAAAAAAGTGTGTCCCAAAGACAATGGACCCAAAGCCAACTTCTCTTTGGATGCTATGCTTAGACCCAGAGCTGATCATATGCTACCTGGTGAGTCAGTGACAAAGCACTAAGACCAGGGAAGAACATCTAACAATCATGTTGTCACCAGGCAAGTAAAAAGACTCAGTAAGCATGGTGCTTGATATGGGGCAGGGATAAGCTGAACATCTTAAAAGCCACCTCTAAGGGTCTGAAGGCCAGAGCTCATACAGCTCTGCTTGATTTGTCTAGAACTGTGGACATATTAGGTGTGATGCTCTCCAATAATGATGATAAATGAAGCATATATTTTCAAAAGCGCTGAGCATTCTATCTGAAACTTTCAGGGATGTTTATAGAAAATGCCACCTTTACCCCTAAATTGTGTGTCTTTTTCTTTTCAGAACTTGAACTCTTTACCACCCCCATCCACATTTCTCTAGTAGTCTTGATGTGATTAAATGTGATGGAAATTTTAGCATCCAAGAATAGTAGGAATCATCTGAAATGAATATGCCTTGCTACATGTTCCTAAAACCCTTTCACACACATTTTCGCAGGTGGGTATTACAATGTGACGATGCAACACTGTACAGGAGTGCTTAAGGATGAAGGCCGACAGGTAGAAAATGAAAGCAAAAATGCAAAAGTTTTGGTGTTTGGAAAAAATGCCCCCACTCTCTATTCCCACACAAAAGGCAAATGAGATTCCACCTGCTGACTTTCCTTTCCTGCCTGTACCTCACTCAGGCTAATGTCAGAACAAGCTGGGGGAAACGGTGAGAGAGAAAGAAAGGGAGGGAGAGAAGGAGAGAGAGATGAGAGAGAGAGAGAGAGAGAGAGAGACATACACACACACACACACACACACACACACACACACACGACAATTTCACCTCTTGGCAAAGCTCAGCTTACTGAACCCTCTTGCTTTCTGCTGGCTGTTGATTCAGCAGAAACTACTGCTGCAGAATTCATAATGGTGATTTTTAAAGGCCCCACTGATCGCATTGCTCGCCGCACGTGTCAGACTCATTCACTCGGCTCCCCAACACTGTTTCCCCAGCCACCTTTTTATATCTTGCTAATGCACTTCCAAGGGGAAAGAGGTTCGCCCTTTATGAACGGGCCTTTGGGGGTTTTGTCTAAGCAGGTAACCCGGCCGGAGAGATTAACGGGCAGGAAATGAAACCATGCCCTCCCTTGCAGCCACTGAGAGACACATCATTCCGCTCAGGGAGAGGAGGACCCATGGTCCTCTTGGGCCCCCTTCTTTCTTACCTATCCCCCGCTTCACCGACCCCTGCATATATATTCGGAGAGGGGTCATCTGCTTTTGGGGGCGGGAGTCATTTTTCCAGCCGGGAGCCCCACCCTGAAAAACCTCATCCCCGAGGGCCATTTTAACTCCCGTGGGCGCCGGGTCCACCTGCTGCTGAACGCCCAGCTCGCCTCGCTGAGCCCGGATGGATGTGGGGCGCCAGGGCAGCTGCCCCTGCGGGCCGAGCCCCCGCCCCAGCCCCGGGGCCCGGAGGAGTCTGCGCCGCTACGCGCCCGGCCGCCCGCGGAGCTCAGCGATCCGCAACTTGCGCTCGGCCCCAGCGGCGGAATGCGGTGGGGCTGGCGTTACCTTCGGTCGCATAGCTGTGGTCGCGCAGGAAACTGTTGTTGATTTTGCGGGTATCAATGTCCTCCTCCATTGACAGCAGGCTTACTTGCGTGGGAACCAGAAGCCGGCAGACAAGTATCCATGTTCCCTCCCCGCAGCCAGTCTCACAGGAGAGGGGGGCAGGGGAGCCAGTGGGACTGCACCATGGTCCGAGCCTGAGGAGGAGACGGGGGAGGCGGAGAGAGAAAAAAATAAAAACCCGGCAATGGAGCTGTCACCTCCTCCGCCCGGGATCTCCGAGGCTGCGGCGGCTCCTCCCGCGGTGCGCTCACTCCAGCTCCAATTCCCAGCGAGGATGCTGCGCCTAGCCTCCGCCGCCTCCGCCTCTGGGGTGCCAAGATGCGCCGTGCCCCGAGGGGTCTGGTCCCGCCCGCCGCCCCGGGAGGCTCTCACAAGCGGGGCTGGGGAGATGCCCAACAGGTTCCCCTCATTGGCAGCCGCTCCGAAATGCAAAAATGATCCCTCCTCCCCCCTGGGAGAGCGGGCAGCCGCGACAAAATGGTGCCTTTCTGGACCCGAGCTGCAGTGGCGAGATGGCAGGGGCAGGGTTCAGGCTGGCCCGGCCCGGAGGAGGGTGCTGGTCCCACGGGAGGGCGTCTCCTGCTGGCGGGGGCTCGGCAGCCGGCAGGGAGCTGGGCAGGGCGCTCGGCGGCCGGCGCCAGCGCACTCACCCTCACCCACACGCGCGCGCTCGCAGCTGCTGCTGCTGCTGCTGCTGCAGGAGGCTGGAGGCGGCTGGTGCATTAAAGGCGAGGCTCCTCCCAACCGCGTCAGCAGCCCCAGGACTCTTTCCCCAGCAGTGGTGGTGGCCGAGGCAGAGGCTGCGGCTGCTCTCTGCTGCAGTGGGGCGCACGCAGCCGCCAACCCGCACCTGGGCAGCGAGCATCCAGCTCAGCAGGTTGACGTGAAAAGCGTAGACGCTCTCTTCCGACCTCCCTCCCCGCCCAGGGCCACGCAGCTCAGGGCGGCGTTTACTCCAGCACCCAGAGTCTCCTAGCTCACCGCCTTTCTTCAGACAGCTGTGCTCCAGGATAGCAAAGAGAAGGTTCCCTTGAGCAAGCAGGAAGTCTACATCTCGGCCTCTTTTGCTCACCCTTCTATCAAGCATACGGTCCCTGGATGAAGTTCAGGGGTGAGGCCTGGGGTTCGAAGCCTCACCCAGAGGAGAGAATGCTCAGAACCTAGCTTAAGCCCTTCTCTGGGTTAGGAATAAATGGGGAATCAGAGGCCGGAACTTTTCTGCAGATCACACTTGACTTCTCCCTTTCAAAGAGAGTCAAAATATCTTTTAACTGGAGGTGTCTAAGTCTATACTGGCAGAGGGAGGAAGAGGGTCGAATTATGAATCTAGTCAACGTGCTCTGAAAAAGTCCATATTCCCTAACCCTTTGCACTCAATTTTGGGCAAACTGCTCCAGCCCCTCCTGTGGATATTGCTTGCCAAGACACAGCACTGCAGGAACTGCTGACGTTTGCTCTTCCGGTGAAAGGTACATTGGAGCCCTGCGCCCCCAGAGCGCCATTGTTTCCCACGGGGACTTTCAAATATCCAATGAATACCAAAAAGTGGCCTGTCTGTCTACTTCAGCTAGGAGGAAAATACAGAAGTCTGCCCCGCCAATTTTTCCTGAATTGCCAAATCGCAAATTTCATATTTGAAAGAAAAGGAGATCATTACTGTTAGGAAACAATAATCATTTCTGAATCAACCCAAATCACTAGAAAGTCAATTTGGACAAGAAATGTCCCCAATTTCCTCTTGTAGAAGGTATTCATTTCAGTGAGTGTCACTGCAGGGGAGAGACATCAGTGAATGTTTTGCTCAGTTAAGCTCCACAAGTTTAGTTGGATGAGCCCAGAGGGATCTGTGAGTTAATTATATACATAGAATGCTTCAGCTAACACAATTTAGAAAGTATTTGAAGTTCAAAAAAAAAAAAGGGAAAACAAGTCCTTAACTGAGGTTGGGAATTGCCATTAGACTTCCATGAGAAAAGCATTTTTCTGGCAGGTAGAAAATGGCATTGTCCTCATCGCCAGAAACCAACCACATATCTCTGGGAGAAGATAGGAGAAATATTCTTTGATATATAATATTCAGCTTACAATAGATTCCATTTAAATCTCATCTGGTGATTAAGTCTTCCCTACTTCTTTGACTGCGTGTGCCAGATTCACATATGAAATTCCGGGAAGAGATGAAGACTGATGTGCAAATTGATGTAATCCACTTCAGTGCCAGTTGCCATGGCTGGTTCTTCCACATTATGAGTCGTATCCATCACCAAGACTCCACTGGTCAGCTCATCTGTAGTTATACAGTCCAGCTTCTTTTGCAGATTGGCATAAGGGAGTGGGGGGAGGGGGGAGAGGGGGAAAGCTAAATTCATCTTCAAGTGGTGAGAAGACATCTTGCTTTGAGTCAAAATGACCTTTAGTTGCCACTGGAGACCTTGGAGTAGTATTTGGGATGAAAAGTGAAAGTGTTAGTCGCTCAGTTGTGTCCCACTCTTTGCGACCCCATGAACTGTAGCTTGCCAGGCTCCTCAGTTCATAGAATTCTTCAGGCAAGAATACTGGAGTGGGTAGCCATTCCCTTCTCCAGGGGATCTTCATGACCCAAAGGATTGAACCCAGGTCTCCCACATTGCAGGCAAATTATTTACTATCTGAGTCACCAGGGAGGCTATTCTTTCCCATATCTTCCCAGGAGGTGGGCTATATTGCAACAGAGTTACAAGAGCAATCAGGAAGGCCCAGGTTTATTAGCCAGGCTGTGCCTGAAAAATTTTCCACTGTAACCAATGGCAGAAGTGTCCCTGCCAGAGATCAAGCCTCTGAATTTACTAAATTTTTCCTTTCCTGTTTTCTGCAAAATTCCTCTTGCATTTATTTTATTCAACAGTATAGACAAGTTTTTTCCTAAGACACAAGTTGTAGGAAGGCAAATTAGATGGCTATCCATTAAGTAGATTAAGTAGACTCCAAGATTTCTATTTTGTGAACCATTCTTTTCTACTATGGACAGTGGGGAACTAGCCCCTCCAACCAAAGCCAAGAAAAATACACCTGTTGGCTTTGTTCTTTAACACAACGATGTGCAATAGAGGAGGTCAGGGAGTGAAGGAGGCCCTGTGCAATCCTGTGGTTGTAAGAGGACTACACAGACCATTTCTCAGAAGACTCACTGACCTTCTTTCTGTTCCTCCAACGTGTTGATTTCTTTCTAAAACCTTTTGGCATTTGCCCATGCCATTCATTTCCTATGCCTCTTCCTTGTGTTCCTGGCATTCTTTAGCATTATAGCTGACTTCTCCCTACTTCACTGAGGCATTCCCTGTCCTCCCCATAGTCCCTTCCTTTGGAATTTTTTGTCTGTACATCTTTTTTTTTTCTTCTTCATGGAACATTTGCATTTTGTAATAGTTGTTTACTTATAATTGTCAACCATTCCACTGTATCTCTGCTATTAAGTGTCTAGCACTTAGTAGATGCTCAATTATATTTACTGAATGGAGATAAATGTTTCGTAAATGAATGAGTAAATTACTGAATTTGTTCAGTGATATTTAGGTTTTCAAGCTCTACTTTTATTAAAATTTTTGCCCAACAAGAAAATGTGTTGTGAGTGAGTAAATTTCTAGATTGTAATGCCTATTCCTATTGGAAATCGTTGTCCTACCCATTCCTGTATGCACATGCACTGAAAATACTTACTGAGCACTTAATATATGACAAGAATTTTTGTAGGTACTGAGATACAGTTAAAACAGAACAGAGTTCCTTCTTTCACAACACTGAAATTCTATCATCTGATTTTAGAAATATGAGCTGTCTTAGAAATACAACAGTGCATTATAAATTAACAGGCTAGAGTATAATGTTAAGTGCCAAGGCTCTGCTATTAAGCAAAACTGATTTTCTGCCACTTATTATTATGTCCTTGAGCAAAGTTGCAAGATGTCCCAATCCATGATTTTTTAATCTATAAATTAGAAAGAAAAATACTACTACTTAATGGAGTTTCTGTGATGATTAAATGAGATAATACTTGGAAAGAATATACTGCTATAACTTGTTGAGTATTTACTATCATCAGCACTGTCAATATTGAACAAATATTTAAGTACCTACCATGTCGGCCACTGGGATAGGTCTAGAGATTCAGTGACATCAGTGCTGAAAATGTGCTGTCATGGAACTTAGTATCTAATTGACGGTTTATGGAAAGAGGGGCCACAGACTGCAGAAGTGGCAGCAGAGAACACTCTGAAAGGCTGACCAAATTCAGGCTTACGCTATACACAGAAAAGGCCAGTCACAAATACACAGCTCTCTTAAATTACATAATGCATCATGACAGCACAGGAAAACATTCTTTTTTTCATCATCTTTCATATGTTCCCCCTCCCTCAACACTCTCACATACCCCCAGCCCAGTGTGGTTAGCACTGCCTACGTTGGAAACCCTTTGTAAGTCATGCTATCCAATTAACACATTAAATATCTACAATTTTATTAAAACCTTTGACTTAGGCCAGTCTAGAGATTCTTAATATAGGCTTCAGGTATCAGACAGTCATGGTTTTCTGTCTCAGCTCAGGCATTTATGAATTTCATGACCTTTGGCAAGTAATACAACATCTCTGAGCCTTTGTATTTGCAACATTGAAAGAAAATAATAGGAACCACTTTACAGGGTTGTTGAGTGGCTTCAGAGATTGTGTAAGGAAAGTGCTTAATACAAGCTTGGCCCATAGCCAGGCCTCACTAAAATGTCCCTTTGGCCTCCTGGTAGTGGCTCATTAGGGTCTCTGTCGTGAGAGAATTGGAGAGATGCACTACCAGTCAGTCAGATGTATGAACACAAGTGACCTAGAAACCTGAGTTTAACCATCTAGCAATCTGTCTTAATGAGCCCTAGTCACTAGAAATAGGAGATCTTTACTATCTTATAAAAAGCCCATTATAAGCCAGGAAGTCCTGTGCAAAGGGAAGGAGTTAGAATTATGCTTTCTTGATTTTCACATATGTGAGTGCAGACCTAATCAAGTTTGTCTATCAGGGCATCCTGTGGAATCCCTCTCTAGATCACTGAGCCGAAATGCACAACTGTCTCTCTGAGATGATTTGCCACGACTGCCCAGAGGATGACCTCTGGAGTTTTTAGCAAGGTTTGCCATTCCTTTTTGTGCGTGTTACAGCACGTAATAAATACCACATGAGTGAGCCTTTAGCATGGCATTTAACCTAGGAGAAGAAAACAAAATGTCTTGTTCTCAAAATGTTGTATTAATTCTAGATTCTGGATATACTTAATGGATTTCACTGAGTACCATGTTCCCCCTCAGTTATCCAAGTACAGAAACTTATCAAAATAAATAGTTGTATGCAGGAGCTGGGAGGTGCTGGCTGTTGAGAGCTGATTGTGTCGATTACACACACATCTTTTTATCCAGCTCTGCTTCGAGTGACATCATGTTGATAGCTTAAAATCTGAAATCTGCCATGGTGGGATATCTATATCATAGAAATTAAAAAAAAAAACAACCTATGTAAATCAGTGCTTTGGCTTTGGGGAGGGGGTGGCAGAGAACGGATTTGTAAACATTTACTACTATAGCCAGTTGAAACACATGAATTGTTAATATATATTTCTACTTACATGTGTTAATCTATACAAAGTTCCTTTCAGTTCCTTAACACTCAGTCTCCCAAACTGTCAAATTTCAGAACATTTCACCATCTGATCAAATAACTCTTAAAAATCCTACCTTTACCATAAAGCATTTCCATATCTATCAGAAGAAACCCGATGCCTCTGTTTGAGCCCCTCTAGGCTGGTTATGAAATTGCCATAATGGATCTGTGAGTGATGGCCCCTGCAAAGTTCCTAGATCTGTCGATGTAAGGAAAGTGAGGTGAGTGCTCACTCTCAATGAATAGTTCTTTTCTGCTGTTTATGCTCTGTTGTCACCTTAGTTTTGCCCGTGTTTCACTTCAGTGGAAAACAAAAACATCCACTGTGCCTAATTTCACCGATAGCACTTCTACTTGTCTAGTTAGGATATTGAAGCAATGACAGAAAAGGTACAAAAGTTCAAAAGTCTAGATCTGAGAGCCTTTTCTCATCCAGTCATTTAAGAGTTAAACTTGGACTGTTTTGTAGGTTTGTATTTGCGTTATATTTGTTAGGTGCAAAGTAAGGATTTCTGAAACCAGTTTAGCAAATCTAAAGTGGTATATTGTCTAGTACCTGATGACATGTCTCAAAGAAATATTTCAGGACAATTTAAACAAACAAACAAAAAATACGTTGGGAAATGTCTTCAAATTTCTTTAAAATGCACCAAGCAATAACACATTACAGAATTTATCCTGAGAAAATAATCATGGATATAGGGCAAAAATTTAGCCATAAGGATATTTCTCAGAGCACTGTTTATAATCATGAAAAACTGAAAACAAGCCTAAGTGCCAACAATAAAATTGTCTAGGCAAATTATGGTGTGTATGTATAGTGGGAAATTATTGAGCCATTGATATAATATTAACATTTAATATTTATTGAGCATGTATTATGTACTAGGCACTGTGCAAAGGGTTTCACTAGCATCATCTTATTTAATTTTAACAACTGCCCCTATAAGGTAAGGTATCTCCATTTAACTGTGGCTAGTCAAGATAAATAACATACCCAAAGTCAAACAAATAGGAGCCTGGCTGTACTTGTGTGTTGGGTGGGTTGAGGTCACCACAGAAACTTAGAGGTCTTTTTCCTAACCACCCACCACTGGAGGCTAATCTGCACCTCTTAAGAATGAATAGCCTCTCAGTTGAAAATCACTACTATTGTGTTGGTGAGGAGGTGGCAAAATTGGAACCCTCACGCACTGTTTGTGGGATTGTATAATGGTGCAATCGCAAATAGTTTGGCAGTTCCTCAAAATGTTAAACAGAGTTACCATATGACCCAGCAATTCCACTTCTAGTTATACACTCAAGAGAATTGAAAACACATATTCATACCAAAACTTGTAGATGAGTATTCATAACAGCATTATTCATAATATCCCGAAAGTGGAAACAACCCACATATTCATCAACTGATAAATGGATGAATAAAATGTGATATATCTATATAAAGAATTACTATTTAGCTATAAAAAGTAATGAAGTACTAATACATGTTACAACATGGATGGGCCTTGAAGACATTATGCTAAATAAAAAAAGCCAGTCAAAAAACTCCACATACTGTATGATTCCATTTATGGGAGATGTTCACAAGGGGCAAATCCGTAGAGACAGAGTAGTTGCCAGGGGCTGAGGTGGGGGAATAAGAGTGACAGCTTGTATGTTTGGGATTCCCTTTTAGAATAACGAAAATATTCTAAAATTACTTAAGGACAATAGCTGTACAACTTTGAATAGACTAAAAATTACTGAATTGAATACTTTAAAAAGATGTTTCAAAAGGTACAAACTTCCAGTCATAAGATAAACTAGAGATGTAGAGTAAAACATAATAAATATAATTAACACCGCTTTATTAAACAATCTGCCTGCCAATGCAGGAGACATAGGAGATGCAAGAGACATGGGTTTGATCCCTGGGTCAGCAAGAGGAGAAGGAAATGGCAACCTGCTCCAGTATTCTAACCTGGAAAATTCCATGGCCAGAGGAGCCTGGCAGGCTACAGTCCATGGGGTCATAAAAAGTCAGACACAAATGAGCATACAAACAGCACATGCTACATATGAAAGTCAGAGTAAACCCTGAGAGAGAAAGTTAAGAGAGTAAATCCTCATTACAAGAAAAAACATTTTTCTATTTCTTTTTGTATCTATACGAGATGAATGTTCACTAAACTTACTGTGATCATTATTTCATGATGTCAGTCAAATCATGCTGTACACCTGAAACTTATACAAGGCTGTATGTCAATTGTATGTCAATAAAACTAGAAGAGAAAAAAAAGTGTTTCAACAAAACTGTTCTTAAAGATTAAAAAAAATTACTGCTGTCATAAACCATTATTAGCTCTAGGAGTATGGTATATCCCTCAGGTTAATATTAGTGCAGAAAAATTTTAAAGTCTGTTATGACAAGGATAGACATTCATGTCATGTTTGAAAAAGTCAAAAAACAATGTATACTGACTGGTCACCTTTTTTGGAAAAAATGTGTGTATGACAAAAGGAATATATGAAAATGCTTGAGAGTGGTTAAGTGTGGTTTTCTTTGTGGTTCATATTCTTGTCAAAGAAGATTTAGAACACAATCATTTTTATAGGAAGAAAACTTTAAAAATTTATAAGGCTATGAAATACTTTTTAGGATGAAACTTTGTGTTGAAAAAAATCAAAAATCATTTTGCACACACCAGGAAAATGAGACACTGATGTAAATGTATATGCTACCAGACACACAGAACAGTTCTACCCAAAAGAAATACAATACAAGCTACATTAATAATTGTAAATTATCAAGTTGCCACACTAACAAGTGAAAAGAAACAGATGAAATTCGTTTTAATAATGTTTAAAATTGGGGGAAAATAAAATGAAAATAATTTATTCAATCCAATATACCGAAAACATTCATTTCAGCATATATAGAATACAGAATAATTAACAATATATTTACACCCTTTTTATGCCAAGTCTTTGAAACCTGGTGTGCATTTTACAACTGACAGCACCTCTCCAAAATACACACATTTCTTGGGCTCAATAACCACACATTCCTAGTAGCTACAGCACAAGTATAGAGGAACTATTTCAAAAGTATTATTCCATTCACAAAATGAGTGTTTTTTTTTTTATTTATTTTAATTGGAGAATAATTACAATATTGTGATGGCTTTTGCGGTACATCAACATTAGTCGGCCATAGGTATACGTGTGTCCCTCCATCCTGAACCCCTCTCCCACCTATCTCCCCACCCCATCCCTCTGGGTTGTCACAGAGCACTGGCCTTGGGTGCCCTGCTTCATGCATTGAACTAGCACTGGTCATCCATCCAACATATAGTAATGTACATGTTTCAAAGCTATTCTCTCAAATCATTCCACCCTCTCCTCCCAGTGAGTCCAGAAGTCTGTTCTTTGTGTCTCCTCTGCTGCCCTGTATGTAGGATCATTGGTACCATCCTTCTATATTTCACATATATGTGTTAATACACAGCATATTTTATACTGTATATATCTTTCTCTTTCTGACTTAATTCACTTTGTATAATAGGCTCTAGGTTCATCCACCTCATTAGAACTAACTCAAATGTGTTCCTTCTTATAGCTGAGTAGTATTCCATTGTGTATATGTGCTACAACTTCCTTATCCATTCATCTGCCGATGGGCATCTAGGTTGCTTCCATGTCCTAGCTATTGTAAATAGTGCTGCAATGAACATTGGGGAACATGTATTTCTGTCAGTTCTGGTTTCCTTGGTGTGTATGCCCAATAGTGGGATTGCTCGGTCATATGGCATTTCTATTCCCAGTTTTTTAAGGAATCTCCACACTGTTCTCCATAGTGGCTGTACCAGTTTGCATTCCCACCAACAGTGTAACAGGATTGATTCCCTTTTCTCCACACCTTCTCCAGCATTTATTGTTTGTAGACTCACAAAATGAGTTTTATCACATTATTTCAAAGGAAAAATTTTCATCTATCAAGGACTTGAACTAGACTGTAATGCCAAAACCAAACTAAGTAACTTTAAACTGATGAACCTCACAACTATTTAAAGTAACACAAACTAAATATGAAAATATATATAGGGAATTTCCTAGTAGTCCTGTGGTTAGGACTCTGAGCTCTCACTGCCAAGGGCCCAGGTCTGATCCCTGGTCAGGGAACTGAAATCCCATAAGCTGAGTGGCTCAGCCAAAACATTTTTTAAAAAAGAAAAGAAAAAATATATAGACACACCCACATATATACATGCCATGCTGTGCTTAGTTGCTCAGTTGTCTCTGACTCTTTGCAAAGAGTCCAGTTCCATATATACATATATACCCATATATATATATATATATATACATATATACCCATATATATATATATATATATATATACCCATATATATATATACATATATATATAAAATATGTAATAGTAAGTTGGAACCCAGTCTGCATTTCCCCCCAAGCCTAGTAAGCTGAATTAACAGAATGATAAAAGATCAAGATTTTAAAAGCACTAAAATGACATTATATAACAATACATAACAAATAACAAGAAAGATGTAATTCAGTCAGCATATAATTACCATCCGAATAGGCCAAATGTTTATCTCAACACCTATGGCTTCAATGCCAGCCAGTAGAAGCAGCCACATAACCAGATGTTACTACTAAAAAAGGAATTTTCACAGCTGGGTATCTGGCCTCTATTATGGCCATTAAAGGTAGAGAAATGTAAAGGTGCAGTTATGGGAATCCAGCTGAGAATTTAAATTAGAGTCTTTTGGATTGGATCAGAGAGTGGAACTGTGTGGTCACGTGATGAGCGGTATGATTTCTGAAGACTCACTTAGATGCCCCATGGCCTTTAACACTTGCATGCAAACAATTTTGTGTGTATGGCTTAACACTTCTTCCTTCCTAAACACACTTTCTTCACTGATTCCTGGGTATCAGCCTTTCCTGATTCATCCTCAATGCACATTCCTCCGGATCACCTGCTGCTCCTCCTTACTGCTTGTCTTGACCTCTCCAGGCACCCTCAAGTTCAAAGTTCTCAGATTTCTCTATCCACAGTCCCATCCAAGGTGACCTCATCCAGTCTCTTGGCTTGCCACTCACTCGATGGTAAAATCTCATAAATATGGAGCATGGATCTCTCCACTGGACCCCCAGGCTAATAACACCAACAGCTGACCTGATATTTTCTTGATATCTACCAGGCAGCCCAATCCCTAAATCTGCCCCCACCAGACCAGCTCCACTGCTTGTTCCTTGATTCCTCTTTCATTCCCCACATCCTTCCAGTCCATCAGCAAATCCTGCCAACTCTAACTTCAAAATGCATCCAGCATCCAGACAGTCCTCACCACCTCCATGGCTACTACCACGCTCCAGCTACCATCGCATCTCATCATGATGGTCTCAATAGACTTTAACGAGTGTGTGATCCCTACTTCCCCCTCCTACAGAATAGTTTCTGTGCAGCAGGCAGAATGGGCCTTTTAAATGCAAATCGCTTTGTCACTTTTCTGCTCCAAGCTCTTTATTGGCTTCCTACACATTCAGGGTAAAACTTTCTTAAAATGCTGGAAAGGTTTGGCTCTAGCTGGAGCTCTATCCTTTTTCTTTTTTCACTTCTCACCTACAGCATACCAGCTCTTGTCTCAACCCCCCTTCCCTCCACCCCACACACAGACATAATTGTTTGCCACACTCAGCAGGAAGAGCAGCCCCAACCCGGGACCTCTGCATCTGCTTGTTCTCACGGGATTGAGTGCCTTCCTTCCATCAGCAGCCTAGCTCAGAGCTTCACCTCACTTGGGTGTCATGCCAGAATGGACTTTTCTAAGATGCCTTTCTTGACTGCTCTGTATTAAATGAAATAGAAGCCATCCCTCCCAGCACTCCTTATTCCCCTATTGCTACCTGACAGTGTATTTATTTGGCTTTGGTTATTACATGAGAACATAACTTCTGGGGAGACTGAGATGTGTTTATTCCCTGCCCTCTATCTGGCCCTAGAGCAGTGCCTGGCACATGCTGGTTACTCTTATGTACCATGCGAAATAATGAAACAGTCAATGTATGTTTGCTTAAAAATGGATCAAACTATGTGGGGGGGATATCAATAAACAATAAATCTAGGATTCTTAAATAATAAAGAATTTTTCCTTGCCCAAAGAGAGGCCTGGCTTTTGCCCTAGGCTTCTGGGAGATAATCTGGGTTGGACGTGATAATAGTGTCTTTGTCGCGAGTGGGAGATGCTCCCTCCAACAGTTCTATGATGGGGACTGACCACGGCAAAAAGACCGTGTGATTTAGTGTGGGGAATTTGGGTCAAGCTGCAGACAAAGTTCAAACAACGTGGGCAATCAACGAATCACGTCTATTATATAATGGAGCTCCAATAAACACTCTGAACACCAGGCTTACTTGGGTATCAATACTTTATTCATATTGTTATACATCAATGCCAGGAGGGTAATATGTCCTGAGAACAATGGAAACTGCAAGTTTGAAACCCTCCCCAACTGCCCCAGTGTATCTCTTTCTTTGGCTGATTTTAATCTGTGTCCTTTCCATGTAATCAACTACAACCATGAATATAATAGCTTTCTGTGAATTCTCTGAGACCTAGTGAATTACTGAAACTGAGGGCAGTTTTGGGAAACCCCTCAAATTTGCAGTTGATGTCAGAAGAGAGGACAGTCTTGGGAACTCTGCCCTTAAACTTTGCAAATTAGCTAACTCCTTATTTGTAGAACTCAGAGTATAATATAGTATATGCATTAGGACCCCAACTTTATAAAAATAAATTTGTGCATGTGCCAAAAAAATTAGGTAACTCCAGGTCATACCAAACACATACTCAACAAGGTTCATGGTAAACAGTAGCTTAGGGAATTCCCCAGTGGTCCAGTAGTTAGAACTCCATGCTGTCACTGTGGAGGGTCTGAGTTCAACTCCTGGTCTGGGAACTACACAGTCCCAAGTCAGGGAACTAAAACCCCACAAGCCACATGGTCAAGAAACAAACAAACAAAAGGGGGATGAGAGATCATTAGTTCCAGCCCATTATTTCGGTAATGAAGAAACTGAAGCCTACAGAAAACAACAAACTTACCCAGTTCACCTGGTGGTTGACAGACACAGAGCATGGAACCTGGTGTCCTGGCTCCCACACATACCCCTCCACACTGACTCCTCAGCTTCTCTTTCAGGAGACACTACTTTTTCTTAGGACGCCAAGTTAAAAGTTATCGGACAGTTAAGTCGACCTTAACTCCTCAATACTTTAAGGTCAATATTAAGGGGAGAAATTATGACTCTCTTTTAAAAGCCACAGGAATATAGAGAAAAGGGAACCCTCTTATGTTGGTGAAAACATAAAGTGAAGCAGCCACTGTGGAAAACTGTGGGAATTCCTCAACAAAATTAAGAGGAGAACTATCATACGATTCAGCAATTCCATGCCTTGGTATTTATCCAAAGAAAATTAAAACACTAGTTAGAAAACAGGTATGTACCCCTAAGTTCATTGCAGCATTGTTTACACCAGCCAAGATATGGAAACAACCCAAGTGCCCATCAACAGATGAAAGGATAAAGACATGGTGTATACACACACACACACACACACACACACACACACACAGTAGAATATTACTCAACCCTAAAAGAAATGACATCTTGCTATTTGTAACAATATAAATAGACCCAGAAAGTATCATCTTTAGTGAAATAAGTCTGACAGAGAAAGACAAATACCATATGATTTCACTCATACATGGAATCTAAAAAAAAATACCCAAAGCACATGAACAAATGTAACAAAACAGAAAGGGGCTCATCAATCAGAGAATAGTAGTTAACAGAGGAGGGAGACGGGGGGCGGGGGAGAAATAAATGAAAGAGATTAAAGAGGTACAAGCTTTAGTTGCAAAATAAATGAGTTGTAAGTATGGAATGTATAGAGTGGAGAATATACTTGATAAGTAATTTGTCACATTGTGTGGTGACAGATCATAACTAGACTTGTGATCATCTTGAAACGTACAGAGAAAATTACTATGTCGCGTAACCTCAGGAAGTAACATAATGTTATAGGAACAATTATATTTCAAATACAAAAAAATCACACAAATAAACTTATAGAAAAAGATCAGATTTGTGATTACCAGAGGTGAGGAGTAAGGGAGCTGGATGAAGGTAGTCAAAAAGAAACTCCTATTTATAAGGTAAATAACTATTGGATGTATAATGGCTTCCCTAGTGGCTCAGAGGTAAAGAATTCATCTGCAATGCAGGAGATGCAGGAGACGTAGTTTCGATCCCTGGGTTGGGATGATCCCCTGGAGGAGAGCATGGTAACCCACTCCAGTATTCTTGTTGGGAAAATCCCATGGACAGAGGAGCCTGGTGGGCTATAGTTCATTGGGTTGCAAACAGTCAGACACGACTGAAGCCATTGAGCACGCATGCATGCAGAGATATAATGAACAACGTGATCAATATAATTAACCCTGCTGTACATCACATATGAAAGTAGTTAACCAAGTAAATCCCAAGAGTTCTCATTATGCAATTTTTTTTCTATTTCTTTAATTGGGCATCTATATGAGATGGTGGGTAATCACTAAACTCATTGGGAAAATCACTACACAGGATGTAAGTTAAATCATTGTGCCATACACCTTAAACTTACATAGTGCTGTATGTCAATTATATCACAATAAAACTGGAAGGGAAAAAAGTCCTAGGGCCCAACCCTGGATATAATTGAAATAAGCAAGCTCCTTGCTCTTCTTCATCTTCTTCAGCTTCATTTTCTCTCCCATGAGATGGGTCAGGGAAGAGCCACTGATGGACCTTATCATCACCCACCCCCAACCCCAATCCAAGGCTGCAGATGTCTGGGAAGAAAGCCTTTCAGCTTACTGAGTATCATCACTAATTGTCTTCTTCCTACATTCTGCCTCATTCTCCTTCTTTGGGATGAAGTTTCTAAGTATAGGCACCTTTGGAAGCTATAGGACATATCACAGTAATCTTAGCTTATTACATGGGAAAACATTTTGATAAGTTCAAAGTGCTATGCAAACAAGGATAACACCCTGGCCATAACTATACTTGGAGAAGGCAATGGCAACCCACTCCAGTACTTTTGCCTGAAGAATCCCATGGACGGAGGAACCTGGTGGGCTGCAGTCCATGGCGTGGCAAAGAGTCGGACACGACTGAGCCACTTCACTTTCACTTTTCACTTTCATGCATTGGAGAAGGAAATGGCAACCCACTCCAGTGTTCTTGCCTGGAGAATCCCAGGGACGGCGGAGCCTGGTAGGCTGCCGTCTATGGGGTCGCACAGAGTCAGACACAACTGATGCGACTTAGCAGCAGCAGCAGCAGCAGAATAACTATACTAGAGAGATAAATTATAAGAGCTAAATTCAAGCACTACTTAGACCTTGAACTTGGAAGCAAGTGTGAATATATTTTAAAACTCAATAAATATTTATGGGTATCATACAGAATGAAAATATCAACAACTGTATTAAACATCCTTCAAACAGAGACCTCTGTAATTTCCATTTGGCATCTGTAGCACTACAAGGATAAACAAAGTATGATAATCAAAGTTTATGAATTAACATCTGAAAAGTAGCATAAGGCCCTGAGTAGTGACTTTAACATGTTGAGGGTCACAGGTCCTTTCTGAGAATATAATGAGGATTTTGAATTCTCTCCTCAGACGAAATCATAGTTTAGAGCATTTCCTGCTTCCAATTGCTGACTCATTACATCTAGTTCATGGACAGAAAAAGGAGAAGAAAAGACCTAGGAACAAAGAAAGGCCCCAAGTTGAATGCAAGTTCAGAATTACAGATATTACTCCCCACATATATTTTTGGTGGTGGTTTAGTCGCTAAGTCATGTCCAACTCTTGCGGCCCCATGGACTGTAGCCTCCCAGGCTTCTCTGTCCATGGGATTCTCCAGGCAAGAATACTGGAGTGGGTTACAATTTCCTTCTCCAGGAGATCTTCTTGATCCATGAATCACATATATTTTTATAGAGAGACTAATAAAGGCTATCACACACATAGCACTTAATAGCAATGATGCAAAGCCAGATGGGAGACTCCTTTCTCAGATGGGTCAGTCAAGTGTAAGAGGAGAAGCGTTGAAGGCAGGACTTTTGAGTTCTAGACAGCTTGAGTTCAAATCTTGGTTCTGTTATTTCCTAGCACTGCAATGTTGGGCAACTTACTTAATTTCTCTGTTCTTCAATTTCATTTGCAAAATACCAATAATAGTATCTACTTCATAGGGTTGTTGTAAATATTAAATGAGTTCTTATATATAAAATATTTTAAAACAGTCCCTGGCACATAATGATGTTAAAGCTAAACAATGTTAGTGGTTGCTAGGAGGCACTGCAGACTGTCATTATTACATGCTTTGAGGTCTACATTCACATCAGATTTGTTCACTTTTCTGGTTCTCATTCTTGAGTTGCTTTGCCAGATGTGCTTCTTGTCCGCCGTACCTCCTTTTTTAAAAGTTAACTCAAAGACATGGTTTCATTACAAGCAAATGTGAAACTGCTCACGTCAGTGGCTCATGATGGAGGCATAGATTCATTCAACATCAATCATGCGCTACCTGTCTGCTGTGTGATTAGCACCAGTCTTCTCAGGTGTTGGAAAGAGACTCACATCCAAGTTGCAGAGATCAATGCTAAAATGCATGTGCCCATAAGAGACTAATCAAGTGTGGATTAACCACAGTGTAAGAATTTAGAGGTATTCACCTGGGTGAGAATGGACTCAACATGTACAATGGACAAACGACACACTTGATCCAGCTCTGAAGCAGGCCTAGCTACATAATTTGTGAGGCTTGATCCAACATAAAAGCATGGGGCCCTCTATTCAAAGAGTATAAGGAATTTCAAGACTAACAGCACAGTTTTAATACATAGAAGTGACATATACTGGATATGTCATTGCACCATGGGGCTGGCCCTGCCTTGAAGGTTGGGAGGACTCATGGAGAGATGCCAGCCTTTAGCAGATGGACACTTCCTAGACTATTGGCCATGTCATGCATATATCTACATCTGTGTCCTCTCTTCCACTTTTTCCTCCTAGCTAAAAAGATTTGGCTTATTTTTTTTCAACTTAGGAACATTCTAAGTATTCATTAAATTCCAGCTCAAGTCTTAGTTTAGAGGGCTTCCACGATGGCTCAGCGGGTAAAGAATCCACCTACAATGCAAGAGACACAGGAGACTCGATCCCTGTGGATCTGATCCCTGGGTTGGGAAGATTCCCTGGAGGAGGAAAAGGCAACCCACTCCAGTGTTCTTGCCTGAAAAATCCCATGGACAGAGAAGCCTGGTTGGCTACAGTTCAAAGGGTTGCAGAGAGTCGAAATGGCTGAATGACTAAGCATGTAAGATATAATGAAAAGAGTCCTGGACTTGAAATTAGAAGAGCTAGGATCAAGTCTGCTTTTCCCTGGCTCTGTATATGTCACTTATATGCATTAAAGCTCTGCTGTTAGTCTTGAAATTCCTTATACTGTTTGAATAGAAGGCCCTATGATTTTATGTTGGATCAAGCCTCACAAATTATGTGCTACTTCTGCTTCAGAGCTCGATCAAGTATGTCATTTGTCCATCTTACATGCTGAGTCCATTCTTGCCCAGGTGAATACCTCTAAATTCTTACACTGTGGTTAATCCACACTTGATTAGTCTCTTATGGGCACATAAATTTTTAGCATTGACCTCTGCAACTGAAATGTGAATTCCTATCCAGAACCTAAAAAGGCTAGTGCTAATCCCACAGCAGACAGGTAGTGTGTGATTTGAATCAGAGGTCAAATTGCCAACATCCGTTGGATCAGAGAAAAAGCAAGAGAATTCCAGAAAAACATCTATTTCTGCTTTATTGACCATGCCAAAGCCTTTGGCTGGGTGGATCACAACACACTGTGAAAAATTCTTAAAGAAATGGGGATACCAGACCACCTGACCTGCCTCCTGAGAAATCTATATGCAGGTCAAGAAATCTCTATGTAGGTCCATGTCAGCTAGAACTGGACATGGAATAATGGACTGGTTCTAAATTGGAAAAGGAGTACATCAAGGCTGTATATTGTCACCCTGCTTATTTAACTTATATGCAGAGTACATCATGCAAAATTCCGGGCCGGTTGAAACACAAGCTGGAATCAAGATTGCCGGGGGAAATATCAGTAACCTCAGATATGCAGATGATACCACCCTTATGGGAGAAGGTAAAGAGGAACTTAAGAGCTTCTTGATGAAAGTGAAAGAGGAGAGAGAAAAAGCTGGCTTAAAACTCAGCATTCAAAAAACAAAGATCATGGCACCTGGTCCCATCACTTCATGGCAAATAGATGGGGAAACAATGGAAACAGACTTTATTTTCTTGGGCTCCAAAATCACTGTGGATGATGACAGCAGCCAAGAAGCTAAAAGATGCTTGCTCCTTGGAAGAAAAACTACGACCAACCTAGACAGCATATTAAAAAGCAGAGACGTTACTTTGCCAACAAAGGCCCATCTAGTCAAAGCTATGGTTTTTTCAGTAGTCCTGTATGGATGTGAGAGTTGGCCCATAAAGAAAGCTGAGTGCCAAAGAATTGATGCTTTTGAACTGTGGTGTTGGAGAAGACTCTTGAGAGTCCCTCGGACTGCAAGGAGATCCAACCAGTCAATCCTATAGGAAATCAGTCCTGAATATTCATTGTAAGGACTGATGCTGAAGCTCCAATACTTTGGCCACCTGATGAGAAGGGCTGACTCATTAGAAAAGACCCTGATGTTGGGAAAGATTGAAGACAGGAGGAGAAAGGGATGACAGAGGGTGAGATGGTTGGATGGCATCACTGACTCAATGGACATAAGTTTGGGTAAGCTCTGGGATTTGGTGATGGACAGGGAAGCCTGGCATGCTGCAGTCCATGGGGTCGCAAAGAGATGGACATGACTGAGTGAACTGAACTGGAGGTCTGGGCAAGTCTCTTGACTTCTCTGATATTTAGTTGGGGAAACTGATTTTGAAAGTGTCTGATAGGATGAGGAAGGATTAAAAGGTATCACAAATAGACAAGATCCTTGAAATAATGATTTCTCATATCAATAAGGAGAAGGCAGTGGCAACCCACTCCAGTACTCTTGCCTGGAAAATCCCATGGATGGAGGAGCCTGGTAGGCTGCAGTCCATGGGGTCGCGAAGAGTCGGACACGACTGAGTGACTTCCCTTTCACTTTTCACTTTCATGCATTGGAGAAGGAAATGGCAACCCACTCCAGTGTTCTTGCCTGGAGAATCCCAGGGATGGGGGAGCCTGGTGGGCTGCCGTCTATGGGGTCGCACAGAGTCGGACACAACTGAAGCGACTTAGCAGCAGCAGCACTTTGTCCATAGAAATGATGGCTGCTGTTTATTGAATATCTCTGTGCCAGGGATTTAGTTCTTCGTGTAGTACAGGCAACCCTACAAGGTGATTAAAATAATGTCTACTTTACAGATCAAGAAACACACAGATTAAGAAACTCCTTTTTCTGTGTTTTCTACCTTTTGAGTGGTACCCACTGCCCACCATAGCTGCCCAAAACAGAAAACCATCCTTAATTTTTAACACCTTTCCTTCTATTGCACAGCTAGTCAGATGCCAGGTCCTATAAACCCCAGCTTCCTAATGGCCACAAAGCCTGTCCCCATTTACTGATTCACTCTGCCACTAGTTTAACTTGGGCCATTATTTTCCCTCAGCAACGTCTCTGCGGTAGCTTCTTAGCCAATCATCCATGCTCCATGTTGACACAAACATGATCATTTTAAAGTACAGATGTGGTCATACCAATTCCCTGCTTAAATTTCTTGAGTGGCTCTCTGTGACTACCAGGGAAAAAAAATCTAAGATCCTCAGCACAGCCTTTAAGGACTGGTTACTGTCTGCTTCTTTTCCCTTCATTTCATCCAGTCAGGTCTTCAGAGTCTACTCTGGAAGCCCCCATGAGTTCTTAAGGTTTCTTGCCTTGCCAAGCATTCCCTTGCCTCTGAACCTGTGTACATAGGTTTTCTTTGGCTTAAAATTTTCTTTCTTCTCATCCTCATCCTGGTAATTCATGGCCAAGGTGAAATCTTTCCCTCTGTGACCCCATAGCACCCGGGCATCCTTTTCTCTTTTCCTGTGACATCTTTGGGACCAGAGTCTGTGGACATATTCACTATTGTATCCGTACCTAATGCTGTGCCTGCCATAGGATAATGACATTCATTTGTTGACTTCTTGAATGAATAAAGGGATGAATGAAAGCCAAACTAGAAAGGCAGCTTGGAATATTACAAGAGAAGGAACCGAGAGCTTCATCACACACATCCACTTCTCTTTGTCCTCTAGGTCAAAATACATTGTCCCTTCAACTCCCTGAAAGCACCACACTCAACTGCAGGGCCTTTGCATCTGTCTGGAATGCCCCTTCCTCTTCCACCCAGAGTCAATGCCTCCTTATCCTTCACATTTCAGATTAGCTATCCTTTCAGCAGGGAAAGATGCTTGTCAATGCAAAGTCACCCTCTCTCTATGTTACTCTTCTAGCCCTGGGCATCTTTCCTGTATCATTCTTATCAAAATGTTATGTTTATGTCTATGACTGTTCATTTACCAGCGGTTTCCTTCAGTAAACAGTAAACTCCAAAGGACAAAATCATGTCTGCTTTTCATTCACTATTTGTAACCCCAGTGCCTAAAGTAAATACATTTTGTTAAATACATGAATTAAAAACTCTGTCTCATCAGCTATTAGTTGGCTCATTTCAGCACTGTGTTTAAAGTAGGGCTCAATACATAAGAATTGTTTATCAAATGAAAGATTAGAACTGATTTTCATTCCCAAGATTGTAAATAGCTGTTAACTAGTATGCTTGAATTAAATAAATTCATTCCGACAAATTTAGCAGTATTTGCATATATCCATGCCACCTTGTAATATGTTGATAGCTTTCCTTGAAATGAATATAAATATTGTCAAAAGAACCCCCATCTTCTTGGCTCTTGGACTGAACTGTATTAAGCAAATAAGGAGCTGCAAAGTCTATCTCTACCACAGGAAAGGACAATAGCTCTAATTCACAGATCACATAATATGCCCATAATTGGGAGACATCAAAACCTGTCATGTCAGAGATTAGCCAGTGATTCTTCAATAAGTAATTATTAAAATGGCAAAACAAACAGTCTGGAGGAGTCATTACTGCTTGTCCATTCACTGGGGCTAAATGATATTGACTAGATGGTGGCCTGACTCAGTTTTGTAATCCTCTGAAGGCTGAGTAAATAGAATAAGTGTAGACAAAAAAAAAAAAAACACAACCAGAGGGACTGAGAGAAACATTAAAGAGAGTTAATCTGAAGGTGAGCAGGGTTACACAACCTTCATAGTGTCTTTTGCCCCTTACTTTAAAGAAGTTGATAAGCAATGAAATTGTAAAAGCTGTTTATCTCAAAATCAAATCTGAAGGCATTTGATGCGTTTTTACCAAAACCAGGCATTATCCTCATTTCTTTATGTACGCATTTATCTCTCTCACTCATGACCACCCCATGAAGGAGATAATATTAGTATCACCTATTGGTGAGGCAACTAGGGCTCAGAGATGTTAATTATTTTAGAGCAAGTAGAATGAGGCAGGCCTGGGGTTCAAATCCAGGTTGACTTGACTCTTAATCAACAACTCCATCATAGTTCCACTTATATTTTCCTTTGGAAATTTCCATCCATGTAAATATTGATATATACAAACTGTTGGTAAAAAAATGAAGAGCTATTAATATAATCCCTATCATTCTTTGAAAAGAACACCTCAACAGTCACTGGAATAATTCTCTCAAAAAATCTGTTCAGTTTAAAGTGTCTTGTGAGAACTTATGAAACTATAAAGAAATCTGGGCTTTTTTGTTTAAAATTTTAAAAGATCCATTTCTGTGGGATTTTTTTTTTTTTTGGTGATTCATTTCTGTATTATTCAGAACATTATACACCTACACATTAAATAAGACTGAAGATTCCCAGATCTAAAGGCATGAGAGTGAGTTGTCAATACCTGAAAGCACGGAAACTCAGTATAACTGGGAGAAAGTGGAGGCTCAAACTGGCAAAAAAGATAGTCTTCTTGCTATAAAACAGTGTTTCAGGATATAGAAGTTGACCAACTAAAAGAGAGCGGGTTAGTCTTTGAATAAGGTGATAGTCTTCCGTGACTTAGGACAGATCAAAAAGGAAAAATTAAGGGTAATAGTGAATTGAACATACATTTATCATCTCTTTTCCCCAAGATCTCTTTAAAATGAAAACAAAGGAGGAAAGCAGATATAATCTCAAACAATAAGGAGGATATAAAGAGGGTCATTAAATGGACTATCGATGTTATGTGTTATGTGAGAAGAAAAGCAGATGGAAGGATAATGACAGATGAAGGGGAGAGATTGCAAAACCAAAAATGGCACCCATCGATTAATACCTGGAGACACCTAGAGAGGCTTAGGACTTGGAAACATCCAAATGACATGGGACGAAGGCTTAAAAAATGGAAGAGGGTGCTAAAGTTAAGATCTATGGAGAGAAAAATAGATTCACCTGCCCTTTAGGAGTAACTGCTTAACTCCTCTCCTTACCCCATCCGAGGAAAATCCAACAGAAGGTTCTTCCCTTTGGAAAAATAATTTAGTTAGTCTGGAGTGGATAAGAAGGCAAGTGTTGGGTCTTTCAAGTGAAGTGCTCTGCATTCTGGTGTTTAGGGATTCCAAAATACAAGATCGTCTCCCTGTGAGCTAACTCTACTATGGAGCCAGCCAGCCATCTGATCAGTCCTACCATATTCATTCTTACATATGACTGGGCAATATAAGATCATCTAGACAGTTCAGTAAAATGTACAATGTAAAAAAAAGATCAAGATAAACATTAAAAAATGGATACTGAGGGAAATAGATATACTCTTAGGAATAGAAACAAATTTTAATTAGCACACACATAAATTTTTTTTAAGAGTTTTTTTGATATGAATCATTTTTTCTAAAGTCTTTATTGAATTTGCTACAAACTGCTTCTGCTTTATGTTTTGATTTTTTTGATCCTGTGGATTGTGGGATCTTAGTTCCCCAACCAGGGAATGAATCCACACCTGCTACATCAGAAGGTGAAGTCTTAACCACTTGACCCCTGGGGAAGTCCCTGTATAGATTTTTTTTAAAAAAAGAGAATAAATCTACCAATGAAGAACAAGAAGCTATAAAAAAGGAACAAATAGAGAATAAGAAAAATCCATAGATTAAAAATATTTGGTAATTTGTTTTTAAATCACTAGAAGGTTAAAAGATATAGTCAAGGAACCGAAGCAGTGAAACATAATAGAGGGGCCAGAAATAGCGCCAGAAATAAAGCCATGCAGGTAAAGTCAACTAATGCTTGAAAAAGGTGCCAAGAATACACAATGAATGATATTGGGAAAACTGGACAGCCACATGCAAAAGAATGAAACTGGACCATTATCTTACAACATATACAAAAATCAAATAAATGTATGACCAGAATTAGTAAAATGCCTGGAAGAAAGCACAAGGGAAGGCTCTTTAATATTGATCTTGACAATGATTTTTTAAAAGTAGAGCACAAAAGCATAGGCAGCAAAGGCAAAAATAAACAAGTAGGACTACATCAAAATAAAAGTTTCTGCACAACAAAGGAAGCAATCAAAATGAAAAGGCAACCTATGGAAGGGGAGTTAGTATTTGCAAATTGTGTATCGGACAAAGACATATTCAAAATATATTAGAAATTCATATAACCCCGTAGCAAAGTAACAACTGGACTAAAACAAGATCAAAAGACTTAGAAAAATAATAGACACATGTATAACTGGAAAGGAACAAAACAAAGTATACCATACATTCCTGTTTGGAAACATCAAGAGCTAGGATTCTATAATATTTATTGAATCTGTGCGTTCTGAGTATGATGATGGAGATTCACCTTGCCCAAATGATAAATAGTTATCTCCAGTCTGAAACTGCATATATTTCCTGCTCAACAAATGACCAGCATGATGGTAGTTGAACTCAAACTAACCATATTGCTAATTCATCTGATTTCACACAGACATAAACTGGTTGCAGAAATATGACAAATAAAGACCTCTAAAAATCTGAAAAAAAGATCAAAGGAACTGAATAAACATTTTCCCAAAGAACATACAGATAGCCAGTAGGTACATGAAAAAATACTCAACATCAGTAATAGTCAGGGTAATGCAAATCAAAACCACAGGATATCACCTCAACTGTTAGGTTGAAAAGTTGAAAGATGACAAGTGTTGGTGAGAATGTGAAAAAATGAGAATCTTTGTAGATTGTTCATGGGGATATAAATTATTATAGCCATTATGGAAAGTTTCTCAAAAAATTAAAAACAGAGCTAACATATAGAACTCAGCAATCCCAATTCTGAGTGTATATCCAAAGGAAATAAAATCACTATCTCTAAGAGATACCTACACTCTCATGCTTGTTGCAGCATTATTCACAGTAGCCAAGGTATGGAAACATCCTAGTATCTGTTAATGGATGATAGATAAAGAGAATGTGATATAAAGTAGGCCCTCCATTTCTGTGGGTTTTGCAGCAGTGGGTTCAACCAACTGAGGATCAAAAACATTTGGAAAAACATTTTGCAGAAAGTTCTAAAAAGGCAAAACTGGACTTTCCTGGTGGTGCAGTGGATAAGAATCTGCCTGTCAACACAGGGGACATGGGATCGATCCCTGGTCCTGAAACAGCCTATATGCCATGGAACAACTAAGGCTGCGAGCCTCAACTACTGAAGGCTATGTGCCTAGGGGCTGTGCTCTGCAAAAAGAGAAGCCACTGCAATGAAAAGCCTGCACATAGCAAGAGTAGCCGCTACTCGCGACAACTAGAGAAAGCCCACACAAAAGCAATGTAGACCCAGCACAGCCATAAATAATACATAAATAAAATAAAAAGCAAAACTTGAATTTGCATTGTGCCAGCAACTATTTACTTTACAGTTACAGTGTGCTTATATGGTATCACATTTTATTAAGTATTGTAAGCAATCTAGAGATAGTTCAAAGTATACAGGAATTTGAGTGTAGGTTATATGCAAATACAATGCCATTTTATATAAGGGATTTTAGGTATCCATGGGGGGAGGGTGTTGGGGGATGGTCCTGGAACCAATTTCCCTTGGATACTGAGCGACAGCTGTATATATTGTTCCTTAAAAAATAAGATAAATAATGTAATATTATTCAGCCTTAGAAAGGAAATCATGCCATTTGCAACAACATGGATGAAACTAGAGGATACTTTTCTGTACGAAATAAGTCAGACACCAAAAAATATATACTGCATAATCTCACTTATATGTGGAATCTAAAAAAAAATAAAACTGAATTCATAGTAACAGAGAGTAGAATAGTAGTCACCAGAAGCTGGAGAATGAGAGCAATGGAGAGAAATTGATCACAGGGTAAGAACTTTCAGTTATAGGATGAATTCATCCTGGAGACCCAATGTAGAGCATGGTGACTATAGCTAATAACAACATATTGTACATTTGAAATTTGCTAAGAGAATACATATTAAGTGTTCTCACCGTACACAGTAGCTATGTGAGGTGATACATATGCTAAGGAGTTTGTGGTAATCATTTCACAATATACACGTATATAAAAATATCAAACTGAGAGAGTAGCATTGACATATATACACTACCATGTGTAAAACAGATAGCCAGTGGGAAGCTGCTGTATAACAGAGGGATCTCAGCTCAGTTGTCTGTGATGACCTAGAGGGGTCAGATGGGAGAAGTGAGAGAGAGTCTCAAGAGGGAGGGGATATATGCATGCTTACAGCTGATTCATATTGTTGTACAGCAGAAACTAGCACAATATTGTAAAGCAATTATCCTCCAGTTTAAAAAATCACATCACATATTAAATATATAGTTTTTATTTGTCAATTATATCTCAATAAAGGTGAAGCAAAAAGGGACAAAAAATATAAAGACAGAAATTATTAAGAGATGATATAATTAGGAAATTATTCTATGAAGCCCAACATCTAACTAATAGAAGTACCACAAGGAGATAATTAGGAAATCAAAAAGAAAGAAATTATTAAGGAAATATTTGAAGAATATGCATCTTCACTAAAGAATCAAAGAACCCATGTCTTCAGGATCAAAAGGAACAACTGGGTGTCCACATTGTTTTAGAAAGACCCACAGCTATGCAATCATTGTGAATTTTCAGAACACCAAGGATAAAGAGAAGTTCCTAAAAGTTCCCTGGAAGAAAACACAGACCATCTGTTTGGCAGTAACTTTAAGACTGTCACTGGAATTTACTCTTCAGCAACACTGGTCCCTAACAAACAGTGAAACAATAACTTAGAAATTCCAAGACAGAAAGATTTTCAAACAAAAATTTTATATTTTCAATGAAGTGGCTAAATAGTTGGAGAACCTAATGTTTATTTTGCTGTGCTATTCTTTTCGTAGATGCTTTACTGGAAATATCAACATTTCTCTTAGAGAAGAGGTATTTTCACCATTCAAAGATGAGAATTACTGATAGATCAACCCAATGAATAAGTGGCAGAGTCAGAAAATGTACCTGAGTCAGTGTGCCAGTCTTCTTTTGGAGCAAATCACTGGGCCTCTGAACACACAAAGGCAGCTTACAAGCTGAAGGAGCTACAGTGTGGAGTCATCCACTACTGGGACTTGGGGTGAGGGGGAAGACTTTTGCCATTTGTAAAGGAGCTTTGTGTTCTTGTTCTACCTGGGCAACTTTTAAAGCTCAGTGTTTCACTTGACAACATGGGTAAGTATGGTTAAAGAGATTTCATAAATTGAGGCACATCTAATTTTGAAGTCAAACATGATCAAGCAGCTCCCATTAAATGTCACCAGCTTATTGGTGCTAACTTAATATATCAGTACAAATAAATCCAAACTAAAGCACAGACTCCTCTACATTTTAATGCTCTCTTTTGATTTCAGCCTGTCTCCTGGATCCCATTTATTTATTCATGAAACAGATAGGCCTTATATCTGAGGACTTTCCCTAGGTGCTAAGTCAACAATGATGAATGAAATAGAAAGTCTCTGTCCTCATGAAACATTCAGTCTATGAAAATAATGAACAGGATTCAGGGAAAGAAAAGAAAGCAAGGGTTGGGAGACTTGGGGAGAATCCTCAGACAAGGGCTCTCAAGAAGGTTAACATTTAGTTAATTCAGAGGATCCAGCTATGTGAAAGGTTGGTGTGATGGCTGGAGCATTGCAAGAAAGGGAACATAGTTCAAATACCCCAAAGTGAGGAACCAGCTTGGAGGGTTCAAGAAACTGCAATATGGGGCCAAAATAATGGAAAACAAGGATGGCCCAAGATGACACTGGAAAGGCAAATAGAATCATTATGTATTAGGCTATTATAAGAAATTAGAATAAAACACAAGGTATAATGGAAAACCTCTGAAGAAATTAAAGCACAGAAGGGACATGAGTTGATATACGGTCCCGGGTTTTATCTGCTTTAAGGACCTCATGCATCAAAATCACAAGCCTCAGAAATCACCTTCCTTGCCCTCAAAAGCTCCACTTCTTCCCCTTCCTCCCCACGTCCTCACATCCTTTCAAATATTTACTGAGAATCAATTCTTTGTCAAAATACTTCCTCGGTCCCTATACTAGTCAAATGGCAAAATATCATTATTTTCACATTTTCAATGTTCTCACCCCCAAAGCCAGTCAGCAGCTAAATTTTTTAACTTTATTGCAAACTGTTTCTCCAATTTTGCCTTGTTCAAGTTTTTATTACTGCTGATTTACTATTAATAGTTACAGCAACAGCACAACAATAACAACAACTACGACAAAAACTTATAATACAGACAGTGCTTACTATGGAGTAGTCTTTGTTCTATGCTTTTTCTGTAAATCAACAGAGTTATTTCTCACAAAATTCTGAGAAGTCTGGCTCTGGATATATGATGGTACACTGTTTCTTTAGAGTGTTCTTAACTGGTTGCCATTTCTCTATCCTCTTTCCAATCCATCGTACCCATTTTATTGACAGATTGATTTGACCCACAAGAAACTCTCTCAACTAAAAGCCATCTATGGTTTCTAAATGTTTTCCGGAAAACCACATTCCTTAACACTATCCACATGATCTGGTTCAACCCTCTACTTCCCAGTTCACAGTCCACTTCTTCTCTACACATAATAAATGTTTGCTACAATGGAATCAATATATTTGTAATGATCCTAATGTAGTAATTCTCAAGCTGTGTTCTGAGCACCTCAAGGCATCTCCGAAGACCCTTGAGGGGATACACAGAACAAAACTACTTTCATAATAGTTAGGTGTTATTTGCCCTTTGACTATCATTCTCTCATGAGTATACAGTGGGGTTTTCCAGAGGCTATGGGATGTGTGAATTCACAACGGAAAATACAGAAGCAAATATGAGACTCCAGATGTCTTCTACTGAGCCAGACACACATTAAAGAGTTACCAAAAAAATAAAGCAATCCTACTCTTACTATTCACAAAACTTGTTATTGATGTTAACATGCAATAGATTATTTTAAAAGAAGTTAATGACTATTTATAAAGTCTATGTTTTAATTTCTAATCCCGAGTACCTCAAATGGTAAAGACCCCACCTGCAGTGCAGAAGATCTGTGTTCAATCCCTGGGTTGGGATGGTCCCCTAAAGAAAGGCATGGCAACCCACTGCAGTGTTCTTGCCTGTAGAATTATGGGGATAGAGGAGCCTTCAGTTTGGTTCAGTTGTGTCCAACTCTTTGCAACCCCATGGACTGCAGCACACCAGACTTCTCTGTCCACCATCAACTCTCGGAGCTTACTCAAAATCATGTCCATCAAGTCGGTGATGCCATCCAACCATCTCATCCTCTGTTGTCCCCTTATCCTCCCACCTTCAATCTTTCCCAGCATCAGGGTCTTTTCCAGAGAGTCAGTTCTTCGCATCAGGTGGCCAAAGTATTGGAGTTTCAGCTTCAGCATCAGTCCTTCCAATGAATATTCAGGACTGATTTCCTTTAGGATGGACTGGTTGGATCTCCTTGCAGTCCAAGGGACTCTCAAGAGTCTTCTCCAACACCACAGTTCAAAAGCATCAATTCTTCGGCACTCAGCTTTCTTTATGGTCCAACTCTCACATCCATACGTAACTACTGGAAAAACCATAGCTTTGACTAGATGGACCTTTGTTGACAATGTCTCTGCTTTTTAATATGCTGTCTAGGTTGGTCATAGCTTTTCTTCCAAGGAGCAAGCGTCTTTTAATTTCATGGCTGCAATCACCATCTGTAGTGATTTTGGAGCCCCCCAAAATAAAGTCAATCACTGTTTTCATTGTTTCCCCATATATTTGCTATGAAGCCATAGGACCGGATGCCATGATCTTAGTTTTCTGAATGTTGAGTTTTAAGCCTACTTTTTCCTCTCTCCTCTTTCACTCTCATCAAGAGGCTCTTTAATTCCTCTTCTCTTTCTGCCATAAGGGCGGTGTCATCTGCATATCTGAGGTTATTGATATTTCTCCTGGCAATCTTGATTCCAGCTTGTGCTTTATCCAGCCCGGCATTTTGCATGATGTACTCTGCATATAAGTTAAATAAGCAGGGTGACAATATACAGCCTTGACGTACTCCTTTTCCCATGTGGAGCCATTTGGATCTCTGGTTTCTCTGACTTTTCTAAATCCAGCTTGAACATCTGGAATTTCATGGTTCACATACTGTTGAAGCCTGGCTTGGAGAATTTTGAGCATTACTGTGCTAGCCTGTGAGATGAGTGCAATTGTGCGGTAGTTTGAGCATTCTTTGGCATTGCCTTTCTTTGGGATTGGAATGAAAACTGACCTTTTCCAGTCCAGTGGCCACTGCTGAGTTTTCCAAATTTGCTGGCATACTGAGTGCAGCACTTTCACAGCATCATCCTTTAGGATTTGAAACAGTTCAACTGGAATTCCATCACCTCCACTAGCTTTGTTCATAGTGATGCTTCCTAAGGCCCACTTGACTTCACATTCCAGGATGTCTGGCTTTAGGTGAGTGATCACACCATCGTGGTTATCTGGGTCATGAAGATCTTTTTTTTGTATAGTTCTTCTGTGTATTCTTGCCACCTCTTTTTAATATCTTCTGCTTCTGTTAGGTCCATACCATTTCTGTTCTTTATTATGCCCATCTTTGCATGAAATGTTCCCTTGGTATCTCTAATTTTCTTGAAGAGATCTCTAGTCTTTCCCATTCTACTGTTTTCCTCTATTTCTTTTACTGATCACTGAGGAAGGCTTTCCTATCTCTCCATGCTATTCTTTGGAACTCTACATTCAGATGGACATATCTTTCCTTTTCTCCTTTGCCTTTCATTTCTCTTTTCTCAACTATTTGTAAGGCCTCCTTAGACAACTATTTTGCCTTTTTGCATTTCTTCTTCTTGCGGATGGTCTTGATCACTGCCTTCTGTACAATGTCATGAACCTCTGTCCATAGTTCTTCAGGCACTCTGTCTATCAGATCTAATCCCTTGAATCTATGTGTCACTTCCACTGTATAATCATAAGGGATTTGATTTAGGTCATACCTGAATAGTCTGGTGGTTTTCCCTACTTTCTTCAATTTAAGCCTGAATTTGGCAATAAAAAGTTCATGATCTGAGCCATGGTCAGCTCCAGGTCTTGTTTTTGCTGACTGAATAGAGCTTCCATCTTTGGCTGCAAAGAATATAATCCATCTGATTTCAGTGTTGACCATCTGTGATGTCCATGTGTAGTCTTCCATGTGTAGAGGAGCCTGGCAGGCTACAGTTCATGGAGTCACAGTCGGACATGACTGAGAGACGAACACACTAAAGTAAATATAAACAGATATTCCATACATAAATCAAAGTTCTTTGGGGTCCTCAATAATTTTTAAGGTGGTAAAGAAGTCATCAAATAGTCTGGGAACCCATGTTCTAATGGTTAAGAGTATATGCTTTAAAGTCAGATTGATCTGGAGTTTTAAATCCTGAAGATATATTTTCTGACCTCAGGAAAGTTTAAGTTGCATCAGAATTCTCAGTCTCAATAGGAAAATAGGGATAATCATTACAAACTTTATTAAGAAAGTGCTTGAGCCAGAGTTGGCAAACTGTACACCCAGAATAAATAGTAGATTCTGCCAATATCATGATCAATGTAACAATTACATTTATTGTTATTTTCTGAATATGCGCTGGCTTCCTGTCTCTGAGTTATTAGTGATATTCTTGTCTATACATAGACTGTTCTCCTAGAGACTTCTCACTCAGCCCCCTGACCCCACCAAAAGCCAACTACAGTAGGGTAATATTTTGTAGAATTAAGAGGTAACTCTCAGTCTTTCTCAAACTTATCATTTGGTCAGAAGAAGTAGCCTTCTTTGTACACACAATTTAGAAAGACGATAAAGCCAGAAAGACCAAAATGTTATATTCTTTGTTAGTTTCTAATTGGATTTTTATAAAACTTATAGCAGGGATATTAACCTTCAAATCTGGTGCCTGAGATGGGAACAAAAAGGATTTTTGAAAATCAAAAGCTTGGCTTTAAATACTTAGCAGCAATGCCTGGAAGACTGAAAACTTGGCATTAATTCTATGAGGAAGAAAAAAAGGGAAGGATTCAAATTGATTGCATAAGGGCATTATTACTAAAGGTGACCAAAGTCTGACCAAGAGGCAGGAAGCAGGAAGATGAGAAGGGCTAATCCAGTACTTGGGTCCCCTGAGTCTTGGATAAGGCTCATTAAGCCCAGTCCTAGGACAGACAGATGAGTGATAGAAAGTACAGATGTGTTGTGGGAAATCTCAGATAACAGTGGGAACTTGTGCCTCAAGTTCTAAACTATGGTCCAGAGGGGCTGTGAGCTGCTGTGAGATGGAGAAACCTCACGTCTAATCAATGTGGTGCCCAGTGACAGATGTAACGACTCTTCACGTCAACCAGCTGACTACATCTGCTCAGAATCTTGCAAACTCAGCATAGGGTGAAAGAGACTACTAGTTCCTACAGGTCCCTGAGAGATAAGTAGAAATATTATGAACACACTGGTGGACCCAAGGTGCCAGGAGTGAAAATGCACATGTGGACAATGAACCAGGGGTCACTGCAAGGCCATGTCCAGCAGCAGCAAATATTAACATTAACACCAGGGACCAGATTTTAAAAAATCATTCCCATGGCAAGACTGTGAGAAAATATAAACTAAACATAACTGATAAAGAATGTATATCTACCATATCTAAAACAAATCTTACAACTCAATAATATAAAGACAACCTGACAAAAATAGGGACAAAATAGATGAAGATGCTTCATCAAAGAAAATATACAAAAAGCAAGTAAGTGCAAGAAAATACATTCAACACTACTAATCATTGGAGAAATGCAAATTAAAACCACAATAAAAGCACTGCCCATCTACTACAGTTGCTAAGACTAACCGTATCAAGTGTTGGTGAGTGTGTGGAGCAATTGGAACTCTCATACATAACTAGCTGGTGGGAATGCAAAATGCTATTACTTTAGAAAATACTTCGTAGGTTCCTGTAAAGTTAATCACACACCATTCCATATACTCCTAGATATTGATTTGAGAGAAGTAGAAACATATGTCCATCCACACAGATATTTGTATTTTAATGTTCACAACACCTTAAAATTGTTATGAACATTAAAATACAAAGCCTCAAACTGGAACAACCCAAATGTCCACCAAATGGTGAATGCTGCTGTCATCTACATCAATTAAAAGGACCTCGCTGCCGACAAATGCAACACAGATGATGTCTCAAAATCAGTGCAGTAAGTGAAGTAAGTCGGAAACAAAATGTTACATGCTGTGTTGATTCTACATTGTAAAAAAGGCAAAATCATGGTGACAAGATGTATTAGACCTGATGGGGGAGAAGTAAGTTACCCCTGGACCTAGAGCAAGATGAGTTCTACCTAGAAGTGGATGTTACAGGGATAAAGGCCAGGACAGAAGATCAGAAATGTGAGATACTTCTCAGCTGATTCACTGAGAACAGAGGATGGAAGAGGGATGCTTTTCTGATAGGGAAGGGGGAAGGTGAAGGAGGGTGGGGGGTGTGTGAAATTGAATGTTCACTTCCTAAATTATCAGCACAAATCTGAAAGTCATTGGGTTATACATTGGCAAAACAACATCTGACATTTGCTGAAGTAGAAGGTAAAAATCAAGAAATAAATCTGCATTTTGGGGTACCAGTGAGTTGGTGGACTGTTGTGGCACATACAGCAAGCCATCTTTGTGCCCCTTCCTGAAGACCCAGCACAAGCAGGGCTTTCTCCTGGACCTGGGTCAAAATGAGTATTTCCTGTATTAGTGTTGTGAAAGGTTGGCTTACATTCTCATCACAGAAATTTTCAGTAGCAGATAAAGAATGCTTGTGCAGTTCGTGTCATTACAGAGGAGCCAAACTGACAAGAGCATCCATGTGTTGTCTGGTCCTCACAAAGCTGGAGAAGGTGCTGAGGGCAAGGTGGGTGTGAACATTCTCTCACTGGCTGCAGAGCGGTAAACATTAGCCCATGACTGCCCAGTTCCCTTCGTTGGGAGGGCCCCTCCTCCCTGGCCCAAAATAAATGCTGGTTTGTCAAGATCCCACTCAGTTCCTTCCTTCTCCCAAGTCACTTTCATCATTTATGCCTTTGAAATCCTGTACTACTTTATTACTTAGAACTGGTGACTTGTTTCCTGTTGTTTCATACGTGTTTACCCTACCTCTCCAACCTAATTGTGAGGTTCCTGGGAGCATATTTCACACCCACAGTAGGTAGCACTTGGTTAGACATTCAAACTGCCTGATCAGTGTTTGGCAGCACTGCATTCCCTGGGAGGAAAACCACATTTCCCCTTCCTTATAAATAATGACCTTAGAAATATGCAAAGCAGTGCAGCAGGTACTATTTTATAAACAAGTTCAAAGTCAAGTTCTTGATATACCACTCCCACATTTCTCATCCAAAAATCAATCAATATGGTTCCTAAAATCACGGTACCCAAAGTGACACAGGTACCTCAGGGCATCACAGCAAATGGACAGGGGTGCCGTGGCAGATTTGAGAGAGAAACACATATGTCAGACGCCAGGAAAATTATTAGCTTGAGGTAGATCACAGTCTCAACATTAAATTGTGCTACGTGTCACATCTTTGCAAAGCATGGTTTTTAGCAGCTGCTGTGATTCAATCCAAGTATGGTGGGAAAATGAACGTGTAAGGGCAAATGTGATTTCAAGGCTTAAGAAACTGTTCTGTGATTAACAGATGCACACATTCCATTAGCAAGAACCTGTGATTACTGAAAAGTTAAATAGAAAAAACCTTTATTCATATATACATCTATTTTTTAAAATGCTACTAAATTCTTTGTACATAAATATGTATTAAGTTATTCTAACCTAATTACTTAATAAAGTAATTGTTGGCATTTCTTTTGGCATCACTGAGACACAATCAGAGCTCTGTGAACTAAGAGAGTTTAGAGGACTCTGCTCTGTAAGGTTCATATGATCGTTCCTACGTTCTAGAGAAGAGGCTGATAACCTAGGGGACGGAAGAATTTGTCCAGGGACACACGCAAGTAAATGCTAGACCTGGGATTCAATGTCAGGTTCCCTTTGATGTAAAACGCATGCTCCTAACCTACTAGGTTTACTTTAGGACCTTGAGATCAGCCCCTGGAGACAGTCACCAAAGAAAAAGCAGATGGAGAAGTATAGCTAAAAGTGGGAGAAGAGTTCCCTTGGGGCTAAGAGAGGGCAGCGGGACATCACACAAAGAAGTGGGGTCAGTGACCCCAGCTGTTTCTAACCACCAACTATTCCCACAGTAGAAATTTACACTGAGAGATTAAGTGACTTACTCAAGGTCCCATGGGGACCCCATCCATCCATTCTCCTAGACTATGATTCCCTTCCCCTATTAAAGCCACAGGAAAGAGGGAGTAACAGTATTAGCTTGAGCACTTCTTGAATTTAGTTCATTAGTTTCTGGGTGTCCCTGGATTTCCATTCTAACCTCAATCTACTTCAAGGAAGGACAACGTGATCCTTTTCTTATCCTGATGATCTGTGAGCGAGCATTTTCCTCACAATTATACATGTATTATTATCCTCTTAAGAGGTCAGCAAAACCTTTCATTTTAAAATTTGATTTATTTGCATCCATAATCTTCCTGTTAGTTAGACAATCTGCATAATACCTTGGCATGAAATAGTTTAACAAGGCTTTCCAAAATATAGAAGGAAGGCTCCTTAATAATAGAAGGCATTAACTCTCTTAACCAGGGACCCATTTGCAGATTAAATTTGCCAAAAGGTCAGCCTGCAGCTGCCACTGTGTGGCAAGACCCACGTGTCCTCCGTGTCATATACTGTGACATATCTTGAGAAGAGTCAGGGTCTTTTCCAGTCTGCTGATTCTCTGTTTCAATTAGAATAGATTTAAGAGTCCCCAAGCTCTGGTTTCTAGGTGGCCTTGCACAATATTATTAATAATTCAATCATACCTGTGCTGATAACAGATTACATTTCTACCACCACCTCCCCCCCACCCCACACACAGAAAACAGATTAAGGACTACCTCATAGCTAATTTCTTTAGCAGTTTCCTATCTGATTGACATCCATTTATCTAATTGCAGAAAGAAGATTTAATTTTCAGTCTGTTGGCTTAAAATTAATGGGAAAAACCTGTTTACTTTTTAAATATTTGACTCATTCTTTCTCATCTCTCATATAATGTTGAGATAGTCCATTTCACGGGCTGAATCCTCTATTTTATCAGTTTTCTCCCTCTGAATTCATTGCAGCTCAGTGTGGCTATTTACAATTTGAAGTCTAATATGAAATTTAATCTTTCATGGCAAATAATTTCATTTTTATGGGAACCCAGCAATGAGGAGGGCAGCTAAGTGTTTGTTTGGAAATTCTTTTTTTTAATTAAAATTTTTCTTTTCATCTTTTAATTATATTTGTATGAGAAGATGATTGTTAACAGAACCTATTGTGGTAATGATATCCCAACACATGTAAATCAAACCGTCATGCTATACACCTTAAACTTATACAGTGATGTATGTCAATTACATTTGAATAAAACTGGGGGGAAAACCCACAAAATTTTAGAAATAGAAAAGAATTTTAGGAACTCTCTAGCCCTGGGTTCAAAACCTAGTTTGATCATTTACAAACAGCGAAATAACCCAGAACAGGTTGACTCAACCTAGTTTCTAGATAGAGTGGGACAAATGAGGTTCCCAGGGTGCAAAACTGAAGGAGGTATTTACTGTCAGAGTTGTGACACGACCCTGTCAGTAAGTACATCCTTCTGAACTTTTACACTGTAGGCTTGTAGCTTGCTTCACTCCAGTGTTAGCCCTGAGCTTGAAACATCAAGTGCCCTATCTGCTAGCAGCAGTCCCCGGTCTTTTTGGCACCAGGGACCAGTTTCACGGAAGATAATTTTTCTGTGAACCAGGTTGGGGGGAAGAGTTTCAGGATATTCAGGTACATTACATTTATTATGCACTTTATTTTTATTATTATTATATCAGCTCTACCTCAAATCATCAGGCATTAGACCCTGGAGGCAGGGACCCCTGTGCTAAGAGGATGAAATTAAATAATTCACATAAAGCCCTTAGCATATTGCCTGGCACACAGCAAGCACCCAGTAAATGTTCAATGATGTTACTATTAATAATAATTTGTTATTAATTAAATGTTGTATGTGCTCCTTCCCAATTCATATACATTGAAACCCCAACTCCCAGTGTGGTGGGATTTAGAGATGGGGCCTTTGGAGGTAGGTGAGTTCACGGGAGTAGGGCTCCCATGATGGGATTAGTGCCATAAGAGGAGGAGGAGATTGACACGCACTCTGTCCCACCATGTGAGGAGACAGTGAGACAGTGGCTGTCTGCAAGCCAGAAAGAGGGCTCTCACCAGAACCCATCATGCCAGCATCCTGGTCTTAGACTTTTAGCCTCCAGCCAGAACTGTGAGAAATAATAGTTCAACCCACCTAGACTATTGTATTTTATTATGACAACACAAGCTGATTAAAACAATGATGTTGTATCATGCAATCCTGCCTTTTAATGGCTTCTTATGGTCTTTTAAAAATAAAGTATAAAATCATTAACATGTCCCCACAGTGAAGTATGGTCTGGTCCCTATATTTCTTTCTAAAAGTATTTTCTAATACTCTCTCTGAAAATCTCTGCTGTCTAAACACACGGGTCTTCCTTTGGGCTCTTGAATGTATCATGCTTAATACCCCTCTGCCTACCATAGGACCTTGGCATAGGCTGTTCCCTGTCAAAAATGCTTTGCCACCCCCCTTTCACACAGTTAACTCTGCTTCATCCTTCATATCACACTTCAGTCATTGTTTCCTTAGGGTCTAGATCAGCTCTGTCAGATACTTCTTTCACCTTTAAAATAAATCATAGTTGGTATTTATTTGATTATTTGATTACTTAAATTTAAAGGCATTTTAAATTACTTAAATTTAAAGGCACAGGGAGGAAACAGAGGGTGAGATGAATTGGGAGATTAGGACTGACATATATACACCACTATGTATAAGATAGATAGCTAGGGGGAAGCTGTTGTACAGCACAGGGAGCTCAACTCGATGCTCTGTGATGACCTAGAGGGGTGAGAATAGGAGGGGCATGGGAAGGGAGGTGATGTGTGTACACATATAACTGCCTCACTTCATTGTACAGCAGAAACTAACACAACATTGTAAAGCAATTATAATCCAATTAAAAAAATAAAGAGATTAACCCTGGAAAGCAAAAACAAAAACATCATATTGCCAGTGCTCCATCTTTGACAGGGCTATCCTAAGCCAGGCATAGGGCAGGCACTACCTCACACGGGAGACTGCTGCCTTTTGTATCAACAGTTCTTACTACTTATTTTTCCTCATAGAAGGGCAAATGACTCTTTTCTCTACATGGCCACACCTCCATCCTATTTTCTTCTACATGCAGCCACCTTCTTTGTATATTTCTTAGTTCGTAAGAAACTTGTTGAGAATGGGTAGCACATCAAGCTTGGTTGGGTTAACACAGTGAATAAAGGTACCCTCTCTGCACTTAGGTTCTCTCCACAGAGGGGGAGATGAATCAGGCATAGTGCTCAGATTTAAGACACGTGTACATGCTCAGTTGTGCCCGACTTTGGGACCCTGTGGGGCACTTTGTCCATGGCATTCTCCAGGCAAGAATACTGGAGTGGGTTGCCATTTCCTCCTCCAGGGATCTTCCCAATCCAGGGATCAAACCTGTGTCTCCTACATTGGCAGGCAGGTTCTTTACTACTGAGCAACCTGGGAAGCTCTTGGATTTAAAACAGTATGTGTTAAATTTTGTAAGAGAGGTACAAGGTAGCCTAAGGAGAGGCATCTTCTCATTTGAGGAATCAATGGCCAATTCCTGAAGAAGGTGACAATTCCTAACACCTGAAGAATAAGTAGGAGTTATATACCAAAGAGCAGACGGAAGAAAACCAATATTTTCAGGACAGACAAAGGTTGCTGAGACATTCTGCACGTTCACAAAGAGATGACACAGTTTACAATCTCTTTTGTTCTTTCAATTATTGTATGCATTCATTCATTTATTTATTCATTCATAACAAACCTCCAAGTACTACCTTGGTATGGAAATATAATAGGAAAAAAGACAGATCCTGTGCTCTTTGGGAGATTATATACTGGTACATTTAAATCCTATCTATATCCAAGAAACTTTCAAGAACCATGCAGGGAATGTTGCTAAAACTGCCCTGTGCCAAGAATTGTAGTAGATATCTGCCTAGTGTTTCATTTCTGGCCATTACTGAAATGCAGTGGTCCTGAGGTGACTGTCTGCTCTGAGGGTAAGATGTTTAGAATTAGAAGCAAGACTAAGTTTATATTTGATTGGAAGTGTCTATTTACTGTGATTTCAGAGCATAGAGAGAGCCAAGTACTTAAAACAAAAACAATGCTACCTAAATGCTTGTTCTTGTTATTACTCAGGAGCATAGAGAAGGCAGAAGGGAAGAAGGACTGGTGCTTTGAAAAAGACATTCTTCACAAAGAATACATAGCATTTGGACTTCCCTGGTGGTGCAGCGAATGAGAGCCTGCACAATGCAGGGCACATGGGTTCAATTCCTGGTCTGGGAAGATCCCACATGCAGTGGGGCAGCTGAGCCCATGGGCCACCAAATACTGAGGACCAGGGGCCCTAGAACCTGTACTCAGCAACGAGAGAAGCCACTGCAATGAGAAGTCCACGCACCACAACTAGAGAGTAGCCTTGGCTTGCCACAACTAGAGAAAACAGGTGCACAGCAATGAAGACCCAGCACAGTCAATAAGTAAAATAAAAGAACATATTGTGTTTGAGAAAGAGAGGGGAAATCCCTAGGGCTTATTGTCTCTGATTTGAGTGATTGGTCGTTTTAGCCCAACATTTCAAGCCAGCGCTACATCCACGGCAGAAACATTCAAGGAAGTTCTTAGCTTAGTTAGAATGGAAAGAAATAGAGGCCAGTATGTGTTTCCAAGGAGACTGAAACTCTTTCTCATCCAAGGCCTCTCTATTTTCTGAATTTCAAGGATTTTTCTAAATTTGTCACCTTAAAACAATCCCTTCAACCTTTCAAATCTCTAATTTACCTTTATCCAAAGACCCCACAGGGCATGGTCCATGAATTATATGATTATCTCTATTTGAAAAGATGGAACTATATTGAGACATGGAGAATTGAGTAACCCATTCATACTCTCTAGTAAATACAATAGATATATTTCAAATACCATTCAGTACTTCATGGCAAATAGAAGGGGAAAAAGTGGAAACAGTGACAGATTTTATTTTCTTGGGCTCCAAAATCACTGCCGACAGGGACTACAGCCATGAAATTCAAAGATGCTTCCTCCTTAGAAGAAGGAAAGCTATGACAAACCTAGACAGCGTATTGAAAAGCAGAAATGTACAACTCTATACCAGAAAAACAACCTAATCAAAAAGTGGAGAAAAGACCTAAACAGACATTTCTCCAAAGAAGACATACAGATAGCTAACAAACACATGAAAAGATGCTCAATACTGTTCATTATTAGAGAAATGTAAATCAAAACTACAACGAGATATCACCTCACACCAGTCAGAATGGCCATCATCAAAAAGTCTACAAACAATAAATGCAGGAGAGGGTGTGGGGGAAAAGGGAACCCTTTTGCACTGTTGGTGGGAATGTAAACTGATACAGCCACTATGAAAGATGGTATGGAGATTCCTTTAAAAACTAGGAAAAAAAACCACCATATGACCCAGCAATCCCACTATGAGGCATATACCCTGAGGAAACCAAAACTGAAAAAGACACATGTACCCCAATGTTCACTGCAGCACTATTTACAATAGCTAGAACATGGAAGCAAAATAGCTGTCCATTAACAGATGAATGGATAAAGAAGCTGTGGTACATATACACAGTAGAATATTACTCAGCCATAAAAAGGAACACAGTTGAGTCAGTTCTAATGAGGTAGGTGAACCTAGAACCTATTATACAGAGTGAAGTAAGTCAGTAAGTCAGAAAGAGAAAGACAAATATTGTATCCTAACGCATATATATATATATGGAATCTAGAAAGATGGTACCAAAGAATTTATTTGCAGGGCAACAATGGAGAAACAGACATGGAGAACAGACTTATGGACATGGGGAGAGGGGAGGAGAGGGTGAAATGTATGGAGAAAGTAACATGGAAATTTACATTACCATACGTAAAATAGATAGCCAACAGGAATTTGCTGTCTCAGGAAACTCAAACAGGGGCCCTGTATCAACCTAGAGGGGTGGGATGGGGAAGGAGATGGGAGGGAGGTTCTCGAGGGAGGGGATATATTTATACCGATGGCTAATTCACGGTGAGGTTTGACAGAAAACAACAAAAATCTGTAAAGCAATTATCCTTCAATTAAAAAATAAATTAAAAAAAAAAAAAAAAGCAGAAACATCACTTTGCCAGCAAAGGTCCGTATGGTCAAAGATACGGTTTTCCTAGGAGTCTAGGAGTACAGATGTGAGTGTTGTACCATAGAGAAGGCTGAGCACCAAAGGACTGATGCTTTTGAATTATGGTGGCTGGAGAAGACTCTTGAGAGTCCCTTGGACAGCAAGGAGATTAAACCAGTCAATCCTAAAGGAAATCAACCCTGAATATTCATTGGAAGAACTGAAGCTGAAGCTGAAGCTTCACTACTTCAGCCACTTGATGTGAAGAAACAACTCACTAGAAAAGACTCTGATGATGGGAAAGATTGAGGCAGGAGGAGAATGGGGTGACAAGAGGATGAAATGGTTGGATGGCATCAATGACTCAATGGACAGAAATTGAGCAAACTCTGGGAGACAGTGAAGGACAGGGAAGCCTGGTGTGTTGCAGTCCAAGGGATCACAAAGAGTCGGATATGACTTAGCGACTGAACAACCACCACCACCAATCAGTAATTCAAACTCAAGGACTAAAAAGTAAACTCTTAAATCCTTTAACGAATTCGACTGTAAGAAGATATCATTTAAAGCAATGAGACTACTGACAACCCATTTATTTCCTACGTTTTACTGAAATGGATCTAACTAGAGCTTTCCACTCTCTATGTGTATATATATATGATCTCTGGTAAGATTTTCAGCTGGGTTCACCCAACTCCAAATATATGGGTTATGAGGAATCAGCAGAGAAAATGACATATGATGCAGAGCAGGTGGCTTTGAGAGGCAATATTAACTATGTATATATGAAATCACAACAAGTATAAATATTTAATTTCCAGTGTTTGAGAGAGAGAAGAGGGTTTCTTTGCAAGTAGACTTCAATGCATATGTACATTAATTATAATTCATGACATGCCTCACACAAATCATAATTTCAGAAAATGATGCAATCATTTCAAACCAATATTGACACTTGGAATGTTACAATACTTTTAAAGATCAATTGCAGTATATTTTCTCTTTCCTCTAAAGAGGGCCTTCAGTCATGAGCAAGATGAAATGCTAAAGGAGCCACGTGGTTTGTATTCATCAAGCTTGTGTAACCTGGATTCAGAGGAGACTATCCACAGGGTCCTTTGGGAAGCAGTGGTGAGGGTGGTAGCAGTGTACACAGCTGTCCCACTGGACTGCATCCTGGTACCTCACCATTACCTGTATAAAGGTCATATCCCAAAGTTAATGATTTGTATCTTTTCTTGGCACCATTTCCCATATCTGGCAATCTCCATCTTTAGGATGTGTTCACAATAATCTCTAAATTTGAGCTCAAGATGTTATTGTTCTTCAGTTACTCAGCCACGTCCAATTCTTTGCGACCCCATGGACTGCCACATGCCAGGCTTCCCTGTCCTTCACTATGTCCTAGAGTTTGCTCAGACTCATGTCCCTTGAGTCAATGATGCCATCCAATCTCATTCTCTGTCGTTTCCTTCTTGCCCTCAAACTCTCCCAGCATCCACGTCTTTTCTAATGAGTCAGCACTTCACATCAGGTGGCCTAATGATTGGAGCTTCAGCTTCAGGCCTTCTCGTGAATATTCAGGGTTGATTTCCTTTAGGATTGGCTAGTTTGATCTCTTTGCTGTCCAAGGGACTCTCAAAGAGTCTCTCTAGCACCACAGATCAAAAGCATCAATTCTTCAGAGCTCAGTCTCCTTTATGATCCAACTCTCACATCTATACATGACTACTGAAGCAACCATAGCTTTGACTATATGGACCTTTGTCAGCAAAGTGACAATCTACTAAATAAAGCACTTCAGATGTGGGAACAAATTAGACATCCAAATGGGGTAAGATGCTGTTGCAAACAAAAAATGCTGTTGGCCAGATTGGCTCTAAGTTAAAGATGAAACACCAGTGGATAAAGACACTGGCAAAGATAAAGATCATGTCCTGTTGAGTAAATATTATAGGATTGGGTTTTATGAACAAAGCCATTTTCTTTGGCTATATGTTGGTGCTGAAAGCAAATCTGGTAGGTCACATAGCAACTGCAAAGAGACCTAGTAGGAGTTGGCACATCTTGTGTGGTAGGATTTGGGACCTAATACTTAAAGGACACTCCTTAGCTCAAAAGCAATCTTTCTAAATTGTCCACTGCTCGAGACATTAGAATCTACAGTGAGTTCCACGAAGGCCATTTTCACCTGGATGTCCCAGTTAAAATGGACACATTCCAGAGCTAGAATTCAACTTGTCCTTTTCTCTCCCCTCTTTTCCTTTCCTCCATACCTAATTTATCAGCAAATCCTGTGGTTCTACTTTCTACGGAGCTCTCAAGTGTGTCCTTATTGATACTCACTGCCACCACTCTGGCCCAAGCCACCATCACCATCACCTCCATGAGAAAACAACAGCCTCTTCACTAGTCTCCTTGCTCCCACTTTTGCCTCTGGCTTACTTGTCAAGGAGCTACAGAAACACTTTTACAAAAATATGAATCAGACCATGCCATTCTACTTAAAATCCTCCAATGTCTTCTCCTCGTGCTGAGAATAAAGTCCAAACTGCTGACCCTGGTATTCTATTGATGATATTCTTCCCACAGCCCTTTGCATGCCTACCTCTCTCATTCATTTATCTCCTCCCTATTTCACCCCATCAGTGAAAAGAAGGTATCCTACACACACACACACACCTTGCCTACCCCTTCCTCTATCACTATTTCTTCATAATAATTTCCACTACGTGAAATTTCAGGACCCTAGACATTAAGGTCATGTCATGAATCTGCCGTTCCTTTACCCTGAGTTGAGCTGTCACATCCAGGTGCACACTTAGAGGAGGAATCCGCTCGGATCACTACAATGCCTTAATGACTATTCATTGATGAACTGCCCTTTGTTCCCTGACAGTATATGTTTGGTCTGCATATAATGCCACACTCTGAGCCAGCATAGAAAAATCCACTGCTGTTGACTTCCTCCCCTCTGTCCCTATTACGGTGCTGCCTTCTCCTTGCGAATATTTTCAAACTATTAACAAAAACAAAAACAAATGGAATCTCCAGTAACCATAACACTGTTACTGTTCTCTCTCTTTTCATCCCTTTTTGCAATGAAACTCTTCTAAGAAAACAGACACCTCGTTTCCTTGAACACCTCTCACCCTTTGAGGGGTGGTGGGGAAGTGAAAGGAAAGTGAAAGTTGCTCAGTCATGTTCCTCTTTGCAACCCCATGGAATTCTCTAGGCCAGAATACTGGAATGGGTAGCTGTTTCCTTCTCCAGGGGATCTTCCCAACCCAGGGATCAAATCCAGCTCTCCCGCATTGCAGGCGCATTCTTTTCCAGCTGAACCACCAGGGAAGCCCAAGAATACTGGAGTGGATAGCCTATCCCTTGTCCAGTGGATCTTCCAAACTCAGGAATTGAACTGGGGTCTCCTGAATTGCAAGTGGATCCTTTACCAACTGAGCTATCAGGGAATCTGCTTTTAAAGCTGGACTTGCAGACATAAGACTTTCACTTAAGGGTCAGTTATGTTTTCCACTGAAACAAGTTTACTCACTTTGAACTGTTTCATACAACATCTGGCCCATAGTTGGCACTCAAATATCTGTTATACACACCACAATATCCACAACCAAAAGATGCAAAGGGTTAATATTTTTAAAAGGTGTTTGAGTTATTTAAATTCTTTCCAACCCAGAAGAATGAAAAAGCTAACTCCAACCAGATGTTCCCCTTTTTTTTTTTTTTTGACCGCTCAGAGAACGTTCTCTCCCTCTGGTCTCATCATATATGTGGCTAATCAGATGATTACACTTGGCAGAGAATGACAGAGAAATAAAGCAAGTTGCTTCCCTGGGTTCTTTCTCTGTTCTGGTTGCTGTTATACCCACACAGCCCAAACCAATATCAGGCATGTGAATGGCACCTAAAACATGAATAAATGAATGAACGCACATAGTATGCGGCAGAGCCAGTATTCTAAGCCAGATTCGTCTGATAATAAGCCCATGTTCCGCAGCTAAACTGACTCCTTCATTTGCCTCAGGAAGAGCGTTGCTGTTTTCTGCTGCCACTCTTTGATCCTTGTTGTGTGTTCTCCCAGACGATCTGTGTGGTTTTTCTCACCAACTGCCTGTAGGTGCCTCAGAGCAGGGTCATCCCTTGTACAACATTCCTCAGAGTCAAAACAAAACAAACAAACTGTCCTGCACACTGATATCTATCAGATAATCTGCATGCAATTAAAAATGCATTTTACAGGTAAGGATTCTTATAAAGAGGCTCAAAATTATTCCCAAGGACACACAGTTCATGGCAGAGTTGCTTTCAGAACCTACTCCACTGGGTCCCTTCACATTCTTTTATGAGCAGGAGGATTAGAAATAGATGACTAATTTATCGTCTGTTTCCCCGTCTATATTCTAATACCACAGCGACTGCCAACTTCAACCATCTCAATCCTTTAGCCCAATCTTCCTGCATATCTTCGATGTGGCAAGACCAGAGGACAAAGAAAATAAACAGTCTAACGAACTTAGAGCTGTTAAGTTCTTCTTTCCTCACGTTTCACCAAGTCCTGTCATTATATCTGCTATCTGAAGACGCAAAGTCTTCATTTAACAGCAAAGTGCCAAGTAATGTGACGTCTGTCTTCTGTTAAAACAACACTTATTCATCTCAAGCACGTATGGATCCATGTTGTTTTGCAACTGACCTGAGCTTTCCACAGGTGCTCTCTCATACTTCATGCGTGAGAATGTAGCCCCTGCCTGCCCACCCACAGCCCCTTGCCTTTTCTTGGAAAAATGTAATCTGGTCCACCTGCATTTTTCTATTTGGACTGCAGCAAAGAAACCACATGAAAATGACAGAACTGCCAAAAAGAATGATGACTTCATTGCTTAAAAACCATATGAATTCACTGAGGAGGGAGTGAGGCAGAGGAGCAGAGATACAGGAGGAAGAGCAGACAAGAAGAGAATTTTGCCTTTGGGCTTCCCACCTCTTCTGGGTGTTGCTGAGAATAGTTTTACCTGCCCTTCAGAATTAACATGATTGTCCATAACAGACAACTTTAAGTCTCCTTCTGTAGTACATGGCAGGATTTTTTCCTTTTAACTGGAGTTGGTAATAGTACGAGGAAGGGAGAAGGCAAAGAAAGTGATGACGAGGACAGCATCCACCGTTTATTAAGAGGTGGCTTCATAGTAGCACTAGTCTAAGCCTTTTCGTAGATTACTTTTTCCATTTATTTTATTGAGGTATTATTGATTTACAATGTTGTGTTAATTTCTGTTGTACAGCAAAGTGATTCCGTTATATATGCATGTGTGTGTGTATATATATTTTTTCATAATCTTTTCCATTTTGGTTTATCATAGGATATTGAATATAGTTCCCTGTGCTATATTGGGTATATTGTTTTATTCAGTCCTTTAAACTCCTCCACATGTCACCTCCATTTAAACCCCTGGAGGGCTTCCCATCACCTTTAAATTAAATCCATATGTCTTAACATAATTTATGAGACCCTAAGACTCCATCAGCTTTAGCCCCTCTCTCAACCTCAGCTTGTACCACTCTGTACCTCACTTGAATGGTCTGGTCTCATTGGCACTTAAACACTTTTGGTTCTTCCTATGTTTAGTGCTCTCTTTTGCCCAAGAGCCTTTAAATATAGGGCTTCCCTGGTAGCTCAACTGGTAAAGAACCAACCTGCATGCACGAGACCCTGGTTCGATTCTTGAGTTGTGAAGATCCACTGGAGAAGGGATAGGCTACCCACTCCAGTATTCTTGGGCTTCCGTGGTGGCTTAGATGGAAAAGAATCCTCCTGCAATGGGGGAGACCTGGGTTCAGTCCCTGGGTTGAGAAGATCCCCTGGAGAAGGGAAAGGTTACCCACTCCAGTATTCTGGCCTAGAGAATTCCACAGACTGTATACTTTATAGGGTCACAAAGAGTCAGACACGACTGAGCTACTTTCACTTTCTTTAAATATGTTCCTTGCAAACATATTCTTTTCACTCTTCACTTGGCTAACTCCAACTTTCTCTCACATTTTAAGTATCTTTTCTTGGAGGAGACTGTCTCTCATTCCAACTAAACTAGGTTGGGTTGTTTGTTCCATGATTCATTCTGTTTCTTATTTCATAACTCTATATCTGTAGTCCTAGTTATGGAGTCACACAGGTTTGGAGTTATAAAACAAGAAGTGACTAGTTACATATGTACCTTTCCTGTCAGATTTAACCTTTGTGAAGGTTGGCAGACACCATTTCTTTTCTTTTTTTTTTTTTGGCTGCACTATGTGGCTTGCAGGATCTTAGTTCCCCAACCATGAATGGAACCCATGACCCCTGCAGTGGAAGCACAGAATCCTCACTGGACAGCTGGGGAATCCCCAAGCATACCTTCTCACTCACAGTAGTTCCCTTACCATCCAGTTGAATGCCTACCGCATGAGTACACCTTGAATACATGAAGGGAAATCGGTTAGTATCTGCATAATCTATATATGAGCATGTCTGTTTCATAGATGAGGAAACAGGTTAAGAGGGGTTAAATAACTTGCCAAAAGATACACAGTTGCCAACTGGAAAAGTTAAGGCTTGAGTCCAAGAAGACTGATTCTCAAAAGCCTATGTCATGATCATTCTATAGCACTGTCTTTTCAAAATTTCCTCAGAAATTTAACAGAAAAAAATAAAGACAATTACTATAAAATACATCTCTTAGAGAAGAAATGGAGTAGAAAAAGCTGCTGGGATTCAGGGAGATGATCTTTCTTCCATCTGATTCCAGAGCTTCATGAGAGAGGCTAGATCAATTTTTAATCTTTTAGCACCCTGGGTATGATGGTGTGCTTTCTTCAAATGCTGCTTTTGTCTCTCAACTAGGTAGTGGCGGATAACAGGCAACCGATAACTTTTAGTCCTTCTCACAGATCGACATGAAAGAAGAGAAAGTGAGTGTCTCACATTCTGAGAAAGGTTGCCCAGGCAACAGAGACAGAGCCCGAGCACCAGACCACCCCGCTGAGACCCATGGCAGCGTCTACACCTTCCCCCACAGTGATGCTCACTTCTGGGGGGTGGCAGTCAATCATGTTCATACACACTTTTAAGGGGGTGTTGCTGAAAGATTTACCTGCCCCGATTGGACACAATTTATAAAGACATCTCCATGGATAGCCAACCAATATCTCCAGATTCTTACTATGTAGTCGGGTAAAAAACCCAATGTTTAATTTGTAGATTCTATCAGAAGAGCAACTCAAAAGATGAAAAAAGCTGAGATTTCAATTTTGTGGCTAGTAATAAGAAAAAAGCAGCCATTGAATTGAACATTGAGTTTCAAGGTTGGTAGACCAGTTTGTATATGGCGGCGGTCCTGACACAGCTCTGCCACTTCATGCCCATGTGACCTCTGAGAAGCTCCTTGATATCTTCATCAAGGATTTGTTCATCTATAAAATGGGTTTATAAACATAATTACTAGGTTTTTTTGTGAGGAGTAAATAAGAAAATGCGTGCAAAATTCTCAGCATAATGTGTGGCACTTAATCAAGGAAAGTTATAGTGATTATTATGATTGATTTGATTTCCTAAAAAGGTAGTTGGACAAAAAGATGAGCAGCCCTTCCTTTGAGTCTCTTCGCTAACTGAAGTTTACTGCAAAAGCTAGTGGGCTTTGTGTGTGCTCTTGTAATAATCAGCAGCGTGGGCTGTAAACCCCTCATTGCACAGGCAGCCTACCCCTAGAAATCCTCTAACAGGCTCACTGCGGTGTGAGGCACATGGTAGGTGCTCATGAAGAGTTTGTGGAAGCTGTCAGCAACAGCACGTGGTGGTTCAAAGCGCCACAGGCATCTGCATCTTGAGAGGAAATGGTACCCTCCTACAAGTCATTAAAAGACTTCTTCAGGAAGGGCAGGAACAACCTGCCACCTGACTGCTTTGTTCAGAAATACTTTCTGACTGGGTTACCCCAGAAGAGATGCTGCTCTTCGCTACATCACTGCATGATTGCCAGCCCCCACTAGGAAATGGCTTTTCACGATCACTTGCTGGTGTGTGTATGTGTACATATGCAGGGAAGAGGCTGGCCAAAGGGGAGAGTGCTGCAGAGCAGAACGAAACTTCTACCAATCTACTCCCACCCTCTGGCATACCATTGTGTCTGATAATGCTGTGCACGTGAGCATGTGAGAGTGTGTGTGTGTGTGTGTATGTGAGAGTGTGTGTGTTGGGGGGAGGAGTGAATACATCAGCAATGCCCTCCTACTTTTGGAAAACAAGTCCAAATCTCATTTAATTCTATTAGAAAATTATTCTTCAGGCGTAACTTAGATTCTCTGAAAATGGTTTATATTTTGAACACCAAAAACCTCTTTGGAGAGAATTAAAAGGGAAAATGTGTAAACGAGCACTTTTCTAAATTAAACAGTTTCTGGCTGAGCAGACCAAATTAGCCTTTTCTAGGAGGCAGAGTACAGTGCAATGGCTCTGGTCTTTGTTCCTGAATAAAAAATTCAAGAGAGGAAAACCATTCTATAATGAACAGCCTCTAAATGCTAATCTGGCCAAATGAATACTTGTGACTCATTAATATTTGTAAGTCATCTAGTTTTTGCTATTTTGAAAAACAAACCCCATGTAGTACTAATTAATAAAAGATATCATGTCTTATTAACGTTCATACGGTAATTACCAAAATCACAAATCCATCTGCTAAGTAGTCAGCAAACAAGACAAACGACTGTACCCAGTTAAACAGATTATCAAATGCCTTTGGGAGTATAATCGAATAGCCCCAACTCAGCCATGAGTCAAGCAGCTACTTCTCTAGCCATGAGGACGGGCCACAACCATCCTGTTTCCATGTGAGGCAAAGCAGAGCAGGGGAGAGACATCTGGCAATTCACCCTCTCTCGAGAGAATGAACTCTTATGCAAGTGTCAACGTTACTCATGTAGCTTTCGCTTACAGCCTTTGTGCTGATGCTTTAGATTGGTTCCTTTAAGCGACTTAAGAGAAAAGATCCCAAAGATGTTACCTAGTGTTAAATGCGATCCCATTAGCTTCTGCATGGAAAATGCCTATCAGAGAGGCTTCTTGGCTCCCAGTACAGAAGAGAAATTTCATCTTCCTGCAAATTTCTATGTCATTTGATCACTCTGTTTTTTCTGGCATTCATTACCTGTACACATTTCATATCTCCTCTCCTAGACAGGCATCTGAAGAACAGAAACCATATCTTACTAGTCTTTTAAGTACAACAATATTTACTGGAAGACTGAGGCTGAAGCAGAAGCTCCAATACTTTGGCCAACTGATTCGGAGAGCTGACTCATTGGAAAAGACCCTGATGCTGGGAAAGATTGAGGGAAGAGGAGAAGGGGGCAGCAGAGGATGAGATGATTAGATAGCATCACTGACTCAATGGACATGAATCTGAGCAAACTCCGGGAGACAGTGAGGGACAGATGAGCCTGGTGTTGTGCAGTTCATTGGGTAGCAAAGAGCTGGACATGATTTAGCCACCACCAACAACCACAAAGTACAACAACAATGACACCTACTTCTACTACTGATAATAGTTGTGATTAATATGTCACTTGAGTGAGTGCTTTAACTTCTACTTAATTTTTGTCATTTAATATTCACAATAACAGCCTGAGGTAAGTACTGCTTCACTTTACATGCGTGAGGCAACTGAGGCTCAGAAAGGCCGAGTGACAGAGCTGGGATTCATTTCTAGGTCCGAAAGACTCCAAATCCTGTGTTCTGAAACACTATGCAAAACCATCTCTGTGCTATATACAGCAGCTAGGTCAGGGTCAAGTATACAGTAGACATGGATCTATGTCAGTGGAATACATGAATATCTCACTATCAACTCATTCCTGCATCCCCTTGGTAGTTAAGGTTAAATCTTTGCAGTTCTCACTTCCTTGTGTATTTTTCCCAGGTGCGCATGACATTCAGCATTATTATTCGTACTGGATATCCAAAAATGTCAACAAAAGCTTCCCTTACATTTTTTACATCAGAAAATAAACACCTTTCCAGGACTCTACCTCCCAGTTCAGTGTCTGTCAGGATGATATTCACAATGAGGAACCTTCGGTGGCTTTTCATTTGTATTGGTTTATTCACATGTTGGACTGCAAGCTAGATGGTAGGAGGCAGCCCAGTGTTCTCGGCACCTCCACCCAGCTCTCTTCATCATCCTGGGCTCTGTAGTCACATAGCACCATGTCACCAGCTCAAGACCTGGGGGCCACTGACTTCACAATAGTCAATGTTTTCCCTTGGTGGGGGCAGTGGGCTTTTGGCGGTTTAAACCTCTCAGCACACAAAGCTGTTCCTCAAACCAGTAACAGCATTTCTACCACGCGGCCCATGTGTTTGGAGGAAGCACTCCCCAGTCAACCTTAGTGTGGAACTCTGATTGGTTTCAGCTAATTGGCACCTCTCACTGGTCTTGCCATGGTGATTGGGTCAAGACAGAAGACGGTTTAAGCCAGTGAGAAAAAAGGAGATGTTTGCTGGAGCTACTGGAAACTGCTTCATGGCTCAGAGGGCTCCCAGGAAAGAAATTCTCTCTCTTTGCTCAACATTTATGTAAAAAGAGATTCAGAAGGTAGGCAAATCATCCTGGAGCTAGAAATTCAACCTTGGGAATAAGCAAGATACCACAGAGGATCAAGAAGAAAAATGGAAAGAAATTGTTTGTAATGACATAGCTGAACTACTTAATCAGCCTTACTCCAAAGCTTGGACTATTTCCACATTTTTCAGTTACATGGAAGTTTGAATTCTCTCTTCCTCTCTCTTAACTAAATCTGTTTTGAGTTAGTTTTTTTCTGAACTGAAACAAAAAGATTCACGTTGTATACGGGTAACCACTTTGTTTTATGCTCATCATAAAATTCACTTACTTTTTTTCAGAACAGCAAGTATGATGGTGGTCTTGAAGGACCATAGGAGACCACAGCTTAACACAAACTGTAAACAGGCTGATTTTACCTGTCAAAGCCAGAGTAGGATCGGCTTGCATGATTGAGATCTATAATCTCATAGAGTACCCTCAAGTGTGTCTGCACTAGTGAACTGCATTCCAGTCAAGGCTTTCAATGGTAGTCATAAAGCCTAATTATGAAGACACGATGAGATCACTGCACAACTGGACCAAGAAATAATGTCTACCCTAACAAGCAGATCGGTTCATTCCAGCATGATTCCGCAAAGACCCTGCTTGCGTTTCATATACATTAAACGTTTTCAAATGGATTAGTAAATATTAGTTACTTAGAGAATGATGTTCCTTTCTGAGACCCCCATAATGCCTTTGCATACAATTGTGCTTGAAAATATAAAATCAGTGCAAATAAAGGAATTACAGGTTTTAATGCAAAGCAATCTGTAGCAAAGTGGAATCACAGCTGCCTCAGATTAATGTGACAGCCTGCATCTCATCTCTTGGATATCTAGTTGTGAAGGATGAGTCTCTCCCAAATGCAGGAGAATTTGGATATAAGGATGGGAAAGGGGAAGACAACAGAGAAGACCACAACAGGAGGAAGTGAATCTCCAAAGGAGGTTTATCAAAAGAGTGAGAAAATAGGATATGGTAACCTCTTACTATCAGAGTCAGCTTCATGGGTGAGTAACCTGTAAACTCATACAGGGCGCTTTACTCACAAAGGCCCTTTGATAATCTATATAATAATCTGCTGTCACCATCTTGGTATTTTTAATACTTTTTGAACAAGGGACCCCTGAATTTTCATTTCGACCTTAATTCACAAATTGGATAGGCCATCCTGCTTGCTGTATTGATCTGATACTGTATTGATTTACTGGTCAATGTATCTTAAGTTTCCTCTACTAAAAAGCTGCCTGCCGATGCAGGAGACACAAGAGATGCAGGTTCGATCCCTGGGTTGGGAAGATCTCCTGGAGAAGGAAACGGCAACCCACTACAGTATTTTTGCCTGGAAAATTCCATGGACAGAATTTCTGGTGGGCTACAGTCCATGGGGTCACAAAGAGTTGGACACAACTGAGCAAACACACATTAAAATCACACAAGGGCAAAAAGAATAGAAATTTTGTCAAAGATCTGCCTGTGACTATCTACGTGTCTATGTTTTTTGATTATCTGCTCCTCTTTGACTGCCTTGGTGTTGAACAAATATTTCAGTGTGACGTTATAATTCTTAAATTGGATTTACCACATTTGGGGGGGTTATTTTCTTAGTGGGATTGCAATATGCATTCTAATTTACCACAGCCTTCTTTATATTAATACTAATTTGATTCTGAAAAATACAGTAACTTTTCTCCAACATAATTGCATTTCCTCTTATTTTCTTTGTCTTATATCATCATATTTATTAAATCAATTGTGTTATAAATGCAACAATACAGTGTTGATGTTGTTGTTTCATTCAATCTTATGTCTTTTAAAGAAGTTGGGGAAAGATGAGTAAAAGTATATTATGGAGTCTTTTATACTAAACCACATACTCATTATGCTCTTTATTTTTCCTGTGGATTTAAGTTACTTTCTGATGTCTTTTCCTGAAGGACTTCCTTTCTTCAGTATATCTTACAAGACAGATCTGCTAGCAACAAATTTATTCAGTCACTGTGTATCTAGGAATGTCTTTATTTTGCCTTCATTTTTGAAGAAGAATTTTGTCAACTCTAGCATATTTGTTTGATGGCACTTTTTTGGATGCACTCTGAATATGTCATTCTACTGCCTTCTGGCCTCCATGGCTTTAGGTGAGAAGCCAGTTATGAACTGTATTGATGCTTGCCTATACATGATGAGCGGTTTTCTCTTGCTGCTTTCATGCCTTTTTGTTGGGTTAGGCTACAACAACTTGACTATGATATGGCAAAGTGTGGACCTATTTGTATTTATCATTTTGGGCTTTTATTGAACTCAGATGTGTAGAGTAACACTTTTAAAAAATCAAATTGGGAAGTTTAGGGCCATTATTTCAGATAATCTTTCTGTCTCCTCTCTTCTCCCTGTTAGATTCCCAGTTGTCAGATGTTGCTGCGCTTGACCTTTCAAGGTACAGGCTTCTGAAGCTCTGTATACTTTACTTCAGTCTTTTTTCTCTATTCTTCAGGTTGGGTAATTTCTATTGATTTACAGTTCACTGATTCTTCTGCTCTCTCAAACCAGCTGTTGAGCCCCTGCAGTGAATTTTTACAGTTATTGTACTCTTCAGCGACAGAATTTCCACTTGGTACTTTAAAAATATTTTCTGTATCCTTATTAAGAATCTCTACTTGTTCATGTATTGTTGCCACACTTTCCTTTAATTCTTTAAACATGGTTTCCTTTGATTCTTTAAACATATTTGCAGTAACTGCTTTGAAGATTTTGTCTGCCAATATCTGGTAACGTTGAGAGAAAATTTCTATTAACTGACTTTTTTTCCTGAGTACAGACCACACTATCTTATTTATTGGCATGTCTCATATTTTCTCTTAAAAGTAGAACATTCTGGATAATATATTACAGCTATTCTGAATTCTGGTATTTTTTCCCTCGGAGGCTGTTGTTGCTGGTTTTATTTGTCTAGTAACTTGCCTGAACTAAATCTGTGAAATATGTTTCCTCTGTGGTCACTAGTGCTCCTGCTAGGTTGAGGCTGTTGTTGTTGTTGGTTTAAATATAGATGCTTCATTTTATTTTTAAACCTGGTTTGCAGAAGTTGCTTCTGTGTCTATAGAGCTTAGTGCTCAGCTAATGATTACACATCAGCTGTGCGCAAACACCTCAAACCCTAAAGGTTTCCATCCTTTGCTGTTGTATCTGTGGGTAGGGAAGCACACTTAAGGTTCAGGCTGTTTGCAAGCCTCTGTGGGTTTTAATTTCTGCTGGACTCTCTCAAGTCTTCTATGCTTGCGCATTCAGGCCTAGGATTAACCAGAAGTGTGTGAAGGGCTTCAGTATCCATCTTCAGTATCCACAGTACACATCACAGCCTCAGCCAGGAATATGCTGTTCCTGCCCACAAGTACAACCTCAGGCTGGGGGAGCTTGTGATCTTCCCCACTGACCCACCCCTGAGATTATAATTTCTATTGACAGCTTTGCTGAGTGTGCATATTGCCCACTTTTCCAGATTGGGTGAGTCTCCTCAACATTGGCAGAGTAGCTCCTGGTTATCATGGATTTCTTTACCTTGGCAGAACCAGCAAGCTGGGGTAAAGCTGATGAAAGAAGCCTTAGGGTCAGAACTTCATAGATTTCTACTCTTTCCATGTGAAGTTTAGTGGTTTTTAAAGCATGGACACTTCTCAGATTGTTGTATGTCTTTGGTTGATTTCCAAAGCACTAAATGGTTGTAGTTATTAAATTTTCCAGCATTTTGATAGCATTTTAGGGAGAGGATTTGCCCAGCTTCCTCACAGAGCCACAGCCAAATATTCAACCCTCCCTTGGGTTTTGACTTTGTACACTTGTGTCTTGAGCCCATAAATTATGTAGATCATCCTGTTTATTACAGATTTTCTCTTTCTCTCTTCTTCTTTTATGGATCCTGTTTCACACACTTAAGCCCAATAAATGCTAATGGCTCAAGAGCAATAAAATCTTTCTTAAATATTTAAGATAATTTCAGCAATAAGCTATATACTGCTATTGCTATAAACCCCACAAACTGACTTGCAACATTCAGTAAACTCTCCAAACGGCACTTGATCTATTCGTAGTCCCGTGGCCTTTCCTTCAGGCAAAGACTGGCAGTTATCTGATTCTGCCCTGCTTGCTGTCACTCAATGCTCCACAACTGCAGCAGACATCACTAATCAATTGCAATCTTCTTGCCCACTAAGCCCAGACATGGAGAGTCCTCCTCAAGCAGAACACTAGGCAGAACTCCTCAAGCACTCATATGGTTCAGGAGACGAGGTTGCTTAGTTCTAGCTTGAAGTCCAAAGCTGAAGTTTGCAATTCTTCAACTCCCTGTTGTTTTCACTCACAAGTCAAGACTGAATTTGGTATCCTTTTCCATTTGGGTCTCGCTTAGCTCGTTTGGTTCAGTTTTTCCTCTAGCTTCTGCACTTACTCCCTTGATGATTTCTTATATTCTCAAGATTTGTGAAACTTTTTATTTTATATTGGAGTATAGTTGATTAACAATGTGTTAAGATATCATGATTTTAAATCCATCCCACTTATTGGCCCTTCTCAGACTTGTATTTTTAGACTAGATCTCTCCCAAACTCCAACTACCTATACATCATCTCCATTTAGAAGTCTTAAGGACATCTCCAAGTGACCATGCCCAAAACTCAACTTCAGATTTCCCACCTAGAATCTCCTTCATCCTGCTAGGATTTGTGCATCTTGATTGACATTCAATTTATTCTCACAGATGCTCAGAACAAAAAACTTAAGAGCCATTCTTGGTACTTCTCATTCTCACGCCATCAGCAAACCCTGTTGGCTCTGCCTTCAAAAATAAATCAGAACACTCTGCTGCCTTACCTCTGGCACTGCTACCATCCTGGTCTGAGATGCAACATCTCTCACAGGATTGTTGCAACTGACTTGACTACTTATAAATTTGACTTTTTTATGTTCTATGGCACCCCACTCCAGGACTCTTGCCTGGAAAATCCCATGGACAGAGGAGCCTGGTAGGCTACAGTCCATGGGGTCGCTAAGAGTCGGACACGACTGAGCAACTTCACTTTCACTTTTCCCTTTCATGTACTGGAGAAGGAAACGGCAACCCACTCCAGTGTTCTTGCCTGGAGAATCCCAGGGACGGCGGAGCCTGGTGGGCTGCCATCTATGGGGTTGCACAGAGTCGGACATGACTGAAGTGACTTAGCAGCAGCATACCCAACATAGTGATCCAGAGTGACTCATGATCCTAGGTATTCTATATTCAACATAGTAGCCAGAAATTAAGGCTGATGTGCCACTCTTCTGTCCAAAACATCCCAGGGGCTCCCATTTCACTTTAGGACAAAAGGCTTTTTAATGACTTACAAAGGTCTTCCCAACACAGGGATCAAACCTGGGTCTCCTGTACTGCAGGCAGATTCTTTAACACCTGAGCCACCAGTAAAGCCCACACACAGTATGTGCTTATATTCACTGATCTCATCTTTCATTATACAGCCTCTTACTCCCTTTTGAGGGCTGCTGGCCTCCTTGATGCTTCTTGAAAACAGCATACTGGCTTTTTGAATACTTTGCATTTGCAGTTTCCTCTTTGGAGCCTAAAAAAATAAAGTCTGACACTGTTTCCACTGTTTCCCCATCTATTTGCCATGAAGTGATGGGACCAGATGCCGTGACCTTAGTTTTCTGAATGTTGAGCTTTAAGCCAACTTTCTCACTCTCTTTTTTCACTTTCATCAAGAGGCTTTTTAGTTCCTCTTCACTTTCTGCCGTAAGGGTGGTGTCATCTGCATATCTGAGGTTACTGATATTTCTCCAGGCAATCTTGATTCCAGCTTGTGCTTCTTCCAGCCCAGTGTTTCTCATGATGTACTCTGCATATAAGTTAAATAAGCAGAGTGACAATAGACAGCCTTGAAGTACTCCTTTTCCCATTTGGAACCAGTCTGTTGTTCCATGTCCAGTTCTAACTGTTGCTTCCTGACCTGCATACAGGTTTCTCAAGGGACAGGTCAGGTGGTCTGGTATTCCCATCTCGTTCAGAATTTTCCACAGTTTATTGTGATCCACACAGTCAAAGGCTTTGGCATAGTCAATAAAGCAGAAATATTGTTGAAGGTGAAACTCCAATACTTTGGCCACCTCATGCGAAGAGTTGACTCATTGGAAATGACCCTGATGCTGGGAAGGATTGGGGGCAGGAGGAGAAGGGGATGACAGAGGATGAGATGGTTGGATGGCATCTCTGACTCGATGGACATGAGTTTGGGTAAACTCTGGGAGTTGGTGATAGACAGGGAGGCCTGGCGTGCTGCAATTCATGGGGTCACAAAGAGTCGGAGACGGCTGAGTGACTGAACTGAACTGAACTTCCCAAAATGCTTATACCTTGGATGTCCATGTGACATTCTCTCACCTCCAACGTTTTGCTGAAATGCTACCTCCTCAATGAAGCCCACCCTGATCACGCTATTTCACACTGCAAACCTTTCCTTCCCATCTGCTGCTCCCTCAACTCTTCCTTCTTGTCCTTTATCCACACCCGTCTCACCTTTTTCTACATTCTCATTTCTTTCCCTCGAGTTCTTTCCATCTACTGTGTGATAGAATTTACTTACTTATTATCCTTATTGTTTATAAATTGTCTTTCCCCCTCTCTAGAATGTAATGCAAAAAGGGCAGGAATTTTTGTTTTGTTCATTGATACATTATTTCACACTTTATAGATAAGTGCCTGGTACATAATAGGTATCTAAAAAATATGTGTTGAATGAATGAATCAGTGGTGGATCCATGGTTCTGATATAGGTAGGTGTTCTTGAAGATAAGGACAGGAAGTGAGAACAGTTCCCCAAAAAACTTTAGGAGTAAAACAGTTAAAAGAAATGTCTAGAGAACTTGCATGAAAAGAAGAGTCAGTGATTAAAAAAATGAAACAGGATATTATAATCCTCGTCTTGGCAAGTCCTGGGAAACATTAGCATATTAAAGGTTCTGAGAAATCTTGCAGGCAAAAAATGGGCTTAACTTTATTTATCTCTGGCTTCTTTCAGGATTACTTTCTCTATCTTGAATTTTCCATAGTGTGAAAAATTATGTGCCTAGGTACAGGGTTTTGGGCATTTATCTTCCTTGTCATTCTCTAGGCTTCCTGGATTTGTGGTTTGGTGTCTGACACTAATTTGGGGGAAGTTCTTAGTCATTATTGTTTCAAATATTTCTTCTGTTCCTTTCTCTCTTTCCTCTTCTTTCATTATTTCCATCACACGTATGCATGTTATACCTTTCATAGTTGTTCCAAAATCCTTGAATATTCTGTTATTTTTCAGTCTTTGTTTTCTTTGCTTTTAACTGTCAAGGGTTCTATTAACTTGTCCTTTAGCACAGAGATTTTTCCATAGCTGTATCCAGTTTCCTAAGAAGCCCATCAAAAATATTCTTCATTTCTACTATAGTGTTCATGTTTATCATTTCTGTTTGATTCCTTCTTAGAATTTGCGTCTCTCTGCTTACGTTGCTGATCTCTTCTTGCGTGCTGTCTACTTTATCCATTATCACTCTTAGCATATTAATCATAGTTGTTCTAAATTCCCAGTCTGATCATTCTGGTGCTCGCTCTGCTTCTTCAATTTTTTTTTTTTTTTTGCCTTTTACTACATCTTGCATGTTTTTCTTGGTAGCTGGGCATAATATACTGGGTGAAAGTAACTGCTATAAATGGACCTTTACTAATGTAACGGAAAGATGGGAGGAATGGGGACATATTTTAGTGTCCTATGATTAGGTGTCTGTCTTTAATCAGGCTATGCACCTCTGGCACGTGACCTTCATATGTTTTTCCCACTTTTTTATCTCCCCTTCACTGGGACAGGATAGCTAGAGTGGGCTGCAGTTGGGTGGAAACTTCTCCTCCCATGTGAAAAGTCACAGTTGGGGGAATTGGATATTTCCCTTCCTCCATGTCTGTTAGGCTCTGATAAAACCCCAGTATGTTAGGGGGCAGGCCTTGTTAAAAAGAATAGAAGGCTCTGTCATATTTCAAAATGGTTCCTTTTCCCATTCTCCTGCTAGAAGTACAGGGAATTTTTCTCTGAAATTTACTGTGAGAACTTAGTTGACCTCTTGGAGGTAAATTTCACAAAATTGTGGGCTCTTCTGTGACAGGGTTCCCTTGGTGTTTTTAACTCGCAGAGCTAGCCACACTGAACCTCCAGCAATTCATCCATTAAAATTCAGATTTTTCTACCCGGGCATGCGTGCTTAGCCACTCAGCTGTCTCCAACTCTTTTTGACCCCTTGGACTGTAGCCTGGTAGGCTTCTTTGTCCATGGGATTTCCCAGGCAAGAATACCAGAGTGGACTGCCATTTCCTTCTCCAAGGGCTCTTTCTGACCCAGGGATTGAACCCATGTCTCCTGTGACCCCTGTATTGGCAGGTGGATTCTTTACCACTGAGCCACGTGGAAGCCCCTTCTACCCTGGCACTGGTTCTCAAAGCAGTTTCTGGTAAGCCGAGATTCCTGGTATTTGTCTGTCTCTCCAGTCTTAGGGACAGCAGTTTTCCCTGTGACCTCCCTTCTCTTACAGATCTAAGAAGAGTTGTTGATTTTTCAGTCTGTTCAGCTCTGTTCTTATTGTTAGGGTGGAGTAGCAACTTCCAAGTGCCTTAATGTGAAACTAGAAACCTTAATTTTTTTTGGTCATAATCTCAAACTTCCAAAAAAGGTTTCTATATTACCATGCATAAGTAAAATGAATAGCAGTTATGAGTGTGGGCTCTGAAGACAGACACCTGAGTTTGTAGTTTGGCTTTGTAATTTATAAGAATTCTTTGTGTTTCTAAGCCTTAGTTCTTTTATCTTTAAATGGGGATGGTAGCTATATCACATTTTTGGGTGAAGATGAAATAAGATACTATGGTAGTGTCTAGAATAATAAGCGGAGAAGGCAATAGCACCCCACTCCAGCACTCTTGCCTGGAAAATCCCATGGACAGAGAAGCCTGGTAGGCTGCAGTCCTTGGGGTCGCTGAGAGTCGGACATGACTGAGCGACTTTATTTTCACTTTTCCCTTTCATGCATTGGAGAAGGAAATGGCAACCCACTCCAGTGTTCTTGCCTGGAGAATCCCAGGGACGGGGAAGCCTGGTGGGCTGCCGTCTATGGGGTCGCACAGGGTCGGACACAACTGAAGCGACTTAGCAGCAGCAGCAGCATAATAAGCCGGAGAAGCCCATGGCACCCCACTCCAGTACTCTTGCCTGGAGAATCCCAGCCCATGGCACCCCACTCCAGTACTCTTGCCTGGAGAATCCCATGGGTGGAGGAGCCTGGTAGGCTGCAGTCCATGGGGTCGTGAAGAGTTGGACACGACTGAGCGACTTCACTTTCACTTTTCACTTTCATGCATTGGAGAAGGAAATGGCAACCCACTCCAGTGTTCTTGCCTGGAGAATCCCAGGGATGGCGGAGCCTGGTGGGCTGCCGTCTATGGGGTTGCACAGAGTCAGACACGACTGAAGCAACTTAGCAGCAGCAGCAGCAGCAGAATAATAAACATTCCCACAAGATTGAGGGTAAGAGGAGAAGGGGGTGACAGAGGATGAGATGGTTGGATGGCATCACTGACTCAATGGACAGAGTTTGAGCAAACTCATGGAGATAGTGAAGGACAGGGAAGCCTGGCATGTTGCAGTTCACAGGGTCACAAAGAGTTGGACACTACTTAGTGACTGAACAACAAGTTTTTAAACTAAACAACCATTTGAATGTCTGCATTCTGCCAGATATTATTTTAGATGCTGGAGATACAAAAGTAGAAATTGGCTCATGGCCTTATGGCACTGATGTTCTAGAGGAAAGAGACAGGAAAACTAATGAATGAACATTTTCTAATAATGACGGGAGTATGAAGAAAGTAAACCAGGGTAATGTGAAGAAGAATGGAGGGCTGCTTTAGGTTGGGTAGTCCAGAAGCCTTTTCAGAAGAGGGGCAATTGCGCTGAGAGTTGAACAGTTTAGGATCCAGTGCCAAGCCACCATTTTTCTGGAGACAGCATCACAGCAGAGGGCATAACAAGGGCAGGGGTGTAAAGGCAGACCTGAGCTTGGCTTGGTCAGGATTAGATGAAACATCCATGTGGCTGATCACGGGGAATATAGGAGAGAGAGTGTGTCTCCATTGTTTTAAATAGCACCAACACTTCTGGGCCTTTATTTGGGGGATGACCTCTCAACTTAGAGTCCTTTCTGAGGGGAGGAGGGGAAGGAGAGTGGTTCTAGAGGGATTCTAACAATGACCCAGTGGTCTGGAGAGGAAGGGAGATGCAACTGTCATTCCTGGGACTCAGGAGGAATTGACCAGACTGTTTTGAATAGGTTTCCAGGTAAGGGTGGTGACCAGTGCTCTTCTCAACTACTCATTAAAAAGGGCAGTGGGGTTAAGGTAGATATGAATGTAATCAACTCACAGGATAAAAGAAAAGGAAATAGAAATTCAGGTGTAAATGTCCATATCTGGATCTTAATGATACTGTGTTTTCCCCTGACCCTAATGCTCTCATCCTTGCCAAAGCCTACACTCACTTCTCTCAGTTGACACGAGTCTAAAAATTCTCTTGTGTATTCTTTTTCCATCTCTCCCTTCTTGGAGGATGGAGATACATCTCCTGGGTCCAACTAAACATCCAGGAAAATGCTCAGCAAACACCACACACTTACCTTGGAGAAGCTCAATTACTCACAATACCATAATTGAGTTCTTTTCCAGACATAAAACCGTATGCACATGGCCAGTGAATATACATTTTCACAGGCATTCATTTGACCTTGTCAAACTAGCCTGAAAATTTTGTTCCCTTTGTGCCAAGGATAATTATTTTTAGTGCTCTTCTCAGTAACAATAGTTGAAAGGAGGAGAAAGTGATATCTCTGTAACTCAAACCAGATCCTTGTGCAATAACACACGGGCAAGTGACAATGTGATGACATTGTTTTGTGTGGGCATGCCTTTGTTCCCCATCTTAATGCTCCTGAATGTAGAAGGGACCTGTTTATTATTCTTCTGCTCCACAATGGGAAAGCAAAGTGAGAGGATGGCTGACCTTGTAGCTTTAGACAAGATTTCTTAACAAGAATGCTTGCTCACAGCAGGCCTCCTTGGAAATATTCAAAAATACTCTCATACAGAGTGAAGTAATTCAGAAGGAGAAAAACAAATATCGTATATCAATGTATATATGTGGAATCTGAAAAAGTTGGTGTAGATGATCTTATCTACAAAGAAGAAATAGAGACACAGATGTAGAGAACAAATATATGGAAACCAGGAGGAAATGGGGGTGGGATGAACTGGGAGGTTGGGATTGACATGTATACATTATTGACACATATACATTATTGCTCAAAAGATGGCATCCAAAGAACTTCCCACCAGGGCCCTCGGGCCTGCCCTTTGTAGGCAGTTCATTCCATCTGGACCCTGAGAAGGCACACCTGATGCTTCAGCAGACCTTGTATGATATCACAAGATGCTGGAGTAGAAGGACCTGCACTCATCTTCTCCTGCAAGAACTCCAAAGTTGCAACTCGCTACTGAACAACCATTGACAGGAGAATGCTGGATTCCACCAAAAAAAGATACCCCACGTCCAAGGGCAAAGGAGAAGCCCCAACAAGATGGTAGGAGGGACAAAATTGCATTTCGAATCAAACCCCATATCTGCCAGAGAAGCTCAGAGGGCTCAAACAAAACATTATTGATACGATGTATGAAATAGATAACTACGTTCTCATTAGTTATGCTCTGTGGTGACTTAAATAGGAAGGAAATACAAAAAAGAGGGCATATATAGATATGCAGAGCTGACTCACTTTGCTGTGTAGTAGAAACCAACACAACATTGTAAAGCTACTATACTCCAATAAAAGTTAAAAAAAAAAAAAGAAATACTCTCTATCATTTATTCTTTCTAAAGCAGCATTTTCTTGACTGATATCAGCCCAGTCAGGGGTACCATATGGCACCAATTCAAAGATTCAGGGGTTGTTGGCCTTACAGGGATTTACCCAGATGTCATCTTCCTCCTTTTTCAGGTTCTTGGCTTTTGAGGCATCTCATTATTCTTAGCAGCTCTAGCAGGGGGTAGGCTTAGGGGAGAAAGTTGAGGCCACTTTTAGCTCCTCATTAGCAGGTTTGGGAAAAGCCTGGGTGGATGGTAGAAAGAAACTGTCCAAGGTGAGGTTTAAGAATTCTCTGTAGGTTTTCATTCTTCCCACCTTAGCTTGTTTTATCATGAATAACTGAAATTTGACTATAAACGAGAAGCAGGTCTTAATTATCTTAATGACTAACTAGTCAAGGAGTTACTTCTTTAAATCATCAGTGCAATCTATCATCTAGAAGAGAACTTGTGTGTTTGTGTGTACACATATGTGTATGCATTTATTCATGGGTGTGCATACATGTGTGCGTTCTTTGTTTTCCACGAGGGTGTCAATGGATTCATCTCAGTCCTTTTCTACAACCTGAGCAGGTCATTAACAACAACCCAGTATATTTCCTGCCATTCTTCACAAGGCATCAGCCGAGTTCCAAACTCTTTGGACCTTCCTTTGTGTGTCAGTACTCAGTTGTTTGGACTAGCTCAACCCATTCATTCAGGAACTAGTCACACCATGTCACTCCATTTCTGTTTTTCTTATATTATTTCACAATCATCTCCAGGAAATCAGGATTCTCAAATTCAAACCCTTTTGTGCTTTAGAGCTTATCAGTTGATCAGCCTGCCTCTCAATGTTCCATCCTGGTTTTACAGGATCAGTTCAATTATCTAAGATATCAAATCTTTGGACAATAGATGCTAGGAAGAGACTGAAAAGTCTAGAGGTCCAGGGACTTTGCTGGTGGTCCAGTCACTCAGAATCTGTGCTCTCAATGCAGGGGGTTCTTATTCAATCCCTGGTCAAGGAACTAGATCCCACATGCTGCAACTAAGAGTTTGCATGCTGTAACTAAAGATGCTGCATGTCACAACTAAAAAGATCCTGTGTGCTGCAACTAAGACCCAGCATGGCCAAATAAACAAAGAAATATTTTTTCAAAAAGTCTAGAGGTCTAGCTGGCTACATCCTTTCCTCCCATCTGAGATGTTCTTTAGGAGCATCACGTTCATGATTATGATAAAGAAGGTCACAGATCAGTGAGAAAAGGAAAACTAACCACCCAGTACATGCCAAGAGATACTTCCTCCTGAAGTGCATCAGGAGAGTCACTTAAGGAGGGGGCCAGGCAGAGAAAGCTAAATCCACCAGATATTACCACTGTGAAGGTATGAAAATGACCTTGAGAATCTGGAAGGACAGCTTAGGAAATGGTGCTTCCTTACCTGTAACAGCATTAAGCATGTTAAAATGCCCATGTGCAAATTATATCGTATGCTGTTTTAATTAAAGCTAATTGTATTCTACCTTGGAATTATAACAAATTCTGTTTGTTCTTTGAAAAATTCTGATTAAAAAAAATACCCTTCAACAGCTCAGATTTCAAGTAAAAGGGATTGGAAGGTAATCTCATGTGTTTCCAATTGGATGAATTGTTTGCTTGTAAAGTTACTTCCTAAGATTTTTTTTCAATTAACATATTAGATCCTTGAGGAGTACTCTGGATGAATGCCCGAGTCGCTCTTTGGTTAAGTAGACGAGCACAAAGACTCTGTTCTGGGAACCCAATCCTCTGATTAGTGAGCAGGTCAAACCTCACCTTAATTATTTCTCTTAAATCAAAAGGCTTTTTATGATTATTTGAGAGGATTTTTTTTTCATTTTCTGTCAGATAAGCACTTTGGCTATGGTGCCTTTTTCTTGGGGGAAAATGAAAGGAAAAAACCCTTATTATAAACTGTACTACTGATGGTATTAGTGGTTGCTTTGTTTTGTTCTGAAATTTCTACTTCAGGCAGATTTCCAAGCATCCAAATACAAGCAAAATGAAACACATGTAAACTAGGAGCGTGTGGTTTATTGTGAAAAACAGAACCCATGAGGAATTAGAAGAAGTAACCTTTCACAAGTGAGGTGGGAAAAGAGTGTGTACATGTGTGTGGGGTGACCAGGGGTGATTTGGGGCCTCAAACAAGGTTGTACACCTATAACTTGTCTGGGTTTCACTGTAGCTCAAAATTTTAAACCAAATATTTGAAACTTGGATCTTATTTCATCAAAGCTGAAAGAGAAATTGGAGAAGAGAACAATTTTTTTTTTTGTAGGAGTCAGAGGTGTTGTTAAGGTGAACCAGCTCATTAATTGGTAACATTCATAAACAGGCAGGGCTGGCCTGGATACGGAATGATGGAAAGGCAGGACTTGTCTTTGGTGCAGAAAAACAGGTGGGAAGTCATCCCTTCCCTACTGCAATGCATCCCTACTCTACCAGTTACCATCAATTCGTTCATGCTTTCATTCTTTTGTTCTACCATTATGTATTGAACTACTAGATGCTGGGCACTGACAGTGCAACAGCAAACCGGACAGACTTACACCAGTTTCTGTGCTCCATCTCTCTCTCAAAGTCACTCAGTTGTGTCCGACTCTGTGACCCCATGAACTCTGTCCATGGAGTTCTCCTGGCAAGAATACTGGAGTGGGTAGCCTTTCCCTTCTCCAGGGGATCTTCCTGACCTAGAGACCTAACATTGGTCTGTCACATTGAGGCAGGTTCTTTACCATCTGAGCCACTAGGGAAGCCCAGTTCTTGCACTGCTTGCAGTCTAATAAAGGATGTGAACAATTACACTAGACATAACTGCACTGTATGATTCATGCTAACATGGGTGAAGGTCAGGTAGCTTCGGCAGCACTTAGGGGTTGACCCAACAATATCTGAGGATGATGCTGAACTGTCAGGAAATAAATTCTCTGAGGAAGTGGCATTTCAGCTAAGGCCCAAAAGTGTCAGCCAGGTAGGTAAAGAAGGATTGAAACAAAAACAAGGGAAGGAGAGGAGGGAAAAAAGTGTTCTGATGGTATGTTGGAGGAACTAAGAGAAGTCTGGTATGCATTAGATGTCAAATCTGGAAGAGGAGGGTAGAAAACCTGGTTAGAAGACTAAGCAAATCTTAGAGTCATGAGGATTGAGTCCTGACTTCTGAGGTCTGCACAGGCTTAGGATCAGATAGAGCTGGGCTGGATCCACAGTGCCTGACCTTTCCCAGCACCTCGGATGAATTACTTACCTTCTAAGCCTCCTTATTCATTTAATAGGGATATAATACCTACTTCATAGGACTTCTTGGAAAATTAAGTGACAGAACAAGTCTCTATCTGGCAGATGAGAGTAGTCAATAAATGAGAGCCCCAGCTGTTTGCTTTATGATGGTCAAGTACAATGGCACTTCTACAAGAAATAATCTCTCAGAGAAAGTAAGCACTATTATCATCATCTTAGGCATCAGCAAGGCTACATGTGCTGACATTTTTGGGTGGGGTAACTTCCTGATATGACTCACTTACTTACTCTTTATAAAAGGTTAGTCTTTAGTTCCAAGAGAGCAACGCTTTCCCAAAATAAGCATGAAGTCCGTTGATTGAACATCATTGTAGGTATTGTGTCCACCCACGATCACATTCATTGTCCCGATCATTCATGCTATTTAATAAGATCCTCAGACTACCATCACACCCCCTGCTGCGTGGACACAGGAAGTAAATGAAATAAACCTAATGACCGCATCCAAGTATTCCTAATACATGAAATGGCTTCTTTTCGTTATCACTTTAAGATTCCTGGTAAGTAGGGGAAAAAATAAGACAAGCCAGACAGTTATTATTATGAATAGTTTCTAAAAGAAAGATGGGTCTATTGAGATTCTTACAGCCCTATCCATTGCTTTTCACATCACTAGGCTCAAACAAACAAAACCTCTCTCAATAGACTGATAGATAGTAGGAAGGCACTCGCTGACCAAGCAAAAAAAAAAGCTCTTTTGAGCCGAAAAGAAAAGGCTATTATCTCATTTCCTTTAGCCCCTACGGCTGTGGGCTTGGTGTTTCTGTAGAAGCACTGTAAACCACTAGCATTGAGAATTTACTCCATGCCAGGTAACTGGGACCATGGAGATAAAGGACATATACTTCTTGTTCTCGTAAAGGTCATTGGTCGGCCAAGGGAAATAGATAGCCAGTAAGTTAATGCTTTTTTCAATGTTTTCCAATTGGCCAGCGCCTGTGCTAAAGGCTGCATAGGCTTTGTTGGAGTTGACCCTCTGAACAACCCTTTGAAACAGGCAATATCGACTTCAATTTGCAGGGAAGAAGATAGAGATTTAAGAGTGGTTCCCAGTAACTTGCCTCCAAATGGCTAGGTAACACGTGGCAGAGCTGGCATTGAGCTGAAGTCATCTTACCTCAAGACTCTTGCTTTTGAATGCTAGGTTACACCACTCCCCCATTCTTTATGGTGTCTAAGTAGGTTACTATGATGTGTGGTGCTGAGTGTATAAGTACTGTGGAAGCAACACCGACAGAAGGCAGGGAGAGAGGAAGAGAGATGGAGCCAGAGTAACTTCCCAAGGGAGGTGGTCTCTGCATGGAGTTCTGAGGGCTGAGCAGGTTTGGCCAGGTCAGACTGTGAGGAAAGGAGAAACCCTGTGAGTATGACTGAGCAGCATTTCCATCTTCAGGAAGAGGATGGTTCCAAGGAAATGCTCGGAAGAGCTCTTGGTTATCTGCATCCATAAAGGCAGCACATGGACAGATGCCCTAAAATTCATGTCTCTCTGGCTTCTGTGTAGCTAATGTTTTTATTTATTTATATCCTGTCTCATTCCACAAAGGTTTGGAGGTAAAATTCATTACATGGTTTTTATGCAGTGACCTTCCTAATTAAGTTTTTCTCTGCACTGTCATGTTCATCTTTGTATTCCCTGAGCCATATGCACAGCGACTTGAATGAAAGTTGAATTGAATTTACATACTTTGAGCACACTCGAAGTAGCTAGCAAGGGCAACTGGTCCCAGAAGCTTGGTGGGTGGCAAGAAAGCTGGTCCCAAACTTAAAATTGCTTAGACTGAACACGGTATTTCACTGAATCTAAGATGCCACTGATGCAGGCATGCTATGCTGTCACTTTTTGTGCCCCTAAGAAAGCAAAAAAAACCCAAAACACTGCAATTTAAACTATAATACCATGTTGAGTCACTATCTATTGCAAGATGCAATCTGATTTCAGATATGGTTAAATATGAAAAAAATGTGTGCCTTTAAAGAGAAGATAATATGGTGATCATACTGCCCCCATCCACTTCAAAAAGTCAGAAATTCTAAAAATTAATGAAACTTTTCTACCTTTCTGGGTGACACTTTGTCTAACAATTCAAACCTTGAAGATTCTGGAAACACTTTTAACTTAGCAATTGTATCTCTAGGAATTGAATCGAAGGAAATAAACATAGCAGTTTATAAGGATGTCATCAAAGAATTACTTATAGTCACAAGAAATGAAGAAATAATCTGAAATCTTCATTTATATGTGATATGATATGCGATATTACATGTATATGTGATATTAGTGCTACACAACAGATTAAAATATAAGAAATATTTTAATGGTAAACATGAACTCTTCACTATATATATATCTACACAAAACATATATTTTATGTTAGAATTCTATAATAGATTAAAGTGACAGAGAATACATTTAAATGGTGAAACATCTTTCTAATATATTAAGTTTAAAAAAATCAGGTAATTTTTATTACTTGTTTGTTTGTTATAAAACAAAATTACTGCTGTAAAAGTACATTTACATTTCATATTTACATAGGAATAAAGTCTTGGATGACACATGTCAAAATGTTTACAGGGGCTGTTTGGCTGATCTTTTTCTTTTCTCTATGTTCTAATTGCTCAAAAACTGGAAAACCAAACATTACTCGGGCAGACTTTTAAGTAGATATATGGATGTGGATAACGGAACAGTAACCACCTTGACATAGAAACTTCATTTTCTACTGAGTAGGCTCCTGAATCTTTCTCATTTACTAAACGAGCCTGGCTGGGCTGGTTCCAACTAAAGCCCTGGTTAAGAGGCTCTTTGATTCCCAGTCAGAAATATAACTTCCTCACCTGGGGTTTTCCCCTCAAAAGCTGACACCTAAAATGAGAAAATAAATACTGTAGACCGCAACTCTGCAAGGGGTCTGGGAACTCCAACTGTGCCCCGTCATTGGCAAAGTATGAGACCCTGAGCTAGAGCAAGGCAAGTTCTTGGTCCTACAAATGGGAAGGGAGGGTAAAGCTCAGAAGTCACGACGAGGCCTCAATTTTTACCATGAGCAAAATGGGAAATCCTTTTGTTCTCTTAAGCACTACACCTGCTACAAACTCAGTTTTTTTGTTTTTTGTTTTTTTGCAAATCACTTATAATTTTTTACAGATGAGGTCATTTTTTGATGGATAAAGCCTTGGTGGCTTATACCCCACTTTATGGATGAAGATGAAGTGCTATATTGGACTCCATCTATTTCTGTAGTGACCTGGTCTTCTCCAAGTAAACAAGAGACACTTTATAATGGCCAATCATAGAATTTCTGCTTGAAAAGGCAAGCCTTTAGCTATACATTCTACTTGTATATTTTTCCCAGACCTGAGGAGTTGCCTTTTGATATATTGTTTCAATATAGCTTTATATTTATTTATAGCTTGCTTTAAAAATAAGCTGTTCTTTATGCTTTCAAACATTATATATCTAACTCTTCCTTAATTTAAAGCTCAGTTCATATAAAAGTTTTATTTTGTGATCAAGTTTTATTTATTTGTTTATAGGCTTGGGTTTGTCATTTCATTTGTCAGCTCTGCAAGTTTTGCTTCATATGTAATACATCTCTCTATCAATCTATATTTCTTTTGTATACTGTTGGACAAAAGAATACAACAAAGATTTCAAGTAACGTGTAAGTATAGGTCAAGGGAAGAGGAGACAGTGTTGGGGTAATGTTTGGGTATTCTAGAAAGCATTTGCTATTTATCTTTCTTGCATCACTTTATTCTTCTTCTGGATAACAGTACCCTCACTTCTCTGGAGAAACTTACTCTTTCACACTATCTTGTCTTAATAGTCTGGCCTTTTCCTCCTGGCTGCTGATCTAGACCTGGCTAACCAGAACACCCCTTCTACCTGGCCAGGATAACAGACGCAGGTATGGGCACTGTACCCAAGCCCAACAGCCAGAGAACTTCTCTGGAATTATGTATGGATACTGAAGAAGGAGAATTTCTCTCTTCATTTTCATCTTGGATTTGAAGCCATGGGAATCCAAGTCCAGAGCTCAATCTTACTTGTTCTGGCCATGTGGGAGTAGCCCACTAGGAAGAGGGAAAACAATGCCACTCCCAAGGAGAACTGGAGCTAAAAGGGAGCAGAGTGATGAACAGGCACATTTAATGATGAGTCCTTCCACACAGAATGGCACCTCTACACCTTGATTTTCCAACAGAACTCCTTTCCTGTTTTAAGATATGCTTGTTGGAGTTGGGTTTCTGTAATTTAAAACTGCACAAGTTCTTGACTGATACTTGGTCTTTCCTCTCCCCTCCAAACTTTTTGAAGTACATGTATATGGTCTTTATGTACATAGAATTGGCTGTGCTCAGCCGATTTCTTTAATATAAGAGCACACTGATAGGTATAGTTTATTTAGATACCATCAGAACACAGTTAACTCTAAAAATATTAAGAGTGACTTCAGTGTTATATTTTCCATAAGCTATAATCTTACCATAGAGCTATGCCTTGTCTCTTGGTTCGTTTGCCCTTGTATTCAGACTTTAGTCCTGAATTGGAGCATTTATTCACTCCTGATGCAATTAAACCCTTCACTTTACTTTGCCAGAGACCCAGCACGGATAGGAGGCACATGTTTCCTAGAGTTGTGTCTTCTTGGTTCTTAAGATTATCCAAGGGCACTTAGAAAGAAAATGATTAGGAGGCTATATAAGATGCAGTAAGATTTTACAGACATCCAGGCTGACTTTAGAAGGCAGCTGGAAAACAGGACACTCATCTTCCCACCCTCTCCTCTCCCAAACAAATGCCATATGTCTGTTCACAGTGCATTCTGGCTCACTGCTACGTGGCTGACCTTCGATACTGAAAAGATGCCAAAACACTGGGGACCCATTTTCCCTTCAGCTCATTGTTACTGTCATGTTTAATATGGCTGAGGAAAGAAATGAAAATTATGATACACAGGCCTGTAATCCTTCGAAGATCTCTCTCCATCAGAGAGAGAGCTCTCTACAAGCTTCACGATGTTTATCCTGGCTCACAGAAGAAGGAGCCTTTGAGAAGCTTTGGAAAATAATGCTTCTGTTACCTGGGATGTGTTCAGAACCACTTCAGTATTTGTGTCATCTGTGTAACATCTAAGAAGTGGCCATTTTCACTTCCTTTTTCTAAGTACCGTGAATTCAATTCCAGATTAGTGTACTGGATGCAGAACTGTTAATAGTGGGGTTTGCTCTTCCATGTGTGACATGATGAACCAGTGTATCTTCTTACTACATCTGTAGAGTAAATGGAATTTCCCCTAAAGCAGAAGGAAAGGAGTACAAGCATGCCACTATAGAAGCTCATCAAACCACAAGGGACGAAACTCAAAGAAGACGAAAGAAACAGAGAAGAACTATAAAAACAACCAGAAAACAAGTAACCTTGGTGGGAGATGGGGCTGGATGGAGATGAAGGGGCTGGAGCTGGATCCCCAGGCTAGGCTAGGGCAGGTATGAGGCAGGGTTTCCCCCTCTGCTCCAGTGCCCTCTGTTGCAGGTTGGGGGGGTTGTGTGTGGTCAGTCCCAAGTTGATGGAGCAGAAGCTCCAAGGGTGGGGTCTGAGCTGACTCTGTTCCCTTTAAGTGTGTGCTCTCCCAACATCAACACCCTTGCCTCAGAGGGGAGCAGTGCTGGAGCAAGAAGGATCTGTGCAGGCTCTCAGCTCGTGATGGGGAATGGGCTGCGGTGGGCCAGCCATGGACAGAAGTCTGGGCTGCCTTTGAGGCACTGCCTATTCTAGGACCAGCTATGGCAGCCCCCACTGCATCTGTGTCTTCTTTGTCGCTCATGGCCAATCACTTCCCACAGCCTCTGCCGACCCCACCCTGCTGTGGAGCCATGCAAGTGGGCTCTCTGTGGGTTTCGTGTGGCAGGCTGTAGTGGTCCTGCTGCTGTGAGATATCAGGACCGTGTCTGATGCACTGCCTGCTTAATGGTAGGCAGTAATGGTCACCCTACTGCACTCAGGTACTACCCCAGCTGAGTCATTTCTGCAGCTCATGGCTGAGCTCTCTCCTGGGTTATGGCTGCTTGAGCTCTGGTGCAGAAATGCAAGGTAATGTAAGAGTGGGCTGAAGAATTTGCTCTGATTCAGGCTGGGGCATACACTGGGTGGTCACTGGAGTGGTCCTCAATTCACCCTTGCTGCCCTGTCTCTGGAGTAAGCCAGCACTTGCAGACTCCTCATGAGTCCAGGCTTTCCATAACTTTCTTGTTAGTCACAGTGGCCCTCCAACCAGCCAAGGGAGCTCATCCCACCTGTGTTGAACTCCAAGACCGGGGCACCCTATATGTGGCTTCCCTGGTGGCTGAGATGGAAATGAATCCGCCTGCAATGCGGGAGACCTGGGTTCGATCCTTGAGTTGGGAAGACGCCTGGAGGAGGGCATGGCAACCCACTCCAGTATTCTTGCCTGGAGATTCCCCAAGGACAGAGGAGCCTGGCTACAGTCCATGGGGTTGTAAAGAGTCAGATGCGACTGAGCGACTGAGCACAGCATATGTGGCTTGAACTGCTCACCCCCCAGGATGGATGCCCACTCATGTAATCTCCCTTTTCCTCTGAGTCCACTCCCGAGGGTACAGGTCTTGACATGATCACTTACTCCTCTTCCGATCCTATCTGATTCCTTTAAGATGTGGACCTTTCTTACAGCCTTGGTTGCACAGGAGAATTTTGCTGGTTTCCAGTTAGCTTTCAATGAGAATTCCACATGTGGATGTATTTATGATGTGTTCATGGGGGGATGTGAGTTCCATGTCCTCCTAACCCTGCTATCTTGATCAATTCCCCCTAAATGGTTTCTTTCTTTACCATCAGAAATGAGTCAAGCTAAAGGACAGCAGCAGTTAAAGATGTCAGCAGTTTCATGCAAATTACAATAAATGATGCCACGATATACCTTTCCTCTCTCCTCGCCCACTCCTCCCATCCCACTTGTACAACTATTTCTTTGGGATAAATCCCTGTAAATAAAATGTCTGTATAGAATGAACAAATGTATTTTTTCATATTACTAAATTATCCTCCTGAAAGGATATACCAACTTTTACTTTCACCAATAGTACATGAGAGTTCTAAGTTTTCCCATTTCCTTTGCCTTATTGTTAAGTATAAATGAGATACATGAGTTTAAACTTTAAATTTATGAATATTTATAAATATGTTCTCCTTTCCAGAATTCTAAACCACAATTCTTTATTCTCAGGTATCAAATATGAATCTATATTTTCTCTATTGTTTTCATAATTTGATATTTTAATATTTAAACTTTGACCATTCAGGTTGTGTGCGTGTGTATAAGTGTTTATGGTAACATTGCCATGTAGAGATTCCAACAGAGTTGAGTTTCATTTCTTTGCTTTGATATTTAATTTACTGTAAAAATTTGTATTTTCAGTTCAGTTGCTCAGTCGTGTCCAACTCTTTGCAACCCCATGGACTGCAACACACCAGGCTTCCGTCTCCATCACCAACTCCTGGAGCTTGCTCAAACTCATGTCCATCGAATCGGTGATGCCATTCAACCATCTCTTCCTCTGTCATCCCCTTCTCCTTCCGCCTTCACTCTTTCCTGGCATCAGGGTATTTTCAAATGAGTCAGTCCTTCATATCAGGTGGACAAAGTATTCGAGTTTCAGCTTCAGCATCAGTCCTTCCAATGAATATTCTGAACTGATCTCCTTTAGGATGGACTGGTTGAATCTCCTTGCAGTCCAAGGGACTCTCAAGAGTCTTCTCCAACACCGCAGTTCAAAAGCATCAGTTCTTCAGCACTCAGCTTTCCTTATGGTCCAACTCTCACATCCAGACATGACTACTGGAAAAACCATAGCCTTGACTAGACAGACCTTTGTTGGGAAAGTTATATCTCTGCTTTTTAATATGCTGTCTAGGTTTGTCATAGCTTTTCTTCCAAGGAGCAGGCATCTTTTAATTTCATGGCTGCAGTCACCATCTGCAGTGATTTTGGAGACCCCAAAAGTAAAGTCTCTCACTGTTTCCACTGTTTACCCATCTATTTGCCATGAAGTGATGGGACCAGATGCCATGATATTAGTTTTCTGACTGTTGAGCTTTAAGCCAGCTATTTTCACTCTCCTCTTTCACTTTCATCAAGAGGCTCTTTAGTTCCTCTTCTCTTTCTGTCATAAGGGTGGTGTCATATGCGTATCTGAGGCTATTGATATTTCTCCCAGCAATCTTGATTCCAGCTTGTGCTTCATCCAGCCCAGCATTTCTCATGATGTACTCTGCATGTAAGTTAAATAAGCAGGGTGACAATATACAGCCTCGATGTTCTCCATTCCTGATTTGGAACCAGTCTGTTGTTCCATGTTTAGTTCTAACTGTTGATTCTTAACCTGCACATATATTTCTCAGGAGGCAGGTAAGGTGGTATTCCCATCTCTTTAAGAATTTTTCACAGTACACACAAGTCAAAGGCTTTGGTATAGTCAGTAAAGCAGTAGATATTTTTCTTGAACTCTCTTGCTTTTTTGATGATCCAGCGAATGTTGGCAATTTGATCTTTGGTTCCTCTGCCTTTTATCTGGAAGTTCACGGTTCATGTACTGTTGAAGCCTGACTTGGAGAATTTTGAGCATTACTTTACTAGCGTGTGAGATGAGTGCAATTGTGTAGTAGTTTGAACATTCTTTGGCATTGCCTTTCTTTGGGATTGGAATGAAAACTGACCTTTTCCTGTCCTGTAGCCACTGCTGAGTTTTCCAAATTTGCTGGCATATTGGGTGCAGCCTTTCACAGCATCATCTTTCAGCATTTGAAATAGCTCAACTGGAATTCTATCACCTCCACTAGCTTTGTTCGTGGTGATGCTTTCTAAGGCCCACTTGATTTTGCAGTCCAGGATGTCTGGCTCTAAGTGAGTGATCACACCATCATGGTTATCTGGGTTGTGAAGATCTTTTTTGTATAGTTCTTCTGTGTATTTTGGGGAATGTGAATGGGGAAATACAGTATGCTTCCTGTCCCCTTCCCGAAGGAATCAGATTTATTTAGTAAGAACCTATACTAATTCATAGAAAAAAAGGCATTTTCAAGAAGCAATTATGAACATGATATTGAGCACACAGTAATAAGCAGTATTTTTAGCTTTAATATCATGGATAATTAAATTTCTCAGTACTTTTGCTACTCCCTTTCTCTCCTACTCAAAATAGCCCATGAAACTGTAAGAATATATAAAATTATAGGGTTAATCTTTAATTCATCCTAATTTGTTCTCTTCACATTACAATATCGGCAAAATCAAGTCTTTTTAATTATCACAACTAGTGACGATTTCTTGCAAATCATCTCCCAAACTCTTTGTAACAAGCTGGAGTTTCAGACTTGTGGTTCAGAGAGGCATTGTAAATTTTTGATGGCAAAATGGCTGAAACTAGGGGGATGTTTGTTTTTTCCCAAAGAAAATCTGTAGGGACCCATATGAGAGCTCCCAAATCAAGCTTATCAAAACAATGTTTTCAAGTAAAATGAAGACAACCTCCCTGGACCTCTCTTCCTCTGGACACTCACATGGATTCACTATTAAAGAATACTTGCTCTCAAAACACAAGATTCTGGGGGATTCCCTGGTGGCTCAGTGGTAAAGAATGCCTGCCATTCAATGCAAGAATTGAATTGCCTGCCAATGCAAGAGACACAGGTTTGATCCCTGATCGCAGAAAATTCCACCTACCTCGGAGCAACTAAGCTGGTGTGTCACAACTACTGAGCCTGTATGCCACAATGACTGAGCCCAAGTGCTGCAACTACTGAAGCCTGTCCACCTAGAGCCTGTGCTCTGCAACAAGAGAGTAGCCACCCACTCATCACAATTAGAGAAAAGCCCATGCAGCAACAAAGACCCAGCACGGCCAAAAATAAATAAAAATTTTAAAAAATACATGATTCTTCACATTGGTCTTTTACTGTTAACTTTCCACTGGATTAGCTGGTGATTCTGTCTGTTCTCTTGGCATCTACAACATGTGTTCAAGAAGAGGCAGTCCCAGTGCCTCATCTTGGGTGGATGGCATTTCATGTCAGTGACTTGTTCCTTAGCTGTTGAGATCAGCCTCATGTCTTTAAGTGAGTACTACTACTACTACTAAGTCGCTTCAGTCGTGTCCGACTCTGTGCGACCCCATGGACGGCAGCTCACCAGGCTCCGCCGTCCCTAGGATTCTCCAGGCAAGAATACTGGAGTGGGTTGCCATTTCCTTCTCCAGTGCATGAAAGGGAAAAGTGAAAGCGAAGTCGCTCAGTCGTGTCCGACTCTTAGTGACCCCATGGACTGTAGTCTACCAGGCTCCTCCATCTTTAAGTGAGTAAATGAATACAAATTGAAGTTTTAATCTCAGACTGTAACATCAGTGGTACTCTTATCACAAGTAGTTTCATAATGGTCTTATTACTGTTCCTTAGTGCAACACACTGAGACGTTTAAATTGCCGAATTGCTACTACATATATTCTTCGAAAAGAGGTATCCAGGTAACCATGGCAATGGTGTCTCCAGGCAGGATGGGAGTGGGAGTGGGGTGGGAAACTATTTCATTAATTGAAGGGAAGGAATTGAAAAGAGATTTTCAAGCTGTAGATCAGAGCAGAGAGAGAGAGAGAGAGAAGGTAGATGTTACAATCTTATTTTCTTTTCATTATTAAATTACACAACCCAGAGAAACTCAAATTATTTGAAACGTTTAAAGAAACCATAACATTAAATAAAGCGGGATTCTTAGCCTTCCCACATTATTACAGCAATTGACCTGCACTAGATTTCATTTGGTTGGGTTTTTATATAGTTTGATTGAAACTCAATGCATCTCCTGAAAAAGCAGAATTGTGTCCTGTGATTTAAGGCAAAAAAAAAAAAAAAAAAGGAAGAACATTCACATAAGCAAGAAGCCTGAGTAGGCGGTATAAGAGCTCTATTTATTCCAAGCTGATAACCTGAATAAGCTGACTTCATCAGTAAAAGTTATTTCAAATCTTACTTCCCTTCCCTTCTCCCCACCCCCCGCTTTTGGTAGTCAACATTAAAAAAAATTATTTAGAGGGTAAAGAAATACTGTGAAGAGAAGGGGGCATCTGAATGAGAAGGAGAAAAACCAAATGTCTGCTACAGGTTCTCAGAGGAGCCCACTGTTTTGCTTTCATTTAAAAGGTTCTGCAAATTGGCGATTAGATGAGCTTCTGTCATTTAACCACATGTGCCTTTGTGTAACTTGCTGCTTCAACTCTGACAGAAATGTTCTAACGGGCAACTTAGGATTTGTAAAAACCCAATTACCCAGATAGACAGCCTGACTTCTAATGTATGTCGGCTACAGTTTGTAGAGTTTCTTTTCAAATTAGGTCAACATATGGCACCTTAGTGACCCATGCTGAATCTCTCCATCTCCTGATGAATGCCCACTCTCATGTTGTCTGCATGCTGTATTGTCTGATTGATTCGGTAGGAAAAACAGCCAGAAATCCTCAGCTGCAACTACCACCAACAGGGAAAGGGGGACATGCTATATTCTTAGGATCCTTTTCTCAGATGGTCAATCTACTTTTTATCACTGGGAAAGGCCATGCAGGAAATCTTATTTACAGAATTAGGGAAAGCAATCGAAAACTGGGTGGTTAATTATTAACCAAATGGATTTTATTTCAAAACAAACATTTCTTTTCTGCCAAACAGATTTCTATCTTGGAAAGCAGCTAATTCCCCAGAATTAGGCCAGAATTCATGGCTTGAATTATAATAGCGGTTTAGGTACATCTAAGCCCAATGTATTGATTACCTTGCTCTCCGCTGCAACCCAGAGGCTTTCAGTTCTAAGCAGCTGAAGTGTGCTGCTGGAGCAGCAGCTGCTGCTGCTGTTTTTAAGGACTGTGTTTCCAGGATGCACCCACTAGGAGAGTAATGGGAAACAAAAGTAGCAACTTATTTCCCCTGAAAGTTTACAGGACAGTAGGGCAGGCATTTTCAGCCTTGTCATCATGGATAACATGGTATTATATGATGCCCACATGAGTCTAATTTTTGAAGGCAGAAAATTATTATGTGAGGCAATCTAATTTGAAAAACCATAGTGCTGATAGCAAGGAGGAAGAAATGTTTCTAATAATGAGTTGAGGGCTAGACAGGGCAATAACATATACTTATGTCAGATCTTTTGAATGACAAGGTATTACTATGGGCCCCTGTCTCATGGCCAGTAGATCATCAGCTGTTAGCAATGCTTACCATCCAAAAGACAAACGGGATAGTGCAGTGAATGGAGGGTGACCAGAAGGCTGAGTGGGATTTCTTACATTTGGGTTGTTGATTCTAATCCATCATGTATTTTTTGAACCAATTCAGTCATTATTTATGAGGATTCTATAAAGTAATTCATCTAAACCCTCTTTAACCTCATGTTCCATTTCCTAAACTGTAGCCACTTAAGCAACAGCTTTACACAAAAGAGTAGCAAATTAGCTAGTAGTTAGTATACCACAACTCCCCCAGTGCAAACTTAAGCATTCAAGTTGTAGGTAGTACCAGATGTAGAGAAAAGTCTTTTCACTCCTTCAAAAGTGGCTCTACTATATATAAAATAGATAATCAACAAGGACCTACTGTGTAGCACAGGGAACTTTACTCACTATTCTGAAATAACCTTTATAGAAAAAGAATCTGAAATATAATAGATATATGTATATGTATAATAATCACTTTGCTGTAAACCTCAAACTAACACCATATTATAAATCAACTATACTCCAATATAAAATAAAAAAATTTAGAGTGGCTCTAAATTATATTACTTGGAGTCTATTAGAACACCAGAAAGAACTCACAAGCTAAGTGATGCTTGAATTTATAGTAATCAGTTCATCCCTTCTGAGTACTGGGTGTACTCCTCCCTTTTGGGTGTAAATCAGTGTATCCCACTGAAAGATGTCCCTTCAAAAGACAGTGTAATGAATGGTGTTATATTTCTGATCCCCAAGTCTGATACTCAGTCCTAGCATCAGAGATGACTGTGAGTCTATTAGTGTGAGCTAGAACTGTATGTGTTGAGTATTTTTATTATCTGAAATCACACTTGAACTGCTAGGCTAAGAGATTACAATTTGTCACTGAATGTGGATGTATGGAGAACTGCATGTAGAATTTGTAAAACCTTTTCTGTGTCTGATTTGCATTGCAAATAGGGAAGTTAACCAGAGGTCTTGAGGAAATAGCATAAATAAAACACGGCTTCACTACTGTAAGGGCTCAATTCATGCCAGAGGAGGCCAGGCCATTACAGAAGGATTGTTTGCATCTAAACAATTCCTGACGCAGGCACCTCCCCTTGGAAGCAGCTGCCAATAGGGTGGGGACTGGGTGGGTGGATGGGGGTGGGGTGGTCTATTTAGGCAACTTTGGCAAACACTCAGCAAAGGGAGCCTGAGAGGCTTTCTCTTGAAATCCAAAGCATGGTTAGTGAGCCTGCCTCTTGTTCTGTGTTGAACATGCTCACAACTGAAAGAGAGTCAGAAACCTGCTTTTCAACTCAGTTTGAGCTGCAAGGAACAACACGGAGCTCTCTGCATGGCTGGTGACCAGACAAGCCTCAGCGCTTGAGAGTGAGAAAAACACTCCATAATATGATGCAAAGAAGCCTTGGTAAGTTTACAGACAACATTTAAGGCCTCTAGGAAACTGAGCTTTGACTCTAGTGGACATTTGTTATATCTTCACCCGGCATTTATTCCCTCTTCTTATGACCACAATACTTAGTTCTGCTTTGGGGTATGGCTCTTCTCTATTCTCTTCCCATGTGCTCTGTGACTTCCTCGTGACTTCCACAGGCAGAGCATGTGACTAAGGCTAAGCCAGTCTGTGCTTTCCACCCTCTGGTGACTGGGTCAAGGAAGGCAGGGGCCAGCATGTGACTCAAATCTGGTCCATCAGGGTCAATGACATTGATTTCTGTGGGTTTTCTGCAACTGTTGGAGAAGTGGACACCAACAAAAGAGAGTGGAAAACTCAGTTGCTGAGCTTGCTGCTTGGAGCATGAGATGACTGAGTCTTTGAGCTGTAGTCAGAGAACAGAGCCAACAGCCAGAAGCCAAGGAGAGACACTGGATGCCTAGCATAGGCTATCAAGTCTTAGTCCCAAATGCCCAAGGCCAGCCCTATCCTGACTCTGTTCAGTGAGGCAATACAGTCTCTTGGCACTTAACTCAGTTTGGATCAGACTTTCTATAGGAGGTCAAAGGCTACACACACCTCTCCCATCTTATCTCCCACCACTGAGCCTTTGCACGTCACCACCTATTATTTCCTTCCTTAGAAACACTAAGTGCACTGAACCTCTACACATGCAACATGTGTTCTCATGAGGCCACACCTTTGGCTAGATTCCACTGATCATCTTTCATGGTTCAACCCAAATTTATTCTCTCAATGAAATCTTTAAGTATAGTTTTCCCCCACTACCTTCAAAGGCAACATTGAAAGCTTCCTGAACTGTGTTCTCATAACCATTTTCTCTAACTCTGTAAAACTTTAACACTTTATTAGAATATTTTTGAGACTGTTTGTCTCTCTCATAAAGCTTTCAGTTCCTTAAGATGAGGGACAGAGCTCTATTGATCATTCAGAGCAGGCATTGTCAGGCTCAGAGGCTGTCTTTGGATCCATACTGCCTGCATTCAAACATTGGCTCAGTTACTTCCTAGGGTATGTGACTTAAGTACATTACCTACTGTCTCTTTCTACCTACTGCCCGTTTCCCCATCTGTAAAATTAGGGGTACTATTAATACCTACATCACAGGCTACAGTGAGGATTAAATGAGTTAATCAGTGTGAAGTACTTGATAAGACTATCTGGAACATGATAAGTTTTCAATAAACAGTATATTATGTTGTATTTCTAGTATTTAATAATTATTTATTATTATATTTCTGGTGTCTAATAATATCTGGCATAAAATAGGTACTCAAAAATACAAATGTAACTATGAGAAGAAGGCTTATACTTGGTAGAAAAGAAAGGGCAAGAAGTAACTTAATCCTTAAACCTTTATCTTCTTAAATTCATATGTCACTATGAGAAATCATGAGACTTTAAAGAAAATTTGGCAGTTTTGAAATTTGCTCATATTCATTCATTTAGCACAAAAACATCTATTGAGAGAAAATTATGCTAGATTCCAGGAACCAAAACTGATTAAGATAACATCCTTGCCTTCAAGGAGCTCATGACTTAGTAGATGAACTCTGAAAGCTAAATAACTAATTATAATTGAGTCAATGTGTGATAAGAGAAGTATATATATACAAACTATGGGAATAGGAGCGATGCTTCTTGACATGACTGCACATAAGGATCATCTAAAGAGTCTACTAAAAACACAGTATTTCAAGCTTTATTCCTAGAACTTTTGAGACACCAGGTCTGGGGTCATGTATCTGCATTTGTGACAGATCTCCACGAGTGATTCCTGGAACAGAAGAAAGGATGGTAACATTTGCCTGGATAGGTCAAGGAAGGCTACATGGCAGAGGTGATGCATGTGCTGGGTTCTTACAAATGATTAGGAGTCTGCTAGCCTTTGACACAAGCAGGACAACTGTGCATCAAGAATAGCTTTCCTGGTGTCATTGTCAAAGACAGACCACAGAGCCTGACCATCGTTCCACTGGTCCAAAATATGTTATAATTATTTTATTTTTGTTTTACTTTGAGCCCAGTGGTCTCAAGTTGCTTACACAGCAAATCACACAACCTCATGTAGAGATAAGATTGATCATCTACATTTGAGATTTTTCATGACTGTGAGGCCCAGGTGAATGGCCATTCTATCTGAGGTCTCCATTCACCAGAATGACAGTTCTTCATAATTACTTATTTACTTCTGGAGGTAAACCTCAGATTTAAATACTACACTATTTTTGAGACTTTGGGACTCAACTGTCTAGTTTAAAAGCCCCCTGGTGACTCAATACAGTTGGTTCACCCTAGTGTTGGAGCATCACTGAAATTTACTATCTTTAGCACTTTTCTAATTCAAAAGTTCTATAGATAAAAATCTGTCTACCTGAATAGACTGAAAATATTATCATGATTTTTATTATCTTTCCATGGAGGGAAGAGAACAACTCTCCCTTCTTTTACTGCCTTTTTATTTTTCTTTTGCATGGCTATATTTTCTATAATCATCATTTATAATAAACCAGATAAATGACACTATAAAGTGATTGTGGTGATTTTTTTCCTCCAGCCATTTACCCATTCATTCGACTGGTAACACTATCTCTTCTCTACCACTGCCAATGATCTCAGTGAAACTGTCAGTCAAGATGCCTTGCTTGTGATCCAAGCTAATTAGGTTTTCTCGCTTCAGACTTCAGACCTTGAGCTGAGCAATGCAAGGACAGGAAACAATAAGGTTGTGACTGATCCATTCTGAATAGCTTCCAGATGAGACAGTCAATTAGATACCTAGACAGCCCGAGCTGCCCTGGTTCCTCCCTTTCTCAGCTAGATTTTCAATTGGCTGAACTACTCATCTCATGTTTTGCCAACAATTTCCCATTTTGCAAAAGCTAGCCAGAGTTGGTTTCTGTTGCTTGCAGCTAAAGAGCTCTACAAGGTACAATGTTACAAGCAGTCTGTGATGTCTAGACTGATGGTAGATTAGGACCAAGGTGAGGGGAGAGTGTGAAAGAGTGAGACTAAGTGACAGACTTTAGCTGTTAAGTGTGTAAGTCACAATCTTTTGAAAATGGCCAATCTGGCTGGTTATCCACTTGACATGAAGTTAACAAATGAATAGGAACTAGAAGATAGTAAGTGAGAGGGTAGAGGCCTAGGATCACAGTCAGTTTGGGGGGACAGTCACAAGGATTAAAAAAACTCATATTAGAGCTTAAATGAAATCTACAAAACATAATAAACACTATTTGGAAGCCCTGGCTTCACAAGAAAAAGCCAAATAACTGGTACCAAGTTGCATACTTTCCCACTAATCAAAACAGATCACTGAGTTATAATTTATAAAATATAATAAATGCTCATAGATCCACATCTGAATAAAACTGCTGATAAGGAATAAATCTGCCATGTGGCTTCTGATAATGTATTTACAGCCTTCATTTGCATGACCTATAGCTGTTGCATTAAAAATACATATATGGATACTTACATCGATGTGCAAATTATACTTGCAATTTATGATAGGTATGAAATATGATATTTCAAATCACTTGCAAAACTGTTACTAAGGCATTCTGGGTATGGTTCTATCCAGGGAACAGTGGAAGTAGCTGGCTGCAAGCATGGAGCTCAACTGAGTTTCCACCTGTTCCCACGGAATAAGCATTTTCCTTTGAACTGAAGGGGAACTTGACATCATTCACATGGGGGAAAGGCAAAAATAAATTCAGAAGTGTTAATAGAGAACTCTCGGGTGGCTCAGCTGGTAAAGAACCCTCCTGCAACGTGGGAGACCTGGGTTTGATCCCTGGAGGGAAGGTCCCCTAGAGAAGGGAAAGGCTACCCACTCTAGTATTCTGGCCTGGAGAATTCCATGCAGTGTATCTAGTCCACGGGTTGAAAAGAGTCAGACATGACTGAGTGACTTTCACTTTAGAAGTATTTGCCATTTAAATCACAAAGTGTTATAAAATGATATAAAAATGAATTTGATGAATTGCCAGAAGAAAATGAATTCCACCTAGCACAAGCGTAATTCTGGTACAATGGTCACCCTTCATGGAGTGCTGAATCTGTGTTAAACATTGCACTGAGCCCATCAGTGAACACTATCTTTATTAACTTTACAATATTCCCATACAGTAGTTTTAATTTCCATTTAACTCTTAAAAACAGGCTTAAATGACAACAGTTTCTGAAGGTGTGTCCAATGACAAACTCTTATGGAAGAATGCATACATCTAAAGATAAACGTGGATATTTTAACAAGACTTTGAAAGATAGAGAAAAGATAGAGATGTATTAAAAGAGACCTGCAGAATCTCTGCTAAACAGTGTCTAGTTTGGTCAGCTACTAAGGAAGAACTGAGGTCTCTGATATTTCTAGTTGGGGTGTGAATACTCTGCTAATTGGAATTGCTGAGGTTGACTGAGGATATGTACATGCAGCTTTCTTTTCTTATAAGTACATGTTATGTCAGCATGTCCTGAAGATGGAAAGATTACATAGCAACCTAAATGTCCATCAACAGAGGAAATGTTAAAGTAGATGTAGTACATGTATACAATGAAATATTACTTGGCCATAAAAGGGAATGAAATGATACCATTTACAGCAACATGAATGTACCTAAAGATTGTCACACTGAGTGAATGAAGTATGTCCAATGTCATATGATATTACTTCTATGTAGAATCTAAAAAAAAGCATACAAACAAACTTCTCTACAAAACAGAAATAGAGCTATAGATGTAGAAAACAAACTTATGGTTACTAGGGGGTAAGAGTGGGAAGGAGTAAACTGGGAGACTGGGACTGACACACAGTAGTGTGTATATAAAACAATTATAAAAAGAGGTAACTGATAAGGACACACTGTATAGCACAGGGAACTTTACTTAATACTCTATAATCACCTAGATGGGAAAAGAATCTAACAAAGAGTGGATATATGTATATACATATAACAGACTCGGATCTTCACCTGAAACTAACACAACATTGTAAATAAACCATACTCCAATAAAAATTCTTTTAAAAAAGATAACGTAGTTTGGTTTTACCTAGAAAAAAGTTTTTTTTTTTCAACTTGAGGAGCTAAATAGGGACAATTTCTCTCCCCCTTCTGAATATCTCACTCCTTCTGGAAGGTATTTTTCTGGGTCTCAATTCTCCAGCAGCCCCAAGTGTTTCAGGACACTTCAGTAAAAATATTGCCCTGCTAATGTGAAATAATCAAGGTTGATGAGGTGCCTGGACCAGATTTTAAGACATTACATCTGTTGGACCTCTGGAAAACTTATGAAATGAAAAACAGACCAGATTCGCAGAGAAGCACACTTGCCAAGTGCCTACATGTGTCTACATGTTGAGGGTGTGGTGGTGATGGAATTACTGAGCGTTTCCTTTACTCAGCTCTGACCCAACAAGCCCTATGATCTGATCAGTGAAAGAAACCAAGTACGCTGCCATAGCGCAGTGATTCCCAAAAGTCACTGACCGTCAGAATCAAAAATAGCAAGCGTTTCTTCAATTGCTTACTATATTCCAACAACCATGACAGATACCTTATCTTTTCAACAGTCCTGCCAAATAGGTATCACTTCCCTGTTTTGTTGATGAGATAGCAGACCCAGTCAGGTTGGATCCTTTGCCTGTTAACACATCTTGTTGTTGATAAGTCGCTAAGTCATGTCTGACCGTTTGCAACCCCACGGAGTGTAGCCCACCAGGCCTGTCCATGGGATTTCCCAGGCAAGAATACTGGAGCAGGTTGCCATTTCCTTCTCCAGGGGATCTTCCTGACCCGAGGATCGAACGCATGAGTCCTGCATTGGCAGGTGGATTCTTTACCACTGAGCCACAAGAAAAGCCGTTAACGCATCTACTGAGAGGAAAAAGCATAATTTAAATCTCAGCAGTCTTCACCAAGAGTTCACGTTCTCACTCATCACGTTAAAATATATTAGGGTTGGAGCCTAGGAATAGGAATAATTGAAAGCTTCCCCAGGTAATTTGTATGCGTCCAGCTTAATGCTAGTTTAAGAATCCACTGGTAAAGTGTCTTTAATGTGCATAAAAACTGTTTAGGAATCTTGTTACATGGCAGAGGCTGATTCAGTAGGTCTGGATTTGGGCCTGAGGGTCTGCATTCCTAACAAGTGCCAAGTGATACCCATGGCACTGGTCCTTGGATCACATTTTGAGTAGCAAGTTAGTAGAGCACAGCACTCAGGGGCAGAAAGTTTAATTGTTCTCTAATAATGTCATGAGTTCTTCTGTCCTCAGATAAATTGTAAACTCCTTAAGTATCTTATAGAATACCTCCATCCCCTTTCAGTGCTAGACCTGTAGAAATAAAGCAATTCGATGAATGCTTAAGTAATTCTTGAGAAAAATATTATTTTAAAAATCTCAGCACAAGATGAATTGGAACAAAGGAGTTTGCTTTCACAGTGCAGGGGCCCTGATTTACTTCCACACATAAGTAGTTATGGAATCTGTCCCTGAATCTGATTTCTTGTTAGATGATAATCAACAGCAGTCACTTTTCTAGGAAATTGTGGAAAAATGGGTTCTCCATCAAGAAAGTTGTTAGACTACAGAACAAAGGCAAATGACATGCACTCTTTGGGATTTACAAACAGATTTAATTAACTAAAAAAAACACAATTATATGGTAGTGAAGTTCCATATATTTACTGTTCAATTTTTTTTTGTATTAAAATTTCATCTCCTATACACTCTATTCACATGGAAAAATTTCTGCCTGAATTCTTGCAGTCTTCATTTTCCTATCTGATCTACAGCTACGTGGAGCTGTCATCACAGAAAACTAATTGCCCTGGTCACTCCCCAAAGAACTTGCTCATGATTTTATCAACCTCTATTTGACCAAATATTAGTCTTTTGATCTTGGAAAGAAAAATATGTCCAACTCAGTTAGCAAGTTTTTAAAATAACCCAGTATACAGTCATCATGTTTATTTTTTTTTAAATAACTACTTCAAACTCAGCTCTCCATTCCTCTCATTAACTCCATCCATGACATGCACACGCACACGCACACACACACACACACACACCAGTTCACAGATGCAAGAGTTAATCTATTTCCAGAAGACAATGTATGCATATATCATAGGGTTTCTAACACATTTTTGGACTCAGAAACATTCCTTAATGGGAAAACATGAATAGTCAAGACTTTCTTCAAGTGAAACACAATACCTGGTATCTCATTGTCCAAATACGTGCCATGCTCTTTAGAGAAGTGAGTTTCAAAATTGATAGGACTTCATTAAGTCATAGAATACTGTAGAGCAATGAAAGTGAATATAAAAAAGAAGTAATGCTAAATGTAACAACCTGAGGAGATTTCCAAAAATAAAAATACTGGGTGAAAAAAATCAAGTTTGTAAAAAAAAAAATTGATAGGACTTAAGCTGCCCTGTGGATGGTGACTGTAACTCTGAAATTAAAAGTTGCTTGTTCCATGGAAGAAAAGCTATGACAAATCTAGACAGCATATTAAACAGCAGAGACATTACTTTGCTGACAAAGGTCCATATAGTCAAAGCTATGATTTTTCCAGTAGTCATGTTCAGATATGAGAGTTGGACCATAAAGAAGGCTGAGCACCAAAGAATTAATGCTTTTGAATTGTGGTGTTGGAGAAGACTCTTGAGAGTCCTTTGACAGCAAGGAGATACAACCAGTCAATCCTAAAGAAAATCAGTCCTGAATATTCATTGAAAGGACTGATGCTGAAGCTCCAATACTTTGGCCACTTGACGTGAAGAAGTGACTCGTTGGAAAAGACCCTGATGCTGGGAAAAATTGAGGGCTGGAGGAGAAGAGGGTGACAGGGGATGAGATGGTTGGATGGCATCATCAATTCAATGAACATGAGTCTGAGCAAACTCTGGGAGATAGTGAAGGACAGGGAATCCTGGCAAGCTGCAATCCATGGGGTCACACAGAGTTGGACTCAACTGAGTGAATGAACAACAACAGACCTGCCCCAGATAAGTCTTATTTGGAACGGCAGTTTTCTAGATTCTATGCCCAGCAATTGTGATTCAGGAGATGAGGAGTCAGGCTCAGGAATCTGCATTTCCACAAGTACCTCAGGGGTCCTTTCGCTAGAAGCCCAGAGTTTAGAATGGGAATCAGTCATATAAACAGATCACTGTAACGCAGCTGATAAATTCAAGGAGTGAGGAGAGGGAGAGAAAGGACTGTACTTAGTGCAGAGTCAGAAGGATGTTAGGGATGGTTTCCTCACAGTGTGTGTTTAAGTCGAGTCTTGAGAGAGAAGTGAAAGTTCAGCAGAGGCTGGTTAATGGGAAGCAAACAGACACATCTTCTGAAGTATGATTGTTGAAGATAAAGTTGGGGGCAATGAGCGAAGGCAGAGGCAGTTGGTACATGACATCATGTAGGTTACAAGCTGATCATCCTTGGGGGCATCAATCACATTATAGCCATCACAATTTTGTGTACTTACTGCAATGATTTTCTGACATGTGTCAACAAAGTATCTTGAAGAAAGAGTGCCTGTTTCTAATTTGGACAAAGACTAGTGGGCTGGTGGTCGGGCTAGAGGAAGAGAAACGCAAGGACTGTACTCCATGTTCACTAGCTGTCAGTCTCATAGATGTACACATCTCTTGATAAGGAATACAAGGAATCCTAAAGAAAGACTGCAGTTACACCCCACTGTGTTGACTGCTCGGAGAAAGAGTCAAATAATTGGAGAAGTTGAAGTTGACCTGGAGGATGATCACACATCTTATTCATCGTCTGTCTTTCTCCAAATGGTGCCAAGACGTTAATCAAATAACCAATATTCAGAGTGCTTCAGACATAAGACCAAGCTGCAACCATTAGCCACAGATCTCCTGATGACCTCGGTCTTTCAAACTCCAGACACCATCTACCCAGAGCACAGCTTTCATTTCCCAAGAGAACCCTCATTTTTCACTGTCTCTCACTCTTATCTGGGTCTTTGCCAGTCCTTCACTCTGTTGAATTGAGCCTTCATGTTCATTTCAAAGACTTTAGCCTCAGAGAGATGTTTTTATTTCAGTTCTGAAAGTAACATCACCTAGGTGATCTTCCTAGTACATGGGTACATTCCAGGGGTGTCATATTTTCCATCTAAGGAGTGATAAGGAATCTATAGGTGCAATGTTAGCCAGCTTACTTCTGTAACCATCCTTATAACTTCATTATCATGACTATTTAAAATAACATTTATTCATCAGTTGCCATGTGCCCACCCATTGTCCTAAATCTTTATACTCATGATTTTCTTTTAAGAAAAATTCTGTGATACAGCTATTATTAAACCCTATTTAGAAGAGAACACTATGGTTCAGAGAGGTTAAGTAACTTCTCCTGAATCACAGAGTTAGTTAAAAGCAGGACCAGGATACAAACATGGCATTGTCTACCTCCAAAGGCCACAGTATTAATCAGTACGGAATACTGCCATGTCCCTTTGTTTCAAACAAGGAGCTATATCATCACTATTAGCTAACCTTTTGTGAGCTAGTTCCTTCAACATACTAGCTTATTTAAATCTCACAACAACCTTCTGTGGTGGGTTCTATTATCCCCATTTTAGAGATCAGAAAACCACGACATGGAGAAATTAAACCATACACCCAAGATCATCCAGTTAATAAATGGCTGGAGGTGGGATTGAATTATTCAAAACAGCAGATGATATCTATTTAAAATTGCCCCAATTTTGTATTTTGTTCTTACATAGTAGTCTTAATCCAATTATATCCAACATTAGTAAGATGTTTTATCAGTTAGAAAAATATACTGAGTTATCTAGGTTTGTGTTTTAGTTCAGAGGGAAAGTACCATAATAATCTAGAAATTTTAAGTGTCAGATCTTTGCTTCCAAACATAATCACTGGAAACTAAATTTTGCAGTACATGGTCAAAATTTACCTACCTAACATATCTTTTTGGCATTAATTTATTCATTCCATTGTTCAGTGATTTACATATGGTCACTGGGTTCCTGGAACTTCTGGGACTGGAGAATCAAAGTGGACTGAGTCATGATCCCTGACTTCAAGAAACTTCCCGTTTGGTGGAAGAGACACAAAAGGAAACCAGTGATTATAGTAATGATCTATTCAAGTACTACAGTGTATCAAATGCTATGACAGATTTAGGAACTCCAGGAGGACAGGATCTCTGCCTCATTCTGCTTTGTCTCCACCCAGTCCCTAACCCAGTGCCTGAAGGAAGGTGAGAACACGAAAAGTTATGAGTGCATGTGTGAATGAATAGATAGTATGGAGGTGGTGAGGCAGGGGTGGGGGACAGGGTCTGAATCAGCCAAGGGAGCACAGAGGACAATGGAAAGACCCTTGAAGGTGGGTATTAAAAACCAAAGAATTTGCAGAAGTGAGCCAGGCAAGGAGGGGATTGGGGAGAATGGAAATGGAGGAACAAAAACATGGACGAGAGCAGCGTGAGTTGCGATGCTGATGACAAGCCTCTGAAAGCCTTTTTAGATTTTTCTGGGGACACATAGAAATGTGAACCAGCTGACATATAGAAGATAAGGAAGACTAGAAGCAGAGGAGTGGCAACAGTGAGAGACAGAGCTCAGGGGGTCCTCAGAAGCCAGATCACCGCTCCCAAGCTAAGGATTGTCAACCTGACTCCAAAAGCCACAGAGAGGTCATTGATAGGTTTTAAGTAGGGAAACATCATGAACAATTTTAGTTGACTGCAGAAGTTGTCACCCTTCTTCCCTAACCCTTTATAGGTATAGATTTGTTAGACAATGTTGCAAACAGTTGTGTCGAGATTTATCAGTAGTGGTCATCCTACTTCTAGCTCAGTTCTAGACGGCCTGTCTATAAGTCCCTCTCCTAAGCCCCTCCTTTGCCTCCCTTGGCCCTAGTGAGACTAGCCAGGATGATCCAAGGCTAGTACTGCTCCTAAGGGTGTTCCATCCATCAGATCTATTATCTCATCCTACACCTGTAGAAGCACTGGGAAAAAAGACAAGCACATGCTCTGGTGAATGAAAACCACTCAGAATCTCAACAGAGCAGAAGAGAGAGGAATAGCAATTAGAATGAAAAGCTACCAGACCTCAATGGAAAAGGACCAGGTTGTACAGACAAAACTAAACAAATTAGATTCAGAGCTCAGTTCAACATCTTTCAAGCAGAGCATCAGTCCTAAATTCCAAGTGATAGGTTTTCATACATTTGAGGACAATAATCTATAAATTTCTTAAGCTAGAAACAACAGGTTTTATTTCTAGCATGTTGAAGCTGCAAGTCTTTCCTCACTGTATGTGATTCCCCCTATACTATACCCCAGCCTCCATGCTTTTTTATGTTTTATGGCATTTTGTTATTTTCTGACTGTAAAAGCAACTTATGCTCATCGTAAAAATCTACACAATACAGAAAAAATAATTTAAGCAGAAATTACTCTTCATTCCACCAACCAGGTCAACCAGGCACAACATTTTTAACTCTTGCCCAACTTTTGTCCTCAAATGTACATAAAGTTATTGTTATTACTGTTTTGCTATTATCGTTGTCTTTCAAAGAAATGTTAGCTGGGTAATTTGCTTTCTTCTACTTAGTATTCTGTAGCTATGCTTTACATTGTGATTTCTAAAGCCTGAAGAATATTCCATTATGTGGATATACTATAATTTTATCGATCTTCTCGTCATAGACATTAGAATTATTCATAACAACCACAAAGTTTATGAAAAAGGCAGGCTGTGATGAACACCCATGTAGCTAAATTTTCTTACATTTCTGCGACTATTTACTTAAAATTCAAGAAGTGCAACTGTGAAACCAAATGGTATGCACATTTAAAACTTGCTACATATGCTACGTATCACTGAATTGCCCTCTCAAAGGATGGTATCAATGTACTGTCTTCCTTGGCTGTCCAGTGGTTAAGATTCGATGCTTCCACGACAGGGGGCAGGTCTGATCCCTGGTTGGGAAGATAACATCCTGCATGCCGTGTGGCACAGTCAAAAAATAAAAACAATAAAGCATGGGTTTGTCTTCATAACATTCCTATTTTAAAAAAATTGACCAAAAGTGTCCATTGTACACCATCTTTACCTGCTTTAGGTATTATCATTTGTTCTAACTTTTGCCTGACAGGTGGAAATCAGCATTGCCTGATTTCAATTTTTTGATTAGTGGTAAGCTTGAACACCTTTTCCCGTGATTACTAGGCATTTATTCTTTCATGAATTGCATTTTCATGTCTTCTGCTCATGTTCCTGTTTGATGATGCTTTTTTCTATTATATTAAGAATATTAGGGAGGCTTAAGAGGGAGGGGATATATATATACACACTTATGTCTGATTCATGTTGTATGGCAGAAACAAACACAACACTGTAAAGCAACTATCCTCAAATTAGAAATAAAAAAGCATATTAACCCACTGAAAATTTATTTTTTAGACAGAAAATTATAATTGGGTCCAGTTACCTAACAGAGACTTTCCACCCTACCCTCTGATAGGCAGATAGCACTGACTGGATTATGAAGTCCTCATCTAAGGTATTTCAGAAAGAAAGAAGCCTGGCGAAGCTTATTCAGCTAGTCGGGGATTCATGTACTTAAACAGCCATCTCTGTGCTTCAAGGAGAAAGGAAAGAGTCAATTACCTCACTCCCAACCCCCACTCCCATTCCAGGTCTTTTTGAACTTGTTCTATGAATCTGTGCATGTGGGGGCCTTTCTTTACATTCCTGTGTTCTGAATTTTAGAAGCACTAGAGGTGTGAAGAACATTATGCTCATATTTTAGGTCAGTCCGGGGTCCAACACTTCTCCAAAATCCTCACTCTGCTTCCAACGCTTCCCTTTGTTTTTTAGGTGAGGAGAAGAAGGATCTAGCACAGAGAGACAGAGAGGGATGGGCAGAGAGAGAGAGGGAGGGAGGGACGGAGGGAGGGAGGGAAGGGGAGGGAGGCAGAAAGGCCCAATCAGAAATACCGTTTCAGAATTACAAGCATAACCTGACCTGACTCTGATCACGCTCATTACACAGATAGTAAGGAAGCTGCCAGAAGCCACGCAACTAAATAGTGGCAGAGCTGGGATTGGAACTCAGGCCTCTATGAGTCCAAATTAATTTTCTGTGTGTGTGTGTACAACACCTCATAAATCACCACGTCTGCTCACTCTGGTTTTTGTAAGTAAGTGATTCAAGGCCCAGGGGACTATGTCACTGGCCTGTGGCCCTCAGACTTCCTTGGCAAAGCTGAGTGGAGCACACAGGCCTCTGACCAGCAGGCCACAGCTGGTTCCCTTCACCGTGCTGACTCATCTTTGAGAAGATGATGCAATTTAATGAGAAAACATTAAATGTGTACAGATTGGATTGGGGCTGTTCTGTTATTTCAGAACATGTTGGATAAAGTGAGCTAAACCCCAGGCTCTTTGCAGAGCTCCCTACCAAGGGGTATTTCCTGGGAGTCTTTCTAAAATCTCTGTGGTAGTTATAACCTGGCGTCAGTTACCTTCAAATAAAAGTCAGCTTAAACTATTGCTGTGAGTTGCTGCCTTTATGGAGGTTCAGTGGGGTAAACCTGGGCTGATATCACATGTGAAAATGTCTCCCAGACGCTGTGCTCGAGTCCCTCCTCTTGATGCCACAGGAAGGGGGGATCTGTGCAGTGGGGAGCGGGGTGTTCTTTCTCTCTCCTGCTCCTACCTGCTGGCTGCTCAACTCTCACAGGCTCACTGCCTCCTCCGCCAGGTTAGTTCTCCACCCACACTTGGATTTTCTTATTCTTTAACTATGCAGTCAGCTGAGCAAATCCAGTTAATCAGGGCTCCATTTTTTTTTTTTTCCTCCAAGTGGTTTAAACCAATTGTTTTGCACAAATTTGGCACCCTCCATTTTTTTCCCTATCTTTTCCCATAGGTAATATTACTATCCCAATTTTTCCATAATGCCATTATCCCCCTTGTAAAGAGTCTGAAGGTCAACGAAGGAATTTGCCTAAAGTCACGCCACTGACACATCACACAGCCTGAGTTCAAATCCATTTATGTGAGTCCCCAGATTCCAGCTCTAATGACCCTAGCTCCCTAACTCTTTGTACTCATAGTTTAGCATCTTTGCTAACTTTCAAAATAGTGAATAAAGACTTATACTCCAAAGAAAGAAGAGTGAAAAACCGCTTGAGCTTTTGGATCTCATTTGGAAGGTTTCACAAAGATGGAGGTTTCATTACGATAGATAATTGCCCTTTCTTGAGACAAAGAATGAGATAGTTTTATGGCATCACTGACTCAATGGACTCATGAATTTGAGTAAACTCGGGGAGTTGGTGATGGACAGGGAGGCTTGGCATGCCGTAGTCCATGGGGTCGCAAAGAGCTGGACATGACTGAGTGACTGAACTGAAGTGAGGCTGCGTCTCCACTGATGAGATCTGATCTCCTCTAGGCAGGTGAGCCTTCCAAAGGCTGATTCTAAACTAGGTGTACATGGGACTTCAAGACAGTTTTGTTTTGTCCATACCTCTGTGAAGCAGTTCCTAAGTGTGCTTCCAAAACATGCATTCTAGGAGACACTCCTAAACATGGGGTTCCGTGACTAAATACTTCAGGGAACAGAGATAAATTAAGTCATTGTTTCCCATTTATGTTTTATTAAACACTGTGGTGTGAGCTTGTATTAGATGTGGTAGTGAAAAAACAAGTTGAGATCAAATAATTTTGGCTCAGCAAACTGAATATTCTGATTCCCTCTTGGAGATTCCTGGTAAACGTTAATACATGAAAGATTCTGACAAATCCTGTTAAATTTTATTTTTTTTTATTTGATGCTTCTCAGATTTATTTGATCTTAGGGCCCTTTTTCATCATTCAGCTCTAGCTCACAAAGACCCACTCTGGACAGGCTTCTGGTGTGAATTTCAGTTTGAACTTGTGCTTTAAAGGGAGTTAGTGGAGAGACCCCTTTGGAGGGTCTAGGCCTGATTCTGTTACCAGCTAGCTGAGTGACTGTGACTCACTCCTTTCTGGGCCTTAGTTTTCCTATTTGTAAAATAAAAGTTTTGTACCAGATTGTCTTTAACTTCCGTCCAGTTCCAACATATTATCACCTAAACACATGGAATTTGTGAGGCCACAAACCAAAATATCATGATAAACTATGTATTTATATCTCCTTAATCTCATTCAGTCACCCAGAGACAAAATGATAATGATCCTTTTCAAGCTATAGAAATCTTAAACATATAAATATTAATTTGCCTCCATCTGCTAGTAGATTGCTGAAAGTAATGGAATTACATGATCATTTACTTTTCTAGAGCTTTGAGGCTTTTCCTGATCAGCCAGTTTTCCAGGACAATGAGAAAGTCCCTAGAATCTCCAGAGAGGTCCTAGTGAAGCTCTGTATGACCTTGGGCAGCAGCTTTACCTCTCTGTGATTTACATTCTTCATCTTAGAAGTAAAATTGCCTTGCACTGTAAGATACTTTGTGAGGACAGTCATAGTAAAACGAAACCAAATCAAACCTGTATCCTCTGGCTATTTGTCTGCCACTGCCCCAAGTTCAAAAGTCTTTCTAATCCCACTTCCTTCACTCCAGCTCCCAGCCATTCCTAGGTGGGGGCTACATAAATCCTCCATTTGATAGTACTAATGCTAGTATGGTATGAATGGGGCTTCCCAGGTAGCTCAGTGGTAAAGAATCCGCCTGCCAGTGCAGGAGACATGGGCTTGGATTCCTGAATTGGGAAGATCCCCTGGAGAAGGAAATGGCAGCCCATTCTAGTATTGTTGCCTGGAAAATTCCATGGACGGGGAGCCTGGCAGGCTACACTCCATAGAGTTGTAAAGAGTCGGACAGGACTGAGCAACTAAACAACATGGTATGGATGAGAATATGATACCTTAACATGGGAGACAATTTGTTTTGTTTTAATGATACTTATCTTAGTAATAATCATTATTCTTAAAATACAGAGCAAGATAGTGTGATGGGTAACAGTGAGACTTTGCCGTCAGACAAACCTGGGTTTGAACCCAACCGCTGTCGTGTATTAGCTGAGCATCCCAAGGCAGGCTCCTAGTCTCTGTTTATTTCACCCATAAAAGAAAAAAAGGAGAGCCAGAAGAAAACTGTCACGGTACCAAGACCAGGAATCTTGCAGAGCCATAGAAAGGATAACTGTGCAAAGGATAACTGTAATTAGTGCTCTTAGCAAATGTTCATTAGGCAGCCTGCAATATTCATGCTGGCCAGAGGCTCTCTCTAAATGATGCCGTCGTCGTTCATTGTTGAACGCTGCCACCTGGCGGATGGACAGACCACATGCAGGCAAGAAAATTGGCGGAGGTTACGTCAGGTCGCCTGGTCACCCAAGGAAGACGCTATTCCGTCTACCTCATCCACACTGGTTTCAGCTTCGTAATTTAGAGCCCTGGATATGGAGCGATATGGGGATTCCTGCTTTTGTAGACTCCCCTTTATCTTCACGCAGGTGTCAAACTGACTCAAAGACATGAAAACTGTCTTATTTTGCTAAGGCTGGTGTTGGTCATGTGACCTGAGCCAAAGAGCAGCCTCCTCTGACAACGTGGACTAAAGCAACCCCACCCCCATCACTCATCTTACTCTTGTGTTTTCTATGTAAATCGTATCATTTTCTAAAAATATTTATTTCTGTTTCCCACCCCCACTTTTCTCCCCCACAACTTTGGAGTGGAAGGAAGTCTCCTGGATACAAGACTGTATTCCTTCATTTATCCCCCATACCAAACACACAGAGACTGGCACAAAGGTGGTGCTCGGAAATTTTGTTGTCTATAGAGTAAAAAAATTAGCAATAATAAAGCTAATAGTCACAGCATTCCTGCTTATGGCTATCCATCTTTATTTGCTGGGCCCAGAGCAAAGCTCTGCACATAGATGGTCTCATTAAATCTATACAATCACCTTGCTAGGGGGCGAGCTCATGTCACCACTCACGTGGAATCAGAAATTTCTGGGGCCTACAAGTGATTTTCTCAGTTCAATAATCATAGCATCAGTAATCATAACATCTCTTTGACCAGCATTATAATATTGTACCTTATTTAATCCTCTCTCCTTTGTAAACTGTACTATCATTTTACCCATTTTACAGATTTGAAAGCTGAGTCTTATAGAAACAAAGTCATTTTCCCAAAGTTACTCAGGTTCCATTTAAAACCCAGATCTTGTCTAATTCTCAACATTCTGCTCTTTTCACTGCAACACACTGTCTTCTATTAAATATATGGATATACAGGGCTTTTAATTTTGTCCTGGAAAGCCAGATCTGAGTTTTGGTTAAATGTTGGAAAAAAGCCTTGTTGCCAAACTAAATCTCAAGCTTGCTTTTCCTGTAGCCAGGTCTTTATTCATCCAAAGATAGTCCCTGCATCTCCACTTCAAATATAATGACTAGATGAGATTTATTGAGATTTTATTATGGGTCAGGCAGGATTCAAATGATCTAGTTCTTAAACAATCCTGCAAAATAGGGTTACAGTGATATCATTCCCCTTTTACAAATGAGAAAACTGAGGTGCAGAGAGGTTAAACAACCTCCCTATTGTTACCCAGGTTCTAAGCCAGAGCCCTGTCTTGAACCTAGGATCCACTCCTCTGCACCAGTGGTCTTTCTAGGGGGCCCATCCTGCTGCATTCACTCTGCTGCAGAGAACCTCAGGGCATCTCCCTCAGTAGAACACTTCCTGGAATGTTTCAGCTCAGAAATTATGCTAAAGTCCTAATAGGCCTGGGGGTGGGGCCCTGGGGTAGTGCGGTGGGGGGGGGGGGCAGGGGGGCGGGGACAGGCCAGGGCACCCTGCAGCTCTCTTCCTGTTTCCAGACCTGGCCTACAGTTACTCTGCAATTAGTTTCCATCTGTATGAGCAGCAATTCCCTAGGGGTACACAGGCCAAAAAGAGAGACCGACTCAGCCAAAATCCAAAAATATCTTCACTGCAGCAAGCAAACAAATGATGGAGAGAAGGAAAATTTCCCCTGCAAGCCCTGGATATTTCTCAAAGACGGCCCACTCAGCTTATGTAAGTGGCCTTCACCACTAAGGAATGCAACCAAGGCCTGAATCTAGGACAACTCTGCCGATTACACGCTAATGAAAAGGTATTTAGGGGGCACCCACCGGCACTTTGGGAAACTTGAGCCTATGCTTATTGAATTATTGATCCTGGTTCACCAGACCAGGGCAAAGAGATTCAGGCAACATGCCAAGGATAGTGGCAAGACCGTCCATGGTGTCAAGTCAGGCACCTTGAACCTTTCCTCCAAAGCAACAGATAGTCAGAAGGTTCAGGGAAATTGTAGGCCTCCTGATGTTCATTCATTCATCTTTTTATATATTCATACTTTTTCAATAAATGTTTATTAAGCATCAAGTCAGTGTCTGTGTAACTAAGCAGGACCCTACAGGGCCTGCTCATAACAGAAACACCCCCCACCCAACCCACCGATGTCTTTCACCTGTCTTGTCTATAGACAAACTGTAGGCAAAGAATAAATTTAATTAGAGAAGTGAGACAATGCAGAAGCAAAGGAAAGCAGCCAAATAGGACAAAATAATAACAGTTTAGTCATTAAGTAAAGTCAAGGATCTTTAATTTCTCTTCAAGGGCTATAGCTAATATCCTGAGCCATGTCTGTGAGCTGTTTTGCAGATAGTGAAATCCCCACCAGGTGGAAGAAGCTAACATATGCTATTCACAGACATGTAGACCCCAGAAGATTGATGATGTTGACTCCTCATTACCTCATCACCAACTGATCAGAAAAATGTCCGTGAGCTGATCACACACCCCACAACCCCCCTTCCTCACCTTGTCCCTGAAAACCTTTCCCAGAAAGCCTTTGGGGAGTTTGGGCCTTTCAAGCACTAGCTGTCTGGACTCCTTGCTTCACGCCCAGCAATAAACACTGTACTTTCCTTCACCACAACCCAGTGTCAGGAGATTGGCTTTACTGCATGTGGGGAAGAGCAGAACCAAGTGTGGTTTGGTAACAGCACTGGAAATATCAAAGGGAGGTAGACATAGTGGTGAGTCTAGGCAATCAACAAAACTAATAATTCAAGTTCTGGTTGTAGCACTTGACACTTTCATGTGAAAATAAGTCCAAATTAGAATATTCTCTAACACCCTACACAAAAATAAACTCAAAATGGATTAAAGACCTAAATGTAAGACCAGATACTATAGAACTCTTAGGGGAAAACATGGGCAGAATACTCTGACATAATTCAGGGCAATATCTTTTTTAATGCACCTTCTAGAGTAATAAAAATAAAAATGAAAATAAACAAATGGGACCTAATTAAACTTAAAAGCTTTTGCACAGCAAAGGAAACCATAAACAGAATGGAAAAAAACAACCTGTAGAATGGGAGAAATATTTGCAAACCAAGGGACTGACAGTGAATTAATCTCCAAAATAAACAAATGGCTTATGCAGCTCTATACCAAAACTAAAAAAACCTCAATCAAGAAATGGGCAGATTTTAAATAGATATTTCTCCAAAGAAGACTGTGATAGCCAAAAAACACGTGGAAAAATGCTTGACATCCCTAATTGTTAGAGAAATGTGAATCAAAACTACAATGAGGAATGTTGTTGTTTACTCTCTAAGTTGTATCTGACTCTTTTGTGACCCCATGGACAGCAGCCCACCAGACTCCTCTGTCCATGGGATTTCCCAGGCAAGAATACTAGTGGGTTACCTCACACCAATCAGAACAGCCAACATCAAAAAGACTAGGAACAAATGCTGAAGAGGGTATGGAGAAAAGGGAATCCTCTTTCACTCTTGGTGGGAATACATGCCCATTAGTACAGCCACTATGGAGAACAGCATGGAGGTTTCCTAAAAAACAAAGTACAGTTTCCATATGATCCTACAATCCCACTCCTGGGCATATATCCAGAGAAAATCATGATTTGAAAAGAATCATACACCCCAATATTCACTGTGTTGTTATTTACAATAACCAATACACGGAAGCAACCTAGATGTTCACTGACAGAAGAATGGATAAAGAAGATGTGGTACATATATACAACAGAATATCACTCGACCATTAAAACGAATGAAATAATGCCATTTGCAGCAACATGGATGACCTACAGATTGTCATACTAAGTGAAGTAAATCAGACACAGAAGGATAAATATTATGTGATAGCACTTATATGCAGAATCTTAAAAAATGATACAAATGAAACTTATCTGCAAAGTAGAAACAGACTCACCAAATTCATTCATTAGAGAAAGAACCTTATGGTTATCAGGGGGAAAGGATGGGGTTGGGCAGGGATAGATGGCGAATTTGGGATTGACATGATACACACTGCTATATTTAAAATAGATAACCAACAAGGACCTACTGTATAACACAGAGAACTCTACTCAATATTCTGTAATAACCTAGAAGAATTTAATGAGAAGAATTTGAAGAAAGCATAGGTATATATGTATGTATAACTGAATTACTTCATTGTACACCTGCACACTTTGAATTACTTGTATTGTATAGCACAGGGAACTCTGCTAAATAGTCTGTAATAACCTAGAAGGGGAAAAACCTGTAAAAGAATAGATGTATGTATATAACTAAATCAGTTTGCTGTATACCCGAAACTATCATGATGTTGTAAATCAACTATACTCCAATGTAAAATTTTTAAAAAATACTCCTCTAACAGACTCACACACAGAGAACAAGGTAGTGATTACCAGTTGGGGGGAATGCAGTTTAGGAGTGAGGGAGTGGGAGATACAAATTTTTAGATGTATGAAAGACTCAAGAATGTATCATACAATATGGAAATATAGCCAATATTTTGTAATAGCTGTAAATGGAAAGTAACCTTTTAAAAACTGTATTAAAATAAAATTAGGAAAAAAAGAAGTGTCAAGGTGAGTTGAGGAAAAACAAGCAAAGATTGTAAAATCCTTTATGAGAAGTACAGGTATGGTGGGAGCATCTGGAAGGCAAAACCAGCCAAGAATTGGGTTTGGGAGATGCTTTCCGAGACAAAGTCATCAAATCTGAGGCCTAATGGAAAGCAAGCATTAGCTGTGCAAAGAGTGGAGAGTGGGCTCCAGTTAGAGGAAGGAACCTGTGCAAAGGTCTTGAGTGAAACCAGACAACAGATCCCTTTAGTAACATACAGTAGTTCATTATGGCCGGCATCAAGGGTCAGGGACATGAAATAAGATTGGGGGAAAGAATGAATACAGAGCCAGGATGTATAACCATATAAAAAGAGCCTGTTCTAAGATTAGTGGGAACTCATTGACAGCTTACGTAGACTCTTGAGAGTCTCTTGGACAGCAAGGAGGTCAAACCAGTCAATCCTAAAGGAAATCAACCCTGAATATAAATTGGAAGGACTGATGCTGAAGCTGAAGCTCCCATACCTTGGCCATCTGATGCGAAGAACCGACTCACTGGAAAAGACCCTGAAGCTAGAGGGCAGGAGGAGGAGGTGACAGAGGGTGAGATAGTTGGATAACAATACCAACTCGATGGACATGAGTTTGAGCAAACTCCAGGAGATAGTGAAGGACAGGGAAGCCTGGCATGTTGTAGTTCATGGTGTCACAAAGAGTTGGACACAACTTAGTGATTGAACAGCAACAGCATAGACAAGGACACCTTGATTAGATTTCTCATTGGGAAAATCATCCTGCCTGAAGTATGGGAAAGAGATAAGATGGAGGGAAGCCCAGAAGATGCTGCCACAATCTAAGAGAGAGATGAAGGTTGCCTACATGGCAATGGGGATGGAGAAGAAGTTTGTACCTGTTGGACAAAGTGAGTGTGTGTGTGTGTGTCATGGTGGTAGGGGTGGTATCAAGCAAATGAAGTCAAGAATGAAGTGTCTCACCAGAGCAAACCAGGAGATGACTAGAAGTAGAAGAAAATGAAGGAACAGCAGGTCGTTGGCTTGAGTGCTAATGAGTTCAGTTTTAGATAGGTTGTATGTGTGTGATGCCCAAGAGGGGATATCCAGAAAGCCTGAGGCCTGAAGCTCAGGACACAGATCTGGGCTGAAAAATAAATCTGGGAGTCGTCAGCAAACAGATTGTAACCAACACCTTGTGTGTGGAGATGATCCGGGGACAAGTCAGCGTAACTAGAGTTGATCAGTCATTTACTCTGCCAGCACCCACTGTATACACACCTACTCTTAATCATTACAACCACTCTCTTAGGTATCATCCCCATTTTGCGGATGAAAAAACCGAGGCCTGGAGTGGTTGTCCAGTAAGAAGCAGAGCCCAGATTCACCACAGGTCCATCTGGCATCACAGCCTACACCCTGAACTGTAACACAGCTGGTTCTGTGTCAAAACAGCCAGACTAAGGAGAGAAGAGGAGGAGGACAAGCTGGGGAAATCACCATTTAAGTGACAGGAGGAGGAAATTTCAAAGGAGACTGTTAGGTAGGGTGTGGAGATGGGGGCGCTTATCACTAACAAGGTCAACTTCTTAAAAAAGTTCTCACCACAAACAAGGGGACTGAAGTTGCCCCTTTAAAACTGAGGGTCACACTGTATTCACTAACATTCTTTTCTGATCATAAAAGTAATGCTTTATCCTTGTAGAAGGTTTAGAAAATACAGAGGATACAGAGAAGAAAATAAAAATCGCCCCTATTCTACTACCTAGCAATAATTGCTACAACTGTTTGGCACACATTCCTTCAGACAGTTTCTACACATATAAAAACAAAAGGATATTTCTTGAAAATATTTTTAACATTTTATTTTGAAGGCATGTTTTATTTTTTCTAACATGCACATTGAAAGTTGTATATTTATTGCTTCTAAAGATGTACATCTTGAAATCAGGATTTCTCTTATAATCAGTGGGGTTTTAGGTTTTACAGGTAAATGGCAGCTTTTTGTTCTTAGCTGTACATGAGAGAATGCTGCATTTTGCAATTGATGGCATCTTAGATTGGGGAAATATGGTAGGTAAGATACCCACATATTTCAAAATTCAAAATATAATAAAAAGTGTCCAGGTGTCCAGGAAGAGATCTCTGTTAGTTCTGGCTACTCCAGTGTTCTTTTCTGGAAGCAGGTATTTTCTAGTTCCCTGTCTACTCTTTGAGATTTGTTTTAATGTACATACAAGAAAACATTACATATGACTTCCTCTCCTTAAGTGTATGGAAACATATTATTCACATTAGGGCATCTTGAATTTTTTTTTAACCTCAACAATATGTGTTGAAGATTTGTTTTCCAATTGCAAGTTTTCATTTGAAAGTATTACCATAATTCATTAAGAAGTCCTCTACTGATGTGCAAAGTTACTTCTAATTTTTTGCTAAATTAAACAAGGCCATGATGAATAATCTTGTATGTTTTGCACACCTACAAGTCAACCTCTTAAGTAAATCCCTAGAAATAAAACTGCTAAGTCAAAGGGTAAGTTTGCTTATTTTTTTTTTAAATATTTATTTATTTACGTAGCTGCTTTGGGTCTTAGTGGTGGCTTTCGGGATCTTTTTCTACTGCAGTGCATAGACTCTCTAATTGTGGCATGTGGGCTTCAGAAATTACTGTGCGAAAGCTCAGTTGCTCGAAGGCATGTGGGATCTTAATACCTCGACCAGGGGTTAAACCCATGTCCCCTGCATCGCAAGGCAGATTCTTAACCACTGGACCACTAAGGAAGTCCATCAGTTATTTTGACAGATAATGCCAAACTGACCTCCAATGCTGTAAAGAGCAATATTGCATAGGAATCTGGAATGTTAGGTCCATGAATCAAGGCAAATTGGAAGTGATCAAACAGGAGATGGCAAGAGTGAACGTCGACATTTTAGGAATCAGTGAACTAAGATGGACTGGAATGGGTGAATTTAACTCAGATGACCATTATATCTACTACTGTGGGCAAGAATCCCTGAGAAGGAATGGAGCAGCCATCATAGTCAACAAAAGAGCCCAAAATGCAGTACTTGGATGCAGTCTCAAAAACGACAGAATGATCTCTGTTCGTTTCCAAGGCAAACCATTCAATATCACGGTAATCCAAGTCTATCCCCGACCAGTAATGCTGAAGACACTGCATTTGAACAGTTCTGTGAAGACCTACAAGACCTTCTAGAATTAACACCCCCAAAAGATGTCCTTTTCATTATAGGGGGCTTGAATGCAAAAGTAGGAAGTCAAGAAACACCTGGAGAAACAGGCAAATTTGGCCTTGGAGTACAGAATGAAGCAGGGCAAAGGCTAATAGAGTTCTCCCAAGAGAATGCACTGGTCATAGCAAACACCTTCTTCCAACAATACAAGAGAAGACTACACATGGACATCACTAGATGGCCAACACCGAAATCAGATCGATTATATTGCAGTCAAAGATGGAGAAGCTCTATACAGTCAGCAAAAACAAGACTGGGAGCTGACTGTGGCTCACATCATGAACTCCTTATTGCCAAATTCAGACTTAAATTGAAGAAAGTAGGGAAAACCATTAGACCATTCAGGTATGACCTAAATCAAATCCCTTATGATTATACAGTGGAAGTGAGAAATAGATTTAAGGGACTAGATCTGATAGACAGAATACATGATGAACTATGGACAGAGGTTCATGACATTGTACAGGAGACAGGGATCAAGACCATCTCCAAGAAAAAGAAATGCAAAAAAGCAAAATGTCTGTCTGAGGAGGACTTACAAATAGCTGCAAAAGGAGAGAAGCAAAAAGCAAAGGAGAAAAGGAAAGATATACCTATTTGAAAGCAGAGTTCCAAAGAATAGCAAGGAGAGATAAGAAAGCCTTGCTCAGTGATCAGTGCAAAGAAATAGAGGAAAACAATAGAATGGGAATGACTAGAGTTCTCTTCAAGAAAATTAGCGATACCAAGGCAACATTTCATGCAAAGATGGGCTCAATAAAGGACAGAAATGGTAGGGACCTAACAGAAGCAGAAGATATTAAGAAGAGGTGGCAAGAATACACAGAAGAACTGTCTAGAAAAGATCTTCACGACCCAGATAATCACGATGGTGTGATCACTCACCTACAGCCAGACATCCTGGAATGTGAAATCAAGTGGGCCTTAGAAAGCATCACTACAAACAAAGCTAGTGGAGGGGATGGAATTCCAGTTGAGCTATTTCAAATCCTAAAAGGATGCTGTGAAAGTGCTGCACTCGATATGCCAGCAAATCTGGAAAACTCAGCAGTGGCCACAGGACTGCAAAAGGTCAGTTTTCATTCCAATCCCAAGGAAAGGCAATGCCAAAGAATGCTCAAACTACCGCACAATTGCATTCATCTCACACACTAGTAAAGTAATGCTCAAAGTTCTCCAAGCCAGGCTTCAACAATATGTGAACTGTGAACTTCCAGATGTTCAAGCTGGTTTTAGAAAAGGCAGAAGAACCAGAGATCAAATTGCCAACATCTGTTGGATCATCAAAAAAGCAAGAGAGTTCCAGAAAAACATCTATTTTTGCTTTGTTAACTATGCCAAAGCCTTTGACTGTGAGGATCACAATAAACTGTGGAAAATTCTTCAAGAGATGGGAATGTCAGACCACCTGACCTGCCTCTTGAGAAACCTGTATGCAGGTCAGGAAGCAACAGTTAGAACTGGACATGGAACAACAGACTGGTTCCAAATAGGAAAAGGAGTATGTCAAGGCTGTATATTGTCACCCTGCTTATTTAACTTCTATGCAGAGTACATCATGAGAAATGCTGGGCTGGATGAAGCACGAGCTGGAATCAAGATTGCTGGGAGAAATATCAATGACCTCCTCTATGCAGATGACATGACCCTTATGGCAGAAAGTGGAGAAAAACTAAAGATCCTCTTGATGAAAGTGAAAGAAGAGAGTGCAAAAGTTGGCTTAAAGCTCAACATTCAGAAAACTGGAGTCGCAGGAGTCGGACATGCCTTAAGTGACAGTGCACACACATACTGCTATTAATAAAATTCAAGGTTTTATTTGGATTTCACCAGTTTTTCTACTGATGTCCCTTTTCCCCATAATTCCATCCAGGAGGACATATTACATTAGTCATCATGCCTCTCTCTTTTGATCTCTGACAGTTATTCAATCTTCCCTTGTTTTTCTTCATGACTTTGACAATTTTGAGGAACTAGTTGGTATTTTGTAGATTATCCCTTAATTCAGGTTTATCTGATATTTTTTTCTTAAAGGATTTTTTTCTTATAGGTTAATAATCCTTTTTTTCTAATAGGATAATAATCTTACATCTAGTTTTGGTATTGTCTGTGAAATCTCTGCACTATAATGTTACTTTATTTTTTCCATTTTCCATACTCTATTCTTTAGATTTGAGTCACTAAGTCAAGTTCAAACTTAAGAGGGAAACCTTAGTGAAATTGTAGTTATCATTTACCTTATGAGAGTGAGTATCTGTTCATGTGTAAGAACCTACCTGTGTTTTCTGAAACTTTGTTATTATTTTGCCCATTTTTCTGTGGAGTTCTTTTTGGTATCAATTTCCATGAGAAATAAGCACTTTTTCTGTAATGCAAATTAAACATTTTTCCCCAGTTCACTATTTCTTATAGTTTTTGCTGTGTTTACTGCAATAGGGACTTTGACAATTTCTATCTTCTGTTTATTTGGACTATTTAATACAATTTAGATATATTAAGCCTAAAGTTCTATCAGAAGGGGAAGTGAGAGGGGTGTAGCTTTGCAACTGTCATCTGGGGGTAGAAGTCCAGCTTTCTCACTTGCCTCCATCTACACCTGAGAGGGAAGACTCCAGGAGTAGGGCTGGGAAGGGAGGTTCTGACTCCTTAGCAGGCCTTGCTAACACCTCCCCGGATGAGAGGGGTAGGAATTCTTTGTTACCGTCTTACTTCAGTGATGTCAGTTTGGGGTGGAGGGAGGGTCTGGCCTTGTTTCTGGTAGGTGGTGGTGAAAGTCCCGACTCTTTGCTGGGCATCCTATGAGACACCTCTAGTCAGGGAGGAGGGGGCATGTTTCATCACTGCCAGGGAGGGTGGGCTCCCAGGTAACTCATGGGGGCTCACTGGCCCTATAGTGCCAGGCAGCTCATTACCACCCGGCGGGATTAAAGTCCTGGATTCCCACTCGGCCTTCTCTGACCTCATCTGCAGGGAGATGTTGAGCTTCTTCCTTATGGACTCTTGAAGGTGGGAGTCTAGGCTCCCCTTCAACCTTTGCTGGCATGTGTTCTATGATAGATAATGTTACTTTGCGCTAAGGCCACAAAAACCTATGGTAGCTCTGCCTCTAGTGAACTCTTCCATTTTCTCTTCTTATGATGCAGTATCTAATAAGGATTACACGGAGAGTGGGATTTAGAACCTGAGCTTAATTTTCTAAGTTGCCACTGTCTCCTCCTGAGCAGCAGTTTAGCTTCTCTGAGCCTCAGTGTCCTGATTTGCAAAATGGTGATAATAACAACAACATTATAGCACTATTTGGAGTCTTTAGGTTGGTAATAAATGTGCAGTTTCTAGCTCCTAGCAGGATTAAAAAATGACCCCTACTCTCATCACTGTTCCCATCAATGTCTTTGTCAACTCTCATTGTCACTTTAACTGAAAATATCCAACACAGTTTTAGGTGAATGTGAGACACATAGAAACCAAATTCTGGCTCCCTCTGTGAGAATGCTGGAATGGTTAGTAGCCAGCTTCTATGGATTCGAGAGAGTTGCAATTTAAGCCAGGAGGCAGGAACAGGCCCAGAGCTATGTGTGACCTGCAGGAAATCACCTCTCACTAAAAGCACTGTGTTTTCCCTTTGAGTATGGACCCACTTCAGGAATAACTAGTGTAGATTTGGGGTTCTTGAGGTCAAGATAGGCAATCAGAAAATCTTATTCCAGACATTTAACTCTTACTCTGCTGTGCTCCAGCTCCTTAGATGGGCATGTAACAAGGCACAACACAGTTCATGCAGGCTCTTCACGCACACTATATCCCTGGAGCCATGCAACAACCTGGTGAGGGAGGGAGGGCATTTTGCAGAGGAGGTGGGGGGGGGTGGACAAGGGTGAAGGCTCAGGGAAATAAGAACTTGCTTAATAAAGCAAATAAGCAGCTGAGACAGGAGCCACCTAGTTGGTAAGGACCATCTTAGTTTGCGTTCCTCTGGAAGCCGACCCCGCGAGCCAAGGATCTGATTGTGAGTGGTTTAATTGGGAGGGGAGCCCAGGAAACATCAGGAAGAGAGTGAGAAGGGAAGGGAAGGCAGCCAATAAAAAATGCCTTTTCAAGCAGTTTAGTGCTGGGGGTCACTGGAGTGTAATCCTGCTGTAGGGCATACCCCTCAGAGCTCTCCCACCTGAGAAGCAAGAGAACTGCTGTAGTATTTATCCCTTGACCCTCACAGTCCTTGGTGGTGGCTGCTCCTGGGGGCGTTCATTCCCTGACACCTGGAGCTCTCTGTTAGCAGGGGCTCCTCTGCCCGCACATCAGGCGTGGATGGTTGGCAGGCAGGCAAGCACACACAGCAATGTTGAATGGTAAGGCTCTGTGTAGGGCATTTCCTTCAAGATGTTACAAACCCAGCACTGTACCAACTGCAAGAGATGCAGTAATGGTCAAGACAGACATAATGCTTGTTCTTGTGGATTTCATTACTTAGTGGGAAAGATCAACAAGTAAATATATAATTTAATAAATAATTAATAGATAATTTAGTAAATAGACACCCACACAATACAAAGTGATAAGAACTGTGCTGATGGACGTGGTGATGCTTGGGAACATGTAGGAGGGGCCTCCATTTCAAGATTAGGAGGACCAGGGGAGACTTCCCAGAGGCAATGATGTCTCAGTGATTTAAGTTACTGTACTCTCTTATGTCTGAGGTTTCCACAATCCTGTTCCCTCTGCACAGAACCTACTATCCTCTGTCTCCTGCTGGCTTCTCCTACACACTCCTCCCATCCCCACTTATATGTCACTTCTTCAGACAGGCCTTTCTGAATCTTCACACTAGGTTCTACTTCTCATCAGTATGCTTCCATGGTAATCAGTATTTGTATTATCACTAAAGAAGAAGAATGCATGCCTTTTATGTTATTGAATCCCCAGTACTTGGCCCTGTTTTTAACACATAGTAATGTCATCATTATCCGTGGAATGAAGGAATAGATTATCTGCCATAGAAAAAGCCACACACTCTGCTGAGGCTGTAACCCCACGGAAGCAGGCATTGTAAGTGTGGATATAATGAGTGATGGTTTCAGCATTCTGAAAAAGAATTTTTTAAGGCAGAATTTGTTGAATTCAGAGATAATGCAGGCACTTCTCAGTTTGCTGAGGCAAATGGTGGCACTCTGCCAAGAAGTGGAAAAGAAATAAAGGATGTCTATGGTGTCCACCCACCTGCCTTTCCACAAGTTCAACTGCCGACTTCCTGAGTACCACATGTATTAGTACATGTCAGGGATCATCTTCTGGGGACTCAGAGAAAAATACTAATGCAGTGTCTATTCTAGTGAGCAAGACTGTGAGCTTCACAAGACTGGAAGAGAAAGTACATTCAAGATGATAGATAAAAGGTCAGACTAGGGAGATGTTGGGATCATGAGTATAACCCAAGATGGGCAGGGGCACCGGAGGTCAAGATTCCCCCCTTTGGACTTTTGAGACACAGCACGAATAATTTGTTATTGTTGGATGGAGAGAACAATCCTATGCTCATTAAGTCAGCAGTATTGCTTATGAAATATATGTCGTGTTTCAGTCTGCTCTGGAGACCCGATTCAAATCTCAGCCCTGTCATCACGATAAAAATGAAAACCCACAAGGATAATTTTGGTTAAGTGTTGGGCAGGAGTCATAAAAATCCTGGGAATAGGGTAAACAAACCCTCCTACCTTCAGCTATTTTCAGGACCAAGCATATTAGGATAGTAGGATTTCTTAAGGAAATCCTCACAATGGATAGAGTTCATCTAGGTCCATGAGAGATTTGCAAACAAAAATGCTACCAGATCATCGTAGAGGGAGAAATCAGGTCTAATTGGTAGACTGGGGAAACCTTCTCAGAGGAGAGTTTGAGCATGACCTTAAATGAGGAGGAGCATTTGGGCTGTAGGAAGACACAGTTGCAGGGATTAACTTAAGCACAAACAGAGTGTGGAAGTATAGAGTATGTCCAGGGAGCTCTAGGTCATATAGTGTGACTGGGACCAAGTTTACATGAAGAGTATGTAAGGACGCCAGAGTGAAAACGAGACTGAGTTCAGAGAATGCAACAACTTGAGTGCCATACTATGAAAATGGATTGATACCTGTTGGCTTCAGGCAGCTACTGAAGACCCCCCAAGTGGTAGCATGGTTTGCTCAAAGAGAGCTCTGGTGACTGTATAGAAGGGTGATTTCAGGACTAGAATAAATATGAATTAGGAGGCTCAATGTTGGCTTAAAACTTGACATTCAAAAAGCTAAGATCATGGCATCTGGTCCCATCACTTCATGGCAAATAGATGGGGGAAAAGTGGAAGCACTGACAGATTTTCTTTTCTCGGGCTCCAAAAATCACTGCAGATGGTGGCTGCAGCCATGAAATTAAAAGACAACTGCTTCTTGGAAGGAAAGCTATGACAGAACTAGACAGTGGAAAAGCAGAGACATCACTTTGTGAAAAAGGTCTAGTCAAAGCTATGGTTTTCCAGTAGTCACATACAGATGTGAGAGTTGGACCATAAAGAAAGCTGAGCACTGAAGAATTGATGCTTTCAAATTGTGGTGCTGGAGAAGACTCTTGAGAGCCCCTTGGACAGCAAGGAGATCAAACAAGTTAATGCTAAAGGAAATCAGACCTGAATATTCATTGGAAGGACTGATGCTGAAGATGAAGCACCAATACTTTGGCCACCTGATGCCAAGAATCAACTTATTGGAAAAGACTCAGATGCTGGGAAAGATTGAAAGCAAAAGAAGGCGGCAACAGAGGATGAGATGGTTGGATGGCATCACCGATGCAATGGATGTGAGGAGTTTGAGCAAACTCTAGGAAAGAGTGAAGGACAGAGAAGCCTGGTATGCTGCAGTCCATGGGGTTGCAAAGACATGACTTAGCAACTGAACAGCAATGACAAAGGAGGCTCTAGGGACACAGAGGGCCTGGACTCCAGCAGTAGGAGAGGTAATGAAAAGGAGGAGACTGCTGGTAAGACATTGTAACTCATAAGGATGTTGAAAACCAAGTCCATGTTGACCCACGTTTCCAGTTTGGGGCCAGTTTGATGGTATCAGTAAGAGAGAGGAAACTCAGGTAAGCTGCACTCTCCACCTCACACCATTCCCTCCTTCCCTCACTCTACTTTCCCAGGAGGCTTCTTGCTCCTAGACCCTCCTAGGTTCCCCAACTTGTTCCCCATCCAAGCCTTCCCTCTTTTGGCAGAAAAAACTCCCACCCCGGCCCCCACCCCTAGCCTGGTTTTCCACAGCCTGGCTTTGGGACTTTAGGAAAAATAACCTCTTTGAACTTCCACTTCACCTTTTAAAATTGGAAGCCTGAAACCCAGGATTGAATCCACCTCCAAAGCTCTACATTTTTCCAATTTACATCCTCCACCAGGACCAAACATGCTCAGGGGTTAAGCTTTCAGGCATCTTCATGGTCCTGCTAGATATTGGCAGTTACACAAGGCACAGGGCCTCACCAAGAAACTTAGTACTATTAATAGCAGGATTTCAAGCAGCAGCCAGAGAGGCAGATCTGAAAGGAAGGGGTGAACTTGTTTTTAGAGGCGCTTTTCTGATTCTCAGATCCTTTCCTGTAGCTATTCTATATTCCGGTTCCTGGTGAAAGCACTTGTGTCGACCAGCAGCACCACAGATGATTCAGCGAAGTGAGGGCATCAACTACCATCTGCTCAAGGCATCCAGCTCTCCAGATGGGCCCTGGGGCATAAGACTGAGAAAGCTGGACACCAGCACCCAGATGGCCTTGCACCTGGGCCTCACACACCCTGATCTCTCCATTTCTAGGACCCTTTTGAATTAAAACGAGGCTCTCCTTGGGTAGATCCTGGAGCTGGAGTACCAGCATGCATGCATGCTAAGTCACTTCAGTCATGTCCAACTCTCTGCGACCTCATGGGCTGTAGCCCGCCAGGCTCCTCTGTCCATGGGATTCTCCAGGCAAGAATACTGGAGTGGGTTGCCGTGCCCTCCTCCAGGGGATCTTTCTGACCAGGGATCGAACCCAGGTCTCTTAAGTCTCCTGCATTGTCAGGCAGGTCCTTTGCCACTAGTGCCACTTGGGAAGCCCAGGAGCACCCGCTTCACCTAGAAGCTCATTAGAAATGCCAATTCTTGGGCTCTTCCCAACCTACAGAATCAGAAACCATGGGGTGGGCCCAGCTAGCCTTGATGTGACAAAGCCCTGCAGGAGATTCTGGCACCTGCCGATGTTGGAGAACAGATGAACTCAAAGATGGAAAGAAAGAAGAAAAAGGCATCACTACGCCTTGTTGCATTATTGTGAGCTAAAGGCAGACCCAGTAACATAAGGTGATAAAAATTTAGAATGGATGGAATTTAATTTTTGTGAATTAAGTAGACGCTTTAGTGAAACCTAGCAACATCTCTATGGACAAAGAAAGAAATTACCCAGGAGCCTTAAGTCTAAAAAATTCAGGTAATTAAGGCAAGTAAGTGCTGAGTTTTTATTTCCATCATCTAAGTGTGTGGGTTTCAAGACCTACTCTTTTTCTTTTTTAAAAGCTCTATAACCTTTGATTTAAATGCAATCTAAATACAAACCCCAAATGTAAAAAGATAATTGGGTTGTACTCTAGGGAAAGGGGGAGGGAGTCAGATCTCTGTCTCCTGCCACAGCCTCCCAGCCACGCCCCTGTTCCTCCCCTCCTCCCTTGGCCCTCAGGGCTCCAGGCAAAGCCCATTACTGCAGAAAATAGGTTTAATTCCCCCTTCATATTGCATACCCGATTCAAAGGCCTTAGGGAAATTCTATCATATTCCTAGGACAGGCATTTTAATTAATACAAAAAGAAAATTTGTTTTTGTTGTGATTGTGTTTTTCCCTAAAAACCCAGGACAAAGAAAGGGGAGGGGATCTTCATGGGGGAGAGGCCCTTTCAGGATTGAGGTGAGTGCAGCGAAAATGCAAGGATCCACATTGCCTTTGCACTCTGCACCTCTGACACTGAGCCACCTGTCTAGGAACGTGTTCTCGGTAAACACCATGCATTGAACCCAACAATCTGGGCAGCCAGTTAAACTGCCAACTGAGGAAGTGGGAGTGACTCAGTCTTTATGCCTATCGCTGTGTTTTGCTTAGGCAGCTGCACTGGACTATGCCAGGTTGTTTTTTTTTTTTCCTGAAAATAAAAGCCCACCTGGATTTGCCTGCCTATTTGCAGCCTTCTAGAAAACCAGAAACATGAATGCAGCAGCTGTTCACTCTCCTCATAACTTCGTGTGAGTCAAGACTTCTTGTCACAGAAATGTCAGCCAGATGGGCTTGTGGGCACCTTCTAGCACAGTGGTTTTGGAACCGTTTTTTCTTTTAGACAAGAAACTTTGTCTTCAAAATAAATGTGACCCAGAAATAGATAAAAAGAGAGTTCATTCCAGTTGCTCTTTCTGTCTTTCCCATTCTCTACCCCCATCACCCACCGACCCTGAAAGACACAACAAAGCCTAGTTAGAAGCTCCCTGACACTGTGCAGAAAAAGACTGATGTCAAGAAGTCAAAGGCCTTTTCACAGGTAACAGGGCTTGAAAGGATCAGAACCTAGATTAAAAATTAGTCTCTGGTTCTGAGACCTTGCCTATGCAATTCATTGGGCCCATGAAATGACTCATTCTGGGCTGTCATAGCTGCTAGGTGCTCACCCATTCATTCTATGAGCAAATATTTATTGAGCACCTGATGTGTTCCCAGGACTACCTAGCTGCTGCGGACTCAGCAGTACACCGAAGAAGACGAGGTCTCTGTCCTCACAAATTCTATTGCAGGATAAATATGTGATTCAAATGGCCACATGAATAAACATAAAATCGCAACTGTTATTTATGTTATGAAGAAGAAGCAGCGGGTGCTCATAAGAACTGATAACAGGGCTTGTCCCAGGTGAATTTCAGCCCCCCTCTCCTGTTCTTTAGGGAAAACCATAATTACGAAAATTATGGCAGGAGGATTTTCCTCCTCAGAGAAATCAAGATGGTTTCCCTGAGATGTAAAACCACAACTGAGATCTAAATGTTTAGCGGTTCGCAAGGCAAATAAGACAGGAAAGAGCATTCCTGGCAGAGGGAGCAGCATGTAGCAAGAGTATGGCGAACTTCTAGGCAAGAAGGGAGGAGGTGGGCTGGCTGAGTGCCCCCAGGACTGCGGTGGATGTGTTTAGAAGGCTCTCTTATCTAAGAGCAATGAAAGGCCATGAGAAATTTTAACATTGGGGAGCGAGCAACTTATGCAGTCAGACTATTCTTTTAAAATGATTTTTGTGTTTCCAGGGTGAAGCACAGATTGAAGAAGTCCCTGAGGGCAGGCAGAAAGTACTCTTCAGAGGGCAGAGACGATGATGGCTTGATCCAGAATGACGGCGACTGAGATGGAGAAGTGGATGAATTGAGGAGCAAGGAGTGCATTAATGTGGACAGGATTCTGGAGTGTATAAAGGATGATGACAAGGAAGATGGTGAGGGTGATGTTCAGTGTATGACTAAGGAACAGACAGTAAACATTACCTTAGACCAGCCTTGCCTCCTCCCACATTTGCCAACCCAGTGGTTCTCAACCCTGGACGTACGTTACAATCACCTAGGAAAAAAATACTAGTATTCAATCCCTGTCCCCAGAGATTCTGGCTGACTTTGTTGGGGTGAGGTCTGAGGTACTTTTCCCAAGCTCCTAGGCTGCTTCTAATTTGCCACCATGGTTAACAACCACTATTCCAAACCATCTCCCAGAGGACCTTATGTGGCTCGTTTTCTGTCCGATTGTGTGTCATCATCAACAGAGAATGCTATGATCTTCAGGTGCAAATCGATTTTCCTGCTAAAAAAAAACTTACAGAAATCTGGGCAAATAAGATAGAACAGATTAAGAAGTGACCAACCATACCCAGTCAAGGTAAGGGGAAGCAACACAATAGACTAGAAAAGGCCCTAAACTGAAGAGAAGTCACAAGCTCTGCCACTAATAGGCAACTTTCTCCAATCTGTCCAATGAAGGCATTGGATTAGACCAGTGGTTCTCAAACTTGAACCACATCAGCATCATCTAGGGGCCTGGTTCAAACACGGATTGCTGTCCCTGCACTCAAGAGTGTGTGACTGAATAGGCTAGGGTGGCACCTGGGAATCTGAATTGCTAACATTCTCCCAGCTGATACTGATGCTGCTTCAGGTGCTGGGCTGAGGTATCATTAACAGAGAAAGAACTCCAGAAGGATCCATTGTTTATTGTGGACAGAGATCCTATCTTTATTTAAATTTTGCTATTTTATTCATATGTTTTGCATTATTTTGATTTTTAAAAAATATTGTATTAAAATATAATTCATTTGATTACTGAGTGTTTTTGGAGCCCCATGACATTTTGGACCTAAAGGTGAATTCACTTGACTCTAATCCCACCAGGCCAAGGGCCACTAGCAGGGAATCACTGAGCTCTATGACTTCAAAGACCCTTCCAGCTCTAACATTTCCTTAAACAGAGAGGCAGGAGGGGTGGTGCTAAAGAGAAGGCATTCTGGAGCCAAGCTGCTATGTTCAAGTGCTCTGCCATTTACAAGCTGTGTAATGTTAGGGAAATTGCTACTCTGGGCCTTTGTTTTTCCTTAGCCATGAAGTCAAGATAATAATACTGATCATATAGGTTTATAGTAACTGATTGAGATAACACACATAAAGCACAGAGTGTGGGCTGAATACTGTAAGCAGTCAGTGTCATCAGCAAATGCCTCTTGTTTCCGTCATCTCTGAAGGTTCCCTTCTGACTAGGTTTACCCTGACTTCTTTGAGACCTGAGAATAAACCCTTCCCCCTCAAGGCTTCATATAATTTATCAAGTCATATAACTTGTTCATGATTTTCCAGTTTGTCCCTTGTGTATTTGTATTTCCTTTATTCCAAAGATGCAGTATGTAAGGTTAGAAACATGAAATGCAGCATCTTAAATGAAAGTCTTTAGAAAGAGCAAGACAAACCTTTTGGACTGATAATTATTGTTTAGTGAACATCAATACACAGACATTACTTTGCCAACAAAGGTCTGTATAGTCAAAGCTATGGTTTTTTCAGCAGTCATGCATGGATATGAGAGTTGGACCATAGAGAAGGCTGAGCTCTGAAGAACTGATGCTTTTGAACTGTGGTATTGGAGAAGACTCTTGAGAGTCCCTTGGACTGCAAGGAGATCAAACCAGTCAATCCTAAAGGAAATCAGTCCTGAATATTCCCATTCATTGGAAGGACTGATGCTGAAGGTCCAATACTTTGGTCACTTGACGTGAAGAATCAACTCATTGGAAAAGACCCTGATGCTGGGAATGACTGAAGGCAGGAGGAGAAGGGGATAACAGAGGATGAGATGGTTGGATGGCATCACTGACTCAATGTACATGAGTTTGAGCAAGCTCCGGGAGATGGTGATGGACAGGGAAGCCTGGTGTGCTGCAGTCCACGGGGTCTCAAAGAGTTGGACACAACTGAGCGACTGAACAACAATAAAAAAATAAAAATAAATGGCTGGTACTTCCCAGAGAGTCCAAGAATCCACCCATTCATGTTTTGCGACACAAATATTTGTAGAGAGAGGAGACTGTCATTGGCTCCCAAGATGGAAATCACAGTTTTTGTAAATGCAATAAATACCTGTTGAATTCTGTAATACATTAAGGTTCCCAATGTACAGATTTGGGGGCAGGACTCTTGTTTCTTTAAAGAGCCTAGGGAAGTGAAAGGAGAGGTTTTCCAAGGAGGAAACTCAGGCTCCTCCATGTCTATTCAGATACCTTTACTCTGGAGTCTCTACTGTCTTCTCAGCCTCATATCTGCCGTGACTGACCATTTGTCCTTGCTAAATAGGAGTTTCTACTGTTTGTTAATATACTGTGTAAACTAACTCCTTTCCTAAACTCATCTGCCTGGAATGGCCTCTCCTCTCATATCAAAATCATATCCATCCTTAAAGCAAGTGTGGCATACAAGCACACACTCACACACAATGGAATACTATTCAGCCATAAAAGGACTAAATTTTGCCATTTGCAGTGATATGGATGAACTTGAAGGGCATTATGCTAAGTGAAATCAGTCAGGCAGAGAAAGACAAATACTGTATGATTCACTTATCTGTGAAATCTGAAAAATATAACAAACTAGTGAATATAACAAAGAAGCAGCAAACTCACAGATGTAGAGAACAAACTAGTGGTTACCACTGGGGACAGGGAAGCAAAGAGGGTCAATGTAGAGGTAAGGGACAAAAAGGTACAAACTGCTGAATATAAGATGGGCTCAAGGACGTACTATAAAACATGCAGAATATAGCCAATATTTTGTAATAACTATAAATGGAAAGTAATCTTTAAAAATTATATAAAAATAAAAACTAAAAAAAGAAAATCATATCCAGCCCTTGAGAGCAGACTCAAGTGTCACCGAAGGTCTCACGCCACGTCCCTGTGATTTGTTACTGTCATCCCATCCAAGCACACCTTAGAAATCTCAGGGTTTTCCATTCTGTCCCACTAGCCTCCATAAGCTGTTTATCCTCTGTGGGGGGCAATCAATTCTAGTCTCTGTTCAGCTGGTTGTCAAAGTTGCTTTGGTTGACTGTCAAGCTTTAACCAACAACCAAAATAACAGAACCCTAAGTTCTATTCAGGGAATTGAACCTGACTTTTTTCTTTTTTTGCCACTCAATTCTCAAGGTAAGCAGCATACATGCATCAGAACATAAGAGGATGTGTTCTTTTCTCACGCTGTTTGGGCCTCGTTACTGTTCTGTGCTTCCAAATATAATCTCCCTGAATTAAGAAATACTGTAAGAACGATCCTATAAAACCCATTGCTATGTTAATGTCAGAAAACTTTTATAAAAAACCTGCACTGTGCTTTATCACCCACTGGGGAAACTGTCTGCCTGGTTGAGGACCAGGAAAAAATGGACTTCTTTTAAGCAACTGGTGAGCTTTAATATTGTTGATAGCAATGAATCTTGTCCTGTTTTCTCTTTTTCCCTGGTTAGAAGAAAACTCCAAGTGAACATTTTATAGAATGTTTTGATGTGCATTCTTCTTATATTGATACTATTTCTGGCTTCACGTTATTTTTCTAACTTTGCTCCTTAGTCTTACCTTTTTAACTTTTTGCTTATCAGTCATCTCAATCATTTATGTATTTTTTTGCTTATGTGCTCCTTTAAAACACTTTGAATTCTTTCATAAAAGAGGTTAAGAGATAGATTCCTAATTAATATTTCCTTGAAGGTAGATATATCTTATTTGCTTTGAATTTCCAATACTTAACTTGGACCTTAGAAAGTTTGTATGTGTTTTGAAAGGGAAAGAAGAAGGGGACTTCTCTGGTGATCTACTAAGACTTCATGCTCCCAGTGCAGGGGGTCTGGGTTTGATCCATGGTCAGGCAGTTAGAGCCTGCATGCCACAGCTGAGGCCGGTGCAGTCAAATTCCTTTTCTATTTATTTTTAATTCTTATTGGCATATAATTGGTTTATAATGGTGTGTTACTTTCCACTGTACAGTACAGTGAATCATTTATACATACACATAAATTTATTTTTTAAGAGAAAAGGGAAAGAGGAAGAATAATAAGGGGGAAGGAAAAATTAAAGTTGGTAGTAGAAGTTTCTATATCCTACTCAGACATGCAGTTGAATAGTGGAAAAACCTCAAATTTTTAGGACATGCAAGATGCACCAAATATTTTAGAATATCTGAACTTCTAAAGGTACTGCTCTACATGGTTCCAACCAATTTTAATATCATACAGATCATTTTTATAGGTTATATCCAGATATTTGGCATATATAGACATAGCTACCAATTTACCAACTATCCCAAGTATGAAACTACTGTTAAAGCAATTATTCCCTAACTTTCTGGAGCTTGTTTATGTACTTTTTTGGTTCAAGATATTTTACCTGGAGGTAATTTAATGCATTTTTAGTACAACTATGGGCGTCCTAATACAGAAATGTTGTCAGTAGAAAATGAGATGAGAAAGCACTTTATAAAGTCTTGATCAAAAGCAGTATGCTATGTATTTTTTCATAAGCACACACTTTGTAGGGGTATCATTTATTTGTCAAAAGGAGATTCCAATTTTGTGGCCTAAAATGAAAGGGCTACAAACATAGTGTATAAAAAGTGTACCTATACCAACACAGACCCAGCAAGACAAAAACATTCAGTAGTCATTGCTGAGAACAGGGACTCTTGGAGTCATCCTCGGTGCCTTTCTCTCTAACTCACGCCACGGGTAATTGGTCAGCACATCTGTGACCACCCACCAGCTCCACAGCTGGCACCATCCTTCACGCTGGAATAACCTCCCGGCTCAGTTCCCACCTATTGCTCTCGTCCATACAGAGATTCTCCACCAAGGACCAGAATTCTCCTTTACAAACACAAGTCTGACCAGGCCACACCGCGACTCAGCACCCTTCGGTGGCTTCCATTTCACTCATAGAAAAAGCTGAAGTCCTCGCAGCGCTCCTTATCCTAGTAGCCTCTCAGCACACTTTTCCTACCGCTATCCCCTCCCCAGTCAACTCCAGCCCTGGCCTCTTCATTGTCTTTATTAAAAGGCAGAAGATCTATATAATCTGAGGAGAAACCAGAGCATCCTTTGCTCTACTTTAAATATGAATGATCACCATGCTCACAGCCTTGAGTGCTCTTACTCAAATTTCCACATGGCTCATTTTCTCACCTGCTTTATGCTTTTGTCCATATGTCACCTTCTCAGTAAGGCCTTTAACCACCATCCTATACGAAATTTAAATGCCCTCTTGTTCCTATCCAGAAACTTTCTGTCTTCTTCCCTTGCTTAGTTTTTGTCCATAACATTTATCACCTTCTAACAGACACATGCCTTGTAAATATATATGTATATATTATCATACATATAATATATATTACATATATAAAATAAAATGTATCATCTCATAACAGAGACACACAGTGTGTGTGTATATAATATATAATACTATATATGTGTGTGTGTGCATGTGTGCTCAGTTGTGTCCAACTCTGCGACCCCATGGACTGTAGCCCACCAGGCTCCTCCATCCATGGAATCTTTCAGGTGAAAATACTAGAGTGGGTTGCCGTTCCCTTCTCCAGGGGATCTTCCTGACCCAGGGATTGAACCCACGTCTCTAGCATCTCCTGCATTGGAAGGCAGATTCTTTACCATTGCATCACCAGGGAAGCCCATGTATAATATAAATAATTAACAAAGCATTTATATATATATATATGAGTTCATATGAATGTATGTGTGTCTCTGTTGTTTACTTATTATTTGTCTCCTACAGTGAGAAGACTTCCGTGAGAGCAGGGATTTTTGTTTGGTTCACTGATGTTGCCCCTGCACAGAACAGTTTCTTTTCTCTCATCAATTTCACAGGCTTTGGTGGGATTAATCTTGATATATCATTGCCCTGTTCTAAAATTCTCGTTGGTTTTCTGTGACTCTAGAAGGAAATTCATATGACTCAGTAAGATGGAATGACCTACGAATATTTCAATTTGCATTCTAGTTTTTTTTTTTTCCCTGCTTCATCCAAACTGATCTCCCTTGCTTTTCATTATGTATCCCTGGTGGCTCAGCGGTAGAGAATCTGCCTGTAATGCAGGAAACTGGGGTTCGATCCTTGGGTCAGGAAGATTCCCCTGGAGTAGGGCACAGAAATCCACTCCAGTATCTTTGCCTGGAAAATTCTATGGGCAGAGGAGCCTGGCGGGCTATTGTCCCTACGACTGCAAAGAGTTGGACATGACTGAAGCAACTGAACACACATGCTGCACCACAGCACCTCACCGCCATGCTATATTTAAGCCATATTCCCTATCTGGAATGTCCTTTTCTTGCCTCTCTGAAGGTCTAAATTTTAATCACATTTCAACATGAGTGGCCTAGATCAAACGCCACCTCCTCCATGGAGCCTTCTCTGATCCCTCCAGCAGGAAGCCATCTGGTTTGCTTTTCTCTGAGTCTTACTGCTAGCTGACTCACCTTCGTAATACACCATAGTATTGCAGAGAATGCAGCACAGAGTTAAGGGTTTTGATTTCCCAGGTGGCTCTAGTGGTAAAGAGCCCACGAATCTAAGAGTGTGACCTTGAGTGTATTACTAATTCTCTAAGTCTTGGTTCTCTGATAATGAGGATGGCAGTAGGTTACTTACAATATGACTATGAAGTTAAACAAGATAATAGACATAAGTCCAATCTCAATAAACGTTAGCTATTACACTATTATCACCAACATAATTTTTCCTTTGAATTATGTTATTTTCCTGCTAAGCTGTAAGCTTTTTGAAATTAGATAGACATCTGATTTACTTCTATATATACCTATGTACTCAGTAAATTTTTATTGAACAAATTGGAGAATTAAGACCAAGAGTTTTTTCTCTAAGTTAAAGATACTTGCTAAAAAGATGGGAGCCTTTTTTTTTTCTTGGCTATCATCTTCTAGCAAGTAAATCCATTCCTATCTGACTTTTAGTTCTCAGATATTGTTAGCATAGAATATGAAAGTTGCTAACATTAGGTTTTCTTATTCTGTTTCCAAGTGTACAAGAAGAATTCATTATATAAGAAAATATCAACCTTAATCATTATAAAATAGTCCCAAGGAAATGTAAGGTCAGGGAAGAAAGTCAACAAAAGAAAGGAACAAAAATAAAATTCAACAAGATGTGGTCCCTGTCACTGAGGAGAGAGCAATATATACAGATTCCCTGGAGAGTCAATATACACAGTAAGTGATTGAATGGAAGCAAGCCCAGGGTGTTATGGGAACATCGGAGCATATTCAGCCCTTATGTGTTGTTTGGGAAATATTTCCTAGAGGAGGTGATATCTGAGCTAAACTATTTGAGATGAGTGAAAATCAGTCAAAAGAACAAGAGTAGAATAGGCATTTTATCCAGGCAAAAGACATGGCATAAGCAAAGGTAAGGAGACTTGAAGTAGCATGATACACACTGGATATTACAAGCATTTTGGTGTGATTGCAGCTTCTGTTCCAGAGCAAAGAACACGAAAATATGAATTTGGAGAGAGAGTTGTAGGCAAGTCATAGAATATCCTAAGCGCAATTCTGCAGGGAAACGGGAGACCTGAAGAATTTTAAATGGAGTAGGGATATGATCATATTTTTGTTTTATAGAGTCCTCTGGCTACATGTAACAGCTAGACCTGAGGAACATCAGAATCAAAGCAACAAACAAATAGCAATAATACAAAAACAGGTCTGGAGACTATTGAACAGCTCCAAGCTACAAAAATGAAATGCTAACCAGGGAAATAGGGTAAGAGGTAGAGAGATGAAATCAAGAACTGTAGGCATGATCTGTGGTGACCTAAATGTGAAGGAAATCCAAAAATGAGGGGATATATGTATATGTACGGCTGATTCACTTTGCTGGAATAGAAACTAACACAACATTGTAAAGCAACTATATCCCAATAAAAATTAACTTAAAAACAGAACTAATGGCAACAAAATCAATATGATTTGGTAATGAACTAGATGGAAGAAAAGAAGAACTTAGGGTTCTATTTGGATGACTATGCAGAAGGGAACGCCAATCACCAAGAAAGGATATTGATGAAAAGAAGCCGAGGAGGGGCTGGGCACCTGGGAAGATGATGACAAGTTAGTTTCCATTCAAACTGGAACATCAGTACTCAGAGTCCTCAACAGGGAGGGAATCTGAGCTGAAGATAAGGTTTCACTGTCATCAGGATCAGTTCAGTTCAGTCGCTCAGTGGTGTCTGACTCTTTGTGACCCAGTGGACTGCACCACACCAGGCTTCCCTGTCCATCACCAATTCCTGGAGCTTGCTCACACTCATGTCCACTGAGTTGGTGATGCCATCCAGCCATCTCATCCTCCTCAGGATACAGGGTGGTTAAACATGAGAGTGTAGAAACTCACTCAAGTGCAGAGTCTATGTAGAGTCCAGAATCCTGGTCAACACAGCAGATAAAGCAGAGGAGGAGGCGGCCACAGGGGAAGTATATTAGGAACACATAGAGAAAAAGAAGAGGAGAATCAAATGAAAATAAATTGCTAAAGTCAAAGGAGAAGAGATTTTAAGGAAGGGGGAATTGATCAACAGTGTCCAACACAGCTTCCATGCAAAATAAGATATGGACTGAAAGGTTTCTTAGATTTGGCAGAGGCATTTTAAATTAGATTTGGAGCAAGGAGAAAAACAAGAAAAGGTTAAGCCTGCTGCTTGGAAAAGATGATGTAATGTTAACAGACGACAGTGAGAGGAGAAGCATCTAGCATTTCCATTGCTTATCTATCCTATCAAGAGGAACGATCTTCAAATTGGAAAGGTAGCACCAATGTCTTTAAGAGAGAATTAAAGCCCAAGATGAATTAGAATACAGTCAAAACAGAACAGTGTTGCTTTTCATGTGAGGAAGTCTTCCAGGTCTGAAAGAATTATAACCTAGGACACACACACACGCACGTATATACACACACACACATGCATGCACGTAGACACCTTGCAGTTATTTCAGAACTTCTGTTGGAAAACTTTCAGCATCATAAATACAAATGTCAAAGATGCTGAAAACTGGAGACTAACAAAAAGAAAAAGGAGCTCAGAAACATTGTGTCAAATATATAAAGTACTATCACATAGAATAAAAAAGAGTATATTGATTTTTGTGTGACTCCAAAAAAGCAGAACTCAAATCAAAGTGTGTAAGCTATAGACATGAAGATTTCAGCTAATTAACTAGGACTTCTATCATTTAGTCACAACATGAGCCACTTTGAAAAGCAGTGTATTGCTGCCTTAGAAGCATCTGAGCCGAGGTTGATGGCCACCTGTCAGGATGGATAGTTGGACTCAGTTTTGAAGTCCCAATATCTAGTGCTCGTGCCGTAAGTCCCTTTTAAGACACATCATTTATCACTTCCTATTAAGATGAGAAACTAAAATAAATTATGTTTTTTATCCCTGGATTATATTATCCCTAAAGACTCTTCTAAATAGAAAATCTCATGTATTTAGATTCTAGAAACTACAGTAAATATAGTTCTTAGAGTAAATGGTGAAAAGATAATAAAAAAAGAAAGAGCTTAGTTGACTAAAGTATTTGGGACCAGCAGTAGGGGAATCGGTATCATATTAGGCTGTGCTTCTCATGGGACCTTTTGCAGGGGAACCAAGGTCCAGGATGAATTAAGCAGCATTCAGTGCTGACTTTAGACTATCAAATTTATAAACAATACTTAACAATGTCCTCTCCATGCCAAACACAAAGTTAGGGACAGCTACTGTGCAGAAAATGTGTCAAGACAGACACTAGGCACACTTAGAACAGAAGGTGATGATGTTATAAAAATGACTTCCTGCCATCTCCCTCTTGGCCAGTTAAAATGAACAAGAATGATCAAAGGCACTAGCATTGAGTTCTTGCTTTGTATAGTTCAGCCTACAAATCAAATGCTACTCTCTGTTTATTACTGCAAGACCATAATTCACAGAGAAAGGTTCAGAGAGGTTAGTATTTATGACTACCCAAAGTGTTTCATTTGCAAGAATTATAAATGGAAAATCTGGCACATAGTTAGAAATGTAGATCTTCTGATACATAAATTTGCCCCATTGATTTTTATGTATTTCTTAAACTGTGCAGTGCTGCTTTCAATATTGTTTTGGAACAGCTTGACCATAAATATTTAAATAACTGCTGTTCAACAATCAAAGCTATTCACAACAGTAGCTGTTTAAAAATACAAATGTGATCTGCTGAGGTCAAGGAAAGCAAGTTAAGTAGAAAAGATTCAATGTAAATTATTTCTTGGTACTGTTAGTAGTCAAAATAAGGGAAAGTTCATAAGGTAATGCTGGTAGTATATTAGATGCTCAATAAACATTTTAGAATGAGATATATGCATAAAGGTATCTATGACTAACATGGGGGTGGGAGAGAAGGAAGATTTTTACCTTTCACAATGAATAAAATGATGTAACTATGAAAACATAGAGAAGTGAGATCTAATGCAAGCTAAGTATTTTTACTTTGCCTTTTAATATCCATTAGTCTGAAAGGTTTGGAGAAGGCAATGGCACCCCACTCCAGTACTCTTGCCTGGAAAATCCCATGGATGGAGGAGTCTGGTAGGCTACAGTCCAGGGGGTCACTAAGGGTCGGACAGGACTGAGCGACTTCACTTTCACTTTTCCCTTTCATGCACTGGAGAAGGAAATGGCAACCCACTCCAGTGTTCTTGTCTGGAGAATCCCAGGGACGGCGGAGCCTGGTGGGCTGCAGTCTATGGGGTCGCACAGAGTCAGACACGACTGAAGCGACTTAGCAGTAGCAGCAGCAGCAGTCTGAAAGGTTATAGTTTTAAATCACAGAGTGTTTTAAATATAGGGTATATCACCAAAATACAGCAAAGTGGCCCTTGCCTTAACAACTAGTCAAAGAAATGTTCTCATATGTGACCTGAATACCTAGCCTTTCCACTGTCCAATGTAAAAGATGTTAATCACTTAGTCATTGTTTTACATATGTGCTAGATAATCCTTCCTCCAATTCCCAGGCTAAGTTCAATTATCCTGTATGACAGCTATGGGAGTGCTCTGTTCAGATCTTCCTTCAGGGACTATGTGCTATGAGGAGTGTTAACCAAATCTTCCAGCTGCCACCCTTTCAGGATTCACCATAGCATCAACATCAAGGCTATATTCTCCCTGGGATGCTCCAAAGCAATGAAATGAATGATGCATGGGTATTAGAGCTGTCCATTCCTGACCATCTTTGCTTTAGGGCTTCCATTAATTTGGCCAAGGTTTTTTCAGAACTGAATAACTATAAAAGACTTTTCTCATTTTATAATTTTTTAAAACAAAATGACTTACTTGACCAAATATCTAACTTATTAAACAAAATAGAGTAACAATGAATTGTGTTTTATCGTATGTACATATATTGTATATATGTACAAATATTTCCTATGTGGAAATAGTAACATAAAGACCACAAGTGCAAATGAATAATGCTGTATATATTATACATTTATTATAGTCTGGTATAATACTCAGACTGTAATAAATTAGATTTATGCTACAAATTCTAGAGCAACCACAAAAAAAACAAAAAGGTATAGATAGTAAATCAACAGAGGAGATAATATGCTAAAAGTAATTAATACAAACAGAGAAAAAAGGAAACCCACAGGCTATGGGAAAATATTTGCAAATCACATATCTGATAAATGACTTGTAACTAGGATAAAGAACTCAAAACTCAATTGTAGGAAAACAAACGACCCAATGAAAAATAGGCAAAAGATGTTAACAGGTACTTCAAAGAAGAAATACAGATAAAAAATAAGAACATGAACATGCAAAAATGCCCAGCTTCATTAGTTACTGCATGCATGCTCAGTTGTGTCCGACTCTTTGCGACCCCATGGACTGCAGCCTGCCAGGCTCCTCTGTCCATGGGTTTCTCCAAGCAAGAATACTGGAGTGGGTTGCCATTTCCTTCTCCGGGGGATCTTCCCCACCCAGGAATCAAACTTTCATCTCCTGTGTCAGCAGGTGGATTCTTTACCATTGAGCCAACTGGGAAGCCCCTCAGTAAGTATTAGAAAAATGCAAATTAAATTCACTATAGATACCACTATACACCTATTACAATGGCTAAAATTAAAAAGATTGGCCATTAAAAAATGACCAGTATGCACACTTTCACCATTTCCCCATTAAGTATGGAATTTGGTATAATATTTTTGTAGTACGCTTCATCAGGTTAAAATGCTCTCTTCCACATAATGTTGCTAAGAGATTTTGTTATATATACAGTACAGATTTTTAAAATTCAGTCTGAGAACCTTTGCTTTTTAGGAGATTTTAGTACATTTACAATTACTGTAATTAATTGACCACATGATTATTTTTATTTTACTTGCCCCACTTGTTTTATATTTTTCTCCTCTCCTTTTTTGCCTTCTTTTGGAAAACTGTTTTTTTTATTTTTTTTTTAATAAATTTATTTATTTTAGTTGGGGGCTAATTACTTTACAATATTGTAATAGTTTTTGCCATACATTGACATGAATCAGCCATGGGTTTACATGTGTTCCCCTTCCTGGACCCGGAAAACTGTTTTTTTAACTTTAAAATTTTATCTCAGTTGGTTACTTTTGGATTATTTTATTCTTGTAAAATAATGGTTACACTAGAGATTATGATATATACCTAATAATTATTAGGATATATGTAATTTATGCTAACAATTTTACTATTCTCTCCCAAGACCTAAAGCCTTAAACATTTTGAATATCTTACTCTATTCATCTCTCCCTTCTCTTATTTTCACCTGTATTTTAAACCACACATAAAGCTAACATTTTTAATTTTTCATCAGTAGTCAATACTTCTCACTGTTTTTCATTCATTTCTGAATTTGAAAATGCATGTCTGCCTGGCTCTCGCTTGTCTGTGTCCCGTGCTGTCCATCACGTCCCTGGGGAGCAACCACTTATATCTCCAGACACAAGTGCGCTCCATCCTAAGGAAAAATGTCTACTCCGCAGCCATCACTGCAGCCCCGCTCTCATGAGGACAGAGATGAAAAGGAGTGGAATATGATCCCACTGCCATAAGAGAAGCTGGTTTGATGAAAAGGGTCTCCCATTTGGGCTGCCACCTTAAAGACTTTGGAGATTTGAATTTTACACCACTTCCCAAAGATGATCTCTAGAACAACCTGACAGTGGTTGGGCCTCCTGGTTGGGCCTCGCCAACCTGGAACCAGCAGAGGTGGTTAATAGAGCCGTGTCAGGTGGCTACCCCTGTGCCACAGTGGGAATTGGTACCACTAGTGGTCATGCCTAGCTCTGCCCAGAACTCTGTGTGATCTAGGTTGATGCCCATGCATTTTTCATTTAAAAAAAAACCACATGTCTGCTTGTAATAATTCATCCCATATTTTATTTACTTGAAAGCATCTTTATTCTGCCTTTATATTTGAAGGATATTTTCAGAGGATATAGAATTCTAGCTGTTGTTTAGTCACTAAGTTGTGTCTGACTCTTTGGCAACCCCATGGACTGTAGCCTGCCAGGCTGCTCTGTCCATGGGATTCTCTAGGCAAGAATACTGAAATGGGCTGCCACTTTCTCCTCCAGGGGATCTTCCTGACCCAGGGATTGAACTTGCATCTCCTGCATTGGCAGGCAGATTCTTTATTGCAGAGCCACTAAGGAAGCCCTAGATTTCTAGAGTAGTGGCATTTTCTTTCAGTATTTTTAAAACTGTCATGCCATTGTCTGGTGGATCCCATAATTTCTATTGAAAACTCAGCTATACAATTGCTTAATGGTAGCATGATTTTGTCTCTGTTTTTAAGATTTCCTTTGTTTTTAATTTTTAGCGGTAATACTATGATAGATCTACTGATGATTTTATTTATCTTGAGTGGCATTTACAGCAATTCTTTAATTGTAGCCCGGTGACTTTCATCACTTTTAGAAAAATTTCAACAAGTCTTCTCAAGTATTGATTTTGCCTGTTACCTCTCTTCTCTTTCTTGGACTTTTGATATAAAGTTAGACCTATTTACTATGTTCTGTGTAACTTTTAGGCTCTTTTCTTATTTCTCTTATTTTTTCCTCTATTGTTTCAGTCTGGATATATTTTATTGACTGCTTTCCAGGTCAGTAATCTTCTCTACTGCTCTAGTATAGCAGCTCTTAAATACACTGATTGAGTTCTTAATTTGAGTTGTTTAATTTTTTAATTTTCTTAGCTTAAGACTTTCATATATTGCTATGACATGGCCCCAGAATTTACCTTTCTTCTCCCTGCTACCCTTCAACCTCCACCAAGCTATCTTCCTGGTTATCCTGTGGCATCTGCCTGCTGTTTCAAGAAGTGCAACATTGGCTAGATTCTATAGAGCTGTATTGTTCTGAGAAGCTTTCTCTTGTTGTTTGTGTTCCCCTAGAAAAGAACCCATTATGTTGCCTGGGTGAAGTAATTAAATATTGTTTGTGTATCAGATACTTCTCTGACAGCCTTGGAGAGCATCACTGATTCAAAAGTCTATGAGCTTAAAAGAAGGAAGATCAGATTGATGTCAGAGTTTCCACAATGCAAGGCCTTGTCTTTCCTCCAACAGCAAAACAATTACTCATCTACACTTGGGCCAGATGAATTCTGATTGAGTGGGTACCACCCTACATTAATGAGAAGCAGGGTCTCAATGCTGGGCCCTACCCAAATCCCATTATATGTGCTAAATAAGTCATCATTATCTGAAATTCCCTGAGGATGAAAAGGTAGTGGAGGAAGATGGGGGAGAACGTTCAGCATATATGGTTCTATTGCCACAGTTCCTTGATTTTACTGCTATAACTCTGGATGCTCCAATCTCCTGTGCTGGTTCATATGTACCCTATAAATACGGGAGAATTCCAAGAGCTTGTTCTTGGGCCTCCTCCTATTCTCTGTTTTTTATTTTAATGATAACCCAGGCCCATGGCTTTAAATACCACCTCTACATCTAACTCTGTTCTCTTCCTGATATTCTAGACACAGACATCTAATAATGACCTATTTGATGTCCCTGACAGATGTTTAATACATAACTCAAAGTGAATTTGCTTGAAAAAACTGTTTACACAGGTCCTCCTTAACAACCGTTCTAATATAGCAACCCACCAACTACTAACATGCCATTCTGCTCTTATTTTTATCAGTAGGGATCAAAGGTGTTTGATATTTCATTATTTATAATTTATACTCTATTTCATACCACTAGAATATAACTTCCATTAGAACAGAGGTATATCTATTTTGCTTCCTACTGTTTGACCAGTACCCATAACTTATTCTAGAACACAGTAAAATAAACTGAGTGATTATTTGTGGAACAAATGTGAGAAGACTGAACTTTCTTTTCTGAGATGACATTTGGCTGAAGTAGAGTTGGGAGAGATGTGGATGGTTTGAGGTCTCATCCTCATTTTTTGTAAAATGTAAGCCTACATACAAAGTCAGCCGTCATTATGGGGATGACACTCACATCCCTCTATTGACCCCACACTTCCCTGTCCAATCCATTAGCAATCCTATTGATTCTGCCTCCAAAATAATTTACCCAAAACCATTCGCCATCACCTCTGCTGCCTCCTTGTCCAAGCCTCTCCTCTTTTTCCCATCAGCTCTGATAGACTCCCTCTATTCTCTGTGTGCTAGCAAAGTAATGCTCTAAATTCTCCAAGCCAGGCTTCAACAGTACGTGAATCATGAACTTTCAGATATTTAAGCCGGATTTAGAAAAGGCAGAGGAACTAGAGATCAAATTTCCAAAATCTGTTGGATCATCAAAAGGAAGAGTTCCATAAAAACATCTACTTTTGCTTTATTGACTATGCCAAAGCCTTTGACTGTGTGGATCACAACAAACTGTGGAAAATTCTGAAAGAGATGGGAATACCAGATCACCTGACCTGATTCCTGAGAAATCTGTATGCAGGTCAAGAAGCAATAGTTAGAACTGGACATGGAACTACAGACTTTTCCCTAATCAGGAAAGGAGCACATCAAGGCTGTATATTGCCACCCTGCTTATTTAACTTATATGCAGAATACATCGTGCAGAATACTGGACTAAATGAAGCACAAGCTGGAATCAAGATTGCCAGGAGAAATATCAATAACCTCAAATATGCAGGGAGAAGGCAATGGCATCCCACTCCAGTACTCTTGCCTGGAAAATCCCATAGACGGAGGAGCCTGGCAGGCTACAGTCCATGGGGTCGCTGAGAGTCGGACACGACTGAGCGACTTCACTTTCACTTTTCCCTTTCGTGCACTGGAGAAGGAAATGGCAACCCACTCCAATATTCTTGCCTGGAGAATCCCAGGGATGGCGGAGCTTGGTGGGCTGCCGTCTATGGGGTCGCACAGAGTTGGACACGACTGAAGTGACTTAGCAGCAGCAGCAGCAAATATGCAGACAACACCACCCTTATGGCAGAAAGTGAAGAAGAACTAAAGAGCCTCTTGATGAAAGTGAAAGAGGAGAGTGAAAAAGTTGGCTTAAAGCTCAACATTCAGAAAACTAAGATGATAGCATCCGGTCCCATCACTTCATGGCAAATAGATGGGGAAACAATGGAAACAGTGACAGGCTTTATTTTGGGGGGCTCCAAAATCACTGCAGATGGTGACTGCAGCCATGAAATTAAAAGACATTTGCTCCTTGGAAAAAAAGCTATGACCAACCTAGACAGCATACTAAAAAGCAGAGACATTACTTTGCCAACAAAGGTCCATCTAGTCAAAGCTATGGTTTTTCTAGTAGTTATGTATGGATGTGAGAGTTGGACTATAAAGATAGTTGAGCGCCAAAGAATTGATGCTTTTGAACTGTGGTGTTGGATAAGACTCTTGAGAGTCCCTTGGACTGCAAGGAGATCCAACAAGTCCATCCTAAAGGAGATCAGTCCTGAATATTCTTTGGAAGGACTGATGCTGAAGCTGAAACTACAATACTTTAGCCACCTGATGCAAGGAACTGACCCCTTGGAAAAGACTTTGATGCTGGGAAAGATTGAAGGCGATCACCGACTCAATGGACATGAGTTTGAGTAAGCTCCAGGAGTTGGTGATGGACAGGGAAACCGGAGGTGCTGCAGTCCATGGGGTCGCAAAGAGTCAGACACAACTGAGCGACTGAACTGAACTGATTCTCTACACAGAAGCCACAGTGGCATTTAGAAAAACATAAAATACTATGTCCCTGTCCTGTTTTAAACCACCCAAGCTTCATACTACAATTAAATATAAAACCAAATTCCTATCACATCCTTTGAAACCATACAAGGTCTGACCTCTGTCTTCCTTTAGGACTGTGGGCCCCCTAGTTCTCTCTTGCTAACTGAGCTCTGGCCATATTGCCCTGCTTCCTTTTATGTTAACAAAACAAGCCCATTGATGCCTGAGGTCCCTTTTACTTACCCTTTGTCTGAAGGATCTTGTTACCTAGCTTTTGTGTTAATGATGACCTCACACCCTTCAAGTCTGGAGCTTCCCTGAGCATCCCATCTATGGACACATAATTTTTCATTATGACATTATCATGTATTATTTTCTTCACAGTTCTTTTAACCAAATGAAGTTATCTTATTTATTGATGTGTTTTCTTTTGATTATCTTGCTCCCTACCATCTCCCCAGCATCTAAAAATAATATGACACACAATAGATACTCACTACTTTTTGTGGAATACACAGGTGGATGAATGAAATGAAGGGAGAAGCTGTTTCTCACACCATTGTTGCTCTGTAACTGTTTTTTTTTTGTTTGTTTGCTGTTTTTCCCCCCCATACAGAGTGGCTTTTGGGATGTTAGTTCCCCAACCAGGAATTGAATCTGGGCTCCGGCAGTGAAAGCACTAAGCCCTAACCACTAGACTGCCAAGTAATTCCCACCATTGTTGCTCGTTTATTCTTTCTTTACTTAAAAAGAAAAAAATAGAATAAAATTAAAATTCATAATTTTCCCCCTGCCTATAATCTTTCCTTACAGAACCAAAATGATTTAACATATATTAGTATCAATCCACTGGAGAAAGAAATGGCAACCCACTCCAGTTTTCTCATCAGGAGAATCCCCATGAACGGAGGAACCTGGCGGGCTACAGTCCATGGGGTTGCAAAGAGTTGGACACAACTAAGCGACTTTACTTTCACTTTCCAGTCTCTTATTCATGCCAGACAATATGCTCAATTACCTCATTTATTTATTACACCAATCTTCTGCATTAGATCCCGTTATATAGTCCATACTTTATAACTCTGAAGTTTGTGATATTTCAGTTATTTTCTCATGGCCACAAAGCTAACCAATATTCCATTTTACTTTCTCAAGTAAACCTCAGGAACCAACGAATCACGTAGGATAAGGAGGAATTTGCATCACTTTGACTCGCTGAGCCCAAGAATCCTTTTGTTTATCAGTGATAGTAGGATAGAGAGAGTGAGAAATTTGTACCATGGTGACCAAATAAAACTTTGATAGCAAACTCTGAACTCAGCTAATTTAGCATTTTCCCCAGAAGGAAGGACAAACTAAAATCAGATCAATGACTGAATTTCTTCCTCTTCTATTAGAACAACTGTCTAATTAGTGGACTCTCAAGGTTTTGAGTTCAAGAAAATCAGAAAGGCTGACTTTGCTCAGTCAATTAATCTTGAGGCTTAGCTTGGCCAGTTTATTCTGTTACCCAGAAGCAAAATTACATGCAACATAGAACTGCATTTAAATACCACCAAGAAGTGTACAGTTTGAAGTAGAAGAGACTATGAAGAGAGAAAAATGGTTGAGGAAAATCTTAGGATGATAGGAGACCACAGGGACCCAGAGCCTGTCTCTATGCAACCTCAAATGTCTTGGTGAAAACTAATGGAAAAGGAGAGTTTAGATGTCTAGATAATTGGCTAAAATTTTAATTAATTTTCTATCTGGTCATTTGACATCATGAAGGTAGAATAGTTTTAAAGCACTTAGCGTGTGATTTTTTAAAAAATTATTTTAAATAAGTGTTTTTTAAAATTGTTGCTTCTATTCAACAAACTTTCTTAGAATTTTAATTTTCTATATTAACATCTTGGGGTATAAAATGTGGTTATCTTTTTGTATATGGATAATCAGCCTTGATGTGAAATCCATTAAATATAGTCACACAATCATATTGTTAGGAAGGCTGTTTTTCAAATCAGTAACAGTTCATTGGTGGCTTCCTTTGTGTCTAGATCAGCCAGTGGTGGGGGTGCAAAATATTAAAGAGATACTTAGCAGATATTATTAAGCAACTTAAATGTGTCAGGAATTTTGCTAAGCACTTTCTGTGAATTAGCCTATTTAATTTTATATCAAGTCTTTGAGAAAGATATTATTATAAACATAGCTTTACAGATGAGCAAACTATATGTTTGTGAGGTTAGCATGCAGTAGGTTCACGTGAACCCAGACAGTCCAACCTGAGAGTCCAAACATACTCAGATGCAACTCTTCAAAGAATCTACAGCTTTTTTGGGGGAAAATATACTTGTATGAATGAAACAGTTAAATCACAACAAAAGGAGCTGTGGAATCAACGGTCTATGAATGAGGCGAAACCACAGGCTCACCACAGTGTTAATAGCAGGTGAGAGGGAGGTTGGGATAACAGAGACACATTACTGTATATATGGTAGATAACCAACAAGGACTTACTGTATAACACAAGGAACTCTACTCAATACTTTGTGATAACCTATAAGGGAAAAGAACCTGAAAAAGAATATATATATTCATATATATGTATACACACACACATATATACATATGGTGACTCAGACGGTAAAGAACATGCCTGCATTGCAGGAGGATTCAGTCCCTGAGTTGGGAAGATCCTCTGGAGGAGGGCATAGCAACCCACTCGAGTATTCTTGTCTGGAGAATCCCATGGACAGAGGAGCCTGTCAGGCTACAGTCCATGAAGTCACAAAGAGTTGGACACAACTGAGCGACTAAGCACGCGCACACACACACACACATACAATTAATATTTATATATATTTATATATCCATACATATATATAGAGAGATATAACTGAAACACTGTTATACACCTGAAACTAACATGAGATGGCAAGTCAAACTATACTTCAATAAAAAGAAAAAAAAGCAGACAAGACTCAAGACAGAGTGACTCCTGACATCATGATCTAAGGGAAACTGAGCTCCAAGTCAGTAACCTGAGGATAGAAAGTAAGTAAGATGGGGTCTTACCCTTGACTTGGAGATTATATCTATGGACTTGGATTCTCTGCCAACAAACAGCAAATTCTCTGAGATTTCTTTGTGCAATATTTGCCTTTGCCTCTTTGCTAAAAGAAAGTTTTCCTCTGCACAATCCAGTTTGCCTTACCAACAGGCAGCTGGCAAATCGAGGGTGTGATATTACATGCTGTAAAGAGGTATTCAGACTGGCAAATGCTTATGCTCTTGTGCCACTTTGAATTTTATTTCTAGTTCCTCAGGATGGGTTTTTGGTGCTGATGAGCATTTCATACTGGGTAGCGTGTATTTGCACGTGTGTGTAGGGTGAGAGAGGAACTGTGGAGTGCCATGGGGAAATGTACACGTGTGCCATCTGGAGACAGCCCTGAAAACAACCAGTCCCCCAGGAGCGATGTGAAGAGGGATGAGTCAGGCCAAGAATAGCATTTCCTGACTGCCCACTCACTGGTACATTGCCAGAAGGTTTTATTTTCTTCTCTAGGTTCTAATCTTCAATTTCATATGAAAGGATGATATTGCCAAATCTGGTGATAAGATGCTTTTTATAATAACTAGTTTGATTAATTACAAGACTCTGACTTCCTGAGGGCAGGGACCATGTCTTTTCTATTCACTGTTGTGTACCAACATCCTGGCATGAAGTCAGGACCTAATAAGTATTTGTTGCATGAATAAATGAATAATAAATGAATGTAATATTTTGATTTTATTGATCAGATCCTCCCTGTGAATCATTGCTCTCCTGGGTCACTGAGAAGCTGGCAGCTCTGACTGCATGAAATACAGTAGATGTTTTCAGAGGCAAGGGTCCTCGACCCATTAGCAACCCTAGTATTTTTTCTAGGCGTAAGTAGATACCAAGCTGTTACTGAGCTCTACCGTTGTAACATTGTTAGAGGAACGGGGGATAGTAACTGAACAAAGCAAACAAGTCTTAGTTCTCTTAGAGGTTCTCTTCTTGTAGGTTAAGCATAATAATAAAACCATGGATAATTGACCGGTGGTAATAAATGCTATGAAAAAGCATGGAAAGGAGAAAAAGAATTATGGACAAATACTATTGATATACAGTAGTCCCAACTATCTCCCCTGAGGAAAACATGGTCCAGGACCTAGAATCAACTTAATGAGGTGGTCATGAGGTCCACCTCTAGGAAGTTACACTGAAAACTATTCAAGAATAGCAATGGTGCCCAAGTCTTTTTTCTCTAATTTTTAAAATTAAGCTTTAACTTTGAGATAGTGGTAGATTTATACATAGTTGGAAGAAGCAGACTCACAAATATAAAAAACAAACTAATGATTACCAAAGGTGGGGAGAGAGATGGGAGGAGGGGTAATTAAATTGTGCTGTGCTTAGTCGCTCAGTCGTGTCTGACTTTTTGCAATCCCATGGGTTGTAGGTTTCCTAACAGGCTCCTCTATCCATGGGGATTCTCCAGGCAAGAATGCTGGAGTGGGTTGCCATGCCCTCCTCTAGGGCATCTGCCCAACCCAGGTCTCCTGCATTGCAGGGAGATTCTTTACCATCTGAGCCAAATTAGGGGCATGGAATTAGGAAACACAAACTGCTATGTATAAAATGCTTCACAGGTGGCTCAGTGGTAAAGAATCCGCCTGCCAGTGCAAGAGACGCAGGTTCAATTCCTGGATCAGGAAGATACCCTGGAGGAGGAACCCATGGCAACCCACCCTAGCACTCTTGCCTGAAAAATCCCATGGACAGAGGACCCTGGCAGGCTATAGTCCATGGGGTTGCAAAGAGTCGGACATGACTTATCAACTTAACAGCAACAACATGTATAAATAGATGAACAACAAGGATGTGTTGTATAGCACAGGGAAATATAGCCGTTATCTTGTAACAACTGGTTTTCATCATTTAATAGCTAATTATTTTCATAAACGTGAGGTATTTCAAAGAACCATAAGATTAAGTACTAAATATATATATTTTGAAGAAATTAAACATAGAGCTTTGCGTTTACCCAGTTCCATAATGGTGCCCAAGTCTTCAAGATTTGGGGAAATTATTTTCCACTTGATTGTTCAGAAATCTATTCAATGAGTGATTGGTAGGATAAAAAGAATGGCAAAAGTGATCAAGAAAATGAACTCCTAGAGAAAAGAATGGAGGGTTTACCATAGCTAACATACTTTGAGCACTTGCCCTGTGTTGGTAAGCACTGTATATTCATTACCTTAATTTATTACCAAAAGATTCCCATGTAACAGGCACTATTCTTATCACCTTTTGATGGCAAACAAGGCACAGAAAGATTAAGCAAGCTTCCAGAAGTCTCTCAGCTAGTGGATGGAAAAATCTAGCAGTGGATCCAGGTAGTCTGACTCTAAGGGTAAATTATTCAGTTACTCCATTGTAGAATTTAAGCACATTGTCTCTAGAATCCAAGGCTTTTAAACTATTAGTATACTCTGCTTCTTTGAAGTGTATAATGAATTATAGGGCTTAAACATATGAGATTATTTTTAAACAAAGCTATCAAGTCTACTACAAAAGGATACAGTATTCCAGCAAGACTGTCAATTTATTTCAGCCTCCCAGTCTTTGTATTTGTAGGTACCTCTACCTAGAAAGCTCTTCCCTGGGCTCTTTGCATGGCTGGCTCTTTCTTATTAGACAAGCCTCAGCTCAAACGTATTTCTTCCTGTCCACCCTATGCCTAGCAGGCCACCATTCTTGAGTCACTCGCTATTCTATTTATTTTTAATTTCTTCGGATCACTGTTTGAAAGTTCCTGGTTATTGATGTCTACTTGTGGTCATCTTTTTCCCCAACCAGACTGTAAGCACCACAAGGTTAGGGGTAGCAGCTGCTTTGCTTCCTTCCGGGAATTTCCTTAGAGCCAGAACCCTGCCTGGTCCCTCACAGAGGCTTTAAAAACATATGAATGAATTGACGCTCTCCCTGGGATCTGCAGCCTCAGCTCCCAGAGGGCATCACTTTTATGGAAGAGCATGCTGCTGACAGCACCTGCCCACCATTCTGGGTACCAGGTGGGGAAGGAGAGGTGTTTTCAGAGGCCTGAGAAATACTGGCCAATAAGGACCCAAAAGGAGTTGTGAATGCCCTGGAGGCTGCCAAGGCCACCAGGTATGAAAATTATTCGCCAGAAGACCAATTTGGAGGATATTTCTCTAGTTAGATAACATGCAAGGTCATCATCTTAAACGTTACCTGAATCTCCTTATTTTGGACTTGTTTTGCTTTGGCTCCCTTCTTACTTGAGATCAAATGGTCGTGATAGTTTATCACCTGTCTCCTCTACAGAACTTAAGGCCGTGAGAGCAGGGCTCTAACTATCTTTGTACTCCTAGATGTTCAATGTCTAGGGCTTCTCCAGTGGCTCGGTGGTCAAGGATCTGCCTGCCAATGCAGGAGCCACAGGAGATTCGAGTTCGATCCCTGGGTTGGGAAGATCTCCTGGAGGAGGAAAAGACAACTCACTCCAGTATTCTTGCCTGGGAAATCCCATTGTCAGAGGAGACTGGTGTCCATGGAGTCACAAAGAATCAGACATGACTGAGTGACTGGAAACACACACATTCAGTGTCTAGAACCATGACAAACATATTGCAGGTGCACAAGAAACATTTAATAAAAGGACCAATAAATAAGCAAACACTTGGTTGTGTCTGTAGGGAAAAGCAGGTGGAATACCACGATGGAGCCAATGTTTAGAGTCCCTGATAAGTCCCAGGCACTGTTCCTGGAATGTAACTTACTTCAGTTATATGTCTGTTAAGTTAGAAGCTTTTGGAGCCCACCTTTTCAGTTCAGTTCAGTCACTCAGTCATGTCCAACTCTTTGCGACCCCATGGACTGCAGCACGCCAGGCTTTTCTGTCCATCGCCAACTCCTGGAGTTTACCCAAACTCATGTCCATTGAGTTGGTGATGCCATCCAACCATCTCATCCCCTTCTCCTCCCACCTTCAATCTTTCCTAGCATCAGGATCTTTTCATATGAGTCAGTTCTTCACATCAGGTGGCCAAAGTATTGGAGTTTCAGCTTTAACATCAGTCATTCCAATAAACACGCTCAGGACTGATCTCCTTTAGGATGGACTGGTTGGATATCCTTGCAGGCCAAGGGACTCTCAAGAGACTTCTCCAACACCACAGTTCAAACATCAATTCTTCGGCACTCAGCTTTCTTTATAGTCCAACTCTCACATCCATACATGACTACTGGAAAAACCATAGCCTTGAGTAGACGGACCTTTGTTGTCAAAGTAATGTCTCTGCTTTTTAATATGCTATCTAGGTTGGTCATAACTTTCCTTCCAAGGAGTAAGCATCTTTTAACTTCATGGCTGCAGTCACCATCCAGAGTGATTTTGGAGCCCCCCAAAATAAAGTCTGTCACTGTTTCCACTGTTTCCCCATCTTTTTGCCATGAAGTGATGGGACCGGATGCCATGATCTTAGTTTTCTGAATGTTGAGCTTTAAGCCAACTTTTTCACCCTTCTCTTTCACTTTTATCAAGAGGCTCTTTAGTTCTTCTTCACTTTCTGCCATAAGGGTGGTGTCATCTGCATATCTGAGGTTATTGATATTTATCCTGGCAATCTTGATTCCAGCTTGTGCTTCACCCAGCCCAGCATTTCGCATGATGTACTCTGAATATAAGTTAAATAAGTAGGGTGACAATATTCAGCCTTGACGTACTCCTTTTCCTATTTGGAACCAGTCTGTTGTTCTATGTCCAGTTCTAACTGTTGCTTCCTGACCTGCATACAGGTTTCTCAAGAAGCAGGTCAGGTGGTCTGGTATTCCCATATCTTGAAGAATTTTCCACAGTTTGTTGTGATCCACACAGTCAACCTTTCAAGGAGTTAAACATATAGAGTGGAAGATGCCTTTTTTCTTTCACATATCAAAACCACGTCTGGCTAGGGAAGTGGTTCTTTAAATGAAAGTTGGATATCCCTGGACCTTCAAAGTTTAATCAGTTCATGAGGTCTGAACGAACATCTGATGTGTGCATGTGCTCCATCATGTCCGACTCTCCGTGATCCCAAGGACTGCAGTCTGCCAGGCTCCTCCGTTCGTGGAATTTTCCAGGCAAGAATACTGGAGCAGGTTGCCATTTCTTACTCCAGGGAATATTCCTGACTCAGGGATGGAAACTGAGTCTCTTGCGTCTTCTGCATTAACCTGAGGATTCTTTACAACTGTGCCACCTGGGAAGCCTGATATCTGATAGTGCTGTATCAAAAAAATAATAATTTTGTGTGATGCCCAGAGCATGTCTGAGGATCAATAGAAAATTATAACTAAAGCCTTGGCCAGTGCTTCACCCAGAGGATCGTTTCCATTTATCATCGCACTTTGACTTGATCTGAATTGGAGCCAAAAATACAATTTCCAAACAGAAGACTGGAAATGAGTGCAAATGAAGTGAATTTGAAGGAGGCTGTTCCCAGCATGCACAGCAAGCTTCACCTTAGGCAGTTAGACGGAAGAGAAAAATGCAAGTTGGCGCAGTGGCACATCTGAGATTGGAGCAGGAGATGTTGGAGGAGAATTTTGTTTGGCCAATATCTGACTACCCCATAGCTCCAGCCCTGAGCTCTACCCCGTCAGGTTCAGCCCATCGCTTAGCGGCACTGGAGAGGTGCGATTATGGAGAAACCCGTGTTCTATACTCTGGTCCAAGCTACGTTATTAGGTACCCAAAGCGGGGAAGATAGCACTTACAAGAAAATTCCTGAAAGTTTAATACCAGATAGTAGTCTTTTCAGCTGATTCTATGTAGGCTGCTGCTGCTGCTAAGTCGCTTCAGTCGTGTCCGATTCCGTGCGACCCCATAGACGGCAGCCCACCAGGCTCCGCCGTCCCTGGGATTTTCCAGGCAAGAACATTGGAGTGGGTTGCCATTTCCTTCTCCATTGCATGAAAGGGAAAAGTGAAAGTGAAGTCGCTCAGTCGTGTCTGACTCTTAGCGACCCCATGGACTGCAGCCCTACCAGGCTCCTCCGTCCATGGGATTTTCCAGGCAAGAGTACTAGAGTGGGGTGCCATTGCCTTCTCCAGATTCTGTGTATATATAGGGCCAATTTCAAAGAAAAATAAGCTTCCTTTTATAAAAAAAAAAAACTGTAAAATAATAATATTGTTACACATATCTCACTCAGTTATTTAAAATTACCTCAAAACTGGTTCTCTCTTGACGGCTTATCAGGACCCAAACCTGCCGTGGGAAAGGAAGTAAAGTCTTTACATGGTATCCTGGAGGGCTTTCCCTGCCTCTCTTCCACACAGAGTCTCTACTCAGGCCAAGCCTATCATTCTAATGTATCCACGGGATTGTCAGGAACTGTCAAACCAATTTCAAAGGAGTACTGAGACCAAAACACTGCAGTGAAACCACAGGCTGGCTTTCAGCCCCAGCTGTGGGAATCTGCCTGCAATGTGATTGATCCCTGGGTCTGGAAGATCCCCTGGAGAAGGAAAAGGCTACTCACTCCAGCATTCTGGCCTGGAGAATTCCATGGACTGTATAGTCCATGGGGTCACAAAGAGTTGGACATGACTGAGCAACTTTCTCTCTTCTCTCTGTGATACTAATTGTTGTTGCTGTTTAGTTGCTAAGTCATGTCCAACTCTTTGCAACCCCATGGACTATAGCCTGCCAGGCTCCTCTGTCCATGGGATCTCCCAGGCCAGGATACTGGAATGGGTTGCTGTTTCCTACTCCAGGGGATATTACCGACCCAGGGACCGAACCTGCGTCTCCTGCATTGGCAGGCGGATTCTTTACTGCTGAGCCACCCAGGAAGCCCCTGACACTAATTAGCTGTGTGCTTTTGGACAGTTCACTTCATCTCTCTGCATGGTGGAGGGCGGGGCTCTGAACATGGTTGCCTGTCTCTTCCAGCTCTGGCTATGCATCTGGTTTGGTGCAAATTGTCAGGACCAAGGTGATGCCCTGCCCCACTCACAGGCTGCAGCAGCCATTCAGAAAAATACCCTGTGTTCAGGCAGGGGAGGAAATGAGTGTTAACCCTTTGCTTCTAAGTTCACCCATCTTTGGCAGGTCTGCAGTCATGCCATCTCCCAACTGAGATTTAGAATCAGGGTGTTTACAAATGGGTTCACCTAACCCCGTTCCCTTGAGCAGCATTGCTCTCTGACGCTACTTCTACAGTTTCCACATAGTGGCCTAGATACGGAGGGAGGGAGGAAGGAAACCATGCAACATTTAGTAGTGTTGTTTTTATTTTCTTTACTCTCTGTTAACCTAGGACAGTGCCTCTTGAAATATTGCACTTGAAGTTCCTTCCTCAACAGATGCTGGAGTGCAGCTTAAAAATGGAAGTTCTTGGGCTCCACTCTAGCTTCACTGATTCAGAATTTCAGCAGAGAGTGTGGGAACCCCCAAATCTGCATTTTAAACTAAGCACTCTAGTTAATCTTATGTGGGCTAGCCTTTGGGGTCCACCATCCTAGGTGAAGGAAGGCAAACATAACACGGACTCCACTTGCCTACTCTTGCTGCCAACCATGAAGATTCACCATCTGTTTTTCCACCATCATTTATCTCACCTACTATGTGCCAAGTATGGGCTTCTCAGGTGACTTAGTGGTAAAGAATCCACCTGCCAGTGCAGGAGACTCGGGTTGCTGTTTCCTGGAGAAGGAAACAGCAACCCACTTCAGTATTCTTGGCTGGAGAATTCCATGGACAGAGGAGCCTGGTGGGCTACAGTCCATGAGGTCACAAAGAGCTGCACCTGACTTAGTGACCTAGGCACACATGCACGTTCTATGTACCAGGTACAGTGGGGAGCAAAGGCTCAAAGTACCTGCTCTCTCACAGAGTTTATGGTCTAGCGAGGGGAAACAAGGCTAAACAAGTGCAAACATCTAACATGTGAAGCAGTGAGAAAATGCGTGATGTAAAACCAAGGTTAAGTGCTAGGGAGGTGTGTCCTTTCAGAGAAGGTAGGCAGGAAGGCCTAGTTAAAGGATGACATCTGTACAAAGCCTTAAAAGAAGTGAGAGAAAGGATTGTAGGGTTGGGAGAACATTCCAGTAAGAGGGAATGATGATCTTGAACTTGTAGAGGGGAATGCAAAACATTTTTGTGCACATGTAGAATTGTCTTGATGGTTCTAAGAAATATATTTCAGTGCTACTTAAAGATGGAGGCATGGTCAGCACTGTCCTGAAGTTGAATGGCCTACTTGGGCAGAAAGCTAGTTCTTCACCACTATCTTACCAGGAATTTTGTAAGGTGGTTCATGGACCCTGCAAAAGTCCCTGAATCAGAGGTCTTCTCCCAAATGAAAATTCTATAACTTTTTTCTGTGGGATGGAAACAGGGGGCCTAAAGGCCTGGGCTCATGGGTTGGATTTGCTTTCCTTTCTCAGTAGGTTTTTTTTTTGGTTGGGGGTGGTCTATCTAACTTGTGTTGCCTTTAGTCAGGGCTGGAACATACTGTACACACAACATGATGCCAATATCATGTCTTTCTGGTAATTGCTACCTGCTTAGCTCCTGCAGGATGTTTGGCGCTCCCATTGCATGCTTAGACATTCAATCTGGGTTATAGGTCTGTGAGAGGATGAGTTTATAATTAAGGTAGGACGTGGCTTCCTCACCTTTGCTCCTAAAAGAGTGACCTTTGGCAAGCAGTCCCCTGAGAGGGCCACCTTGTTGTTTATAAATAAAGATACACAGCTGAGCATATATACATTCTCTCCAGAGGCTTGGATGTAGCAGCTATTTCTTGTCGAACAAACATGATATGACAACATTCTTAATCGTTTTATCCTAAGATGGCCTTTCTCTTCTTTCTAAATATCGCGCTTTGCAAGTGCTGTAGCTGGAAGAGTCAACATACTCTATCTTTCAATGCTTAGAGTGTTTATTGCCTCTTCGAAACACAGCCTGGTGTGTTCCTGCCATTGCTCATCTAGAATAACAATTTCCTTGTGTGAATGTCAAGACAATGGCCAGGTTTCTGTGTTTGTAAGACCGTTTTAATAATACACAAATGCACCTTGACAAGTTTGGGGAGTACAAAGAACTATCTATTAATACAAGTCTACTGCACTGCAACAATAAGGACTGCTTCTAGGAAAGCAACCACACATCTGAGCGGCGAACTCTTTAAAATATGTCCAGTCTCTCTTAGCCTCTCTACTATATTTTCACAGCAGTCAGAAGAGTCTTTCATGCTACAGATACAGTCAGGCTTCTTTCCCCAAGTTCATATACTTTCATAATTTCCAGTTGGTCTTTGGATCAAGACCAGTTCCATCATCCACACCACAGAGACACACAGGGTCATAGCATTCATAGCCTCAATCTCCTCCAAACTCCTTCTTGGCCTCTGTGTTCCAGCCTCACTGGCCTTCCTTCAGGACCTCACATCCACCATGACCCTCTGGTGACAAAATCTTTCATGGACGATTCTCTCTCTTATCCTGCCTCCTTAAATTTTACTCATTCATCAGATCTCAGTTCTGACACTTCTCCAAGGAAAGTATCCTAATTGCCCTGTGCATTACAAACCCCTCTGAGGCCTTGTCCTAATTCCATGTCCTCTCCATTGCAGTGTTTGCCACAATTTATGTTCATTTGATTAGTTTTTCTTCCAACCGGGTTTGAACCATACCTATTTTTACCACCAGGGAACCCACTGCCTAGCTGATATTTGACATTAATAGAGATATTCTTTGTATTTTTAAAATAAGTGAATAAATACATTAATAACTTCTCTTGCAAGGAGGTTCCCTGACTAATGAGTTTGCTCCAAACATATTCAGGTAAGTGACGTTTCCATGTATAGGATTCAGATAGGGCTTTCATGCACATCTTTGAATTAATTTGCCTCCTCTTTGCTTTTCTTACTGACTGGGCTGTTATAGACACTTGCAAAGGCAAAGCCCTTGGCTATCTCGGCCCATCTCTCCTCCCAGCTCAGTCTGCCAGTGAAGAAACAATGATTCAGAAAACTAATGGGCCAGACTCTCTAATAACAATGATGATTTCACCACCGTTGATTTCTCTATTAGATTTCTAAAACTGAGTCAAAATGTAGGCACTGCCTTGGGGCACAAGTACCAGAGACAAATAATGAATTCAGAAACACAAACCAGAACAACACTGACCAATGTATATTACAGGCAAGCACCAGGAAAGGTGATGGAGGTTGAAAGAATCAAAGAAAGAAAAAAAATGGAAGCTTTTTTGATGGGAGTGGGATGAAATGCAAGGAATTCAGGATCTGCAACCAGACTCACTGGTGAGACCTGGACAAACATTCCATCACAGCAAGCACAGAGACAGTATATTAACTGGCAACCAGGCACATGCCATTCAATGTCTTTAATCCTTACAATAAACCTGAAAAGGAGGCATTATTTACTTTCATTTCACCACAGAGAAAACAGACACTTAGAGTATACAAAACTTGAAGTCATGTTTGGAACTCTGGTTTATCAGACTCCAAAGCCAAAGTCTTTCCAACTAAATATTGGGTTGGCCAGAAAGTCTCTGAATTTTTCTATAAGCTGTCATGGAAAAACCTGAACACAAATTGTTTGGTCAACTCAATATTTCATCTCATCAGTCCCCCATCAGTATCTTCACCTGCAAGTGTGGATACAACCAGGCAGGATTATCTCCAGGTGATAGTAATACATGCAGAGTAGCTGGAGCCCTATTGGCTTCTACTTAAACATTATTTTCTATCCTTCCTATTTCTTACCCCCTGTTGAATTCCTTATGGATTTTTATTAGAAATTCCTAAAATAGGGTTACCACTCCCAGAAAAATGATTTAATATATTCAAAGATTCAAGACAAGTACTTCACAAAGCACCTCTCAATTTCACACCAACACCACCAAGTTTTACTGATGCTATATCATTGTTTGACGAGGTACAGCAGGATTAGCCATTTCCCCAATTTCAGAAGAGAACTTGAACCCAGTCCAGACTGCTGGGCTGGAATATTTTCCACCACCACATCATGTCAAAACGCACAGGACAGGAATTGATTTCCAGGGACTTCCCTAATATGCATCACATTAATAAAAACAACAGCTAACTCTTCATTTGCACCTGAAACCACAGTACATTCATACTTTGTATGAATGATGACATTTGCTGAACAAATACACATTTGGTATGTGCATCATTTTTATCCCCCTTTTTATAGATAACAAAACTTGAGTGATTTTCTCTATATTAGGTAGATAGTTTAGCCAGTACTTGAATAAAACATCAGGAAGGAAATTCATAGCCTCTGTGAAGCAGACAAATGCACAGTAGAGGTTCACTGAATGTTTAAGAGGACAGCACTGACCTTGAATCTTTCCAGGACAGCCACTTCTCTGCCAGACATCTTGACCAAAAGCAACCTCTTGTCAGCGGCAAGAGGTTGACAGCAACCTCTGTCATTTCAAAGGAATCCACAACTGATCAATCGCTCTCTCCCAGAGCTCTTCCCTGGAGCTCTGAAGATATTCGTCAGTCATGGCTGCCGCTTATCACAGACTCAGTTTCTAGCCTCTGATTACTCCTAGGATTCACCTGAGGGATCTTAAAAACCAGGATTCCTGGGACCAATTTCCATGGAGAATGGGGCGGAGACAGCCCTGTGCCTTTCCACAGCTGAGTCTCATACACGGCCAGGGTTAAAACATACTGTTAGAGCTGAGTGCCCGTGCCTTTCTCTCTCCTGGTAGACCATAGTTTCTTAAAAGAGGAATGAATCTTTTCTATCTTTTCAGTTTCCATGTGCTGATAACAATGCCTGAATATTGTAGGCAGTAGTAGTGGGCAGCTAAGAGCCTGGACGCTGGAGTCAGGCAGTTTGGATATGAACCCTCATCTACCACATATTAGCTGTGTGGTTTTGAGTAAGTACTACTATACAGTTCAATACCTCGTTCCCTTATCTGTAAAGTGATAACATTCATCAATACTTGTGATGTTTTTGTGAGATTTATGGGAGGAAGTAACTATAAAGTATTTAACGCAAGGTCTGGCACATAACAAACCCACAATCAATGCTAGCTATGCAGATAGGCAAAAAATCCAATCAGCGTGGAACCTTAATGCCTCTATGTAACAGCTGTGGTAAACGCAGCAGTGATACAGAAAAATAATAAGTCCAAGTCACTGAATGTTCACAGGCCTTATGCTAGGGGTTTTATCAATAATTTTTTTCACCTTCATAATAATACTTTGACATGTTATTAGAAAAGGAAATATACCAGGTAAGTAACTGAAGGTCACCCAGTAAGTAATTATTAGTCTGAGATTGGAATTCAGGTTCATCTGGCTTCAGATCTCACTCTTTCTACTTTATCACTAAAATTTCATATAAATGTTGATTCACATTCTTTCAATCAATAAGCATCTTTGCCATGCTTGCTATGTGCTAGAAACTGTTCTAACTACTGGAGACATGGAAGCGAACAAAACAGAGAATGTCTCTGCTTTCATGTAGTTTATATTCTAGAGCACAAAAAGACTGGTGACAAATAAGTAAATGGATATAGAACATGTCAGGTCAAGGTAAGTGCTATGGAGGAAAAATAAAGCAGGGTACAAGTAACTGAGGGAGTATGTATTTGTGTGTGTGTGTGTGTGTGAGAATTTTTTTTTTTCCATTTGGCTATATTGTAATCTTATTTTTCTTTTTTTTTATTGAAGTACAGTTGATGCACAAAAGTTACAGGTATACAATATAGTGATTCACAACTTTTAAAGATTATAGTCCATTTGTAGCTATTATAAAATATTGGGCTTCCCTGGTGGTTCAGATGGTAAAGAATCTGCCTGCAATGTGGGAGACCTGGGTTCGATCCCTGGGTTGAGAAGATCCCCTGGAGGTGGCATGGCAACCCACTCCAATATTCTTGCCTGGAAAATTCCCATGAACAGAGGAGCATGGTGGGCTATGTCCATGGGGTTGCAAAGAGTTGGACATAACTGAGCGACTACAGCATGGTGTATTGTACAATATATCCTTGTAGCTTATTTTATACATAATAGTTTGTACTTCTTAATCTTATATCCCTATCTTGCCCCTCCCCTCTTTCCTCTCCCCACTGATAATCACTAGTTTGTTCTCTATATCTGTGAGTCTGTTTCTTTTATATTTGCACTACTTGGTTGTATTTTTTTTGGATTCTACATATGTCCTGATATCATACAATATCTATCTTTCTCTGTCTGGCTTATTTCACTTAGCATAATACCCTCCAAGTTCATTCATGTTGTCGCAAATAACAAGACTTCACTCCTTTTTATGGCTGAGTAGTATTCAAGAAGAAACACAAGCTGGAATCAAGACTGCCGGGAGAAATATCAATAACCTCAGATATGCGGATGACACCACCCTTATGGCAGAAAGTGAAGAAGAACTAAAGAGCCTCTTGATGAAGGTGAAAGAGGAGAGTGAAAAAGTTGGCTTAAAGCTCAACATTAAGAAAACTAAGATCATGGCATCTGGTCCCATCACTTCATGGGAAATAGATGGGGAAACAGTGGAAACAGTGTCAGACTTTATTTTTGGGGGCTCCAGAATCACTGCTGATGGTGACTGCAGCCATGAAATTAAAAGACTCCTTGGAAGGAAGGTTATGGCCAACCTAGATAGCATATTTAAAAGCAGAGACATTACTTTGCCAACAAAAGTCCGTCTAGTCAAGGCTATGGTTTTTCCAGTGGTCATGTATGGATGTGAGAGTTGGACGGTGAAGAAAGCTGAGTGTCGAAGAATTGATGTTTTTGAACTGTGGTGTTGCAGAAGACTCTTGAGAGTCCCTTGGCCTGCAAGGAGATCCAATCAATCCATCCTAAAAGAGATCAATCCTGGGTGTTCATTGGAAGGTCTGATGTTGAAGCTGAAACTCCAATACTTTGGCCACCTCATGCAAAGAGTTGACTCATTGGAAAAGACCCTAATGCTGGGTAGGATTGGGGGTGGGAGGAGAAGGGGACGACAGAGGATGAGATGGTTGGATGGCATCACCGACTCGATGGACATGGGTTTGGGTAGACTCTGGGAGTTGGTGATGGACAGAGAGGCCTGGCGTGCTGCAATTCATGGGGTCGCAAAGAGTCAGACACGACTGAGCGACTGAACTGAACTGAAGTATTCAATTGTGTATATACGTACCACATCTTCTTTATCCACTGATCTGTTGATGGATGCTTAGATTTCTTCCATATCTTGGCAACTGTAAATGATGCTGCTATTAACATTGGAGTGAGACTCAGTTGTGTCCGACTCTTTGTGACTCCATGGACGGGAGCCAACCAGGCTTCTCTGTCCATGGAATTCTCCAGACAAGAATAGTGGAATGGGTCTTCCCAACCCAAGGATTGAATCCAGGTCTCTCACATTGCAGGCAGATTCTTTACCTTTTGAGCTACCCAGCAAGTCCCTATTTTAGACAGGAAGGCCAATAAATGCCTCAGATAAAGAAACATTTGAGTGATGGACATGATAAGATGTGTTTGGATTCTGGGTAATTTTCTGGAATTTAAGCCAGAGGATTTATGGTAGAATTAGAAGGATATGAGACAGAAGGAAATAAAAGACAATTTCAAAGTGACTTGAGTAACTAGGAGAACAAAATTCTCACTTAGTGAGCTGGAGAAAAATGCTGGACAAAGAGGTTTTTCTTGAAAGGAAATCAGGAGTTCTGTTTTGAGATCTCTGTTGTGCATACGAGTAGAAATTCTAGGTAGGCAGATAGATATACAAGTCTGTATTTTAGGGAGAAGTTGGAGCTAGAAATATAAACTGAATAGAAGATATTTCAGACCATGAGATCACCTAGGAGCAAGTATAGATTAAGAAGAACACTGGGCCCTGGGCCCCAAAATTTATAGGTCGGGAAGATGATGAGGAACCAGCTGGGGAGTCAGAGAAGGACTGGCCAGTGAGGGAGAGGGAAACAGAAAGTGTGGCCTTGAGGCCAAGAAACTCTCTCAAGAAGGAAGCAGCAATTGCGTGGGTCAAAACTAGTGAGAGCTGCAGCAGAGGATGACAGCATTCATGAATGAGAGGGTCACTGGTGACTCTCACAAGAGCTGTTTCGGTGGAGGGATGGAAAGAGCAAATTGGAGGAAAAGACGCAGTGAGAGCATAGAGGACCCTTTCAAGGCATTTATTTTTCTGGAAAGGGGAGTGGGGAATGAGGCTGCAGCTGAGGGGGATACAGGATCAGGAGATGATTCCTTTTAAGTGAGATGATTTACAGCATGTCTGTGAACTGCCACATAGGATCCTGTAAAGAGGAAAGAGAGTAGAGGGAGAGGGGCTGAGTGCGGGAGTGAGGGGCTTGAGGGGGGTCAGGGGTAGAATTCAGCTCACAGTGGGAACTGGCTGTAGAAGAACGCAGGGACTCTTCATCTACTGCACGTAAAAATGGAAAGCAAACTTGAAATGCAAAGCAGAGTCAAACAATGTAAGGTTTTGTCTCACTTAATCCTTATAATAACCCCTTCATGTGGTGGAATATTATTTCTGTGTTACAGAGAATCACAATGGGCACTTGGGAAAGACTTTCAGTGTAGTTGCGTATTTGTAACAATGAGAAAATGAGTAGTCAGGGAACGCTGTAGGCGGAAGTGCGTTTAATGTGGACCCAAAGAGTGGGTTGGTTCTAAATACGTGAAAGGGGCTGAGACAAGAATTCCAAAAACAAAAAAGAATTCTATAAATATGTAAAAAGGCACAAAATAGAGCAAAATCCTTTCTTGGCAGGTACCTTGGAACTGAACTGCATGGATTCTAATCCTAGCTCCTGCACTTAATAGTCGAGTGACCTTGGACAAGTTACCTAACTTCTCTGTGCTCTGGTTTCCCCATGTTTAATACACAGAGATAGTAACTCTACCTACGTCATAGGATTGTTGTGAGGAATACATACAGGTAACTGTACCTACATCCATATACACACATAGTGGAACTGTGCCTAGAAAGTAGAGAACAGTGCTTGGTTTACTTCTAAAAGTAAAGAGTTTGAAAAAAATTTGTATTTTTCCTCTGTATGTGTGTGTACTTCCAGCAGTCCTGCTTTTGGGTATCATTGGAAGATATTCTGCTGCAAGAACTTTACAAAACAGGGAGCTCAGCTCGGTGCTCTGTGATGACCTAGAGGGGTGGGATGGGGGGATGGGAGGGAGGGGATATATGTGTACATACAGCTGATTCACCTCACTGTACAGCAGAAACTAACACGACATTGTAAAGCAATTATACTCCAATTTAAAAAACAAAAGTCAAAAAGAGAAAAGAACCTTCCTCATCTTGAAGGAGCATTATTGAAAGAAGACAGATAAGTTTGTTTACTCACTCTGCCATTCAGTCCTTCGTTTTAGAAGAATTTCTTGAGCATCTACTCAGTCCAGCTCTGTACTAACCAGGTTGCAGAGACTGAGGACAACTAGGGCAGTGTTCCTGTGCCCAAGCTGCTCCCGGCCACCAGGAGATAGATGCAGACTTAGACTGTTTCAATATAGCCTGAAGGCTATTCTCATACACATCTTCAGGAGGAAATATGCAATGTAAGGGGTAAGAGTGCTGAGTTTTTGTTTTGTCTTGTTCAATAGTAATTTACTAACTATCAGCCTTCAAGGATCAAACAGCCTAGAGAAAGAGACCAAAGAGTCACTAGACCCACACAACCCCATGTGATATAGGGCTACTAGGGTTTTATTATTATTATTTAAACTTTTTATTTTGTATTGAAGTATAGCCAATTACCTTGCCTGGTGGCTCAGACTGTAAAGAATTCACCTGCCAATGCAGGAGAACCAGGTTCGATCCTTGGGTCAGGAAGATCCCCTGGAGAAGGGAATGTCAACGCACTCCAGTATTCTTGCCTGGAGAATTCCATGGACAGAGGAGCCTACTGGGCTACAGTTCGTGGGGTCACAATGAATCGGACACAACTGAGCAACTAATACTTTCCTAACCGACTGACAATGTTGTGACAGTTTCAGGTACTCAGCAGAGTGACTCAACCATACATACACCTGTATCCATTCCCCTGCTCCCCACAAACTCCCCTCCCATTCAGGCTGCCATATAACATTGAGCAGAGTTCCCTGAAGAGCGCTGAGTTGTGATTCAGATTGTTTGGACCCGAGTCTTGGCTCTGCCACTTTACTAACCAAGGCTCTGGGCAAGGTGGTGAGCATCAGCGTTCTCATCGGTAGCATAGAGACGATGGCGTCTGACACAAGAGGTTGTGTGAGGGGCCAGTGAGCTTATACAGCCACGGCCCCTAGCACACAGCAGAAGATCCACAGGCTTTGTGGTGCTGTGGTTGCTTCTCTCTCATTTCCTCTTCTCATTGTTATTGTGGTTTATATGACTCATAACACTTCCATCTTCAGACTTGTTGATGAAGACTTCCTAGAAAGATGTGACTCAAACTGAGTTTTAAAGGATGGATAGGGTTTGCAGCATGAAATGATGACCAGGCAACTCAGGGAAAGGATATGGTCTCTGGCTCAGCACATCACCCTTTGGATAAAGAAAGCACCAGCACCAATTTGTAAGATAATCCAAATAAAAGCCCTTCATGTCAGGTACCAAATCAGGTCCATCGGAGAATACTAAGCAAGTTTCCTCTTACCTCCCTGGCTCTCTCATTCCTGTGGGTCTCCTAGGCCCCTCTGTCCTGTCTGGAATGATTTCCTTCTGATTGTGATTGGAATTTTGTTCTTCTGCTCCTGAAGCTATTTTGCTGTATGAATCCTTCCCTGTTGGGAGGAGGGAGTTATGTGCTCACTTGATGGATCCACAGAGAAGGGAATACCATCCAGCTGTCTTCTCAAAACAATGCAATAGTGCTCTTGCATCAGCACTATTTAGTTGTCCTTTTTTTCTGGATGTGTCTTCTTATTTCAAGTTACATATTCAAGTTACTAGAATATGGCAATAAAAGAAGATCCCTCAAATATGGCCCCCAAAAGCTCCCCAATCCACAATGTTTAAAACAGCTAGCATTCACATAAAAGGTAATGCTTTGCAGAATATTATCCACATGTTTTTAAGATTTACCTATACAACAATGTTGGTATTTGTAATCTTCTTATTCAATAAAAATTGAGTGCCTATTATGTACTTGGTATTGTTCTAGTGATGAGGGTAAAACAGAGAGCAGAATTACATGAGTCTTGCTCTCATGAAGCTTTCAATCCAGTAAGGAAACAGATTCTAACAAATCAGTTGTATCATTTTATTCATAATGGCAAGCTAGGATAGGTGCTCTGAAGGAAAGAAACCCAGTTCTTTAAGAGCTATGATGAGAGACTTCTCTGGTAGTCCAGTGGCTAAGACTCCGCACTGCCAATGCAGGGGGCCTGGGTGCAATCCCTGGTCAGGGAACTAGATCCCACATGCTGCAACTAAGAATTTGCATGCTGCAACAAAGATCCCACCTGCTGCAATGAAGATCAAGGATCCCTCCTGCTGCCACTAACAGCCAGCAGAGCCAAATGAGTAAATACATTTTTTAAAAAAGAGCTATGATCAGCTGAGGATCAAGGATGGCTTCTCAGCTTCAGCTGAGAATCGACGGCTTGAGTTAAAGAATGGGGCAAAGGGGAGAGAGAACCATCCCCCAAATCTGTGGTCAGAGGGAGAATATGGAGGAACTGAAGACAGCTTATGGTGGGAGAGCTGACAAGAAGGCGTGTTTGGGGTCACTCAGGAAAGTCAAGCAGGAGTCAGAATATGCAGGACCCAGCAGGCCTGGGGAGGTCATCGACAGGTTAAATGCAAGTGTGTCTGTGTTTGAGGTGGTGGGGTGGAATGATGTTTCAAACAAGAATTTTGATTGCAATATGATGGACCAACTCTCTATGTGATGGATGAAGAAACAAGCTTGAGGGCTGAGAATGAGAAAGTGAAGGAAAAGGGAACTAACGTTTATTGAGTACATATTATAGATTTACTCTATGTACAACGTGTTTCTGTATATAATGTGCTTAGGTAATGCCTTGGATGCAGTAAATAGAAGTGTAGGCTGGTTACCATTATCATCACCCTGTATATGGCATTCTGAATCTATTTCTTTGCATATTTTACAAATGAGGGAACTTAGGATAAGAGAAAGTGCTTCCTGGGGACTCAATGGTAAAGAACCTGCCTGCCAATGCAGGAGATGCAGGCTTGATCCCTGGGTCAGGAAGATCCCCTGGAGAAGGAAATGGCAACCCACTCCATTATTGTTGCCTGGGAAATCCCATGGACAGAGAAGCCTGGTGGGCTGCAGTCCATGGGGTTGCAAGAGAGCCAGACATGTCTTAGCAACTAAACAACAGGCTAAGAGAGGTAAAGGAACTACCCAACATCACCCAGTTGGCAAGTGGTAGAGCTAGGACTCAGTGCCCAGGGTCTTCCTATGTTGAGAGAACAAAGTCAAGGAAAAGCTGGAAAGATAATGCTAGTCATCTCAGTAAAATGGTTCCATCCCTGAAGCAGCCCAGGAATTGTTAATGCTCTTAAAGTTGTTCTAGAATTACTCTTAAGGGGATTATCCGGACCGTGTGGATTTATTTGAGTTTCACAGGGATAGACACAAGTTAATCATTACTGTCTTTTTCAATTAAATACATGTTCCCAGTCATAACTTTTCCAGAATAGACTACAGAGTAATACGATTGCTAACAATGTAGAAACATAAACTCAGATTCATTCTGACATCTTTTCCTCCTCAAACTCTAAATAAGTGTAACAAGTTTCTAGTGACACTGAGATGTGTCAGGGGAAACCACTTTATTGCTTAAGAGAGTATGGTAACAGAGACTTGAATATCTAAGAAAGCACATAGGGTGTAGCACTAAAAAATGGAGGGCATCTATCATGTAGTAAGTTTTATGAAGAACTTTAATTATCACACTTAATTTTTAACATCCTGGTAGCTGTTGTTTAGTTGCTAAGTTGTGTCCAACTTTTTTGCAACCCCGGGGACTATAGCTTGCCAGGTTCGTCTGTCCATGGGATTGCTAAGACAAGAATATTGGAGTGGGTTGCCATTTCTTTCTCCAGGGGATCTTCTCAATCCAGGGATTGAACCCATGTCTCCTGAATTGGCAGGCGGATTCTTTACCACTGATCTAGCTGGCAAGTCCAACATCCTGGAAGTAGGTCTTTTTATTTCCATTTTAGAGATGAGATTGGGCATAGAGCAATTAAGGGACTTGGCCCTGGCCTCTTAATATTTAACTCCTGTCTTTTCTACGCTGCCCCAGAGCCTTATCCATGATTTTAATGTTTGGCAGAGGCTATTCTCCTTGATCATCATCTTTAATAGGTTTACAAGAAATTTATAGTCTTTCTACCCCACCCCAAAACCTAAATCTGATGATAGCTGGTGATTCAGAGATTGTTTGCTTTGACGTGAATAAAATGAAGTTTCCATTTTGATGGAATTAATCAGTTAAATTTGATATCAAAAACAGTTCAAGAAAGTTCTCATGCTGGTGGTGTTGTGTCTGCCCAAGGTAGGGTCTTTAGTCTGATTCATATACAAAACAGCAGCTGAATGGACAAAGTGTTTGAGTTCTCAAAGTTTAAGCTGGGAGGAGAGGCAGGGCACCAATCAGAAATCACTGAGGCAGCTTCCTATATGAGTTTAAGTCTTCTGTATTTGGAAAGTTCCCCTCATGGAGATTTCTATCCATGCTACCCTTTGTCTCTCCCCAGTATATATAGGGAATTGCTAAGTCTCTATGAGGGAAGAGAGATTTCTCAGTGGGCCATCTCCTTTAGCCACCAATAACATTTTAAAGTAAATAACCAAATTAAAAAAAAAAATCTATGAATTATCAATGCCTATGGAAAATACCACCCTCAATTTCAGTTCCAAACTTCTACTCCCATTTCCTGAGGATACTGATTAAAAAGCATCTTTATGGTATAATACACACTTCTCTTATTTTAAATACACAGCCTCCAGTCCAAGGCTCTTCCTGTGAGGAAGAGAAGTGAGGATGGGTTTTCAGAACAGGCTGCTCACCGGCTCACTTCCAGAAGAGTGTGTCTGGACCTGAGGCAGAGTTGCTGTTCCTCACCAACCTTAGCTCTCTATCAAGGACTGCTTGTAGGACAACCCCTACAGCTGAAAAACAGCCAGTCACTGACTTGTCTGGAAATTGCTCTTTTCCTAGGATGTGTCACATCAAAAGAAACAGGCAAATCACACAGAGAAGATGCAAGACCGGCTACTGACTCTAGAAATGTTGAAAGCTGCAGTGCTTAGTCGATGGGGAATTGCCAGTATGTTTACCAGGCATTGCACATGTGCACGGAGAAATTCCCCGCTCACGTAGGCATAGCACGCTAGGTTAGAGGGTGCAGAGAGGTTCCCCCCAAAGGACCAGGGACTGTTTGTACAAGACTCGGCTCACCCTCGCCTTAAGGCATCAACTTAGGACCCCACAGACCACATTGCCAGCAAGCACTGAAACTCAGCTGCGATCTTCCTGCCCTGCACCCAAGTACAGACTCTGAGCAAATCAATCCAACAACCAACCGATGCTCCACCGTCATACAGTAATATGCCCATTCTATTTTGCTAATTGCTTTCTTGGGCATACACCAAGTTATTAAAAGGATAGTGACAAAACAAGAGAGCTTGGATAAATGTATGTGGTGGCACCTACAGCAATTTGTTTTCCCCTTAACATTAGTTCCGGTTACTTGTTTGCATGTGAAAGAGAACAAGGAGAATTGGCAAAACATTTCTAAATTATTTTCTACTCAGCTGCATCAGTGCTGAGACCACCTTTGCAATTGTTATCCTGCTCATCAGAAAAGACTTTCCTTGTAGAAAACAGACTGATTTTAGAAGCAGATCTGAGTCTGTGAGATAGACGCTTTTGCCAGGCACAAGAGTCTTCTAGGAGCTGCAGAAGGCAGTCTCAGCAGAGCCTGTGGGAAGTCAGACACCAGCCCACTTTTTCCCACCCACCCAGACACTCTCCCTCTCTGGTCTGTACCTTCCGTGTGGCAGCTGGAAGAGAGGATGGTGTTCGGAGGTCTGAAGATGTAAGGCAGGTAACGAGAGAAGCATTTCATCTTCCAAAAAAGAAGGCAAAAGAAAAAAATCTAAATAAAAAAACAGTCTCCTGAATCCATCAGGATTCTCTCGGCCTTTAAAGCTGGCTACATCACCCACATGTTTATGGAGGCTCTCTCCCTGTGTTGCAGAGCTGGGGAGCCCGAGGAATAACTGAAGCTGGGTCCCATGTTGCCATCAGCGCCAGGGAGCACTGCTTTACATTTCTGCATGCAGCTCAAACTCAGAAGCCCCCAAGCAAGCCGCGATATAGCCTCTTCATTGGCTGCAGCTCCTCTGAACAGGATTTGCTGAGTAAGTCAGTCTTGCCTGTAAACACACGCTGAAATGCCCTGCCTGAAACCTCTCTCTTTTCCCGTGTGGTCAGTTTCTCTTTTAGCAAGAGAAATCCAGCAGGATATGGGAGGCGTGAGGATAAGTGACCATCTCTTATTTAGCTGAAAGATCAGATGAAACAAAGACAGTATAGTGTTCCGCCCTGGAGAGAGATGCCTGTTAAAAGGAGCCACCCGTAAAGCCATGGGTCTCAGGAATATTAAAGTACAGTGCAATGAAATGGGTCTCTGTCCTTGCTTAATCTAGATTGAGTTCTAGTTTTTTAATACGAAACCCAGACAATAGGACCATTTATCATTTAGGTGAAGCCAAAAGCTGGGTTGAGTAGTCGGTGACAGAGGGCTAATACAGACAGATTCTGTGCTCCACTACGGCTGTTTTCTCCTGCCAGCACTCACATCGAGGCAATAACTTGGTTCTGAGTTATTTGCTGTACAAATTTAAAGCCACAACACAAGAACAGAGGCTAAACCCAAGGGAAATGGCCTTTCACCAACCCTTGTGCCCTGATGGCATATGAAAATCTGGAACAAGGAAGTTGATGCAAGGATTATACAACTTTACCAAAACTCTCACTGAGATTGCAGAGACAGAGAGAGAATATTAAAGGAAAGGACCAATTGCCAAATACAAACGATTTAGATTTGGGAGTTGGTTAGGTTATGACCCAGGAAATAGTAATAATTTTGGAAATCTTATTGCTGGAAGGTAAGCACAAGACATCAGTTTGGGATTTATAAGTTCTGTCAAATACACTATTGAGTATGATAAAGAGAAACAGGTGAATATTTTCTATGCTAAATTCAGAGGCACAGGAAATGATTTAAATGGCCCATAAAGGAAAACCAGTATTCCCCTGAGTGAAAATTTTAAAAATAAGATTTAATATAAAAGTTTGCCTTGAAATCTGATAGGATAATTTTTGAGCCTTTATGGGCTCTCCTCTGTATGAAAATACTTAATTTAGCATTGGAGAAATGTGCTGGTCTGCCCACAAGACTTAGAGCTGTAAGTAATTATAGAGTCAGTGCAGGCCAGGATATAAGTTCACTCTTCTACCAACATGCTCTCCCCCTGATTTCTGGACCACTGCAACATGATGACAAACTACTGCTGGGGATGGAAACATTAACCCTTTGATAATCATGTTATCGATCATTTCCTTAGACCTAGAGACTTGGCAAGGTAGGGCCATCCCAAATAAGGTGCTGTTTAGACAATGCCTAAGTGGTCTGGATAAGTTGTGTGGATAATCTCAAACCCACAACAGATGAGCAAATCCGGAGGCATCTTCCTGAGTGATACAGAACATCTAATCCCTGATCAGTAATGAGTCAAATAGAAGGAGGCTTTGGGACCAAACTGACCTGAGTTTGAATCCCAGTGTATTCACTTATTGGCTGAGAAGATATAAACACAGCTTTAATACTTGTTAGCCTTAGTTTCCGCATCTATAAAATGGGAACAACAAAGTTTTCCTCCCACTTTCTTGAATGAAAGGAGATAATAAGCATGTGATACACTTTGTTCATTATAGACACTTGCCAAACCATCACTGCCAAGGCTGTTCTTGCTGTTCTCGTCAGCTTTCTCTGAGCTCCTATGGCCACAAACACCTTCAGAGTAATGAAAGAGTGGGTGTGGTTAAGAGAGTGATGCTGCCATTACACCACTTGGGTCTAAGCCAGTCTTTTATATTGATTTACTGTGTGATTTTGGGCAACATACTTAACATCTCTAAGACTCTTGAGAGTCTCTTAGACAGCAAGGAGATCCAACCAGTCAATCCTGAAGGAAATCAACCCTGAATATTCATTGGAAGGACTGATGCTGAAGCTGAAGCTCCAATACTTTGGCCACCTGATATGAAGAGCTGACTCACTGGAATGGACCCTGATGCTGGGAAAGATTAAGGGCAGGAGGAGAAGGGGGTGACAGAGGATGAGATGGTTGGATGGCATCATTGACTCAATGGACATGAGTTTGAGCAAACTGTGGGAGATAGTGAGGGACAGGGAAGCCTGGTGTGCTGTAGTCCATGGAGTCACAAGGAGTCAGACACGACTGCGTGACTAAACAACAACAACAACAACAACAACAGCGAGTCTCATTACAGAGCTAATAAGGATAGTAATAGAATGTTACATGATAGCATGAGGGCTAAATAGGATGGCTCATATGAAGGGTTAAACACAGTGCCTAGAATTTTGTAAGTGCTTCGTAAGTTTAATTGCTATTTTCCATAACAGTAATATCAGCCCTTAATCACAGTATCTTATGGCATTTACTTACCTTTCTTATCTAAACAATGAAACTGTAAACTTCTCAGGGGAGATATCAATGTCTAATTCATCTTTGTACTCTTAGTGCCTCACCCATTGCCTGAATGAAGTAGGTACTCAATCAGTATTAGTTGAATGAATAAGCTAATGAATGAGTGAATGAATCCATATATATGGGAGAAAGCTTCTGAAAGATATTTTATAATTTTTGTGGAGTTCCCTCCACAAATGAAGTGAATTTGAGTCCATCATAAAGCTGGAATATATTATTTAAGCAAAGAGATTATGGAATGCATGAGGAGACATGCTTCAACTTTGCATATTTCAGTCTTAGATATACACAGTAGGCATTTAGTAAATACCTTCGGAGTCACTGGTAGGCCTTCAATAAGTACTTCCTGAGTGAAAAAATACTCACTGATGGTGCTGCCCATAATTATCCTTAAAGAACTAAATAAAGAAATGAACATTAACTGGACACAAACAAGGCACTTGCAACCAGTCAGTACCTCATAACCTCAATTTAAATGTTTTCTCCAGTCCCAGTTTGAAATGACTGATTTAGTGCTAGGCCTATGGACCCTACCTACCCATCTGCAGAATGGGCAAGGAACAGGAAAACCAGAATTGAAATCTCCTCAGATAGGTGATTCCCAGGCGGGTGGTTTGCACCGCACTATTCGAACTACTCAATGTGCTTTTGTGTCTTTGTCTCTTTGATTCTCTGAACAACTCCATTTTATGGAAGAAAAAACAGGCTGAAAGGATATAATAACTTATCCAAAGAAAAACAGACCATGCTCCCCATGCCCCGTCAAACCACAAGATCCAGTGTTTTTGCATCACAATCACTTGATGATCTTGTGAAGATCGCAATAGCTCTCAAGCCTTTTGATTCAGACTCTCTGGGGACAGACAAGGAATCTGAGTATTTAGCAATCCATGTGATTCTTACTTAAAATTTGAGAACCTCTGGAGTAAGGTATTTCATTTCATGCTTTGACTTGGAGGGTCAGGGTAACAGCACAAGATTTTCAAACACCGTTCTCATAAATTATTTGTCATATCACATTTGCCCAACAATTAGTACTACTTGACTTTATATCAGCCATCAGACTGAGTGATGGGGATACAGGATATAAGATATCATCCTTGCTCTAATGGAGTATGTTTTCCAGAAAAAAGAACTACTACAATAAACTATCATATACAGCATTATAGAGGTGACAGCAGGTAGAGGTTCTGAAAAGTTTCTTTGGGATTATGGAGCCCCAAAGGTCAACGTTAAGGATCCATCCTTTTCTTCAAGGTCATTCAGGATCACCCAGGCCACTCAAGTTCACCCAGAATCTCCCAGGGTCACCTCGCATCACTCAAGATCAACCAGTGCCACCCAGAGTCACCTAGGGCCATGCAGGGTTATTCAGGGTCATCCAAGGCCACCCAGTGCCAAGCAGTTTTGGTCAACCTACCATGTTCATCCGTACATTCTGAGTGTCTAGTCCACTGGCAAAGGACAGACTGGCTTCCATCTCTGATATTTTGTCCAACTGCGTGGTCGGCAGCCCAGTATGAGGAATGATGATAATATGGTATTTGCCCATATAATAAAGAGATCCATGCTTTTGTATTAGGTATTATTTATGAAAGGTTCCTATTAAAAGGAAATGATCTTACTGGAAACCCAGAAAATAAAGAGTTAGCAGTCATTTATTCCATAACTGCAACTAGACTCTGATGTGCCTCATATCATCACAGATCAGAGCACAGCTGCCAGGAGAGGATGGAATCTTTCTATGGAGAAGGGAGGCTCCAAGGCAGTGGCAGAGGTGCCTGGAGGGAGGGCCCACGAGCAGAGAGAAAGGGAAATGAGAAGCCTAGGAGGAGGGAAAGATAAAGGTGACCCATTTTAGGTGCCATGCGAGAAGGGCCTGGAGTCTGGCCCAGGGACAACAAATGCCCCAGATGACTTCCAAATGCCAGGTTCCGACATCAAATGGCCAAAAAAAAGAAGTAATTAATTGGGAGACTGTTGAGTGCTGCACTATGGATTAGGCTGTTCCAAGCTTTCTTTAAACTGAACTCATGGGAGCTCAACAAGCAACTTTGTCCTACAAAGTCCCAACTGGAACTCTTGCCTTGGGGTCAATGGACCTGGGGGTCTCTAAGCAACCTATTCCCATCAGTGCCAGTTCTGTTGCCTTCTCTCACTGAAGCCCAACTCCTATGGGAAAGCTACCCTGATCAGTCTCTTTTAGCATGTTTTTATAACCTCCTTTGGGAAAGTTGTATCATCCTGGTCTTTCATTTTGCTAACAAAATTAAATTCTGGGTGGGGGTAGGTAAGAGAGGAAATTAGCTTATTTAAGCTAAGTCAGGCTAAGTTTGCCCAGGTTTTTACTCTAGAGTCAAAGCAGAGCAAATTCCTATTCATTCGTCAAGTCCTTAAATATCACATCAGAGAGAGGTTTCTTAATGCCTCAGACAGGGTCAAATCCATCTGCTACTGGCTCTCAAATACCATCCTCCCCTTTAAAAACACGCATGTATTACTGATCCTATTTGTCCAGCATCTATATATGCCAGGCACTGTATATGGTGCTAAGAAGTCAGTAGACAGATAAAAATACCTGCTCTCTTCTTTGGATATCATTATTGTCCCTGACATAAAGGGCTATGGTGAGGATTAAATGAGCTAACTCATGAAAGTGCTTAGAATTCTACCTGGTCCAAAGTAAAAGCTATTCAGTTACTTCTATAATTGCTATGAAGTGTCTATCTCCCTTGCCAGGCTCTAAATGAGAGGAGGGTAGGACTTTGACTTTTCTCTGCTGAATCCTGAGTGTGAAGTTCACTGCCTGGCCCATAATAGGAATTCAATAAATATGTGCAGGACTGAATTGAGTTGAAGCAAACACAGGGAATTCTGACATAACTGCCATCATCCTCCCCACTCTCTCCAGTCTGTGCCTGAATTTTATAACCTGGTACATTCTGATCTGCAAGGAAGAGGAACCTCTTTTTGGTTAGTTCATTCATCCACTGATACAAGGTAATATTTTTAGCAGCTATTAAATTCTAGGCACGCCTCTAAATGTTGGAGATGCAGCAGTGAATAATGTATTAAGGTTTAGCTCATTGAGTTTATATTTTAGAAGAAGGAGAGAGACAATAAACAAGTAAACATTAGATCAACAAAGTTATTTCAGATGGCGAAAAGAAGAATAGTGATCCAGCAATTCCACTTCTGGGTATTTATCCAAAGAAAATGAAACCACTAACTCAAAAAGACACACGGACCTCCATGTTCACTGCAGCACTATTTACAAGAGCCAAGACGTGGAGACAACCTAAGCGTCCATTGGGAGATGAATGGATAAAGAAGATATGTTTTGTAAACACACACACTCACACACACACATATACACACTCACACACACACATATACACACATACACACACACTCAATGAAATATTATTTATCCCTAAAAAGAAGGATATTGTACCATTTGTGACTACTTGCATGGAACTTGATAGCATTATGCTAAGTGAACTAAGTCAGACAGAAAAAGACAAGGACCATGGTCTCATTTATATGTGAAATCTAAAAAACACCAGCAAAAAATCCCCACCCAGAGCTCACAGATACAGAGAACAGATTGGTGGTTGCCAGAGGCAGGGGTGTGGGGGAGGGGGAGGCAAAATGAGTTGAAAGAGATCAAAAGCACCAAAATTCTAGCTAAAAAATAAGTAAGTCATAAAGAAGCAAAGTATGGTAACTATAGTTAATAAAATTATTGCATATTTGAAAGTAACTAAGAGAGCAGAGTTCCGAAGAATAGCAAGGAGAGATAAGAAAGCCTTCCTCAGTGATCAGCGCAAAGAAATAGAGGAAAATAATAGAATGGGAAAGACTAGAGATGTCTTCAAGAAAATGAGAGATACCAAGGAAACATTTTATGCAAAGATGGGCTCAATAAAGGACAGAAAAAGTACGGACCTAACAGAAGCAGAAGATATTAAGAAGAGGTTGCAAGAATACACAGAAGAACTATATAAAAAAAATCTTCATGACCCACATAATCACAATGGTGTGGTCACTCACCTAGAGCCAGACATCCTGGAATGTGAAGTCAAGTGGGCCTTAGGAAGCATCACTATGAACAAACGTTTTCATTCCAAACCCCAAAAAAGGCAATGTCAAAGAATGCTCAAACTACCGCACAATTGCACTAATCTCACACGCTAGCAAAGTAATGCTCAAAATTCTCCAAGCCAGGCTTCAACACTATGTGCACCGTGAACTTCCAGATGTTCAAGCTGGTTTTAGGAAAGGCAGAGGAACCAGAGATCAAATTGCCAACTTCCGTTAGATTATCAAAAAAGCAAGAGAGTTCCAGAAAAACATCTATTTCTGCTTTATTGACTATGCTGAAGCCTTTGACTATGTGGATCACTACAAACTGTGGAAAATTCTGAAAGAGATGGGAATGCTAGAGCAGCTGACCTGCCTCTTGAGAAACCTGTATGCAGATCAGGAAGCAACAGTTAGAACTGGACATGGAACAACAGACTGGTTCCAAATAGGAAAAGGAGTACGTCAAGGCTGTATATTGGCACCCTGCTTATTTAACTTATATGCAGAGTACATCATGAGAAATGCTGGGCTGGATGAAGCACAAGCTGGAATCAAGATTGCCAGGAGAAATATCAATAACCTCAGATATGCAGATGACACCAGAAAGTGAAGAAGAACTAAAGAGCCTCTTGATGAAAGTGAAAGAGAAGAGTGAAAAAGTTGGCTTAAAGCTCAACGTTCAGAAAACTAAGATTATGGTGTCTGGTTCCATCACTTTATGGCAAATAGATGGGGAAACAGTGAAAACAGTGGCAGACTTTATTTTGGGGGGGCTCCAAAATCACTGCAGATGGTGACTGCATCCATGACATTAAAAGACGCTTACTCCTTGAAAGAAAAGTTATGACCAACCTAGACAGCATATTAAAAAGCAGAGACATTACTTTGCTAACAAAGGTCCGTATGGTCAAAGTTATGGTTTTGCCAGAAGTTATGTATGGATGTGAGAGTTGGACTATAAAGAAAGCTGAGAGCCAAAGAACTGATGCTTTTGAACTGTGGTGTTGGAGAAGACTCTTGAGAGTCTCTTGGACTGCACGGAGATCCAACCAGTCCATCCTAAAGGAGATCAGTCCTGGGTGTTCATTGGAAAGACTGATGTTGAAGCTGAGACTCCAAGACTTTGGCCACCTGATGTGAAGAGCTGACTCATTTGAAAAGACCCTGATGCTGGGAAAGATCGAAGGTGGGAGGAGAAGGGGACGACAGAAGATGAGATGGTTGAATGGCATCACCGACTCGATGGACATGAGTTTGAGCAGACTCCAGGAGTTGGTGACGGACAGGGAAGCCTGGCATGCTGCAGTCCATGGGGTCACAAAGAGTTGGACACAACTGAGCAACTGAACTGAACAGAACTATTAATACATACACCTACAACTAATGTTATTTGTCAATTATACTTCATTTTTTAAAATGTAGACTGTGTAAAATAAATTGGGGGGGGTACAGTAGAGTCGCTAATTTGCTTGAACGGTCATGGAAGGCTTCTCTTAGGAGGTGACATTTTCAGTTGAGACAAGGTGCTGCCCAAGAAGGGTTTTGGTCCTCTCTTCCCCTCTGAAGCCTCTGATTTACCTTCAGAACAATTTGTTCTTCTAATTTAATGGTTGCAGTATTTGATTAAAGAAACAAAATCAACTGTATGACAATTTAAAAAAATAAATAAAAATACAATATATGCTCCAAAAAATACAGTAATAAATTATATAGTGTTTGACTCACTGCATTACTATAAGTTTGGTGGGAACACAGGGTGCTCTCTCTCTATCATTGTGGCATGCCCCTAAGACCTAGCTGAGAAGTCAGTGGAGACCTGATCCACTTTTCTGATTGGCAGTCTGGATCGTTTGCTGAGCCAGCTGTCTTGGCAAATGACTAAAGCAAGTGAGAGGTAGGCAACCACAGATAAGACTAAAGAGGATTCCGGAGATGGAGGACAGGCTCAATTTAGAGCAGCTGCTAGCATGCAGCAAAGAAAGAGACAAAATGTAGTCACTCAGAACAGAAGATTTTGGCTCTCATTGAAAAAGACTGTAGAATGAAAAGCATAATAAAACCAAGCACATTTGCCACTAAATTTTTTATTTTAATTCTTACAGTACCTACAAAAATAGACAAGTAACTTCTCCCAATTTATCAAGAGACATTGGAGCAAGTAGCCAGCTTGTTTATTTCTTACCTCCCTATTCAATTTTGCACTCTGTGCCTTATCCATCCCTCCGCCCCTCACCATAGTCCATGGCATTGTTTCTGGGGTCACTGGTGGATAGGTGCATGAAATAAAGATATATAAAGATATGCGCTCTCGCGCACTCTCTCTCCCTCTCTCTCTCTATATATATATATATGCACATATGCATGTGTGTTCAGTAGCTCAGTTATGTCCGATTCTTTTGTTATCTCATGGACTGTAGCCCAGCAGGCTCCTCTGTCCATGGAATTTCCCAGGCCAGAATACTGGAGAGGATTGCCATGACTGTCATCTCCTCCTCTAGGGGATCTTCCTGACCCGGGGATCCAACCCACATCTCCTGCATTGCAGGAGGATTCTTTACCACTGAGCCACTAGAAGCCCATGTATAAATTCTAAACCATAGAAACATGACTTGATTTTATAGATGAGGATAAGAATCATAACTACAACACCATCAAATCTGAGTTCTTACTAGGTTCAGCCACCCTGCTAACCACTATACCTAGAAGACCTCATTTAATCTTTAAAATTACAATAAAGTAAATGTCTTTATCTGTTTACATGTGAGGAAATTTGCGCAGAGATGTTAAGTAACTTGCCAAGTGCAAGCAGGTAGAAGAGTTAAGGTCCCAGTGTGGGCTTTTCACTCCTACCCGCATGCTGTGTAGGTGCCATGTTGCTACCTGCACTCTACGATCTTGACATTCTCGCCTGTGTGGTCTGATGTAGGACAGAACATCTAGAATGAGACTAAACTTCTGTGTCTACTTATTTGGAACTTGTGAACATTTGATCAGGGCTAGTCAAGTTTACTTCTGACCTATTTAAAAGGAAGGATTTGCTAATGACTAGCATGATCATGTCGGGGAATCTAACCAAATCTGTGCACCTACCCATCACTGATCCCAGAGAGCCAATATGCACTGAAGGTTTACTATTTCTAAGGCACAGTGCCAAGGACTGTAGGAGTCTGTGCATGCTAAGCCTTATCAGTCATGTTGGACTCTGCGACCCCATGGACTGTGCCCGCCAGGCTGTCTGTGGGATTCTCCAGGCAAGAATACTGGAGTGGGTAGCCATTTCCTTCTCCAGGGAATCTTCCTGATCCAGGGATTGAACCCAAGTCTCTTATGTCTCCTGCACTGGCAGGCAAATTGTGGGGATGGATAAGGCACAGAGCATAAAGATATGAAAAATACAAATATATTAAAAATTACAGAAAGGCCACAATACAGTAACAGATAAAGTGCAAAGCAGGAAACTCTCATACCTAATTGGGACATGGAGTCAGATTCCAAGAAGACTTCCTGGAGGTGGTGGCATTTGAGATAGCCTTTAAAGGATGGGGAGAAGCTGAATCTGTAGAGATGTGAATGTTAAGAATATTCTGATAGGCAGCAATAATTAGAGCAATAGTTTGAAGACAAGGAACCTCAAGAATTATATAGGGGAATAATGAGTGCTCTATTGTAAGACATTTCTTAATGCTACTTTATGAACATGAAAATAATAATATCACAGTAAATTTTTTAATATATAATCACAACTCCCCAGGGATGGGGGAGCCTGGTGGGCTGCCGTCTATGGGGTCACACAGAGTCGGACACGACTGAAGAAATTTAGCAGCAGAACTCAAATTCACTCTTTCCCCTATTTACTGTAAATCAATGGAATTATAAAATGTGCTTTAAATGTATAAAGACTCCAGCTTCTAAGCTGGTTCTGTGCACTCACTGGCTTCCATTCGGAAACAGTGGACTTCAACCTCCCTTATCCAAGCTGGATAAAGAACAACCCAGTTATTCAGTCTGTGTGATGTCTCAAGGCCTTTGTAAGAAGAAAGCATTCCAATGTAAATCCAGGATGTGTTTCCAGTTCCTCAAAAGGAATTGCCTTGTCTGCTTTTCTCCTGTGCAGTTCTGGGTTTTAATTAAACCATGAACAGTAGGAAAAGCAATATTATGCTAAGATAACAAAAACATGTTTCGTAAGGATTTATCTGACGACAAGCTCCATTCTGACCACACCCCCCAGTACTCAGCAGTCCCATTTCCCTTTGGTCAGATGAGAACATTAGAGGATTTTAAGGCAACCGGCATGTGAACCCGGTAAGGAGATAGTTTTCTGACCTTTAGGCCACGCTTTGCAAGAAAAGGCATTTGAATGATCAGGCTTAATGCCTTCTCTGGAAAACACTTTTAATCCAAGTTTTCCCTTGACTCTGAGAGGCCATAATAGTAAATCTTTCAGGAGGTAGCAGGGGAGAGAATGTTCCACTTGTTGCTTTTGAGGCACGGACCAAGACTGGTTTATTCAACCAAGACTTCCCCCAAGAGTCCTCACTCTACAGGCAGCCTGCAAGGAGCTCTGTTTGGCCTGCAGAATATTTTATATTTTAATTCAAACTTCATGCTTTTAAATGGGCTGTTCACCCACAAGCGTCTGAATCTGCGGAGATTTAAACTTTTCTGTTCCTCTCTCTGTCTATAAGCTTTGCTTTCCAGCAGGGATCCTCAGCTTCAGCACTATTGCCATGTGGGGCTGGATAATCCTTTGTTGGTGGTGGCAGAGAGGTTGGGGATGCAGGGCCTGAAGGACCGGGGAGGAGGTCTATGCTGTGCGTTGTAGGTTTAGTAGGATCCCTGGCCTCTACCTACTAGATGCCAGTATCGAGCCTTCCCCACCTGTTTTGATTGTTGTGACAATAAAAAAAAATTGTTTTCAGATACTGCTGAATATCCCCATGAAGGGCAACCCCCCCTCTCAAACCCATCCCCACAATGAGAATCACTGCTTTATAGCAACATGGTTTCAGAGACCAGGTCTGGGGTAATGGTCTCATTAATTGTACATCAGGCAGCATAATGTGGGTAAGTAATATGTTGATTAGAAATAAGGAGAACTGAGCTCTAACTGTACTTCTTCATGTCTTAGTCCTCACCTCATTTTCACATATATCTGGTGTATAAATCCTATTAAAAAATATTCATGAATTTTTTTCACAGTTTCAAAATATAACTGTTGATTCCATTTGGTCTAATCTGGGTCTTTAGGCAGCCACCGATACTGGCACATTGAAAAATGGCATCTCTATTCTGTGATAAATTATTTAAGTTTGAAGGAATCCCATCCACCCATTTGACTGACAGGGCATTGAACTAGTAACAAGAAACCTCACTCTTACCACTAGGATGAATTTTCTTAGCCTCCTCTGTCTTATTGGACTTTGCCAATGTCATGCATGCATTTATTCAATAATATTTGCTCAGTACCACTATGCGCCAAGCCCTGTGCTGGGCATTAGGGCAGTTTATATAACTTGTAAAGGTAGTAGACATAGTATACATGGCCCTGTCTCCACAGAGGTTATGATCTAGTGGAGGAAACATGCAAGGAGCAAGAAAATTATAAAGCATTTGGGAAACGCTACGAAATAAAACAGGCTTCCCCGCTGGAATCTGCCTGCCAATGCAGGAGACACAGGAGATGCGAACTCCATCCCTGAGCAGGGAAGAATCCCTGGAGGAGGAAATGGTAACTCGTTCCAATATTCTTGCCTGGAGAATCCCATGGACAGAGGAGCCTGGTGGGCTACAGTCCGTGGGGTCTCCAAGAGTCTGACACGGCTGAGTGACTGAGCACACACACACATCCAGGACCTCCTAGAAGGTCCATCAAGCTGAGAGTTCAGGATTAGGGAAGGCTTACTGGGAAAAGTAAAATCAAGGGGAGATCTGAATGATAAGAAGGGGTACACCAGGGAAAAAGAAGGTGAACAACATTTTTGGCAAAGAGGATAGCATGTGCAGCATTCTGGAGGTGAGGGGATATGGAGCATGCGGGACGTGAAGAAAAACAATGAGTGAGGCTGGAAGTATTCTCAGAACAGTGGAACCCACTGAAGGACTTAGGGAGTCAAGTGACATGCATGCACACAAGAAATATTCAATACTGCTACAGGTACAGGGTGAAGAACAGGTTGGAGGTGGTCAAGATAAGGAAGATGGAGAAAACCAAGGAGGGTGCTTCAGTATCCAGAGGAGGAAAGATGGTACCCAAACTGGGATAGTGGCAGTGGGGTAGGAGAGATCAAGAGATGTCAGAGACTGTAGCTGAGATATTTTGAAGGAAGGATGACACAGGACCGAGACTACACAAGCAAGCATGTTTTCAGGGAAGTCAGGAAGACAGAGTCATAGAGGACTCTAAAGTGTGGGTGGGCTTTTGGAGGAAGTGGGGTTGACTAAAGCCATTGCTGATCATAACAAAAAAAAAAAATGAAAGAACATTTATGGGGCTCCTGCTGAGTGCAGGTCCCTGAGCTAACGAATAATAAGCATTATCTCATTTAAGTCTGACAACATCCCTGGGATATAGGATGTATTATTCTTAGTAAGTGCTCGACGACACACAACTGAAAATGATGAAGCCAAGATTCAGACTCAGCTTCCTGACTCCAGTGCACACTGTCTGAATCACCTGCTGCTAAGTCACTTGAGTTGTTCACTTCTAGGTTGAAATCATAGATCTTCTGGTCACTAACAAGTCCTAGAGGAAATACTGCCTCACTTAAACTCTTTGAATCTCAGTTTCTTCACCCAAAACCTCCTTCACAGAGTTGGTATAATGATTGTGTGCATGCACGCGTGCTAAGTTGCTTAAGTCATTTCGACTCTTTGCGACCCTATGGACTTGTAGCCCATCAGGCTCCTTTGTCCATGGAATTCTCCAGGCAAGAATACTAGAGTGGGTTGCCATGCCTTTTCCAGGTATAATGATTAAATTAGCCTTAATAATAATAATGAGAGAGCAAACATTTATTGATGCTGACTATATTCCATGCTGTATTATGAATACTTTATATGTATTATCTAGTTTCATCTTCACAAGGTCCCTTGAAGTAGCTTCTTTGTCACTATATTGTAGATGAGGAAACAGAAGCACAGATAGATTAAATGCATACTCAGAGCTAAGTAACTGGGATGAAAACATTCTCGTGCATTTTTGAAGCCTGGGTTCTTCACTGTTGTGTCAAGATGCCTCTACTAAAAAGTCAGATCTTAGAAAGTACTTGACAGGCCAAGAGCCTAGAATCTGGGAAACTGTACTTGCTTGGTGCTGGATACAATTTCTAGTCAACTTAAAATTTATCACATTTCTGATAAGTGCCAGGCACTGTTTTAGGCAGACAAAATAGACATGGACCCTGTCTTACTGCCTTTGTTAGGTTTCTGGAAAGTTCTTTCTAGTCAGCTGTTTTTCCACTGTCAGGCCACTGCTGTCCAGATGAAGTTGGGACATGTCAGTGTTGCACGTGGAAGGTTCAGAGGAGGCTGAGGGACCCAGGCTTCATCAGAAGCTAAATCCAGAGTGCTGAGCCAAACTTCTGATGTGATTAATCTGACTGTCACCCAAAAGACCCCACAGAGACCCTTGGAGGGGCTGTGACCTTCCTCCCATCTTTATGCACCTTTGTGAGGCAAGGAGCCAGTATTTCAGTGTCTAGGTGAAAGAAAACAGCTGGCTCACAGAGGAGTCAGAAACATTTGTCTCACAGATGTTTGGTGGCCAGATGTCAGGGGCCACAGATTCATGGCATTTTTTAACTGGAAAGGAGATCAGAGGGCTAATCTAACCCCACAGTGTGACAGGGGAACCTGAGTGGTGGACACATTCAGGGGTAACTTGGAGATGGAAACTTGTAGCTTTGTTTATGTTTTGTTTTCTTTCTGCACCCAGGCTCCCTCATCTATACAATGTGGAGATAAGATGTGACCCTCAACCTCCCTTCACACTACAGTATGGTATGAATTGAAGTGTTCAAATCACAGTTACCTATTTGCTCATGGACATGATATGGACAAATCACACTTTGATAAGGAGTAATGAGTATTACAGCTTCTCTGGTGGCTCAGATGGTGAAGAATCCACCTGCAATGCAGGAGACCTGGGTTTGATCCCTGGGTTGGAAAGATCCGCTGGAGGAAGGCATGGCAACCCCTCCAGTATTCTTGTCTGGAGAATCCCCATGGACAGAGGAGCCTGGCGGGCTATAATCCACGGGGTTGTGAAGAGTCGGCCACCACTGAGTGACTAAGCACAGCACAGCACAATGAGTATTAACGAATTGCTCATGTTTGTTGATAATATGGAGGCAACTGGCTATCTACAATTGCCTTCCCACTGTTATGGCATTACGTAGGTAGAAATTGAGTCCAGAATCTTCTATAGACCTTTATTGCTCTTCCCAAAGATAAGGCTTGTGTTTGCACCCATGTGTAAGTAATCCTTTTAGTAAACACATGAGACTGATGAACATTTTAAATTCTTGTTGAAAAAAATGTACAAATTTACCAAATATTAAATATTAAAGAAATAATTATCTGGATGGTGAGATGACAGGTTATTTTTATTTTTTTATAATCTGTGCTCTCTCAGCATAATAGCTAACATTTACTTAGTAATTACTTGGTGTCAGGTTCTGTGCTATACGTGGTTGATTTACTGCTCATGACAAGTCTATAAAGGAGAAAACTACTTACTCCCCCCACCTCATTTTACAGACAAGAAAAGTAAATTTCAGTCAAAAAAGCTTACGTAACTTATTTAAAGGGACATAGAATGTGGTGCCACTGGATTCAAACCCAGGCTATTTGTTTAGAGTTCATGCTTTTAACTCTGGTAAATCCATTCTTCCTGATTCCTGAAGTCTGTATTAGGGATACTGAGTATCATTTTATTTGAAAAGAAATGCAACTACTGAGTTGGCCAAAAAGTTTGTTTGAGTTTTTCTGTGAGATCTAATGGAAAAACCCAAGTGAACTGTTTGGCCAACCCAATATGTAAAATCCCAACAGTATGTGAACCATGAACTTCCAGATGTTCAAGGTGGATTTAGAAAAGGCAAAGGAACCAAAGATCAAATTGCCAACATCCATTGGAGCATTAGGAGCATGGAGTCTTAGCCACTGGACTACTAGAGAAGTCCCTGGAGAAGACTCTTGAGAGTCCCTTGGACTTCAAGATCAAACCAGTCAATCCTAAAGGAAATCAGTCCTGAATATTCAGTGGAAAGACTGATGCTAAAGCTGAAACTCCAATACTTTGGCCACCTGATGCGAAGAACTGACTCATTTGAAAAGACTCTGATGCTGGGAAAGATTGAAGGCAGGAGGAGAAGGGGACGACAGAGGATGAGATGGTTGGATGGCATCACCAACTTGATGGACATGAGTTTGAGCAGACTCTGGGAGCTGGTGAAGGAGAGGGAAGCCTGGTGAGCTGCAGTCAGTCCATGGGGTCACAAAGAGTCAGACATGACTGAGCGACTGAACTGAATTGAATATCTAAAAAGTTAAAGCTGACTGGTATTTTGCTGTTGCTGTTTGTTTTTTCTTTATTTGCATGGGGAAGATAAAGTTTGTGAATTACTTTTTCAGTTTTAGCTTCATGAATTGGTTTAAGGTGCTATTAAATAACAATATTTTGTAAAGACAGCTTATCTGTAGCAAGTTGTAAATTACTTATTGAAACACATTCTCTCTCAAATACATCTAATGAAAAGCTGTACTTTACATCAATCATAGACTAATAAAAAGGAAGAATGTAAATCCTCACACATGTGTGAATGGTAAGTTGTAGAAAATTATCATCCATTTTCCTTAGAAAATAGGCACTTGGTATCAATATTTGGAAATCATTACTGCTTGAATACTGTTTGCATAGACCTGTCAGCATTGAAATTGCCTGATATATTTGATGAATGGTGTAGAGTAGGCTCACACTAAGAACTGACTTCTGCCATAATGTGGGGAAAGTTTGTTTTAAACCGTGATCAGAAGAATCACTCCTGAAAAACAGGTAATCATGATTCTTAAAGAGAGAGCTGACAAAAGTTTGGAAATGCCCACCGTGGTAAAGAGTAAAATTAAAAAAAATAGATCCCTCCATTCCCTGAACTATATGTAAACAAAGGACACCTCAGTTCTGTGGACTCCCCAATTAAAGTGATCTCAACAATGCCTTGAAAGTCAAATTCAAGGCACTGACTAAAATTAAATTTTACTAGTTCCTACTGTGGTCCTCGGCAAGGAGACCATAATGAGCTCCAGACCACAGGTAACGTTGGACTCTGAGAGGTGAGTATGAAGACCTCTGGGTTGAATGTGAAACAAAACAAGCACGTGACAAAAAAGCCTGAGTTTAGAGACGAGATTTAACTTTCTCAATACAACTTTAGGGAAAGTTACATTACTGAAGTTCTCCATTGGGGTGAATGCCGTAGGCTTTGTTGGAAGGTCAAATGACCAATTCTCCATTTTCTTACTAGTTCTGAAAACATCAGGGTACTCCCATATTTAAAAACCTCCAATGACTGTAATACCCAGAAAAGAACACAAAGTAGTTGCCATGGACTTCAAGGCCTTGCCTGAACCTGCTGCTGCTTCCCTGGAGACCTCATCCTTCCCCCACCCACCACTCCCATCATTCTGGTCTTCCTTCTGATCATGCAAAGTTTGCTTCTGCCTCAGGTCCTTTGCACTTACTGTTCCCTGGGTCAAAACAGTATTCCAACACATCTTTTGAACCTGGATTCTGCTCATTATTTGGGTCTCACCTCTTTAAAAAAAGCCTCGCAGAACAACCATGTGAGGTAGTGTTCCCCATCACATCATGCAACCACAACCCCAGTATCACATTTCATATTCTTTATAGCTTGTCACCATCTGAAATTACCTTGTGCTTCCAAAAGCTTGCTTTATTCATTGTCTTTCTCACTCACTACCATGAAAGCTCCATAATACAAAAGACCTTAGTTATTTCAAGTACTGCTGTATTTTCAACAGCTAGTACCCAATATTTACCAAACAAGTAGCTGAGTGAAATTCAATATTCTTACCCCTAATCATACAATTATAAAGGTACCTAAACTCTTTTTTTTTTTTAAAGAAGCTCTACCTAATAAATTAAACATAAACACTGAAGAAAAAGCCATAATGCTTCCTTGAAACCTTGAGAACAAAACCAGTTACCACTCCACAGTGTCCATGTGCTTAATTATTTATTCTCAGCTTTTAAATTCCATTGACAAATAACACAGGGAATAAGCCAGCATGATGCTGAGCCTGCTTAATTAGTAACACAAGGAGAAAACAAAAGGCAAGTTATCGTCTCATACATCCAGATACCAGCTTTAAGGAAGTCAGCCCACAGAAGATTGGCCTTTGGATTTACTGGGGCCCAAAGTGTCTAAACTCTGGGATTTGGTGATGGACAGGGAGGCCTGGCATGCTGCAATCCATGGGGTCACAAAGATGGGACACGACTGAGCAACTGAACTGAACTGAATGTTCTACAAAGAACTAGCCAATGAACTTTTACCCTTTGCCCAGTAGTGGCACTGGTAGTAAAGAACCTGCCTGTCAATGCAGGAGCCATAAGAGACACAGGTTTGATCCCTGGGTCAGGAAGATCCCCTGGAGGAGGGCATGGCAACCCAATCCAGTATTCTTGCCTGGAGAATCCCATGGACAGAGGATTCTTGCCAGCTACAGTCCATGGCGTTGCAAAGAGTCAGACATGACTGAAGTGACTTAGCATGCATTCAGCAATAGAATTCATCTGCCTCTGCTTCCTGTAGTTGACATGGTTCCTCCTGGAAAGCCCAGATTTTATCATAGTATCCTCTACTTGGAGATGATCATGCTGTATCAAGTTCCTGTGCAAGCCTGATCTGTATAGGGCAGCTAGGTTAATCCCATTCTCCTTGTTAATGTTGGTTGAGAAGTGGGTATATGACTCAGACTGAGGCCAAAGGGCCATCATAAGAAATTGTTAGGGGCACTGCAAAAGAATTGTAAAAAAAAAAAAAAAACAAAAAAACCCCACAACAATGTCCTTACACCAGAATTTGTTGTGTCTGAATGTGACACCCTGAATGATTGCAGTTGTCTTGAGACAAAGCTGACATTCCAAGGGCAGCAAAGCAGGGAGATGGAGAGAATCTGAGTCCTGCATGCTGTGCTCCAGCCAGGGAATTAGTCAACTCTGGGGGACACCTGGCTCAGGGCTTATTTTGTGAAAAACTGACTTATGACATTGATCTAAGCTCAACTGTGCTCTTCTGACCCTGGCACCTTACCGTTTATTACTGACCTGCTATTTAAATGAGCATTTTGTGACTAGTAGTTCTCTACCTCATTCAAGCAAAAGTTCAGGTCTTTAAAACGGTCTCTAAGGCCCCTACTTGCACCTGCTTGTCCTTATCTCTGTCTCCACCTCCCACAACTTCTCCCTTTGGTCATTCAACTCCAGCCCCACTACTCTAAAGCCTTTGACTGTGTGGATCACAACAAACTGTGGAAAATTCTTGAAGAGATGGGAATACCAGACCACCTGACCTGCCTCCTAAGAAACCTGTATGCAGGTCAAGAAGCAACAGTTAGAACTGGACATGGAAAAACGGACTGGCTCAAAATTAGGAAAGGAGTACATCAAGGCTGTATATTATCACTTTGCTTATTTAACTTATATGCAGAGTACATCATGTGAAATTCTTGGGCTGAATGAAGCACAAGCTGGAAACAAGATTGCCAGGAGAAATATCAATAAGCTCAGATATGCAGATGACACCACCCTTATGGCAGAAAGTGAAGAGGCACTAAAGAGCCTCTTGATGAAAGTGAAAGAGGAGAGTGAAAAAGCTGGCTTAACACTCAACATTCAGAAAACTAAGATCATGGCATCTGGTCCCATCACTTAATGCAAATAGATGGGGAAAAAATGGAAACAATGTTAGGCTTTATTTTCTTGGACTCCAAAATCACTGCCGATGGTGACTGCAGCCATGAAATTAAAAGACACTTGTTCCTTGTAAGAAAAGTTATGATCAACCTAGACAGCATATTAAAAAAGCAGAGATATCACTTTGCTGACAAAGATCCATGTAGTCAAAGCTATGGTTTTTCCAGTAGTCATGTACAAATGTGAGAGTTGGACCATAAAGTCTGAACTCTGAAGAATTGATTCTTTTGACTTGTGGTGGCTGGAGAAGACTCTTGAGAGTCCCTTGGACTGCAAGGAGATCCAACCAGTCTATCTTAAAGGAGATCAGTCCTGGGTGTTCATTGGAAGGACTGATGCTGAAGCTGAAACTCCAATACTTTGGCCACCTGATGCGAAGAACTGACTCATTGGAAAAGACCCTGATGCTGGGAAAGAGTGAAAGCAGGACAAGAAGGGGATGACAGAGGATGAGATGGTTGGATAGCATCAATGACTCGATGGACATTAGTTTGAGGAAACTCCAAGAGATGGTGAAGGACAGGGAAGCCTGGCGTGCTACCATCCATGGGGTCACAAAGAGTCAGACATGACTAAATGACTGAACAACAACAAAGCCTCGTGTCTAGTCCTTGAACGTACCAGACAAGTTCTTGCCTCAGGACATTTACACTGACCATTACCTCTGTCTGGAACTTGCTTCTGCAGTCATCCACATGACTTGCTCTCTCACCTTCTTCATCTCATTGCCAAAATGTTACCTTTTGCATGACTTCTTGATCATCCTATTTAAAAGTGAACTCCCACATCCCCAGACCCTCCGTTGTTTTCCTTTCTGCAATTGCACTTATAACTTTATAGCTTATATTCCACTTACTTTATCTATTGTCTATCCCTTCTGCTACTGAATCTCCAAGGCCTAGAATGCCTACAACTCAGAAGGTACTGAGTATGTATATAGAAACTAAAGAGGAGGTAATAACTCGGTCACTGTTCCCTAAGTTTTGAGATGAATATTCCTGTTGCAGGGAAAAGTATCTTGAGGAAAGAATTTCCCTTGAGCTGCCATGTGACCACTGCCCTGAATTCTCAAGACTGTCAACCATGTCTTAAATTCACAGTTAGCGCTCCTAGAACACAGTGCTCCCAACCCCAAAGCCACTATCAATTTATATTGCATATACTGGGCAATCTACATTATTGAGCAAGGAAAAATCACTGGTATGGGATTCAAAAGTTTGCTTTCTGGTCTCTATGAGACCATGGGCAATTTAAAATTCATTTCTATCTGTATTAATCTTTTCATCTCTATGAAGAATAATCTATCTACTATCAGTAATATCTATACTATCTCTTTTATCTCTGTAATGTGAGATTATAAAACCTACTCTAGTTATCTCCCATGGGGGTTTTAAGAAATAAATAACTCATACATGTTAAAAGCATAAAAATGCTATGTATATAAATGATGAGTTGTTTCAAACGAGCTATTTTATTCTCCTGTAAACATTCATTAGTGTTGTATTAATGGTAACCATGCTTTTTTTTTCTTTTTTTTTTTTTTTGCTTTGTTGATATTCATTACTTGCTGAAGGCCCTATTCATTAAGTAGTCACTGAGCCCCTTCTTGGTACCAGGCTATTTCCCGGGGATGCACTATCACCATGGTTAAGAGCAAACTCTGACGTCAGACAGGTGTGCTACTGGAGTAGGTGATTAAACTTTTTGTTGTTGTTGTTTAGTTGCTAAGTTGTGCCCAACTCCAACTCTTTGCAACCCTATGGACTGTAGCCCACCAGGCAAGAATTCCCAAGCAAGAATACTGGAGTGGGTTGCCATTTCCTTCTCCAGGGGATCTTCCTGACCCAGGGATCGAATCTGTGTCTCCAGCCTTGGCAGGTGGGTTATTTACCACTGAACCACCAGGGAAGCTCCAGATCATCAAATTTTCAGAGTCTCAATTTCCTTTACTCTAAAACGAGATTAAGTTGCCTTGTATCTTACTATTGTGGCAAAAATTAAATGAGATAGTATATTTAAAGTGATTATAGAACCTGACCCAGTGAAGTCTGATTAAATAGAACTATGATTATTATTACTCTACTGTGGCCAAGTATTGTGCAGTACTTTTCAAGATCTTGTCAACAAAGCTTCAGGGGTGGGGATAAGGAATAGGCTGAGACTCCATGGACTGTAGCCCTCCAGGCTCCTCTGTTCATGGAATTCTCTAGGAAAGAATACTGGAATGGGTAGCCATTCACTTCTCCAGGCAATCTTCCTGACCCAGGGATTGAACCTGGGTCTCCTACATTGCAGACAGATCCTTTACTGTCTGAGCTACTAGGAAAGCCCCTTAGTTAAAACCTAAATAAAACTTGGGTCTATATGTTTAAGAAGCATGGCTAATTCCTATCCCTTTCTTTGATCTAAGATTTGCTGGCAGTTACCATAGCAACTCTCCCCTGCCACCCTCTGCCACTCCACTGTGGGTTGAGCTAGGTGGCTTACTATTTCTCTAGCCCATTCCACACTCACCCGGATTGCAATTGACAACCACTTGCTGCTATCCCTCAGGAGAGTGTAAATGGCTCACAGGAGGGGAGCAATGGTGTCTTGTTCCCTCAGTTGGTACCTGACACTTAGCATTCAGTTGCTCAGTCCTGTCCGACTCTTTGCAACCCCATGGACTGCAGCACGCCAAGCCTCCCTGTCCATCACCAACTCCTGAAGTTTACTCAAACTCATGTCCATTGAGTCAGTGATGCCATCCAAGCATCTCATCCTCTGTCGTCCCCTTCTCCCACCTTCAATCTTTCCCAGCATCAGAGTCTTTTCAAATGAGTCAGCTCTTCGCATCAGGTGGCCAAAGTATCAGCTTCAGCATCAGAGTTTCAGCTTCAGCATCAGTCCTTTCAATGAATATTCAGGACTGATTTCCTTTAGGATGGACTGACTGGATCTCCCTGCAATCCAAGGGACTCTCAAGAGTCTTCTCCAACACCACCCTTATGGCAGAAAGAGAAGAAGAACTAAAGAGCCTCTTGATGAAAGCGACAGAGGAGTGTGAAAAAGTTGGCTTAAAACTCAACATTCAGAAAGCTAAGATCATGGTATCTGGTCACATCACTTCATGGCAAATAGATGGAGAAACAGTGGAAACAGTGGCTGACTTTATTTTGGGGGGCTCCAAAATCACTGCAGATGGTGACTGCAGCCATGAAATTAAAAGATGCTTGCTCCTTGGAAGAAAAGTTATGACCAACCTAGGCAGCATGTTAAAAAGCAGAGACATTACTTTGCCAACAAAGGTCTGTCTAGTCAAAGCTGTGGTTTTTCTGGTAGTCATGTATGGATGTGAGAGTTGGACTATAAAGAAAGCTGAGTACCAAAGAATTGATGCTTTTGAATTGTGGTGTTGGAGAAGACATATAGTAGGTGCTCCATAAATATTTGCTGAGGAAACACATTCAAAGTGACTGCCATTTGGGCAGGGGTGAAATGGACAGCCATGGAGCTTTTTCCCTTTCTTGGCTCAGAAAGGTTTTGTTATCTAATGCTTACAGAGACAACAGGATGTCTGACCTCAGTGCTGTGCATAGGATCTGCTTCCCTTCCCCCACAGAGCCCTGCAAGCTTCCTGCAAGTCCACTTCTCACCAAGGCTCCCTCAGACCATGGCAAACCCGCAGCTCTCTTGCAACAAGACATCCTCCATCAAAGTGGAGAAAAATGCTTTCATCTCATGTCAGTTTGTTCACAATCAGACCAATTTTGCTTCCAGCGGATTGGAGCCCAGTACAAAGTACAGTTGTGAAGGAAATCCCTTTGTACATGACTGGATGCAGAGAGGAGATTCTGGGCTTCCTTTTGACTCACAGAAGGGAGGTTCTTATTTCCTTCAGTGCCTGGGGCAGAGAACTGGGCTGCACAGTAACCTTGTATTTATTGGCACTCTGACTTCCTTTAAAAAGCATTCAAAATACGCTCATACACGCTATCTGCTCTGCTCTCACAATAGCCCCCTGATGTCAGGAAAGAACAAACAGAATTTCTCAGTGTGTCTCTTGTATAGCTTAGTGTTAGTCACTCAGTTGTGTCTGACTCTGCGACCCCATGCAACCCCATGGATTGTAGCCCACTAGGCTCCTCTGTCCATGGGATTTCCCAGTCAAGAATACTGGAGTGGGTAGCCATTCCCTTCTCCAGGGAATCTTCCCTGAGGCAGGGATTGAACCCGGTTCTCCTACATTGCAAGCGGATTCCTTACCATCTGAGCCACCAGAAAAGACCTATGGTAAAGTTATTTGGGATGCCTGTGAAATTTGCAAGGTTTTTAATGTCATCTCAGACATTCTGAACCAGAATCGGTAAGGGTAGGACCTTGAAATATACATTTTAACATCGTCCTCAGGTGATTTATATGGGCTTCTCATGTGGCTCAGTGGTAAAGAATCTGCCTGCCAGTGCAGAAGATGCGAGTTTGATCCCTGGGTCAAGAAGATCCTCGGGAGGAGGAAATGGCAATCCATTCCAGTATTCTTGCCTGAAGAATCCCATGGACAGAGGAGCCTGGTGGGCTACAGTCTGTGGGCTCGCAGAGTCAGACATGAGTAAGCATGCAAGCACGCATGCACATCAGGTGATTCATATGAACAGTAATGTTGAAAATCATTCAGTGACCTAAGATCACTAACTGGGTAGCTTCACCCAGCCTAAAGTTAAAGATAACTGACTTCAAAGTACAGCTTGATTCATAACCCTATATTGGTGGCTTGAGGTTGTTGAACCAGAAAGTGTCTGTCCAAAAACAAGAGTTCTCCTTCCCCAAAGAGGGGGTTTTTATCACAGCTGCCACTGCACCCTACATCCAGAAGTGGGAGGAGCAAGGCCAGTAAGGCTCTATTTTATATCATTTAGGCTAAGATGTGTGAGGTAACGTAACAATCACCCTGTGCTGTTTATGTGGCATAAACATTTAAGAAAGGTTATCTGTCAATCACAGACTTCTTTCCATAAAACAAGAGGGTCGCAGTCTTTACACTGCTTTGAGATAAACCAAACAGTCTTTTTCTTTCTGGGTGACAGCAGAGAGTCACGATGACTGAAGGGAACCTGAAAAATCATTCCTACGATCCCCACATTTCTCAAACATCAACGCAAAGATCTGACATTCTTGCAAATGTTCTAGGTAGAGGAGCCCTGTTTGCTAGAAAGGTCCTCGCTATCATCAATTTTTAGTTTAAGGTATATCGCATACATCGGTAGCCAAATTGATATTTTTCTCTCATTAGGCAACTAACACGCTAGTAAAGTAATGCTCAAAATTCTCCAAGCCAGGCTTCAGCAATACGTGAGCCATGAATTTTCAGATGTTCAAGCTGGTTTTAGAAAAGGCAGAAGAACCAGAGATCAAATTGCCAACATCTGCTGGATCATCAAAAAAGCAAGAGAGTTCCAGAAAAACATCTACTTCTGCTTTCTTGACTCTGCCAAAGCCTTTGACTCTGTGGATCACAACAAACTGTGGAAAATTCTGAAAGAGATGGGAATACCAGACCACCTGACCTGCCTCTTGAGAAACCTGTAGGCAGGTCAGGAAGCAACAGTTAGAACTGGACATGGAACAACAGACTGGTTCCAAATAGGAAAAGGAGTACATCAAGGCTGTATATTGTCACCCTGCTTATTTAACTTATATGCAGAGTACATCATGAGAAACGCTGGCTGGAAGAAACACAAGCTGGAATCAAGATTGCCAGGAGAAATATCAATAACCTCAGATACACAGATAACAGCACCCTTATGGCAGAAAGTGAAGAAGAACTAAAGAGCCTCTTGATGAAAGTGAAAGAGGAGAGTAAAAATTTGGCTTAAAGCTCAACATTCAGAAAACTAAGATCATGGCATCCGGTCCCATCACTTCATGGCAAATAGATGGGGAAGCAGTGGAAACAGTGGCTGAATTTATTTTGGGGGGCTCCAAAATCACTGCAAATGGTGACTGCAGCCATGACATTAAAAGATGCTTACTCCTTGGAAGGAAAGTTTTGACCAGCCTAGACAGCATATTAAAAAGCAGAGACATTACTTTTACAACAAAGGTCCGTCCAGTCAAGGCTATGGTTTTTCCAGTAGTCATGTATGGATGTGAGAGCTGGACTATAAAGAAAGCTGAGCACCAAAGAATTGATGCTTTTGAACTGTGGTGTTGGAGAAGACTCTTGAGAGTCCCTTGGACTGCAAGGAGATCCAACCAGTCTATCCTAAAGGAGATCAGTCCTGGGTGTTCATTGGAAGGACTGATGTTGAAGCTGAAACTCCAATACTTTGGCCATCTCATGCAAAGAGCTGACTCATTTGAAAAGACCCTGATGCTGGGAAAGATTGAGGGCAGGAGGAGAAGGGGATGACAGAGGATGAGATGGTTGGATGGCATCACCGACTCAATGGACATGAGTTTGGGTAAATTCTGGGAGTTGGTGATAGACAGGAAGGCATGGTGTGCTGCGGTTCATGGGGTCGCAAAGAGTTGGACAGGACTGAGTGACTGAATTGAACTGAACTGAAGGCAACTGAATCACTAGACTGCCTCATCCTTTCCTCTACAACTTGTCTTTTTTGGAAGGGGCAGAAAAGGAGGTTATTGCCATGCAGCAAATCAGAACACCATGTTTATTTCTCATGAATAAGATGAAATTACCTATACTGACAGGTGTTAATGAACTGTAGAATGAGGAACAAATGAAAAAAATCCTAGAATTGTAGTGGCAGAAAGAAAATGGTTATATATGACAGCTAAGAAAAAAAACCTAAGAAATCCCACCAGATATTTCTGACTTCTCACACACAGACTCATACACAAAATCTCAAGAAATTGTCTCATGTCCTGTGTAGCCAATTTCCAGCATGTAAAGTGTTCCTAGGATAATGTAGTATAAAACTGCATGAGATGAAATCAGGTATTATTAACATATGAAATATGCATCCTAGGCAAGTCAAACACAAGACTTCACATAGGGAATCAGGAACGCTGAATCTTTCAAGAACTAAAGTAAGTGAACAATGTTTAAACAGCAACCACCAGCAAGAGGGAAAGCTTCAAGCCACAGACAAGTTGTTGGGTGACTGCATGTAAAATCATCTGTATGACGTATGTGGTCTCCTCCAGCTCAGTGGTTCCAAATACCATCTAGTTGCTGATGCCACCCTGCCTCCCAGCTCCATCTCCCATTCTCTCTCCAAAGAGCCACATTCACATACAATTTCCTTCTTAGTATCTACCCCTGAGTGTCTTACAACCATTTCACACTTATGCTCAAAAGGAAGCTCTTGATATCTCTCCAGAAAGGAGTTTAGGACATGCAGCCTCAAAGCAGGCTACTTTGATATATTGACTATTGATTATTTTGAGCTGAAGTCATTTGAAAAACAGTGCATGTAGGAAGAGGCTTTCTCTGAATTCTCTTTATCTACCATAAGACAGATTCCCAAAAGGAACTCATGGTCATGTTATAAGTCCCCTCCCTGGGAATCTTGTCAACCAGGGAAGATTGACTTATCACAGATGGACTTCTTACAGGAGAGAAGATTAGGGGACACCATTGTACAGAAACTTTGTCACAAACTCTCATCTCTTCCAGCTTTTCTTCTAAGAAACCATTCATCTTTCCTAAAAATTATTCATTCTCCTCTAAGAGGCATACATCCTTTCCCCTTCCTCTGTTAAGATGGCATTTGTTGTTCAGTCGCTAAGTTGTGTCTGACTCTTTGCAACCCAATGGACTGCAGCATGCCAGGCTCCTCTGTCCTTCACTATTAAGACAGTATATAAACCATGATCCTTCACGGATCTGATGTGGCAAAGGGGCTTGCATAACTCAATAAAGCTATAAGCCACGCTGTACAGGGCTACCCAAGACGGGTCATAGTGGAGAGTTTTGACAAAACGTGGTCCACTGGAGGAGGGAATGGCAAACCACTCCAGTATTCTTGCCATGAGAACCCCATGAACAGTATGATAAGGCAATAAGACAGTAGGCAAACTCTCAAATCGCTCTGCCTTTTTAGTATTCACTTTTTTACCTGAGTTGCCTCCATGCACATGGTCAAAGTTCATGCATCTGTATATGTTTTCTCCTGTTGATCTGCCTGTTGCTAGTTTATTTCACAGATGCATGAACATTAGAGAGGGGTGGGAATCCCCAAACGTGCTTCATTTCCACATTTCTCACCATCTCAATAACTTGTGCCTACAAACCATCCAATTGTTCAAGGCCAAAACCTAGGAGCTCTCTTAATCCCCTGCTTTACCTCTCCCTTAAAGTCCACTTTCTGACCCCCAGAATATATAGAGTCTCTTCCTTTCTCATCATTTGTAACTTCTCCTCGCTAATAAAGCCACATTGCCTCTCATCAGAATTCTGATAAGAACTATTTCAATAGTAACCTCAAATACATGAGATTTCAGTCTCTTGTATTCAAAGCACTTTAGTCTTTAGTCAAAGCACTTTGTCTTTAGCTCACCTTGCCCTTAACACATTTGTTGATGTAACGCCTTATTCTCCTGTACCAATGCCTGTTTCCCTTTAAATGGTGAATTCATTGAAAGCTTGGACTATATTTATCTTTATAACACTTTCACTTTCTGGGGTAGGGCCTTAGGTCTAAAGAGTGCTCACTAAATTTATTGTTGGACTTATAGTTCAGTTCAGTTACTCAGTCATATCCAACTCTTTGCGACCCCATGGTCTATGACACACCAGGCTTCCCTGTCCGTCACCAATTCCTGGAGCCTATTCAAACTTCTGTCCATTGAGTTGGTGATGCCATCCAAGCATCTTATCCTCTGTCTTCCCCTTCTCCTCCCACCTTCAATCTTTCCCAGCATCAGGGTCTTTTCCAATGAGTCGGTTCTTCGCATTAGGTGGCCAAAGTATCAATCATCTAATATCCTACTAAATAATTTGGAATGTGAAAAAAATCTAGCCTACTAGTTGATACTCATGATATACATTTAATTAAATCAGCAGTAACAGAGCCATATTGATCTTGGAAAAATAAATTAGTAATACTGATCCTTTCTTTATTAAACATTTTGATATTTTGTTCATCATGGATTTGTCTCAGTAACTTTGGTTTTTAAAAAATATTGAATTAAAATATTTATCTGTATTTTTGTCACTTCACCTAGTCTCAGCCCTGCCTTTATAATACAGTAATAGCAGGTAATGTGACCTGAGCATCTTATAAAAACCTAGATTTCATAGTTACCTAGCCCTCACACCATTCTAATTGATACCTATATTATTATCTTCATTTTGCAGACAAGGGAACTTAAGCACAGGGACATTAAATGACTTGGCCAAGGTAACCAGCTAGAAAGCAGTAGAAATGGAACAGAAAAGTCATTCATGGAAATAAGTAAAGTGGGAGGGAAATATTATATATTATTTATATGTGGAATCTAAAAATAATACAAATGAATCTATGTACAAAATAGATACAAACTAGCATTCATAAAAGAGATAAACAACAAGGATTTACTGTATAGTACATTATATTCAATATCCTGTAACAACCTATAACGGAAACATAATCTGCAAAAAAGTGTATAACACTGAATCACTTTCTGTGATTAATTTAAGTACACCTTAAACTAACACAATATTCTAAGTCAATGATACCTCAGTTTTTTAAAAAAGGAAATTCATTAAACAAAAAGAAAAAAGCTGAATAATTTTTATTGACTTTGAACAGTGCAGAAAACCAACTTGGATAGAACAGTCCAATTTTTAAAAACCTAATTTTTAAGAACCTTGATTTTTATTAATTGAAGGTCACTCATTAATTCACTCAACAAATATTCAACTGCCATTGAGGTAGTATTAGTTGGACATGTTAGGGTCCAATCTGATTCTCCTCTTAAAGAGCGATTCTCCATTTTTCCACCACTTTAGAGTGATTTTTTTTTTTAAGACAAAAGTCAAGAGTGATTATCATTCTGACTCTATGACTCAATTAATGGTTAGTTCAAGTGAGTTACAGTACTTACTTATGAGCAGCAGATATTTAAACCCATCTTCTGTTCACCTGCCATGATGATTATAAGGGCATATGTGAAAAATGCCAATTCCTGTGCCTTATTCCAACCTATTATGTGACAATCTCTGTGTTCACAACAGTGTTTAAAGAGCTGGGCTTGGGGTCCTGTAGACTGTGTTGAAACCCAGCTCACCTGTTGATTAGCTAGGGAGCCTTTGGCAAAGACCTTATTCATTACTTATTTGTTTAGCTTTAATATCTTTATAAGTTAAGTGGGAATAAAAACACCTACCACTTATAAGGTTTTGGTGAGGGTTAAAATTAGAATGAAGGTCTAATTATAATATTTGTAATAATTGCTTACAAATACTGAGTACTCACAAAGTGCAAAGCACTGTACAAATGCTATACCTACATTGTTATTCATTTGTTTTAAGCACTTATTAGAGTAACACTACATAGTAAGTCCTCCACTGATTGGTCCTTGAGTAGACACTCATAGTCCTTATAATAGGTGGGGAGCCAGTAACACAGACAAGATTTAAGTTCAGAGTCTGAGAGTAATGGATAATCTGGAACAAGCCATCTAGCCTGGTGATCGCAAAAGCCAGTCCACATCATCAGAATTATCTGATGAGCTCATTAAAATACATTGTATCACCCTGGTCATCTAACCCCTAAGTCAGTATCTCCAAGACCTGGAAGTCTCGCTTATTTAAAAAGCACAAGTGATTTGGAATCAAAGCCAAGATTTAAAACAACTGATTAACTTGAGCTTCAGTTTTCTTAAGATTCATAAGGTTAGGGAGTAAGGCATTTTTTTCCCTTCCCTTTTTTTTCCTAGCACTTAGGTCAGTGCTGCCATATAGAAGACCCAAATATTTTTGATCAGATGAACATAAATCGGCCTACTAAAACCTGCTCTGTCTACTTCATGGGGGCTTTGTAAGAATTGTTTGTAAAGCTTCATTTGATTGTGCATTGAAAAAATAGCAAATGCTATAGAAAACTATAATTCTATAGATTTAGTCATTAATTTATCTTAGAGTGCTTTCTCTCATTCTTTACTCATAAATTGCTTGGTTTTAAGATATCCACCATTAATTATGTTGTGTTTCTAGAAATGAATTACAGCAAGATTGAAGATAAAATACCTCCTCCAAATTGTTCAAAATAATTTTTATTTAAGCAATTTTTTACTAAGAATTTAAATGTTATAGAATGACCCAAAATGACCCATGCATTTATGCATGTTAGTTTCCATATTCAGGTTCAACTCTGTTAACTATTCACATTCTCACTCATTGATACTAGTTTTAGACCTGCCTTATACCACACCTGGTATCTATATCTACCATCCATGCAGTATAGTCTGCTTCAGGCAACTTTTACTGCATTCTGCCATGACAGGTAAACCTTGATTTAAAACACCCAGAAGTGCCATTCTAGTTCCTTCCAATTGCTTATTACTAAGCTGTTTTGAAACACAGACATCTTATGGGAAAGTCTTAAAGGTCTCCAAGCTCAGGCTTATAAGGGAGGAAAGTGAAGAGAATTAAATGCAAGTTCTTCAACAGGAGGAAAAGGAATGCATTATCCCAGGTAAAGAACCTGGAATAGGATAATCTCTTGAGAGCCAGAAAGGAAATTATACGCTGATATTGGGAATCAATGTACCCACAGTTTGTATTCAAGTCAGATTTGAATTCCTCTTTCTCTCCATATGTTTCGGGTACAGTGGCAAGTCATCTTCAACATGGAATGGAAGGATGAGATGAATGTCTGACCACCTTGAAATGTTTGCTTTGAGAATCCTATAGAGCTAACAGCCCATCCTGAAACAAGACTTGCCTGGTTTAGCCAGTCTCTCTGCCAACCAATTTCACTGAAAGTTTGTTTCAGTGCTGCCTCATTAGTGGGAATAAAATAAGCTTCAATAGGAAAAAAAGGAGGTGGGGTAAAAAGAGAGGATTAAATCCATTTCTAGCTCAGAATGCTATTCTGGGATGTGTGGGGACTTACATTCATGGACACAGATGAATGTTTCAGATCTGGAACCAACTCAAACCCCAAGGAGGCAAGGAAAAGGGGGCGCAGGAGCTTTCTCCTACCTTCTGTGGCTCCAATCTCCACAGTGCCTTTCACCTGGCTGAAGCACCATAGTGTGTCCTGGGTGAGTGCCCCAAGTCCTGAAAGCAACACAAGGAGACACTTGGGGTTAGGTGAGGGCCCCCAGTTGTCCTGAAAAGACCAAGAAGGAAAGAAACACAGAGTGTAATCTATGAGCTTCTAAAAGAAGTCTTGCACACCAGGTATCATCTTGGGAAGAGGAGACCCTTGTGGTTCCTAGAAGGATGCCCGTTCTGCAAGTATGGCGTCCTGCAGCAAATCACAGCTCTGGCTCCTCCATCTATCTGTGCCAGGGCCAGTCTGAGCTGGAGCCACCCTAGCTGTCCCTTCTTGGCCCCTGGCAGTGTCCTGGAGCAGTTACAGCCGGCCTGCGGTCACACCCTGTGTGACTGCCCCTTTTCATGGGAACGCTAAGGCTGGCCATTGTTTTCCCTCCCTGATGGTGGAGGGAGAAAGAGGCAGTTTGTCAGAGGGGAGAGAGGAAAAGAAAGGCAACTTTTTTTTTTTTAAACTGGTCTCACAGCTTGCATGGCTGAATGGCCAGTAAGGGGTCAGATACTCAGAGAACTCCCATCTCTCTTGTTCCCTTCTTGACTGCTTGCCAAAGTCGGAGCTGACTGGAGAGCAGAGGAAAGTGAAACAGGATTGGTGATGCGGGTGGGAGGTGGCTAACACAGGGCTGGGGATTCAGTTCTGACGAATGTGGTGCCTCTTTTGGTCGGTGGGGATTTCTGTTTCAAATTCGAATTGGACCTTTGGTAGGGTTAGATTTTCTGACTTATTATGACTTCCAATTCCTCAAAATATATGTAACTAATACTAATGCATATACTTATATATATATATATATATATATATATGTACATACACACACACACACACATACACACACAGATATATATATTGAAGTCACAATGGCCCTTTTCAGAACATTTTTGGATGCAGCAGTGGCAGTCTACTTATCAACAGCATAGATGTTCCTTTCAATTCCACTGGGTTTCACAATTAAGGGGAATATTGCATCATCACATTTTGGGAGAGTCTATCAATTTAAGAATGATTATATTAGCAGAAAAAAATCAAATATTGAAACCAAATTGACCTTTTGAAAACACACAGAGAGCTAAGCAGCTGTCCTCATCACCCATGACAGACTTTTCCTGGACTCCTACATGGAAACCCTCGCTCACATGATCACTTGAGAGCGGCATTGTTGCCCACCTGCTTTTCTCACTGTTGCTGACGGCACACTGGATGGAAGCCGCACCGGGTCATCACACAGAGGTTACGCTCTGCAGTCAGCTTTGTAGAGTGGCTCTGACCTGACACAAGTCCCCAGACATGATGAGTCTGTGTTTTCCATTTTAAAAATGACAGTTATAATACAGTACCCATCACTTAGAGTTGTCCATTTTGAAGGCACTAAGCACAGTCAAGTAGCTTAATAAAGAATATTATAATTGGTGAAGGACCTAAAATGTTCACTAGTTAATAAAAAGAAGAAGAAGAACTTTAGCTGACCAAATTTCAGTTAGTAGCTATGAAGTACACACTGCGCTAAATACTTTAAATGCATTAGCCTATTCTCACATCTCCTCTCACTGAGGAGGGTACTACTAGAACCCCACTTTACAGGTGAAGAACCTGAGACCCAGGAAGTTTTCAGAACTCATCTGAGACCATACCTAGGACGTGGCTGAGCTGGGATTTCCACTCTGGCTGTTTGAATTCCAGTATTCCCTCTTTGCCAAAGTCATCCTACCCATGAAATCCTAATATTCCCAGTGTGCCCAGGTCAGCCTGCCCATCTCATAGTCAGAGTCCTTAGGCCCAGAGAGGCTACACAGCTTGAACTAAAGTCTCATTTGAAAAGCTGAGCTAGAATACAGTTTCAGATGTCAGTAATGAAAATACCTGTCTCTCCTCTAAGACTACACAGGGCTATAATTTCTCAATAAAAGGCCACAACCCACAGGCCTATTGCTGATCCTTTCTTGTATTTCTGGGGTTTCCCTGGTAGCACAGCTGGTTAAGAATCCACCTGCAACGTGGGTTTCTAGCTTGTATTTCTAGCTCTGGCCTTGGATTTCAATGTTAGGCTTTCTTTGATAAGTTTCTACTCTTCCTTTGTGAGTCATGCTAGTCCTCTCTAACTGCCAGTTTTACTGCTGGGTCTGGACTGCTCCTGTCTCTCAGGGAACACCAGCTACAGATGAAGTTTTTCCTGACGTTTGTCTTAGTGCAATTCCTATACCAGTGAGTCTAACTCCATACTTAAGAGTTCTGACTCTAAGTGTAAACTCTGCTCCTATTATCACAAAAAAAAGTGCTTTAAACTAAGCAGACATATATAACTCTGAAACACACACATACAGAGGTAGATTTAAATATGGGCCTTTTCATTTGCAGCAACATGGATGAATCTAGAGATTACCATACTAAGTGAAGTAAGTTAGAAGAGAAAGACAAATATTATGTGATATCACTTATATGTATAATCTAAAATATGACACAAATGAACCTATCTATAAAACATAATCAGACACACAGATTTAGAGAACAGACTGGTGGTTGCCAAGGGGGAGGCGGTAAGGGAGGGATGGATTGGGAGCTTGGGATTAACAGATAGAAACCACTATATATAGGATGGATAAACAGCAAGGTTCTACTGTGTAGCACTGAGAACTATATTCAATAACCTGTTAAACCATAATGGAAAAAATAAGAAAAAGAATGTACATCTATATACATATATATGTAACTGATCACCTTGCTATACAGCAGAAATCAACATATTATAAATCTATACTTCAACAACTTAAAAAAAAAATATGAGCCTTTGTATGGGTATTTATTTTCCTTCATGAAATTTTAGCTTTAGCTAGAAACTTACTTATTGTCAATCAACTTATTTCACACGTGAAAAGACCAAGTCATAGAGAATTCCTAATTTGCTGAGAGTTACAGAGCAAGGGATCATGTGACCAATGTCAGTGACATTTCCAACCATCACCCACAAACATGGCTGCCTGGGCCCATGAGCTCTGTTGATTAGTATGAGAGGTTAAAGCAGCCAATGTAACTGCCAGTTTTCTCATCCAAGGAAGTCTTCAGACCCAGTTTTTGTCTTCCACCAAGATCATTGCCTAGTGATGGCATTAGTGATGTAAAGAGAGTTTGGATCATGCCATCTCTATCCTAAAAGAGCTAGACAGCAGCTAAAGACACAAATGCCTTGATCAATTAGGATGGGAAAGGCTGGCTAGCTGTCAGATGCCCAGCAGAGTTGATACATGACCTGAGTCAGTGATCACCTCAGAAATGGCAGGGATGGTGGGACCTGTACAAAGGGGGCAACAGCTACTCAGTACCAGCTAATCGCTGCCATGAAGGATTTTAGTCCAGTGTTACTGGATTGCCTGGATTTTGTTTAATTTTCAGAAGAAGCGGGAAATCTGGATTATTATGCATAAACTCAAAATTTTTTAATGTAGTCAATCAGTTCAAATTTGAACACTGTGTGTCTGAGCCAACACAGGGCAAACACACCACATCTGCACATTGAGTATGATCTGTATATCACCAATTTGCAAATCTCGGGCTAGAATATCTGAATCGAATGACACCTTAGATAGTACCTAGTCTGATTCTTTCCATTTGACAGATTAGGAAGCAAGACCCCAAGAGGGGAGAGGACTCACAATACAGTAAAGGTACTGTTGCAGACCTAGTACTCTAAGACGGCCGTTTTATTTCTGATACCAGATTTTTCTTTTACCACCAGGCTCCCTCTCATGGTGATGATTTAGTAAGATACCCGTCTGGTTTAGTGAATGTGCTTTAGGGACGTATATTAATTTCTATAGTGGATGGGCTGGGAGAAAGAAGTTGACATAGGTGAGAAAGGAAAACGTGTTTCTCTTAAATTGCTTGCCTTGAGCCTTTCCCTGAATCTTGGTGCCAAATGGCACTCCAGTTGCTATGGTAATGTTGTCAATAAGCCATTCTCTACCAGACCACATAGCTGCACATCCCAGAAGATGCTTACTCCTCTCTTCTCACAGCTATGGCCCAGGAAGTTCTGAGTGTCACTTACTGGAAGGCCAGGAGGGCAGCCCACAGATGGCATGCACCTGTCTTCTTTCTAGGTTCATGTAAAAGCTGATTTCTGAATTTGATCAGCCCTTGGAGAGCATGTGGTCCAATAGCCTCATTAAAAGCAGAGACCCTAGGGCCCAGAGGGGACACACAGTGAGTTCACAGCAGAGTTGGAGCTAGATGCCAGCGCTCCTATGCCCAGCACTGGCTCTCTTCTTGCGCTGCCCCAGCAGGGCCCTTTCGAAGCTGGGGGTCAGCCTTTGTGCTGCCTCTTCTGTGCCAACTTGGCTGTGGGAATACAATGAACAGAGGGTGTGACATGCAGCCAATAAGCTCCTTGTTGATTGGGAGACTGATGTAAAGAGTTGTTTTCAGGGGCTTGGCATCAGCAGCATGCTTCTCTCTGCAGAGAGAGACAGGGACAGAGACAAGAGAAGGACTTGATCCTTACCCAGATTTTCTTTGAGAAGAATCTATTTTGCAGTTGGCTATGAGACAGCTGTAGATGTGTATTCAACTACATAGAAAGAGCCTACAATTGTGCAATTCTGAGTGTGTTGTCATGAGGAGACCATGATGACTTAAAAAAGGCTCTCAGTGTGAATGTATGTCTCACTATCACAACAGCCACAACTTAATATAAAAATTTTTCTATCTAGGATGCTCGATCTCTAAGAGGAGAGATCACATCAGAGAGAGTTAAAAATAAAAAAGACTGTATATTTGTGTATTAGTGAGTCACTTTGCTGTACAGGAGAAATTAACATAACATTGTAAATCATCTATATTTTAAATTAAAAAAGTATATTATACTATACTTTTATATTTATACTATACTATTATATTTATACTATAATTTTAAAAAGAGAACTCTAGACTTAGACAAATACAAGACAGGTGTTTATTTTTATTTAAAACTTGCTACCTTAACATCTTACACATTTCTCCATTTTAGCAATTGCCGCTGTGTTTAGTAAAAATAGGTCATTTCTACATACTCAGCTTGCCTGTGAGCTCGTGAAGAACAGGAACACATGAACAAGAACAGTGAAGGTACTAACAAATATTATCATATTTTTATTTTTTTAATTTTTAAATTTTTACTTATTTATATTTATTTGGCCGCACTGAGTCATAACTGCAGCATGTGGGATCTAATTCCCTGCATGTATGTGTGCATGCTCAGTCATGTCTGACTCTTTGCAACCCCATGGACTGTAGCCCTCCAGGCTCCTCTGTCCATAGGGTTTTTTCAGGCAAGAATACTGGAATGGATTGTCATTTCCTCCTCCAGGGGATCTTCCTGACTCAGGGATCAAACCCAAGTCTCTTGCATTAGCAGGAGGATTCCTTACCACTGCACCACCTGGGAAGCCCTTAATTCCAAGAATAGGGATCAAACAAGGCCCTCTGCATTGGGAGTGCAGAGTCTTAGCCACGGGACCACCAGGGAAGTTTCAATATGTTAGATTTTTTAAGTCAAACTTTTCCTTTGCATGGAATTGAAGCAACCATTAGTGATATCACACTGAAATCATTATTGGATCGATTTTGTTGGGTTTAATTCACTGCAAAGGCAAAAAGATATGGCACTGAAAGATGAACTCCCCAGGTCAGTAGGTGCCCAATATGCTACTGGAGAAGAGCAGAGAAAAAGCTCCCGAAGGAGTGAAGAGGCTGAGCCAAAGTGGAAACAACACCCAGTTGTTGATGTGTCTGGTGGTGGAAGTAAAGTCCGATGCTGTAAAGAACAATATTGCATAGAAACCTGGAATGTTAGATCCATGAATCAAGGTAAATTGGAAGTGGTCAAACAGGAGATGGCAAGAGTGAACATTGATATTTTAGGAACCAATGAACTAAAATGGACCAGAATGGATGAATTTAATTCAAATAAGCATTATATCTACTGTCATGAGCAAGAATCCATTAGAAGAAATGGAGTAGCCATCATGGTCAACAAAAAAGTATGAAATACAGTACTTGGGTGCGATCTCAAAAATTACAGAATGAACTCTGTTAGTTTCCAAGGCAAACTATTCAATATCACAGCAATCCAAGTCTATACCCCAATCACTAATGCCAAAGAAGCTAAAGTTGAATGGTTCTATGAAGACTTACAAGACTTTCTAGAACTAACACCAAAAAAGATGTCCTTTTTATCATAGGGGACTGGAATGCAAAAGTAGGAAGTCAAGAGATAGTTGGGGTAACAGGCAAATTTGACCTTGGAGTACAGAATGAAGCAGGGCAAAGGCTAATAGAGTTTTACCAAGAGAACACATTGGTCATAGCAAACACTCTCTTCCAACAACACAAGAGAAGACTTTACACATGGACACAACCAGATGGTCAATACTGGAATCAGATTGATTATATTCTCTGAAGCCGAAGATGGAGAAGCTCTATACAGTCAGCAAAAGCAAGACCGGGAGCTGACTGTGGCTCAGATCATGAACTCCTTATGCCAAATTCAGACTTAAATTGAAGAAAATAGGGAAAATCACTAGGCCATTGAGGTATGACCTAAATCAAATCCCTTACGATTATACAGTGGAAGTGACAAATAGATTCTGGAGATTAGATCTGACACAGTGCCTGAAAAATTATGGGTGGAGGTTTGTAACACTGTACAGAAGGCAGTGATCAAAACCATCCCCAAGAAGAAGAAATGCAAAAAGGCTAAATGGTTGTCTGAGGAAGCCTTACAAATAGCTGAGAAAAGAAGAGAAGCAAAAGCAAAGGAGAAAAGGAAAGGTATACCCATCTGAATGCAGAGCACCAAAGAATAGCAAGGAGAGATGAGAAAGCCTTCCTAAGTGAACAATGCAGAGAAATATAGGAAGAAAATAGATTGAGAAAGACTAGAGATCTCTTCAAGAAAATTAGAGATACCAAGGGAGCATTTCATCCAAAGATGGGCACAATAAAGGACAAAAATAGTATAGACCTAACAGAAGCAGAAGATATTAAGAAGAGATAGCAATAATACACAGAAAAACTATACAAAAAAGATCTTAACACAGATAACTATGATGGTGTGATCCCTCACCTAGAGCCAGACATCTTGGAGTGTGAAGTCAAGTGGGCCTTAGAAAGCATCACTATGAACAAAGCTAGTGGAGGTGATGGAATTCCAGCTGAGCTATTTCAAGTCCTAAAAGATGTTGCTGGGAAAGTGCTACACTCAATATGCCAGCAAATATGGAAAACTCAGTAGTGGCCACAGGACTGGAAAAGGTCAGTTTTCATTCCAATCCCAAAGAAGGGCAATGCCAAAGAATGTTCAAACGACCAAACAACTGCACTCGTCTCACACGCTAGCAAAGTAATGCTCAAAATTCTCCAAGCCATGCTTCAACAGTATGTGAACTGAGAACTTCCAAAGGACTGATGCTGAAGTTGAAACTCTAATGCTTTGGCCACCTGATGCGAAGAACTGACTCCGTAGAAAAGACCCTGATGCTGGGAAAGATTGAAGGCAGGAGGAGAAGGGGACGACAGAGGATGAGATTGCGGGATGGCATCACCAACTTGATGGACATGAAGTTGAGCCAGCTCTGAGAGTTGGTGATGGACAGGGAAGCCTGGCATGCTGCAGTCCACGGGGTCACAAAGCGTCAGAAATGATGGAACGACTGAACTGAACTGATGGGGATCACAACAAAATGTGGAAAATTCTTAAAGAGATGGAAATACCAAACCGTCTTACCTGTCTCCTGAGAAACCTGTATGCAGGTCAAGAAGCAACAGTTAGAACAAGACATGGAACAATGAACTGGTTCAAAACTGGGAAAGGAGGACACCAAGGCTGTATATTGTCACCCTGTTTATTTTACTTTTATGCAGAACACATCATGTGAAGTGCCAGGCTGGATGAAGCACAAGCTGGAATCAAGATTGCTGGAAAAAATATCAATAACCTCAGACATGCAGATGACACCACCCTATGGCAGAAAGCAAAGAAGAAACTAAAGAGCCTCTTGATGAAGGTGAAAGACAAGAGTGAAAAAGCTGGCTTAAAACTTAACATTCAAAAAATGAAGATCATGGCATCTGGTCCCATCACATCATGGCAAATTGATGGGGAAACAATGGAAACAGTGAGAGACTTTATTTTCTTGGGCTCCAAAATCACTCTGGATGGTGACTGTAGCCATGAAATTAAAAGATGCTTGCTCCTTGGTAAGAAAACCTATGACAAACCTAGGCAGCATATTTTAAAGCAGAGACATCACTTTGTTGATAAAGATCTATATAGTCAAAGCTATAGTTTTTCAAGTTTTCATGTATGGATGTGAGAGTTGGACCATAAAGAAGGCTGAGTGCTGAAGAATTGATGCTTTTGAACTGTGGTGTTGGAAAAGACTGTTGAGAGTCCCTTGGACTGCATGGAGTCAAACCAGTTAATCCTAAAGGAAATCAATCCTGAATATCCGTCAGAGGCACTGATGCTGAGGCTGAAGCTCCAGTACTTTGGCCACCTGATGCAAAGAGCCGACTAATTGGAAAAGACCCTGATGCAGGGAAAGATGAAGGCAGAAGGAAAAGGGGAAAGCCAAGAACAAGATGGTTGGATGGCATCACTGACTCTATGGACATGAGTTTGAATAAGCTCTGGGAGATGATGAAGACAGGGAAGTCTGGTTTGCTGCAGTCCATGGGGTCTCAGAGAGTCGGACACGACTGAGAGACTGAATAGCAACTATTCACTGTGTGATTTTAATCAACAAGCAAATTGTTAATTGGCTAAACTGACTTTCAAACTATCTGATGGGAGGAAGGACAAGAGGATGGGAGATAGTGGCTATATTGACTGATTTATTAAGAAAGAAGAATCCACAAGAACTCAAGATGACTGGATGTATGAGTGAGAAAGGGATGAGGGGACAAAATCTGGGACTATGGGTGAGACAGTGGAGCCATTCATTTTTATTTTTCTTTTGATTCTACATCCTAAGAATTTATTTGCTGAACAAAAGAAAAAGTTTTTATACTCTCAAAGAAGTAACAGCACAGCAATGTGCCTGACTGAAGATCTCACTCCAGTTTACTAATCAAAGGAAATGGAGCTGCCTAAGAACTTTAAAAAGATGGATGTAAATTTTTGTGTGTTAGATATTGAGAAAATGAGAAGACAGCTATTCTTCCCCCAATGCATCCTAGCATGTCATTTGGGAATAGGATTAAAAAGTAGCATATCTCAAAGCATTATTTTTCTCAAAGTTTTCCCTATTGTGTACAATGATTATTTTGTAATGATTTTTCTATTATTTATCATAAGGCCTTAATAGATGGTTATTGTAGTCCTTTCTACTCTTTAAAAAGCTTTTGGAGGTAAATTTGACATTTGTTCAACTGGACATATGTATACAATTTGATAAATTTTGACATGTATTGAGACATACTACCATTTTCAAACATCACTCAAATCAATATAATACATACAGCCAACACCCTCAGAATATTTCTCCTGCTCCTTTATAATCATTCTTTCCAGCTCTTGCTCTCCACCCCCTCCCCTTTCTCAACCTCCCATCTCAGGCACCTCTGATCAGTTCACTGTTACTATTCATTCATTTGTATCCTCTATAATTTTATATAAATGAAAGTCTATTATATGTACTTTTTTCCTGTTGATTTCCTTCACTCAGCAAAATATTTTAAGATTAATCCACATCTTTGTGTTAAGAGTTCATACCTTTGTATTGCTGACTAGCATTGCATTATATGGATATAGCACAGTTTGCTGACCCATTACCTGAATTTGAGCTGTTTCCAATTTTTTGTTATCACAAGTAAAGCTGCTAGAAACATTCATGTATAGGTATTTGCATATGCTTTTATTTCTCTTGGGTAAATACCTAGGAATGGAATAGTTGAGTATAGGAGAAGGCAATGGCAACCCACTCCAGTACTCTTGCCTGGAAAATCCCATGGACGGAGGAACCCGGTAGGCTGCAGTCCATGGGGTCGCTGGAAGTCGGACACGACTGAGCGACTTCACTTTCAGTTTTCACTCTCATGTATTGGAGAAGGAAATGGCAACCCACTCCAGTATTCTTGCCTGGAGAATCCCAGGGACGGGGGAGCCTGGTGGGCTGCCGTCTATGGGATCGCACAGAGTCGGACAGGACTGAAGCGACTTAGCAGCAGCAGCAGCATGGTATGTGTAATCGTTTTTAATAATAAAAAATGCCAAACTAAATTAATTTTTTTTTTGAAGTGATTGTTATCACCAACAGATCTGAGAATTTCGGTTAACCCACCTCCACACCAGCACACTGTATAGGCATATATTTTAGCCATTCTACTGGGAATCTAGTAGCTTATTGTGTATTAAATGTGCACTTTCCTAAATAGGTATCTTTTCTGGTGCTTATTTGCTATGTATATGTCTTATTTTTCTTGTCTTGTTCCATTGGCTAAAACCGCCTATAAACATTTTAACAGAAGCAGTGAAGTTAGGTATGCTTATCTTATTCCTAAACTGAAAAGGGAAGCCTTTAAGTTTTTCACCATTAACTATAATATTAATTGTAGATTTTTCACAGATTGGCTTATCCGTTTACCAGGTTAAGGAAGTTCCATTCTATTTCTAGTTTGCTGAGAGTTTTTATCAGGGATGTTAGATTTTGTGAAATGTTTTTTCTGCATCTATTGTGGTGATATTTCTTAAATACTTTATTATGTGGTGAATTATATCAATTTTTAATGTTAAAGTAAGCTTGCATTTGGTCATGGTGTACTATATCTCTGTATATTGTTAGATTTTAATCACTAAAATTTTGTTTATAGTTTTTGCGATTATACACAAGAGAAATTGGTATCAAAGACTGCTAACCTCACAGAATAAGTTGGGAATTACTCAACCTTCTTCAGTTTTCTGGAAAAGTTTGTGTGTAATTGGTACTATTTCTTCCTTAAATGTATGGTAGCATTCACCAGCTAGGTCATCTGGCCTGGAAGAAAGGAGGGAAAAAAGGAAGGTAGAAATCTACTAGGCTATGTTTATGTTCCATAACTCTTTGCCCTCAAGTATCTTCAGAATTTTTTGCCTGTCTGTGTTTCTATCAATGGAAAAATTCATTTGCCTTAAGAAGTTCCTGGCTTCCCACCATGGCATCCCATTATCCCTGTGGCCTCAAGTGTGTTTATCCATACCTCTCCCTCAGACCATGTTTCCTGCAAAACATAGTGTTAACCAGAGAAACCAATTATTCTAAGCCTTGAGTTACTATTTTATCATCTATAACTAATAGCACTATAAGAGATTCTTTGAAAAGTTCTTACAAGATTCCTGAGAGTAGAAACTTAAGTCGCCGTAGAAGACCATTTCTAGACACAATGAATATTTTTTTTCTTGTCATATCACATAGATGATCAGAATCTCTGCTCATGTGAAATTAACTTTGAAGTTATATACATAATCAAAACAATTTTATGATACAGTTCTGGCTTCTAATAAGGTTATTGTTTCCATATCAAATCCCAGCTCCTGCAGGAGACGCTATGTCCTCAGATGGTTATTCTCTGTTCCATATTGTCCCTTTACTTTGTACTTCTGGCAAATGATGTGTCAGAAACTCCTGGCTGCCTAATGCAATATCCATCCTTTCTTTATATCTTACTAAGAGATTCTTGATTTTGTTCATTACTACCCATGGTCTTGTTTAAACAAATAAAAATGCTTGGAATCATAGACTCTCTTACAGCTAGGAATGGTCATGTGACTCATATCTGCTCCTCCTAGGAGTATCTGGAAGCATCTTTTGTCTTGTGATACAGATGCCACTTTTCCTCCATATACCATTGTTCCCCTTTGTGCTTTCTGAAATAATAGGTGGTGACAGGAGCTATCACAGTCTCCTGGTATTCCAAAGAAAAACGACCACAGAGACCTTGACCCTGATATATTTAAGCCACTGAACCAACACAACAATGGCCTACCTCTGGCTTTTCAGGGCAGAAAAGAAGTCCAACTTAATATGTTGAAGCCACTCTTTATTCAGTTACAGCTGAATCCAGTCCTCCATATACAAATGGAGAAACAGGATGTTATCTCTGAATAATTATACAATCATTTTTATTTCTTCCACAAGAAAAACCAGCCATTTTTAGATTTTAAGAGGTACATCATTTCAGAACAATACATTTTACTCATCTTCTGGCTCACTGCATTCAACTTTTAGCCAAAATGTCAAGTATCATAGTACAAATAGTATTACATTATAATTCTTTATTTACATCTGTTTATAGACTCTAAATTATTTAAGGGCAGGACCTATGTCTTATTTATCCTTTCACCTTTAGAACCTAAAACATCTTTTGGCACCTATTAAAAGGTCAGGAAATGAGTGTTTAATTTATTTAGACTAGCAGGAGAAGAAGCTCTTTAATCCTAGGGTGGAAGCTGTTGCCACAGGATAAAAACCAGTGCTCAGGTACATGATATGACAAGCAAGCAGAAAGGAATCAGGCTATAGGGCCGGCTCTCTGCCACTAAACCAGTATCTCAGTCTTTTTGTACAGAGAACATCGTGCATCTCTACAAGGATGAAAATGCCTTCAGCATCCAGGGGGAAAAAAAAGTGCAAAAAATGAAGATGCTTTAGCAAATACTGATAGATGCTTTAGCAAATACTCCTCTATGTTCAGCATTTTCTGCCTGTAATTACTTTTCACCAAAGACAGCAATCATATTAAAAAAAAAATAGCTCTCCTACTTGCTTCACTTAAAATGGATGGTGACTTTATAAAGCACAAGTGGCAAAAAGCCAAACAACGACCTGCTTATTGAATCTTATTTTCTCCTGTGCAGATTATTCACTCATTAGTTTCCCTGGAACTGAGACATGTGGTTTTCTGTGGCCCATAGGGTCTGAGACCAACAGGAACCAGCACCAGCTCAAAATGAGTTTCTTCTCAGGCCTGCCCATGAAAGTTAGATAAGTTATTAAGGCATGAAACACCCGACTCCTGAGTATTTCACAACCGAAGTTGCCTAAGTGTGAGGAGGTTGTACTTCTGCCTAAAGCCTTGCAAGATCATTTTTAGAATGGGTATTGTTGTGATAGATGCAACTCAATGGGAATGGGCAATTTTGACATTGTAAATTACCTTGTAATTTTATATACTGGAGGCCATTCTTTCAAATTCACAGGCCTATAATCCCAAGAAAGGTCATTCTTAGTGTGGAGCCTGAAGTATTTTGAATAAAATAGGAAAGGCAGGGTTGAAAAGCCCATTTGTCCTACAAGTTGGGGGAATAAATTTATAACAAGGATTTTGTAAATGAAGGTTGAATTTGCAACCATTCATTTGAACAGGCATGCCTAGACCACCTGATAAATAATATATTTGCATTGTGCTTATGAAATATGCAAATGGAGTCCAATTTGCAAATAAATGCCTTGAAGAATTCTTTTAAAACTTCAGAGGTTACCTAATCCTAGTAGTCACCCTATTAGTATTTGTGAGGTTTTTGTTTTATTTTGTGACAGCTGCCATAAATTCAATTAAACTGTATGGCAAATGAAGTTTTGGTGGCAGTTGTTTTTTTTTTCCTTCTGAAGGAAGAAAATGATCAAGAGGTTGGCAACATGGGAAGCAATGAGCACATCTGCAAACAGGGAAATCAAACAATGCCACATCAAAATAGGAAGGAAGGAAATCCAGCCAGCTAAGCAGGTACAGCCAGATTTGGTACCCTTGTCATTCACTCCCTTTGTCAACAGGCTTTTTTTGCTATGGAAAAAAAAGTATAAGCAATTAGGAAACAGAAACAGAAAACAGAAACAGAAAGCAAATCTCAGAATCTGCAGGCTTGAAAAATACTGCAAGGGATGGTCATTCAAATTGTGTTCCAGACCATTTGGAGAGGCATGACTGAGAACACTGCCCTAAGTCAAGTTCATTAAAGCCTCCTCCAAGAAGTTTTACTTTCCATCATATAAAAAAAAAATTATCTAAGTGTATAATTTTCTGAGTTTCCACAGGGCTCAATTTAGAATTCTCTTATTCTACTTAAATATATTTATGAAATATTAAAAAACGTGTTCCAGGATCACGGAGGAGCCCCTGACAGCCACTCATAGTAGGTAAGCATGTCAACATGGGCTTCTTGTAAACTGAAGCTACAAACCATCACTGATGTATATAACAACAGCCGTAAACCTAGCATAATAGAGCATGCATGTGGAAATACACAAATAAGACACTGAATACCTCTTACAAATTAGATGCTCTAACTATTATATGTTGAGGTTTTGTTTTATGCTGGGTACCAAGGGAAGCAGGACTCAAAGAGTCCTCACAAGAGCCCCATAAATTAGATGATTACAAGCAAAGACATGAAAGCACAGAGAGGTGAAGGAGTTTGCCCAAGAGAACGTGCTAAGAAAGACAGACCTGGATTCAGAAGTCAGGCCTCCCTGCTCATCAAATCTCCATCCGGTGTCTCTGTTGTAAAAGGCAGATGGAATTTCTGTGACCTAAATTCTTGCCTACAGGTATGAGAGAAGCTTACTGGTTAAAAGGAACCTCAAAGAGGAACCTCAAGGTACTTTCGGTAAATGGAGCATCCATTAGTAATGGTCAATTAGTAAATTCAGACTTTTCTTAAAACTCTACATGCATGTTAAGTACAAAAGGTGATAGTCAAGAAGGGCATAAAAAAGGAAATGCTGTGGTTTGCTTTTGGATGATCTAAATTTTCTCCCTCTTGTGCTTCTTTTAGGTCACACAGTTCTCTCACATGGGAAGAACTCATTGGCTGGAGCCCAGGATGCGAGACGTAGTGTCTCCTGAAATCATCAGGTGCTGAGAGTCCCCAAATGACTAGACACATGTGGTTCATCTGCTGAACTAACCCCACTGAATTATACTCAGGACTATCATCATTAGGGAGAGAACTATTGAGGGAAAGGCAGCTTTGAGGGGCATGAGCTAGTCAACCTTTTGCAGTTGTGTGCAAAAAATGATGTCTGATTAATAAACAGTAGGAAGGACACAGAATGACAGGAGAGACGAAGTGAGCTGAATGTTATTGAAATTGGGCCACTTTCCCAAGCTTTACGGCTAGTGGGTTACTGTTTCTCGTTACATCATTTATTCATCCAATAAACTGTTCAACAAATATTTATTGAAAGTCAACTATGCCCAGGGTTGTGGGGATATGGAAAATAAGGCTGCTGTTCTCATGAAACTTATAGAGATGGGAAGACAGAAAATAAAAAATAGTAGTCAATCCTAAAGGGGCTCAACCCTGAATACTCATTGGAAGGACTGATGCTGAAGCTGAAGTTTCAGTACTTTGGCCACCTGATGCGAATAGCCAACTCGTTGGAAAAGACCCTGATGCTGGGAAAGATTGAAGGCAAAAGGAGAAGAGGGCAGCAGAGGATGAGATGTGTGGATGGCATCACCAATTCAATGGACAAGAATTTGGAGAAACTCCAGGAGATAGTGAAGGACAGGGAGGCCTGGCATGCTGCAGTCCATGGGGTCACATCGAGTCAAAGGTGACTTAGCAACTGAACAACAACAACAACAAGTTCTATGAAGCACAAAGAAGCTGGTTAAAGGGCATAAAAATCTACAAGGGGCACTAGTTTACATAAGAAGGTCAGATAAGTCCCTTGAACAAAGTAACATTAGAACACAGATCAAAATGAGTGAGTGAACCAGATAGCAAGGAGAAGTCATTCCAGGGAGAGAGAACAGCCTTTGCAAAATCCCTAGAGTTAGTAAGTGCTTTGTGTTCTGGGAACACTATGGAAATTAGTGTAGCTGCCAAAGAAGGGGAAGGAGGGGAGCAGAAGGTAACAGGGGCAAAGAGGGTGTGGCAGCAGGCAGATCATTAGGGTGAACACTTAGGACACTCCAAGGACTTTTACCTTAGACCCTGAACAAAAAAATTTACTGGAGAACGTGGCTGTGGTACAGAAAGAAACAAGAGTAAAAACAAATTAAAAAAAAAAAAGAATTCTGTTAGGCTAATGGAGTAACCAAGCAAGAAATAGACTAGAATGGTAGCAGTGCAGGTATTGAGGAGTGTCGAATGTTGGATATGCAAGACAGACAGATGTGAAGGGTGATGCCAAAATGAACTTGGCCCAAATGACTGGGAAAATGGGGTCGTCATAAGCTGAGATGGGGATGAGCAGACTAGGAGGTGCTGTGTCTATGTTATGCTCAGATACCCGTTACATATTAAGTAGGCATTACATACCATCACCTTCCTTCACTATGTCTCCTTACTCTGTGCCAAAGCTACCTTATTTAATATGATGTGTGAATTGGACTGGACTTCCCAGGTGATGCTAGTGGTAAGCAACCCGCCTGCCAATACAGGAGACATAAGAGAAGCAGGTTCAATCCCTGGGTAGGGAAGATCCCCTGGAGAAGGGAATGGCTACCTACTCCAGGCTTCCCTGGTAGCTCAGGCAGTAAAGAATCTGCCAACAATGCAGGAGACCTGGGTTCAGTTGCTGGGTAGGGAAGATTACCTGGAGAAGGGAATGGCAACCCACTCCAGTATTCTTGCCTGGAGAATCCCATGGACAGAGGAGCCTGATGGGCTACAGTCCATAGGGTCACAAAGAGTCAGATACAACTAAAGCAACTTAACATGCACACACATATGAAGTGGACTGACATCCATCATCTTCCCTGGAGTGCAGTCCCCTGAAAGCAGTGACTAGGTCTAACTCTCTCCACTGTACACCTAGCGCAGTGCCTGGCTTGTAGTCAGCACTCAGTTACCAGCGAATGAGTGAATGAAAAAAAATGCAAAGGAGTGATTACTCCTAATGACTCCCTGTGGTGGGAACTGGGCCAACCACAATCTGCTTCCATAGCTTGCCTGGACCAGGTCAGAGAGCAGAGCCACATCAGTGGAATGACCTGCACAGAGGCCACTGGAGTTGGCATCTTCTCTTTCCCTTTAATTCAGGTCATACCTCCAATTTAATTCAAGGGTATTAAATGCTGACGTTATTTTAGAATTAAAAAATTTACCTGTCTCCTGAGAAATCTGTATGCAGGTCAAGAAACAACAATTAGAACCTGACATGGAACAATGGACTGGTTCCAAATTGGGAAAGGAGTACATCAGGGCTGTATAATGTCACCCTGCTTATTTGACTTATATACAGAGTAAATCATGCGAAATGCCAGGCTGGATGAACCACAAGCTGGAATCAAGATTGCTGGGAGAAATATTATTAACCTCAGATATGCAGATGACACCATCCTTATGGCAGAAAGTAAAGAAGAACTACAGAGCCTCTTGATAAAAGTGAAAGAGGAGAGAGAAAGTAGGCTTAAAACTCAACATTCAGAAAACTAAAACCAAGGCATCTGGTCCCATTACTTCATGGCAAATAGATGGGGAAAAAATGGAAACAGTGAGAGACTTTATTTTGGGGGACTCCAAAATCACTGCAGATGGTGACTGCAGCCATGAAATTAAAAGACACTTGCTTCTTGGAAGAAAAGCCATGACCAACCTAGACAGCATATTAAAAAGCAGAGACATTACCTTGCCAACAAAGGTCTGTTTAATCAAAGCTATGGTTTTTCCAGTAGTCAAGTATGGATGTGAGAGTTGGACTATAAAAAAAGCTGAGTGCCAAAAAATTGATGCTTTTGAACTGCGGTGTTGGAGGAGACTCGAGAGTCCCTTTGGACTGCAATGAGATCCAACCAGTCAATCCTAAAGGAAATCAATCCTGAATATTCATTGGAAGGACTGATGCTGAAGCTGAAACTCCAATACTTTGTCCACCTGATATGAAGAACTGACTCATTTGAAAAGACCCTGATGCTGGGAAAGATTGAAGGCATGAGAAGGGAACAAGAGAGGATAAGACGGTTGGATGGCATTGCCGACGCTATGGACATGAGTTTGAGCAAGCTCCAGGAGTGGGTGTTGGACGGCGAAGCCTGGTGTGCTGCAGTCCATGGTGTTGCAAAGAGTCAGACATTACTGAGCGACTGAACTGCCAAATAAAATGTATTTATTGCTTATATGTGGAATCTAGGAATATAAATGAGCTTATTTATAAAACAGAAATAGACTCATAGACATACAAAAGCAAACATATGGTGACCAAAGTGAAAAGAGAGGCAAGAGATAAATTGTGAGTTTAGGATTAACAGATACCAACTACTATATATGAAACAGATAAAGAACAAGGTCCTACTGTATAGCACAGGGGACTATTCAGTCACTAAGTCATGTCTGACTCTTCGCAACCCCCATGGAGCCCACCAGGCTCCTCTGTCCACAGAATTTCCATGCAAGAATTCTCCAGGCAAGAATGCTAGAGTGGGTTGCCATTTCTTTCTCCAGAGTATCTCTCCAACTCAGGGGTTGAACCTGCCTCTCCTGTATTGGCAGGAGGATGCTTTACCATTAAGCCACCAGGGAAACCCATATATTTATACGCACACATACATACACATATACAGGGCTTCCCTCATAGCTCAGTCAGTAAAGAATCTGTCTGCAATGCAAGAGACCTGTGTTTGATCCCTGGGTTGGGAAGATCCCCTGGAGAAGGAAATGGCTGCCCACTCCAGTATTCTTGACTGGAGAATCCCATGGATAGAGGAGCCTGGCAGGTTACAGTCCATGGGGTCACAAGAGTTGGACCTGACTTATCAACTAAACCACCACTACCACATATACATACATATAACTGAATCATGTTTCTATACACCTAAAACTAACAACACTGTAAATCAACTATCTTTCAATAAAGAATAGCTATCATGAAAAAAACTACAAAGAATAAATGCTGGAGAGGATGTGGAGAAAGGGAACCCTATTGCACTGCTGGTAGGAATGTAATTTGTTTTAGCCACTATAGAGAACAGTATGGAGATTCCTTAACAAACTAGAACTAAAACTACCATATGACCCAGCAAAGAGTAGGACATGATTTAGCAACTGAACAATACCACCACCACCAGCAATCCCACCACTGGGCATATACCCTGAGAAAACCACCATTCAAAAAGAGACATGTACCCCAATATTCACTGCAGCACTATTTACAATAGCCAGGACATGGAAGCAACCTAGATGTCCATCAACAGAAGAACAGATAAAGAAGTTCTGGTACATATATACAATGGAATATTGTCGTTGTTGTTTAGTTGCTAAGTTGTATATGACTCTTTGCTACCCCATGGACTATAGCCTGTCAGGCTCCTCTGTCCATGTGATTTCCCAGGCAAGAATACTAGAGTGGGTTGCCATTTCCTTCTTCAGACAATCTTCCTGAACCAGGGACTGAACCCACATCTCCTGCATTGGAAGGCAGATTCTTTACCACTGAGTTAACAGGGAAGCCCGCAGTGGAATATTACTTAGCCATAAAAAGGTACAAGCTTGAAACAGTTGTAGTGAAATGGATGAACTTAAGAGCCTGTTATACAGAGTGAAATAAGTCAGAAAGAGAAAAACAAATACTGTGTATTAATGCATATATATGGAATCTAGAAAAATAGTCCTGGTGAACCTATTTATAGAAAAGAAATGGAGATGCAAATGTAGAGAATAGACTGGTGGACACAGTTGGAAGAAGGAAGGGTAGGACAAATTGAGAAAGTAGCACTGACCTATATACACTATCACGTGTAAAATAGATAACTAGCTGGAAGCTGATATATAACACAGAGAGCCCAGCCTGGTGCTCTGTGACAACCTATATGGGGAGAATGGGGTGGGAAGGGAGGCTCAAGAAGGAAAGAACATATATATATATATATATATATATATAATTATGACTTGCATTGATGTATGGCAGAGACCACCGCAACACTGTAAAACAATTATCCTCCAAGAAAAAAAATTGTTTAAAAAGACATTATATATATATATATGTATTCACAAAATAAATATTGTAGATTTATTTTCTTGATTATAAATGGCAATATGGCTGCCTAATTTTAAGTTTTCCATCCATGGTAATTGGAAATTTTATTCTAGGATTCCTCCGTGGTCTTACTCAACCCACCAGAACATCCTACTCATACAATCTGTACCTCCAACATCACTCTGAAACTCCTATCCTCATATTGCCTTTATCTTCAGAGAGAATGCCATAGCCTACACTTTAGTACCAGAAAGACCCTACAATCCACTCCTCAAGGCATAAGGAGATCTTTGTGCTTAAAATTCCACTACTAAGAGGCATTTCTCTGCACTGACATTTCCTTTCAGGAATCCTTCAATAGGATACATCAAGAAATGAAGTCATTATTTTTTATTAATATTTTATCAGAGTAGAATGATCTCTGTGTGATTCACTGCACTCCACAGGGGATGGGTCACATAAGAGCATTTAAGATAGAAATTTGGAGAGACCTTACCATATTTGCAATTGGCTGCTCAGCCAATATAAGATTCAGGTATTAGGCAGTAAAGAGTGTGAGTGCTGGTGTTTTAAAAAGCCTCCATTCTGCTAGACAGAGGCAAAAGCACAAGGAGCAAAGCCGTATCTATGGTGGACACATTGGTCAACCATTGTCCAGGCTTTATCTTGGACAATGAAAAAATGGTTCCTCAGTCAAACAGATTAGAGATATGCTGCTTATCATTTCCCGGTCTTGGATATTTACAGTGGGCATTAGCAAGTCAGATGTTGGGAGAAGTCTTAAATTTTATACATCTTTTCAACCTTCTTTAACATAGCATTTTTGCAAGCATACGTTATAGTTGCTCAATGTCTTGAGAAATAGCATATTCTGTTTATAAGAGAAAGAGCTCATTTGCTTTACCTGGAAGTTGATCGTAAGAAAGAAGGGAGGCTGTCTAATATACTGAAAAGCACAGTCTTTGACTGGGTTCAGAGACTCTGATTTAAATCCTCCGCTAACCTATTTACTGACTTTGTGGCCTCAGTTGAGTTATTTAACCTCTCTACGCCTTTGTAAACTGAAAATCTAATCTGTTTTTACTTCTAAGCATTTATTTTTTATTTATCTTAAAAATTTTTATTAGAGACTAGTTGATTTACAATGTTAATTTCAGGTGTAGGACATAGTGATGTAGTTGTACATGTACATATATTCATTTGTTTTCAGGATTCCTTTCCTATATTGGTTATTACAGAATATCTAGGCATTTTATTTCTTATGCATGTAAAATATCTTGATGCAAAATAAAGAATACCCAGGCTTTTATAATCTTGTTTTTGTCCTCTCCAGAACTCTACTTCCATCTCTGGTTAGCACCTCTGGGTTACAGCAGCCAGGAGCTGTGGCTAAGAGCAAGGGTTCTGGATTAAAACTCAGTTCAGATCCTGATTCTGCTATTGACTAGCTGTGTGGTCTTGGGCAAGTTACTTGACCTCTCTGGGCCTCAGCTTATTTGTGAAACAGAGCTGTTGGAAGGATCAAAATAATATGGTTTATTTTACACTCTACATAGAGTGTCCAGCCAAGGGCCCAGCTCAGAGTAAAGGGCCCAGTAAATAGCTGTTACAAGGGTTCTGGTTGTTATTTCCTGTCTCTGCACTTTTCATCTCTGGCTTAGCTATGATCTCTCTCCTTAACCCCATTGCTAAGAGTGCTCCTTGCTGGTAGTTGACACTCCTGACAATGGGGTCTTCCAAATAGTACCCCCACTCTCCTTCCCAAAATCTAGCTTCCTCCCTGGGGCAACTGTTGCTTATAATTTACTTCCAGATCCCCAGCCCAGCTGCAGGGAAGGAGAACAGACAATGATTTCTCTTCCCACAGCCTCCCACGCATTAGCTTTCCCTGCATGTCTGACGTTTGACTTCTAACTCCCCTCAGGCTGCGATTACTCAGACAAAGTGAAGTGGACAGATGGAACAATTATTTGGAAAGCTCAGCCAATGGAAAACAAAACAAAAAGACAAGCGAAGAAAACCCTACACTGAGCCTTGCGGTTGAGGGAAAAGAGTTTATTGGTTTAAATTATTCTTATTGCCTGCTGGCAGCGACTGCATTTTCCAGATAATTGCTCAGTGCTCCCATTAGTTCGCCCATGCAGAGAAATGATACCTTCTTGGATATTGGCACTACAGGTAGCCTTCCCTAGCAGGAAGAGATGTGTTTGGGCAAAGAGCGTCTATACAGCAAATTTTTGTTAGCTGACTCCAATCAGTTCACTGGTTTCCATGATAACCAAGAGGTGTTGCAGCAATGGGGGGAAAAGGGTCTCTGGATGTGATAAGAAATAACACTTTAAAATGAAGCATACTTTTAAAATCACGTATTTGAAAAATTTCTGAAAAAACACTAATTCATGTTTTACAGATATTTAGCCAAACTACCTGTGTTGAATTCCAGGCTCTGCCATACATGTGTGACTTAGTAGAAATTAACTTTGTCTCTGAGTCTCAGTTTCCTGGTCTCCCTGCTGAAAATGACAGCTCACTCATAGAGTGATGAGGATCAAAGAGTCATGAAGAAGAGATGATCATACTAAGGGAAGTAAGTCAGACACAGAAAAACAAATATGATATGTGATCACTTATACATGGAGTCTGAAAAAATGATACAAATTAACTTATACGCAAACAGAAATAGACTCAAAGGCATAGAAAACAAATTTATGGTTACCAAAAGGAAAAGGGTAGGGGTGAGAGTGGATACATTGAGAATTTGGGATTAACACATGCACACTACTATATATAAAATAAACAACAAGGACCTACTACTATATAGCACAAGGAACTATACTCAATATTGTGTAATGACCTATAAAAGAATCTAAAGAGGAACATATATATATATATATATATATATATATATATACACACATATATATGTATCAGTTCAGTTCAGTCGCTCAGTCGTGTCTGACTCTTTGCGACCTCATGGACTACAGCACACCAGGCTTCCTTGTCCATCACCAATTCCCAGAGCTTGTTCAAACTCATGTCCATCGAGTTGGTGATGCCATCCAACCATCTCATCATATGTATTTTATATACACACATATATATATAAAACAACTGAATCACTTTGCTTTACACCTGAAATATTTAAAGCAACTACACTTCAATTAAAAAAAAAAGGGTAGTGTATACATAGGACTTAGCCTGGTGCCTGTCACATAGTAAATTCCCAATAAATAGTGATTTATTATGCTATCATAAAGTTATATAATAAATGAATGTTATTAATGAATTACTAACAAATCAACCTGCTTCTGGTTATAAAAGCTAAAGTTGCAAAGGCCCAAACTCCAGATGATGGCAGCTCAGGGCTTCTCGTTCTGTGGGTTTTGAGCTTTTATTTTTCTGGCTCAATCCACAGATTTCTTCAATTTCAAAATCTCTGCTGTACATTTCTGCTCACTGAGCGGTATACCTGTACACCTTTAAATACAGCTACACACAGGAGACTGTCACGTAGTCTTTGGGACCCATTACACAAAATACAGTAAGAATCTAGTTCCATTCCTGCCAACAGGGAGTGTAGGTAGCTGGGGAGGCCACACACCCCCATCAGACTTCTACAGTGGAAACAGACAGCCGTCTGGGCGGGAGAGCAGGGAGCCCACTCTGCCCTTTCTTTCCTGGATGTCATCCTGCCTGAGTTCAGGGGGACATCATGTACAACCCAAGGTCATGCCAATTGTGCTTCAGATCTTCTGCTCTTCTAGAACAGAAGTCAAAGCAAATTTGGAAAGCGCAGAGTCTAAGATTTTCTCATCTGTGTGATGGGGTCAGCCAAAGAGGTCAAAGACCTTTCCTGAACGATAATAAAAAATATTAATAACTTCCACATACTGAGTGCTTAATATATCAGGCACCATGCTGGATGTTTTACAGAAATTATCTTATTTAATTCCTACACTCACCCTCTCAGAGGGGAATCATTATTAAGCTCTCAGGGTTCTCCAGAGAAATTGAACCGAAAGGACATACAGAGATGTAGATAAGAGGAGATTTATTATAGGAATTGGTTCACGTGGTTATGGAGGCCGACAAATCCCACAATCTGCTGTTTGCAAGGGTGAAACTCAGGAAAGCTGGTGATGTAATTCAGTCAGAAGGTTTGAGAATCAAGGGGTCCATTGGTTAAGTAACAGTATGAATCTGAAGGCCCAAGGACAAGGGGCATTGATGTCTGAGGGTAGGTGAAGTTGGATGTCTCAGTTCAAGCAGATAAAGCAAACTGGCCCCTCCTCTGCCTTTTCATTTTACCCAGGCCCTCAGCAGACTGGATGATGCCCACCGGACTGGAAAGGGTGATCTTCCTCACACAGTCCACTGGTTCAAATGGACTCTCTTTCAGAGCCACCCTCTTAGCACTCAGAAATAATGTTTACCAGCAATCCAGGCAACCACTTAGCCCAGCCAAGCTGACTCAAAATTGTCATGTAAGTCCACTCTGCAGTTGAGGAAGCAGGCGCAAAGAGGTTAAGTGACTTGACCAGATTATACAACTTCTAGCTGATAGTTTGCTGATTCCAAAACCAGAAACCTTAATGGACTGCTCTGTTATCTTCTGCAAGAGTCCATTTCAATCTGGGAAAAAGCAGAAGTACCTGTTTTCCTGCAAAATACTTCGGTCTTGATGACAGCTCTACATGACAGCTTGTAATGAAACCCAGACTTGAATTCCAGGTCTGTCCTGAATAACAGTGACAAAGATAATTGATACTGATTCAACAGAGATAATAACAACCACTATAATTTAGTGGACAAATACTATATGTCAGCTATGAGTCTCTTGAAGTTCTTGAAAATTAACATAACAATCTCTCATAGAAACCACAGCTCTGGTGTCTAACTTTGCATTTACTAGCTGTGGGATTTTCAATAAGGCGTTTAGTCCCTCTCTCCCTAATTTTGCTCACTTTAAAAATAAAATTTTCTATGAAAATTAATGTACAGTGAACATTTACACAGTACTCAGAAGGTGGCAGGCCCCAATATGTATTAGCAGTACTTTTGTCCCATTTCTACGGATGAAAAAACTAAGTCTTACAGAGAAATGGATTAACAGCCTGAGGCCACAAGGCTGGCAGTGTCTGTACTCTGGGTCAGCTTCCCTCCAAAGCCTGACAACGCTTTCCACCTGATCAGTGACTTTCATAACTGGTCACATATCAGAAGCAACTGGGTAACTTGTTTACACTCTAGGGTCTTTGTCCCCATCCCCAAACTGGGCTGTCGCAGGGCCAGATTGGCAGCCGCTGCTCCAGCTCATGCATCACCTCATTCCCCAGGTCCCCTCCCCACCCTCCTGTGGGAGGGAACACATCTGTCGTCAGTGACTGCAGAGAACCCTCCTATCTTAGTTAAGCTGGGCTGCCATAACAAAATACCATAGACTGAGCAGCTTAAGCTACAGGAATGTACACTTCATAATTCTGGAGGCTAGAAGTCCAAGATCAAGAGGCCAGCATGATTGGATTCTGGTGAGAGCCCTTTTCCTGGCTTGTAGATGGCCACTTTCTGGTTGTGTCTTCATGTGATGGGGAGAATGTGCAAGCTCTGTGGTATCTCTTCTTACAAGGGCACTAACCCCATCACAAGGGCCTCACCTTAATGACCTTCTCAAAACCTAATTACCTGTCAAGGGCCCCATCTCCAAATACATCACAACAGATGAAATTGGATGGGAGGGCAGGGAACCATCATTCAGTCTACAGCACCTTCCTGATTAGTTTAAGATATTGGCACTTTCTATTCTACTTCATCAGCAATAGTCTTTTAAAAGAATTAAAAGATGCTGGCTGAGCACTTGTTTGCTGGGCATGGTACCCAAAGGACTATTTATTTATTTATTCATTATTTATACTTGGTCTGCTTTCAAAAAAAAATATGCCTTCTGGAAATTTAAGACTGTCACAGGAAACACTGACAAGGACACATCACTCCACAGGCTAAAAAAAACAGGGCCACCTTCCCAATGATTGTTTACGCTGCCCCAGTTGTTACAATTGTTCACACAACTGTGGTACCTGCCCTGGTGGTTCTAGCTTTCATTCCTCAGTCTCTCTCTCTTCCCCGCCCTCCCAGATTGTGTTGCTGGGGACAGCGACTGAGTCATCAGTTGGCTCTGGCCTTCAGGCACTTAAGCAGAAGCAAAAGGCACCATCTTTGCCTTAAGTGATGAGCTGAAAGATTCACATCTCCATGTTCTTGCAATTAAAAACATAATGATGATGATAGCAACTAATTTTCATTAATGACTTACTATGTGCTAAGCATGATTTCATTGAGTCCTCACGGCAATCCTAAGTGATAGGTACTGGTATCCCCCATTCTGAAGAAATGGAAACTGAGGCTTAGGGAAGCTGAGTATGTTGCTCAAGGTCATCCCAGGCCCATAAATTGGGGAGCCAAACAGTCATGCACTTTCCTGCCTCAGCTTCTGCTCAGAGTATTTGGATCTCCTGAAATGTTGTGTTCTGTTGAATTCCTCTAACACCTTGTCTGTGAAACAGAGTGTCTCACTGGCTAAGTTTTCCCCATCCTGGAGGTGGTGCAGATGCATAAGAGGTAAACAGGGTATGTCAGTCAAAATGAAAACCCCACCATCCTCAGTCTATAGTGAAACAGATCCCCAGACCAAGGTCTCATTGCTGTGCTGTGCTAAGTCACCAATCGTGTCCAACTCTTTGCAACCCCATGGACTGTAGACCACCAGGCTCTTCTGTCCATGGGATTCTCCAGGCAAGAATACTGCCATTGTCTCCTCCAGGCAAGGTCTCATTACTGACAGGATTAAGACTGATTTCAAGAGACAACCACTGAAAAGGCTGGGCAATTTCAAATTCAATTTATTAATAATAAACTTGCTCTGATTTTCCTTGTCACATGCTAGAATTGACTGAACTCAGAACTTAAAAAACACATTGAAATTAGAAAAGCTCAATAAGCAGGAGATCTAAAATAAAGTCCAAAAGATGGAAGTCAATTATATTATATAAACATGGTTTAGCAAGAGATGTTTTCTAAACACCACTTCCCTGCTCAATGTTTATTTACCAAGTAAAAAGCATAAACTGCACTCTAGTAAGCCTTCACATTTAGAGGGGGAAAAAAAATGAACTGTTTCTCTGGCTTTTGTACCCAAACTTCATTTACATAAAAAATTCTCATGTAGTATTAAATGCGTGTAGTAAGATGAAGGAATTAAGGCTGAAAAAAAACCCATTCCCCAAAGAAGATGGCCCTGCTTGTCACTAGCATATTTCCATCTGCAGGACCTACTGCCAGTGGCCCTAGGACCTTGACTGGTGGCTGGTCTAGTAGCTGCTTCAGATGTGCATTTAGAAGACATTTCAGCTGGTTTGAAGTTGAGGCCTGAAATATTCTATGCATCTTTATCAGTATCAATACACATACTGGACATTCACTCTTTAGGATCAGAAATGGGAATGAATAACTAGCAGTTAAATACACAAGTTCTGAGATTAAATAGATGTGGACTTAAATTTGGGCTCTGTGACCTTGACTTTAAGTCTTGGTTCCATATATAGAATAAACATAATGATGATAGCTTCATCCTAGGTTTGTTGTGGGGCTTCCCTGTTGGCTCAGACGATAAAGAATCCACCTGCAATGCAGGAGACCTGGGTGCGATCCCTGGATTGGAAAGATCCCCTGGAGAAGGGAATGGCAACCCACTCCAGTATTCTAGTCTGGAGAATACCATGGACAGAGAAGCCTGGCAGGCCACAATCCATGGGGCTGCAAAGAGTCAGACACGACTGAGCGACTTTCACTCACTCACTCACTCAGGTTTGTTGTGAGGATTATGTAAGGACACACACACACATATATATCATGTAGCAAAGAAACAAGATAGTGAAAAACTGAATAAGAACTAATACTATTATTTCTACCACCACTATCACCACATTACCACTACCATTATTAGTACTACTATTACCATTATTTTGCCAACAAAGATCCATATAGTCAAAGCTATGGTTTTTCCAGTAGTCATGTATGGATGTGAGAGTTGGACCATAAAGAAAGTTGAGCACCAAAGAAATGATGCTTTTGAATGGTGGTGTTGGAGAAGACTCTTGAGAGTCCCTTGGACTGCAAGGAGATCCAACCAGTTCATCCTCAAGGAAATCAGTCCTGAATATTCATTGGAAGGACTGATGCTGAAGCTGAAACTCCAATACTTTGGCCACCTGATATGAAGAACTGACTCATTTGCAAAGAACCTGATGCTGGGAAAGATCGAAGGTGGGAGGAGAAGGGGATAACAGAGGATGAGACAGTTGGATGGCATCATCAACTTGATGGACATGAGTTTGAGCAAGCTCTAGGAGATGGTGATGGACAGGGAAGCCTGGTGTGCTGCAGTCCATGGGGTCACACATAGTTGGACATGACTGAGTGACTGATCAATAATTACCATTACTCTTCCTCCTCCTCCTCCAACTACCATACTTCTACTACTGCTATCAAAACTATTCTATTACTACAACTACAGTATTTCAATAAATTTTAAAAATGTTTTTACTGTCCACTCTTCCTCTTTCTTGTGTTCTTTAACTCCTTCTATTTATAATGAGAATGAAACCATTTTTCCTGCCAAATGAGTAGCTTGAGAATTGGAACATTAATTTATTTGAACATATGTGTGTCAATGTTGCTCTGAAGAAAAGGTCCCAGTATGTTCTGCTAACATACGTCATGACAAAATCAAGTATGGGTTATACATAAATTCACATTTCAGCTCACGTCTCACCTCCTTCCAAAAGTCTTTTACTCACACTGATGTCTCCTTTCTCTGAAACAGTCGTTGTGTTCTCAAATACTTTCATCATTGTAAGACTTATCTCCTCACTTAATAAGCTCCCTGAAGTCAGTGTTCAGTACCATAAGCATGATAGGCATTCCAAAAATACTAATATATGAAAATGATATTGAATAAACCAAGATTCTGTATTAAACGTATTTAATTGTTCATGTAGCCCAGAGTCCAGAGTCAGGTCAAGTACAGCTGGATCCAGGGGCTCAAAAGATACCACCAGTCCAGTCTCTCTGGACCTCTCAGATCTACTTCCATCTGTACTGTTTTGTTGGAGGCTTACCCGCAGTGCTGGCAATGCCATGCTCACACCCTTACAGTAGCAAGCCCAAAGGAATATAGCCTGCCTTTCTCCAGCCACTCCTATGTACATCCCAGGAAATGGGACTCTGCATTGGACTGGCTTCGGTTACATGTACACCTTGGAGCTGCAGATATGTAGTTTGCCCCATCCAAGCACCTAAGCCAATGGGATAGAAGAAAAAGTTTCCCCAAAAGAAATTTTTGAATAAGAGGAATGAGCTTTGGATGGGGAGAAGCCTTCATAAAGATCTAACTTGTCTTTTGTAACTACCTTAGCTCTAAATACAGTAAAAAGCCATAGTAGATACTCAAAATAAGTTTTAAGATCGATGGATATTTATGCATTAGGCTTCCAACCTAAATCCTAATCTGCTTTTCCTTCTGCCTGTGGATACTTTGTGACCAGATTATTAAAATGTGGAAATGTTTCACTCAAAATCAACATCCTTACAAAGTTTAGATTAATTCAGAGGTGGCAGGTGTCTCCTTAGAACATTACTCCTTTCTCCCATGCCCTGGGCAGAAGTAATCCTTCTGTCCCCTGAACTTCAGTTTTACTTAGCCCACTTACCTGCTACGGCACTTGCCATATGTTTTCTTTGTTCTTACGTATATTAATCAAGAATCTGTTTAAATGCTAGCAATCCTCTCCACAAAAAGCTTCAGAAAGGGAAAAAAATGGATTATTGGCTCACAAAACTGAACAGTTTAGGGATAGTTCTTTTATAGAAATCATTTGATTCAAGATTCATATAATATCACCAGGATGGAATTTTACTTTGTTTTTTGATCTCATCTTTAATATTTACTCCATTCTCAGTCCCACTGCTTGCAGTATGGCTGCCACAGCTCCAGCCTTTGTCTCTTGTCTACTTCTAATGGAAAGAGAAAGAAGTTCTTTCTTAAAACTCCCATGATAATGCCATTGCTTCTCATGGGCATTAAATGGGGCTTATGCCTATTACTGAATCAATCACTGCCTGAAGCAAACTGGTTTAGATCTAGATCACATGCTCCATGCCTTGGCTCGGTGCTAAGTAGAAACCAAGTCTAACAATGGGGGAGGAATCATTCTCAAAGCAATATTCAAATTGGGATCAGAAGGAAACTGTTTACAGGAGCCATGTGACACCTGAATTTTCCTTTAGATTATGTATTTATTTATTCTCTTGGCCATAATGCCCAGTACATTGAATGACAGAGTGATTAACAAATATTTCCTATAGGGAGGGAGGAAGAAAAGATAGGATAAACCACTGATTAGACATTTCTAACATTTTCACAGTGTTTTGGACAATACTGTCTTTCTTGGGAATGCATGTTTGACATGCGACTTGAAATGTGGGAATACAAAGTTATTCATCAGTTTGATTAGCTCCAGCTTGTGCCAACTAAAAGCTTTGCATAAGCATTAGCTGTTTACTCCCTTATTTGAAATATTTCTTGGTAATGAAGTGAAAGTCGTTCAGTTGTGTCCAACTCTTTGCAACCCCATGGACAGTATAGTCCATGGAATTCTCCAGGCCAGAATACTGGAGTGGTTAGCCTTTCCCTTCTCCAGGGACGCTTCCCAACCCAGGGATCGAACAAAGGTCTCTCACATTGCAGGTGGATTCTTTACCAGCTAAGCCACAAGGGAAGCCTATTTCTTGGTAATAACACTAGATAAAAAAATAATTCATGTCTTCATGAGGCTAAATTCTTACCTTTCGTTCCCTGAAACTTCCTATTGTGCTCTGGAGTCATATGATGGAACTACTGCCACTTACAAAATTGGTTGGAAAACTGATTTAGCAGAGTCTGCCTTGGTGAAGTAGTTTACCTTGCTTTTTGAGCAACTCTTCACTTTTGGCCCAGTAAGGGTTCAATAATAATGATTTCTTTGCAAAGGGGTCAATTATAGGATGAAAATAGAAACTAAAGCAGTTTCAGTGTTGCTTCCTCAAAGTAGATTCCATTGGTACAAGATGGGGACATTTCCTTTTTTCACCTTCCCTCAGTGACCAGCCTCTCTGAGCACAAACATGGGAATTGGAAATTACAAATTCAGAATCATTGATTTTCTTGTGCCCCTGTTGAAGCCACTTAATTCTCTTGGCCCTTGCCCACACTGCTCATCTCTTCCATTAGCTAAAACGGAGAGAAGAGTTTCAGTTCAGTTCAGTCACTCAGTCGTATTCGACCCCATGGACTGTAACACACGAGACTTCCCTGTCCATCACCAACCCCCGGAGCTTACACAAACTCATATCTATTGAGTCAGTGATGCCATCCAACCATCTCATCCTCTGTCATCCCCTTCTCCTCCCACCGTCAATCTTTCCCAGCATCAGGGTCTTTTACAAAGAGTCAGCTCTTCGCATCAGGTGGCCAAAGTATTGGAGTTTCAGCTTCAACATCAGTCCTTCCAATGAACATTCAGGACTGATTTCATTTAGGATGGACTGACTGGATCTCCCTGTAGTCCAAGGGACTCTCAAGAGTCTTCTCCAATACCACAGTTCAAAAGCATCAATTCTTCTGTGCTCAGCTTTCTTTATAGTCCAACTTTCACATCCATAGATGACTCCTGGAAAAACCATAGCCTTGACTAGACAGAACTTTGTTGGCAAAGTAATGTCTCTGCTTTTTAATATGCTGTCTAGGTTGGTCATAACTTTTCTTCCAAAGAGTAAGCATCTTTTTATTTCATGGCTGCAATCACCATCTGCAGTGATTTTGGAGCCCAGAAAAATAAAGTCTGCCACTGTTTCCACTGTTTCTCCATCTATTAGCCATGAAATGATGGGACCAGATGCCATGATCTTGGTTTTCTGAATGCTGAGCTTTAAGCCAACTTTTTCACTCTCCTTTTTTACTTTCATCCAGAGGCTCTTTAGTTCTTCTTCACATTCTGCCATAAGGGTGGTGTCATCTGCATATCTGAGGTTATTGATATCTCTCCCGGCAATCTTGATTCCAGCTTGTGCTTCCTCCAGCCCAATGTTTCTCATGTAAGTTAAATAAGCAGGGTGACAATATACAGCCTTGACGTACTCCTTTTCCTATTTGGAACCAGTCTGTTGTTCCATGTCCAGTTCTAACTGTTGCTTCTTGATCTCATACAGGTTTCTCAAGAGGCAGGTCAGGTGGTCTGGTATTCCCATCTCTTGAAGAATTTTCCACAGTTTATTGTGATCCACACAGTCAAAGGCTTTGGCATAGTCAATAAAGCAGAAATAGATGTTTTTCTGGAACTCTCTTGCTTTTTCAATGATCCAATGGATGCTGGCAATTTGATCTCTGGTTCCTCTGCCTTTTCTAAAACCAGCTTGAACATCTGGAAGTTCACGGTTCACGTGTTATTGAAGCCTGGCTTGGAGAATTTTGAGCATTACTTTACTAGTGTGTGAGAAGAGTGCAATTGTGTGGTAGTTTGAGCATTCTTTGGAATTGCCTTTCTTTGGGATTGGAATGAAAACTGACCTTTTCCAGTCCTGTGGCCACTGCTGAGTTTTCCCAATATGCTGGCATATTGAGTGCAGCACTTTCACAGCATCATCTTTTAGGATTTGAAACAGTTCAACTGGAATTCCATCACCTCCACTAGCTTTGTTCGTAGTGATGCTTTCTAAGGCCCACTTGACTTCCCATTCCAGGATGTCTGGCTCTAGGTGAGTGATCACACCATCGTGATTATCTGGGTCATGAAGATCTTTTTGGTATAGTTCTTCTGTGTATTCTTGCCACCTTTTCTTAATATCTTCTGCTTCTCTTAGTTCCATACAATTTCTGTCCTTTATTGAGCCCATCTTTGCATGAAATATTCCCTTGGCATCTCTAATTTTCTTCAACAGATCTCTAGTCTTTTCCATTCTATTGTTTTCCTCTATTTCTTTGCACTGATCACTGAGGAAACCTTTCATGGAATAGTACTTAGCACCAAAAAGGAAGAACTATTTGTATGTGCAATACTTGGATAAAACACAAGAAAATGATGCTGAATAACAAAAACCAATCTTAAAAGACTACATATTGTATATATTTACAGAGCATTCTTGGAATGATAAAATTATATAGAGATGGAAAACACAGCAGAGATTGCCAGGAGAAGTGGGGCAAAGAGGTGTCTGTGCCTGCAAAAGGGTGGCATGAGGGATTTTTGTGATGGAACTGCTCAGAACCTTGACTGGGGTGGTGGTTACATGAAAGTAAACATGTTATAAAGCTGCACAGAACTAAGTACACACACACATGCATATAAAACCTAAATAATATCAGTGGATTGCATCAATATCAGCTTCTCGGTTGTGATATTGGACTGCAGATGTGCAAGATATGGCCCTTGGGGGAACTGAGTGAAGGATGTACAGGATCTTGCTGTATTATTTCTTATGACTGCACATGAGTCTACAGTTATCCTAAAATGAACAGTTAAAGCAAATCTGGCATAAGCATTTTACCATGTAAATATAATTTTAGATAGGAAAAATCTCTGTAAACATAATTTTAATACCTTTATAATATCCTGTTATAGAAACATTATTTGTCTTACCAGTTCGTGAATAGTATCAGATATTTAACGTAGAGCTGTATAAATATGAACTTATTACAAATAAGAATACAAAGAAGATCATTGTACATAAAACTATCCCATTTAGAGTATTTCCTTAGAAAAATATTTTATAAAGTGAGTGCTGTAGGATATTAACAGTTGCAATACAAAAATAATGTTCTTTGGTTAAATATATTTGGGAAGCAGCTTTGTTCATTCTGAGTATTCTCATAGTCTTTTAATAGAGAAAAGTACATTGAGAATCACCCAAGGGCATCAATCTGATCAATGTTTCCCCCCAAAATTTTTCTCTTGAAAAATGCATAATATATTAAGCATATGGCTGCCAATTCTTTGACTCTATATCCCTCACTGGGTGGGCTCTATGACTGCTATGATTAGTAGAATTCAGTGGAAATGCTGTATCAGTTTCTGAGCACAAACTTTTAAGAAATCAGCACATTCAACTTTCTTTCTCTCAGGAGACTCCATTTAGGAGAACCCAGCAGCCATGTAAGAGGTCTGAATATCCTGTAACTGCCCTGGAGCCCAAGCTAGCCAAAGGAGAGACTGTGTGAAAAGAGGGAGATACTTAGCCAGCCCCAGCTGTTCCTGTAAGCCCAACTCAGGCATTAGATATGAGAACAATGCCATCTTGGAAATTTTAACCCCAACAGAAGCAAGTGGAGTAAAACCAAGGAAACAAGCCAACAGTCAGAATCAAGAGTCTGGATATATGCTACCACTGAAGCCTTCTGAGACAATTCAAGAAATCTGAGAAACCTAGCCAAAGCCACTGTAAAGCAAAAATAAGCCATTTCCTCTGTACTCTGCCCAAATTCCCAAATCATAACATCACTAGCAGAATAAAATGGTTGTTTATATCACTAAATATAGGCTTGTTGGTTACACAGCAATAGCTAACCATTATATCTGTTCCTTTTTTTAACTTATGGATAGTGATGCATGGTATTTAAAATCAATTGGCTTTAAAATCGGGGTACCAAAACTCTCTGTAAGTTACTAATGATGTGACCTTGGGAAATTAAACTGAGTTTTCTTATTGGTATACTTACTTTATTGAGTTGGAAGACTGAAATGAGATTATGCATGTAAAGTGCTTAGTCCCACACCTAGCAGGCAGTAAGTGCTAAGCAATAATTACTTCACCCTTTTACTTCAACCCAGGCTCCGTGGCACAGAAGAGGTATTACTGCATTAAAGAGCATATACATTTTTACTTTCTTAATTAAGATGATTAAACTGCTTTCCAGAAAGTATGCACCAGTTTACATTCATCTGTAGGGTGTGAAAGTTGAAAAAACTTTTTATTCTAGAGCAAGGCTTGACAAACTTTTCCTGTACTGAGCCAGACAGTAACTGTTCAGGCTTTGTGGGCTATGTGATTCTGTTATAACTACTGAACTCTGCTGTTTAAGCATGAAAACAGCCATAGACGATTTATAAATAAATGGACATGGTTGTTTGCAATAAAGCTTTATTTATAAAAACTGAGGTGAGCTGGATTTGGTCTGAAGGATGGTGCTTGCCAAGCTCTTTCCTAGAGAATGAAACCAGAAGGTTTCTACCCTGGAAATGTACTCATAAAAGTGTTGACAAACTCACAAATGTGTCAAGAAACTCTGTGGGCCCTTCTCTATCAAGACACACTGGCTACTTTTCTAGGCATATGTGTAAACACCCAGGGCAGGGGAACTTCAATTTTGCCACATTACTTCCTATAAGATTAGCTACATCAGCTGCTTCTTTCTACAAATTTTAATCGGTAATGATCTATGCACCATGCATACATACCATAGTACTTGGTTAAGCTTGCAATTAGGGAAGTCAGCTTTTTTTCTTGAAGAAAAAGTGATTTGGTTTCTTTTTTAAGCACCAAGTAGATATGCAAAGTTAACTAAAGCAACAAGCATAATCACTAAATATAGAAAGTAGGCTTTGATAGAAAAAGGCCTGGATTAGCAAAGAAAAGGCCTGAGTTCTGCATCCGGTTTTAGCTTAACTAGCTGTGTGACTATGGGAAAGTCACACATCTGGGCCTCTGTGTGTTATCCATTTATAAAGTGGGGCTAGAAGTTGCTTCCTTGGTTGCCTTATAACATTTTAAAAAATGGCCACATTTAATTTATAAATCTCATATTTTACTACAGTTAACTATTTGTGAGTCATCTACCCAGTGAAACTCCTTGGGGATAGAAGCGATGTCTTACGCATTGTTAAAAACCCATTTCATGGCACAGAGCTCAGTATACCAAGCAAGCAATAAATGTTTGCAAAATGAATAACTAAATGGATGGATGAATGCAAGAATTTGTAAATATCCCAATGAATAAGATCAGATATTAAAATGAGGTTTATTATCAAGAAGCCAATCAATAAATTTTGAAAAGATATTTGTGAGGGAAGTATTATTTACCCCAGGAATTTTAGAATCCCTAAGATATGAAAACACTTGGTGTCTCAGGTGAGTCCACCCTATATCTAGCTACCAATCAACTTCTGTTCTGAGAGTATACATTAGGTACCAGTGTTGGCCCTATTTTTAAACTAAAAATGATCGCTTTTTCCAAAAGCCATGTATAATAAAAAATTATAATTAGCAGACTTTGAAGTAGAAATAAGAGAAAATTTTAACTGTTTTTTTAATGTTATAATCAAAAGTAATATTATTACTTTATGAAGCCTGAAGTGAAATCAAAATGGATGGATGGATTAAGTAAGCACTTGCAAAGTTAATTCAGTACAATTGATACCTTAAGGCAATATCATTTAAAGGAGAAAAATCATTTAGCTTCTTTATACAGTAATGAATTCTTCAATGATCAAGTTGGCCATCCTTAAATGAAACCTCATTTTAATATATGCTCTTACTCATTGGGATATTTACAAATTCTTGGATTCATCTATCCATTTATTCACTTTGAAAACATTTAATGACTGCTTAGTATACTAAGCACTGTGCTAAGAAGTGGGAATTTTAAAATTCACAGCCTTAGAAAGCTTTGGAATTCTCCACTTGAAAAATCCATGGGACTGAGGTACTGGCTGCCATGATATTTTACATCTGGTCTGATGAACTGATTAACAGCTTGCAAAGAAGTGTTCCTCCTGAAAGATCTTTTACCAGGAAAAATCTCCATAGATATGATTGTGGAATAATTGATGTACTTGAAGGACTGGATGCTAATTTGCATCAGCAAATGCTTTCCTTGGAGATCCTAAGTGAGGAGACTGCATTCGCTCCCCTCCATCATGGTTGCCTACGGCCATACTGAACTTACCTCAGGAGTAGAGAGCCAAGAGCTCAAACAAAGGATGGCTAGAGATGGCTGCTCATCAGGATGCCTGTTTCACCTCAGAAAATGCAGAGAGGAACCTTATTCCTTTCTCAGCAGCTCTACAGTGATCCAGAAAAGAGGATTTACGTAGAACTTTGTTATCCTTATCTGCACACTTAGCACAATTCTAAGTTGAGGTATCCCAACTCTTTTCCTCTTCCAGAAGAGATTCCTCGTAGGATTGAGTTGGTAGTGCCCTTTTGGTGTGTGAGAATACACCAAGGTCTCCAAGACAGAGAATGAAGGAAATCTGAGATAAAGAAATAAATCCCTCATTTATCGGAATTTACATAATTCTGATAATAGGCTGTATTTCACTTTTTTTTTTACCCAGACATATTTGACTTTCACCAAGCCTATGATATAGTTAGTGTATATGTTGTTATCCCTAACTGAAAGAAGAGCAGACAGAGGAGGTGAGGTGACTTGAAGGAGCTATTCAATATGAATTATTCTACCACAACCTATAATTCCTGAAGTAAAATTGTACTGAGTGGCTTTAGGAGATAAAACAGAAGACATTTACTGTCAGTTTATAGCAGAGCTTGGAGGGTCACATGCAGTCAGTACTCTGTACTCCTTGCTCAGAGTTAACATCTCCAGTTTTATATTGTAAAAACTAAGGCATGGACTAGTAAGTCAACAATGACAGTGACAAACACAGGTAGTGCTGTCACTAGATTTCAAACACAGCTTTGTTTCCCAATAATATAACAATTTTCAGACAGAAGAGTTGAAAGAATTTTACAGTAAACACCCACATCTACCCGTACAACAGTAACACTGCACTACATTTGCTTTTTATCTAACCTCTAACTATTCATCAAACCATCTCATTTTTAACACATTTTAAAGTACATTGCTGACATCAGAACAGAACACTTCTTCCTAAATACTTTAGTATGCATATCTTTAGCTACAATTCAGTATGTGTTTGCTGACTTTTTCAGGCAAATTTTACATACAATAAAATGCAAAGATCTTAACTGTGCATTTGCTTGAATTTTGACAAAATCATACACCTTTACAACTCAGATTCCCATCAAGATAACATGACCTTCACCCCGAAATACTTCCCCTTGCCCCTTCTCCATCGGCAGCCCCTTCCACCTCCCAACCAGAAGTGACCATTATTCTGATTTTTTTCACCTTAGACTACCATTGTCTAGTCTAGAATTTTCTATAAACAGAATTATATAGTATGTACTCTTATATAAGCCTTATTCTATGCAACATATTGTATCTGAGAGTCATCTGTGCTGTTGCGTGTATCATTAGTTTTTAATTGCTGTGTGATATTCCACTGTATGCGTTATCTAAGTTTATTTTTTCTCCAACTGACTAACCACAGGGTGTTTCCAGTTTAGACAATAAAGTTCAAGGCTGTTAGAACTTCTAGCACAATACTTTTATGAACTTCAGTTTTCATTCCCTAGAGGAACACGTTTAACTACGTAAGAGGCCATGCAACATTTCTAAAGTCATTGTGCCATTTGACTTATTTATTTTTAATTGAAATATAGCTGATTTACAATATTGTGTTAGTTTTAGGTATACAGCAAAGTGATTCAGTTATATATAACTTTTTTCAGATTCTTTTCCTGTATAAGATTATAAGCTATTGAATATAGTTCCTGTGCTATACAGTACATCCTTGTTGCTTACCTATTTTATATATAGTACTTTGTCTATGTGAATCCCATACTGCTAGTTTATCCCTCCCCCACTCCCTCTTCCCTTTAGCATAAGTTCTTCTGCTGTGAGTCTGTTTCTGCTTTGTGTATAGACACATTGTCCACATATAAGTGATACCATGTAATATTCGTCTTTCTCTATCTTACTTTACCAAGTATGATATTCTCTAGGTCCATCTATGGTCCTGCAAATGGCAATATTTCATTGTTTGATGGCAGAGTAATATTCCATTGTGTGTACATATATATTTATACACACATACACAACACATCTTAAATTAGCTGTTTGTTGATGAATATTTGGGTTGTTTCCATGTCCTGACTATTGTAAATAGTGCTACTATGAACACAGGGGTATACAAATCTTTCCAAATTAGAGTTTTCATTTTTTCAGGGTATGTACCCAAGAGTGGCACTGTAGGATTGCAGGATCATATGGAAGCTCTATTTTTAGTTTTTTAAAGGATCTCCATACTGTTTTCCACGGTGCCTGCAGCAATTTACATTCCCATCAACAGTGTAGGAGGGCTGCCTTCTCTTAACAACCTCTCCAGCATTTCTTGTTTGTAGACTTTTTGATGATGGCCATTCTCATGGGTGTGAGATGAAACCCTGTGGTTTTGATTTGCTTTTCTCTAATCATTAGCAGTGTTAGGCATCTTTCCATGTGCCCCTGGGTCATCTGTATGTCTTCTTCAGAGAAATATCTATTTAGGTTTTCTGCCCATTTACTGATTGGATTGTTTCTTTAAATATTGAGTTCTATGACTTATTTGTTTGTTTTAGGTATTAATCCCCTGTCACTTGAATCATTTGCAAATATTTCATTCTGAAGGCTGTCTTTCCTGTTTTGGTGATGATTCTCTTTGCTGTGCAGAGGCTTTTAAGTTTGATTAGGCCCCATTTGTTTATTTTTGCATTTATTTCTTTTGCTTTGGGAGATGATCTAAGAAAATGTCGCTATGGTTTACGTTTGAGAATGAATTACCTATGTTCTTTTCTAGGAGTTTTATGGTGCCATGTCTTGTATTTATGTCTTTGAACCATTTTGCATTTGTAGTTTTAGTATGGTGTGAGGAAGGGCTCTACTTTCCTTGGTTTACGCACAGTTGTCCAGTTTTCCCAAAACCACTTACTGAAGGGACTGTCTCTTCTCCATGCATATTTCTGCCTTTGTCATAGATTGACTGTGGGTGTGTGGGTTTATTTCTGAACTCTCTATTCTGTTCTGTTAACCTATATGTCTGTTTTGGGGCCAATACTATGCTGTTTTGATTACTGTAGCTGTGTAGTATATAACTCATGCAATCTTTAAAAGAATATTTAATGAAGATGATATTCTCATTTTGCAGAAGAGGAAATTAAGTTTACAGAAGTAAAGTTATTTGTCCAGCTAAGTGATAGAGTTATGATCCAAATATGTATCCATTATCATCATGCCACAGATCCCTCAGATCTCCAACCCCACTTAGCTATTTTCATTTCCTTGAGCAGCCCACAAAAACATCCCCTCTTTCCTGAAACACTTTCTCTAACTTTACTTAGTTTACTCTTACTCATCATTTGAGAGTCAGCTCAAATGACACGTCCTCCAGAAGACTTTTCTATTCTCCCCCTTTTACAGGTTGGATTATGGCTCCTCTTACGTCCTGTCAATGTGCCTTCATTATGATTTTACTTTCCACATTGCACTGTAATCATTGCCCTGTGTTCCTGGCCTCTGGTCCTGTTGCTTCCTTGAGGATGGACACCTTATTTATTCCCTGCCCCCCCACCCCAACCACCACCACTCTGCAACTTTCCAGAGCTGTGCAACAGCCACTGGCCACATTTACCTACTGATCATTTGAAATGTGGCTAGTCAGAATTGAGATGTGCTGTAAAATACACTGAATTTTAAAGACTTAGATGAATAATAAGAATGTAAAATATCTCATTAACAGTTTTTAATATGAAATACATATCATAATGATAAGATGATAAGATTTGGGGGAATTCCTTGGTGGTCCAGTTGTTAAGAATCCATCTTCCAGTGCAGGGGATGCAGGTTGGATCCCTAGTCAGGAAACTAAAATTCCATATGTCACAGGGCAAGTAAGTCCATGTGCCATGCAACCACTGCATCCATGTGCTCTGGGACGCACACACCACAACACGAGAGAAGCCTGCTCAAGGCAACACATCAATGATCCCACAAGCCACACCCCACACAGCCAAATAAAAAAATATTCTTTTAAATGATAAGATTTTGGATCTACTGGTTTAAAATATATGATTAAAACTATTCATGTCTGCTTCTTCCTACTTTTTAAACATGACTACTAGATGATTTAAAGTGGCATATATTTCTTTTGGATAGTAGTGCTCAAGGATTCTGTCACAAAGTTCTAAGTAAGCCTCTGCAACCAATTAAATGATTTGAAGGAGTACTACAAAGGCCTCGTCACTGGGATGCTTTTGCTGGTTTTCTCTATTAACTTTGGACAGGCCTCTAACGGAGACGAGAGAGATGAACTGGTTTGCATTTCCACGTGTGCTTGTACTGCAGCTTGGGATATTGATGGGCAGTTGGTTGGGTTAACGGAAAGATGTTCTACTAGCTGTGTTACCATGGGCAAAGTACTAACCTCTCTGTGCCTCATTTTCTCAAGGACACAATGAGGATGATTGTGAAGTCTACTTTATAGAAATGCTGAAGGGATGTAATGAGTTAATTTCTTGAGTCATTTCACAGAACAAACACTGCCTGATGCGGGATGAATGCTCAGCACATGTTAGTTTTATTACTCATGCCATAGCTGCATGGTTCCTGGAGGGAAATGTGGTGAGAACACCTCCTTCAATGATCTGTCTCATTCCCCGGAAGGCCAGAGTAGAGATTTACTGTCTCTGTGTCCTTGGCAGTTAGAAGCGTCTCAGTGGCAAGCTGCGGGGACAACGGCAAGGTCTTCGGAGGCCAGGCCATCCTCCAGCTGCATAACAATCTGGCGACACTTCCTGTCAGCTCTGGGCCTTCGCACACAGACAGTCTCCCTTCCTCAGGGCGCTGGGAGCCGAGCATCTGGAGAGCAGCAAACTTAATTAACTTGAAGCAAGGGGAGCTCAGAGGAAGAAATAATGGTCTTAACTTCCAAACTTCCTAATTAAAATGCAGAAGGCACTGGAGGTCACACATATAGTTCAGAAATCTCATTTAGGGACTATGCCTTCAGTAGAGTTTCCACAATGTGACTCTGCAACAACGATCCTTGACCCATAAACCAAGACAAAGGGAAGGGAGCTAAATTTGGCTTCATGTATATTTAATGCATCTTCAAACCCACCAGGGAACCCCCTCTTTCTTTGATTTCATGTAACATGGCCTGGGCTTGCAAATTAAATGTCTTTCCATTCAGATCCATAAGGAGTTTTCCAAGATCAAATCTGTCTTCATACTTGAGTGTTCCAGGGGACTGACGGGGTTGTAATGATATTTTCTGGCACTCATTGCTAGCTGAGATTCCTGAAGCCAGTCCCCAAGCAGGTCACAGAGTAGAACAGCTGGGTATTTTTAGCCTTTCTGCATTCCTAGAGATTGTCAGTTCTGAATGCAACTTTGGCACAGAAAAGGTCCAGCCAACACAGGTGAAAAGCTGTACTATTCTTGTAAAGAACATGGTTTCAAAATCAGGGGGACCTGGTATAAAATACCAGCCCTATCCCTGACCAGCTGTGTAACTATAGAAGACACTTCTTTTTAAGCCTTAGTTTTCTCAGTTGTCAAATGGATACACTAATAACAACCTCACAGTGTGTATGAGGAATAAATGAGATAATGTATATAACTCTTCTAGCATGCCCCAGGCATAGTAATAGAGGCTCAAACATGGTAGCTCTTGTCCTCTGTTTGTTGCTAACAATAACAATAATAAACAAGCATGATTCTACAAAGAATCACAGCTTCCACAAATAATCATAGTAAGCTTGGAATTTTTAGAGCTCTGCCTAACTAGTGCTGCTGCTGCCAAGTCGCTTCAGTCGTGTCCGACTCTGTGCGACCCCATAGACGGCAGCCCACCAGGCTCCCCCGTCCCTGGGATTCTCCAGGCAAGAACACTGGAGTGGGTTGCCATTTCCTTCTCCAATGCATGAAGGTGAAAAGTGAAAGTGAAGTCGCTCAGTCATGTCTGACTCTCCGTGACCCCATGGACTGCAGCCTACCAGGCTGTTCTGTCCATGGGATTTTCCAGGCAAGATTACTGGAGTGGGGTGCCATTGACTTCTCTTAACTCTCTGATATGCATGCAAATCTTTGTAAAGGTAAAGCAAGTCTCTAGCCAGCTTTTCAACCAGAAATTATTTTCTTAAGGACCCAGGAGACATCTCTTTGAAATGTAAACATCAAGGAAGATAATGTCTCTATCTCCCAGACACCTGGGGAGTTTAGCCTTGGCACTTTTCTCTCAGCTCTCCCTATCTGCTTGTCATAGAGACAGAAGTTTTATTATTTCTTTGGATAAGTGTTAGGCGCTCAGTTGTGTTCAACTGTTTGTGACCCCATAGACTGTACCTTGCCAGACTCCTCTGTCCATGGAATTCTCCAGGCAAAAACACTGGAGTGAGTAGCCATTCGCTTCTCCAGGGGATCTTCCCAACCCAGGGATTGAACCCAGGTCTCCTATGTTACAGGCATATTTCTTACTGTTTGAGCCACCAGGGAAGATGAGGATAAAGGCAACTAGCTAACACAAATGGCTACCTCAATTACTGGGTGAACTTGGAATGAACTATGAAAGAACACGGGCTTCCCAGGTGGCTCTGTGCTAAGAATCCGCTTGCCAATGCAGGAGACGCAGGTTTGACCCCTGGGTCAGGAAGACCCTCCTAGAGAAGGAAAAGGCAACCTACTCCACTATTCTTGCCCTGGAAATCCCAGAGGAGCCTGGTAGGGCTATATCCATGGGGTCGCAAAAGAGTCAGGTATGACTTAGCAACTAAAACAACAACAACAATGAAAAAACATAAAGCAAATGGTGCTGTCCTCTTATAAGAAGACAAGTTACTGTTATAATCTTAAGAACATGATGTAAAGGATTAATACTGCTTAAATGAATATGGTAGAATTTCCTTCTTTCTCTTAACTTAGTGGATTGCTTACAACGCACATTGTAATATGGCTTAATGCTTATTCAATAATAAAACTATTTTCCTCTTTTCTACATTTTGTAAAGAGGATTCTCTGGGCTTATATTTTTAGTTTTCCCAACACTGAGCTTCTTTCATTCTGTACTGCCAGTACCTCCTTCCCTTTGCCACATTAATCATCTCTCTTCTATCCTTCTCAAAGTGTACACCTATAACATACTAGAATGTATGCTGATTTTCTCATTGAAGAAATAGATCAATATATGATCTGCTAACAAATAACAGAAAAACAAATGTGTGTCTCAAATGCAAATAATTGTATTTACCATTCCTATAGGAAAAGATAGATGACTTTCGGTGCAAGTTCCGAGAAGGCTTCTCTGGTTCATAGACACCATGTGTGATGAACATCTTATGTAATTGTGGGTTGACTCCATCAGGAACCATTCGTGGACTTCCTTGGTAAAAATGAAGGACCTCCCTATTACCTGAAATAGCTTTATAAATACTTCTTTTGTTGCACTGACTTTGATTATAAGTACGTTCCTCTCGTCCTTCAGCAAGGATAACAACAATCCTGCCCTGACGTTTGCGGCCAGTTCTACCCATTCGCTGTATGAGACAAATTGGGCTCTTCTGGGCATCAAAACATATTATAAGGTCAACTTCTCCGATATCCAAACCTTCTTCACCAACGCAAGTAGACACCAATGTATTGTAACCGCCACTACGAAATTGTTTCACTACCTCCAGTTGCTCCTTCTGGGTAAAACACTTCATGCTTTTTCCCGAGGCATGGCTAACAAAAGTCATTACTCTAATAATTGGCTGATGTGGTAAAGGCATTTCTGCAATTTCTTGAACACTATCTCGAAATGAAGAGAAGATCATAACTCTGGTCTCATCACATTTCTTATCAGATGTCTTTCGAGCATTCCATGACTTGAAGTGTTCAACTACAACTTCTTCTAATTTCTTTAATTTTGGATGACTATAGCAGAAATTTTTATCTTTACCTCCTTCCTGGATAGCAGAAATGCCACTTGTTGAAGTACTACGTGTATGTGCAAACATGCTCTCTAGATGATCATAAAGTTTCATGAAGTCTGTGTTTCGGCTAAGTTCATTTTTTGCCCGAGTCATTCCTTTAGTTCCATCCATAATTCCACAGAGGAAGAAATATAATGATCTCATTCCCATTTGCTGCAATAATTCATAACCATGATATAAACTAATACAAATAGCAAACTCTCCCTCGATTTTGCCTTGTTGCATTCCCACAATATTTGGAGATGGGTTTTTCCTAAATTGATCTCTTGCAAGAATTATCTGGTATTTTGTTAGATTGGGAATATTTTTTCTCATCAAAACATTCCTCTGAATCAAAGAACTGGCAAATGCTTCCAAAATCTGTATATACGACTTTTGGGTAGCTGCAAGTTCTTCACCAAGAGAAACAACAAGCTTTTCAACTAGTCTTAACTAGTGCTAAGACCTCATTATTGAGTACTGAGATGAGTTCTTTTATTTATTCAGTTTTTCAGCTACAAACTCTGTATTCATACATTTATCAAGCCTCTTTTGAATACACAAAACTGAACCAGCCTCTAGACAAAGGGAAGAGAGGCTTTTCCGGGGCTGACTTGATGGAACTTAAAATCCTGTTGCTGCTGACATGCTTTCAATATTTCACAAATATTCTGAGCCATTCAAATTTTTATAGTTGAGGCACAAATACTCATTTTGTTTAATTTTGAAATGCACAAAATGAAATGTAAAAAAATTCCAGTCCTCACTCTTTAAAAATTTCCTATTATATAACTAATAAGGAAAAAAGAGATGAGAGAATTTTCACATGTCATTTAAGTCTATTCACAGTGGAAACAAGTTTAGTCTGAGTGAACCTGAACATTAATACAGAAGTGCTTCAGCCAAGAAGGATTTATCTGCTGAAAAGGGGGAGTAACATGATGTATTTGGGGCATTTAAAACTACCTAAACAATGACATTTGCCTAGTTTTAATGGCTTTCATTTTACTTTTTTCTTAGGTTGTACCTATAAAGACAAAGAAGGAGTGAGAACATTCAATAATCTGAATTTCTGCTCCATATAAATTTTTTCATGATTATAGTAACAATTATGATGATTACAATAACAGTTAAAACATGAGTAGTTCTATGATACAAGCTCTTTGAGTCTCCACAGCAAGCTTACTAGCTAAATAAGTGTCAAAACCAAATGAGGAGAGAGTGATGGGGGCAAAGGTGTGGTAGGGTTTTATCCTGTTGATTACAATGCGTGTGCTTTGCTTCTTCAAAGTGTCTATAAAAGAGAGAGACAAATAAAAACTAGACCTATTATTTTCAGCTTCCAAAATATGTAGAGGCTTAGTAAATGTTAGTTGTTATGATGATTATCTTACAAGTTGGAGTCAGCAATTCCTTGCTGGAGTTATATATTTAGTACAGAGATTGGATTTTAGCAAATGTTCAACCAGACATTGATTATTTTCATTGTTGTTATTTGAAGACACTGAGCTAGTGATTTTGTGTTATTATTGTTACTATTACCACTATCATAATTTTATTATTTGGTAGGGTTATACCAAATACAATGGATTATAGAGGATATATAGGCATAAGGGGCTATTATGCCCATCTTACAGATAAAGAAACTGAGGCTCAGGTAAGTTAAATAACTCACTCAGGATTCATACATGTAGGAGAACTAGATTCATTTTTACCTGTCTGCAAAATGTAACCCTAAGCTACTGGTTCAGAGTGAAGCAACCTTGGACTCCACCCTTACAACCTCTGTGGATTCTTAGGAAGATTACACACATATAGGTAGTGACCCTCCTATAAACTGGAATAAATAAAGAACTTGGACATATCATTATTCTTCTTGTAGTAGTCTCATATTTAGACTGTATTTCACTAATATAACGGGCTTCTTATGAAATAACTTAAGAATTAATGCAATGTCCTTGTCCTAGATATTCATTCTATTAGAAAAACTAAACTCCAGAAACAGAGTGGACTAGAAACTCAGTGACTCAGCTGACTCACAGGCACAAACAGCATGAAGAGGCCTTGCCTTGAGGCATCACGCTGCTTTGTTGTTCTTGTTGCTGCCTCCAGTGAGAAATCTGTGGAGTGACAGTCCCATTCAACGACTAAGAAAGGAGAGGATGTACATATATACAATGGAATACTACTCAGCCATAAAGAATGAGATACTGCCACTGGTAGCAATGTGGAGGGACCTAGAGAGCATCTTACTAAGTGAAGTTAAGTCAGATAGAGAAAGACAAATATCATATGATATCACTTATACGTGGAATCTAAAAAAATGATAAAAATGAATTTATATGAACTTAAATACAAAGCAGAAATAAACTCAGAAGCACAGAAAACAAACTTCTGCCTACCGAAGAGGAAGAGAGGGGGAGGGATAAATTAGGAATCTGGGATTAACAGATACACACTACAACATACAAAATAAACGACAAGGACCTATTGCATCATGCAGGGAACTGAACTCAATATCTTGTAATAACCTATTATGGAAAAGAATCTGCAAGAGAAAATAACTGAGTAACTTTGCTGTACATCTGAAACACAACACTGTAAATCAATGATGCATTTCAATAAAAATTTAAGAAAAAAGAACATGGACTCTGGAGTTTGGTAGATCTGCGTTCCAGTCCCAGGCTTGACACCTACTGAGCATACAGTCTTGGACAAGGGTTTAAGCTTTTGGGCCTCCATTTCCTCATCTGTAAAACAGGGCTAATGGTATTTATCTCACAGAAATGTAAGAGGATTAAATGAGTCAATGCAAGTAAGCCACTGGCCACTATGCCTGGGTCAGGAAAGCACCCAGTGGTGTTAACTGTTACTGAGAGAAATGTCCTTCACATAGGAATGGTTTCAACTGGGCTATCTAGACACATATACCTACTAAATAAACATTAAAAGCTAAGAATTAAAATTGAAGGAGTAAAATGGCCCATGTGGATTTATTTTTTCTGTGTGCTCTATGTTTTGCTGAAGGACTTTGAAGATGCCCTGGGAGCAGTGATACAGAGGACTTGGTACCTGCACTGGGGAACCTCAATAATTTCAATGGCAGGAGCATTTCCCAGGCCCAGAATCACCCCTTGCCATGGAAATTGGCACAGGCAACCTCACAGAGCCCCTGTCTAGCAATTTTCTAATATATGGCATCAAGCCAGAGAAAGGGATGCAACTGAAAATAGCAAAGGGGAAGGCCCAAGAGGCTGTGGAGTCACCCCTAAGGCTGAGCAAGTTTTCAGGAATTTTATTTGCTGTGCCCCTGGCATCTTTTCTCTTGTTAATAAGCTGTATGGCAAAAACAATGCTGTCAGCAAAATGCAGAGGGAAGTAAGCCCAGTGTAAAATAGTGATTCCATTCTCCTCCTAAAGATGCCTGATCCTCTACAGACATGGCATACCATATTCTTTTGAGGCTGGGAGTTGACAGGTACCTTCAGAGGGAAGGGAAAAAAAGAAGGGCTTGCTCAGTCTGTGAGATTATACTTAGGGAAATTCATACAAGGTATCCACTTGACCAAAGTTATTTCACTGGTAAGTAGAGTGAACAACCTGGGACTTTTCACTCCAAGGTGTGAGCTGTGAAAACCATTTAGCAGTGAGAGGCTGTACAATTGCCATCTGTTCCCAAACTATGCCCACAGATCCTATGTCCTGAGCAGGATGGTATTAGTGACAACCAGCACTTATCACCACTCGTATTACCAGCTCACTGTATCCAACAAAAAGTCGGACACAACTGAGCATGCACGTGCTATCTAACCCTCTTCTGCCATCAGCAAACCTGAACAAGCCCCATGTCTGTCAGCATCTCTCATTGCAGGTTTGTGGCTGCTGACACCTCAGGGATAGTTTCCCTTTTCCCCTTTGGGACCATGCATCAAATTCCTCTTCTCTGTTTCCTGCAGCTGTGCTCTTTCATTCTGCCAAAAGCTTTCTCACTGATGAAGGCAGGGGCCGACAGCAGAGTCACCCTGGTAGTTCTCAAGACTCTCTTATATTCCCTCTCCCTCTGCAAGAAGATTAGATGGCAAAGGGTGGGTGGGGAGGAGCCAGGGCCATCAGAACCTCCAGGATATTCAAAGCCACCTAAGGCTGGTAGCTCAGACAGTAAAGAATCTACCTGCAATGCAGGTGACCCCAGTTTGATCCCTGGGTTTGGAAGGTCCCCTGGAGAAGGCAATGACAACCCACTTCAGTATTCCTGCCTACAAAATTTCATGGACAGACTATCAGTCTGCAAAGAGTTGGACACAACTGAGCCACTAACACTTTCACTTCACTTCAAAGCTTTCAAGAGCCTGCCCTGTACCCAACAGGGGACTCCCTCAATCAGAACTGAGCACCTGTTCTGTGCTGGGTGCCAACCTGGTCATTCAATAAAAATTAATTTTTAAAATACCACTGATCATCTGTAAATCTCAAAACCTCTAATAACCCTGATGAGCATGAATCATAATGGTCATGCCAACAAAAATATGGACACTCGCCATCTGCCTCTACAAGGATTAAGTCACTAGCCACTGAAGCCACTGATTTCCACACACCAAGAGTTTAGGGAGGAGATCAGGAATGAGGCACTCTATGCTCAGGGAAAAACCAGAAGAACAAGTCTTTAGATATCAGACATTTTCAGGAGAAGATTTTATTTATTTTTTATTTTTATTTTTTTCAGGAGAAGATTTTATGAGTCCAATTCCTATATCTCCTCATATCCAGAAAAGCACTAACATCATTATTAGTGACATCTGCTTCTCGTGACTAGCATCAAGCTTCTGTCAAAATGTATGTTTGACTGCACATGCCCTCCTTCACTTAAATCATGTATAACACTGACCTTTCCCTTACCTCTTCAATGCAGTTCCTCAGAGTTATCTGAGGTGCTGTCTCTCAGACTGTGTCCTCACTTTGCCCCAAATAAAGTTTAACTCACAACTCTCAGGATGTGCTTTTTTTTTCAGTAGACAGTCACAATAAAAATAGTACTAGTTGAGAACTTCAGTTCAGTTCAGTTGCTCAGTCCTGTCTGACTCTTTGCAACCCCATGGACTGCAGCATGCCAGGCTTCCCTGTCCTTCACCAACTCCCGGAGTTTGCTCAAACTCATGTCCTTCGAGTCGGTGATGCCATCCAACTATCTCATCCTCTGTCGTCCCCTTCTTCTCCTGCCTTCAATCTTTGCCAGCAACAGGGTCTTTTCAAATGAGTCAGTTGTTCACAACAGGTGGCCAAAGTACTGGAGTTTCAGCTTCAGCATTGAGAACTTACTACTGTTCTAAACACATCACATTTAATAACTCATTTGATCCTCACAAGTACCTATGAGATGGGTACTATTACTATTCCTACATTACAGATCATGAAGGGGATGCCCAGAGAGGTTAAAAAACTGAGTCAAACACACACAAGTGGTAACTGATAGAGCTTGGCTACATAGATAACTAAAACTTTGCCTCAACCTCAGTCATTATAACTTGTTCAGCCCCTTACAACAAGCCTGTGTGAGATGAGCAGCAGTTTTCCTTCTATAGTGGATCATCCATTATTAGTTTCTACAATTTCACTTCTAATGGTTTAGGTGCCAAACCACACATTTTTCATAGTGTATGATCTTTTGCAGCAAAGCAATTTTTCACCAAATATTCAATGAAATTAGGGCCTTTTCCAATGCCTACGTTTGCACAAAATCATACCTAATCCATTTTAAAGGTGATTCCATTTTACTTAACAATAAGAATATGAAAGTTTAAGTGATTTGCTCAGGTCCCATTTCTGGCAAGTGGCAGTCCAGAGTCACCCAGTCTGTGTTCTTTCTACCAAACCACACTTACAAACAGACCTGCAGGAAAGCTGCTTATCTTTTAAGATATTTCTAATGCTAATGGAAAACCTACTGATTGTGACTCTTAGGAAAAGATAATTCTCAACTCTCAACAGCCTCAATAAGTGTTTCAGAGTCATTTGACTAACTGTGAAAAATTGTCAAAGCCTTGTTCTGGCTCCCCATGCAAACACTGACAAAAGAAGTGTGTATTTGTGAGTGAAGGGAGACTTAGGATCTCTGTGGGGAGGGTTTGGAGGTCTGGAGTAGAACCCTCCAAGTGCAGTGGAGAAAATCTACATCTGTGCAGTAATGTCCTTGCAAACAAGAAATTGTAAATATTTAGTATGAGTAAGTTTCAGAACAAGTTACTGAAGAAGCTTAAGAAACTTCAGAGATGTTCTCATCTGCTGAGAGAGAGATAATGATTGGAAATACTCATAACCCACTCTTTGGGTGCCTTGACTAAAGATGGAATTTTTGAATGGATAAGCTTTTCTCCTGGGCTATGATTGACACTCAGAATAAAGACATACCTGTGAAATTGTGACAGTGGATCCGTTATCTTGGAAAAACATAGAAAAAATCTTTCTATATCGTTTGTTGACATCACAAATCCTTTTGAGAATATAATGATGTTTGTGGATCCCTTCTTCAGAAAAATGCAAATTTTATGATCCATAAGTTCAAAGACCCCCTGAAACTCAGTAAAAGCTATGGTTTCTCCAGGAGTCATGTATGGATGTGAGAGTTGGACCATAAAAAAGGTTAAGCACTGAAGAATTGATGTTTTTGAATTGTGGTGCTGGAGAAGACTCTTTAGAGTCCCTTGGGCTGCAAGGAGATCAAACCAGTCAATCCTGAAGGAAATGAACCCTGAATATAAATTGGAAGGAATGATGCTGAAGATAAGGCTCCAATATTTTGGCCATTTGATGCAAAGAGCTGACTCATTAGAAAAGACCCTGATGCTGGGAACGATTGAAGGCAGGAGGAGAAGGGGACAACAGAGGACAAGATGGTTGGATGGCATCACTGACTCAATGGACATGAATTTGAGCAAACTCCAGGAGATAGTGAAGGACAGAGAAGCCTGGCGTGCTGCAGTCTATGGGGTCGCAAAGAGTTAGACACGATTGAGCAACTAAACAACAACCACCCAGTAATGGGTTCCCAAATGTCTATGAATTCCAAGTTTAAAGACTTTAGTCTAATTTATCTCTAAATTCAATTTCAGGTAAAAATGCTGTGTTATTTTCAACTGTCATAAAGTTTTAGATTTCTTATATGCCAAAGCAGCCCCCCATTCCTGTTCTTCTACTCTCAAGTGACTTAGCAGCTTATTTCAAAATTCTAAATATCTGTAGAATGAAAAGATGTGTACCCAGGACCAACAAAGAGCCTAGACACTTCAGAAGTTCCCTTAAATATATAAGTTTGTGAAAGGTTAACCCTTTGAGTGAGACAAGATGCTCTTCCAGGCTCAGAGAATGTATAGGATTACTAATCTAGGAACTTCTAGGGGTAAGTGACTCCTTGATGCCAACTGATTGTTGCTGGGAGAACATAATTGACTACTGTCTTCTAACACTGTTTAAACCCTGGATTTTGATGATCTCTATTACAGAAGCAGTTATCTGTTTTCTTCATTCAGTCAACTAAAATTGTTTGAAAAAGTACTATTTGCAAGTAATAGGGAAATACAATGATGATTCATGTAATCACTTTTTCTTTAAACATACTACAAAGAGTTGTTGTTTTATTTGCCTCATTTTTAAAAAATATCTTCCAGTTTTTTTAAAGTATTTATTTATTTTTGGCTGCACTGCATCTTCATTGCTACGTGAAGGCTTTCTCTGGTCGCGGCAAGCAGGGGCTACTCTCCAGTTCATTATGGAGGCTTCTCACTGCAGTGGCTTCTCTTATTGTAGAGAATAGGCTCTTGGCATGCGGGCTTCAGTAGTTGCAGCACAAGGGCTCAGTAGCCGTCACGCATAGGCTTAGTCGTCCTGTAACATGCAGAATCTTAGTTCTCAGACCAGAGATTGAACCTATCTCCCTTGCATTGGCAGGTGGATTCTTAAACACTGGACACCAGGGATGTCCCTTTATTTGCCTTATTGGTAATTCCAAAATCATACAGGTCTTGTACTATTTTGCTGACTATTGTTTCTCATTCTTTTCCATGATGCCTATTTCCACGGATATTGCATGTAACTACGTTTATGTGTGTGTGCTCCCTTGTGAATTCAGATTCCTTGCAAATTCACTTGAAGCAATTTTGGAGACCTTGGCTCAAGGCTTCATTCCTTCAGAGAAAAACTGCAGTTCTTCTTGTAATCACCTGGGGATGCTAACAATTTGGGATTTCCATAATCAAATTCTCCTCTGGAAGTATTTCATATCCTATAGGCAATGTGATTCAGTTGCAAAACCACACAAGGATGACTTACAGTTATGAAGTCTCAAGGAAATGTTCATGTGTTCTAGTTTTCCCATCATTCAGTGCTGTTCCATCCTGAGCACTGGGTTCATTTCTTGTTTCCTCTTAGTTTGAAGCTGTGACCCTTTAGGGATCCCAAGAGTGCAGATCTCATATCAAGGTCCCACTTTGGAAGAGGTGTACGCTCCAGCACCTGCCCCTCATGCAGCTTTCATAATGGAAGCTCAGAGTCACCGTTTATCTGGAGAGGTCTTCTAGGCAGACTCATTTTTAACTTCATGTTTCCTCCTGATGTATGGTCTGTAGTTCACTTGCAATTACTCCAGAGGAGGAAGTGATAAATTGGACATTTGCATGTGTGCATACATGTTCGTCTGCACCTTGAGAATGGTTACATCTCATTTTTAAAATCCTCATCTTAAAATCATAATACAGAATTGACTTCCACAAGCACTTTAATTATTCTTATAATAATGGATGCAAGAACAAGGCTACTCAAATTTATGATTTTGGACCAGGATCCTCAGCATCACCAAGCAGCTTGTTAGAAATGCAAATTGTTCAGTTCCATTCTAGACCTACTGTATCAGGTTCAGGAATCTGGACTTTAACAAGGTCTCCAGTGAAATGAGGAAAGTCATAACAGTCAGAGAACAAGTTTGAGCAAAGACCAAGATGAAAGAGATGAAGGTACATAGGAATAATAAGTCATTCAGTTTGGCAGGAGCTTCTCTTTGGCGGGGCTACACCACCAAGCCAAAATCATTGATGAGTTTAACATTTAATTACATTCTTTTTCAGTCTTGTCCTGTTCTATAAGAAAGTGGAAAGTAATGGAGACAGGACAGCCTTGGGGGTAAAACAATAAATTATTTTCTGAGGCCCTCGGAAACTACAGAACACTGCCACTGTAACCTGCAAGAAGAGTGAAGATCCACAGAGGCTGATGTTAGCCAAGACCGGAATCCTACAGACATGTTTTATAGAACTGCACTGGCAAGGAGCACAAGGAAACGCATTTTCACATTTCAAATCAGAATGCAATGGGCAAGGACTGCCAAGTGCATAGATGCAGATGTTAAGTTATTCTCATGGACAAAGCACCTGAGAACTTCGGTGATTTATTAAAACAATGTGCATTTGAACTGTGCAATGCTGCATTTGAACATCAATTAACTGGAATTCACTGTTAATAGAGATTTACTTCAGGACTAAACAATAAAATGTCTAGTTATACCCTGCCTTGCAAAGTTGCTATCGTTGTCTTTATTGAATTACGTAGTATGGAAATCGGAATGGTAATATGTCGGTACAAATATTGCCACTGAGAGTTTTTAGAAATAGGTGGAGGACAAAGAGGCATTAGAGTTTGTGTCAATGACTTTATTCCTTGACGACATAATGTCATCAATTTCCCCCAAGAAATGCTATCCTGATGCTCTAAACATATCACTTTAAAGAAAAACACTTCAACAGTTAAAAGAGGACTTTCCTGGAAGAAGAATGGGGCGTGGGAAGCCTCTTCAGAGCTGCCAAGAAATAACTTGCTCATTAATGCCTTCTAGATATGTGCATGTAAATTAACCTCATTTGCTTCTGTGAAGAATGTGGACAACAGACACCTAATTTGTGAAGATTAAAGAAAAATGGGCTTAGAGTATGCCACAAAATTTCCAGCGTATCATAAGTGCTCAATAAATGGAAATTTTTGTTCTTATTGATGAACCAAAGTTGCTCAACCAGGAGCCAGACTCAGATCATGATCGTCTATTGCTTTTGTCTGCCCAAAGCCTAATCCTCTTCCTGTTGCTAATTTCACAGTATAAATAAACAGATCTGCAATTGACCCTTACCCACTATCCAAATCCACTGCCATTTCCAAGTCATGGATTAGAGCTGTACTAAAGAACAATTGATATTCAATGCATGCATGCTCATATATACACACATATCAAAGTATGTACAGATGCCAACACAAATTTTTGGAATAATGATTCCTTCCCAATGATACTATTTTGGGAGAATATCAGGCAGGTCCTTGTCCTTCCCCTGCAGAGAGGCCTTAAAGACCTAGCATAGGCCAATCTGATGCTTACTGGCTAGACAGTAAGCATAGCCCTGGAAATAGCCTGGGAATAGAATGCATTATCAGTTACTACTCCCATGTCACAAAACATCTGTCACTTTTATCCCTTCCAAGATAGGTCCTTGAGCTTTCTCTTCAATTGTTTGAGTTTTCTGCTGGCTTCTGTTGCCTGAAAACAAACAATCCTAACTGATGGAATGCATATTCAATATTATTTATCCTAATTCCCCCATTTTAGAGATGAAGAAACTCATGTCCAGAGATTGAAAGAGTCTTTTTTTATGTTCTTTTTATTTTACATCACAGTGACAGAGCTGGCACCCAAGCCTTAATGGACCTTGCTTCAGTGTTTTTTACATTATTTGTTATTCCCATTATCCCTAACCCTGGCTAGAGTCCTATCTTTAAGACAATCTATGGGTAGTGAAAGATGTTCTATAAAAACAGCCCCTAAGTTAGCATCCAATGCCAGCAGCTTGGTCCTATTCTAGCCACAGATATAACTGGGCTCAGAGTTGAGATGCCCTGACAACTGACTTGATGCTTCATGCCAGGCTCTGGGTGAAAAAGAACATGAGACAAAAGAAATATGACTCACTACATTTTTTTTTTAACAAAATGGAGGACTTGGAGTTCTTGGCTTTTTGGCTTGCAAATTACCCTGGATGAGTAGAAATTTTCATTCAGTGAGGACACAGAAAACATATTTACAGACACCAAGGAGGAAAGGTGGGGGGTAGGGAGGTGGGAGGAATTAAGAGATTGGGATTGACATATATACACTATTGATATGATATACAAAATAGATAACTAATGAAAACCTACTGCATAGCACAAAGAACTCTGCTAAATGTTCTGTGGTGACCTAAATGGGAAGGAAATTCAAAAAAGGGAGGATATACATATACACATAACTACATATATATATATATATATATATATATACACACACACATAACTATATGTATATATATGTGATTCTCCTTGCTGTACAGTAAAAACTAATACATTGTAATGCAACTATATTCCAATAAAAATTAATTTTAAAAACTAAATCATCACCCTTAGGTCTTTCCTGCCTCTCTTTCCTTCTTCTCACCCTCTCTCCTCCTTCCCTCCATTAATAATCATTGATTATGATTTGTTTCTCTTATCATCTATATTCTTTTGAATATTTCACAGCTTTTAAGCAAATTATTGAAGGAGGGACAGGAGAGGGAAAAACTGAGCAAATCAGTATGTAATGTTTTTCTTAAGGATCTACCTTTAAGATGGAAATGACTACACAGTGAACTTATATCAAGGTTTGAAGATTTCTCCAAAATGACTGCAGATGTGACTGTAACCATGAAATTAAAAGACGCTTACTCCTTGAAAGAAAAGTCATGACCAACCTAGACAGCATATTAAAAAGCAGAGACTTTGACAACAAAGGTCCATCTAGTCAAGGCTATGGTTTTTCCAGTAGTCATACATGGATGTAAGAGTTGGACTATAAAGAAAGCTGAATGCCGAAGAATTGATGCTTTTAAACTGTGGTATTGGAGAAGACTCTTGAGAGTCCCGGAGATCCAACCAGTCCATCCTAAAGGAAATCAGTCCTGAATATTCACTGGAAGGACTGATGCTGAAGCTGAAACTCCACCTGATGCGAAGACTTGACTCATTGGAAAGGACCCTGATGCTGGGAAAGATTGAGGGCAGGAGGAGAAGGGGACGACAGAGGATGAGATGGTTGGATGGCATCACCGACTCAACGGACATGAGTTTGAGTAAGCTCTGGGAGTTGGTGATGGACTGGCATGCTGCAGTCCAGGGGGTCACAAAGAGCTGGACACGACTGAGCGAGTGAACTGAACTCAACTGAACAAACTTGTATAAATGGTCATCATCGGTGAAATGACATAGAGCACTATAGAAGTTACACCTCAGACTCCAAGCTCAGAGAACAGAACGCACTAGCAAAGTTGGCTCTGCCACCACTGTATGCAGGCCTGTGGAAAAGCAACACATCCTAAGACTTCCAATTCTCCATCTGCAAAATGTAGTCTAAAAAAATAGTATTGACCATGATGAACAAGTTGGTCATCTAATATAGCTTTTATTTCAAACCTCTTTGTCCCTTGCTCATGTTAACTACAAATTGGCACTTGCCATGGGCACTTGCCATCTAGCTCTACAAGAATTCAGTTATGTGCTGCTGCAGCTGCTGAAAGGAGTTCAGGGTGGAGGTCAGGAATGAGGCACTCTGTGCTCAGGCAGCGGGGAAATCTGGCAGGACAGGTCTTCAGATAGTTAGTATATTTTCAGGAGTTGGTTTACAACCCAATTCTTGTATCTCCTTATATCTAAAATAAACACTAAAATCTTTCATAGTAATGACTGTTCCTCGTGACTAGCAGAAAGTGTCATGAGACTAGCAGAAACCTTCTGGAAAAATTTATGCCTGATTGCATGTACTCCCCCTTCACCAAAATCTTATATATACTGACCTTTCCCCCTCCTCCTTAGAGCAGTTTCTCAGAGCTATCCAAGGTGCTATCTCCCAGGCTGCAGTCTTCATTTTGCCCCAAATAAAATTTAACTCTCATGTTGCACATTTTTAAAATCAACAACCATATCTGCGTGAGGTGTGTGTGCGCTAAGTCCCTTCAGTCATGTCTGACTCTTTGTAACCCTATGAACTGAAGCCCACTAGGCTCCTCTGTCCATGGGATTCTCCAGGCAAGAATACTGGAGTTGGATTGCCAAGCCCTCCTCCAGGGAATCTTCCTGACCGAGGGATTGAACCCGCATCTCTTTCGTCTCCTGCATTGGCAGGTGGGTTTTTACCACGAGCACCACCTGGGAAGCCCTATGTGAGGTGGGAAGCTTAAACAGTTACTTTTGTAGCTACTCTTGCTGCTAGGATTTACCAGGGGATATAAAGTTAGATTTCTCGCCATTGAAGTAAATGTGGAAATCTGCTGGAGAATTCTGGGTAAACTCTGCCCTCCAACAAATTTTATAACTGCCCCCCTCCCTCCTCTTTCCTTGCTTTAGATGATAGTGTGATGCCAGGAGCTGTGAAGAAAACTTGCAGGATAAGGTGTTGAGCAATGGAGCCGAGGGTTGCTGATGTAGACAGCGGTCAAGGAAGGAGTCTCTGATGAGATAGCACATGAGTAGATTCTTGAAAGAACTGAGAGAGTAGGCTGTTCGGATAGGGAGGGAAAGATGTTCTAAGCAAGGAGCAGCAAGTGCAAAGGTCCTGAGGCAGAGGTAATACAGTAAATACCCTACATATGAACCTTCAAGTTGTGAATGCTTAAAGATGCAAATATGTTACATTGACAGCAGGTTTGAGTGAAATTGCAGTTTGTCCTCCATGCCCTATTGCTGACTATCCTTCAGTTCTCCCACCTCCCCACCTTTGTCCAGTCAGTAACTCTTCTTACCTGTTCACAAGATGCCAGCCCCAGTATGCCAGGACTGTACTACTACTGTACTACTATTGTCAAGGGACAATACTGTAAAACTAAAAATGTTTTCTTTTTGTGCTTGTTTTTTGTGTATTATTTGTGTGAAAGTATTATAAACCTATTACAGTATTATATAACCCATTGTGTTAATTAGGCACCTAGGCTAACTGTTGGACTTACAAACACACTGGACTTAACAAATGTGCTCCTGGAACAGAACTCATTCGTATGTAGGGAACTTACTGTAGGGGATTTCCTCTGTTTCTGAAAACAGAACAAGGAAGAGATCAGGGTGACTGAGGAAGTGAAAAGGGCTTGGAGATGAGATCATTAAGGTCACCAAGGGCCAGGCCACATAGGCCTTGTATTCCATGGAAAGGAATTTAACTTTACTGTGGGAGATGAGGAGCCTTCAGAAGGTTGCCCAACTTAACTGAAAATAATAGCCACTAGAAATTCTTGTCTGTCTGAGACACTTGGTATTTCAACATCCTCGTGTGATTTTCATTGCCTCCCCTCTGTAACGTAAGCTTCTCTACATCAGGGAATTTAGGTTTGTGTGTAATAGTGTGGCTACAGAGATAGACCGGTGTAGAAACAGATAGTATAGTCCATATAGTCAAAGCTATGGTTTTTCCAGTAGTCACGTACGGATGTGAGAGCTGGATCATAAAGAAGGCTGAGCGCTGAAAAATGGATGCTTTCGAATTGTGGTGCTGCAGAAGACTCTTGAGAGTCCCTTGGACAGCAAGGAGATCAAACCAGTCAATCCCTAAAGGAAATCAATCTTGAATATTCATTGGAAGGACTGATGTTGAAGCTGAAGTTCCAATCCTTTGGCCACCTGATACGAAGAGCCGAATTATTGGAGAAGACCCTGATGCTGGGAACGATTGAGGGCAGGAGGAAAAAGGGATGACAGAGGATGAGATGGTTGGATGGCATCACTGACTCAATGAACATGCATTTGAGCAAACTCCAGGATACAGTCGAGGACAGAGGAGCCTGACATGCTGCAGTCCATGGGGTTGCAGACTCAGACGTGACTTAGTGACTGAAGAACAACAGCAAGCAGATAGTGAGTCACATCCACTGTTGGGCCTAACACAGTACCAGGCACATGGTAAATGTGATAAATATTTGATTCATTGTTTATCTGAGTCTATTAAATGATAATCAGAGAATCTCTACAGTTACAGAATAGTTCTTGATTCAGGACCATGCATGTGACATGACAATGTGTCAGGGTCACTGCATATGTTATACATGCTGCAGACACACTTTCTGTGTTCTGACACTGGCCTCTTGCCCGCCTGGAGCCCTGGCCTATCTCAAAACATCACTGCTTTCCTTACTAACACAAACACACACATGCGCGTGCACACACACACACACACATCAGATTAAAAAAGCTTAGTAATGAATGGTTTTATTTTAAACTGAAGGTATCACACAGAACAGAGGACAGCATGACACCCTATTCCACACAACAAAATTTAAACTAAGTCCACTACTAAGCATGTCAGTCTTCTCTCCAAATTTTCTCCACACACCCTCCCTGCTGCTCCATCTCTCCTCATGTCCATCTCCCTGCCGCCTCTAAAATGTCCCTTTTGCTTTGCCCCAGCAATCCATATCTTCCTCTTATTAACAGATTTCATACTCTACTCGCCAAAGTAAAAAGCCCAAAGTTAATCTATATAATTGTCTTTATAAGTCACACTTGACTCTGGCCCACTTACAGTGCCTGTGCAAGGCTGGCCTCATTATCCACCAGTTCAGAGAACTTTGATAGCATCTCAGGTTGCTCTCCGGAGAAGGCAATGGCACCCCACTCCAGTACTCTTGCCTGGAAAATCCCATGGACAGAGGAGCCTGGTAGGCTACAGTCCATGGGGTGGCTAAGAGTCGGACACAACTAGTGACTTCACTTTCACTTTTCCCTTTCATGCACTGGAGAAGGAAATGGCAACCCACTCCAGTATTCTTGCCTGGAGAATCCTAGGGACGGCGGAGCCTGGTGGGCTGCCGTCTATGGGGTCGCACAGAGTCGGACACGACTGAAGCGACTTAGCAGCAGCAGCAGCAGCAGGTTGCTATCAAAGTGGCAAAGCTGGGATCTGAACGTCATCCTTCTTGCACTCAGGCCCATCCTCTGTGTGTTGGAAATGCCTCATCAGGTGGCCTCCCACACAGATGGGCAAGGACATGGTTTCATTTAGTGAGGTAGCCCTGGATCTCCAGAGCAGAGATGCTCACATGGCACCAGCCACCAGGGAAACCCTGGCTTTCTGGTCTGGAGTCTGATGACTTGTCAGACCTTGGGCCAGTCATTTCTCCTCCACATTTTCCATTTATAACAAGTGAAACTGACATAAGCATTTGAAATTAATCACTAAATAGTTAAGAAATCAGCTTTTTGGAACAACTAAACCAAAGTCTGGGTCTTAAAATCCTTTGGGGGTTGATTCAAAATCCAATGCCTATATTGAAAAGAAGCTTTTTCTCTTTCTTCCCATTTCCCTCCTAACTTCCACTGTTCTGCTCTCTTGAATATACACATTTTCTCTTGAGGCTTTCAGGACACTATGTAATAACTGTCAAGGCACGTGAAGCACATGAGTGGTCTAAGTGTGAAGTCACTGGTGTGTTACACAGCTGTCATTACAAGTGAGTCGCCTATAGGAGCACATTCACACACATGAATAACATCATCTGACCAAGACTGAAATCATAATAGAATAACCAACAGAGGGAATCAAAGTTAGACTCTCAACCAATGATTGCAAAGTTTGTGAATGAAAGAAGACTCTAGAAAAAAATAAACAGTTCATCTGGCTTTAGTGGCTATCTCTGAAATGGAAGCAAAAATTGGGGGGTAGGGGGATAAACTTGCCTCCATGGAGTATTTATTACATCTTGAACTCTTTCAAGCACTTGGCTTATCATTAAACATTAATTTCCCTAGAAACTGCAGCTTTCACTTCTTGGAGCTTCAGCAATTAAGGGCAGTTCTGGCTGGGCAGCTCTGACTTCCCGGCATGAATCTGTGAGCTCTGTGGCCTTTGCTCCACAGGTTTTATAAGACTCCTTAGTTTTCTGGCAAATACAGGATAAATTCTGCCCTAATGTAATAACCTGGGTCAGACCTGCAAACAGAATCATAGTAATAAACAAACTGCAGTTGTTGAGAGGAAGCTACAGCTATTGATTCACCCTCCCTTTTATCCCTAAGTAAGGCAACTTAGGACCTTCAGAAGCATGCTTTTTGTTTCTGAACCACCTGAACTGTCACTGAAAGTGTGGCAACAATTGATACTTTCACCTCTGAGGAGTTAACTCACAAAAGGGCCACACGATGTCTTGGAAATCTGGTTTCATTCATCCTGGTCCCCTCTCCCAGAAAGGGATATGGTGTCACACCTGAAGGTGCAGGAACAGAGAAGTGGCTTCACTGAAGTCACAGAGTGCATCACTGCTCTGAGAACAGAGGTATGATCCCAAGACCCAAGCTATTTTATTTACTCACTCCATGCCTGGCAATCTCCATGGTCATCAGCCATTTTTATTTTCTGATAAAAACACACTGTGGGTCTTTTGAGCTGATGTGTTCTTTGAGGCTCTGAAAGATTTTGAACCCAGGACAGATGGAATCATTATTCTTCAGTGAGCAACTCTTTGCAATAGTTAAGGCTGGGTTGATTCTTGATTACCCACATTAAATGGAGGGGAGCAGAGAAGAAAAGCACAAGTTAATCACAAAGTCATTAATTGTGCACAATGATCTGTCTCCAAGGATGTTCACTGTCGCAGTTTCACAAGGAAAATGTCTCTTTTCTCTCGAGGGATTTCACAACTAGATAGAATAAAACATTCATGATGAAAGGCAGGCAGTTTTTGTTTTTTGGGTTTTTTTACAAAATGTAAAGCTGCTAAATATTCCTTACTGCAAAAGAATACCAGAGAGAGAAGAAAGATAAAAGCTGATGAAAGCTGATGCTGTTGTGATTTGGAAGCTTAAGGAAGGATGAGCCTTCGTGAACATCATGACTGAAGGGCAAGGTCACACAACATGCTGAGTCATGAGGATGGGCCCAGGGAGTGGCGGGGCTCAGGCTCACCCTTGAATATCTGAGAGGCTACATGATGGGCACCACAGGCCTGGAGAATGGGCAAGGATGTACATCAAACTTACAATGGGACCTGAAAAGAATAATGCCTAGGTATTGAGAATGTAAGAGACTCTTTCACTCATCAGGTAGGATATATCAGACTGCACAGACCACAGCAAAGCATTTAGAAATCCTACTGGTGGGCAGAAGGGAGCTTATCAAAGAGGCTGGCTTTGAAGATGAAGCCTTTGCAATGAGTAGCCGAGTCATATCAGACATATCGTATTTGAAGCCTTGATTTCTCATAACTGCTATGAGGATGAAATGAGTTAATACAGAATAAGGCTTTAACAAAGCTACTGGCATATGCATATGATAAGCCCTTAAAACCGGTTCACAAATATTATTGTTGTTGTTGCTGATACTAATGCCATCTTATTTCAAAAAGTCATTTTCCCATTCCTTAAGCATGAGCTACACATAATGAGTACTAGAGAGTTTGGTATGCAAAGGAGAGAAATGAATCATCTTTCAGTGTAGAACTTGATAAACATTATCTCAGCCCAGTGATCAAGGTCAACATCCACAGTAATAAGTCATGTTCATCGTATGTACCCTTGATGTGATGTCATGAAATGGCTCTGTAGTATTCTGTGACCTCTGTGGTATTCTTCCAAAATATCCGTAACTCCAGTCCAGCCGATCAGACAACCCCTCAGAGAGAGGGCCATCCTGTAAATTACTAGACCAGTACTCCTCAAAATTGTCAAACTCTCCAAAAACTAGCAAAGTCTAAGAAATAGTCCAGAGGAGCCTAAGGAGATGTGACAACTGAGTATAATGTGTACCCTGACTGGGATCCTGGGGCAGACAATTAGGGACATGAGGGAAAAATGATGAAATCCAAATAAAGTATGACGTTTAATTAGCAACAGTGTATCAATATCAGTTCGTAAGTTTTGGCCCAGGTACTACACTAAAGCAAAATGCTAAATGCTAAAGCAAAATGTTAACAGTAGGGAAAACTGAGTGAAAGGTGTACAGAAGCTCTCTGTACTATCTTGGCAACTATTCTGTAAAACTCTTCTTTTAAAAAAAAGTTTACTTACCAACAGGAACATGAAAAGATGCTCAGCATCGCTAACGGTCAGGAAAATGCAAATCAAAACCACAATGAGATATCACCTCACTTCTCTCAGAATTGGCCATCATCAAAAAGACCACAAATTACAAATGTTGGTGAGCATGTGGAGAAAAGGGAACCCTTGTACACGCTTGGGGGGGAATGTAAATTGATGCAGCCACTATGGAAACTAGCATAGAGGTTTCTCAAAAACCTCAAAACAAAACTACCATGTGACCCAGCAATTTCACTTCTAGGTATATATATCTGAAAAAAAGTCAAAACCAGTAACTTGAAAAGATACACGCTCCTCGATGCTCATAGTAGCATTATTTATAGCTGCCAAGGTACGCAAGCAACCTAAGTGTCCATCCCAGGTGAATGGATAAAGGAGGTACGGTACATATACACAATGGAATACTATTCATTCATAAAAAGAATGAATTTTTCCTATTTGCAGCAACATGGATGGACTTGGAGGCCATTATGCTAAGTGAAATAAATCAGACAGAGAAAGACAAATACTATGTGATACCACTTATATGTGGAATCTAAAAAATACAACAAACTAGTGAATAAAAAAAAGCAGCAGCTCACAGATACAGAGAACAAACTAGTGGTTATCAGGAGGAGGAGGGAGGGGCAGGGGCAATATAGGGGTAAGGAGAACAAAGGGTTCTTGTGGGATTATATGAAACCATACGTGTGAAACTTTTGAAAATTGTAAAGCACTATAGAATTTAAAAGTAAAGTTACCCAAATATTAAAATTTAAAAAACTGGGTTAAAAATTAAGTTTATTTAATAAATAAACAAAAGAGGCAGGTATGAAGCATATGAAGGATGTTTCAAATGGCTCTTCACACAGAAGGGAGAAGGGGCAGAAAGCAGACTTCACAACCTCTGTGATCCAACACAGATCTAATGTGGGGTCATTTTCCCACTGAGCAGCCCACAGGCCCACTTCACTGACCTAAGCCTATTTTTTCAGTGGGTTCCATCCTCCTTGTCCTGCTGTGAAGTCCTGTCCCCTGAAGGTCTTTCCCTGACAACAGCTTTTCCTTTCCTAGTTGCGGTGAACACAACTCACCTCCATAACTCACATCTTTACATTTTAAATGTTTGGCAGGGAAGCAGAAAGCAGATAATCAACACAATCAATGGGGGATTTTTACACAGACTTACTCTAAAGCTTGATTCTCTTTCTGAGACAGTAACTTATAAAAGTGAACCAATATTTACTAAGCACATATTCAATGCCAAACATCAGTCTAAACACTTTATAAAGAGATTCCACATAATCTTCACACATAGGCTACAAACAAGGTACTATTAGTATCCCCATTTCACAGGTGAGAAAAAGGGAGCACAGACAATTTCAATGACTTCTGCAAGGTCACACACTGACCTGTAACCAGCTAGTTGTATCCACGGCCCAGTAAAAATTAAATTTAGCAAATGGCCCTCACCCACTACACAGAAAGTTGGACATAAAATTCAGTGAGCATAGAATGATGGATCTCCAGTCGGTTGCCCTTTTACCTCCAATGATGAATCTTAACTTAGAACCTTCCAGACAAATCAGAAGGCAGTTGCTTCAAAAAGTAAAACACGTCTTCATTGATTGGTCTTTTTAATCCATTAATTTACAACAAATATTTCTGACCTCTAATTGCACTCATCTCACACACTAGTAAAGTAATACTCAAAATTCTCCAAGCCAGGTTTCAGCAATACATGAACCATGAACTTTCAGATGTTCATGCTGGTTTTAGAAAGGGGAGAGGAACCAGAGATCAAATTGTCAACATCTGCTGGATCATTGAAAGAGCAAGAGAGTTCCAGAAAAACATCCATTTCTGCTTTATTGACTATGCCAAAGCCTTTGACTCTGTGGATCACAACAAACTATGGAAAATTCTGAAAGAGCTGGGAATACCCGACCACCTGACCTGCTTCTTGAGAAATCTGTATGCAGGTCAGGAAGCAACAGTTAGAACTGGACATGGAACAACAGACTGGTTCCAAATAGGAAAAGGAGTACATCAAGGGCGTATATCGTCACCCTGCTTATTTAACTTATATGCAGAGTACATCATGAGAAATGCTGGGCTGGAGGAAACACAAGCTGGAATCAAGATTGCTGGGAGAAATATCAATAACCTCAGATACGCAGATGACATCTCCCTTATGGCAGAAAGTGAAGAAGAACTAAAGAGCCTCTTGATGAAACTGAGAGAGGAGAGTGAAAAAGTTGGCTTAAAGCTCAACATTCAGAAAACTAAGATCATGGCATCTGGTCCCATCACTTCATGGCAAATAGATGGGAAAACAGTGGCTGACTTTATTTTTTTGAGCTCCAAAATCACTGCAGATGGTGATTGCAGCCATGAAATTAAAAGATGCTTACTCCTTGGAAGGAAAATTATGACCAATCTAGACAGCATATTAAAAAGCAGAGACATTACTTTGACAACAAAGGTCCATCTAGTTAAGGCTATGGTTTTTCCGTTAGTCATGTATGGATGTGAGAGTTGGACTACAAAGAAAGCTGAGCACAGAAGAATTGATGCTTTTGAATTGTGGTGTTGGAGAAGACTCTTGAGAGTCCCTTGGACTGAAAGGAGATCCAACCATTCCATCCTGAAGGAAATCGGTCCTGGGTGTTCATTGGAAGGACTGATGTTGAAGCTGAAACTCCAATATTTTGGCCACCTGATGTGAAGAGCTGACTCATTTGAAAAGACCCTGATGTTGGGAAAGATTGAGGGCAGGAGGAGAAGGGGACGACAGAGGATGAGATGGTGGGATGGCATCACCGACTCAATGGACATGAGTTTGAGTGAGCTCCAGGGGTTGGTGATGGACAGGGAGGCCTGGCGTGCTGCAGTTCATGGAGTCACAAAGCGTCGGACATGACTGAGCGACTGAACTGAACTGAACTGATCCTATCTCTGAATCTTAGTGACCAACTAGCCTATTTCTTTCTCTCATTTCAAGCCTTGGCCTTGACTCCAAACTGAAATAGGACTGGGGATGGGCTGCAATTACTTCCTGCATTCAAAACACCAGATAACACAATATTGCAAATCAACTACTCTTCAGTTAAATATTTAAAAAGCTGAAAATTTAATGAATTGATTTTCAGACTTTGTCAAACTCTCTCTAGTTTTATTACATTGCCTAATTTTTGGCCACGTAATAAACCCACCTGAATCGGGTAATGCTCAAACAGTCTTATTCCACAGGTGATATATTTTCTTGAGGCTTACTCCAAAATAAAAAGTCATTACCAATATCTAACAAGTCACTAACCATAATTAACCATAACTAACCATAACTAGCCTTAACCATCACTAGATTTTTTGAATATCTCCTAAGTAAGTACACTGAGCGAGTGCTTTACAAAACATATCACATTTGATATTAATAATGATGGTTAACTAAGGCCTTATTCTTCCATTTTAGAGTTGGGGAAAACAGGCTTAGAGAAGCTAAGGCACTTGCATGAGGTCAAACAGGATGTAGGTAAAGGGGTGAATATTTGAGCACAAATTCACTGGATCCAAAACTCGAAGACCTTGTGCTAGTCTACAAGCACCCTCCCCACTTCTGACCTTTCCCTGACTCATAACCTCACCATCATATTCATGACCTCACCATCACCATCCCAGCTTCATTCAGAACCTGTTCCTTCCCTCCTTGAGATGCCCTGTCCTTTTCAGCATTCTCTCCAGTTCAGGGTGTCAACTTTCTCCTCTGATAAAAGCCACCATGTAAAGTGAAGGCTAGAAGGAGGCTGGTGCCAGAAGTGGCTGCTGCTGCCGCTGCCCCCAGGTCACACCTGTGCATCTTACCTGGCACCTCTGAGAAAAACCCACCTCAGGTCCTTTGACAGCTGAACGAGCCATCAAACCTCTGTAAGCCTTGGATATTTTTTCAACAAATGAATGTTGGCTGTTCTGTCTACTCAACATCCATGAAATACACACAGATCATTTTAGCAGAAGTTTCCCTATCCTAATTGCGTTTATCAATAAAAGCTTACAGAGGAGGATGGGAAATTCTATAGGCAAAAAGCATCAGGTATGTAGATTCCACATAACAAGCACATAGCTAAGCACATTCAGGCTGTTATTTTTTTGATACTCACAGCAAACTTAATGGTACAAAGTATTACTAATGAGATCATTGTGGCCCCAAGATAGTAAAGGACTTGGACAATATAACATAACTAAAGAAGCATCTATTCCTTAAATATGGACAAAATAAATTAAAATGTCTTTAAAATTGTGATGAATGAGACCCATAAATTTCAACTGAATGCATGAATGGGTTTCTGAAGCAGTATACTATCAGATCTCCTTCAGATCATAAATTCCTTCCAAAAGCTAAGCACCAAACATTACACTAGACATGTACCAAAAATAGTATGCTATTCTCCTGAGTTGCATAAACAGCTTTGAACATAAAATGACAGCATTTGATCACCTGTCTATTACTTAAAGATCTTGGAGTCCCATTGCACTGTGAGCTTCTATAGCATAAAATGTAGTTTGCACCTTGTTCTTCCCCCAGCACCCAATGTGGCGCCTGAATTGAATCCAATAGAAATGAACTGAATCAAATGGAATCTTCTTGGGCAAAGGCAAAGATAACACCGTCATTAACATTTCAGCCACTCTATGTTGCAGACACAAGATCCAACGTAGACGATCCATGCTACTGACCTCTGAGGTGGATGATGTTAATATTACTGATGTTATTATTAATATCAGAATCCATACAATAATAACAAAATTATATTCTTGGAAGCCATGAGTTATTAAGATAATTCATAGGAATGAAGAAACTGATCACAACACTAAAGGCTAAAATTTATTAGTCAAAGAATCATGCAAAGTATTTTTTGTGCACATTTTTTCTTTTTCTCCCTACTCTGGGTCCTAAGGGGATAAGATTGTCTGGTTAAGGGCACTACACAGGGAAAATCTCTTGAGGTTTATGCTATTATTATCTACATATTATAGATGAGGAAAATGAGCTTTGAGGTGTGCAACAACTTGCTTAAGTTCATACACCTAATGAATTACAGATCTGGAATGTGAATTCATGTCAAGTTCAAGTGTAGAGCCTGAACTTTAACCATCATGCTACCCAGCCTCCCCTTCAGGTGTGAAGCCCAGCTCAAGGGAGATGGACTGAGCCCAGGGCACCCCCATCTACCTCACCCAGCAGCAAAGAAAAGTATGAGAAGCACTATCCACCACTCAGCTCGCTTCCTTTCTTACTCTGATGCTCTTTTCAGAAAGTTCAAAACCTCTTTATACCTGCCTTAAAACCAAATTGATATAGTTTTTCTTCCACATTTTTCTTCTTAACAAGGCCTTTACTCCCACTCAATGACTCCCTTACTATTTGCCTTTCTCCTCCTCCAGAGTACCTATTGAAAAGTCACACCCTTTTGGTCTTTAGTACAAATCAATAGTCCATCTTGGGGAATAGATTTCCTCTCCCTTGAGGCTTCTGTGTCTATAATCTGCTTCAGAAATTGGAATGCAGAGAGGCTGGGACCAGAGTTAGCTTTACTTCCCATGAACACTGTTAAGTCAGCCATGGGAGCCTGAATGCTACAAATGCCCTGCAGGGTTTGTTTGGTGGAGAGATAGACACTGCAAGGGGCCCCAAATAAATCATTAATAAGATCACCATAAAAACAAGCAACCCCACATACATTGTTTTTTTCCAAGGAATGCAATGCCCATGGCAGCTTGAACACAGAAAGTGGCCTATTGAACTGAAGGAGCAGCAATCTTAAAGCCTAAAGACCTGGTTGGCTCCGTCTCTTATGAGGTACACAACCTTGGGCAGGTCACTTAACTTCCCTGAGTCTCAATGTCCTCAGACAAAAAATGGAGCTAACATTCTTTCTTTAATGGTACACAGTCCGTGTGAATATAAGTCAGAAATCTACAAGTCATCCTTGTTTCTTCCTTTTTTCCCCCCAAGACCCCATCTATTTCTGAATTCTGTTGATTTCATATCTTAAGTACCTCCCAAACCTCCCTGTCTCCATTCCCACCAGCTACATTAGTTCAGGCATTGGGATATCCTTGTTAGACTAATACCAGGTCCTTCTAACCAATCCCTCTGTTCCTAGTTCTGCACCACCATCAGTCCTTTCTTGTATAGCAGCTGGTTATTGTGCTAAAGTGTGCATATCATCATACTGATCCTGACTTAAAGTATTATATGACTCTCCATCACTTACAGAATAAAATGCAAACTTGCCAGCCTATGATGAAAAGCCTTCCGCGACCTTGATCTTATCTACCTTAAGAGTTAGGTATCTTCAGATGCAAGTGACAGAATCACCTCTCCAATAGGCTTATCCACAGAGGAGAATTTATTCACTTAGGAAACTGAAAAACCATGGGGCAGAACAGGTACAACAGGGTCTAAAGACTCAAACAGTCTCATTAAAAAGCTGTTTTTCATCATCCTTTGCTTTGCTTTTCTCATAGTGACTTTTTTTCTTATTTAGGCTCTTCCCACTCAATAAGTTTACCCCCAGAAGTTTCAGGGTTGCCTAGTCCTTATTTAGTAATTCCCTAGAAAGAGAACATCTTCTTCTCACTAATTTTAACAAGTCACAAGGCAAAGCCACAATAGTCTGCCTTGGGTCATGGATCCCAAACCCTTACCTAGACACTGTGACTAGGAGGGAAATGGTAACAAGACAGGGTCATCCAGGAGGCCTGGCTGGCACAATCCTGTCTGAAATACATGACTGAACAGTAGAGTTATCCACAGAAATCAGACTGCTACCGCCAAAATAATACTAGGCTGTCCTCACCCACAAGAATGTCTCTCCTACTCTAGGCTCTAAAATTTAGTGGCTTGGTTTTTCCAATAGTCATGTATGGATGTGAGAGTTGGACTATAAATAAAGCTGAGCACCAAATAATTGATGCTTTTGAACTGTGGCATTGGAGAAGACTCTTGAGAGTCCCTTGGACTGCAAGGAGATCCCACCAGTCCATCCTAAAGGAAATCAGTCCTGAGTGTTCATTGGAAGGACTGATGTTCAAGCTGAAACTCCAATACTTTGGCCACCTGCTGAGAAGAGCTGACTCATTGGAAAAGACCCTGACACTGGGAAAGATTGAAGGCAGGAGGAGAAGGGGACGACAGAGGATGAGATGGTTGGATGGCATCACTGACTCAATGGAGATGAATTTGAGTAGACTCTGGGAGTTGGTGATGGACAGGGAGGCCTGGCGTGCTGTGGTCCATGGAGTCACGAAGAGTCGGATACAACTCAGCGACTGAACTGAACTGAAAGTTACTTTATATTATTCATGATTTTCTGGAGGTCAGGAATTCAGAAAGGGCTTAGCTGCTTGGTGTCTCCCTTGTGGGTGCAGTGAGATGTAGGCTGGGGCTGTAGAATCTGAGGACTTGACTGGGTTGGATGTCCAAGACGGCTCCTTCACAAGATGACTATAGTGCTGCCTGATAGGAGCTCAGCTGGACTGTCAAGTGAGTGCCTACACGTGGCTTCCTCAGCATGGAAGTCCTCCTCCTAGGGGATGGGCTTCTTACATGGTAACCCAGGACTTGGTACACTGGCAGTACAGCAAAAAGGGGGAAGCTGCATCACCTTTTCTGACCTAGCCTCAGAAGCCAGGCCATGTCACTTTTCTGGGTCCTATTGATTACAAGGCTTCCCAGATCCAAGAGGAGGGGACATGGACCACATCTTGGTATAAGAGGACTATCAGAGACTTCACTGGTGGTCCAGTGGCTAAGACTCCCTGCTTCCAATGCAAGGGGTGTGGGTTTGATCCCTTGTTGGGGAACTAAGATCACACATGCTGTGCAGTAGGCCAAAAATAAATTAATAAATAAAATACAAATAAAAAAATGAGAATATTCTGACAGAAAAAATTTTTTTAAAGGGGAATATCAAATAACTTGTAGCCACAATCATTTTCTATTGTTTTATGAACACATTCCTATCATTTCAACAATTTTTGCCTTTCTGGATGCATTTCTCTCTATCTAGAATATCCTTTACATCTTCTTTGTCTTTCTACCAAACTCCCCTCTCCCAAGACATACCTCACTGCAAAGCTTATACTTTCCTCTCTCCTTTGGGCCATATGCTGAGGACATAACCCCTATAATAAAGCATTTTTTCTGATGTGCTGTAACTCTTTACCTCTGTCTCCATCAATAGCCTTTGCTCCTTCAAGGCAGGGACAAAAGTCTTATTTGCCTCTATGCTTCACATACTGTCTCTCATAGGGCTTCAGGACATGTTTGCCTAAAGACAGAATTAGATTATAGAGCCAGAGAGCTTTTCAAGTGTTAAAGTGCTATTCAAACAAAGGCTGTTATTATTTACAAGATAAGTGAACCTTTTATTAAGGAAAATGTAATAGCTTCTAGTGATAGTTTTCTGCCTGACAAATTCTAAATGGGTAACACATTTGACTGTTAAAAGAAAAAAACTATTAAAATTTTTTATTCTTTCTTTCTCCAGCTTAAGTACTAGTGATATCTAGTTGCTTGTCTTTTATTATTTGGATCACTGTTCTCCAGATTTTATCAACAAGTCCCCTTTCCAGGGACCTGTTTAATCAGGCCAACCCTTCTCTACATCATTCATATCATCTAATTTTCCTGACCCACTACTTATTTTCTTTAAGTAGTCTTTTATTTATTCAGTATATATTTTCTAAGTACCTGAGGATCTACTATGTATGACACATTATGATGGACTCCAGGGGTTCAGTGAAAAACAAATTACAATTCCTCCAACAAGAACCTACCTCAGTGCCTAATGGAGAAAGAAAATGTCAACAGAAAGTGGTGGATGTTAAGCCCGAGGCCTGCAGAGAGGAGGATGGGGGTGGGTATTTAATCCTGTCTAGGGTAGATAAGAAAGACTCTAGGAGGAAACAGCAATACATCTACAAAAAGGGGTAATAGTTAGACTCATAAAGAAGGTGACATCTGAGTGAGAAAGAACTCCCAGGGTCACGGTACAAAGATAGAAAAGATGTGTGGAAGACTAATGAGTAGTTTCACATTCTGGCTATAAATTATGAGACAGAAAAAGGCAGATTTCTGGTTTCTAGCTAATGCAGTTGTGAAAACTGTCTTGAATTTCAAGCTTTAGAGTCTCTGGAAACCTTGGACTAACTTGGAATCTAGTTAATTAGCCAAAGAGTTCAGGAAACAATTGTAGAAGATCAAACTCAGGGGAATTTTAAAAATTATTATGGAGCCATTTATTCAAGCCAAGTGGAATCTACTGCTAAAAAAAAAAAAAAAAATCTAGTCCAAGCTCTACATTTTACCGCTTGGGAGACTTTGAGAACAATTTATTCACTGATCCTCAAGACCATGGAATCAAACAAGACTACATGATATTTCTGCCTATCTCAGAAAGGTGCTGGGAAAATCATAATGATGGTATAAGCAGAGCTCCTTTTGTGGACAGTGGTAACTTTTAATTAGCTAACTTTCTGTGCCATTGTCAATCCCAAAGAAAGGCAATATGAAAGAATGTTCCAACTACCGCACAATTGCACTCATCTCACGTCCTGGCAAAGTAATGCTCAAAATTCTCCAACTCAGGCTTCAACAGTATGTGAACGTGAACTTCCAGATGTTCAAGCTGGATTTAGAAAAGGCAGAGGAACCAGAGATCAAATTGCCAACATCTGCTGGATCACTGAAAAAGCAAGAGAGTTCCAGAAAAATATCTACTTCTGCTTTATTGACTACGCCAAAGCCTTTGACTGTGTGGATCACAACAAAGTGTGGAAAATTCTGAAAGAGATGGGAATGCCAGACCACCTTACCTGCCTCCTGAAACATCTGTATGCAGGTCAGGAAGCAACAGTCAGAACTGTATATGGAAAAACAGACTGGTTCCAAATTGGGAAAGGAGTATGTCAAGGCTGTATATTGTCACCCTGCTTATTTAACTTATATGCAGAGTACATCATGAGAAATGCTGGACTGGATGAAGCACAAGCTGGAATCAAGATTGGTGGGAGAAGTGTCAATAACCTCAGATATGCAGATGACACCACCCTTATGGCAGGAAGCAAAGAAGAATTAAAGAGTCTCTTGATGAAAGTGAAAGAAGAAAGTGAAAAAGCTGGCTTAAAACTCAACATTCAGAAAACTAAGATCATGGCATCTGGTTCCATCACTTCATGGCAAATAGATGGGGAAACAGTGGAAACAGTGAAAGACTTTATTTTGGGGGGCTCCAAGATCACTGCAGATGGTGACTGCGGCCATGAAATTAAAAGACGGTTGCTCCTTGGAAGAAAAGTTATGACCAAGCTAGACAGCATATTAAAAAGCAGAGACATTACTTTGCCAACAAATGTCCGTCTAGTTTTTCTAGTAGTCATGTATGGATGTGAGAGTTGAGCTGAGCACTAAGAATTGATGCTTTTGAACTGTGGTGTTGGAGAAGACTCTTGAGAGTCCCTTGGACTTCAACGAGATCCAACCAGTCCATCCTAAAGGAAACCAGTCCTGAATATTCATTGGAAGGACTGATGCTAAAGCTGAAACTCCAATACTTTGGCAACCTGATGTGAAGAACTGACTCATATGAAAAGACCCTGATGCTGGGAAAGATTGAGGGCAGGAGGAGAAGTGGACAACAGAGGATAAGATGGTTCGATGGCATCATCAACTCAATGGACATGAGTTTGAGTAAGCTCTGGGAGTTGGTGATGGACAGGGAGGCCTGGTGTGCTGCAGTCTATGGGGTCACAAAGAGTCGGACGTGACTGAGTGACTGAACTGACTGACTGACTGATTGCTAAAAGAACACTTCTTTTTTCTTCCTTACTTCACTTCATGTTACCTCGGTCTGACCAATCAGAATACTATTCGGCCATGTCCATATCAAACAATGCAGGACTAAGCACATGTCCCATTTTGGTTCATGGATGACCAAGTAGTTCCACCTGGTTCAATCAGATAAATCGTATGATTCATAGGAAACGTGAAAAAGAGAAGCTTTCTTTCCAGTGGAGCTGTTAAGTCAGTATAGGTCAAATAAGAAAACACTACAGGTCAATAACAAGTAAAGAAATGCCTAAGAAAGATGACCATAGAGGGAAACAGAGCAGAGACAAGAGACAGGTAAAACTGACGGTAAGAATGCCTGGTTACAAATGCCTTTAAAATAAAAATATATCTTGCAGTTGATAATTTCAACTTTTTAAGTGAATTTTACTTTTGTTTCTATACCTTGCAACAACACAGAGTCCACTTTTCATGGTTTCAGTTACCTGCAGTTAACCAAGATCTAACACTATTAAATGGAAAATTCTAGGAACAAAAAATTCATAAATTTTAAATTGTGCACCATTCTAAGAAGTGTGATGAAATCTCACACCATCCTGCTATATCTCACCTGGGACATGAATTATGTCTCTGTCCAGGATATCCCACCCGTTAGTCATTTAGTAGCCATTTGGTTATCAGACGGCTATGGTGTCCCAGTGCTTTTGTTCAAGTAATTCTTGTTTTACTTAATAATGTTCCCAAAGCCCAATAGTAATGATGTTGGGGATTCAGATATGCTAAAGAGAATCTGTAAAGTGCTTCCTTTAAATGAAAAGGTGAAAATTCTTGACTTAAGGAAAAAAATGATACGATGCCGTTACTAACATCTATAGTAAGAAAACTTCTTCTATCCACAAAATTGCGAAGAAAGAAAAAGAAGTCCATGCTGGTTTTGCTTTTACAACCCAACCTGCAGAAGTTACAGTCCCTGTGCATCGTAAGTATTTAATTAAGATGGAAAATACATTAAGTTTATACAATAAGATATTTTGAGAGAGCAAGAGAGAGACCACATTCCAATAACTTTTTTTTTACAGTGTATTGTTGTAATTGTTCTATTTTATGATTTGTTATTATTTATCTCTTATTGTGTCTAATTTATAAATTAAACTTTTTCATAGCTATCTATATATAGGAAAAACACAATGTATATAGGGTTTGGTACTATTCACAGTTTCACACATTCACTGTGTATCTTAGAATGTATCCCCTGTGTATAAGGGGGGACTACTGTATACAAGGTTGTATCATCTGAGATACAAATAGCTTTATTTCTTCCTTTCCAATCTCAGTGTCTCTATTTATTTTTCTTGCCTTATTGTTTTGGGTAGAATCCCCAGTACAATGTTGGGTAGAAGTATGAGAACTGTCATTCTTTCATTGTTCCTGATCTTAGGAGGAGAGAAATAAGTCTTTCACCATTAAGCATGAGGGTAGCTGTGAGTTTTTTGTAGACATCTTTTATCAGAATGAGGAAGTTCTATTTTATTCCTTGTTCGTTGAGCTTCTTTTATTTATTATAAGAAGATATTGGATTTTTGCAAATGTTTTTCTGTGTTTATTGGACAAGATGTATTTTTGCGATAAGTATTGACTTCAAAGAAAAAGAAAAAATATTTGGGTATGTAAGCAAAAAAGACAAAGTCACTATAAGAAAAAAAATCAAATCATCATCAGAAGTATCAACATCAATGCTTTATACCAGAAGACAATGGAGTAACATATTTAAGACACTAAATTAAAGCAAATGTGAGCTAAATATTTTATATCCAGTCAAACAACTTTCAAACATAGAGGCAGAAAACAACCAAAACATAAGAATTCAGACAATAATGTTACCATGAGCCCACATAGCCTATACCTAGATTTAAAACATAAACTTTAAAAATCATAACAAGTCAATTTTAAATAAATTTTAGAAGCCCATATTTTTAGGAAAAATACCTTACCAAACTAACATGAAAGGCAACAGAAAATGAGAAGAGACTTTACTCATTAAAGAAATTACGGCAATAGTTAAAAACTTATCCCAACAGAGAAACATCAGGTTTCCAAAAAATAGGAAAAAATAAAACATTTCCAAACTCATTTCATGAAACTAGGATAAAGTTGAGGACCGTGAGAACAAGGAAAATTAACAATTAGGTGAATTTATGAAAATAAATGCAAATATCCTAAGAATATATTAGCACTACATAACCGCAGCACTATGTAAAATTATTGTCTTATTGTGACCAAGTTATGTTTTTTCCAGTAATATAGAAATAGTTTAATAGTACAAAATTAATATACTTCATAATATTAAGAGACTGAAAGAGAACAACATAGTTCATCTCAATAGATGGAGCAAAACCAGGCATTCAATAAAATTTTATCAACACTCACTAACAATAAAGCAATTAGCTTAGAAAAAATAGAAGGAATTGTCTTACTTTGTTTAAGAAAATGTCTCTAAATCTACTTTCATAGTACTTCATATTAAAGGGAAGAAATAAAACCTTCATTATTTAGCTATGATATGGTTATCTACATTAAAAATAAAAGATAATACACGAACCCATTTTGTTAACTAGTAAGTGTTCAATTGCATTATTATTATTATTTTATTCTCATTTAACTACAAATAAAAATTAGCAAATGAATTTTTAGCAGCACATTGTACTATGTTAGAAATAGATTTAACAAAAGATATGCAATGTTTCTACACAAAAATCAGAAAACTTCATTTTTAAATAAAATAAATTTAGATAAATGAAGAAATAATTGAGAATTAACATAGTAAAGATAACAATTCTTCCAAAATAAATTTATAAATTCATGCCACTCAAAATACTAATACATTTTTCATGGAATGTAACAAGTCAATTTTAAAATTTATGTGTAATGCAAAGGTCCAGTAATAGCTCAGAGAACTTAACAGAAAATTAGAGTTGAAGATTTTTACCACCAGATATCAAATACATTATAAAGCTATTGTAATATGGTAACATCACATTGCTAGATTTAGATAAATTAACCAATGGAACAAAACAGAGAGCTCAGAACCAGATCCATGCATATGCAGGAGGCATCTAAGTCAGAGAAGATGCTGATGATTACAGCACAGATGACAAGCTGTCTACAAATGGTGCTGGGACATATATGGGGGATAAAAACTTACTGCATACTAAACCAGAAATCAACTTTCTGTGTGGTAGGGATCTAAAAGTGAAAAGCAAAATCCTTAAAACCTGGAGAATACTCAAATCAGCTTTCTGACACAGAAAGTGTTCTTTAAGCAAACACAAAAAGCATAAATAAAAATTAACAAATTCAACTCTATTAAAAGCTTCTGTTCATCAAAAGACATCAAAAACATATGCGACACATATCAGAAACTAAAGATTTTGTTAATATGATAAAAGATTAGCATGTGTGTATATATGCGTGTGTGTGCATGTGTATCCACTCCAACAGACACGTATTTTCTACACACCTATAAAATAAGTAATAAATTTAAAATACTGATAAAGCATGTGAAACCAATGTTATAAAAGAAACTCAAACAGATTAAAAAAGCAGATGAAATCTGTTCACTCTCATGCACAATCATAAAAGCAATCATTAAAAGCACAATGGAAAACCATTTCACACCTGTGTGATAGGCAAAAATATTTAAAGACTTGAGGAAGGTTTGAAGAAATGGAATGTTTAATATGTTGATGGGTATGAACTGATACAACCCCTTTGGGAACATTTGACAACATCTAACTAATTTGAGGATATTCATACCCTTCAATTCCCTTTCTAGGTATATAGATCTGCATTCGTACCCATGAACATGCATAACCATGCCCATTATCTGATGAGTGGACAAATAACTTGTGTCATATTTATAAAATGGAATATGATACAAATAAAAATGACCAGAGCTACAGGTATCAACTTAGATGAATCTGAAACATAAAAAATCACACAGAGGAAGTATAAAAGGCAATTTACAGAAAAATTACTATCTGACACCACTTAGATGAAAATCTGAACTACATGAAACAGTACTAAAAATATTAAAGCTACATAAATGTACCATAAAAGAACATACAGTTTATGAAAATGATAAACACCAAAGTTCAATGCACAGTTACCTTTGCCAGTGTGGTAAGAGATTCAGCTGACTTGTTTGCGATTTATTTTTTAAGTGTTTAGAGGTACTTAGTATTTGTTCTGCTACTCTCTACATCTTTTCGTGTGTCCAAAATATTTCATAAGAATTAAAAATTTTTAAAGAGAGAAAAATATCATGATCACGACAGATGTTTTGATTAGAGGGAAACAGAGTGAAATATACATAAACACCCACAATATGCACCAAACACCCACAATATGCACCATAGATTTACAAAAAAAGGGCATGAAAACATAAATTCAAAGTAATGTCAAGAATCCACAGCACTTGCTGGATTACGGTTGTTTTTAATTTAGTTGTGTTTCCTACTTCATTATTTTCTAGTGAGCATAACTGGCTCTTAACAACTCTATTAAAATTAATTAATAAACATGCTTAATGTCACAGTTATAATAAATTGTAATCAATACACTTGTGCTAAAATGTCAAACATAATCAGAAAAATGCTTCACAACTACACTTCTCCATAAAGTATTTTGACTTAGTTGAGAAAATAACTCTTGAAGAGAGGACAATACCCTATTTCTCTGTAAGTTTCTGGATTAAAAACAGATGTCAGAAAGTGAAACAGGCTTATATATGAAGCATTAAAATATTGCACTTGACTTGCAGTGCTCTCTGACATTTTACACACATGGTCGGTCTCCACTCTGCCTTTTCAGTTCTAGGGGAAGAGTTAATGCCTTTCACCGAAGTGTGAAATCGCTGTCAAGCATGCCTTTTTCACATCCAATGTCCTACTTCTTTTTCACACAAGGACAAGACGGCACTACAGTCTTCCCTCGAATCTGGGAAATGGATATAACTGAAGCACGATTTGCGCTGGGGCTTTGTTTTTAACTCACCTCCTCAGTGAAGATGCCTTGTCTCCTCAGAGCAGAAGCTGGGTGTGGGTGTGCAGGGCTCCCACATCTTTCTACCCAGCCCATCCTGTGATAAAGCAGAAATAATAAAAATGCTGAATGCATCCATGCACCAACTGACTCCTACCAAAGAAATGAAGGTATATCCCAAGTCATGTAAAGGAAAGGGTTCTGGAGCTATAGGATCAGTTGTTGGTCTGGTTGGTCATATTACAGATGGAGGCCAGGACCCTCAGATAATCCACACCACCTGTATTGAGGGTCCTAGCTAACGCATGGTCAAAATATCACACCCAAATCTGATTTGATGCTCACTTGGTGCTCAATACTGTGTTAAATGCTTTATAGTTATCATTTCAATTCATCTTCCTGGAAACTCTATTAGTAAGATTCTATCTTATCAGCCCATGTTGTAGATCCAGAAACTGAAAGTCAGAGAGAAGTAAATGACTTGCCAAGGTCCTGAAACTAGTAGATGATGGAGTTGGGATTGGAACCAGATAGTCTATCTCATATGTGAACCTTTAACCTCTCAACACCTGTCCTCAGAACCATTCAGAGAACCATGCTTCACCTACATCATCTCTTTTAATTCTCCTCCTATAGTCATTAGTGGTGGATATTTTAATCCCTGTTTACTGTTGAAATAACTGAGTCTCTGAGAGATCTAAGAACCTGCCCAAACAACCAGAGGTCTCCTACTTCAAAATCCAAGCACTGATCACTAGGTCACACTCTCTCACAGATTCACAACCAAGACTCGGTCTCTCTTCCAAGTCCTTCCTTCCTCGGTTTCTCCATCTGCAGAAGAAAGGGAATCCATTGCCTAACTTGAAAATCTTAATGGCTTTTACAGAGATCAAAGGAGATTCAGTGTAAAAGAATTTTGAAAAGTATAAGGACTCAAATTTGCACCCATATTTCAGCTAAGTTTCTTTATCAAGCATAAACTATTAGAAAATACCATATCTCTCCCATTAGTGTTTAGAATGCTGTGAGTAGTAACACATTCCCTCTTCTCTGTTCATAGCAGAACTCATGAGATTATTCCATTATCTAGCCTTTTCCTAGAAGGTCCTGCACTTTGAAGCTAAGATGACTATCTCCAGGTTCCAGGGTGGACTCTGATAGCCCAAAGTCAATCAAAATCATCTCAGTCCCCTGGACATAGTGATTCTTTCTGTTAACTTTGGCTTAAGGCAAGCAGCACATTCATTCCTCTGACTAGGGGACTTAAATATATGTGGGCTGATGAATGTGTCCTGATGACATTGTAGCCAGATGAGAAGTGGGAAACCAGGGTAGCCATTGTCTACCACAGTACTAACATCATCACAAGTGGAAATGAGACAGGCCTGGGACCTGGGACTCTCTCCTGCAACTCTGCAAAGCTTGCACCTGGACACACCTCTCCTCAAGCAATGAAATACAAAGAAATTGTATCACAGCCACTACAGAAGACGGTATGGAGATTCCTTAAAAAACTAGAAATAAAACCATAATATGACCAGCAATCCCACTCCCAGGCATATACCCTGGGGAAAACAAAATTGAAAAAGACATACGTATCCCATTGTTTGTTGCAGGACTATTTACAACAGCTAGAACATGGAAGCAACCTAGCTGTCCATCACCAGATGAATAGGTGCAGAAATTGTGGTACATATAAACAATGGAATATTACTCAGCCATAAAAAGGAATACATTTGAGTCAGTTCTGATGAGGTATGAACCTAGAACCTATTATACAGAGTGAAGTGAGCCAGAGAAAGATAAACATCATGTTCTAATGCACATATACAGACTCTAGAAAAATGGTACTGAAGAATTTATTGCTGAAGGGCAGCAGTGGAGAAACAGACATAGAGAATAGACTTATGGACATGGGGAGAGGGGAGGAGAGGGTGAGATGTATGGAAAGAGTAACATGGAAACTTACATTACCATATGTAAAACAGATAACCAACAGGAATTTTCTGTATGGCTCAGGAAACTCAAACAGGGGCTCTGTATCAACCTAGAGGGATGGGATGAGGAGGGAGATGGGAGGGAGGTTCAAAAGGGAGGGGATATATGTATACATACGGCTGATTCATGCTGAGGTTTGACAGAAAACAACAAAATTCTGTGAAGCAATTATCCTTCAATAAAAAAATAAATTAAAAAGAAAAAAATTGCAAAGAAACTGTATTAGATAAAAAAAAAACAACTGTGTGAATGAATAGTTGGGGGCAAATTCTGGATACAAAGACAAAAAAACCCAACTGCCATCAGGAGCAAAAAATACTTTCTATACCCTTCTCATAGGTAAGTATTTTTAGGACAACTTCATTCAAATTAGCATATATAGTCTCCAATTCATCCTTACTATAGAAGTCACGAGTATTATTTCATCCAACTAATTAGTTTCAAAAAGCAATCTCCCCCCTCCCTTCTTTCAGCCCCCATTACTGTCTCATTTTTCTAAAGCACTAACATTTTATGGCTTTTGTGGGCAGTGGTGGGGTACGGAGGCGTTTCCTAGCATAGGTAATGAGATCCTAGTTGTATTTCCACTCAGAAAAGGCATGGACTGCAGGTGAATAACTAACATGTATTTCATGATTGAACATTTATTAAGCATAATTTCCTCCCATCGATTTGTTCTAAATTTCATCTTGCTCTGTGAATTTCAAGTATCCTTTCTTTCACTGGGAAGCGCCACTGTGGAAGTCTCTATTTTTTCCTTGTAAAATAAAAAATGTGATGAAAATCAAATAATGTGCTTTTTAGTATGAAAATGTTATTGTCAAAGAACTGTGCACTCACCAAGGAAAGACATTTTTTCCATCTCCTTAAAAGAGGAGTTTTGAGATGAAGAAAATAAAACAGGTGTGTTTCCTCCACTCCAGAACTGGCCCTCACATAGTACTCAGATTTCCCTTTTGTGGCTCTTTCCAATTTTGTTTTTCCACCTGGCCTATTAACCTTACTTGTAACCGGGAAAAAGCTAATTTCCATTAACTAGCTCCTAGCAAATTGTCTCCTTAAATGCTCTTAAATCCACCCCTTCTTTTATCCATCACAACACCTGCTACTCCATTTCAAAGCCCCTCCGCTCTCACCTAGATTACTCAACAGCCTTCACAGCATTTTCTACTCCATCCTATTTCTCCCTCTTACAGTGTCTATGCCTTATTCCTGCTGGAAATATCTTTCCAAAAGGCAAATCTGATGTAAAATTCCTGTGTGAAACCTCTCAACAGCTGTCTTATTGTCCAGATAAAATTCTAACTTCATGGTCTGGTGTCAAGCCCCTTGAGGGTCTGGTGCTAATGTGTGACAGCCATGTGCCTGGCCACTCTGGTGATGTGTGTCTGCTGCACCGCAATTTGTTCATTGCAGTCACTGTAATGGCTCTCTGACAAAATAGAGTAGGGCTGAATTTTGAAAGTAAAGCTTTTTAATAAAATAAGTTCTTTTTCCTATATGTTTTTCTGAAAGTTTTTCTTTTCACAGGTTTTTAAGTCCTTAGCCTTGATTTTCGTGTAAAGTAGGAATCTGTCATTATTGTCTTTCATATGAGCAAACTAGTTGAATCAACAGCATTCAACCAACTAATATCCTTAAAGTGGACATTTTCAATTTGGGAATTTTTAAAAGAGATCTTAGGTTTTTTGAGGTTAGGCAAGCAACAGCTCATTAAAATTTGACCCCAGCCAGTTTTTCAGTGTAGGATGGATTTCTTAAACAAAATACAAAGAGCACAATTGATAGATTTAGCACATTAAACTTCATCAGCAGGCACTATGAACAAAATGAGAAGATCACCTATAGACTTAAAATACACATTCATCACACATATATTTAACAAAGGTCTAATATAAATAGTAGGTAAAGAACTCAAGTTAATTTTTAAAAAGAGCAAAACAACAACAAAAACAACAACAGAGAAATGGGCTAAAGTTTTTCACAAGTTTTAAGAGACCACTCACAAAAGTGTCAACCTAGCAACCTGCTTAAAAATGCTAAATTTTCTAAGTCGTTAGGATATACAGAATAAAAACACAAGAAAATGTTCTATATGCTTAGAAGCTTAAGAGGGTATATTTCATGTCATATATTTTTACTAAAATTAACAACAAACAATGGAAAGTAGCAAAAAAGAAAGGCAAATAATGGAAGTCTGTGGAGACGGAATGCTGGTGAGAAGGTACAGGTAGAGCTATTTTGGTACAATAGACCTTTGTTGCACTTAATGGATCATTGCTGGGGGCCTGAAGTTGTGGGACTATGGATCTGGCTTAGGGTCTTGAACCTGGAGCAAGATCTGTTTACAGAATGAGCAACACAGGAGATGAAAAAGCCTGCAATAAAAAGTGCATGCTCAGTCTTTTCAGTCGTGTCAAATCCTGTGCGGCCCTATAGCTGTAGCCCGTCAGGCTCCTCTGTCCATGGAATTCTCCAGGCAAGATACTGGAGTGGGCTGCCATTTCCTCCCCCAGGGGATCTTCCTGACCCAGGGATCAAACCAGCACCTCTAATGTCTCCTGCTTTGGCAGGCAGGCTCTTTACCACTAGTGCCACCTGGGAGGGTCCAGTGCAAAGAGTGTCCAGAAGAGCATGAATCCACAGAGCTCTACAGAGGGCCAGGACCAGATGTAGGCCAAGAGTTCTAAACAGCTAGACAGACGGACAGAGCTGAGGTTTCCCAAGCCATTGCTTGACCTCAGGAAACATAAGAGCAGGCTCCACTCTGACCCTGGGAAACTCTGTAACACCCATGAGGCAAGTGGGGTTGATGAGAATTGTAGGGAGCCCCAATAATTACAGATTGCATTTTTCATCAACCTGTTAGGGTGGGAACTCAGTTCTACTGAATTCTATTTATTAATAACAATGACAACAAATGGGACACTTTTCACATATCCTTGTTTGCACTGTGCCAAAAAAGACTCATAGAACCTTCTACATTAGAAATTGTAGAATGTAAGAACTGGTGTGGTGAAGAATACACCTGCCAATGCAGGAGAAGCAGGTTCGATCCCAGTGTTAGGAAGATTCCCCTGGAGGAAGAAATGGCAACCTGCTTCAGTATTCTTGCCTGAAAAATCCCGTGGACAGAAGAGCCTGGCGGACTACAGTCCATGGGGTCACAGAAGAGTCAGACACGACAGAGTACTTTCTGACTGACTGATACAAATGAATCTGATCCAGGAAGCTATGTGATTCCAAAAATCACAAATGCAGGACCACAAGAAGCACCCAGGTATTTCATCCAGCACTGTTTCCACCCAGGGTGCTTAGCAGAAAGGAACAATGTTCTAAAAATTAAGGGCACCTCCAAATATTTTAAAATGAAAAATGCAACAACGCAAAAAGACAGCAATAGAAATGAACGTGGAGCCCGCTTGTCTTCCAAAGCAAACTCTGCCTCATACTGCCCTCTGGTGGATTGGAATAAAAATGCCTCCAGTCAATCCTGTTATTCTATTAACAAATTAAAAGTGAGCTTGACTGTCAGATTAAATATAAGAAATGAGAAAAAAAAAATTTCTGTTAAAATTCCAGTCCTCTCTGGGCAGCTGTATATCTATAAACCCTTTGACTGTATGACTATTATCCTAAGGAAAATGGTTATTAATGTAGACAATTATATATACACACACACACACACACATATATAAAACCAAAGCACTCTGCCTGCTATTGCCCTGAAACTAACACAATATTTTAAGTCAGTTATACTTTCAATAATAGTAACAATAGGACCTCCCTTATAGTGTGTTGTAATTTTCTCCTACGTGAGAGTCCTTAGAAAAGTGTTGGATACCTAAGAGCTCAATATAGAATTTACTCTTCTTATTGTTGATTTTATTATCATTTGGATACATTTTCAAAGAATAAATTTGTAAGCACATGAATAGAATATTGATAATTAGAAAAATTATCAAGGAATTGCCTTAGAATGGTTTGATTATGTGCATTGCTTTGAATGTTCTTTGACATCTGTAAGCTGATTAAATTACCTTAACCTTGGTTTTCTGTATGTATACCTTAACATTCATTTCCCAATTATAAAAACACCTTAAATATCCCTCTCACCAGTGATTTTAATGCTATCCTTTTTCACTAAGAAATAAAGCAGATGAGTCACTTGCTTTAAAATGTATGTGTAGAGAGAGAATGCCTAATTCTCTTTCCTGAGAAGACCCTCAGGAACATCAGAGTTTATGCTGTAGGATGTGTCACGTGGGAGATGTTCTAAGTCTTTACCTTCTTGTGAGTCAGCAGTCTAAAAGTCAACCCACATTAACATAATTGTGATTTCTTACTTCTCCTGATCTGGGGGTCAGTTCTGACCCACTCCTCAGATAACCTTGTTCCCAGGGCCGGGCCCATCTCTCCACGTGGTCACACATCCTCCAGCAGGTGCGCTGGGCTTGTCACATGGTGGCAAAGGTTTCCTAACAGCCAGCAAGGGCAAACCCCAAGACATAAGCACACCCTGCCAATGCCCATTTGCCAAAGCAAGTCACAGAGCCAAGCCCAGGTCCAGGTTTCCAAGGCAGAGAGGGAAAGTGGCAAAGTTATTCAGTAAGTCCCCTACATACGAATGAGTTCTGTCCTGAGAGCATGTTTGTAAGTCCAATTTGTTCATAAGTTCAACAAAGTTAGCCTAGGTACCCAACTAACACAATCAGCAGTATAGTACTGTACTGTAATAAGTTTATAATACTTTTCACACAAATAATACATTAAAAAAACACAAAAAATAAAGCAAACAATCTTACAGTACAGTTCCGTGAAAAGTACAGTAGTACAACAGCTGGCATAGAGGGATTGGCATGGAGTGAACAGGCAAGAAGAGTTACTGACTGGAGGGCGGAGAGAGGTGGGCGATGGCAGAGCTGAAGGATAGTCAGAAATAGCAGATGGAGAGCAATCTGCAATGTCACACACATCTGGTGTTGATGGCACAGGTTCTGGTTCCTTGCTGGAACCAGATGCTCATTGGCATCTTTGAAAGTTCACAACTTGAAGGTCTGTACATAGGGGCTTACTGTACTACAAAGGGGTGTGTGTGCAGGCTAGGAGAAATTTGTGGACACTCTTTGCCAACTACCATACTGCTCAAGTCCCAGGCTCTGAGAGTAGTGGGCATTTAAGCCAGCCCACAAAAACCACACGGCCTCACTAGTAGTAGCAGACGTATTCAGGGTGCTTTCTAAGCATCTCCCACATCAGTGCCTGTGGGACCAGGCTACCACTAATGGTAAAAGAAGATTAATTTAGGGAGGAGACTAAGACAAAAAAAAAGACTCAAGTCTCTATTTTGCAGCTAAACACCACCCAGTTGCCTTCACTGGGAACACAGGCTCACTGTTTCTAGATAGTCTTATTGTTCCGCAGATGGAAGAAACCTGGATTTTTATATTAAATCTCCTGATATTTAAGTGCTGACAACTAACTGAGTTTCTTAAACTTTGTGCAGAAGCAAGTACATTCTCTGGGGGTTGGGGAAGATCAGATGGTGTCCTTGACTCTTTCCTGCTGGAACTAAGTGATGTCAGTATGGACTTGGGAGGACTCTCTTTTTAAAATGTATGATGTAACATATATAAGCTGCTCATACAACTCAACATCAAAAAAAAAAAAAAACCTGATTAAAAAGTGGGCAGAACTACACTTTGGACATTTTTCCGAAGAATAAATGCAGATGGCCAACAGGAACATGAAAAGATGCTCAACATTGCTAATTATCAGGGAAATGCAAATCAAAACCACCAGTTATCACCTAATACTTAATACTAGTCAGAAAAGATGGCTATTATAAAAAAAAAATCCCACAAATAACATATTTTGACAAGGTTGTGAAGAAAAGGAAACTCTTGTGTATCACTGATGGGAATGTAAACTGGTGCAGCCACTATGGAAAACAATATGCAAGTTCCTCAAAAAACTAAAAATAGAACTACCATGTAGCCCAGCAATTCCACTCCTGAGTATATATCTGAAAAACACTCATTCAAAAAGATACATGCACTCCAATGTTCATAGCAGAATTATTTATAATTGCCAAGATAAGGAAGGAAGCTAAATGTCCATCAACAGAAGAATGGATAAAGCAGATATGGTGTGTATATACACAAGCACACACAGACACACTCACACACACACACAGTGGACTACTAGTCATAAAAAAGAAATGAAATCTTATAATTTGCAAAAATGGATGGATTGACTTGGAACACTTTATGCTAAGTGAAATAAGTCAGAGATGTATGTATGTACTGTATGATATCACTTCTATGTGGAATCTAAAAAAATACAACAAAATAGTGAATAAAATGAAAAAGAAGCAGACTCACAGATACAGAGAACAAATTAGTGGTTACCAATGGGAAAGGGCTGGGGAGGGAGCATTATTATGGGTAGGGAGAAGAAAAGGATTATTATGGGAAACTATGAAATCATGTGTGAGAAACTTTTGAAAATTGTAAAGAACTATACAATTTAAAGAATCTTTCATTCAATTAAAAAACAACTTACAAAAAATTAAAATGTTTGATGTACAATGTGGGAAGAACCCCAGAGCAACAGCTATACTAGCCAGGAAGAGTGAGGGAAAGTGCCCCAAGACTGAATGGGGCTCTTCAAATTCAGTTTTTTGTGGCCTTTGCTACAGGAAGCCTGGATCACAGTAATTTGTGCATGGATCTGAGCATCAGATGGACTGACTCTGCTGGTTACCCATGTTCTTCTGTTTTATTTGGTAATTTTAAATCTCTTTCAAGAACTCAAAAGCACAACTCAGAGCCAGACTGTTCAGGTTGAAATCCCAGCCTTGTCACTATGCAAATGCAAATTTGCTACCTTATCTATGCTAACAGTGCACTCTACATATAAAGATACAAAGTAGTTTTTCTCTGGGTCTTATTCATTGGATGCATATCTACTTTCTTCATTATACCCTGATTATAATATTAACAATACTAGAAAATATTTACAAAGCTTTTATCATTTATTATATAAGTTGAGCAATTTTTGTGCGTTGTATCCATTAACATGCATGACAAATATATAAAACAGCCTCTTTCTATTTCCATTCTATAGATGTAGAAGCTGAGCTCAACAATTGAGTAACTTGTACCCAGTTTCCACAGTTGGCGAATTAGTAATGTCATCATTTGAACTCAAATAGATCAACTGCAAACATGGTTACTCAAACTGGGATCTGCAGATGCTTGGGGGTATTCAGGGACATACTTTTCAGGTTTTCACATTCATCTCTAAATTTTTTAAATTTCATGTTCAGTTTGGTTATCCTAAAACACTGACTTCCAGCGCTTCTTGACTGCCTGGATGACCCCTTTCTGTGCAAGTATTACTGTATAATACTTCTGCAATGGTTCTGTATAGTAATACTTATTGTATAACACTTCTGCATTACTGTATAATACTGTATAATACTTCTACGCAAGTATTACTGTACGTAAGATCATGGCATCTGGTCCCATCACTTCGTGGCAAATAGATGGGGAAACAGTGACAGACTTTATATTTTGGGGTTCCAAAATCACTGCAGACGTTGACTGCAGCCATGAAATTAAAAGACACTTGCTCCTTGGAAGAAAAGTTATGACCAACCTAGACAGCATATTAAAAAGCAAAGACATTACTTTGCCAACAAAGGTCCATCTAGTGAAAGCTATGGTCTTTCCAGTAGTCATGTATGGACATGAGAGTTGGACTATAAAGAAAGCTGAGTGCCGAAGAACTGATGCTTTTGAACTGTGGTGTTTGAGAAGACTCGTGAGAGTCTCTTGGACTGCAAGGAGATCCAACCAATCCATCCTAAAGGAAAGCAGTCCTGAATATTCATTGGAAGGACTGATGCTGAAGCTGAAACTCTAATACTTTGGCCACCTGATGGGAAGAACCATGGGGTCGCAAAGAGTCGGACACGACCGACCGACTTTCACTTTCATCACTTCATGGTTTCTGTGCCTGCATTCACACCTGTGCTTATGCTTACATTGGCACCTGGTTGCACCATTTCAATTGTCACAGGCTAGTGAGGAAATAAAAGAGGAGCCAACATGCTAATGTTGAGCTCAAGCCACAGGAAGGACAAACATCACAAAACCAAGGTGCCTTGGTATAATTAATGGAACAGAAAAGTGGTGGTGGAATTCGGACATCAAGGCGCACAGTATGGAGGCATGCCAAGTCAAAAAGAATTCCCACCTCAGAATCACCACCATATATCCCGCCTTTGTTCAGTAAAGCAAGATTCATTTCCCCCATAAAACTGTGTTGATTTGAATACTGTTCTTTTTTACAATTAACTTCCAACTGCATTTTCGTTTTATGGTTTTATATAAGCTCTACACATAAAAATAGGGGCTTCCCTGGTGGCTCAGTGGTAAAGAATCCGCCTGCCAATACAGGAGATGTGGGTTCCATTCCTGGGTTGGGAGGATCCCCTAGAGGAGGAAATGGCAACCCTCTCTAGTATTCTTGCCTGGATAATCCCATGGACAGAGGAGCCTGTCAGGCTACAGTCCATGTGGTCACAAAGAGTGGGACAGGACTGAATAACTAAGCATGCATGCACTCAAGCATAAAAAAAATGTAGATTTATGCTTTCACTTAGAGTAAGCAACATTATAATAAAAAATACAGTAAACCAGCTAAGAGTTTTTTTTTTTTCATTTAAAAAGAGTCAGCTTCTTTCTCAATTGTAAGAACATGGAACATAATGGAATGGTTTAGGGTTTGGGTTCTAAAGTTACCCTACGGGACTGAGTTTCAGCTCTAACACCTATGAGCTGTGTGACCTTGGACAAGTCACTTCTAAGATTCAGTTTCATAATTGATTAAACAGGAGAAATCGGATTGCTGTGAGAACAAAATGATACAGTAAGTAGTTGTACTTAGCACAACAGAACTGACTAGAACTGATAACATGGACAGTAGAACACACAGATATAATTGCCCAGAGAGTAAATGGATTCATTTGTAGACTTGGCTGCATGGCTTGCCTGACTGTGATTCTGAGTTGAGAATTTACTCGTTAGAAGAGGAGAATTCACTTCTTGTACAGCAGAGCCTGTCACTCATGAGATGAGAGGTGCAATCACTGTGGTTTATAGGCTGCCATTTAATTTCTTAGAACATTTCCCTTTTATTTTTAAGAGTAACTTTCAAAACTCTGGGATTGCTGCCAGTGAGGCAATTAGATTGGTTTCCCAGAATTAGTTTCTTATTTCCAACTAAATGCACTTTTTTAAAACTCATCTTCTCTTTGTATGTCTTTGTGGTCCAGAATAGAGGAAATTTACTGCAAATATTAATTTCATTAGAGAATCAGCATCCTGCTATAATTTCAGAGGAATAAAAATAATATTTATAAGAAAAATGTGATTTTAAAACATCATAAATATTTGATTGAGACTTGATGACAGTTTCAAAAATTATGTAATAATATTAACCACTATGCCAGTGAACAATGTCTTAAGTGAAAGAAACCTAGCCATTTATTGGCAGTGCTGTGCGGTAAAAAGGCCATGCATTTTAGACTTAGACAGATTTAGTTTTGAATCCTAGCTAGAGTGAACCTGAAAAAAATTCTTTACCTCCTTTCTCTTGACAGTTTTATTTCCAACTGACAAGGAAATACCATCTTGATGGCATAAATTTTAGCAATTTCTACTCCTTTTCCTTCTACCTTCTCAGAAGGATCTTCTGATCCAGTAGTCTGTTGAAGCTATTTCAGAGTACTTGACATGGTACATTTCACTCATTCATATATTCTTTCATTTGGCAAATAATAGCTGATCAACTGCTATTTGTCATGTACTCTAATAGTGGCTGGAATTTACTGGTGGGAAAAGGAGGTAACTTGCCTGCTCTCAAGGAGTTTGTCTTTCATTGGAGAAGTGGAAAATAAATACAGAAACAAATAGTTAAGCAAGATAAATTCAGATCTGAATGGGTGCTAAGCATGATGCTAACAGACCTAGTCCATAAAAAGAGAATGGGTTCTCCACTGGAAGGCTACTTTAATTAGAATGGCCATAGAAGTTCTCTCTAGTTAGGGAAGTCAAGAGTTGAAGAATAAGAAGCCGCTGGCTGTGTGAATATCGGAGAAAAGAGATCCTACACAGAGGGAATCACAAATGTAGGAGCTGTGATGAAGGAGCTTGGGCAGAATCATGGATCAGTCTATATGGTGGCTGAGGCACATTAGGTCAGGTGACCCAGGAGGAGAGGATGTGAGTGAGTCAGATCACATCATATCGAGTCAGCTACAGTTCAGTTCAGTCCAGTCACTCAGTCATGTCCAACTCTTTGCCACCCATGGACTTCAGCATGCCAGGCTTCCCTGTCCATCACCTACTCCTGGAGCTTTCTCAGACTCTTGTCCATTAAGTCAGTGATGCCATCCAACCCTCTCATCCTCTGTTGTCCCCTTTTCCTCCCACCTTCAATCTTTCCCAGCATCAGGGTCTTTTCCAATGAGTCAGTTCTTCCCATCAGGTGGCCAAAGTATTGGAGTTTCAGCTTCAGCATCAGTCCTTTCAGTGAATATTCAGGACTGATTTCCTTTAGGATGGACTGGTTAGATCTCCTTGCAGTCCAACGGACTCTCAAGAGTCTTCTCCAACACCATGGTTCAAAAGCATCAATTCTTCAGTGCTCAGCTTTCTTTATAGTCCAACTCTCACATCCATACATGACTACTGGGAAAACCATAGCTTTGACTAGATGGACCTTTGTTGGCAAAGTAATGTCTCTGCTTTTTAATATGCTGTCTGGGTTGGTCATAGCTTCTTCCAAGGAGCAAGCGTCTTTTAATTTCATGGCTGCAGTCACCATCTGCAGTGATTTTGAAGCCCAAAAAAATAAAGTCTGTCACTGTTTCCATTGTTTCCCCATCTATTTGCAAAGAAGCAATGGGACTGGATGCCATGATCTTAGCTTTCTGAATGTTGAGCTTTAAGCCAACTTTTTCACTCTCCTGTTTTACTTTCATCGAGAGGCTCTTTAGTTCCTCTTCACTTTCTGCCATAAGGGTGGTGTCATCTGCATATCTGAGGTTATTAATATTTCTCCAGGCAATCCTGATTCTAGCTTGTGCTTCATCCAGCCCAGCATTTCGCTTGATGTACTCTGCATGTAAGTTAAATAAGCAGGGTGACAATATACTGCCTTGACATACTCCTTTCCTGATTTGGAACCAGTCTGTTGTTCCATGTCCAGTTCTAACTGTTGCCTCTTGACCTGCATACAGATTTCTCAGGAGGCAGGTCAGGTGGCATGGTATTCCCATCTCGAAGAATTTTTAATACTTTGTTGTGATCCACAGAGCCCAAGGCTTTCGCATAGTCAATAAAGCAAAAGTAGATGTTTTTTCTGGAACTCTCTTGCTTTTTCGATGATCCAGCGGATGTTGGCAATTTGATCTCTGGTTCTTCTGCCTTTTCTAAATCCAGCTTGAACATCTGAAAGTTCACAGCTCATGTACTGATGAAGCCTAGCTTGGAGAACTTTGAGCATTACTTTGCTAGCGTGTGAGATAAGTGCAATTGTGCTGTAGTTTTCACATTCTTTGGCATTGCCTTTCTTTGGGATTGGAATGAAAACTGACCTTTTCCAGTCCTGTGGCCACTGCCGAGTTTTCCAAATTTGCTGGCATATTAAGTTCAGCACTTTAATAGCATCATCTTTTAGGGTTTGAAATAACTCAGCTGGAATTCATCACCTCCACTAGCTTATTCATAGTGATGCTTCCTAAGGCCCACTTGACTTCCCATTCCAGGGTATCTGTCTCTAGGTGAGTGATCACACCATCATGGTTATCTGGGTCATGAAGATCTTTTCTGTATAGTTCTTCTGTGTATTCTTGCCACCTCTTCTTAATATCTTCTGCTTCTGTTAGGTCCATACCATTTCTGTCCTTTATTGAGCCAATCTTTGCATGAAATATTCCCTTGGTATCTCTAATTTTCTTGAAGAGATTTCTAGTCTTTCCCATTCTATTGTTTTCCTCTATTTCTTTGCACTGATCACTGAGGAAGGCTTTCTTGTCTGTCCTTGCTATTCTTTGGACCTCTGCATTCAAATGGGTATATCTTTCCTTTTCTCCTTTGCCTTTTGCTTCTCTTCTTTTCTCAGCTATTTGTATGGCCTCCTCAGACAACTATTTTGCCTCTTTGCATTTCTTTTTCTTGGGAATGGTCTTGATCACTGCCTCCTGTACAATGTCACGAACCTCCATCCATAGTTCTTCAAGCACTCTATCAGATCTAATCCCTTGAATATGTTTGTCACTTCCACTGTATAATTGTAAGGGGTTTGATTTAGGTCATACCTGAATGGAGTTTGGATTCTATTCCAAGTGTGATTGGAAATCATTGAAGGATTCCACTCTGGGAAGACTGATAGGATTGCACTACTGTGTGGAGAATACATTGTAAGGAATCAAGAGAGGGAAACCAGTTAGAAGTCTATTATCATGGTCCAGGTAACAGATGATGGTAGCTTAGACTGAGGTTACACAAGAGAAGGTGGAGAGATTGAAATTAGAGAGAAGTGAATGGAGTCAGTACATGATCTAGAACTACGATGAACAGAACCATTGTGAATGAAGTATTATTCCTTCGGTGTCTTTAATGCTCTCAATTAAAAAATGGAGATAAGGATTACAGTGCCCTGTTGTCCTTGCCTACTTCATTAAGACCCAGAAGAAGGAGAGTACATTATTTGGCTCTGATGGCACAAAGTGCTAAAATTTACATCATCCAAAGAATATACACATCTGTCTAGAGTTCTGAAACACGCTTCTGCTCTCTAGGGTCTTAAGGGCTAAAACAAAGCACATTTACAGACAGAAAAAATTCAGTGAACATGTTGGCCACAAAAAGTTTTAGAAGGGCTATAAACTAAAGGAGCAGTTGTATTTGTTCAGGCTTGATATGTGGAAATTGGAGACCGTGTCTTTTGGAGCAGTAGGCAGAGGTTGCTTTCTGTTTACTCAGTTCTGAAATATTCCAGTTTCCCTGGTATTCTGAATAAGAAGTGTGTGTGTATGTGTGTGTGTAAGCATATTCTTACAAATTTTCTCTAAAGAGCTCCAAGCTCACCCCATAAGTCAGAACACAGAAAATCAAGACATTTATACAGAATGCAGGAGTTAACTGAGAGATATTAGTGTGTCTGTGCTTGGAAACTTTTATAGCACTATAAAAATAAAGTACAAAACATTATAGGTTATTCTAAACATTCAATTTGTATAACTTTCGAATAATAGCTTGATCTCGACTTTTGAAAGATAAGCCCTTTAAATTCAACTTAGACATTATCCACAAAATAACTATTTGCTCAAGAATGTGGTGAAACAATGAAACATAATTTTCAGCATTCACATATTTAAAAAAATTTATTTTGTATAAAAGCACTAATAGTTCCTCTATCTTTTGTAGACAAACATCTTGATAATGAAAATAAACTTTTTAATCTCATAATCTTTTTCTTATTGCTTCAAAACAGTGATGGAACTTTAATTTGTAGAATTCACATGCTTGTTCAGAGAAACTGAAGCAAGTTTGTATATGTGTGTGCACGTGCTAAATTGCTTCAGTTTTGTCTAGCTCTTTGCAACCGTATGGACTGTAGCTCGCCAGGCTCCTCTGTCCATGGGAATCCTCCAGGCAAGAATACTGGAGTGGGTTGCCATTTCCTTCTCCAATGCATGCATGCATGCTAAGTTGCCTCAGTTGTGTCCGACTCTGTGAGACCCTACGGACAGCAGCCCACCAGGCTCCTCTATCCACAGGATTCTCCAGGCAAGAATACTGGAGTGGGCACACAACCATGCAGAGGCAGACAAACGGCAGTAGTCTGAGAGCTGCCTGCACCCTTGGCCCCTACACCATTGGTAGATGGAAGTTTGTGCTTGATGGTGCCCATAGATGCTGAAAGAGGGGAGCGGGCAAGGAGACCCCGGGTGGCTCTGGTGCTGTGCGTGGAAAAAGACACACAGGCCCTCTCCCACAGCAGAGCACACCTGGTTTTCTAAAACTGCAGCAAGAATGTGTAAGAGTTGCATGGGAGGGCCCTTCCTCACCACAATCAATACCCCTGCTCAGAGGCAACAGCTCCTCATCTCTCAGCAGCCTATCTCTCATCTGACTCTGCCTGCATAGACTCATGCACAGTCCTGGACCACCCCAGGATGCAGGAAACCTGCAAATTGGGAGTGAGTGGAATCAGGAAGTATCAGAGGAGCCCTCCGCATTAGGAAAGTTCTAAGGGTGGTGCACACTTATATTTGGCGTGTACATACAAGTTCCTCAGACTGCAAGATCAACTGAGTCAATCCTGAAGGAAATTGACTCTGAATATTCATTGGAAGGACTGATGCTGAAGCTGAGGCTCCAATACTCTGGCCACACGATGCAAAGAGCAGACTCATTGGAAGAGACCCTGAGGCTGGGAAAGATTGAAAGCAAAAGAAGAAGGGGGTGGCAGATAATAAGGTGGTTAGATAGCATCACAGATTCAATGGATATGAGTTTCAGCAAACTCCGGGAGATAGTGAATGACAGACGCAACTGGCAGGCTGCAGTCCATGGAGTCGTAGAGAATCGGACATGACTTAGCAACTGAACAAGAACAACAACATACCAGTAGGGCCATAATGATTGTTAATGACTAGTGACCACTCTGACCGGTCAATGCCCATGCCAGACAACGGTTAAAAATTCTCAACATTGCCCCTGATAATGTGTATTCTGATGATGCCAGAGATATACAGAATATACTTCCCTGGCCCAAACTGATCTTATTACTATACACTATCAGTAAAATGCCTCATTTGGCGGGACTTGTACCTATTTCTAAAGCAGGTTACATGGTTTATCACCTATAATTCTCCCATGAGGCAGGTATTAGAATCATTGTCATTTTCTCAATGTAGAATCAAAGGAACAAAGAGGTTAAGCAACTTGCCCAAAGCTGTCTGATAAATCTAGACAACAGTTAGATAATATCAGGGCTCAAACCCAGGCAGTCTAACTCTGGAGCAAGTTTTATGTGTGTCTATGTGTCTGCCTACATCTGTAGGTGTGTTTAAAATAAACAAGGAACTGTAGAACAATGATATATATTCATAAATTTAAAAAATATGAAGGATATTAAAACTTCCACCCCACCAGTAGCAGCCTTGGTCAAGAGGCAGAGAATAAGTTGAACACTTATTCAGAGACATAGATTAATGCCGTGGTCTGAATATTTGTGTCCCACACAAAATTGATACGTTGAAAATCCAATATCTGGTGTGACGTTATTAGTAGGTATAACCCTCATGAATGGAATTATCACCTGACAAAGAGGCTTCAGAGAGATCTCAAGCACCTGACAAAGAGGTTCCAGAAAGATCTCCAGCCCCTCCTGCGATGAGGACACAGTGAGAAGGCACAGGCTAAGAACCACCAAGAGGATCCTCACCAGAAGGTTCCACCTGACACCCTGATCTTGGACCTCCCAGCATTCAGAACTATGACCTATAAATGTGTGTTGTTTGCAAGCCACCTGGTCTGCAGTATTGGGTTAGCCAAACAGTTCATTCAAGTTTTTCTGTAACATCTTATGGAAAATATCCAAAAGAACTCTGTGGCCAGCCTGATATTAATATTTTAGCAGTTCAAATGGATTCCAGGTTAATATTCATCATCTTTGCTTAAGGGAAAGTTTAAATGTACACTGTGCATTTCAGTAGCTCCTTTCTTGGCTCAGAATAACTACTGAGGCAAGCACATTCATTGATTAATTCAGTAAGTATTTATGAATAAAGTACCTTCTCTGTACAAAATATTGTAGTAGACACTGGGGATATAGAATGTAGACTGTATTCTTAAGGAACAGTCAAGAGTGGGATAAAGTTACTAGGAATTATAAAGTTACTAGGAGTTACAATATCCTAAAGAAACATGCAGCAGTGAATACTCTTCTCACCCGTCCTCGGGAAGACTATTCCAACAAACATCCTATAGGCTCCTCAGAGGGTTCCTACAAGGTTAGCCTCAGTTGGTTACAGTAAGGCCAGCTTACTAATCCCCTCTTCTGTTACCTTTCTTTTTCTCCCTTCTCCAGTCTTCAAAGTCTTCCTCTCCCCTTTTCTTGTTACCTGAGATCACTAAACTGGCTGTAAGCAAGCCTTTGTATTAATTTTTTTAATATCAACAAAATGCACAAATCATTAGCTAGACTAAGATAGAAAGAGAGAAGACTCAAACAATGTCAGAAATAAAAGTGGAAACATTGTAACTGATGCCATAGAAATAAAAAGAATCATAAAAGACTACTGTGAATAATTACATACCAAGAAACTAGATAGCCTGGAAGATATGGATAAATTTATAGAAACACACAAACTGTCAAGACTGAATCACAAAGAAATAAAAAATGTAAACACACCTATAACTAAAAAAGGTATTGAGTCAGTAATCAAAATCTCCCAACAAAGAAAAGTCCAGGACAAACACCACTAATCATCAGAAAAATGCAAATCCAAACCACAATAGAGAAGGGAATGGCAACCCACTCCCCTACTCTTGCATGGACAATCCCATGGAGAGAGCAGCCTGGTGGGTCGCAGAGAGTCAGACATCACTGAGCACACATGCAAACCACAATGAGTTAGCACCTCATTCCTGCTATGTTAGCACCTCATACCTGCTAGGATCAGTTCAGTCGCTCAGTCCAGTCTGACTCTCTGTGACTCCATGGACTGCAGCACACCAGGCTTCCCTGTACATCACCAGCTCCCGGAGCTTGCTCAGACTCATGTTCATCGAGTTGGTGATGCCATCCAACAATCTCATCCTCTGTCATCCCCTTCTCCTCCTGCCCCCAATCCTTCCCAGCATCAGGATATTTTCAAATGAGTCAGTTCTTCACATCAGGTGGTCAAAGTAATGGAGTTTCAGCTTCAGTATCAGCCCTTCCAGTGAATATTCAGGACTGATTTCCTGTAGGATAGACTGGTTGGATCTCCTTGCAGTCCAAGAGACTCTCAAGAGTCTTCTCCAACACCACAGTTCAAAAGCATCAATTCTTCAGTGCTCAGCTATCTTTATAGTACAACTCTCACATCCATACATGACTACTGGAAAAACCATAGCTTTGACTAGACGGACCTTTGTTGGCAAAGTAATGTCTCTGCTTTTTAATAAGCTGTCTAGGTTGGTCATAACTTTTCTTCCAAGGAGCAAGCGTCTTTTAATTTCCTGGCTGCAGTCACCATCTGCAGTGATTTTGGAGCCTAAGAAAATATAAAGTCTCTCACAATTTCCATTGTTTAACAGCCTCATCTTTTCGGATTTGAAATAGCTCAACTGGAATTCCATCACCTCCACTAGCTTTGTTCATAGTGATGCTTCCTAAGGCCCACTTAACTAAAAGAACCCAGAAAATACTATGTTGATAAGGATGTGGAAAAACTGGAATTCCTGACTATTGATAGCAATATAAAATAGAGTAGCCACTATGGAAAACAGTACAGTGTTTCCTCAAAAAAACTAAAGTTAGAATTACTATGTGATTCAACAATTCCAATTTATGGGTATTTATCCAGAGGAACTGAAATCAGAATCTTGAAGAGATATTTGCCCTCTCATGTACATTGCAGCATTATACAATAGGCAGGACATGAATGCAACCTAATGTCCACTGACAGATGAATCGATTTTTAAAAAGTGCATACCCTGGAATATTATTCAGTCATAAAAAAATTCTGTCATATACTACAAAATGAGTGAACTTTGAAGACATTATGTTAAGTGAAATAAGGACACAGAGGACAACTATTACATGAGTTCAGTAATATGAAGTATCTAAAGTAGCTAAACTCATAGAAGCAGAAAGTAAAACACTGGTTGCCATGTACTGAGAGGGAAAAGCGGAGAGTAGCTATTCAATGTGTATGAAGTTTCAGTCATGAGGGATGAAAATGTTCTAGAGAGCCACTGTACATTGTGCTCCCACCAATCAATACTGTATTTTCACTTAAAATTTTGTTAAGAGGGTGGTCTCATATATTGTATTTTTTTTACCACAATAAAAAAGCATTAACACTAAGGTCTTAGAAAGACATTTACTTTGACCTGTATAGCATTAACTTTCCCCCTAAAATTAGCAAGTACTGAATTTTCAAGTTTGTAAAAGAGAGCTGTCATGTCACTTTATCAACAGAAATTATGATCTTTCACATATTTGGACAATTATCAGGGCCACACAATCGGGCTGTGTCAGTGGAAATCATGAAAGGGAAAAAAAATGAACACTGGCAGCACTGTGTTCCTTCCAGAAAATGGAAAGAATCCTTCTCTTCATCTATCACATTATTCTCTTTGACTTTCTAGTTGCATCTGGGATGAAAGAGAACTATTTATAATACAAGGATTATTTGTGCCAATTATCTAGTTAATATACAGCAAAGGCAATGGTTTTTTCTTCTTGCCTAACCAATCATTTGGAAGAGTGTACTTAGCAGATAGTTATAGTCTGTAAGAAAAAAAGGGTATCTGCTGGTAAATTAGAATGAATTGGGGGGAAATAAGCCTATCTGTCATAAACCACAAATAATGGTTGGAGCAATAATGTTTATTATCATAATTTTTACATAGTAATATAATTAACTAATAAATTACACAGAAGCAGAGTATATCATTTATCCTCAATAGCTCCCTTGTGCCAAAAGAGCTAGATACAGTACTTCCTTTATTCCAAAGATAAGAGATGTTGAATAGAACCAGCAAACAAGGCAGAGCCTGCATAGAAATAGGGTATCTTAAATCGCTGATTAACACTCCAGTCTGTACTTGGAATATGCCACTTCTATACTTTCCAAAGGATTTACAGAAATATCTATAAATTGAGAACAAAGAAAGGAATAATTTTTTTTGCCACTCTGTGCAGTATGTGGGATCTTAGGTCCCTGACCAAGATCAAACCCACATCCCTTGCATTGGAAGCAGGAATGATATTTAGAATTCTTGCTTGTGTTTGCCCTTTGTATATGTTTCCTTTCTGTCTGTAACCAACTTCCCTATAATAGAAGCAGTGTTGAGCATGGGAAAATGGCAGCCATGACTCATTATTATGTAAATCGGTATCACTATGGTCCTGGGCTGCCAATCAGACAGAGACCAAGGTTGACCCTGAGCAAGGGCCTGAGCTTATATTGCTGGAGTTCATTATCACTGCTTGAACTCCTGTTTGTCCGATCCCATTTGTTCCACAGGGAGGCTGCAAGGGTGGACAGTTAGTATAGATACTTGAATGACTAAGGTAAACTCATGGATTGATCACCCAATAAAGTTATTAGAAAGGTAAACAATAGTCTCTGGCCCCACTATGTATTTACTCCAGATATAAAAGCCTGAGAAGAATGAGTAAAGACACCATTCTAGAAAGCCATTCTTAACTTCAAAAGAGTAGGATGAATTGATTCAGTTTCTCCTAAGCGTGACAAGGCAGCATCCTTTCTTAAGCATTGGACTGTTTTTCAAACACTTATACCCATGTGGGTTAGGGTACCAAGAAAGTTAAAAATTGAGTTGTTAATATTAGGTGCTACCTTGGGCTTAAGACAGAATGTCAAATTTGTGACCTACAGCAGAGACACATCTTTCAAGAAGGTTGGGCTGTAAGTACATCACATAAGGTAAAAATACAGCAAGTCAAAATTGCATTTGGGAAAGTTCTATGTTGGATCTAAACAAGTTTCAAAACATCCAACACAGCCAAATTTTTCTCTCTTGAAACATATTTCTTTCATTTTTCTGATTGAACACTAGATTACATAAGTTGCTTGCATTTGGGACGTTGCAATTTTTAAATAAAGTATTTTAAACCCTAGCGCGTCTCTGTATGGTGAATATTTCTGATTGAGAGAACAAGAATTTCCTACCCACCTTCTCAAACAAAGAGGAACATACTCACTGAGTAGAAGCCAAACAGAAGAGCTTGTGGTATTTCAGTTGTTCATTCATTTTTTTCTCATCTTCATTCTCAAGATACCATTTGTTCACACAACCTTGACTTCTATCTTTTTGGCCCACCCTTTTCTCCTCCCTCTTCTTTAGCAGAGCACAAACAGGAGAATTTTGCATACATTAAATATCCCTCTGATGTGATTCTACTGTGGTACTCAAGGCAGACATAATCAATCAGTCACAACACGATTTTCTTCTCATTTGACCAAGACTGGACCTCAAAGTTCTTCCCAACACAGCAGTCCAGACAGCTACTACAGGTAACTAGTACAAATTCTCTGACATTCCATATAATGTTTTTAAACAACTTAGATTTCATTACTGTTTTTTATCTTCATTTTCTATATGATTTTAAGAAAGAAAGCACTAGATGAGATGCTTCCTAGACCTTACACTGAATTCTGATATTATGACCCATTAGATTACGTGTTGGAGAAGACTCTTGAGAGTCCCTTGGACAGCAAGGAGATCAAACCAGTCAATCCTAAAGGAAATCAGTCCTGAATATTCATTGGAAGGACTGATGCTGAAACTCCAATACTGACTCGAAGAGCCAACTCACTGGAAAAGACCCTGATACTGGAAAGGATTGAAGGCAAAAGAAGAGGGTAGTAAAGGATGAGATGGTTAGATAGCATCACCGACTCAATGGACGTGAATTTGCGTAGACTCCGGGAGACAGTGGAGGACAGAGGAGCCTAGTGTACTACAGTCCATAGAGTCACAAAGAGTCGGATATGACTTAGTGACTAAACAACAGCAACAGATTACAGCAGGGGTCGGACAATGAAGGCCTATTGATCAAATCCACCTCATCACCTGTTTTTGTATAGCCTGAGAGATAAAAATTAATTTTACACATTTAAATCACCAAAAAAATCAAAGAACAATAATATTTTGTGAAATGTAAAATTGTATGTAATTAATATTTGTACTCATAAATAAAGCTTCATTGGAAAATAGTCACTGTTATTTGTTTACATTTTTGTCTATGACTGTTGCAGTCATACTGCAACACTACAAAGAGTTGCAGTTGTATCAGAGAGTGTACATCCCACAAAATCTAAAATAATTACTAATTGATACTTTGTAAAAAAAAAAAATATGTATACTAAAGTATGATGAGAAAATTGTGGGTTGAATGCCAAGTCAAAGAATTGGTATTAACAGCAGAGGCGCTAAAATAAGAGCAAGCAACATACATGATTGCATGTACTTGTCAAAAACTCATGACATACTTTAAAATGGTGAATTTTATTATAAAATTTATATTACATTTATTATTTTGCCATAAAAATTTGTCATAAGAAAAGAATGCCAAACATAAAAATAAGAAAGGCCCAGAATTTATCGGGGACTACAGAGAAGAATTTGACATGAAATTAGGTGCTCTGAAAGAGGCCACTGAAATGTAAATTTAACATGAGATTTGTATTTCATAATCCAGCTAAGAAGTAAGTTCAGTGAACACTATGGGGGTCTTGGCAGAATGCATTCTATTTTTCAAATTGTTCACTATTTACTAGTCACATTTTTAAGTTGTATAAAACAAGTAACCTATTTAATCTTCTATTTCAGAAGCTAAAATAAGTTCCTTCTTCTCTCATAGGAATGGTGGAGGAACTGGGAAAAATACTCTAAATGAAGCATGCCCAGTGACATTTATATTTCACACTAATATGCTAACCCTTTTTAATTGATTAATGATATGCTTACAAGTGTTTGAGTCTGCAATAAATCATGCAAACTTAAGTAGAATTTTGCTTCTGATTAAACTTTGGTTTATGCAAACTGAAAAATATTTAATATTAACTATCAATATAAGTATGTGAGTGAAGAAGCAATAGTTAGAACTGGACATGGAACAACTGACTGGTTCAAAATTGGGAAAGGAGTAAGACAAGGCTGTATATTGTTATGCTGCTTATTTAACTTCTATTCAGAGTACATCATGCAAAATGCCAGGCTGGATGAATCACAAGATTGCAAGGAGAATCATCAACAACCTCAGATATGCAGATTATACCACTGTAATGGCAGAAAGCAAAGAACTAAAGAGCCTCTTGATGAGCGTGAAGGAGAACAGTGAAAAAGCCAGCTTAAACTCAACATTCAAAAAACTAAGATAATGGAATCCGGTCCCATCACTTCATGGCAAATAGAAGGGAAAAAAGTGGAAGCAGTGACAGATTTTACTATCGTGGGCTTCAAAATCACTGTGGATGATGACTGCAGCCATGAAATTAAGACTCTTGCTCCTTGGAAGAAAAGCTATGACAAACCTAGACAGCATATTCAAAAGCAGAGATATCACTTTGCCAACAAAGGTCCATAGTTAAAGTGATGATCTTTCAGTAGTCATGTACAGATGCGAGAGCTGGACCATAAAGAAGATCTGAGCACTGAAAAAGAATTGTGGTGCTGGAAAAGACTCTTGAGAGTCCCTTGGACAGCAAGGAGATCAAACCAGTCAATCCTAAAAGAAATCAATCTTGAATATTCATTGGAAGGACTGATGCTGAAGCTCTAATACTTTGGCCACCTGATGTGAAAAGTCAACTCACTGGAAAAGACCCTGATGCTGGGAAGGATTGAAGGCAAAAGGAGAAGGGGATGGTAGAGGATGAGATGGTTAGATAGCATCACCAACTCAATGAACATGATTTGAGCAAACTCTGAGAGATAGTGGAGGACAGAGGAGCGTGGCACACTGCAGTCCATGGGGTTGCAAAGAGTCAGAAATGACTTAGCAACTGAATGACAACAAATAAATGGAAGTCAACGTTTTATTAGTTCAGAACCTAATCGCTTTCTATAATCTTTACTAATTAAATTTTTCTTCTATTAAAGGATTTTGGAGCTGTTAATTTCTCCATGTATGAGAAAAGAAACATCTCACTTGCTGAAATACAATTTGCAGTTTAACTCTCATTAGTATTTGGATAACATTCAGTTCCTGTTCCTGAAAAGAACAAAGAACATATAAGGAGGAAATAACTGGACAGCAGAGGAAACATACTGAGTGTCTCCTGAGAATGAGATGTTAAAATTACAATTAAGAAGAAAAATCCCACACAGAAAAGTTAATCTAACTCTTCGTGGTTGGAAGAAAGACAGCTTTTCAATAAAGGTAGAATGTGGAAAAAGAGACCATATTTAAAAGAGGCTATAGTCAAAAAATGTTAGAAAAATGGAATTAATATTTCAACATTTTTTCCAAATTATAAGCTGCATAAGAATAGTCAAGGTGTTTGCAATCAGATACACACATACATTATGGGATCAGATTAACAATGGATGCATTAAAATGTATTGAATAATTTAAATATAGTCATAAGAAGTAACCTTGTCTGAGTTAGTTAGGCTTACTATAATATACATTAGAACATCCCAGAGAAATAATTCAAAAATAAAGAAATTTCTGGAATAATTCTGAGATAACACATCCGAGTGATATTAGGTTGACTAAGGTTCCAATATAGTTTCTAATATTATCTCTTATATTTCTTAGACACATAAATTAATCTGTCTGAACTTTAGATTCTGTGTTAGTACAACAGGAAAAGTTATTTATCCATAGGCTTTTGTGAGGATTAAATTCACAGAGTAAGCATACAGTAAATGTTTGCAATACTGCCATAATTTTGAGATTTTGTTTGTTCAGATACTGCAAAAAGAGTGCTAATGCTGATTAATGATTAGATTTCAAAATTATGTTTGCATCTATTTTTTTATACTTAGAGTTAAGGATTTTCTAGTATTACATAGTGGATTTAAACAGACATATTTTGGAATTTATATTATTCAAAACTGAAGTTTAATAAGTAAATTTTTTTAAACACTGCGATTCATTGAAATGTTATTTCTCGTTGCCTGAATTGCCTAAGTCCATGGAAATAGTATTTTTTAACTTTCTATTGATACTGTCTGTTTATTCTAATGATAAAAATACATCTTTACTTAACTCTTACACAAACTGGAAATGCAACTCTGTTCTAATGAAACAGAATTTACAAAGTAGGGAAAAAATACAGCAGTACATAAGACACTTGCTTCTTTTCTGTCGAATAAATGATCCCATTATTCTGCATGGGAAAGTCAGGGTTTGAAAACAAGAAGCCAGATGTCTACATGTAATTCACTTGGAATCTTCAAGAACATAAGCAGCACTCATATTCAAATAAACTAGAAACTATAGCTGTTTGGCACAGCAGAAGTCACCACTTGCATGGGAAAAACGGGGACTCTAAAGAGTGTTCAAATTCTAGTTTAGATTTAGTTGTTAATTTCAGTAAGTTACTCAGCTTCTCTGAGTCTCGTTTTCCTTGCCCCTAAAGTGTGGGTAATAATAGCTACCCGGAATCACTGTTGTCAAAATTCATTTGGTGCACACAAAGTGTCTTTTGAAGAGCAGGTGCTTAATAAAATGGAGTTAGTGTTCCTACATAACCATTTCCTTTCATCTGTGGAGGTCATTTCAAATGTAATTGCTTGTTGTTTAGTCACTCAGTCATGCCCAACTCTTTGTGATCCCATAGATGGTAGCCCGTCAGGTTCCTCTGTCCATTGGATTCTCCAGGCAAGAATACTGGAGTGGGTTGCCATTTCCTTCTTCAAATGGAACAGCAGTACCGTAATCTTGTCAATGTGCACTCCTAAAGTGTCAATGCAAAGGCAGATTTGCAAAACAAACTAACCCACAATTTTGAAGTAAAAGGAGAAGAAGGTGAAACTATCCCAACAACTCAAGCATAGGATGCCTGGGCAAGAAAGAGCAGGCCCTGTCGCTTTGAATAATCTATTCTCTCCAGTTCTTCAAGAGCTTATCTAAGAAACAGGAATTCCCAGTTCAAAGGAGTTCAGAGAACTCTCCAAAAACTGGTTGTGCCCAGAATAATGAGGTCAAAGTAGCAGACACTATAATAGGTGATCAACAGTCCAGGTTTGCCCTAGACTGAAATTCCCACATCTCAATAACACTTTCAGTTCTGGGCAGTGTTCGTTGGTTGCTCTAGCTGGGTCATGGGACATGTTCCACAATCATAGGATAACAAACAGGACTAAAAGGGACCACAGAAACTACTCAGTCCAACTTCTTCATTTCACAGATGGGAAGTCTGATCCGAGGTAGGGGCTGATGACGTCTCCACAAATACAGAGCTAAACCCAAGCAGTGTTTCAGGAGACAAGGGAGCTCCACTATGCTAAATCCAGATTTGCGAGTGTCATACAGAAGAAGAAAGCCTTCCCAGGTTGTGCAGCGGCAAAGAACCCCCTTGCCAATGCAGGAGACTCAAGAGACCTGGGTTTGATCCCTGAGTCAGGAAGATTCCCTGGAGAAGGAAATGGCAACCCACTCTGGTATTCTTGCCTAGCAAATCCCATGGACAAAGGAGCCTGGTGGGCTATTGTCCATGGGGTCACAGAGCTGGACATGACTTAGCTTAGTGACTGAACACACACACACACACACAGAAGAAAACAGTGGTGAAAGGCACAGACCTTGAGGTCAGACTACTTGGGCTTCTGCGCTGTGACTCTGGGCCAACTCTCTGACCTTTTAAAGTCTTGGTACTTTAAAAGGACGAAAATTGGCATTGGTAGCATTGAGAGGGTGCAAATAAAGTCCTGAGCTCAGTGTTTGGCACATAAAAAATGATAAATAAATATTTATTATTAGCTGTAGTTTATTTTTCTGAGATATTTTTTTACTGTGAACCACTTTTCTAAGTCTTTATTGAATTTGTTACAATATTGTTTCTCTTTGATGCTTTGGTTTTTTTGGGGGGTGAGGCATGTGGGACCTTAGTTCCCCTACCAAGAATTGAATCGACACCCTCTGTAGTGGAAAGGGAAATCTTAACCGCTGGACCACCAGGGAATTCCCAGAGGTATTTTTAATCTATTTCTCTTCTTTTCTTTCATTACCATCATCATTATCTTTATTTCTTGCTCCTTACAACAAGGAATATGCAACAAAGGATAATAAGACCCTTTCTTGGATTTTCACTGAAACCATATGAATTTTGAGTATTCATGTATTTCACACTTGGAATTCACCTGAAATACATCACTGTGAACTTGTGTCATGCTGACCTGAGCGATTTACAGACACTTTTGGAAAAGATACTTCTTTGGCTAGGACAAATACACTGAAATTGATTTAGTAATTTACCTTCAATACAGTACCTACAGTAATCCATGTAGTTCATCTAAAGTTTCTTTCAAAATGCCCAGTCTTCACCACCAACCCTAGGTCCTGAACTATTCCCTATAGAAATCATGTGCTGAATGGAGATCAGCTTTGAGGGAGTAAAGGATAGCATTTTATCCTTAATTTCAGAGATACTTGAAGATATTTCACTATTTCTTGGTTTGATTTATACCCTGGATTGTTTCATATCTGCCTTTTCCAAACTTCTCATTGAAATAGCCTCCAAAAATAGAAAAATTCAAAACAACACTAGGAGAAAACATCTCTAATTGCAGCATGGATAGGTGAAACAGAAACATTTGTATCTAAAGAGGGTAATTTTTAGGGGAAAAAAACACTATCATCAGAAATTCACAAAGGTACGCGGAAGAGTCCAAGACAAACACAGAAACTGATCCAATGACACCTAACATTCATCCTCAGCATGGAAAATATGTATTTACCAATGTATAGATTTTTAAACAAGTCCCTAGGCAATTAAAAAAAAAAAGAAATGTAATTTCATCAGATGTATTTTCCATTGTCAGAACACAATTCCATGTCATATGGAGGGCCAGCTCATATGGGAGGTCAGTTCATTGCAAAGTCATCCGAGAAAAACAAGAAAAACACCAAGAGAAAGGAAGGATGGAGCAGATGGTAGGTAAGCACTTATTAGTTTGCTATGTTGTCTATTGATAGGTAAATAGCAAGTCTACATGCTCTTGGACACCCTAATAAAACACTGTTGAGAGAGAGTGTGTGTTGAGAGTAAAGGACTGAGGAAGGAACCAGTGACTTAAGGAGTCAAAGAGTTTATAGGTGAGTAAGGTCACTTCCTATGTTCACAACTTTATCTAACCTTTCATAAGAGTGAGGTATAAACTAATGAGGTAGAGAACAAGGTCAAGTTGCGACTGTCTCATTTCTTTATTATAACATACAGAGATTGTTTAAGAAATTAAAAACTCTGAATATTATGAGCTGTCAGTCATAGATCATTTGGTTGATCATTTAACTGACATCAGAAAAGCCACAGGGAGCTCAAACCTGGTGTTCTGTGACAACCTAGAGGGATAGGGTGGGGTGGGAGTGGGGAGGGACATATGTATACCTGTGGCTGATTCATGTTGATGTGTGGCAGAAACCGATACAATATTGTAAGGCAATTACCCTCCAGTTAAAAATAAATAAACTTATTTTTAAAGAAAGAAAAGCCAGGTTGAAATCTTCTGGCTTAAAAACAACTTTATGGGAATGCACTCTCTTTAAGGTTATATTTTTGATTATTATATTTGTGATACAGAAGACAGGATTAAAACTGTGTCACACACAGGTATCTACACAGGCACACACACATATGTGCCATACAGAGAAGAAGCCTACAGTGCCTATGGTGTAGTGGACAGGATACTGACTTTGTAGTAAACCAGAGCTGGGAGTTTGGGAAACTTACTGAAACAGTTTGCGCTTCTATTTTCTGAAGACAGAATACAGCAGCACAGATTTATGGGTTTGCCGTGCAGACTAGGTGATTCAGGATATTGCACTTGTTGTTTTCTCTGTGTTTTGTTCCTTCACAACCTGGCTACACCGAAGCTCCTTGGTTTCCTTGAACACAACCCACCCTCTCTTGCCCACACAGCTCTGCACATGCTGTTCTCTTGGGCTGAAGCACTCGTTTCCCCTTCCCTTTGCACAACCACTGTGTACTCTACCTTCAGGACTGAACTTGACTACTACACTTCCGTGACAGCTTTGTTGCCACCCCTAGATTAGACCATGTACTTCATTTATGTACTCACAGAGCATCCTAACTTCTGTTACCATTTTCCCAATTACCCTAGACTGAAACTGCCAACTCATCTGGCTTAAGTTTTAGTAGCTGATGAGCTCCTAAGAATACATATCTACTATGTTCAGTTTTGTAACCATGTCTCCCCATAATGATGTTTCCAAACCAACAGTGCTGAGCAGAGTGCAGTGAGATGGGCATTTTTTTCACACTTTTTGTACAAGAGAGAGAGAGATTTGGTGTAGTAATAATAATAATAATGCAATTATTAGGTATTTCTCTGCACTAAGCATGGCAAAAATTGCTTTCATACATTATTTCACTTATTCATTGCCATCCTTGTTGGGAATATGTACTATGAGCATCTATACTGTACAGATCAAGAAACAAAGACTCTGAGTCTAAACAACTTCACAAGGGCATGAAGCCTTAGATGGTGAGCTCAAGACACAAACCCAGATCTGCCAGACACTAACAAAATTTGTTTCTCATCAACAACGCTCTCCTATGCACATTCTCTGGAGGACAGTTAAATTATTCATGCCTCTGCATGCTGTGGAATAAATGAGCACATGAATGGGTATACACAGTAGGCACCACGAGTGTTCATTTCTTACGTGTTTTAACTCACCCATTTTCCTTCTCTTTCTCTTTTTCAGTTATTTATTTTCAAGTAAGCAGGTATGAGGGAACTATTTGATACTATGTCTATCTTTTTATTTAGGACAATAAATATAAAATGTTCCCATTACATCCTATTGTGTCCCTCTACCTCAGTTAAACTATGCCACGCTCACAGGCAGAGTGGTGACGACAGTGTGATACGTATCGTGTGCTCACTCACTCGAGGGCTTGCCCCTCAAGAACAGGGGTGCCCTACATAGCTCTGTGTCTCCAGCTGCTAGCATGATGCTGGTCCCACTGCACACAAATGATAAAGCCTGCAGGAATGGGCTGTTAAAAGAAATTGTAAACTTGAGGTAACAGAATTTGTAAAGGCCATTTAGAAACTACAAATGTCACTCATTTCTTGAAACTGAGAAATAAAATGGAGGGTCTTTGCAAAGATAATAGCTAAAAGAAAACTTCAGGCTACTACACAGAGTTTCTACAAGTGATTAAATTGGTAGACATGGACAAACCAGGAAAAACTGAACATTAAATTGCGTTCAACAAATATTTGAGAACTCACGAAATTTGAGGCACTATGCTAGGATCTGATGATTAATTTGACAACTAAGGAGAATTTTCTTATTGTTACGAGAGAACTTATCCTTTTAGTAACAGAATCATTTGCATATCAGACCAAAAGAAAATAAAGTTTTGTCTTATGTGGAGAGGATAGAGCAATCATACTAAAATTCAACTCTAATGAGGTCCATTTTCCTGCCTAACACATCTGAGGGCTTTCCACAGCCATTATGTTTAAACTTCAAGCTCTTTTCCATAGTGTATTTGGTTCTTCAGAACTTTGTTCCATCCCCTCTTACTCCCACTATACTTACTTACTCCTTGCTCACCAGTCACACTGCATCTTTTCTATGTCTCCCATAAATCTACGCTTTTGTATGCCTCCAGTCTACAGATCTGGAATGCCTTGCTCTCCCTCTAACAATCCTCCATTCATCCTTCAAGACACTGATCAAACATTATGGTAACTTCTGGCATATTCAGGCAGAGGTAACCAGTGCTCTCCAGGGGCTCCCACTGGACACCTATCAATCCTAGGTTGTGGCTACACTTCTATCCAAACCACAAAATCCTCATGTCCAGCTGTCATGTCTTACTCGTCTTTGTAGGTTTTAAATATGGCCCAGTAAAGGTCCATTTACATCCTGAATAGCTACTGCTTTGATGTGTAATCTATCTTTTTTATATTTTCCTCCTGGACTAAGAAATAAAAAGAATGATGAATTGAAACATGTGTATTATCATATCTAAAATAGATAGCTATTGAGAAGTTGCTCTATAACACAGAGAGCTCAACCTGATGCTCTCTGACAACCTAGAGGGGTGGAATGGGGTGGGAGTGGGAGGAAGGCTCTAGAGGAAGGGGGCATGTGTATACTTAGGGCTGATTTAATTGTTGTATGGCAGAAACCAACACAACAGTGTACAGCATAAACATTTTCTAAATGAGCATTTATTTAAAAAATTAATAAAAAGAATGATAAAAAATCAAGTATTTATATAATTAAATACAATCTATTTATCAAACACTGGTTCAGCATTTGATGTATAACAGTAGATAAGTAGATAAGACAGAGATACTATTCTTTCCCTTGCAGGGCCTGGGTTCAATGGGAGAAAGTGTAGCAAAGAATTTACATAAGCAAATTAATTATAGGTTATGATAAGTGATAAGATGGAAGAAATTAGTGTGGTGGGGAATGGAGAGAGTGGCAGAGAAACAATTTCAGGTAAGAAGTTGAGGGAAGGTTTCTCTCAATTAGAGAAAGGTGAACTGACAGCTGACTGACAAGGAGTTCAGAACCATGTCCATGCATGAACAAGAGCCGTTCAAGTGTCCGTGGGGACAATCTCAGCATGTGCTACAGAAAGCCATGATCACTGGAGTGACTGGCCCTAGATGAAGTTGGACCAATTAGCATGGAATGGACGGTATAAGGTTTTCGGTTTAGTTCAGTCGCTCAGTCGTGTCCGACTCTTTGTGACCCCATGGACTGCAGCACACCAGGCCTCCCTGTCCATCACCAACTCCCAGAGTTTACCAAAACTCATATCCATTGAGTCAGTGATGCCATCCAAACATCTCATCCTCTGTCATCCCCTTCTCCTCCTGCCCTCAATCTTTCCCAGCATCAGGGTCTTCCCCAATGAGTCAGCTCTTCGCATCAGGTGGCCAAATATTGGAGTTTCAGCTTCAACATCAGTCCTTCCAATGAACACTCAGGACAGATCTCCTTTAGGATGGACTGGTTGGATCTCCTTGCAGTCCAAGGGGCTCTCAAGAGTCTTCTCCAACACCACAGTTCAAAAATATCAATTCTTTGGCGCTCAGCTTTCTTCACCGTCCAACTCTCACATCCATACATGACTACTGGAAAAGCCATAGACTTGACTAGATGGACCTTTGTCAGCAAAGTAATGTCTCTGCTTTTTAATATGCTATCTAGATTGGTCATTACTTTCCTTTCAAGGAGTAAGCATCGTTTAATGTCATGGCTGTAATCACCATCTGCAGTGATTTTAGAGCCAAAAAATAAAGTCAGCCACTGTTTCCATTGTTTCCCCATCTATTTGCCATGAAGTGATGGGACCGGATGCCATGATCTTAGTTTTCTGAATGTTGAGCTTTAAACCAACTTTTTCACTCTCTTCTTTCACGTTCATCAAGAGGCTCTTTAGTTCTTCACTTTCTGCCATAAGGGTGGTGTCATTTGAATATCTGAGGTTATTGATATTTCTCTTGGCAATCTTGATTCTGGCTTGTGTTTCTTCCAGCGCAGCGTTTCTCATGATGTACTCTGCATATAAGTTAAATAAGCAGGGTGACAATATACAGCCTTGACGTACTCCTTTTCCTGTTTGGAACCAGTCTTGTTGTTCCATGTCCAGTTCTAACTGTTGCTTCCTGACCTGCATACAGGTGTATCAAGAGGCAGGTCAGGTGGTCTGGTATTCCCATTTCTTGAAGAATTTTCCACAGTTCATGGTGATCCACGCAGTCAAAGGCTTTGGCATAGTCAATAAAGCAGAAATAGATGTTTTTCTGGAACTCTCTTGCTTTTTCAATGATCCAGCAGATGTTGGAACTTGATCTCTAGTTCCTCTGCCTTTTCTAAAACCAGCTTGAACATCTGGAAGTTCACGGTTCACGTATTGCTGAAGCCTGGCTTGGAGAATTTTGAGCATTACTTTACTAGCGTGTGAGATGAGTGCAGTAAGGTTTTACCTACTGGTGAAAAAAGTGTCACTTTTTTCTCAATGTGGTGGAACCCAGTGGACAGCTTTAAGCCAAAAATTTCATGGTTGGGTTGGTGCAGTATTAGTGTTTGTGTTGTAAGCCATGACTCAAAAAAAGCATTTAAAAAAAAATTCTGGATATCTAACTTACACAATGTACCTAGAATAGAATAGCCAAATTCAGAAAGTCAGAAATATACTGGTGGATGCCCGGGGTCTGGGGTGGGAGAGTGGTGAAGAGGGGGAATGGGGACTTAATGTTTAATGGGGAGAGAGCTTCAGTTTAGGAAAAATTAAGGATAAAGAGGATGTGAGAGTTGTACAATGTCAATGTACTTAGTGCCAGTGAAAAGAACACTTAAATATTGTTAAAATAGTATGTTTTATAGTATGTGACTTTTACCACAATAAAAAAAAAACATTAAACAAAAAAATTCTGGGAATCTCTCTGGACAAGACTTCCTCACTGCTTTACTGGTCACTTCATTCTCCTATCCACTAGGGGGCTCCAAAGATCATAAAAGTATCTGGTTGGGTTAGTCTCTCAAGTAACTGCTTAATGGCAGTCTCCTTAAACAGCTTTAAAATAGGAATAGGGACAAGAGAATATGAGTGAATGAATAAAGAAAAGGTTAAAACACAATCAGCTCTTTGAAACAGATCTGTATTTGATAGACTATATAGGATACAAGAATAAGGATCAATATTTTTTCTATAAAACCTAGGGTATGCCAAGCCTTTACAAGCCTAAATACATTAGGACCAATGAGTAGTTTTAAGAAAAAGTTATTGTACCGACAAAAAAATATTTACAAACCATGTGTGCTCAGCCGTGTCCAACTCTTTGCAACCCCATGGACTGTAGCACCCTAGGCTCCTTTCTCCATGGAAATTTCCAGGCACAAATACCGGAGTGGGCTGCCATTTTCTACTCCAAGGTATCTTTCCAACCACTGCACCACACTGGAAGCCAAAAGATATCTGAAAAGCATTAGGGCAGAATCTGGCAGGCTGCTAATTAAAATGACAGCCTTGAGGTGGCCAGTTTCTGAGTGCTTCCTCCGTCCTGTTTATGCTTAGTTGCTCAGTCATGTCCAACTCTTTCCAACCCATGGACTGGAGACTGCCTGACTCCTCTGTCCATGAGATTCCCCAGGCAAGAATACTATGCTGCTTTATATATATTATTTCATTTAATCCTCCATCAATCATAGCTGACAGGAATGAGCTTTATGTCCTTTACTAAGACTGGAAAATCCAAAGCTCATTACACTAACCATCACCGAAAGAGGCTTCCAGAGACTTCCGTTCTAGTCTCAGCCCACTTTGTTGCAACCTCAGTTCTCTTAGTGATAAAATGGATATTGTTATCTCCTAGTGGAGAGAGGCTGGTAATAATATAGGTCCAATAAATCTGTACTGCCTCTCCAATGCCATGAAGACAATCAAAAGTATTTTGGAAACTACCAGATGTTATATAAAAACAATGTATTTTCTGTCAGGTGTCTGATTTGTGCCTTAAAAATAACATGCCCTCCTCCAAAATAAATTCTTTAAGAAAAATTTTTTTTCTAAATTTGGTTGTCCTCTTTTGGAAATTGACCAAAGTTCCACTTTAAATGTTCAGCTACATCATCTGATCCTCTCTCAAACAGGTTTTCATAAGGAGCTGGCAATATAAAGTAAATTTCTACAGAGTTCTGCCACCAACTCACTGTTTGGCTTTTAGAAAATTCCTTCCTCAGGACCTTCACTGTCAAAGCAGAGAGTAGGCCAGTTGAAGTTCAAGGTAAGTCAAGTTTTACATTCCTAGGATAGACTGTACCTATGAGTGGTGTTGGAGAAGACTCTTGAGAGTCTCTTGGACTGCAAGGAGATCCAACCAGTCCATCCTAAAGGAGATCAGTCCTGAATACTCATTGGAAGGACTGATGGTTAAGCTGAAACTCCAATACTTTGGCCACCTGATGCAAAGAGCTGACTCATTGGAAAAGACCCTGATGCTGGGAAAGATTGAAGGCGGGAGGAGAAGGGGACGACGGAGGATGAGATGGTTGCATGGCATCACCAACTCAATGGACACGAGTTTGAGTAAGCTCCTGGAGTTGGTGATGAACAGGGAGGCCTGGCGTGCTGCACTCCATGGTGTCACAAAGAGTTGGACATGACTGAGCGACTGAACTGAACGCCAAGGTGGTTCCAGGATTCTGTGCAACTTTAGATATATCTAGATAAATCAAAAAGCGGAGTCTGAAAAAAATACATTTCAGCCACAGATGCATTTTGTTGGACAAACATAGTTTTTAAACATTCTTAAAATTTGCCAGTGTTTATAAATGATGGCAGATTTCACACAGTTCTCATTTCTAGCTTCTCTTTTAAAATCTGAATATTTGGCAATACAGAGCTGGCATTTTCACATTGCAGGGGAACACTGGACTTGAATATAAACTGTTCCCAACTCACTCCTAGACTAGACCTACACCTTCTGGTCTCCCTGCCTCACCACTGACCACCTTCTCACACCCTGGTCATTTCAGTAAGAAACCTACGTGCCAGGACTTATCTATTTTATGTACAGTAAAGCATCTATGAAAAGTGAACGTGTAAGCCCCTCAGTCCTCTCTGACTCTTCCTGACCCCATGGACTGTAGCCCACCAGTCTCCTCTGTCCATGGGATTCTCCAGGCAAGAACACTGGAGTAGGTAGCCATATCCTTCTCCAGGGATCTTCAAAATCTAAAAAAAAAAAAAAAAAAGTAAAAAAAAGAAAAGAAACCTATGTGCCAATTCTCCAATGGCTTAAGTGTGTGTGACTCCGGAGTCAGAGGGAAAACGTTAAGTTATTTTAATCGTGTTGATTATTACAGAGGGGAAGTAGAGGGAGCTGTCAGGGATGAGAACAAAGAAACTTCAAGTGGGGCTGAGGTTAAACACGGGGGCTCGGGGAGCCGGGAGACCCGGGTCTAGAAAAGGTTCTCTCCATTAATTCTGTTACACTGGGCAAGTATTTTCCTTCTCTGTGTCTCAATTTCCCCAGCTGTAAAACGGGGAAATCTGTGAAACCGGAATCGTTAAACGATCCTGCATGTCAGGATCTATAAAATTCTCAACCTTCTCTTGTATCTTTGTAACATCCCCTAGGAAGTCTAAGAATCTGCCATTCCCACATCCACCGTGCTCCCCGGCACCGCCTGGGCTTCTTACAGGGAAAGGGGGTCACTTCAGGGGAACCGGGTCTCGGTCCGGGAAGTCGGGGCGTGCTCTGCCTGCCGGCGGCTCCAGATCGTGCCAAGTCGCCGCGGGACCCCGCCGCCAGCTCCCCACCGCGCCGTCCTCACTCCTCGCCCTCCCCTGGCGCAGCTCGGAGCCCAGGAGACGGCCTGACCGCTTCCGCGGAGCAGGGCGCCTGGGACCGCCCGCCCGCCGTCTGGCCTCCGCCCTGGAGCCACCCCTCCCAGAGGAGCTGCGCGCTCGGCTGGCGCTTGGACCCCTCGGCAGCCCAGCCGCAGGTGCCCGCCCGCCCGCCTCCGCCCAGCCCAGCGCTCACACCGGCCGCCGGGGCACCCAGGCTGGTAGGTTCCATTCCCCGCTCACTCCTCCTGCTCGGAGCTGCTCTTTTGGCCCCTTTTCCCCGGGTGGAAGCACCAGTCTGAGCTACTCCCCGAAGGCGTGAAGGGATAACGGAGCTAGGTGAGTGATGCTCTAGATCTTTTTCCTTTTAATTAAATCTGCATACTAAGAGCGCTGGTGGGAAACTAGGAAGTTGAAAGGAAAGAGAAAGAAGACAAAAGCAGGCAGTCGGGATGACCCACCACAAGCTGATAGGGACCATTCCTAGCTTCTTAGAAATGTGTACCCCACTTTGTCCACCAGCCTCTGGCTCAGGTCGAGACACAGACGGACTTCAATAAATATTTGCTGGTTAAGTGCGGGAGGTATCAATATTTCTGCTTGTTTCTCTTATCCAGCCTCAGAACAAGCCAACATTGCCTTTGATGGCTGGCTTCATCTCCACCAGAATTTTCCGCCCCTCACACACACACCTGCCCCAAAGCTGAAGAATTGGAATGGTTTTATACAAAGTGCCATGGAGTCACACAGTGGACTGCTATGCAGCACTTAAAAAGCAGAAATCAGAGCTGTATAATGTATAATCTACATTATACTTGTAGATAGCACAAGTATAATGGTAATGATCAGTAAGATGAAAAATATACCTACTGTCTGATATCATTTAGGTGACATTTTAAAAGACATGTCGTGTGTGTAAAATCACAGTAGTCTGTGAAATGTATACAATCACATTCATAATTGCAGCTGTTTGGGGGAAGTATGAAAGGGGAATGAATTTAGTGTGAAGGTTGAGGTGGAAAAACTATTTTCCTATAGGTTTTAATATATAAAAATGATAAAGCAAAAGTTGATGAAATATAAACAATAGTTAACTGCAAGTGATATTAACTTGGATCTTTTTCAGGATATTTTCTTTCCTTCTTGTGTTTCTAAATTTGTCTCTGCTTAAGCAGTTTTGTTGTTCAGATGCAAACAAAATAGGTTATGTCTGTGCATATCCTGTGGGAATAAAACTAGATGGTTCTGTCAGAAGTTACAACTTTCTTGCATCACAGCATAGGTTCTTCCTGAAGAAGACACCTCTTTACCTAGGGAGCCTGAGCTGCTTGGAGCAGCTCACCTGTTGACCTCCCCCCAAAGTATAGGCCAAAGGTCAAACACTGTCTACAGTTAATCACCTGATAAGTGGCCAGGTCAAGGGAGAATCTGGAAACTCCTTGATTTCCTTAATAAGACACATTGCTGTTTCTCTTATATTTTCTGTCCAGGATGTTCATTTCCATGGGTGGTGACTACCCCCTTGATATTTCAAAATGATGCTTATGTAACACTGCAGAGTTAATATCAGGTCAGGAAAGGGTGTGGGGGTTGGTAGGAGAGAGGCCTGTAGCTCTTCTGGGTCCTGTTCAGTGGAATGGAAAAGATGTGTCTCCATTTGCCTGCTAGGAAAAGGTTGATTTCTTTCTGGATATGAGGGAAAGTTACCAGTTTGGTTATCTACAAAGGGAGAAAAAGAGAAAGACAATTCTAGACAGGATTGAGTGTATTAAACACAATGGATAAGCTATGACCCAATAGGCCAAGTCTTCTGCCCATCCCCCAAACACGAGTGGTTCCCTGTTTACATATTTTCTTCCCACTAAAGAACATCACTGGATCTTTGGTAAACAGAATTGTCTGCACATCAGAACAGACCTCGGAAATATGGCAAATTGTGATCATATCCCTCTTTCTGTTTCTGATCTGACAACTTGGAAGGTCAGTGCTCGGCACACTTTGTGTTGTGGGAAGATGGGCTACTTGAGAAAAGCCTGAGGTGTGAAGAAAAATCTCAGAGTGGCAGGATTGGGGTGTGGTGTGAAAGCTATGTGTACTGAGGTTTTACTCACAAAATTGAAGAGAGTGTAGCCCTTGTCTGCAATATTAACAATCACAACTCCTTAAAATTGATGTTCTCTTTAGGACTAAGCCTCTCCGATGTCATCTGTGGCTCAGCCCTTACTATTCCCCACTTATTCTGGACTCTAAATGCAATAGTGAAACACACAGGGCACTTCATTGCTTCTCCCTAGCCTGCAAGGAAATACTAAGAGTATCCCACCCACTTCTTCCTCACCCTCTTTTCCTTTGTAGCCCAGAGATACAGTTGAGCTCTTTCTCTCTCTCTCATCTCCATCATCCCCTCTGAGCTTACTCCAGCCACCTGTTACCTCCTGCCCCTCCCTCCCCTCTCCCATATTATTTAATCTCTTGCTTCCTAATTGCTGACTCTCTCTTTGCTCTCCATTTAGTGCTTCTTTTTCAAGTCCAGAAGGCACTTTGCCAGCAGTTGGCTTTCATTATGAAAAGTAGCATTTCCTTAATGAGTCTGCCTTCCAAATGAAGGCTTTACTTACATTTCCTCTAATAGGAAAAGGAGCTTTTCTTCTAGATTTGCATAGGGGCTACTCAAATTCCTTTTCAATTACTCATCCTTAGTCCAGGTTCACTTGGGACACTTTTTTCCTTTCTGACTCATTCTGACTCTAACGTGTATTCCCGTCATGTGCAAAATGTTCAAGAGGAAATCAACAGGTGTCATATTAAAAAAATTATACATGATAAGGAAATATTGCACTATTAAAAGCAGCAATAGCTAATATTAATTCTTTGCAAATTATGTGCCAGGCATGGTGTTAGTTACTTTACACAGATTGTCTCATGTTGGAGAAGACTCTTGAGAGTACCTGGGACTGCAAGGAGATCAACCAGTCAATCCTAAAGGAAATCAGTTCTGAATATTCATTGAAAGGACTGATGCTGAAGCTGAAGCTCCAATACTTTGGACACCTGATGCCGAGAGCCAACTCGTTGGAAAAGATCCTGATGCTGGGAAAGATTGAAGGCGGGAGGAGAAGGGAATGACAGAGGATGAGATGGTTGGATGGCATCACCAACTCAATGGATATGAGCTTGAGCAAGCTCCGGGAGTTGGTGATGGACAAGGACAGGCATGCTGCAGTCAGTGGGTCCCAAAGAGTCAGACACAGCTGAGCGACTGAACTGAACTGATGAGCCATGTTTGTCCCATGCATGAGATATGCTCAAGCCATATAGCTGAAATGAACTTTTAAATATTGTTTTATGCAAAATCTAGGTTTTTACCCTTTTGCGGGGTAGACCTAAAGATCTGGCTCCCAGGACCTGTGTTTGTTCTGTAGCGACAATCTTTTTGATGGAGGCTGGATTTCCCAGATCACCAGTGTCCCAGCAGGCAGTAATATCTTCCACCTGGTCCAGTTCACTCATTTGCATTTCCCTCCGGCTCTTGTAGGCATCTGAGCTTGTGATTTCTGCAGAAGGCATTGTTTCTCCCACTTGAGAGATGGGCAATTTAAAAGCCATTATCAGTGTCAGTTTTCCATATCAGTTTCCAGGAAAGTAAACTTTTTTTATAATTATGTTAAAAATGAACAAAGCTGTAAACATACACTTTTCAGGGCTTTTTAGCTCTCGCGTGTTATTCGAGCTTCCTAGCTGCCAGCAATTTCGAGCACTTGTACTGTGAAAATACATCATGTATTATCTCATGAAATCACATTTAATTTGTCTTTGAGGTGAGGACTGTTATGATCTTTAAGTTCAGGGAAGACAAGAAATATGTTCCATGAAACTCTGCAACTTGCTGTTATGGTCAAGCCCAAACTCAGAACGTGTGCCTTTGATATTGCAGTAACTTCCAGGGTCAGAGGAAAGAGGGGATGTCTTTTTATGACTAAAAATTAACTTGATCACCCATTGAAAATTGTTTAAAATTAACCTATTTTCTCAAAGATATAGAAAATCACAATACTTCTTTTACTTTATATGTGTTACATAAAGCACCGCCGGGAATTCCCTGGTGGTCCAGTGGTTAGGACTCAGCACTTTCACTACAGGGGCCCAGGTTCAATCCCTGGTGGAGGAACTAAGACAGCATGGCCAAAAGTAATTTTTTTTAAAAAAAAGCACTGCTGACCTCATTTTAAACTTGTCTTCACACTTAGAAAAATATTTTGTTTTCCTCCCTCTTTATAAGTCCAGGTCTGCTGCTTATGAGGCCTTGTAGTGGGTTCTCCCAGATGTTAGATGTTCTCTGTTATTTCTGAAATTGTCATTTTCAAGAATGAAACATTTTACTGCAGTGGTTTAGATTAGGTTAATTTCAGCTACTATCTGTAATCAGGTACACCTGAGTACACCATATCATAAGAATTCCTTTTCTTTTCATCTCCCAGATACACAGCTGAGGTTTCCAGACCCCTTTTGAGTGAAGATGAATGTTTCTGCTGGAATAATGTAAGTGGGAGGTCCAGGTCTGGGTAGACTCGACTATGGGAGCCAACACTTCAAGCAAACCACCAGTGTCTGATGAAAATGATGATGGTGAGAAATGTTCAATAATTGTATATAAATATAGCACTTGTAGAATTCAGATATAAGTTCCTCACTTCATAAGTAAATTGCCATGTACTGGATTGGCCACAAAGTTCCTTCAGGTTTTTCCATACCATCTTAGGAAAAAACCAGAGCAAACTTCTTTGCCAACCCAGTAAGACCTTTAAAAAAAGGTAGAAATGCAAGGATAAGCCTGAGCGTAACCTTGCATGCTAAGAGCTGGATTTTACCTTCCACTTTCCATGGGACCTTGGACAGCTTTCTCAATCATGACTCTATCAATGCCCTTTGTCCAAAGGGAGCTGTGAGTGGGCACCTGGTTTCAATAGAAGACTCTGAAACTAAATGGTCTAACTCTCTGTGCTGCTCCGTTGACAGATGAAGTTACCCCTACTGGTAGCTGTTACAGAAAATTTCTTATATTATCAAATTGCATGTGAATGATAATACTCATAATATTAGAGTGGAGTGAGACAAGTTCGTGCCTTCTGAGCTTCCAACTTACATGTTCCTAGGGTCCTTGTGAATTTCCACAATGCTAGGTTGTAGGAAAAAGAATCAGTTTCATTGGAGAAAAGTGAAACTTTACAGCAGCCTTATATGCATATGCTGTTAGGTTGTCTGGGAAAATGGTGGCCCTGGACCCCAGCTACTAAGTTGCCCAGGTGCCCCAGAGGTAGCCCCCAGAATCATTTCCAGGGAGTTCTGTTACTTGGACCACAAAGGAAAAGAACAATGAACGGAAACTCAGGAGATTTGAGCCCTAGTCCTCTTCTCGGCTACCTTTGTGGCTCAGGAAGTTTTCTCTACCTTCAACTTCCTCATCAATCAAGTGAGAGGAGTGGGTAGTAAACTTGAAGTTCTTTTTCAACTCCAGAAGTTTATCATTTTGAGATCCTAAAGGCACTTTGCAAAAATGATGAAACAGCATCTGAATCATCAAGGATAGTTTGCTAAAACAGAAACTTACAAGTAACAGCAACTGAAAGAAGACGGTTGTTTTTCTTTCTCATGTTAGCAATCTAGGCATAAGTAATCCAGGCGAGATGTGAGTCTGAAGGGTTCGGGACTCTGGCTCTGACAAGTTGGCTTCTTTCTAGCCCTTCGCAGCCCTAGAGTGTTACTGTCACCCTCATGCCTCAGGGTGGCTCACCACCACATCACATCCCAGCCATGGGAAGGGGGAGAGCGGGGAGACCAAGCCCACTCCTTTTAAGGATGTGATCTGCCTGTTGCTTGTCACTTACACCCACACTTACATACCCAGTTACAAGGGAGACTGAGAAGTTTAGTTAGTTATCTTGCATGGCCATGAACCTTCTAAAAATAAGGAGTTCTGTTTTGTTATACAAGAAGGGGACAATTAGCTATCTGCCATGGCTGGGGAACAAACAAAAGTCTGCTGTGATCTTAGTTTTTGAGTCTTTGTTTGGACCTTTAAAAAAAAAACAAGTATCTGGCAGATCAAGATGCTTTGTTGCCAGCGATTCACTATCAATTCAGAGATGTGTCTTGACAACCTATACAAAATACTGCATAGGAACCCTGAAATTATATAGTTTGAAAATGGTCTTAAGAAAACTTTTTTCCACTCATATCTGTAGCCTTGCTTTGCTCTATCAAGCTGTAAAGTCAAGGATCTAGAGGGTGTTACTTGATTTTTTCCATGTCTAAAATAGGAAGACAAAAGACTTGGATTTCATGTGTTTGATTCACTGTGGTCCCTACAGATTAATAACTAAGGTTGTACATGATGCTGGTCCTCAGAGGACAGGAGAGGAAAGAGAGGCCAGCTTCATGCTTGTTACTTGTTAGGGGTATGTGTCATTTTAAGGTACTAGGACAGCATGATAATGAGAAAATAGAGAGGTCTAAGTCTTCTTTAATCCAGCCAGCCTTTGATTTCATGGAGTGCCCGAGAAAGTTACTTCCCCAAGGAACTGTGGCAAATGAGAAACCAGGTATCACTTTAAAAGTAACTTTAAGGGGCTCTGGGAAAACTAGATTGGAGTGAAATTAGGCAGAAGGAGCAAGCAGCTCTTTCTTAACACCCTCTGTGGCTGTTGTTCAGTCACTAAGCTGTGTCTAAATCTTTGCAACCCCATGGACTGGAACACACCAGGCTTCTCTGTCCTTCACTATCTCCTGGAGTTTGCTCAAACTCATGTCCATTGAGTCAGTGATGCCGTTCAACCATCTCATCCTCTGCCGTCCCCTTCTCCTCCTGCCTTCAATCATTCCCTGCATCAGGGTCCTTTCCAATGAGTTGGCTCTTGGCATCAGGTGGCCCAAGTATTGGAGCTTCACACTTCAGCATCAGTCCTTCCAATGAATATCCAGGGTTGATTTCCTTTAGGATGGACTGGTTTGATCTCCTTGCAGTCCAAGGGACTATCAAGAGTTGTCTCCTGCAACACATTATTGTTCTTTGGAGCTCAGCCTTCTTTATGACCCAACTCTCACATCCATACGTGACTACTGGAAAAACCATAGCTTTGGCTATATGGACCTTTGTCAGCAAAGCGATGTCTTTGTTTTTTAATATGCTGTCTAGGTTTATCATAGCTTTCCTTTCAATACACTCTAGGTCACCATTTTTTGTTGTCCTGGCCCCCAGCAAATGAGCCTACAGTAGCATCCTTAGAGAGGAGAGCTGAGCGTAACAGTATGTCTGCGCTTCCCAGGGCGAGACTCTGAGTCCGTTTACATGCTGAGTTGTAAAGCACAAGTAGAAAGACAAATGCATCTACTGCGAGCCCATCCCTCTGCTGGCTGTGAGGAGCAGAGTAGGGCACAAGGCGCCCATTCCCCTGCCTTTGTGGAGCTCTTGTCCTAATGGTGGGAGGCAAGCAAGAAACTAGTTAATGAATACACAAACCAGGTAACTTCAGACAGTGTTCAAGGGCCACCAAGGGAAGGACTCTAAGGACCTTATGGAGAGTGACAGGGTGGTGGTGAGGAGACTTCAGATAGGGGGTGGCCAGAGCTGGCCTTTCTGAGAAGTAACACCTGAGGTAAAGCCTGAAAAATGTGAGGCAGCCACTCATGTAATAACAGAATAGTTTAAGCGCAAGAAAAAGTCCAAATAATGACAAAGTCAGAAATGACCAATTGCCTATACCTCCACATTCTGATGAGAATGAGTTCGTATATTATGAAAAGGGATCATATTTAATTGCCATATTAATTTATTTTTTTACAAGATCATTGAGTTTTGGGGAGGAAAATTACGACATTTGGGTTATTTCTTAAATGAGTAAATCCTATAAAGTAGATTTGGCTCCTTTCATAGCTCTGGACTGAGCACAAGGAAAATTTTTATTTGATTGCTTGAGGCTTCTAACCGAGAAACAATGACAAAAAGCACTGACTGATCCAAGAACATTAATGCCTGTATCATATTTGATCTCTGTATTTTTATATAAATAATAAAATGGAGCCAGAATCTAGGGCACTTAAATGAACCAATTTAATTATTTTAAAATATTGTTGAAAAGAATCCCAAGATGTGATGGAAAAGTGTTTCCTATTCCCATTATACATTTGAGAAGAAATTTGTACCCATTTTCCCAAGTAATATTTCAAGATTTCTTTCTCATGGAAAAAAATGTTTTGGTTTACTTCAAAGATAATTAAGGAATAAGATGTTAGTGGATGTCCCTTGAGATAAGCTATTCTTGCTGGAATTCATCCTGACACTTTCTGTTTCATGCTGGTCCATTTGATACTGATCTTGAGAGAATCATTCTGCTAGTTACTTGTGTTGATCTTTATTTAGTGAAAACAAAGTATAAGCTTTACAGCTGCTAAGGAAGAGCAGAAGGCTTGCTTAGTTAATTACTGTTAAAGCATTTACCAAGTAGATCATACATGATACTACTGTTTTGTGGTTTAGGGTAAACCTAAGTTCTGATTATTTTTGTGTGTGTGTGTGGTATAATATATATGGGCTTCCCTGGTGGCTCAGATGGTAAAGAATCTGCCTGCAGTGCAGGAGACCTGGGTTTGATACCTGGGTTGGGAAGATACCCTGGAGAAGGAATGGCTATCCACTCCAGTACCCACCCATTCTCTTGCCTGGAGAATCCCATGGACAGCGGAGCCTGGCAGGCTACAGTCCATGGGATCACAAAGAGTTGGAGATGACTGAGTGACTAACACTCTAATATATATAATAAAATGTACCATTTTCACCATTTTTAAGTGTACAGTTCAATGGCATTGAGGGGGTACATCTGGGGGCAGCCATCACCACGATCTATCTCTGGACCCCATTGACTGTAGTCCACCAAGCTCCTCTGTCCACGGGATTTCCCAGGCAAGAATACTGGAGTGGGTTGCCATTCCCTCCTCCAGGGCATCCTCCTGACCCAGGGATCTAACCTGCGTCTCCCTAGGCTCCTGTACTGCAGTCAGATTCTTTGCTGCTGAGCCACCTGGAAAGCCCCTGGAACTTTTTAAACTTCCTGAACTGAAGTTTTGTAGCCATTAAACATTAATTCTCCATTCCCTCATCCCCTTAGCCCCTGACAACCACCATTCTACTTTATGTCTCTATGATTTTAACTATTCTGTGTATGTATAATTAGTCACTCAGTCGTGTCTGACTCTGCGACCCCATGGACTATAGCCTGCCAATCTCCTCTTGTCCACGGGATTCTCCAGGCAAAAATACTGGAGTGAATTGGCATTTCCTTCTCCAGGGGATCTTCCTGATTCAGGGATGGAACCTGGGTCTCCTACATTTGAAGGTGGATTCTTTACCATGTGAGCCACCAGGGAAGCCCTTATAAAGTAGAATCATGTATTATTTGTCCTTTTGTGTCTGGTTTATTTCAGTTGTCAAGGTTCATCCATACTGTAGCATGTATCAGAATTTCATTCCATTTTAAGGCTGAAAAATAGTCTACACTGTATGCAGATAACACATTTTGAATTTAGTCTTTCATTCATCAATGAACATTGGGTTATTTCTACCTTTTGACTACTATAAATAATGCTGCTGTGAACATGGGTGTACAAGTATCTGTTCAAGCCTGTTTTCAACTGGTACTTCCTTTAGAAGTAGAATTCCCGAATCACATTATAATTCTTTAATATTTTTGAGGAACCACTCACCATACTGTCTTCCACCTAATTATGTTTTATATTTTAGTGGTGGGAGGCCACTTGACATAATAGACCAGGGCCCTGGTAGTGAAAACCCATACACAGATTCAAATCTTATACAAGCAACTTCTGCAGCTGAATTCCAGAAAAATAAACGACCCAATCAAAAAATGGGCCAAAGAACTAAACAGACATTTCTCCAAAGAAGAAATACAGATGGCTAACAAACACATGAAAAGATGCTCAACATCACTCATTATTAGAGAAATGCAAATCAAAACCACAATGAGGTATCATTTCACACCAGTCAGAATGGCTGCTATCCAAAAGTCTACAAGCAATAAATGCTGGAGAGGGTGTGGAGAAAAGGGAACCCTCTTACACTGTTGGTGGGAATGCAAACTAGTACAGCCACTATGGAGAACAGTGTGGAGATTCCTCAAAAAACTGGGAATAGAACTGCCATATGACCCAGCAATCCCACTGCTGGGCATATACACCGAGGAAACTAGAATTGAAAGAGACGCGTGTACCCCAATGTTCATCACAGCACTGTTTACAATAGCCAGGACATGGAAGCAACCTAGATGTCCATCAGCAGACGAATGGATAAGGAAGCTGTGGTACATATACACAATGGAATATTATTCAGCCATTAAAAAAAAAAAACATTTGAATCGGTTCTACTGAGATGGATGAAACTGGAGCCCATTATACAGAGTGAAGTAAGCCAGAAAGAAAAACAACAATACAGTATACTAATGCATATATATGGAATTTGAAAGATGGTAACGATAACCCTTTATGCGAGACAGAATAAGAGACACAGATGCATGGAACAATTTTATGGACTCTGAGGGAGAAGGTGAGGGTGGGACGTTCTGGGAGAATAGCATTGAAACATGTATATTATCATATGTGAAACAGAACACCATTCCATGTTCAATGCATGAGACAAGGGCTCAGGGCCAGGGCAATGGGATGACCCAGAGGGATGGGATGGGGAGGGAGGTGGGTGGGGGGTCCAGGAAGGGGAACACATGTAAACCCATGGCTGATTCATGTCAATGTATGGCAAAAACTATTACAATATTGTAAAGTAATTAGCCCAACTAAAATAGAAAAAAAAAAGAAACACAAAGTAGCAGTTAAAAGTCTAGGAAGTCAAGCAGAAATTATGGAAGTCTCATTAAGTTGAGAAATAAAATTGGAAGCCAGGAACCTCAAAAAAAGGGCATCACAGTAAACAGTCCAGAGTTCCAGTCACAGTTATCGGAAGGCTATGATTTAGGAGTAAATTATTGTACCATAAAGCATCCACAAGCTATAATCTGGTTATGAAGCATGTAAAATACACCCAGTCCAAATCGAAATATACTGTAAGTGTAAAATACAAAGCAGGTATTAAAGCCTTACTACAAAAAAGAAGAATGTTAATTATCCCATTAAAAACTTACACTGATAATATGCTAAAGCAATAATAGTTCAGATTTATTTTGATTAAATAAAGTAATAATTCATGGCAAAAAAAAAAAAAAAAATCTCAGCTGTGCCACAAACCAGCAATCTGTGTATTTTTATGTGAAAAATCAAAAGAGATATAGCCTGATCAACCATCAAACACCAGAGTCAATCTGACTATAAATGTTCTAAAAGGATTTGAAATACCATAGAAAAGGTCCCCAAATTTAAATAATTACTAGTGATTTGGAAAAAATAATCCTTCTATTGTACAAGTTATTAAATCTCTGTAAGCTCAGTTTCTTCATATATAAAATGCAAGTTAATTGGACATACAGTTCACTGGGTCATTGTGAGGGTAGACTAAACTAATGCAGGTAAAATACTCAGCAAGGTATGTCATATAAAGTAACCACCCACTTAATGCTAGTTGTAACATTATTTACCAGTATCAGAGTCTCTGAGCATGAACTCTTTTAAGTATTTCTACTTCGGAAAGACACAGCATTGATGACATGCAACTGTGTAGATGCCATAGTTAATATGACCTATTCACAATTCTATCAACCTAGTTGGATTGCCAGATGGCAGAGCTTATGAATTCTGTGAAAACCTATGTAAGTCCTCTGAAAAGAAGCCAAATTATTAACTTCACAAAAACATAATCTCATCTGGTTTTTCTTTGATCTCCTCTGGGGTGAATATATTTTCATTTAAGGCAAAATCATGAACTCATTGGGTTAAAAAATCAATAACTTAACTTTTCCTGATTTAAGTCCAAAGCAGATTGTTTAAGTAATCCCATTTGACCAGACATTGTGACAGTTTTCCCCCCAAACCAACTATCTTGTGGATACTATCAAAAATAAGAAATAATACAGAAAAACTTTCTAAGTTTCCTAAAAGAAAAGAAATACGGGTAGTACTTGTTATTAATGTTTATAACTTGTTTGTTATATCTGCTTTATTTCCTCTCTCTGAATGCAGCAGTTTTTGTTTTTTGCTTGTTTTATTAAAAGATTAGCATTTTCAAAGCCCTGTTGTTGAGGTTTTCAGGCTGACTTAGGGAAAGAAATTCTTTAACGCAGGAGAAAGTAGATTTGGTTATAATTTAGGGTCTGGGCAACAGAAAAGGATCTTGTAATCACTGCAAGTTGTATGTGTTTCCAGGCACATACAAATCATGTAGAGGTGATGGAGTTGGTTTAGTTAAACCAAGAGACAACTTTCTTCTGGAGGACTGTAGCTGAGAAAAGTTGGCCTTACATTAAAAAGTCTCTACAAAGAGTACATCGATGTTGAGTTTGCAGAGAGAGCTCAATCATTGCATTGTTCTTTGGACTCGCTGCAAACTCAGTGTTCTGCTTTCATTTGGCATCTCTTGTCTCCTAGGATGTGTGCGACTGCTTCCAGTTTTCCTACATCTTCTTTGGGGACAGAGGCAAAGGGTCCTTCAAAATGTTGGGCCAAAAAAATTGGCCACAGATTTGCAATCCAAAAGAAATGGGAGGTTACTGAATTGATTCCAGCCCTGAAGGACTTTCAGACTCTTCTTTGTTATTTTAATGTCCCAGTGGGATAGGCAAATGAATTTCAGACTTCCCCCTCTCAAACTTGAGTAATGTTGTCTAATATTTTTTACTATTTTGTGTTAAAATGGTTGGGGAAATAAAATGAACATTTCCCTAGTGAGAACTGGCTCCTTAAAACCATTATCTTGGACAGTCTAACATTTAGTTAAGAGATTTGTCATAAATAATCTCAGATCCACTAGTTGATGGCAGCAAACACTTTTAATTTGGGAGGGCTTTATTTCCCCCATCCTAAGGTATCAGAAGAGTCAGGGAGAAACAGGCTAGACAGAGCCAAGAAAACAGACATCAAAGACAGAGGCAGTGCTTCCAATTTGCATGTTTCCTGAGCAGTGGGTTAGAAAAACATGTTTGGGAGAATCTACGCAAACAAATTTAGGCAACTTACATCCTGCCTTTGGAGATTCACAGTGCTTATTAACATAATAATAATGGCTCTGAAATGTGCAACAATATTGAAATCTCAGTACTCTGATAATTTTCAAGCTTATTTCAAAATTAAATCAGGTTGTAGAAAACCTTTTAATACCTTGTGGCAAATAATTCTCTGTGGATCTCAATTTGGGAAGCAAAAGGTCTTGATCATGAACACTTTCTATTGGAAACATCGTTTCTTCCCATTTATCCCTTTCTTCCTCCCTCCCCTGATTTAATAGCTTGCAGAATCTCCACAGCTGAAAAGCAATGATGTTCTTCTGTAAAGTCTCCTGCCTACAAGTTTTTCAGGCAACACAATGCTTGTTTATGGAGGTTAATGAGTAAAACACAAGGTAGCTCTGTTTAATGGTGGGATGCTTCCAGTCCAGATGGAAATTAGATTGGGAGATAACTTCTTTTGTGTTTTTAAAGAACATTTTAGTTCAGAGTGTCTTATGCACAAAGTATGTTGAAGCAGTTACTCATTATTAAACAATCATGCTGTACTAACTTTTTATCCTATCCAAAGCTACATATATATATATATTCATTTTGAAGCTAACCTAGGTTGAAAAATTAAATTGGTTAGCTGACTTCAATATTCAGCAACTACTTCAATGAGAATGGGAGTGAAGGCCTTCAGAGAATCTGACTTCTGCTATATGGGCTTCCCAAGTGGAGCTAGTGGTAAAGACCCTGCCTACCAGTGCAGGAGATATAAGAGATGCAGATTTGATCCCTGGGTTGTGAAGATCCCGTGGAGGAGGAAATGGCAACCCACTCCAGTTTTCTGGCCTGGAGAATCCCATGGACAGAGGTGGGCTACCGTCCATATGGTCACAAAGAGTCAGACATGACTGAAGCAACTTAGCACACATGCATGTGGCCTTGCAAGTGTAAATTTAATTAGAGACCCAGCACTTTACTAATTCAGGTTCTATGAATTATACAGGGATTTCAACTATTCATTTCTCTGGGGCTGTTCGTGGAAATTTTATTTGTAAACACACGTACACAATGATGGAATTATATTCTTCTTAAAATAGGACACAGCACAATTTATGTGGTTGAAAGGACTGAAAAAACTATGGTTATAGATTTTGAATTCACTAGACTGGCAGAGGCTTTTTTTTTTTCCTCCTGAACTACTTCTTCTTTCCTTCCAGGAGGCATATTTGCAGTACAATAAGTTATATTAACCTTGTTCTACACTTGGGTTACCTATGTTTTTTGTTATTTCTGAGAGGAGTTGAAGGTAGGGTTGGTACGCTTTTTCTGGGGCGGGCCAGAGAGTAAATGTTTTATGCTCTGCTGCTCCGTCTCCGTCACAATGACTCACTTTGCTGTAGCCACATGAAGGCGGCCATAGACAGTGAGGAAACTAACAAATATGGCTCTATTTCAGTAACACTTTTACTTGTAGACACTGAAATTTGAATTTTACATCATATTCACTTGTCACAAAATATTTTGATTTTCCAAACATTTAAAAATATGAAAGCCATTTTTAGCTTATGAGCCATATAAAAATAAATAGAGGGTGGGATTTGACCTGCATGCCATGTTGTACTAACCCTTGCTCTAAAGCATCCTGAAGGCATTTATTTATGTGTGCCAGGTGCTCATCTGATATCCATTCATAACCACTGAGCTGTCACTAAAAGATTGGGTAAGAAGGCTGACATCTGTTCTCTACAGATGCTTAACAAAGGCAGTCTTCACAGACTGCTTTTCTTCATCAGTTTGAGTCAGGAGAAGTACTTGGACCAATAAATCTACTATTTTAGAGAATAAAATATATTATTTTTGTACATATATGCATTATTTGGTAGCCTGGATTCAATTCAATGCAATTTGAAATATCATTAGGTCGAGTTTATTTCCTACAAGGGGCATTTAGTCAACTGAGAGGCGTCCAACAGCTGGGGGTACTGATCCCCCTTCCTGCCCCAGCTACTCCTTCCCGATTTGTTCCAAAGAAATAGCCAGTGTATTTCTGACTTTTGAACCAAATCATGAATTGGGGTCCAGGCAGCAGAAAAAGTAGCTGTTGGTGCCCATTGCTTGGTCTTGGCATGAGTAGTTGGTGTCAGGAAAGCCCCGACTCCCTGGGGTACCGTGTTTCATAAAAGGGAAGTGCTGACTATGTAGGCAAATGCCATCAATTGGCCTTGAAAGCTGCGTTCCTGGAGAAGTTTCAAGTATTTCCTTAAAGGACCTGCCAAGCTCCACATGTATTAGTGGCAATCATTTGCTGCCAACCAGTTGGGATGATAAAGGACTAGAGAACCAGTTAAGTAATTTTTTTATGAGTTGATCATCAGTGAAATGTTCTAGAGTGGACCTTCAACCTTAAACATTGTGGTGTCAGTTAAGCCACAGGTTAATTCAGTGGCTTCTAGATACTCTCTGTGAATAAATGTTTTTCTTAGTCTGTGGTGAAAGGAGAAAGACAAGAGCAATGTAGTAAGTTTCCCATAAGGCAACACTAGTAAAAATTTCTTGTGGGTGTCTATTATTTAAGGATTGTGGAAATACAAATTTTTCACAGTGGAACTTAGAGAAGTGACTTGTCTCTCTGATCTCCAGTTTTCTCACATGTAAATGGGTTCTAATAATAGTATCTGCCTCGAATATATTTTGTGGGAATAAAAAGATGATCCATAAAAAGTGTTTAGCACACTGCCTAGCACATACTAATTGTTCATAAAGAGTTATTACTGCTGTTATCATGATCACCATAATTTTTAATGTTCTTACTTGGCAAATAACAAATAAAAGCTATCCAGTGTTAGTTTTCCTTTTCTTCCCTACTTTTTGTTTGCTGTTTTTTAGGTGGATGGGATTTTCTGATCTGTAAAATCCAAAAATACAATTGTAATTTTTAATCAGTACTATGTAGATATCACTGAAGAGGCTGAAATAGAAACAGAAAAGAGGTGGCCTCTTTTAATTGGGACAGTCATATTTTTTTCGAGGTGAAAGTTGGTGGTCCCTGAGCTAACCTAGTGGGAGATGGAAAGCTGAGAGTTTATTCAACATGTATTTTCAATATAAAATAATTGAGAGTTACTGATAGATTGAATGTGGACTAAGAGGAAAGAACAATATGAAGAATGAATTCCAGGATTTGCTTCAGTAGGCAAGCAGACGGCTGTGACATTTTGCTGAGATGAAAGACAAAGGGTGCTGAGGGGTGGGGACATGTTTGCTGCTGCTAAGTCGCTTCAGTCGTGTCCGACTCTGTGCGACCCCATAGACGGCAGCCCACCAGGCTCCGCCGACCCTGGGATTCTCTAGGTAAGAACACTGGAGTGGGTTGCCATTTCCTTCTCCAATGCATGAAAGTGAAAAGTGAAAGTGAAGTCGCTCAGTCGTGTCCGACTCTTAGCGACCCCATGGACTGCAGCCTACCAGGCTCCTCCGTCCATGGGATTTTCCAGGCAAGAGTACTGGAGTGGGTGCCATTGCCTTCTCTGGGGAACATGTTTAGGCATAGTCAAGAGTTCTCAGTTGGATGCATAAAATGACTGTATAATATGCTGATGTCAAATAGGAAGCTGAGATGAGTGGTAAAGTCTGGGTTAGAGATATAAAGACATGGTTTTAAATTTTACTGAGATAGAGGAGTCTGCCTTGGGAGAGTGGAGAGTAAGGAGAAACAGAGGAGGAGGAGAACCCTAGTATTTAGAAGTCAGGCAGAGGAAAACAATCAGCAAAGGAAATTGAGAAGGAACAGCCTGTGAGATATGAAAAACATATGTTCTGAAATGTAAGAGAAGACTCTTTCAAGAAGGAAGTAGTTGCTTGTGTTGAATGTTCCTGGGTGGTTGAGTAAAGTGAGATTTGGGTTGAGTAAAGTGGGATTAGGCAATCAGCAGGATATAAGTGACACTGACAAAAGCAGCTCAAGTGGGGATGTGGAGGCAAGAGCCAGAGGCTAGGGAGTCAGGAATGTATGGGAGGGGAGGACATAGACACAAGCGAGCACAGTAAACCCTTTCAGCAAGTTTGCTCTAAAGAGAAGCAGAGAAATGAGTCAAGCACTGAAGCTGAGTAAGAGGTTAAGGGAGGATTTTTTTTTTAAGAGGAAATAGTAGAAGTCTAAGTTGATAGTTTCTTCCCTTTTTATTGGTTAATTCCTGTGAAATGATGAGACCAGAGTTGGCTTTATCCCTGTGGGACCGGTGTAGGCACACAGGGTTTTGCATTCAGAAGGGCCCACACTTGCCTGCACTGCCTGAAGTTGCTGTCTCTAACTTTTTGCAAATTTCAGCTTAGAATTTATGTTTGGTGAGGTCTTATGGGATATCGGCCCCCAGGGGCTTGAAGACTTGCCTCACATGCTGTCTCCTCCCTAGGAAGGCTTCTAGGTGAGTTACCAGGGCCCTCCTACTTCTGTCTACAACAGATTTGGGTGCTGATGTGGGGGATGGTGGGGGTGAAGCACCCCTACTACGTACTCAGGTGGGACGTGTGGTAGTAGTCACTGCTCCAGGCTGGCAGTTTGGCACATGGTCAGCTGGACACTGTTACTTGGAATCTTATCCACCTCCATCTTCCCCTCTGGAAACTGAGTATGTCATGGAGTTCAATGTGGAAGCAAGTGATATGGCGATCAATTGAATTCAGATTGATTATATTCTTTGCAGCCAAAGATGAAGAAGCTCTATACAGTCAGCAAAAACAAGACTGGGGGCTGACTGTGGCTCAGATCATGAACTCCTTATTGCCAAATTCAGTTGGCAATTGAAGAAAGTTGGGAAGTTGAAGAAAGTAGGGAAAACCACCAGACCATTCAGGTATGACCTAAATCAAATCCCTTATGATTATACAGTGGAAGTGACAAATAGATTTCAAGGGATTAGATCTGATGGACAGAGTGCCTGAAGAACTATGGATGGAGGTTCATGACATTGTATAGGAAGCAGTGATCAAGACCATCCTCAAGAAAAAGAAATGCAAAAAGGCAAAATGGTTGTCTGAGGCGGCCTTACAAATAACTGTGAAAAGAAGAGAATGGAAAGGCAAAGGAAAAAAGGAAAAATATACCAATGCAGGGTTCCAAAGAATAGTGAGGAGAGATAAGAAAGCCTTCCTCAGTGATCAATGCAAAGAAATAGAGGAAAACAATAGAATGGGAAAGACTAGAGATCTCTTCAAGAAAATTAGTGATACCAAGAGAACATTTCATGCAAAGATGGGCACAGTAAAGGACAGAAATGGTATGGACCTGACAGAAGCAGAAGATTTTAGAAGAGGTAGCAAGAATACACAGAAAAACTATACAGAAAAGATCTTCATGACCCAGATAATCACGATGGTGTGATCACTCACCTAGAGCCAGACATCCTGGAATGGGAAGTCAAGTGGGCTTTAGGAAGCATCACTACAAACAAAGCTAGTGGGGGTGATGGAATTCCAGTTGAGCTATTTCAGATCCTAAAAGATGATGCTATGAAAGTGCTACACTCAATATTCTAGCAAATTTGGAAAACTCAGCAGTGGCCACAGGACTGGAAAAGGTCAGTTTTCATTCCAATCCCAAAGAAAGGCAATGCCAAAGAATGCTCAAACTACTGCACAATGGCACTCTTCTCACAGGCTAGCAAAGTAATGCTCAAAATTCTCCAAGTCAGGCTGCAACAGTATGTGAACCATGAACTTCCAGATGTTCAAGCTGGATTTAGAAAAGGCAGAGGAACCAGAGATCAAATTGCAACATCTGTTGGATTGAAAAAGCAAGAGAGTTCCAGAAAAGTATCTACTTCTGCTTTATTGACTACACCAAAGTCTTTGACTGTGTGGGTCACAACAAACTGCACAAAGTTCTTCAAGAGATGGGAATACCAGACCACCTTACCTGCCTCCTGAGAAATCTGTATACAGGTCAGAAAGCAACAGTTAGAACTGGGCGTGGAGCAACAGACTGGTTCCAAATAGGAAAAGGAGTGTGTCAAGGCTGTATATTGTCACCCTACTTATTTAACTTATAAGCAGAGTACATCATGAGAAACGCTAGGCTGGATGAAGCACAAGCTGGAATCAAGATTGCCGAGAGAAATATCAATAACCTCAGATATGCAGATAACACCACCCTTATTGCAGAAAGTGAAGAACTAAAGAGCCTCTTGATGAAAGTGAAAGAGGAGAGTGAAAAAGTTGGTTTAAAGCTCAACATTCAGAAAACTGAGATCATGGCATCTGGTTCCATCACTTCATGGCAAACAGATGGAGAAACAATGTAAACAGTGAGAGACTTTATTTTGGGGGGTTCCAAAATCACTGCAGATGGTGACTGTAGCCATGAAATTAAAAGATGCTTGCTCCTTGGAAGAAAAGTTATGACCAACCTAGACAGCATATTAAAAAGCAGAGACATTACTTGACCAACAAAGGTCCGTCTAGTCAAAGCTATGGTTTTCCAGTAGTCATGTATGGATATGGAGAAGGCAATGGCAACCCACCCCAGTACTCTTGCCTGGAAAATCCCATGGACAGAGGAGCCTGGTAGGCTTCAGTCCATTGGGTCGCTGAGAGTCGGACACGACTGAGCGACTTCACTTTCACTTTGCACTTTCATGCATTGGAGAAGGAAATGGCAACCCACTCCAGTGTTCTTACCTAGAGAATCCCAGGGTCGGCGGAACCTGGTGGGCTGCCGTCTATGGGGTCGCACAGAGTCGGACACGACTGAAGTGGCTTAGCAGCAGCAGCATGTATGGATAAGAGAGCTGGAGTACAAAGGAAGCTGAGTGCCGAAGAATTGATGCTTTTGAACTGTGGTGTTGAAGAAGACTCTTGAGAGTCCCTTGAACTGCAAGGAGACACAACCAGTCCATCCTAAAGGAAATCAGTCCTGAATATTCATTGGAAGGACTGATGCTGAAACTGAAACTCCAATACTTTGGCCACCTGATGCAAAATACTAAATCATTTTAAAAGACCCTGATGCTGGGAAGGATTGTAGGCAGGAGGAGAAGGGGATGACAGAGGATGAGATGGTTGGATGGCATCACTGACTCAATGGACATGAGTTTGAGTAAGCTCCAGGAGTTGGTGATGGACAGGGAAGCCTGGTGTACTGCAGTCCATGGGGTTGCTAAGAGTCAGACATGAGTGAGCGACTGAAGTGAACTGATATGGAGATGTACTCACCACCCAGTAACTTTCTCATTAGGAGTAATGACAGGGGCCAACTACCATAATACCCTTTATCATCATATCAGCCTGTAGTTTAAACATGACAGGCCTGAGGCACAGATGGTTAAAGCACTGACCGGAAATCAGATATCCATACAGCTAGATCCTGAATCTTGATATAAAATAACTTTCATTTATTTCAGTTATAGATATCCTCCCATGATGGCCAACCAGAATGAATTTATAAATTGAAACAAACCTAGGGGATTGCTTTTCAGTAATAATACGTCAGACACTCATTAAAGGCCCGGCAGTGCATCCTGCTCTCTGAGAGCTGAGTCATTTCATTTCACAGGGGCATTCGTCTTCACATCTGCTGTAGCCCACGCGTATCCCTTAGACTACATTATTGCTAGCGTGTTACAGGTTCAATACATAACACCTCTTCTTCCCTGGAGTAAATTACAAAGTTCATCACTACTCTAGAGTTTACTTGTCTTCCTCTATTCATTTCGATTTCAAGGACAATTTCAATGACCTGCATCGACGTCTTTCACAATTTATTTCACAGCTGTAATCAATGCAACCGACTCACTCTTCAGCCTTTTTTTAGATCAACTTCATTGTATGATACCTTGTAGGATAATTTTGGTTTACCTTTATAAAATATTAAAGTCATTGCCACTTTGATAACTTCACTTTCTGTCCAGGGTATAACATAACAGGGAAAATGTTCTAAATTAAGGCTTGATTGAACATTGAACAGAATTTCTACTGAAGTCTTAGGTGCCAAATTGGTAACTGGAATTGGCTTGCTTGTTTGCCCCAGTGCATTTCCACTGAAGTCTATAGCCCCAGCTTTCCCTATGGTTAGCATTCTAGTACAAAGGTAGATTACGTGAACTACATTGCAGCTCTTCTTAGGAAATGTGTATTTAAAGCAAGTTTTATAATGATAAAAGTAGTACATCTGAATTGTACAAAATTTGGAAAATAAAATCAGAAAGAAAAAAAGTCACTCTCAATATCTCAGCCTCTGGATAATTCTTGCTAATATTTTGCAGAGTTCCGTAACTATCCTCATTCTTTATTCTGGCACCTCTCATCTTTCTTACTATATTTTTCTTTAAATTTCTTACTTTAATTTACTTATTTACTTTGTTAATTGTGTTTTTCTCCTCATCAGAAAGTAAATTTCTTGAGGACAGGGATTTTTGTCCATTCTATTCACTTTTATATCTTTAGTACCCAACTTGTTAAATAAATGAATCCATTAAGTAGTGTTTATCTGTGCATGTGTATAAAAGGCATTTGATATATTTGAGATGATGCTTTACATGCTTCTGCATCTGCAGTTTCATTTATATGATGATAGTGTGTTATAATTTCTTAAAATTTGTTGATTTCTTGCAAGTTTAATTTAGTGACTCTGCAGTTCTATAACTTGAGCAGCCTATAATTTATTTAACTGCATAGTTTTAAACATACCTAAATGACAAAATGCACTGATGTTCTCTTAGATTACAACTGCTTTTTTTTTTAGTGTTTGATAATTTTTTAATCCTAAAAAAATATTTGTATGGCAGGAGACAAGAGACATTATTCCTTATTTTGGAATAGTAAATCATCACTATAGTAAAATAATATTCAAAGCAGTTTGGTTTATTTATATGGGATTAATCTTAGGTACGAATATTACTTAAAAATAAATGTTCACTTGAATGAGTTATGGAGATTTTTGCACCATTTGCTCAAAACTAACTTTTTTTCTTTTATCACTTTTTGTGAAAAATGTTACATAAAAGTTGGAATTTTAAACACTGTATATGGTTAAGTGGCACAGTATATCCAGTGCAACTATCACCACTACCAATATCCAACTATCACCGCTATCCATATCCAGAACTTTTTAATCATCCCAAGCAGAAACTCTGTACTTAAACATTGACTCCTCAATTCCCCCTCCCTCTAGCCCTTGGTTATCTGTAGTCTACTTTCTTTCTTGGTGAACGTGACTCTTCAAAGATCCTCATTTAAGTATGATCATACAGTATTTCCTGTTTTGAGTCTAGATTATTCCACTTGCATAATGTCTTCAAGTTTCATCCATGTTGTGTCAGAACTTCGTTCCTTTTTATAGTTGTATAATATTCCAATGTACATATATACCACTGTTTATCCATCTGTTGGTGGACACTTGAGTTGTTTCCATCTTTGGGCCATGGTGGATAATACTGGATGAATATTGGTGCCCAAACACCCATTTGAGTTCTTGTCAATTCTTTGGTGTACATACCTAGGTGTGGACTTGCTCAGAGATGACTTGTAGAGTTTGACAATTATAGACATTTATCACATGGGGCTGCATTTACCCTTATGTGATGGTGAAGATTTCTATTCTGTTCAGAATATTTTTTCCGGAAGGAACCCTGTAGTCAGCTAATGGCTAGAGTTAGGACTGGGCCTGAATCCTCAGTCCATACATCACAGATGGACATGGCAGAGTTTTGCTTATCCTTACTGGAGCTAGTGCTTAGAAGACCAGGATCTATCATTTTATTTTTGTTCAGAATTTGCTGACATCAAGGATACTCAATCATCAGCAGATTCAGTTAAGGAGAAAGAAAACACTGCAGAAGTACTTCCTGATCATCTCCCTCCTCCAACTGCTGAGTCAGGCATAGGGGAGAAACCAAGGAATTAGAGAACCTTCTCTTCAGGGATTTCAAAAACTCCTCTCCTGCTCTGCTTGACAGTTTTCTCAAACTACTTTGTGAACAGTAGTACTACACATTCATGTGTTCTTCAAGTTCTAGGAATATTCCATTAGAGTTAGAAATCAGCCAGTCTTTCTTGTGTCTTTTAACATTTCATCACAATTTTTAAAAAAATGCCTCTCACACATGCCGTTTTTCGTACGCTTTGATATGTGGAAAGCATGCACTACTGTGTTAAGTAGTGGCCTGCTTAGATATTGGAGTTAGGCACTGCAAATTAGTTTTCTTGTATTAGTTTCTTAGGGCTCTGGTAGGAAGCATCATGAAATGGGTAGCTTTAAACAATGGAAATCTTCACAGTTGTGGAGGCGAGGAGTCTGAAGGCAGGGTGTTGGGAGGGTCCTGCTCTAGATAGATCCTCTAGGGGAGCCTCCTCCCTTGCCTCTTCTAGCTCTGGTAGCCCCAGGACTTCTTTGGCTGTGGCAGCATCACTACGATCTTTGACTCTGTCTTCACATGGTCTTCCGTGTCTGTGTGCAGGCTTCTGTCTTCTTATAAGGGCACCAGTCATTGGTTTAGGGGCCTAGCCTACCTTACTCTGGTACAACTTCATCCCTAACTTGGATGAAAATATGAGTCTACTAGCCAAGGTCACAAAGCAAATATGTGATAAATTGATGGTATCTCTGGTTCCTACTGTTAAATTTCCAAAAGGAAAAAAGAAACCAAAATTCTTGTTTATTGAGCATCTATTATACTCTTGATGTATTCCTAATATACTTTATCTAATTTAGTTCCCACCACAGCCCTAGGAGAAAGGTATCTATTTTAAGGATGAGAAAAAATGGAAGCAAGACTTCCAGGGAGAGATGGTGAGTGAAACACATTCATCTCTTTCCAGTCCTTGGGAATCTGTAGGGTCACCTGTCTCTAGAAGTAGACAAGAAAGGGGGTGCTAATTAAGGAGGATTGCTTAGATATCTGTTCAAACACTGGTCAGGTCCTTCTACCACTTTGTCAAAAGAGAGAAACTAGTCATCTGTTCCCCAAACTGTTGTTTACCCTCTGGAGAGGAGGGAAAAGACCTGGCCCACTGAGGGCCAGCGGTGCTTTGTGGAGAAAGGAAGGATCAGATAAATGAATGCATGCTGCATGCACAGACCCTCAGCCCTCTTTCCCATTAGGCTCTGATAACACTGAATACAGGGTCCTCACTCCTCAGACAAAACTCCAGGTAGAGTGTCTTTCCTGGAACTTTTGATCAACCCAAGATGGAAGATATAAATTAATCAACATCAGAGTTTTCTAACTCAGCATCCTAGCCTTTGCTTTCTAGAGTCAAACTTACTGTGAACAAGTTTCACCCTCATGCTCAGAACTTTCAGAGAGACGTTTAGGTTGCCCCACTTAAAAATGAACAGATAACCAAGGATTTTCTGACATATCGGAAAGGCTTCTAATAGGACTGACAGATACTAAAACACCTGAACAGAAAAAAAGCAACTTAAGGAAAACTATCGGAGGTATGGGATACTGTGACAATTTTTTTCATGAAAAAATAGAATAACAAGAGAGCAACATTCATAGACCAAAAATTAGTGTAAGAGGAAAAAGTTACAAGAAGAATGGATAATCCCAAAGAAGGCTTAGATGACAAATTTAAGGAAATTTCCCATAGTAGTGAGCAAACAGAGATAGAAAACAGAAGGGTAAATATAAGAAAATTTAAGAGCCAGTCTAAGAATTCTAGTTTCAAATAACAGTAGGTACAAAAAGAGAGAAAGATAAAGGGAGGAAACCATCACTTACTAATTTAAGGGAAAAAGAAAAGCCCAGAACTTCTCCAGATTGAATGAACTTATCAAGTGCCCAGCACAACAAATAAAATAAGCCCACATAATCATGAAGTTTCAAAACACTCATCACAAATACACGATCCTGCAAGGTCCAGAGATGACAACTGTTCATCAGAGGTCTGGCATCAAAATAGCTTTAGATTTAACAGTAACACAAAAAGAAATTAAGGAGGGCCAGGCCAGGCCTCAAAATTTTGAAGGAAAATAATTTCCAGCCTAATATTCAATACTCAGACAAACTCTCAATTGAGTGGGAGGAGAATAAACTATTTTGCATATATATAAGACTTCAAAAACTAACCTTCTTACAAAACTGTTATAGGATACACTCCACGGAAATAAGAGAATCCAAGTGGGAGACAGTGCAGGCAATAAGCAGGGATTCTGTCATTAAAGAAAACCAATGGATGAAAACCGCAGGGAAGAGGGTGACAGGGAGCCCTAGGATGACAGCTCTGAAGCAAAAAGAATAAACAGTCTAGATTGGAGGGGTCTGGTAGAGATATTTTCAGGAAGATGATCATGTGGTTGACGCACCTGAACATGTTAGAGGTTACTTAGACCATTAGAGAAGAGTTTGAGATTGAATTAGTAAAGAGGATACAGAAAAGCAAGCAAGTGTAAACAAGACAATTATTAATTCTGGGGATGGGGGGAAATGTGCAAGAAGGGAAAACCAATTGTGGGTTACTACATGACTCAGGTGTGCATACTGTTTCCATACTCATAATAATGGAAATATTGAACACTGATCTAATTGAAATCATTATATCAGATACAGCTATCTTAGAAAGATGGGAGCCTTTTTGGGTAAGGTCAAAAGACCAAGGAATTGAGCTAAATGCCTACCTGCCATCTTGAAAATTCATTAAGTAATTCCTAAAACTGACAAAAAAAAAATTATACTGTTTAGATGATATGGCGGAAACTACTAAATTTATTAACTCAAAGAGGTAAGAGTGTTAGCTTCTTGGCCAGGAGAGACTGGAGAGTGAGACAAGTGGATCTCAGGACTAACATTAGTGTTTTATAACAAATCATTTAGAACTCTTTGACTTTTAAACCTGTTTATCCATGTAGAAAGTCAGAGATATATAACTTTGATAAAAATAACAATGTCTAAAAGACAGAAAAAGTAATCAAGATATCAATCATTGTTATCTTTAGATGATTTTCTTTTTCTTCTACTTTTTTATATTTTTATGATAAAAGTTTATTAGTTTTATATAAAGATATTCATTATGAACAAGAAATTGAAGTTCAGAAATGTCCAGTAAATTTCCTAATTCCATTTATCTTGTAAGTAGTGGAGCAAGGATTCCACTCCAAGTCTTTCTGACTCAAATCATTTATCTTTCATCAAAGCATTCCTTCTTCACTGAAAACCAAGACACAAAATTGTCAGCCACAATCTTTACTCCCCACTCTGAGGCTTCACTGAATCTCTTTCTATACCAAACACTTAACAGTTGATTGCTTTCATTTGTCTACTTATTTTCTAATATATATTTATACTCATTTAATTTGAAAAAGATTATTAAAGAATGGATTCCAAATATATACACACTACAGAAAAACAAAAATGAGGCAGGGGCATTTGGGTATCCAGGTCTTGTGTTCTCACAAACATAACTGAACAAGACATGCTCAGTTTCCTGGGGATGTCACTTAGTCCCAAGCTCATTTTGTCTTCCCATCAGTGCCTCGCACAGTCCTTGGCACAGAGATGCTCAGAGTCTTGGTTGATTTGACTTGTTAGCAAGGCTGTGGCTCCTAGAGGAGTGAGTTGAACTTTCCTCCTTGCCGTGACTGTCTTAAAAGGGTTTAAGTAGCTTTTTTGGTAACTAAACATTGACCTAATTAATGGAAAACTGGTAAAATTCCAAAAGAATTATTTTTAGCCAGTGCTTCATTTTTTCAGTCCTTTTATTCCCTTTTTGACAAAATCTGCAATGTCCATTCTTAAAAATCAATGGGCAAAGTGACAGCGGGAGGTATACGGAAGGCATGATGAGGTATCCGGAAGATTGTAACTTAACGTGATGAGTACCTTCCTGTTGCCATAGTGAGATACATTTACCTTTGTTTGATGATCACGCAGCACTGACAAAGCAAACATCCTTTGGCTCCTGCTGTTAATTATCCTTCAGTTCCTGGTGGGTGTTCATCCAAGCCCTTGCTTAGGGTGGTTATTGGTTATGCGGTTGGTGGGGTGCAGAATGGCAGTTCTTGACACTTCTCAGCTCAGTTCAGTTCAGTTCAGTTCAGTTGCTCAGTCATGTCCAACTCTCTGCGACCCCATGAATTGCAGCACACCAGGCCTCTCTGTCCATCACCGACTCCCGGAGTCTACCCAAACCCATGTTCATCGAGTCGGTGATGCCATCCAACCATCTCATCTTCTGTCATCCCCTTCTCCTCCTGCCCCCAATCCTACCCAGCATTAGGGTCTTTTCCAATGAGTCATGAGGTGGCCAAAGTATTGGAGCTTCAGCCTCAACATCAGACCTTCCAATGAACACCCAGGATTGATCTCTTCTAGGATGGATTGATTGGATCTCCTTGCAGTCCAAGGGACTCTCAAGAGTCTTCTCCAACACCACAGCTCAAAAGCATCAATTCTTCGGCGCTCAGCTTTCTTCACCGTCCAACTCTCACATCCATACATGACTACTGGAAAAACCATAGCCTTGACTAGACGGACCTTTGTTGGCAAAGTAATGTCTCTGCATTTAAATATGCTATCTAGGTTGGCCACAACCTTCCTTCCAAGGAGTAAGCGTCTTTTAATTTCATGGCTGCAGTCACCATCAGCAGTGATTCTGGAGCCCAAAAAAATAAAGTCTGACACTGTTTCCATTGTTTCCCCATCTATTTCCCATGAAGTGATGGGACCAGATGCCATGATCTTAGTTTTCTGAACGTTGAGCTTTAAGCCAACTTCTTCACTCTCCTCCTTCACCTTCATCAAGAGGCTCTTTAGTTCTTCTTCACTCTCTGCCATAAGGGTGGTGTCATCCGCATATCTGAGGTTATTGATATTTCTCCCGGCAATCTTGATTCCAGCTTGTGTTTCTTCCAGCCTAGCATTTCTCATGATGTACTCTGCATATAAGTTAAATAAGCAGGGTGACAATATACACACTTGACGTACTCCTTTTCCTATTTGGAACCAGTCTGTTGTTCCATGTCCAGTTCTAACTGTTGTTTCCTGACCTGCATACAGGTTTCTCAAGAGAGAGGTCAGATGGTCTGGTATTCCCATCTCTTTCAGAATTTCCTCAGCCATCAGTGCAAAGAAATAGAGGAAAACAACAGATTGGGAAAGACTAGAGATCTCTTCAAGAAAATTAGAGATACCAAGGGAACATTTCATGCAAAGATGGGCTCAGTAAAGGACAGAAATGGTATGGACCTAACAGAAGCAGAAGATATTAAGAAGAGGTGGCAAGAATACACAGAAGAACTGTACAAAAAAGATCTTCATGACCCAGATAATCACAATGGTGTGATCACTCACCTAGAGCCAGACATCCTGGAATGGGAAGTCAAGTGGGCCTTAGAAAGCATCACTACGAACAAAGCTAGTGGAGGTGATGGAATTCCAGTTGAGCTATTTCAAATCCTCAAAGGTGATGCTGTGAAAGTGCTGCACTCGATATGCCAGCAAATTTGGAAAACTCAGCAGTGGCCAGAGGACTGGAAAAGGTCAGTTTTCATTCCAATCCCAAAGAAAGGCAATGCCAAAGAATGCTCAAACTACCGCACAATTGCACTCATCTCACATGCTAGTAAAGTAATGCTCAAAATTCTCCAAGCCAGGCTTCAGCAATACGTGAACCGTGAACTTCCAGATGTTCAAGCTGGATTTAGAAAAGGCAGAGGAACCAGAGATCAAATTGCCAATATCCGCTGGATCTTCGAAAAAGCAAGAGAGTTCCAGAGAAACATCTATTTCTGCTTTATTGACTATGCCAAAGCCTTTGACTGTGTGGATCACAACAAACTGTGGAAAATTCTGAAAGAGATGGGAATACCAGACCATCTGACCTATCTCAGCTCAAAGAATGAGTAAATCAGTTCTTGAGGTGTTTGAGATCTAAATCCAGTGCCTACAGTGAAATCCGAAGTTGTCACCATTCACATGGAGACTTTACTGCCTACTCATGAAGAAGCTTTTTTAGTAATAGGTTGTTGGTAAGATGTTTCTTAGGAGGTACCCATTTTATTTTAATTAATTTTTTAAATTGAAGCATAGTTGATTTATAATAATGTGCGGAGGTACCTATTTTAAATAACTACACACTAGGAAGTCAATATGAAGAAACATATCTTTAAAAAATTTCCTCCTAAGCCATATATATTCTGTTAAACTTTGGTGATGGTACTTCCTTCTCTTAATAAATATTGATTACGCATGTGCTACCCAACATGGCTCTAGGTGGTATAGATACCATAGTCAAAAGGATGAGCCCAGTGTCTGCCTTCAGAGAGGGTATATTCTTGGTACTATCTGTCCTGTATGATGTGCCAGTATTGTTTTGCCTAATGTTCTGGGGAAAAAAATTGGGTTGATACCACAGTGACTCATCCAGTAACAGCAAAAACAGTAATAATGATACCTCTATTGAGTTCAAACAAAAAACTCTTGACAGACACCATTGATATGCCTTATTTATCTAGTCCTCCTAATATCCTCAGAAGGGATACTAAATGCAATCAGTTTTACAGAGAAGAAAATTTAAACTCAGAGAGGTTAACTAACTTAAAGTTCATAGCTAGTAAACAGTGCAGTCAAAACCCAAACCCAGAGTTTCATGTTCATAACCACACTAGTGTATTGCAAAACTTTCAGGACTCATCTGTACTATTAAAATCTCAGAACCCACTGGAGCCACACAAAGTCACTTTCAAGTTCAAACCCTACCCCTGGGAGATTTAACATTTTGAGGTCTCTATAACTCATCCATAAAGGAGCAATAATATGATCATCTTATAGTGCTGGGGTAAGGACTAATTAGGGTAATATATATAAAGTACTGGATCAGTACCTATACATGTGTGTGCTCAGTCACGTCTGACTCTCTGCGACCCCAGGGACTGTAGCCCACCAGGCTCCTCTATCTATGGGATTTTCCAGGCAACAATACTGGAATGGGTTGCCATTTTCTTCTCCAGAGGATCTTCCCCACCCAGGGACTGAACCCGCATCTCCTGCATTGGCAGGCGGATTCGTTACCACTGTGCCACCAGGGAAGCCCTATACATGGATGTACATAATGATTATAATTATCAACTTTGACCTAAGATGTGTCACAGTGCAGGCAACAGAGGCCTACTGATTATTTATAAAACACCATTAATAATTAGCTTCAAATTCATTGAGGACGAGGGCAGAGGTGGAGAGGTTTAAGGCCATGGAAATCAGATAAATAACATTGACTGAGAGAATCTTCACACTAGGTTTGGGCCACTCAGTACGTACATCCCTGCCTGCCCTCCACTGCTTGGTTACCTGTTCAGCTCTTACTCTTTCTGCAAGGCCCAAATGAAATGCTGCCTTTCCTTGCAGCTCTTTTATCTTCTACAGTAGGAAAAAATTTCTCCCACCTTAGAGCTCCGTGGCTTTTAGTTGATGAAACAGTGGTTCATAAATCAAGCCCTGCAGACTGGTTCCAGGCAGTTTCTATCAGAATCCCTCAGGGAGTAGATTAAAATACAGATTCTTAAGTCCAGCCTCCAGAGTTTGATTCAGGTGAGGCCCATGAAAACTCATTTTTAAAAGTGTTTTCTGTTATTTTGATGGGTGGACACATTTGGAAATCCCTGCGGTACCACCAAGGCTGTCAGTACCTATGTATTCCTTTACACTGCAGTCATTCATGTGTATGTTTCATACATTTTCCTGGGAGATTATCTTTCTGATACTCCAATTCAATATAAGGATAAAAACAAGAAGAAACAGAGGAAGTCCCTTGTAACATTTTCCTCAAGTCTTAACCCTCTCCCTGATGATGTTTTGGTGCATTCTCAGGAAAAAACTAATTTCCTCCCTACAGCAGTGCTGCTTCTGTTAGTTGAAACTTGAGTGAGTTTGCTAAAAAACTAAAAATGTAAAAATTATTGGAAGAATATCATGATGCCTGCAGAATAATCAAGATAGGGCCCATCTGGGTATTAAGCTGCATATCAAGGCTCCCTTTTTATTGTATGAGTCTACTTTGTTCCGTGTGTTGGTTTCATTTCCTGGGACCTCCTGACCTGTTATTTTCCACTTGGCCAGTTTGGTTTTCCTGTGCAGAAAGCTTTGTGACAGCAGAGGAAGCGTGCATTTCCAGATCAGAAAACCCTGCATGTGAAGGGTGTAGATGGAATGGCTCGGGTCACAGTCCCACTCCCAGACCAGGGCTTCTGGCAAGGAGAGGGGGACAGGATGAGTGATGGACACCAGTGACGCACATGGTTGGTGGGACCACTGTTGTAAGATAGGATCCATGAAAAAGAGATCCTGCTTAAGAGAAGCCAGAAAGATGGGCACTGTGGTGAGATAAGGCTTTCCCTGACTCTGGGCTGCAGATCCTTCTTTCTCAGGCACCGTTACCTACATGTAATGGGCTGCAGTGGAGAATAGCATTTGAGGACAGCTCTGGACTCCACCATTCTGTCCCTTGCTTATACTGTGGCCTTGGAAAAATTGATTACTTCAGGCCGCAGTTTGGTCAGCTTTAAGAAAAGGGCAATAATAGTAGTACTATTTCATTGGATTGATGGGGTATTGAAATAATATATATATATAACAGGCTTAGACTAATGCCTGATATTCCTTACAAAAATGTTAGATATTAGCTAGATAGTAACAGATATTAATTATTCTGTTGTCCCACTAGACTGTTGGCCCCAGGACAGGAGGCAGCCTTGGCTTTCTTTGTCCTCAGCACAGAGCACAGTGCCTGATTGTTGCTGTGTAAGCTATCAGTACAAGTTTGTTGTCAGTGAACACAGACCAAGTACAGTGAGCAACGTCTGCACCTGTATTCCACCTAAGTGTCTATTCTGCTGTACTGGGCGGAAGGGGGAGGGATTACACACACACACACAGACACACACACACACAGACAGACACACAGACACAGACACACACACACACAGACACACACACACAGACACACACACACACACACACAGACACACACAGACAGACAGACACACACACACACACACACAGACAGACAGACAGACAGACAGACACACACACACACACACACACACACACACACACACACACACACACTCCTCCCCACCCCCCGCCCTCTCTCCCTCTCTCAACTGGAGTGAAGAAGGAACATATGTAACCAGCTAAGCCATTACTGTTTCCATGTTGAATTGACTTTGCCTTCAGAGAATTATAGCTTTCCCCAGTGTCACGTTTAAGCAGCCAGTGTGTGTGATGAATCAATTGGGACCAAATAACATTGGTACTTAACATCGTGCAATGTAAGTGGAGTGTTTACTAAATAAATTGTCAGCATAAGCAAGATATGCAGGGCTGGCTTCAAGAGGATATTTTCCCAAAGCACTTAAAAGTATCCACTTACCAGCAATCACATTGGCATGACAGCATGCAAGGAAAGCATTTTAAATTCCCTTGCAAATCAATAAAAAATAACTCATTAAAAAGAAGAAAAATATATGAATAGGCAGTCCTTTGAAACAATAAATGTACAAAGATATGAGACTTCACTCATTAGAGAAATACAGCTGACCTTTGAACAACAATTTGTGGTCCACTAATACTTGGATTTTTTTCAATAAATACATATCACAATAGTACACAATCTACCTTTGATTGAATCCACAGGTATGGAACTCAAATATGGAGGAAGCTTAGATATGGAGGGCAGAATGATAAATTACATGTAGAGTTTTGCTTAGGGCAGGGTTGGCACCCCAGCTCCTCACCACGTTCTTCAAGAGTCAACAGTATAAAAGTAAATCAATAATTCAATTTTTTTTTATTTGTTAGATCAAGGACAGTTGATATCACAGTGTTGGCAGGGCAATGGACAAGTTAACTCTTCTAAATGAAGGAGATTTGGTATAACATCTTTGAGGAGCTATTTACAGTATCTATTAAATTGGAAAATCCACTCTATATTTCTCCTGGAAGTTCTACTTTTATAAAGATAGCCTACAACATATGCACATAAGCTGATCGAGGATGTTTGTGGGATTATTGCAGGTAATAACAGATAATCAAATCATCTTTGGAAGTCCATCAATTGGCTAAATCTTTTATGGTATATTTATGCAAAAAAATACAAAGAAGCTATTTAAAATAATTATATATAGAGCTATATGTAATGGTATGAAAGGACAGAAACAATTATGTAGAAAGTGCTTATAATCTACAATCATATAGGAATGCTACTACCTTGCTATTGCTGTCAAACGGGAATACATGTAGTATGCAGGAAAAAAAATCTCTAAACGGTTACAGAAGAATTGGTTAACAGTAATTGCCTTCTAAGAATAGAACTAAAATTTTGGAAGGGAAGAAGACTCATTTTCTCTAAATAATTGTACTTTTTATCATTTGTAATTTTTAGTTTTCAGTGGGCCAGACATTATACTTCTGACATTATATCTCATCTTCAAAACCACCTGTGAGTTAAGTTTAATGAGCTCTGTTTTACAGATGGGGACCTTGTGATTTAAAAAAAAAAATGTAGTAATTTATCTAAGGTCCCACTGCTGGTGTCCTTTTTCTCTCATCAATAGAAAGGTTCAAAGAAATATCTAGAAGAGTGGTTCTCAGATCTCACATGTGTTCATGATTTGGTACTTATGAAGGCTGGCATCTTTTAAAGGAAAAAAATAAAATGTTCCAAATATTTCTACCTCAAAAGAAGAAAAAAGAATGGCTTTTCTGCTTTATTTTCTAGAATGTTTTTCTGCTAAATTCCAAATGTCAGGATGGTATAACAAAGTCTAAAAATGTTTCCTGTTTTCTTTCCTTCAACACTGTTTATGGACCAGAATGTTGAGAGGAAAGAGGTAGAAGGAAGGAAATAAAGAGTATCAGCCCTGGATTCCACTATCAGTAGACTTTTGTTTAGGGAAAGACTTGGGAAAGCCCGACTTGTGATTCTAGAAGGAGACACAAAGCAGTCTCACCTTGCTTTTCCCCCATTCTACCTCTGGGATGGGTGGATACACAGTAATAATAACTGTAAGACAACTATAAAAACATAGATAAGAGTGTGGGTCCAGGATCAGAAAGGTGTATATGAATTTACATGATGGTGAGTTGCTTCTGTCCACTCCTCCACTCAAGTATTGGGTGTGACTTTGTGGCAACAGTCAACCGTTGTCCGTCCTACTGGACATGTGACTGATAAATTTGACTTGCCGAAGAGCTGAGTATGATTTTAGTGCTTAAACTTTTGTTTCTCACTCAATGGTCCTTAAGTGCAATTCATGAGCTTCCCTGGGTGCTCACACAAGGGAAAAAAATACCGGGTTGGACTTTTCAACAGACTGTCTTGATTTTCAAATGGGGTACCTTCATAGAGAATTTACATATGTAGTTTTGACTGAACAAGGTTTTGCTTACTTTCTGACTTGTGAAACTAATCCCAAGATAAGTGATTCACTGTACTAGTAATGCTGTGCTGTGCTTAGTCACTCAGTCATGTCCGACTCTTTGACACCCATGGACTGTAGCCCATCAGGCTCCTCTGTCCACGGGGATTCTCCAGGCAAGAATACTGGAGTGGGTTGCCATGCCCTCCTCCAGGGGATCCTCCCAACCCAGGGATCAAACCCAGGTCTCCTGCATTGCCGGGAGATTCTTTACCATCTGAGCTGCCAGGGAAGCCCATACTAGTTATTATTTAATCTCTAGGCTGAGCATGCCTATCTATAAAAACCATAATGTTATTTCAAGGATACAATGAGACATACAAAGGAAGTGTATGTAACAGGTTCCTGATGCATAGAGACTTTGTGTCTGGTTGAGTAGTGGAGAATGTACACCTATTCAAAAGAAAAACTCTAAAGAAGTCCTTTTAAAATACTTAGTTTTTAAAATACTACATGTAGTATCATAACGTTAGGATCCATTCAACTTTGTCTGTTAACCTGATAAACCTCCAGGCAGCCTTAAGGGTACTCTAGTGACATGATGGTCACTAAGACTGGGGAAGAAGACCAATGTGAAAGCAAGACTCTGGAGCTGAGAAGAAGGTATAGGAGGTTGAGCTGCTGTTGCCTGTTGGTTTCCCATTAGGCCACATTCCCTGGCCTAGCCTCAGTGTAAATGAGAACCAGGTTTTGTCTCTCCCTATACTCAACCACTACCTTCAAAACCCTACAAAGGCCCATGGTCTAACAGGGCTTCCAGAAGGCCTTTTTATCTTCTTGGCACCAGATCTCCTCCATGAACCAGAAGGAGTTTTAAAACATGATACAAGGATAAGAAACAAAAAGAAGACACAACAAAGGTTAGCTTTGCTTTAGAGATGGAAGAAAACACTGCTTCAAGACCACCACACCACAGACTGCAAAGCCCAGATGTGTAGAAATAACACAGACAGCTGCCATTTACCTCCATGTTGCCTGATAATATCCATGTAGTAGTAGTACTAGTAAAAGTAATTAGTTCCAATTCATATTCTAAGTCTTTACATACATACTCATTTCATCTTGCTACCAACCCTATGAGGTATATGTTATTTTCATCCCTGTTTTACCGATTAAGAAACAGAGCATAGAAATAAATTGCCAGGATTGCACAACTATTAATTGTAGGAGCTGGGATTTGAAAATGGATATTCTATCTCCAGAGACTGTTTTTAATCTCAGGGACTGGCAAACTTTTTGTAAAGTAAATATTATTTTTAAAATCCTTTAAAAATGTAGAACCAATTTTAGCTCTCAGGAGGTACAAAAACAAGTTGCAGGCCCACTGTGGCTTGTGGGCCATTTGTAATCTGCTAGGTAGTACTGTACAGGTTGACCAAACTTTTAAGCACACAGTGGACATGCTATCCCATACTCCTTTAAGGCAAATGCTACATGCCTGTAATAGGATTTCTGTTGACAATATAATCCACAGTTCTGACTTCATCTCTCTTATTTTGTCTGAATTTATGAGGCTTGGTTGCCTTTTCCATTAGCCTTCCTTCAAATTAGTAATGCTGTTGGACATTTAAGAAGGGACTATATGGATAGTATAAGAGCTTATTTTCCACTTTCAACCTGTTATTGGCTTTCTCTCAGTTATTGGGTGTATTATTATTCAGGGAAGTGACTTTAGGCACTATGGCATCAGTTCTTTCTTTGACTGACTAGAAATAAAGGCATAAATAAGATGCAGTTTCTCTAAAATTTTAAGATTGTCACTTTTCTGGGACTTAGCCTGACATTAATTGACAGTTCTGCTAGTAGAAATTTATCAGCAACCTGGCATCTAATCCTTTATCATTTTCATTAAAGCTTAAAATGGCTTATAAAGAGACACGGTTCATGAAATGGATTAATATCACAATGGAAGCTCATGCTTCTAGGTATCTGCTATATATTGATACTTGGAGACGCAAAACATCATCACAGCATTTTAAGCTAGGCTGCACGTGAAGAAACCACTGTGAGTTACTGGATTTGCTAGAGGTGAAATCTTGGGCTTGCAAATAAATCCTGATTTTTTTTTTTTTTAACACTTATGTAGTTCATGAAGTCTAACTAAGCTTCATGTAATGAGTGTGAGGAAATCATTGCATTGGTTATTTCCATTTGAAACTTAAGAGGAAACCTATAAAAGTGTTTTTCAATTTATGTTGACAAGTCATAGTAAAATATAGACAAAAAATTACCTCATGATACAGTACATATCTATTTATACACATTATGTAAAACTGAAACAAAAGCTTCAGAGTCAATACTACTGTAACTACATTTAAGACATTTTTGTTATTTTCTTATCTATTCTATCCCATTTGATTTTTCAATGCTTTTTACTACCACTAAACTGATTTATTACCACTAACTTATTAATGACTCTTGACTCAGTTTGAAAAATACTTCCTTAGAAGACCCATGTTCTCACATGGCTCTTGTTTATAAGAAGCAATTGTTTGGGGATTCTTCTCTGTCTTTACAGCTTACTTTGATTTATTTGCCAAATAAATAAATGTATAAATCACTGTACCAGGCTCTATGGGAAGTACAAAGAGATGCCTTCAACTATTTCAAGTCAGGAATTTTCTGAGTTGCCAGGAAAACAAAGGTGAAACAAAGATTACTAAACAACATATAATCTCTGCCCTCACATAGTTTCTGATGTAGCAAATAAAATAAACTCAGAACCAAGGAGTCTGAGAAGATAACATAGTCAAGTGAATGGCTTAAGTAAATAGTTTTATTATCATTTTTCCATATAAAAGGGTATTTTCTTTTCTAGGAGGGTCAGTCCTTTTTTTTTTTTTTTTGCAGATGAGAAAATAAAGACTCAGAATCTGTCATTTAGGCTTAAAGACTTAAATATAAAACAAGACATCTTAAAACTCCAAGAAGAGAACATAGGGGAAGCATCCTCTGACATAAACTGTACCAACATTTTAAGATAGTCTCCCAAGGCAGCAAAAATAAGCAAATGCGATTTAATCAAACTTACAGAGTTTTGCACAGCAAAGGAAACCATGAACAAAACAAAAAGATAGCTTACAGACTAGAAGAAAATATTTGTAAACAATGCGACTGACAAGGGCTTAATTTCCAAAATACACAAACAGCTTGTACAACTCAACAACAAAAAAAACCAAACAACCCAATCAAAAACTGGACAGAAGACATTAATAGACATTTCTCCAACAAAGACATACAAATATCCAATAGGCACATGTCAAGGTGCTCATCATCACTAATTATTAGACAAATGCAAATCAAAACTACAAGGAGAGACCAAAAACCAGTCAGAATGGCCATTATTAAAAAGTTTATTTATGCGAAGAGCTAGTTCACTGGAATAGACCCTAATGCTGGGAAAGACTGAGGGCAAGAGAAGGGGGCGACAGAATATAAGATATTTGGATGGCATCACTGACTCAATGGACATGAATTTGAGCAAACTCAGGGAAATAGTGAAGGACAGGGAAGCCTGGTGTGCTGTGGTTCATGGAGTAGCAGAGAAATGGACACAACTTGATGAATGAACAACTACAAACAACAAATGCTAGAAGGGGTGTGGAGAAAAAAGGAACTCTCTTACACTACTGGTGGGAATATAAATTGGTGCAGCCACTATGGAAAACAAAGGTTCCTCAAAATACAGAGTTGCCATATGATCCAGCAATCCCATGCCTGAGCATATATCCAGACAAAACTATAGTTCTAAAAGATAAAGGCAGCCTTATGTTCATAGCAGCACTATTTACAATAGTCAAGACATGGAAGCAATATAAATGTCCATTGACAGAGGACTGGATAAAGAAGATGTGGTATACTTATACAATGGAATATTACTCGGGCTTAAAAAAGAATGAAATAATGCCATGTGCAGAAACATGTATGGACTATATATCAGACTAAGTGAAGTAAGTCAGACAAAGATGATCATATGATATCACTTACATGTAGAATCTTAAAAAAGTGATATAAATGAACATATTTATGAAAGAGAAACAGACTCAGACAGAGAGAACACACTTGTGGTTGCCAAGGGGGAAGAGTAGGAGTGGGAGGGATGGATTGGGAGTTTGGGATTAGCAGATGCAAGCTATTTTATGTATAATGGATAAACAACAAGGTCCTACTGCAGTACAGGATACTATATTCAATATTATGTGATAAACCATAATAGAAAAAATATGAAAAATACAGAGATGTACAACTGAATCACACTGCTGTATAGGAAAAATTAGCATGACACTTTAAATCAACTATAATTCAATAAAATATTAGAAAGTAGTTTGTCATTTATCAGAGTTACACCATTCTTTTCAGGTTAAATCCAAAATTGTGATAGACATGCTGTCTCACATGATTAAATGGCTTTTTTTTTTGGCTGAAATAAAGTGAGTTGTGTGTTAAGTAATGATTATTAAGTCACATTATAAAAATATTTCAACCTTGAGAAAGCTTGGAAGATGAGTGGTTCCATTACTCATCTTTCTTTCCTTCAAAAGGAGCTAATCCAATTAATTTTGAAATCAATAAATCATGTCTTTTAAAGAGAAGAATAGAAACTTTTAGTATTTTGCAATTTTTTCTGATTAAATTCTTAAAAGCCCTCATTTGGAATTTTACTCATCTAAATCCTCATTTCAAAAACCAGGAAAGATAGTGGACATTTTCTCAAGATCATCAAGGCACATAACCAAAGCTTGTCAGCTTTCTGGAAGAATCTATGCTTTGTTCTCCTCACCAAGCATTTTTTGAGCACTGAACCAAGAGACCATGCTATCATAAACTAAATATTTATTGCTTCTGACTCCTGGAAGGAAACATTTTTTTTTAATTGACATATAGTTGATTTAAAATGTATTCGTTTCAAGTATACAACATAGTGATTTAATATTTTTATAGATTATACTCCATTTAAAGTTAAGGGGTGGAAATTGGAATTTTTTTTGGCCACATCATGTGGCATGTGGGATCTTAGTTCTGTAATCAGGGATCAAACCCGAGTCCTCTGGAGTGGAAGCTCGGGATCCTAAGCACTGGACTGCCAGGAATTCCCTCAGGGTGAGATATTTAAATGGCAGATGTAAAAGATCATCTCAACTTCAAATGAATTTTATAAAATAGACTTTTATGCTCATATTTATCCTCCTCTGTTAGATATTTATGCCTTGGGGATCAACTCATTCTATAAACTTACATGTGTAATAGTTTCCTACTTGGGAAAATCGAAATCATTTTGATACATGAAAGAGTGGTTGTAATGAGAAAACGGACAAGGAGAAGATTTGTAAAGTGCAGACCTTTAGTGGCAATGTATGCACAGAGGACCAGGTCTCTGGCCACCTATGTGAAACCCCTGTTAAACACACTTAAATCCTCACAGCTTCTGTCCTTAACATTCAGTGAGAGTTTTAATTGCCCATTCAGTTAGTGACTATTTAATCTATCAGAGTCTCTCTATGGATCCCTCACTGGACCAGTCTCTGAAAAATAGAGACTCAATTTCTACTCTATTACTACTATTGTTCCTAGTACTAAGCACTGTGATTAAGTGTTTGAGAAATGTCTACAGATGAATGAATGGTCATGTTAAAGTAGTCTAGAATGTTTTTTACATAAGGTACTTAAAAGTTTAGTTCAACCTTTATATATTACTCATTAGTTACTAAAGATCAACTGAATTACTCATGATGTTCTTTTTGTTTTACAGTCAACTTTGACCACTTTGAAATTTTGCGAGCTATTGGAAAAGGCAGTTTCGGGAAGGTAAGAACCAAAATGATTAGCCACTAGCAGGGTATGTGGCTCAGAGAGCCCAAGAATGTTCAGACGAGTTACTGAGACTGCAATAAATATGAGATGTTTCTATAATGAGTTTTTATAAAAATATTACCACACTTTGAACAAAATATGTGACAGGCATCTACATAATAAACATGTATGCTTTCAGGATTATCTCAAAGTCAAATCAGTTTACTCACTGGAGTTGCACACTTTCTCTATGGTAACAGAAAGAGTAAGATTTCATAATCATTTTCAAATTGTGCCAGTACCTTCAGTAACAGTTATCTTGTCAGTGTAAGAATTAAATCTTTCCATGAAGGATAGAAGCTGATTTCTGTTTTCCCCAGTTGCACCATATTTTTTTCTTTTTTAAAGACCTACTGTAAAAAAACACCCTACTATAAAACATACACATTTTTTATAAGAATCTTCCAGATTCAAATCCTGATTGGTTTCTTTGTGGAGACAAACTTAACAGAATATCTTGTATTTCATACTGAACTTGCATTTTAGAATCGCCTGCTGTCGACTTTATCTGGCATTAGAACCTCTTAAAAAATTTTATAAATATGGACATCATAGTGTTTTTCCCAGTGCTTCAAGTCCTTTTTGGTTATATTACCTGTGGTTGCTAAAAGAAGTTCTTTGCCCAATATTGTTCATCTTAACAATGAGCCATGCCCATTTCACTCGCTAAAATCTGAATAAAAATGTCATTTGTTATTTGAAGATTCCTGACATGGAGGAAGTTATTTTCCCCCAATATGTTGTCTTAAAAATCCCCAAAAGCAAAAACAAGCAAACTTGTCTGAGAAAGCAGAGATTTAGAAATTGACTTGGTACAGGGGAAGGAGAAAGAAATCAGAACTAAGTAGCAACTTTAACATCAAAGAATTTGCACATGACAGGGCCTCCAAGTGGTGCTAACCAGTCTTGTTCTGTCTCATGCCACAATCCATCACCTCCCTAATCACGTTCTCACTCGGTTGGCACCATTAGGTCTGCATCGTACAGAAGAATGATACCAAGAAGATGTATGCGATGAAGTACATGAACAAACAAAAGTGTGTGGAGCGCAACGAAGTGAGGAATGTCTTCAAGGAACTCCAGATCATGCAGGGACTGGAGCACCCTTTCCTGGTTAATTTGTGGTGAGTGGTTTTCTTGGACATTTAATGGGACAGTCCTGCCTTCACCCCCAAGCCTGTTACATAAACACACCCTGATTTCTAAGTGTGCATTTGCAAAACCCTCATTAGGATCTTCGTGGGACTTTCATTCACCTTGGTTTGTCTTTCTAAAGAAACAAAATTCTTATAAATACTGTTCAGTTCAGTTGCTGTATATCCCCTTGTCCTTGAGGTCAGTATTCTTTTAAAGCAGGGGTCCCCAACACCTAGTTAGGAACAGGGCCACACAGCAGGAGGTGAGTGAGCTTCACTTATATTTACAGCCACTCCCTATTGCACACATTACTGGGAGTTCCTCCTCCTGACAGATCAGCAGCGACATTAGATTTTCATAGGAGCATGAACCAAACTATGCTTGAATCTTCCCAAACCATTTCCCACCACTCCCATCTGTGGAAAAATTGTCTTCTACTAAACCAGTTCCTGGGCTTCCCTGCTTGCTCAGTGGTAAAGAATCTGCCTGCAATGCAAGTAACCTGGGTTTGATCCCTGGGTCGGGAAGATCCCCAGGAGGAGGGCATGGCAACCCACTCCAGTATTCTTGCCTGGAGAAAGAGCCTGGCGGGCTACAGTCCATAGGGTTGCACAGAGTCAGAAGTGACTAAGCAGCCCCAAACTGGTCCCTGGTGCCAAACAGACTGGGGACTGCTGTTTAAAGCACTGTCATTTAATAGGCTGACAAGGAATGTGTTCAGATGTCTTCTCACTCATTACATCTTTTTCCTCATAATTGTGGGGCAAGGACTTTGAGTGCCAAGTATGGCATCACTGGTGGACATGAAGTTGATTGTTAGGACTTGTACAAAGCGCCTTCTCCTTAAAGTGATGGGCAAGCAACCTGATTTCCTTGCAGCATACTTCTTAAGCAGCCACATACACACTCATGAATTGGAAAAAGATGGGTGCTGCCTTTCTCCCCAAACCAGCTTTAACACAACTGGAGCTAATTTATGTCAGTAGCTAGACATTAAATGACTGATCTGCTCTCAAAGCCATTATCATAATCCAAGGCTTAGAAGATGGCAGAGAGGCTTGTATTATCTATTACTTCGAGGTCTTTATGTGGCTGGCTCATTTTCCTCTACATTTTAATGCATCCATTATATTAAGAGCCAGTTCTTAAAGCTAATTCAGTATGACTGTTATTTAAATATGCATACAAAGCAGTTCTTACTTACTAGTGAAGGAAAAAAACAAACTTTTTCCCCCCTTTTTAGTCAGAGAATACTAATGGAAAAATCATCGAAATGTCACTGTGTGTTTAGGGAGATTCTCTGGAGGAATCAGTGCATAAAACCTGTCTCCATCTTTAATTAATACAGCTCACTTCATACACAATTTGCTCAAAGACACTGTGCTGCAGTTGAAAAGAAGATGGTTGTGTGTGACTTGGAAATAGGTCTATTAGGGTTTATGCACTCCTCAGACATAGGGAAGCTAATTTTAAATACAGCTTCGGTGTATTTAATCAGTATTTTAGAGTGGCCTATTCACAGTGCTGCCATGTAAAGAGTTAAATGGATGCAGCTCTTTCTTTTCCATCCTTAACAATCATCAAATTGCCTTTTTTCCCCTCTCTTCACAATGATGAGTCTCCCTTTGTTCAGAGTCACATTGTCCTTCTTCAAAAGTTCAAGCAACTAATTTTCTTCTTTTAAGACCAGGAACCCTTCATAAGGACACATTTAGCATTTTACTCTCTCAGGCTTGTCTCTCATCGCTGAGTAGGCCAAGCTGATTTCACTCAATTCCCCCCTTTTTAAATAACATGAGTGTTATGAGCCTTGAAGCTGGCCAAAGTTTATAGATTTTGCTTTGCTTACTTGGTGTCATTCTAGATGACATTCTCTTCTCCATGCATGTGATAACAGGACATATATTCTCCTCTGCCCTTCTTCTCACCCTGACACTGAATCCTGCATTAGAACCTGGGGCACCATTAACACTGATGGAAGAGAGAAGAGACTCCTTACCCCATGATTCTGGCACCACATTCAGTACTGGAAACTGGGAGGGGGCATTCCTAAACACAGAGCGGCCCTGTTGTCCTTCAAACCTTGAGATACGTCTTCAGAAAGCATCTTTATTCCTTCTAATAAATGCCTTAATTAGTATAGCATAGTAAATATAAGTGTCTCTTTCCACAACTCTTAAGTACCTTGTAATATTTCAGGAGGTGTGGTGATGAGTAACTTACTTCATAATTCTGAAGTCCCATTGTTAGAAGGGGTTAATGTGTGCCATTTGGTTGTTTCTGTGAATGAAGTACGGTAAAGAGCTATGCCCAGTGCCCAGAACATAGTCAGCATCTTACAAATGGTAGTTGTTACTTTCCTTGCTCCATTAAGTCGTAGCATTCTGAACGTGCCCATCACCAACAGCCAGTGTGGCTCCCAAAAGACAACTTTGACGGGTACTTGGCCCCACGGCATCATGTCAGGTTGTGTGGTGGCACTCACATGCCAACTCATTCCCTATAAAAGTTTATGCTTATTTTTTTCCCCCTTTATTCTGTGAATCAAAGAAAAAAAGATCTCCAGTGTGTTATATACAATTTAATCAAGATTTTTATGTCCTGGGTTTAACTAGACTGAGCTTTACATCCCCCAAACTTCAAGAGCTGGTTTTCTTAAGAAGCATCATATGATAAAATTACAGCAATATTTTCTTTAAAAAACTCCTCTGTACCCATTTATGTATTCTATTTTGCTGATAGCTCTGTAGGCCTGTCAATACTACTTATAGTAATCTTCTCATGGATGCTCAAAATGTCCTTGTCCTCTGGGATGTTCAGAAAATTCTGGTTTTCAGGATAAAGGAAAACACAAGGAGGTTTTGCACTAACGTTAAGAAGTTGGCTTATGAATATACTGATATAAACATATACACATATTACCTTTGAAAACGTTTCCACTCATGGCAACTTGAAAAACAGAAGATCGCATAGAAAAATGAAAACTCTCCAATAATCCTATCACCTTGAAACCACCACACCTAACTGTGTGTACTTTCCAGTAAAATGTCTGTTTTTGATGATGCATGAGTCCCATTCATTGCTTCTTTCATGTACAGATTTTCTGAGCACCACAATTTATAATTAGGGTTGCCAAACATAATCCAGGATGCATAATTAGATTTGAATTTCAGATAAATAACCGGTACCTTTTGGTATATGTCCCAAGTATCATACAGGACATTTTTAACTGAAATAGAAATTCAGATAATGAGTAAATTTAAATGGCATCTTGTATGTGCTCACTCTGGAGACCCTAATTGTAACACAGATCCATACTGTGGGGATGCAGTGGTGAGCACAAGCAGACAGACCTGCTCACCCACACATTACCAGTAACCGTGAGAGGCTGCTCTTAATCAGGAGGCACATGAATATATCAACTGTGAGAAGTGCATGGAGGGTCTAATTGCACGTATGGGTTTCAGGGGAGGAAGGTCACTAATCCAGGAGCAGCAGTGTTAAGGGTGGAAGAACCTGCTGAATTAAAATCCAACCTCCCCATCCTCCGAGGACTTGGCCCCACCCAGAACACAGACATCAGATAAAGGTTATGTTAGAAAGTGAAGGCTGCCATTCAGGGCTGATATCCAAAAAAAGCAAATACATTCTTCCCTTGAGCCCCTCCCCAGGGGCCTCTGACAAAGCCCTGGCAACCCATAGCCAGAACCAATCGCCCCAGACCTGCCCAGCACAGCAGATCCCCAGGAGGCTTTTGTTAATTGGAATTAAGCCTGCAGCTGCACACAGCCGCTCCCTCTGCTCTCCTAGCCTGGCTCTCCTGTTCCTGTGAACTCCCAAGGGTCTGCGTGTGGTTTCAGGAAACGAGGAGATTGTTTGTATTAAGTGAAAAGGACCATTTGTCCTGGGAGTGCGAAAAGGGAGCCCTGGGAGATGGCTCAACACAGCCGCATGAATGGGTTCCCTGGAACCAGACTCCATCATGTGTGACTCAGAGCCCTGGCACCTGTCACAGAATCAGAGACCCTGAGAACGCAGGGTGGCCTTCAGAGTCCCGGCATCAACATAATAGCTATTACTTTGGGTTTTACAGATATGATGGCATGTATTCATCCCAGCAACTTAGGTGGATAGAGATTTTTCTTCCCATTTTACACCTGAAGAAACGGAGGCTCAGAGAGGTTAAGCTATTCCCCAGAGTCTCACAGCCAGGACTCAAACCCGGCAATCCTGACAAAGCCCCTGCTCTTCCTGCTGTACTCTCCCCTCCCCTATGGACATCTTGGGAGACTGTCTTACAAAACACATAAGGAAATTCGATTGATTTTGTCGCTTATTCTCCACACCCCGCAAGAATACAAACTCCATAAGGCAGGTTTGTCCACTGCTCACTCTCCAGCTCCTTACAGTAATGGTGCCACCTCACAGGAAGGGCTGAATAAATCTCTGTTGAATCAACAAATGAATGAACGAACAAAGTGAATTAGCAGCGGGAGTAGGCTTCTGGCTCCTGGTTGGTTTTTTTTTTTGCTCTTTTCCCATCACACCTCTGCCACCTCTCCCGCACTCACAAACAGCCCCATATTGTCGTGCCTGCTCCAGCTTCTTTGTCGGCCCTGAGGTCAGAGGGAGGGGAGATTGAATCCGTCTCAGCACTTGCTATGTAAATGAAGCAATTTACATTTTGTATTTTGCTTGGTTTCTTCATCTATAATTGGGAATGACAGCAGTTTCCACAGCAGAAGGTACTACTTGTGAATAAGAACATGTATATAAAGCATCTCAGACACAGTAAATGTTTAATAACTGCTTTAAACAAACAACTCTGAGGCCCCTCCCAGAAATGAAATGACTCCCTTCCGCCATGGCCAGAAATGATTCTAAAATTTCTCAGGTGGACAAATGTTCCTGAACATGAGCTGGCTTGGGCATTACAAAGTCTTTTGTTGTAAAAACTTAACTCAGTTTCTTTGACTATAAAATAAATGTTTTGGTATAAAATACAGAAATTTCTAACGAAAATAATAAATACGCATATGTCATCTCTTAGAAGTAATTGTTGTAATAGTTATCTACTACTGCTTTAACAAATTATCACACAAAAACAACAAATTACCACAAACTTAGTGGTTTAAAACAACATGAATCGAAGAAGTTCAGGTTAAAGCTATTTTCATAGTATAATGAAAACGTTATTTTTCTTTCGCCCTGCAGTTATTTGCGCTGAAAGTTCACAAACAGACAAAACTAATCAGAACAACAATTACCTATGGAATGTAGAGATTAACTAGAAGGTAGTACGTGGAAAACTTTTAGAGTGATTGAAAGGTTCTATTATCTTTACTGTAGTGTTGCTCATATGAGATTATATATTTGTCAAAGATCACTATATTTTACACATAGTATTTGTGCATTCACTATAAATGAATTTTCCCTCATTAAAAGAATATAAATTTTTATATTTTATAAACACAAAAATATAAATTTAAAAACACACAAATATATTATCTTACAATTTTGGAGGTTAGAAGTTCAAACTCAGTCTTAACTGAGCTAAAATCCAAGCTGTCAGCCTCCTTCTGGAGGCCCTATCAGAGAATTTGTTTTCCTTACTTTTCCAGCATCTTGAAGCTGCCTGTGAGCCTTGGTTCATGGCCACTGCTTCCATCTTCAAGCCTCTGACTTTCCACCTTCCTCTACCATCTTCTGAGGACGCTTGTGATTATACTGGGCCCACCTGGTGGTGATGGTTCTCTCCTGACCTAGCTCTCTAGCCAGGCTCCTCTAAGCCCTTTTCTCAGCTAGGCCTCAACCTCGCCCTCTAAAAACTTCAACTAAACACTCGCATGTTTCTAACAGCTCAAAGTCTCATCCTAGAATGACCCTAGCCCCCTAAAGTGCTTTGCTGAGAAAACTCAAGTCTGCCTCGAAAACTTACTCTTTGTTACCCCACCAACCCCTCAAGATAGCGCTCCTTCTCTCAGCCTCTGCGGGAGGGGAGGAGCCCAACTTCCCTACGTAGCGTCAATTAACAAACCAGATACATTTCACATGAACCAACCCCACCTGCCCAGTTTTTGTAGGTTTTCACCTTCCTGACTCTTTTGAGCCCCGGCTCACCACCCTCCCTGTTCCCTATTAAAAAAATCAAAGTTGAATTCAGTTCACACTGGACTCTTTTACTATTGCAATAGGATATCCTAAAATATCCATTTATATCCTAAATAAATATCCATTTATATCCTAAAATGTCTCCTTATTACTTTAACCACTGTCAGCTTTAACTTAGGAAGAGATATGATTAAATTAAGGGCCCTGTGAAGGGGAGATAATCCTGAATTATCCAGTGTTGTCATAGGAAGAAATTGTCTTTAGGTTTGGCCCTGATGAACTCGGGTAGGTATGGAAGAATGGAGTAGTTCCTGAAGATGAACTTAGCAAAAAACACTGTTATTGTGTGGCCAACACATAATAATTGTTCCATATAGTTGTTGACTGACAGACTAATGGACTAATGGCCAAGAAACTAGGTCTTTATAATGCAAACATTCACTTATTCATTTACTCCTCAGTATTAAAAAGGAGTCCTTAACTGTAAACAACACAAGGAGATATTAGAAAATTTAAGCTCAAGAGAGGTTCATTGGAAGGATGTGGGGTAGCTTACACAGTTATCAGAAGAAAAGCTTGAAGAAGTAGGTCTCAGGAGGGTGAGGACCAGAGGCAGCTCTGGGACTCTAGATGGCAGGAACTAATGGACAGGCTGTCTCAGCTGGGATGAGTCAACTGTAGCCAATTTTCTAACCTTGCATCACCTACTCAAGGTTGAGAGTCCTGGGAGGGAATCCAACTGGCCTTGCTCAGAAAACATGCCTATCCCTTGGCAAGAAGAAAGAGTGAAATAAATAATGACTCCTAGACTGTCCACCTGAGCACTTGATAAATAATAATGTCATTCACTGAAGAGGGAGATCTGAGGAGGGGCAGGTTCATTGTCAAAATAAGGAGCTCTCTCTTCCCTGTGTTAGTTTTGAGCTGCATCTTAGGTACCCAGATAGAGCTGTTGAATACATGATGAGTCTGGAGCTCAGAAAAGAAATCCAGACTCCAAGGAAAAGTCCCACAAAATACTAATATGGGAATCATTGGCTTATAGGTGCTACTTAAGCCAGGGATTTGAAGAAAGCACCACTGGAGAGTAATTAGAAGAAAACGGCTGAGGATTCAAGATCTAGAGCATTTAATAGTTCTGATAGAGGAGGGAGACTCCGGGAACTAGAAAAGAAGGAATTGCCAAGAACCTAGCCAACAAGTGAGGAATAAATCAGGAGACTGTGGCAATGCAGAGTCAAGGACACTAAGTACTTCAGAAAAGAAGGTGTATAAACCATTTCAAGTGCTGCAGAGAAGTCAGGAATGAGGAAACAGCTGCCCACTGACTTGGAAAGATATGCATATTGTGACCTTGATAAGAGCCAACTTCAAAAGTTTAGACAAAAGACTGAAGGGAGTGACTTGATGAGAACATGGGACTGTGTAATTTTCTTTTTGGAGGGTGAAGTGCAAGTTGGTTTTGTTGTGTTTTGAGATTAACCCATGTTGTCAAAAGTAGCAAGTATATTGTCATTTCTCTATTATAGTCCATTGTATGAATATACCATGATTTATCTGTACATCTTAAAAATTTTGTACTATGCAAAACAATTTTTAAAAATTGAAGTGTAGTTGATTCACAGTGTGTTAATTTCAGGTGTACATCACAGTGATTCCTGTGTATATGTGTTATTACAAATTATCAAGTATAGTTCCCTATGTTATACAGTAGATCCTTGTTGTTTATCTATTTTGTATATAGTATATAGTAGTGTTTATCTATTTTATTGTTGATGGATGTTTGGGTTTTTCCAGTTTGAAACTTTTACAAATAGTTCTGCTATTAGGATGCTTGTTTGTATCTTTTGGTAAACAAAAGTACTCATATAGGGGGGCATAAACCTAGGAATTAAATCACTGTATCCAAAGATTTATGTACATTTACTTGACAGTTTTCCAAAGAAGTACCAATTTATATTCACATCAGCAAGATGTAAGAATTCAGGTTGGTTTTAGATTGAATTTTCCTAGTGACCTAGAGTTTGGGCACATTTTTATATGCTTACTGGCCGTTGGGAACCCTTTTTTTTTTTCAGAAGTGCTTGAGTTTTTTGTCCATCTTTCCATGTTTTTTTGCCTCTTTTTCTCATTGATCTATAGAAGTTATTTATATATTCTGTTGCTGGCAGTTTAGTTGCTAAGTCGTGTCCAGCTCTTTGAGACCCCGGAACTGTAGCCCACCAGACTCCTCTGTCCTTGGAATTTCCCAGACAATAATACTGGAGTGGGTTGCTATTTCCTGCTCCAGGACATCTTCCCAACTCAGGGATCCAACATATGTCTCCTGTGATGCAGACAATTCTTTTATTGATGAGCCACAGGGTTGGATATATTCTGTAAACAAGTCCTATTGAGGATGTAAATTATTTGCCCAATCTGTGACTTATCTTTTCATTCTAAAATGATGTTTTTATAAATAGTCATTAAAGCTTGAATTTAAATATGGTATAATTTATCAGTCTTTTCCTTTATGGGCAGTGCTTTCTGTATCATGTTTAGGAAATCTTTGCCCGTACCAATGTGAAAATATCTCCTGTTTCCTAGAAGCTTTGTTGTTTTAGGTTTTATATTTAGATCTGTAATCCAGGATCAAGACTCATTTTTTCTCCATATGAATATCTAATTAACCCTACATCATTTATTGAAGCTTTTTCACTTTCCTTCCTGCATCATAGTGACACATTTGTTATTAGTCAAGTCATCACATATGTGTGGGTTTCTAGGCTTTGTTTTATGGATCTGTTTGTGTACCTTGACACATTTATCACACTACTCTAAGTACTATAACTTCAGACTGGTAAAAGAATTCAGTAACATAATTTTTCTTCTTGATTAACTTGACTATAGTTGGCCCTTTCCAATTCTATATAAATTTCATAATTAGTTGTCAATTTGTATTTTAAAGCTGCTGGTATTTATATTGGGTTACATTGAATTTATGGATTAGTTCAGGGAGAATTAACATATATTTAACTATTAAACCTTCCAGTTTATCAAATACACAAACACATATACCTATAATTAAGGTATCCATTAATTTCCATTTTTAGTTTCAATTTTTAGTGTAGAGTTCTAGCATATTTGTCTTTAGATTTATTTCTATATATTTGATGTATTTTGTGTGTGTACTCAGTCACTCGGTCGTGACCAACTCTGTGACCCCAGGGACTGTAGCCAGCCAGGTTCCACTGTCCATGGAATTTTCCAGGCAAGAATACTAGAGTGGGTTGTTATTTTCTACTCCAATGAAAAAGCAAGAGAGTTCCAGAAGAACATCTATTTTTGCTTTATTGACTATGCCAAAGCCTTTGACTGTGTGGATCACAATAAACTGTGGAAAATTCTGAAAGAGATGGGAATACCAGACCATCTGACCTGTCTCTTGAGAAACCTGTATGCAGGTCAGGAAGCAACACTTAGAACTGGACATGGAACGACAGACTGGTTCCAAATAGGAAAAGGAGTACGTCAAGGCTGTATATTGTCACCCTGTTTATTTAACTTATATGCAGAGTACATCATGAGAAACGCTGGGCTGGAAGAAACACAAGCTGGAATCAAGATTGCCAGAAGAAATATCAATAACCTCAGATATGCAGATGACACCACCCTTATGGCAGAAAGCAAAGAAGAACTAAAGAGCCTCTTGATGAAAGTGAAAGAGGAGAGTGAAAAAGTTGGCTTAAAGCTCAATGTTCCGAAAACTAAGATCATGGCATCTGGTCCCATCACCTCATGCGAAATAGACAGGGAAACAGTGGAAACAGTGTCAGACTTTATTTTTTGGGGCTCCAAAATCACTGCAGATGGTGATTGCAGCCATGAAATTAAAAGACGCTTACTCCTTGGAAGGAAGGTTATGACCAACCTAGACAGCATATTGAAAAGCAGAGATGTTACTCTGCCAACAAAGGTCCGTCTAGTCAAAGCTATGGTTTTTCCAGTAGTCATGTATGGATGTGAGAGTTGGACGGTGAAGAAAGCTGAGCGCCGAAGAATTGATGCTTTTGAACTGTGGTGTTGGAGAAGACTCTTGAGAGTCCCTTGGACTGAAAGGAGATCCAACCAGTCCATCCTAAAGGAGATCAGTCCTGGGTGTTCATTGGAAGGACTGATGTTGAAGCTGAAACTCCAATACTTTGGCCACCTGAAATGAAGAGCTGACTCATTGGAAAAGACTCTGATGCTGGGAAAGACTGAGGGCAGGAGGAGAAGGGGACGACAGAGGATGAGATGGCTGGATGGCATCACTGACTCGATGGACGTGGGTTTGGGTAGACTCCGGGAGTTGGTGACGGACAGGGAGGGCTGGCGTGCTGCGATTCATGGGGTCGCAAAGAGTCAGACACGACTGAGCAACTGAACTGAAATGAACTGAACTGAACATGACTACAAAGAGTAATTATCAAAATTAAATTTTCTAGTAGTTTGTTGCTTGTTTACCAAAATACAATTGACTTTCAATATTGACTTTGTGTCCAGTGACCTTGTTACATTCTCTTATTCATTCTACCACTAGGCCTGTTGATTCTTTTGTATCTTCAAAATTTATAATCATGTCATTAACTAACAGTGACAGTTTTAGTTCTTCCTTTCCAACCTTCTTACCTTTTACTTTCATGCCCATTGCATTTGTATTGAGAAAAATGCGGAGTATAGTGCACATCCTTATGTGTTTGTCCTGATTTCACAGGGAAGGTTTTCAGGATTTCAAGATTTCATATGATAGCCGTGGATTTGTAGATATCCATTATCACAATGGGCTTCCCTGTGGCTCAGTGGTAAAGAATCCACCTGCAATGCGGGATACCTGGGTTCGATCCCTGGGTCGCGAAGATCTCCTGGAGAATGGAAAGGCTACCCACTGCAGGGTTCTGGTCTAGGGAATTCCATGGACTGTATAGTCCATGCAGGACTGATCGACTTTCACTTTTTTCATTATCACAATAAAGTTTGCTTCCAGTCCTAATTTGTTATAAGTTTTTTTTTTTATCATGAATGAGTATTAAATTTTGTCAAATGTGTTTTTGTTTTATCAAGATCATTTCTATCATATGGTGAAGTAAATTAATTGATCTTCAAATCTTAAAACAACCTTGATACTAAAATACACCCTAGTAGGTCATGTCCTATTAAAATAAACTCTAGTTGTTCGTGTCCTATTACAGTAAACCCTGGTTGGTCATGTTCTATTGTTTCTTTGTATATATCACTAGACACTAGTACACATTTTAAAATATCTATTTATGTTTATTTTTATATATCAATATTTCTTTTATTATGTATATTATATGTATTTTTTTAATGTGCATAAACAAGTTTAAGTGCAGTATATCAGCCAATCAAGAGAAAGGACCTTGTAACATAGGATAGAAAGGGGAAAATAGCTAGAGTGAGCTGTGGAAAGTGAAGAGATAGATGTGGTTCAGGGAACAGGTAAGTGCACTGGCCTTAGAGAGAAACCAGGGCTCTTCTTTCCTTGCACAAGAACAGTGAACAGCAGTATGTAACTAGGTATTTCAAATGTGGTGGATTTGTTGTTGGGCAGATGAGTTATTTCTCATGCCACTGCCTCTGTGATATATGAGTTATCAACCGAGAATGAAGAATGGGCCCAAGATAGGATTTTGAGGAGAAAAGCTGCTAAGTGACTGAAAGTGTGAAATTAATAGAGAATTCAGTTCAGTTCAGTTCAGTCACTCAGTCGTGTCCGACTCTTTGCGACCCCATGAATCGCAGCACGCCAGGCCTCCCTGTCCATCACCAACTCCCGGAGTCTACCCAAACCCATGTCCATTGAGTCAGTGATGCTATCCAGCCATCTCATCCTCTGTCATCCCCTTCCTCTCCTGCCCTCAATCCTTCCCAGCATTAGGGTCTTTTCCAATGAGTCAGCTCTTCATATCAGGTGGCCAAAGTATTGGAGTTTCAGCTTCAACATCAGTCCCTCCAATGAACACCCAGGACGGATCTCCTTTCAGTCCAAGGGACTCTCAAGAGTCTTCTCCAACACCACAGTTCAAAAGCATCAATTCTTCGGCACTCAGCTTTCTTCACCGTCCAACTCTCACATCCATACATGACTAATGGAAAAACCATAGCCTTGACTAGACGGACTTTTGTTGGCAAAGTAATGTCTCTGCTTTTCAAGATGCTATCTAGGTTGGTAATAACTTTCCTCCCAAGGAGTAAGCGCCTTTTAATTTCACGGCTGCAATCACCATCTGCAGTGATTTTGGAGCCCCAAAAAATAAAGTCTGACACTGTTTCCACTGTTTCCCCATCTATTTCCCATGAAGTGATGGGACCAGATGCCATGATCTTAGTTTTCGGAACATTGAGCTTTAAGCCAACTTTTTCACTCTCCTCTTTCACTTTCATCAAGAGGCTCTTTAGTTCTTCTTTGCTTTCTGCCATAAGGGTGGTGTCATCTGCATATCTGAGGTTATTGATATTTCTTCTGGCAATCTTGATTCCAGCTTGTGTTTCTTCCAGCCCAGTGTTTCTCATGATGTACTCTGCATGTAAGTTATATAAGCAGGGTGACAATATACAGTCTTGACGTACTCCTTTTCCTATTTGGAACCAGTCTGTCGTTCCATGTCCAGTTCTAAGTGTTGCTTCCTGACCTGCATACAGGTTTCTCAAGAGACAGGTCAGATGGTATTCCCATCTCTTTCAGAATTTTCTACAGTTTGTTGTGATCCACACAGTCAAAGGCTTTGGCATAGTCAATAAAGCAGAAATAGATGTTTTTCTGGAACTCTCTTGCTTTTTCAATGATCCAGCAGATGTTGGCAGTTTGAGCTCTGGTTCCTCTGCCTTTCCTAAAACCACCTTGAAGTTCTGGAAGTTCAAGATTCATTTATTGCTGAAGCCTGGCTTGGAGAATTTTGAGCATTACTTTACTAGCGTGTGAGATGAGTGCAATTGTGCGGTAGTTTGAGCATTCTTTGGCATTGCCTTTCTTTGAGATTGGAACGAAAACTGACCTTTTCCAGTCCTGTGGCCACTGCTGAGTTGTCCAAATTTGCTGGCATATTGAGTGCAGCACTTTCACAGCATCACCTTTGAGGATTTGAAATAGCTCAACTGGAATTCCATCACCTCCACTAGCTTTGTTTGTAGTGATGCTTTCTAAGGCCCACTTGACTTCAGATTCCAGGATGTCTGGCTCTAGGTGAGTGATCATACCATCGTGATTATCTGGGTCGTGAAGATCTTTTTTGTACAGTTCTTCTGTGTATTCTTGCCACCTCTTCTTAATATCTTCTGCTTCTGTTAGGTCCATACCATTTCTGTCCTTTATCGAGCCTATCTTTGCATGAAATGTTCCTTTGGTATCTCTGATAGGACTTTCTAAATATCTATTTCAGACTTGTGGTTATAAATGTAAAGTGAATCCAATCAACACTGTTTTTTTTCTCCTTACCATTCACTTAATGGATATTTGTTGGTTTTTCCCTGCTGTTTTAAAGCATATGGGTGTGTTTAAGTTTAGTTGGGAGGGGTATCCTCACTATGACAGAATTTGATGAATTGAAAATGTATTTTGAGGAGGTAGACTCAAGAAATAGACTCTTGGAGGAAACTTGAGGGAAATATACATACGTGAAATCTAAGATAGTTCATATCGTTTTGCCTTTTCATACTTTTCATACAACCTAGACAGCACATTAAAAAGCAGAGACTCTACTTTGTCAACAAAGGTCCATCTAGTCAAGGCTATGGTTTTTCCAGTAGTCATGTATGGATGTGAGAGTTGGACTATAAAGAAAGCTGAGCACTGAAGAATTGATGCTTTTGAACTGTGGTATTGGAGAAGACTCTTGAGAGTCCCTTGGAATGCAAGGAGATCAAACCAGTCAATCCCAAAGGAAATCAACCCTGAATATTCATTGGAAGGACTGATGCTGAAGCTGAAACTCCAATACTTTGGCCACTCGATGCAAAGAACTGCCTTATTGGAAAAGACCCTGATGCTGGGAAAGATGAAGGCAGGAGGAGAAGGGGACAATAGAAAATGAGGTGGTTGGATGGCATCGCTGACTCCATGGACATGAGTCTGAGCAAGTTCCAAGAGTTGGTGATGGACAGGGAGGCCTGGCGTGCTGCAGTCCATGGGCTCGCAAAGAGTTGGACACAACTGAGCGACTGAACTGAAGACAGTTCATATTTTTGAGAGTTTATTTTTGAGGTGTTATGCTAAAATATTACATGTATGATCTCATGTATTTTCAAATACTAGTTCCTATACATTAAAAATAGTATTTGTTCCCTTATACAGATGAGTAAGCTGAAGATGAGAGGTTTGATTCCTTGTCAAACTACAAAACCAGAAAGTCATGCCAAGTGTAGATTCCAAATCCCACTCCCAAATTCTTTAAGACACTCAATGTTAACTTATATTTTATTTTAATGTTACTTATACATATATCATTACTTCCAAAACTCTGGAATTGAAGTTTAAAAAATTGCACAAAACTACAAAATCAATTTAAAAATTGTTCAAGAGTCTTTTAACATGATGAGTTATAATGTGTTAGTGAAACCAAATCACCATTTGTAACTTGATATATTCTAGTTTGAGATTAAAAAAGAAAACAAAAAAAAAAACAATATGCCTGCTCCTGCTTCCCTGATAGAGTTCCAAGTGCTGGATATCAGAACAGGAGATGGATGGAAAGCCTCATGAGATCAAAACATTTCTGAATGCTGGTTTAGTTTGACTATGAACACTAGTCAGGTGAAGGGAAATGGGATGCATTAAAAATGAGAAGGGCATGAAGGACAAAATAAGGATCTCTGTGTTTAGTAGCAGGGCTGGGATATCCTCTCCTTGCCCTGGAATTTCGAGAAGGGACAACTAGGTCAGTAAGGACATAAACTGCTTTTCTGGATAGAGAGGCAAAGGAGTAGACAATCCCAGGTGCCAGATGAACTTTTTCTCTCTCCGTTTCATCCACTGGAGAAAGCATCAATCAAAATACATGCCTCAGCATATCCTGGAACCCTCGCAGCCCCGTCGGGGCCTGCCCAGCCACTTTCTGAATCAAAAGTGGTAATTGGTGACCCATCAGTGACCCGAATTCATCCCACTTAGAGTGTCTCTCTGCAGGCAGTCTGCAGTTCTCCCAAAGCACAAAAAGTGTTAACTTCTGATATTTTTTCTCTGGACCCCTGAAAAATTCTATGGGTAAGAATATGATTTAATGGTTCCTCATTATCATCTGAGCATTGGTCTTGGTTTTTCCTTTTACATGGGAGGGCGAGATGTTGTTATTCCCCTTTGCTTGTTTACTGGCTAGAGTATTCTCTCAGGTACTTACTATCTCAGGAGATTCTGTAGAAGATAATAATAGTCATAATTTCCCCAGAGAAACTTCATAAATAACATCTCCAGAGCCAGTCCAGATGAGCTGATGGATCACAGAATAGCATTTAAAGCTCTGTCCAGAGAGAGGTCAGAGCTGGAGGAAAATCAGCTACTACATCACAATGTTAGGAAAATAATCTGCAATGTCTTAGGTATGGTATTTAAAATTCATCTACAATCTTTATCATTGTGTAAATTATGGATTTTGGTTCATTTTCTCGGAGACTATAGTGTATGGTTTGAATCAGACACTGAAGTATGTGTATTACTATCTCTGAGGCTTTTATGAGCCCCTGCAATCAAAATCAGGTCCTTCTATTGGTTTCTAGCACAATATCCTATACTTTTCCTTCACAGCCCTTATCATGTTTTATAACTAGATATTTGTGCAAATATTTTGTTGTGTAGATGATTAGATTTAAGAAGGAAACCATGATCCTTGATTTATTCTTTTAGCCTCAGCACCTTGTATAATAAACATATAATAATTAGGTATAAAACGATCACTGAATAAACAAGTGTTTGTCATGTACCAAGCTATTTGGATGCTGAGGTTGTTGATGGATGGAATGAGGAAAGCATAAATTCCTCAGAGTGTTCAAATGAGGAATTCAGGTCAAAAAAAAAAAAAAGAATGGTTACAATACAATACAAAGCAAGCATCTATAGCTAGGTTTCTGGAGTGTTCTATAACAGAGAAATGACTGGGTGCTCTGAAAGTACAAAGAGGATTAACATCTTATTTATATTTGGTGAGAAGACTTTAGGAAAGACTAAAGTAGAGGATAAATGAGCTCTGAGTCTTTATGTCTCCTGTGCTGTGCTGTGCTTAGGCACTCAGTCGTGTCCGACTCTTTGCAATCCTATGGACTGTAGCCCGCCAGGCTCCTCTGTCCATGGGGATTCTTTAGGCAATAATATTGGAGTGGGTTGCTATGCCCTCCCCCAGGGGATCTTCCCAACCCAGGGATCGAACCCAGGTCTCCTGCATTGCAGGTGGATTCTTTACCATCTGAGCCACCAGGGGGTGAAGCTATGTCTCCTGAGATGTACATAAAAGTTTCCTCTGGTGAAAAAGGAAGTTTTAATGAACATTTATCATAACTATTACATGGTAGTCCTCACATCCATTCTATGCACTTCCAAAAAGATCTATGTAAATTCTAAATTTTCTATGTTTATGAATTTTAGATATATGTTATTTTTTTTCTAATTTTTGGCCATACCCTGCAACACGTGGGACCATAGTTCCCCAGTAGGGATTGAACACACGCACTCTGCATTGAGAGGCATGGTCTTAACCACTGGACCCCCAGGAAGTCCCTGCTGCTGCTGCTGCTGCTAAGTCGCTTCAGTCGTGTCCAACTGTGTGTGACCCCATAGACGGCAGCCCACCAGGCTCCTCTGTCCCTGGGATTCTCCAGGCAAGAATACCAGAGCGGGCTGCCATTTCCTTCTCCAGGGAAGTCCCTAGATATGTGCATTTTGAACCTGAATATACTGTACATATAAGATACGCAAGAGTGGATGAGGTCATCTATGTGTGTTTTGATGAAGGCGGTTAAGGTGTTTTTTTCTTGGAGAATATTGTAAGGCTACTTATGAGACAGAGAAAAAGCATTTTATAAATTTCAAGTCTTCTTAACTCTACTGCTGGGTTTTCCTGAAGAGGAAACCTGGAAACTGGACAACATATTCTAAAAAGGGAATGTGGGGAATAGGTACTCTCACAAATTCTTTGTGGGAATTAAAAATGATACACCCTCTACAGAGATAAATTTGGCAATTCAGAGTCTAAAATTACACATGCCTTTACCCTTTGTTTTAATAAACTTTATCTTAGCAAACCCACTTCTAGGAATCTACCCCAAAGTAGTTCTGGCCAAAATACAAAAAGCAAGATGTAAAAAGTTTTTCACTATTGTAGTATCAGTAATAGCAAAAGGCTGGAAACAGCCTGAATGTCCTTCAGTAGGAAACAGGTTGAGTAAACGTAACATCCATAAAATGCAGCACTACACAGCTAAGAAAGGGAATGAGAAGTATCTCTATATGCTATTAAGGTCTGTTGTCTAGAATATACTGGTAAGTGGAAAAAGCAGTATGACCTCAAATTGATCTACAGATTCTATTTACATCCCTATCAAAATCTCAGCTAGATTCTTTGAAAAAAAAAAAGGCAAGCTGATCTTAAAATTCATATACAACTTCAAGGGGTCTGAAACTCGAAATTCAAAGGAATAGCTAAAACAGTCTCAAAAGAACAAAGTTGGAGGGCTCACACATGATTTCAAAACTTAATCCAAAGCTGCAGTAATCAAGACAGTGTAGAAGGCGCATAATGATAAACATGAAACTGAGTTGAGAGTCTAAAAACAAACCCTCCATTTATGATCAATTAACTTTTAATCAGGGAGCCAAGAAAATTCAATAGGTAAACAGTCTTTTCAACAAGTGGTACTGGGACAATGCAATATTCAAATGCAAAGAACCCCTACTTCACACTAACAAAAATGAACTCAAAATAGGTAAAAGACCTAAAGAGCTAAAACCATAAAAATTATTATTCTACAAAATTGGAGTAGATCTTTGTTATCTTGGATTAGGCAATAGGTTTTTAGCTATGACACCAAAAGCACAACTAATTAAAAAAAAAAAGATAAATTGGACACCACCAAAATTTAAAACTTTTGTTGTTCAAAGACATCATCAAGAAAGTTAAAAGACAAATGGGAAAAATATTTGCAAATCATATATCTGATAAGGGACTTGCATCTAGAATATGTAAAGGATTCCTGCAACTCAATAATAAAAAGAGAGATAAAACAACTGGAAAATGGACAAAAGGTTACAATAGACATTTTGACAAAGAAGATATGCACATGAAAAGATGTTCAACATCACTAGGCATTAGGGACATGCAAATCAAAACCATAATGATATACCACTTCACACCAATTAAATGGCTACTACTTAAAAATTTGAATATAAAAGATGTTGGCAAGATAAGAAGTAATTAGAACCAGTGTGCATTGCTGGTGGGAATGTAATGTTGTAGTCACTGTGAAAAGTGGTTTGGCAGTTCCTTAAAAAGGGCTTCCCTGCTAGCTCAGATGGTAAAGAATCTGCCTGTAATGCAGGAGACCAGGCTTCAATCCCTGAGTCAGAAAGATCCCCTGGAGAAGTGAATGGCTACCCATTCCAGTATTCTTGCGTTGAGAATTCCATGGACAGAGGAGTCTGGTGGGCTACAGTCCATAGAGTCACAAGGAGTCAGACACGACTGAGCAACTATCACTTTCACTTCTTAAAAAGTTAAACATAGAATTACCATGCAATCTAGCGGGTTCCAATCCTAAGAATACGCTAAAATATTTGAAAGGGACTCAGATACTTGTACACCAATATTCATAGCAGCATTTTTCACACTCATCAAAAGGTAGAAACAACCCAAATGTTTGTCAGCAGATGAATGGAAAAACAAAATGTGGTATATGCATACTGCAGGATATTATTCAGCCTAAAAAGGGATGAAATTCTGATAGATACTGCATGAATAAACCTTGAAAACATTATGCTAAGTGAAATAGTTCAGTTCAGTTGCTCAGTCGTGTCCGACTCTTTGCGACCCCATGACCGCAGCACGCCAGGCCTCCCTGTCCATCACCAACTCTGAGAGTCCACCCAAACCCATGTCCATCGAGTTGGTGATGCCATCCAGCCATCTCATCCTCTGTGGTCCCCTTCTCCTCCCGCCCCCAATCCTTCCCAGCACCAGGGTCTTTTCCAATGAGTCAGCTCTTCACATGAGGTGGCCAAAGTATTGGAATTTCAGCTTCAACATCAGCCTTCCAATGAACACCCAGGACTGATCTCCTTTAGGATGGACTGGTTGGATCTCCTTGCAGTCCAAGGGACTCTCAAGAGTCTTCTCCAACACCACAGTTCAAAAGCATCAATTCTTTGGTGCTCAGCTTTCTTTAATAAGCCTGATACAAAATTTCACTTACATGAGGTGCCTAAAATAGACAAATACACACAGGTAGAAAGAGAGGTTACCAGGGATTAGGAGAGGGAGAATTGCAACGTATTATTTGAATGGGTAGAATTCTTGTTCAGGGTGAAGAGAAAGTTCTGGAAATAGGTTATGGTGATGATTACACAACATTGTGAATGTATTTAATGTTACTATATTATACACTTGAAGTGGTTAATATGGTAAATCTTATGTTATATATATTTTACCACAATCAAAAAATATTTTTAGAAATTATTAATAAATGAATGGAGGTATTAAAATGAAGAGGAACAGGTATTTAAATGAAGAGCTATATTTTCTCAATATACTTGGTTTTGCAGACTTGACTTTGACTTCATAAAATACATAAATATTTTATATAACTATAAAAATAAATGAAATTTTAAAAACAATCCCCTCAAATGAAATGTATAGTAAAACAAATGAACCCAAGCCTCTATCTGGTTTTGCCATATAACCACACAGAAATGTACTATTTCAAGTGACTTTCAGTGACTTTTACTGTAATTATGCCATAAAGACAAAAAAGAATAGCAATTGCTTAAAGTGTTTTCAATAATGTTATTGTTGAAGGTAATGTTGATATTGCTATTCTGAAAGTGTTTTACATATATTATTGGATAAAGCAAACAGCATGGTGGGTAATATGGTAAAACCTTGAGAGATTTCAAAATCTTTGAGAATCAGGATTTTCAGTAAGGAAGAAGGGAATTACTGCTATAATACTGATGAGATTAAGAGTTGTTATAGTCTTGAATATAAATTGAAAATGTCACTATGAATTTATGGCACATTTACCTTCAATTATTTTTGTGTAAGCACCCATGCATGCATGCTAAGTCTCTTCAGTCATGTCCAACTCTTTGCGAGCCTATGGACTGTAGCCTACCGGGCTCCTCTGTCCATGGGATTCTCCAGGGAAGAATACTGGAGTGGTTTGCCATGCCCTCCTCTAGGGGTATCTTCCCATCCCAGGGATCAAACCCGGGTCTCCTGCATTGGCAGGTAGGTTTTTTTTTTTACCACTTGTGCCACTTGAGAAGCATATATATATAGATATACATATATATATATACACACACATATATATAATATCTATACTTATATCAAGTATTTATATCTATTCCTAGCTCTGCCCATTGAAAAGACCTAGTAGCAATGACAACCCAATTGCAGCAAACACTTCTGTCACTCAGTCTGGAGGAGGAAATGTACAAAATCACCATGAATATCTTTTCATATCAGAAAGTCTTTTGATAGCTTTATAGCTATCAAAACCTATGAGGGTCATTTCAAAATAACACATGATCCAACTTGGGTATGTTCCAAAGGCCAGAGAACAGACATCAGTAAGAGTGATAACATCACATTCATGATTTCATTATGATTAAAAAAAACTTCCGGATTGCTTTGGGAGGATTCTAGGAAACCAACAAATCATTTTGAAAAGTGATTAATAAAAGACCTCAGCATTTGTTTTACCTTTCCTATATGAACCATACCTTAAGTAACCAAATAATTGATGAAAGCCTATTTCTCCTTACAAAAGTACTCCAGCTAAAATAAAAAGGAGAAATGATAGAACTTGAATATTAAAATCTCTAAGGAATCTTTGGATCTAGGCATTCAGGTGATTAGTGATTGATAATACCATGAGAAGATAGACTTATTAATTATATACCTCCTGATCAAAGTACACACCTCCACCTGTAAAGTATTCTTGCCCCACCCCACCTCCAGCAACCCTACCCAGTTAAACCGGAATCTGGCAAACCATAAGATTTAATCACCAATTTTTGCAAAATACAGAGCTGTGAAACAGAGAAAGACATGCCAGAAATGCAAACAGCAAAATTCAGACTTTGCAACCATTTCAGCAAAAATGATTTAATTTCTTCAATAAAAAATTACTAGGAATAAAAGGAAAGAAGAGTTTGAATAAGGAAGCTTTAGAATAAAAACAGGTTTCAAAGGCACATAAACCAAGGACAAAGTATGGACCTTGTCTGAATGCATGTTAAGGACCCAAATATTCTATAAAAGATCATTTGTAAAAGAAGATATTTACAGAATAATCAGTGATTTGTAAACACTGAGTATTTGATGAAAACTTCTAGATCATTAGTATAGATTAGAAGCTGATGGATCTGTGTTAGTTCCTTTCCTGATAAGACAAGACAACATAAATGACTTTTTTTAAATTGAAATATATATGACATCTAACTGTACAATATTAAGTGTGCAACATGTTAACTTGACACACTTATATATTGTAATATGGATGCTGTTGTGATAATCAGCACTTCTGTCGTGTCACATAATGATCTCTTTTTTTAGTGATTGAAATCATTAAGTTCTAATCTCTTAGCAAGTTTATTGATTATAATACAATACTTTTGTCTATACTCACTATACTGTGTACTAGATCTCTGGGGCTTATTTACTTCTGGTTGCAAGGAGACAGAATATATTAGGCATATCAAAGTAGAAATATGTTTGTTAAGTTTATTAGGCCTCTAAATATAAAAATAAAATGACATAATCTTACTTCTTAGATACCTGCTTATCTTATTTTCCAAAAAATTTTATGCATATACCAGCATATGTGTGTAAAGTGTTCCTTTTCCTTTTGTGGTTGTGTATGTATATCCTTTTTTTTTTACTATATAATTTTATATACACTGAGCATCCATGTACTGTAATGCATCTTCCCATTACTGTAACTCATAATATCTTGAAAATCTTTTCCTATCAGAATATAGATTTGCCTCATTTTAAAAAAATTGCTGTATAATCAGTAACATGAATATACTATAATTTATTCATTTGCTTCTCTATTAATGGGCATGCAAATTGTTTTTATTTTATATAATGTCCTGTGTATCCTTATATCTTGGTGTAATTTTTCAAGTGTGTCTATGGTGAAATTTTCCAGCAGTGAAATTATAGGGTCAAATACCATGTGTTGTTTCAAGAGGTACTTCCAAATAGTCCTCAAAGGCACTCTTACCAAACTACCTTCCCTCCTGAGCGCAGGAGAGTGCCCAGTTCTCCACATCCTCACTGACAATGGCTCGCATCAAGCCTTGATGAAAGCCTTCTCACTCTGACACATTAGGTTTGTAAATTCTCTCCCTCTTAAATGATACCAAAGCGAATTTAGATTCTTTTCTCAACTTAGTTCCCATGTTACCCTAACCATTAACCTTTCTTTCAGCTTGTCGTGCATGCTGTGGCATTTCAACTCAAACACAAATACACATACACACACACACCCCAAAAAACTGGGCATATTTACAAACTGTTGAAATCTGACTTGTACGAATATTAGGTTTTCAGTGTTCTCATAGCAAATTCATGAATAATATTGAGGTGACCAAAAACTTCATTTGAGTTCTTGCCTGGAAAATCCCATGGACAGAGGAGCCTGGTGGGCTGCAGTCCATGGGGTTGAGAAGAGTCGGACACGACTGAGCGACTTCACTTTCACTTTTCCCTTTCATGCATTGGAGAAGGCAATGGCAACCCACTCCAGTGTTCTTGCCTAGAGAATCCCAGGGACAATAGCGCCTGGTAGGCTGCCATCTATGGGGTCGCACAGTCGGACACGACTGACGTGACTTAGCAGCAGCAGCAGCATAATAGTCTTATCGAAAAACCCAAACAAAATTTTGGCCAACCCAATATTAGTTTGGTTTTATTTTTTGTGAGTTTCACACGAGACACACTTTGGAAAATTACTACAGAGCCACAAGAGGAGAAATATGATGGCCGGTACTCCAAAGAAAAGTTTTCAACTTCCAATTTGTACTTCATAGATGGGACAATGCACCCTAACCTCTTCTTAGCTCATACCTCAGTGATCTCTTCTTACAAGGGCTAATGCTTTTACTAAACTCTGAAAAACCTATTGTGGGCACTCCTCGATCAGAGTGTGAAAAACATAGATTAATTAATTGTTCTACCATTTTAGTGCACAGGACAACAGTGATTCTTAAAAACACTTCTAGAGATCTCTGGGTGAAGATCAGAAATATCCCACCATTGGAATAAACTACCCAAGGGGCATACAGATTGAATGCTGCTGCTGCTGCTGCTGCTAAGTCGCTTCAGTCGTGTCCGACTCGGTGCGACCCCGTCGATAGCAGCCCACCAGGCTCCTCCGTCCATGGAATATTCCAGGCAAGAGTACTGGAGTGGGGTGCCATTGCCTTCTCTGGATAGTTAAATTGAAGGGTGTTTAAATAAGTCTTCTACTCCCCAACAGGATTTTTTAATAAACATTAGATGCTTTTCATCTCATAAAGTTTATTGGTCGCTATGCACACAACATGTGTTTTAACTACTTGGGTTTAGATGCAATCTTGCCTCCATGATGTCCTAACATGGTTCTTGAGCAATATTTAACCTCTACACCACCGTCCTTTTTCCCCCAATCAATGTCTTTTTTCGCAACAATTTTCTTGAAGTATATTATACACATCATAAAATTCACCCATTTCATGTGTGCAGTTCAGTGATCCTCAGTAATTTTACTGAGTGGTGCAACCATCACCATAAATTAATTTTAGAAACTTTTAGCCTCCCAATAAGATCCCTTGTTCCCACTGAGTTAATCTCCATTCCCACCTTGAGCCCCAGGTAACTAATAATCTACCTTCTGTATCTATAAATTTGCCTTTTCTGACAGTTTCATATAAACAGAGTTACAAATATGTAATCTCTTGTGTCTGGCTTCTTTCATGTAGCATAATGTTTATGGGGTTCATCCATGATGTACTCTGAGCTATTAATTTGTCCCTTTTTAGTGCTGAATAGCATGTCACTGTATGGATGTACCACATTTTGTCTGTCCATTCACCAGTTGATGGACATTTGGTTTTTCTCTAGTTTTTGGCAATTATGAATAAAGCTACAATGAATATTTGTATACAGGTCTTTGCATGGAAATGTGATTTTATTTCTCTTGGATAAATAACTAAAAGTGGAACTGCTAGATGATATGGTAATTTAATGTTTAACTTTTTGAGAGATTCATAAACTGTTCTCCAAAGTGACTGCACCATTTACATCTCCACCAGCAATGTTCGAGTGTTCCCTTTTCCCTGCATCCTAGAGCCAACATTTGTTATTGTCTGTCTTATTTATTGCAGTCATTCAGATGAGCATGATATTTGTGGTTTCAGTTTCCATTTCTCTAATGCCTAATAATGTTAGACATCTTTTCATGTGTATCTTCTTTAGTGAAATGTCTGTTCATATCTTTGCCCACTTTTTTGGGGGTCGTATTATTTTTGAGTGGTAGTAGTCCTTTGTAAATTCTGGGTATAATCCTTTATCTGTTACATATTTGGCAAATATTCTCTCCTAGTCTGTTGCTTACTTTGTTATCTTGTTAATGGCATCTTTAGGGAAGTGCAAAAATTTAGATGGTCTAATTTATCAATTTTTTAATAGACCTTGCTTCTAGTACTGTATCTAGGAAAGCTTTGTTTAATCCAAAGTCTCAAAGATTGTGTCTTATGTTTTACTCTAAAAGTTTTGTTGTGTTGGCACTTACGTTTACATCGGTGATCTATTTGCATTATTGTTATGTATGGTGTGGTTTTAAGCTCATCATTTTCGGATGTGAATATCTAATTGTCTCAGCACCATTTTGTTAACCAATGGTCTTTTCCTGGCATCTCAGTCAAAAATCAATTGACTATAAAGATGTATTTCTGAGTTCTTAGTTCTGTTCCATTGACCTATACCTCTCTCCTAATGCCAGTACCAAACTGTGTTGATAACTATACCTTTATAGTACATCTAGAAATTGGGAAGTAAATTCTTCAAAATTATTTTGGCTATTCTAGGTATTTTAAATTTCCTTATAAATTTAAGAGATGCATGTCCATTCATACAAAAACAAAAAGCCTGCTGGGAATTCGATAGGAATTGCACTGACTTTAGATATAAATTTGAGTATAACTGACATGTTAACAATATTTGAGTCTTTTAATCTACGAACATGGAATGCTTCTCTAGTGATTTAGACCTTTAATTTCCCTAAGTGAAGTTTTGTGATTTTCCATGTATGTTTTGCTCTTCTTTGCTAAATTTACTCCTAAGTCCTTTATTATTTTTGAACTTTTCTGAATGCAGTTGTAGTCTTAATTTTACTTCCATTTTGCTCACTGCTTAATAGAAAAATACAATTTATTTTTGTATATTGGTCTTGTATCCTAAAACCTTGCTATATTGTTTATTAGTTTTAATGATTTTTTTTTGTAATTCCCTTATGATTTTCTATATGCAGAATCATGTTGTCTGTAATTAAAGGAAGTTCCACTTCTTCCTTTCTAATATTCTTTCCTCCTTTCTTTGCTTCCTTTATCCTTCCTTCCCTCCCTCCCATCTTTCCTTCCTTTCACTGGCTAGAATCTTCAGTACTATAGTGAATAGAAGTGAAAGGAGGTGTTTTTGCCTTGTTTCTGATCTTAGAGGGAAAGTATTCAATCTTTCCCTATTAAGTATAATATTCCCTGTAGGTTTTATCGCAGATACCCTTTATCAGATTGAGGAAGTTCCCTTCTGTTTCAAGTTTGTTGAGAGTTTTTATCATGAATGAATGTTGTATTTTGTCACATGCTTTTCCTGTGTCTATTGAGATGATCATAATGTTTTGTCCATTGTTCTATTCATATGATGCTTATATTCATTGATTTTTCAGATATTAGTCCCATTTGGTCATGGTGTATAACTTTTTGAATATGTTGATGGATTTGGTTTGCTGTTTTTTTTGAGGATTAAACCTGAATTGCAAGTAGAAGATGAAGAAAGGCAAAGATGCACTGGCTTTCTGTTCTTTCCCTACCTTCCTCCTTTCTGACAAAAGAAAGCAGAGGCGCTTTAAAATCGTACATATCTGAGACAGGAGGACAATAGTCTCAGGATTTAAAAGCAAGAACATTGAGAGTAAGCATGAGGTTACCATCCTAGGAGGACTCAATTAATTTGTAGGGAAGTTTTATGGACCACAAGGAACACCATATGAAGGCGGAGTATGGAAAGTTAGAGTGGATCTTCCTGATAAATACCCTTTCAAATCACCTTCTATAGTATTCATGAATAAAATTTTCCATCCAACATTGATGAAGCATCAGGAACTGTGTGTCCACATATAATTAATCAACTTGGACAGCTCTTTATGATCTTACCAATATATTTGAGTCCTTGCTACCCCAGTTGTTGGCCTACTGCAACCTCATAGATCCTCTCAATGGTGATGCTGCAGCTATGTACCTCCATCTACCAGAAGAATACAAGCAGAAAATTAAAGAGTGCATCCAGAAATATGCAATGGAGGCGGCACTGAAAGAGCAGGAAGAGGGCACCAGAGCCAGCTCATTGGAGATATGTCTGACTTTTCGGAAGATGAGGCCCAGGACATGGAGCTGTAGTAGAAAAGGCACCTGCTTTTCAGAAAGGCTATTATTTCTTAACCATGTGAAGCAGACTATAAATTCATATTTAAACAAAGCAATTTCTCATTACTAAACAAGGTTTTATCAATAATAGCATTGAGATATATATATTATGTATCACCCTTCAGATCTTGATTTCTTGGTCATTTCTCAACCTGAGGTGCATAGCATATTCCCACATTCCATTTTGGTAGCCACATGTGGTCCATATGCATGCATTCATAAGTCTATTTGACCATGTCAGCCTGTGTGCTACTGAACTGTCAAAAGGAATAGCTGCTCAGATAGTCATGAGTCAAAATAAGAGGAAAAAGTTGCTTCTTTTATTGATGGTTCCAAAGAAACGAACCAAATCCAACCAGCTTTTGGACATGAAGACAGAGTAGGGCTTTTTCCAAACGGAAAGGAAACAGCTGGGGAGGAGAAGGCCTGCTGTGGGAGCATTAAGAGCCAGCCACATCAGGATCAGAGCTGCTGCTTCCTGTGCATCCCAGGTGGCCCCACTTCTGTGGAGTTACAGTATAAAACAGGGAGCTCACTGGAGTATTGAAACTTAAAACAACTTTTTCGACTTGGATTTTAAGTACATTTCTGTATGTAGATTCCTGCCCCTCTTGCTACCAGGCCCTGTAGCCGCAAGTGTTTTTTTGTTTTGTTTTGTTTTGTTGGCTTTGGAGCCTTTTGGAAATATTTTCTGAATCTGATTCTTTTTCTTGAGGATAGAACTTGTGTTCCAGACCATTTTTTGAGAGGCTAGGACGGGAGGAGAAAAGTGACTAGGAGAGATTTCCTCTCATCTGGCAGAGTCCCATTCTCATTGTGCTGTTGCCCACTGTGAGACCACTGCCCTGGACTAATAAAGGTGGTTGTGGGGGTTTTGTTTCGAGGTTTTGGGTGGTTGGTGGTTTTTCTTTGCTGTGTGCGCATCGTGCTGAGGTTGCACATTTAATCTTCACCTTCCACGAGCTTGCTCTCCCTTGGGCAGCCTCTCAGTGGACCGTTAGACTCAGGAAGAGGACCCTGCTGGCGGCTGTGCCCCCAGGGCCTGTCGCTCATGTTTTGACTGTGTGTTCCCTTCTGCTGCTCTTGGCTGCAGTCTGTCATTGTCTCCTTGTGGGAGTGGGAAACGGGTATTGTAGACCCAACACATGCTCTAAATTTAAAATGAGTAACAATTGGAACAAATAATGGCCCTTGTACCCAAAGTGACTCTCAGTTCAATTCAGTCAGTCACTCAGTCATGGACGACTCTTCGCTCAGTCGTGTCTGACTCTTTGCAACCCCATGAATCACAGCATGCCAGGCCTCCCTGTCCATCACCAACTCCTGGAGTCCCCCCAAACCCATGTCCATTGAGTCGGTGATGCCATCCAGCCATTTCATCCTCCGTCGTCCCCTTCTCCTCCTGCCTTCAATCTTTCCCAGCATCAGGGTCTTTTCCAATGAGTCAGCTCTTCATATCAGGTGGCCAAAGTATTGGAGTTTCAGCTTCAACACCAGTCCTTCCAATGAACACCCAGGACGGATCTCCTTTAGGATGGACTGGTTGGATCTCCTTGCAGTCCAAGGGACTCTCAAGGGTCTTCTCCAACACCACAGTTGAAAAGCATCAGTTCTTCGGTGCTCAGCTTTCTTCACCGTCCAACTCTCACATCCATACGTGACTACTTCCATAGCCTTGACTAGACAGATCTTTGTTGGCAAAGTAATGTCTCTGCTTTTTAATATGCTGTCTAGGTTGGTCATAACTTTCCTCCCAAGGAGTAAGCGCCTTTTAATTTCATGGCTGCAATTACCATCAGCAGTGATTTTGGAGCCCAAAAAAATAAAGCCTGACACTGTTTCCACTGGTTCCCCATCTATTTCCCATGAAGTGATGGGACTGGATGCCATGATCTTAGTGATGGGACTGGATGCCATGATCTTAGTTTCCTGAGTGTTGAGCTTTAAGCCAATTTTTTCACTCTCCTCTCTCACTTTCATCAAGAGGCTCTTTAGTTCTTCTTCCATTTCTGCCATAAGGGTGGTGTCATCTGCATATCTGAGGTTATTGATATTTCTCCCAGCAATCTTGATTCCAGCTTGTGCTTCTTCTAGCCCAGTGTTTCTCATGATGTACTCTGCATATAAGTTAAATAAGCAGGGTGAAAATATACAGCCTTGACATACTCCTTTTCCTATTTGAAACCAGTCTGTTGTTCCATGTCCAGTTCTAACTGTTGCTTCCTGACCTGCATACAGGTTTCTCAAGAGGCAGGTCAGGTGGTCTGGTATTCCCATCTGTTTCATAATTTTCCACAGTTTATTGTGATCCACATGGTCAAAGGCTTTGGCATAGTCAATAAAAAAGAAATAGATGTTTTTCTGGAACTCTCTTGCTTTTTCGATGATCCAAAAGATGTTGGCAGTTTTATCTCTGGTTCCTCTGCCTTTCCTAAAACCAGCTTGAACATCTGGAAGTTCACGGTTCACATACTGCTGAAGCCTGGCTTGGAGAATTTTGAGCATTACTTTACTAGCATGTGAGATGACTTCAGTTGTGTGGTAGTGTGAGCATTCTTTAGCATTGCATTTCTTTGGGATTGGAATGAAAACTGACCTTTTCCAGTCCTGTGGCCACTGCTGAGTTTTCCAAATTTGCTGGCATATTGAGTACAGCACTTTCACAGCATCATCTTTTAGGATTTGAAATAGCTCAACTGGACTTCTATCACCTCCACTAGCTTTGTTCATAGTGATGCTTTCTAAGGCCCACTTGACTTCACATTCCAGGATGTCTGCCTCTAGGTGAGTGATCACACCACAGTGATTATCTGGGTCGTGAAGATCTTTTTTGTACAGTTATTCTGTGTATTCTTGCTGCCTCTTCTTAATATCTTCTTGTTGCGAGAGGACATCAGAGGGCAGAAACACTGAAACCATAATCACAGAAAACTAACCAGTCTGATCACATGTACCACAGCCTTGTCTAACTCAATGAAACTAAGCCATGCCGTGTGGGGCCACCCAAGACAGACGGGTCATGGTGGAGATGTCTGACAGAATGTGGTCCACTGGAGAAGGGAATGGCAAACCACTTAAGTATTCTTGCCTTGAGAACCCCATGAACAGTATGAAAAGGCAAAATGACAGGATACTGAAACAGGAACTCCCCAGGTTGGTAGGTGCCCGATATGCTACTGGAGATCAGTGGAGAAATAACTCCAGAAAGAATGAAGGGATGGAGCCAAAGCAAAACCAATACGCAGTTGTGGATGTGACTTGTGATAGAAACAAGGTCCGATGCTGTAAAGAGCAATATTGCATAGGAACCTGAAATGTTAGGTCCATGAATCAAGGCAAATTGGAAGTGGTCAAACAGGAGATGGCAAGAGTGAATGTCGACATTCTAGGAATCAGTGAACTAAAATGGACTGGAATGGGTGAATTTAACTCAGATGACCATTATAGCTACTACTGTGGGCAGGAATCCCTTAGAAGAAATGGAGTAGCCATAATAGTCAACAAAAGAGTCCGAAACGCAGTACTCGGATGCAATCTCAAAAATGACGAATGATCTCTGTTCGTTTCCAAGGCAAACCATTCAATATCACAGTAATCCAAGCCTATGCCCCAACCAGTAATGCTGAAGAAGCTGAAGTTGAACGGTTCTATGAAAACCTACAAGACCTTTTAGAACTAAAACCCAAAAAAGATGTCCTTTTCATTATAGGGGATTGGAATGCAAAAGTAGGAAGTCAAGAAACACCTGATGTAACAGGCAAATTTGGCCTTGGAGTACAGAATGAAGCAGAGCAAAGGCTAATAGTTTTGCCACGAGAACGCACTGGTCATAGCAAACACCCTCTTTCAACAACACAAGAGAAGACTCTACACGTGGACATCACCAGATGGTCAACACCAAAATCAGATTGATTATATTCTTTGCAGCCAAAGATGGAGAAGCTCTATACAGTCAGCAAAAACAAGACTGGGAGCTGACTGTGGCTCACATCATGAACTCCTTATTGCCAAATTCAGACTTAAATTGAAAAAAGTAGGGAAAACCACTAGACCATTCAGGTATGATCTAAATCAAATCCCTTATGATTATACAGTGGAAGTGAGAAATAGATTTAAGGGACTAGATCTGATAGACAGAGTGCCTGATAAACTATGGACGGAGGTTTGTGACATTGTACAGGAGACAGGCATCAAGACCATCCCCATGGAAAAGAAATGCAAAAAAAGCAAAATGTCTGTCTGAAGAGGCCTTACAAACAGCTGTGAAAAGAAGAGAAGTGAAAAGCAAAGGAGAAAAGGAAAGATATTCCCATTTGAATGTGGAGTTCCAAAGAATAGCAATGAGAGATAAGAAAGCCTGCCTCTGTATAATAGGCTCCAGTTTCATCCACCTCATTAGAACTGATTTGAATGTATTCTTTTTAATGGCTGAGTAATATTCCATTGTGTATATATACCACAGCTTTCTTATCCATTCGTCTGCTGATGGACATCTAGGTTGCTTCCATGTCCTGGCTATTATAAACAGTGCTGAGATGAACATTGGGGTACACATGTCTCTTTCAATTCTGGTTTCCTCGGTGTGTATGCCCAGCAGTAGGATTGCTGGGTCATATGGCAGTTCTATTTTCAGTTTTTTAAGGAATCTCCACAGTGTTCTCCATAGTGGCTGTACTAGTTTGCATTCCCACCAACAGTGTAATAGGGTTCCCTTTTCTCCACACCCTCTCCAGCATTTATTGCTTGTAGACTTTTGGATAGCAGCCATTCTGACTGGTGTGAAATGGTACCTCACTGTGGTTTTGATTTGCATTTCTCTGATAATGAGTGATGTTGAGCATCTTTTCATGTGTTTGTTAGCCATCTGTATGTCTTCTTTGGAGAAATGTCTGTTTAGTTCTTTGGCCCACATTTTGATTGGGTTGTTTATTTTTCTGGAATTGAGCTTCAGGAGTTGCTTGTATATTTTTGAGACTAATTCTTTGTCCATTGCTTTGTTTGCTATTATTTTCTCCCATTCTGAAGGCTGTCTTTTCACCTTGCTTATAGTTTCCTTTGGTGTGCAGAAGCTTTTAATTTTAATTCAGTTCCATTTGTTTATTTTTTATTTTATTTCCAATATTCTGGGAGGTGGGTCATAGAGGATCCTGATGTGGTTTATGTTGGAGAGTGTTTTGCCTATTTTTTCCTCTAGGAGTTTTATAGTTTCTGGTCTTACGTTTAAATCTTTAATCCATTTTGAGTTTATTATACAAAGTGAAGTAAGCCAGAAAGAAAAACACCAATACAGTATACTAACTCATATATATGGAATTTAGAAAGATGGTAACAATAACAATGTATACGAGATAGCAAAAGAGACACAGATGTATAGAACAGTCTTTTGGACTCTGTGGGAGAGGGCGAGGGCAGGATGATATGGGAGAATGGCATTGAAGCATGTAAATTATCATATGTGAAACAGATCGCCAGTCCAGGTTCGATGCATGATACAGGGCTCTCAGGGCTGGTGCACCGGGATGACCCAGAGAGATGGGGTGGGGAGGGAGGTGGAAGGGGGGTTCTGGATGGGGAAAACATGTACACCCATGGTGGATTCATGTCAATGTATGGCAAAACCAATACAATATTGTAAAGTAGATAATAATAATAATAATAAAAGAACAATAGTAGGTGCCCCTCTGGTGCTGCACAGGTTCAGAGACTGTTATTGGAATTTGAGGGCCTGCCCCCGAATCCCAGATCTACCACTTCCTAGTTCTGCCATCACTATACCTCTCAGAACCTCAGTTTGGGGACAAGTACAGACCCACAATCTCTAATCTGCCATTTCAAAATCTAAGTACTAAATGCCAAGACATGGCTTGAAACTCACGTGGCTGCAAAATCTGTCTTGACCTAACTCATTGGGTGGCAAAACCTGTCTGAACTGACATGAGCCTTTTTTCTGTTTCTTGTGGTCTCTATTGATGCTGCAAAGTGTTGGCTGTTCACACATTTCCCTGCAGAAAATACTGATGCATTAGATTATAGGGGGCTCCTCCAGACCCTGCTGGAAACTTAGAAAAGATGCAGTATATGCATTATCTTTTTTTGCTAAAACAGGAAAGATTTTCAATTCCAAAACCCCCAAGGCCTCGGGGTTTCAGACAGGATTTGTGGATCACAGAGTAGCTGGGGAGTAAATGTTGCAGCTATGGAAAATTGCTCTGGGTAGAGCGCACACACACGCACAAAAGAAAGTGTTCCTCAGCGATCAATGCAAAGAAATAGAGGAAAACAACAGAATGGGAAAGACTAGAGATCTCTTCAAGAAAATTAGAGATACCAAGGGAACATTGCATGCAAAGTGACTCTACATGGGAAAAAAAACCTGAATTGCTACTATCAGTAAAAATGAGGATAAAGATATTATTTACCTCATACATTTATAGTAACAATTAAATACAATAGTACATAAAGTAACTAACATGGTATCAGAACATAGTAAGAGCTCAATTAATGGGAATCATGTTGATTATACCATTGACAATACATATATTCATAAAAGGGCACCGTCCTACACTGTTGGTGGAAATGTAAATTGGTGCAGCTACCATGGGAAATAGTATGGAGGTTCCTTCAAAAACTAAAAATAGAGTTACCATATAATCCAGCAATCCCACTTCTGGGCATATATCCAGAGAAGACAAAAGTTCTAATTCAAACAGATACACACACCCCAATGTTCATAGTAGCACTATTTTTAGAAACCAAGACATAGAAGCAATCTAAGTGTCCATCAACAAACACATGAATGGATAAAGAAGTTGTGGTATATATATACACATGCAATGCATATTACTCAGCCATAGAAAAGAATGCAATAATGCCATTTGCAGCAACTTGGATGGACCTAGAATTTATCATACTAAATGAAATCAGACAGAGAAAGACAAATATGGTATCACTTATATGTGGAATCTAAAATGGAGTATAAATGAACTTATTTACAAAACAGAAACAGACTCACAGTCATAGAAAATAAACTTACGGTTGCCAAAGGGGAGGCGGGGGAAGGATAAATTGTGAGTATAGAATTAACAGATTCATACTACTATATATGAAATAGATAAACAACAGGGATTTGTAGCACAGGGACCTATATTCAATATCTTACAATAAACCATAATGGGAAAGGATCAAGAAAAGAATATAGATATATATACCTATATATATGGGTTTCCCTGGTGACTCAGGCAGTAAAAAATCTTCCTGCAATATGGGAGACCTGGGTTCAACCCCTGGGTTGAGAAGATCCCCTGGAGAAGGGAATGCCTACCCACTCCAGTATTCTGGCCTGGAAAATTCCATGAACAGAGGAGCCTGACCGGCTGTAGTCCATGGGGTCGCAGGTTCATACACAACTGAGCAACATTTTACTACATACATAACTGAAAATATTTGCTGTAGACCTGAAACTAACACAAACATTGTAAATCAGCTATAAACCAGTCAATAAATATCTTCATATAATCATTTTATATAAAATAATAGGAAACAATGCATAAAATAAGTTAATCTGCTTAATACCAGAGCTATATTACATTCATGGGTGGGAAAATAAAAGGTAATTATAATATCTATCTTCAAGGTACTTCCAGGTACTGTTTTAAGCAATTTATGTGTATTAACTGCACTTAATCTTACCAACAGCCCTGTGAAGTATGTACCAGTATAGATGGACATGCTGGCGACTTATATAACTTGCTGCATCCAGTTTTAAAAACCTTAAAAGGCAGAACTCCCCTTAAAAGGGAATTTGAGCACAAGCAGTCTAACCCCAGAGCCAAATTCCTCACCACCGTGCTATGTGCCACACTTAGTGCTAATTACTTTACAAATGTTATTATCTAATTTGCTTTTTATGTACAAATATTCTCTCTGAGTTTCAGTTTCCTTTAAGGAACTTGCTCTAAATTCACATTTGATATTTAAACCTAGGCCTGCCTAAAGCCTGTGCATTTTCCATTTGTATTTTCTATCTGTGTGTTTCTAAATGGATTCCATCTTTGATGAATCAGTATCTTTTTCTACAAAGCTGAGAACTTTTAAAAGTAATAACTGATATTTGTCCTGCATTTCTTATGCTTTGCTAGACGGAGACATCAGAACTGTCCCTTGCTCAGGTAAACTCTCAATGCAGATTTGACACAATAGCTCTGGAACAAACAGCAGGTTCCCCTAATGTCATGGTTTTCAGGCTTTTTTCTCTGTCACCCACAGGAAGAAATATTTTTCATCACAACCCAGGAGATATATACAATGTTTATAGTCTTACATGTTAATAGCTTTTATTTCATGTTATTCAGTCTATTTTTTTAAAGTACTTGTTAAAACCGACCAAACTGACTTCACACCCATTAACGGATTATGACTCACAATTTAAAAAACACTCCATTGGAAAATATTTTATTGAGTTGGCCAAAAAGGGCATTCAGGTTTATGGAAAAACCCAAACGAACTTTTTGGGCAACCCCATAGTTCTTTCCAGAGCTCCAGTTCTAAGCAGGTGAGCAACTGACTTGGTTGATGGCATAGTGGAAATGAAAGCAGTTAATCCAAAAGCATGCAAGAAAATACTTTCAAATTATGAAAAGTGGTGTGCACAAGAATATGGCATTGTGTGTAATAGGGAGACATGATTTCATATGGAATGCTAGAAATGTCTCTGTGAGAAGTGTGCCTTGGGCTGAGACTGAAGGATGAAGTGACAATAACCAGGCAGTGGGCAGTGCTGTGTGCGCAGGCAAGGCCACGCACATCACAGTTTCCTAAGGCTGGAGGGGCATGAACTACTAGGTGAGGAATGGAAGGAAAAGATCCTCAAGATAACTCTGGGGAAGTAAACAGGGCCAGATCACATAGGGTTCTGCAGACCATGGAAAGAGGTGAAGGGGATTCCTGAGGCTGGAGAACATAAAACTCACCTTGTAAAAAGATAACCATGGTGTGTAGAATGGACTGGAGAATTTCAACGTGATACAGAGAGCTGTGAATAGTCTGCAGCAATATGGTGGGGTTGGTTGGGGTAGGGCGGTAGTCCTTTGTCACTTATCTCCTCTCTTAGTGAGCAGACTTTACAATGCATTTCACAAGCACAGGGTCCAGACTTACTAATTTTGGAGCTGTCAACTGAGAAATAAATAAGCCATGATATAGCATTTTTTTTTAAGTAATGAAAAATGCATCTCTGAGACTATGGGATAAATGGCCAAGGTATAGGGAAGCTCTTACTCTTTTATGTTGAAAAAAAATCAGATTATGATATGAACCTTCATATCCTACCAAATTGCATTATGCTCACATATTTTACTGAATATAGTTCTGGAAATAAAATACTTATCTTCTTTCCCTCTGAGAGTTTAGGATCTATGATAGAGGGCCTCAGATCTGATGTGTGAAAGGGGAAAGAGAATTTTTAACAGCCACACGTGGCTCCATGATTAAATAAATTTAAAATCATGCTGGGCAAGGGAAGCGTGGTGCTTCTTGCCTGGGCTGCTTCTTTCTTTGATTAATCATCCCCTGCATGGTCCAACACTGTTGTTAACTTGCCACAGTTGGCATCTTTATCAGCCCTCTTTTTTTTGGATAAAAATAGCTTAGCCCAAGTCACAATAAAAAATGTTTGTTCACTCAGGGTAAATTTAATAAGACCTTTGTCCCCCACTTAAAGTTAAATGAAGTAATGGGAGAGGAGTTTTCTGGTTTGTGACCAGTTTGGGGACCTCCACCCTGCCTCCAGCAGGGAGCTGAATACAGCCGGTCTGCCTAGGTTGTTTTCAGGGGCATCCAGTGATGCTCATGGTTAGCACTCTCTTCTCTCTTCTTTTGGTACCCAGCCCTCACCTACCTCATTTGCCAGCTATCCCAGTAAGACGGTGCTCACATGCCATGAGCCATCATTGTTTCTATTGTATTAGCCAAGGATAGCCTAAGGTGCAATAGGTCTCAGGCAGGATTACATATAATTAGCACATCCTTACTTCCTGAAAACCTGTAAAACACAATAGATACAATGTGTAGTGGTGCAGTTGGGAGGATTGTGAACCAAATCGCCCAGGTCCAGGCACCTATCCTGGTGCCCATTAAACCTGTGGCGGAGATACCCAGCCAGTCCTTGCATGAAGGTGAAGAATAACACTTCCTACTTGGAAGGAAGGTTGTGACCAACCTAGATAGCATATTTAAAAGCAGAGACATTACTCTGCCAACAAAGGTCCGTCTAGTCAAGGCTATGGTTTTTCCGGTGGTCATGTATGGATGTGAGAGTTGGACGATGAAGAAAGCTGAGCGCCGAAGAATTGATGCTTTTGAACTGTGGTGTTGGAGAAGACTCTTGAGAGTCCCTTGGACTGCAAGAAGATCCAACCAGTCCATCCTAAAGGAGATCAGCCATGGTTGTTCATTGGAAGGACTGATGTTGAAGCTGAAACTCCAATACTTTGGCCACCAGATGCGAAGTGTTGACTCATTGGAAAAGACCCTGATGCTGGGAAGGATTCGGGGCAGGAGGAGAAGGGGACGACAGAGGATGAGATGGCTGGATGGCATCACCGACTCGATGGACATGGGTTTGGGTAAACTCTGGGAGTTGGTGATGGACAGGGAGGCCTGGCGTGCTGCAATTCATGGGGTCGCAATGAGTCCGACACGACTGAGTGACTGAATGGAACTGAACTGACACTTCTCACATTGTTACCAAGCATTTCCTGTGCTTCTATCTTAATCCTCCCCCACCCCAAGGCTTAATTTCTGACATCTGTGTGAATCAGTCTTCAGTGATAAACAGAATTTTATTTGTTCAACAAGTGAACTCTGAGAACCTAGTTTTTATTAGAATGTTACTCCCTTAGATTAATGCTTCATTGAATTGCTCATTTTTCTTTTGTTTGCAAATCTCCTCTTCCTGTAGCACAATGATCATTCTAAAGAAGCAAATGTACTCAATACACTTCTTCCATCATTGATATTCTACATCTGTTTCCTAAGCAAAGAATTTGTCCCTTGGCATTGGTTTGCATCCCTGGGCACTGCTTTGCAGTCTCTCAATTCTGTGATTCAAATAAAACTTTAAAATGTGATCTCTGTGACATGATGTCAAAAGAAACATGTTACAATAGTGTTGATACAGAGGGCTTTTTGTGACTAGAAATCATGTCTGTGCTTTGAGGAAAACAAAACAAATCAGAGCAGTTGGAATGCATTTTTACAGGAGGTTCTTTGCAAACAAGCAGAGGCCAATCCTGCTCACCTGTGTCTCATTTCCTCTTCCCATCCCTCCAGCTCTTGCTCCTTCAAGTCCGATCACGTGTCTTGCTTAACCCGCTTCAGTGTCTCTCCAGCATGCACAGACTCGTGAACAAGCTTCTGTCAGGGGATCTGCTCTCTGCCTTCCTCTCCAGCTTCCCCATCACACATCATTCCAGCAAACCCACACTCTTCTTTCCCTCCTCACACTGTGCTCTTTCCCATGTCTATGCTTAATCCAGGCTGTTCTCCTCTTTCAAATCTTCCTTTTAGACCTGGAGACCCCTTCACTGCTACCATCTATTGGGTGTTTTATCTCATGTAAATTACTTAAACTTCTCTGGGCCTTGATTTCCTCCTCTGTAAAATGGGAGTATAAGAGCAGCGTTGTGGAGTCAATGACACAACATGTGTATAGTGCTTTTAGAGCCTGCCCCAGAGAAGCCATCTAATGGAAACATCAGCCATGTCGGCTTTATTTTGTACTTATTATTGTCACCATCCTTCAAAATTTAATTCCAATGTCTCCTGTGTTGAGAAGCTTTCCTGTCACTGCTCATCCCCAGGACCGAGTGAATTACTTCCCTTTCCTGTACACTTACTTCTTTATGGCTCTCTTTGTATCTTTTTTCTTATCATGAATGTGATTTATGATTTGTTATAATGTTAAGCAGTGAAGCTGTTAATGTGGAAAAATAAGCATGAGATGGTTCAAGGAGGCCTCATAACTCGTGTTTTATGGACCTCCTGTAGCAGTGTGTTCAGGATATGATTGTTAATAACAGGTGAATAAATGAAGTTTTCTTCATTTTCTGGGCTTTATAGCTCTGTAGACATTACGGTTAATGGGTGCTTATTGTATGCCAGGAATAACATTAAATATTACACTCATTGTAGCATTGAAACATATATATTACCATATGTATTAATAAAATAGCTAGTAGGAAGCTGCTGTATAACACAGGGAGCTCAGCTCAATACTCTGTGACAACCTAGAAGGGCAGAGTGGGAAGAAGGTTTAAGAGGGAGGGGATATATTTATATTTATGGCTGTTTTGTGTTGTTGTACTGCAGAAACTAACACAGCATTGTAAAGCAATTATCCTGCAATTAAAAATAAATTTTTTAAATGTTACACTCATCATATTTAGTCTTTAGCTAAAAGTAAAGTGTTAGTTGTTCATTCGTGTCTGACTCTTTGTGACCCCATAGACTGTAGCCCACCAGGCTCCTCTGTCCACAGAATTCTCCAGGCAAGAATACTGGAGCGGGTAGCCATTCCCTTCTCCAGGGGATCTTCCCAACCAGGAATCGAACCCAGGTCTCTAGCATTGCAGGCAGATTCTTTACCATCTGAGCCACCAGGGAAGCCAGACCACCACCAAAAAAAATGTTATACTCATCATATTTAGTCTTTACTATAACCAAATGTGGAAGATCTTCTTATCATTCGCATTTTACACATGAGGAAACTGAGGGCCTAGAACAAGTAATAGACTAGTACTCCCAAGCCTGGATTCCTAGCTCAGGAAAGCCTGGCTCAGATCTGTAAGGTGTCCTTTGCCGCTAGGCCTCTTTAGTGTGTTTATGTATTTAACCCACTTGCATTTCTAATTCCTTTCCAGGTATTCCTTCCAAGATGAGGAAGACATGTTCATGGTGGTGGACCTTCTGCTGGGCGGGGACCTGCGTTACCACCTGCAGCAGAATGTCCGCTTCCAGGAAGACACGGTGAAGCTCTTCATCTGTGAGCTGGCCATGGCCTTGGACTACCTGCAGAGCCAGCGCATCATTCACAGGTCAGTCAAGTCCAAGGGGCAGCCTTGGGCTGAATGCACATGAGGGGATGCACAACCTGCTGCATTCAACAGGTCCTTATGGAACGTGACATCTAATTCTTACTTAATTCTTATAGCAATACTGGAGGTAGATGTCCCCATTTTTCAAATAAAAATAATAATGAGCACATTGAACTTAATTTCCCCAAGGTTACCATTAATAAACAACAAGACCAGAATTAATGAGTATTGGTGCTGTTTACAACTAAGCCTAGACAAAGAGAAGGAAAAATGACATATGGGGGCTTAATAAATATTAAGTGAATTAACTGAAATAGAAATGAAGAAAGTGCATGAAGGGAAAGATACAGAATGGGTAGGAAGAAAATTCTTTGGAGAGAAAATTTGAGTCCTAACTTCTATCATCCACCCTATAATGAGTCCCTGGTGTGGGTGTGCTGCAGACAAGTCAGCAAAAGCAATGTATCTCTTTCACTTGGGGCATTTGTGTCAAAGACAAACAAATAACACAAGTAGCTATAAACCTAAACAGACAATAGAGAGAAAAGGATAATAGTTGATATTTATAAAGTAGTTGGTAATTTTGATCACAATTTCCTATATAGTATCTCACTTGATCTCTATAATAAGTGATAAATGAGCAGAGCAGTTGTAGTTAGGCCAGTATTAAATCTGAGATTTTGTGATTTGGAGACATTAAATTATCATCTAGGTTCTTTTAAGAATTTTGAACCTAATCACCATCAAAGCAGCTACTATTTTCCTGGGTTTCCATATGCCAGGCACTGCAAGGTACTTTCACATATTATCCTATTCAGTACTCAAAACGTAGAGGACTCCACTTTTCATTACAGTATTCCCATTCTTCAGATGAGAAAAATGTGGCTTAAAGATTCACCAAGGAGAAACCCTGACAGACAGCGTTGCCATATTCAAACCTAGATCTCTCTGATCCTAACATCAGAGCTCTGTCTACTATACTAATCTGTATTTATTACACATATGAAATATATACCATAATACATTAAACATCATTAAATGAACAATCAACACATGTGACTCTGCCACTGTCATCTCAAATCCTTTAAGTATCTGCTGAGTTTTCATGTCTCATTTACTAAACATTTGGCTAGATAGACTATTTTCCCACCACCAGTTAACATCTAGAATTTATTAGAACTAGTACAGATCCTTGGTTAAAGATGTAGCATCATAATTTATAGACTCTCTGTGCAAGTACTGTAGACCAATCGTTTTTTTTCTTTTTGGTCTTGGCACTTAACATAATTATTATTTAATTTTCCATCTTTGGAAGGGCCCATTTGTATTGAAAATGTGCTCTTCAGGCAGTGGATAAATGGAAAGCGGACCGGTTAATCATGTACAATCTCTGAAGTAAAATTTACACACCTGGTGTTTTTCTCAATAACTGGGAATCCTGTTGACAAGAGATCTTTCTCCCATACTGGCTTTTTGGTAGCCATCACCCAGTTCTTTCCTAGGAGAAACTTTTCATATTTGTAGACTATAGAATCCCTCTCAGAGTCTTCACGCTCACTCATCCTCCCCTAGATTGCCAACCCACAGTCTGTCTGGGGTGCTGACATGGCAGATCTCTGGCAGGAGTCAGAGACCCTGAGAAGCCCCCAGAGGGCACCTTTTCACTTTCTCCTTCCTCTGTTTGAATCTGAGTTCTGTGCCTTCTTTCTCTGAGTTTCATTTTCTCAGTCATCACAAGATGCTCTGAGCCTTTTTGCCATGTGCTTAGAACCGTGTTCTGAGAAGAATTCAGGAGAAAAAAAAACCGAATATGTGACACAATTTTCACCCTCAAGAAACTTAACCACACCAAGCAGCTTTGTTCTGTCCTTCTCTCCCTTATTCGCTTTTGCTGTCATGGTTTTGTCACTTAAATAAGAAATCAAGGATTAAGTTTCTGCTTCTTGCCTTTTACAGACTCACCATTATTACTTAAAACCCATCTTCAGAGGGCCTCTTTGTACTGAACTGTCTCCTCACCGTGGCAGATTAATGGAAGGCAGACACAATGACATTATGAATGCAGGGTTAAAATAAGATGGCATCATCTTGGGATCAAAAAACAACCCAGATGTATTTCAACTGCCGATGTGTCCTACCTTGCCTCCCCAAGTGTTATGTTTTATAGGCAATCATAGCATCTTGTACTTCTCTTGAGGCATTGTGATGTTTTCACTATATAATTACCCAATGTTTGTTTGTTCTACTAAATTGTAAACTCAATGACTTAAGGCCATGTGTGGTATGCTTCTCACTGTATAACCAGTGTTCAGCAAAAATCTGAAGGAATGAACACTGCCTGAGCCACATGGATGATTGATTGCCTAAAAGCCCAGGTTTACAGATAACAAAGACAAAATTAAAATAGAAGAAATTAAAGCCATAAGTTTCAGACATTTGTTGGCCTTCATGTTGGGTAATCATATAATTTATCATCCCAACCAGGGTACTCCTGAGAATGAAAGGAGTTGATGTTAATAATTATGCTGGGACAACAGGCAAAACTCATACATGTTTTGGAAGAACCAGGACATATACCAATCTCTTTAGGGCTTTTCAAGACAGTAGTGACCAAATAGGTTTTAACTGTGAGAGAGCTCTAATTACCAGAGCTTTCTGCCTTCCGAGTACTAGATATCAATGTGAATTGATTTCCATTTGAAGTGGTATCAAATGGGTTAAAAAAATCATGTACGTGGTGAAATAAGCAGTGTCCCTTTGTCTGCGGCATTTAGAGGATAATAGTGCACTCTGAAGCTGGGACTCCCGGGAAGAGTTAAAAGCATGACGAGCAACATAGAAAAAGAAATGGAGGCTTCTGAGTGCTCTGATTCTCTTTCTAAATCTCTGCCTTCAAAGAAATCTGCAAAATGCATGCTGTATTTGATAGAATCAAAGATAACAAAACATCTTTCAGCTACTTAGAGGATTAGACTGGAAGATACATCCTGAGTTCCAAGGTATTAAAAAGTGAATAAAAAAAAATTTAGAAAATACAGTAGATTCCCCAGGCAAGAAAAGATCATCTGCCTAAAGGGGCAGATATAAAATATGTGACTTCCACATACAGATGGCCGAAAGGCCCTTGAAAAGATACTCTAACTATTAGAGAAATGCAAATCAAAACTACAATGAGATATCACCTCACACCAGTCTAAATGGCTATCATCAAAAAATCCACAAACAATAAATGCTGAAGAGGGTGTGGAGAGAAGGGAACCCTCCTACACTGTTGGTAGAAGTGTAAATTGGTATAGTCACTATGGCGAACAGTATGGAGATTCCTTAGAAAAGTAAAAATAAAGCTATATGACCCTGCAATCCCACTCCTGGGCATATACCCAGAGAAAACATGATCCAAAAGGATGCATGCACCCTAATGTTCATTGCAGCACTGTTTTCAATGGCCAAGACATGGAAGCAACCTAAAGTGTCCATTGACAAAGGAATGGATAAATAATATATGGTACATATACACAATAGAATATTACTCAGCCATTAAAAATGAAATAATGCCACTCTCAGCAACATGGATGGACCTAGAGATTGTCATTCTGAGTGAAATAAGTCAGACAGAGGAGAAATACTGTATGACATCCATTATATGTGGAATCTAAAAAGAAATGATTCAAATGAACTTCTTTACAAAACAGAAACAGAGTGAACTTATGGTTGCCAGGGGAATAGAAATGGGAGGAGGGATAGTTAGGGAGTTTGGGATCGACATGTACACACTGCTATATTTAAAGCGGATAACCAACAAGGTTCTACTGTGTAGCACAAGGAACTCTGCTCAATGTTATGTGGCAGCCTGGATGGGAGGGGAGTTTGAGAGAAAATGGATACATATACAGGTATAGCTGAGTCCCTTTGCTGTCCACCTGAAATGATCATAACATTGTTACCTGGTTATACTCCAATATAAAATAAAGAATTTAAAAATATATGTGACTTCCTAATTTCACAACATTTTGTCTCTGGACTTGGTCGCAGATTCCAAATTATCTGTGGTGGTCAGCAACTGTGGACGGAGCAGCCGTGCTGATAGGCTGTCATGACTGTGGGCTTCTGGGTACCAAGCTCTCTGCTAAGTACTTGTGAATTATTTCCTTCCATCTGCCCACAAATCCAAGAGGTTGATGGTGTGACTGTCCCCATTTTACAGCTGATGAAACTCCAGGTCAGGATATAACTTGGCTAATATGTAGGTGAGGCATCGCTTGAAGGATATGCAAGGCTCTTAGCCTCTCTCCATGCTCCTGATGTTCTGCACAGTTGTTGCCCTGAGGAAGGCATGGTACAGGGTGAGGCATGGCCACCTGACTTCAGACACCTGCGCTGTCTGGCTGCAGAAGTGAGGATGACACATGTGGAACCAACGGATGACAGAACAGCCCCAAACTAGAAGCTACGTTGTATGAGAACGACAAGTATTTCAGCAGAGAAGATGATTTGGGGTAACAGTAAAAGCTTCTTGAGAGCTCAGGGGGTTTAAAACCAGGAAGGAGAGTTTAATCCATGGAAAGGAAACTGTATTCTGAATGAAAGTATTCATTTGTCCCTCTGCGGTAACATAGAATGGGTTCTGTCTTTAATTCTTCCTGCCAGCAATGTCTAGCTTATTTTTTAAACACCGTAAATCTTATTTTTGCCTAAATTCTGAGTGAAACATAAATGGGGTTTTGTTTTATCTTGCTTATATATTTTTTTAATTCACAGACTTGACTTTTTGTTGTTTCCTAAATATGTAGAATACTTAGCTCATTTTTCTCATTTTTAGACTCTTTTTTCTCTCTAGTTGTGAAGGACACAGGACTGCATAGTCACCATTCATTTTGAATTGTGCAGTTAGACATATTTTTTAGTCAAGAAGTGAAACATTTTTCCATTTTCAAACTAGAGTTTGAAAATCAGCTCTAGTTTCCAAATTACGGCCATTTCTTCCTTCAATATTCTCCTTTACTTACATTAAATCAGTGAATGAAGATTTTAAAAACATGGACACAGTCATTATTTGCTTTTATTTTTAAAAATAAGTAACATTAAACTCATTACAATCCTTCCTATGGGATAGTACTCTTTAGTTTGTTGATTGCTACAGTCTCTCCAGTGAATAAAGTAATAGAAAGTAATTTTTACAGTGCAAAGACAAATTTGTATTCCTTCCCTTGTCAGTTGTTAAAGATGCAATTGCAAATTTAAGCTAATAAGATGAATCGTTTGGGACAGTTAAATAGTAAGAGTCATGTTGGGTCAAAATACCATTTGACTGGATGTTTGTTTTTTCCTCTTTCTAAGAATTATCTCACTCTAATAAAGTTATAACTCACTGATTTCTAAATTCCTATTGGAATGCAATAAAAATCTAACTAGGCCCTTGATGTCAATGACTGCAGTACAACAGAACATGTTGCAGAAGTTCATCTCCAACTGATTACAGATATGTTGAAGTAGGAATAAAAGAAAATTCATGATTATAAAAAAAAAAGAATAGGATGTTATTTTTATTCATCACCTTTATCTTCTTTGCTGTAATCATAGAAACCTTGGAACTTCCATAGATACACAAAGGAAATAGTTTTTGCATGCCCTGTCCTGGACTGAAGTAGCTACTTGCCAGAAGTTTATATTATTCTTCTAGAAATCAGCATCTTGACTGGGGGAAGGGGGGAAACTTAGGGATAAAGCTTCTATCATAAATATTCATTCAAGAATTGTTTCTTGAGTATCTGTTTGCCAGACAACATTCTCTGGGCTGACCTTCAATGTAGAAACGACAGAGACTTCGCTGTCATCAGAGCTGATAATATAGAATGAAAGGGAGTCAAGTAAACATTTCAACAGTCATACCAGAAAGGTGGCATTCTGGTATGCATACCAAATTCTTTGGCATTCACTGCAGAGAAAACAAGCAGTTGTATGTGTATCCTGAGTCACACACACATCTCTCACACTCACCACATCTTCACCGTGGTCTTGATCATACTTCTACTGGTAGCCCCTGGCTCACAATATTCTTCATAAAAAGTGGTCTCTCCCTCCTAAACTGAAGCTCTACTCCTCACTCAAGTTCTAATCTCCAGCATATAGTCTAACCCAGAGCAGTTGCTGAATAAGTCAGTGACTAAACAAATCAATGAGGACAGAATATACATGTGATCCTTGGGTGGGCATGGAAAGTAAAGGTTTCTGCAGATGAAGTTGTCTTCAGTATCATTGTTTGTTTGTTTTTTGGTTTTTTGGACATACCATGAGGCTTGCGGGGTCTTAGTTTCCCAATCAGGGATCGAGCCTGTACCCTCGGTAGTGAGAAGTTGAGAGTCCTAACCACTGAACCACCATAGAATTCCTGGAGCATCGTTTTAATTTATTCCACACATTCCTATTGTGTGCCCACAGTGTGTGGCTCTGTGCTGCCTTTCTTCCATGCTGTGTTAGTTTTTACTCCGTGCAACAAAACACCACAGACATAGGAACTTAAAATAATGCACACTGATTATCTCACAGTTTCTTTGAGTCAGGAGTCAGAGAACATCAGAGTTGGGTTCTTGAAAAAGCTGTAATCAAGGGGCTGATTGGAACTGGGTTCTCTTCTGGAGTCTGGGCTAGGCAAGAGTCCACTTCCAAGTTCAGTCAGGATGTTGGCAGAGTTCATTGCCTTGTGGCTGTAGGACTCAGGTTGTTTCTTCAAATTCAGTGAGGAGACCAAGACTCTAGAGTGAGTCTGCTAGCAAGACAGAGTCCATTTTATTGAATTAAATTATGTCACATAACACAATCAGAAGAGCAAGACCCCCTCACTTTTTGCCATACAATGTCTGTTAGAAGCAAGCCATACAATCAGCCCACACTCAGGGGTGAGGATGATATAAGGCATGAACACCAGGAGGTGGGGACCGTGGGAGACACCATAAAGTCTGTCCACCACACTTCCTCTAATGAAGTTGTCTTACACCAGACTCTAACATCAATGCCCTCTATGAACTTAAAGTGAAATTGAAAGTCGTTCAGTCGTGTCTGACTCTTTGCAACCCCATGGACTGTAGCCCACCAGGCTCCTCTGTCCATGGATTCTCCAGGCAAGAATACAGGAGTGGGTTACCATGCCCTTCTCCAGGCTATAACCTTAAACACAGCCTTGAACATCTCTGTCAAGGAGGTGGTGAGGAGGTCTGACCAAATGAACAGGAATGGTTCTTTCATATCTAAGAGTCTAGGATGATTTCCTCACAGTCCTGATAGGATGAGGCTCTTCAAAGTATAACTTCTTTGATTTTCAGCTCTCTACCACACACCCACTTCTCCCCAAGAAGGCCCCATGACCAAAATGAACTGTCTAAAGAGCCTATGACAGTGAAGTGAGATAATCACCTTTTAGCACGTTTAATAATCAAGACCTACTGATGAAATTAATTGCAGGGCAACAGTGGAGACACAGACATAGAGAACAGATTTATGGACACAGGGAGAGAGGGAGGAAAGAGAGAGTGTGATGTATGGAGAGAGTATATGGAAACTTACATTACCATATGTAAAATAGATAGTCAATGGGAATTTGCTGTATGACTCAGGGAACTCAAACCAGGGCTCTGTAACAACCTAGAGGGGTGGGGGGGATGTACAAGAGGGAGGGGAAATATGTATACCTATGGCTGATTCATGTTGATGTTTGGCAGAAACCAACACAATTCTGTAAAGCAATTATCCTTCAATTAAAAAATTAATTAATTAAAAAATAATAATCAAGACCTTTTTGCAATTCAGTTGTGAACCAGAATTCTTTGTTTTCATAGGCAGAGACCTTCAAGGCTGAGGTTTCACCTTTTTGTCTGACTTATACACATTGCATCATCTTGGAAGTCACATTTCATTCCTAGGGGTGATCATTCGTAGGAAAAAATAAGATCTTTCTGCAGCTAATCATTTTAGTCAATGATCACTGAGTGACAGATGAGCTTCTGATGAATGAACTTGCCAGCACGGTGACACCCCAGCTTTCTGAAGCCTGTGGGAATGAGTCATCTGGAGAGAGGCTTTTCTAATTCCTAAGGGTGTTTACTACTCTCTGCTCACCATTTAATTTATACTACAACGACATGTCTCATTTTCTTAATGGCTTAAGAAGAGCTATCATTCACTGTGTATATATCAAGAACTAGGCACTGTGCTAACAAGCATTTTGCACACACTGATACTCAGCAATACCATGACAAGGTTAAGTGCCTTGCCCACTACCATGCAGTTGGTATACTAAGGCCAGATTTAAACATAGGATTATCTGATTCAAAGGTCTTGCTCTTAATATAGGCTCTTTTAGTTTCATTGTTATAAACATGATAGACCTCTTCAAAATCAGATGAGCTATTTAGTGCTATTTAGCCAATAGCAGGGCTTCCCTGATAGTTCAGAGGGTAAAGAATCTGCCTGCAACGCAGGAGACCCCAGTTCGATTCCTGGGTTGGGAAGATCTCCTGGAGAAGGGATAGGCTACCCACTCAAGAATTCCTAGGCTTCCCTTGTGGCTCAGCTGGTAAAGAATCTGCCTGCAGCATGGGAGACTGGGTTCGATCCCTGGGTTGGGAAGATCCCCTGAGAAGGGAAAAGCTACCCACTCTAGTATTCTGGCCTGGAGAATTCCATGGACTGTACAATCCATGGGGTCGCAAAGAGTCAGACAGGGCTGAGCGACTTTCATTTCACATCCAATAGCAACTAACACTAGTTTAGACACATATATTTACTTGGTATGTGTTATGGGTCGAGTTGTGTGTCCCTCCCCCCGCCCACCAATACACACACAAAAGGTATGTTGAAGTCCTAACCTCCACTATCTCAGCATGTGACCTTATTATGAAATAGGGTCTTTATCTTCCCAGGTGGCTCAGTGGTAAAGAATCTGCCTGCCAGTGCAGAAGATGCAAGAGATGTGGGTTAGAACCCCTTGGTCAGGAAGATCCTCTGGAAGAGGAAATGGCAACCTACTCCAGTATTCTTGCCTGGGAAATCCCATGGACAGTGGAGCCTGGTGGGCTACAGTCCAGGGAGTCACAAAGAGTCAGACATGACTGAGCGACTGAGTACATAAGCACAGAGGTAATCAAGCAAAAACGAGTTCATGAGGGTGGACCCTAATGTAACTTGTGTTATCAAAAGAGGCAATGTGGACAAAGAGATAGACACACACAGAAAAGGAAGATTATGTGAAGAGACACAGAGAGAACTCCATGTGAAGATGAAGGACTGGAGTGATGTGTCTATAAGCCCAGGAAGGCTTAAGATTGCAAACAAACCAACACAAGCCAAGAAGAAGCGAGGAAGGTCCCTTACGTACAGGTTTCAGAAGGAGGAGGACCTGATGACACCTTGATTTCAGACTTCTAGCCTCCAGAACCATGAGACAATATATTTGTTTTTTCTTAAGCCACCTATTTTGCAGTGCTTTGTTACAGCAGCCCTAGCAAACTAATACAGTGTGTTTTTCCAGTTTTCTTAGAGGCTAAGATGTCAACCTTTGCTTCTCTAGCACATGCTACTCAGATCAGCTTCTGCTTCCCTCCTGATATGCTGCTCCAAATATATTATGGGATGGGAGACCAGATAACAAAACTTGTTAGAACTGTTTATAAAAGTGCAGTCACCTAAGAGGGAAATCTGATAAGTCAAATCCATTAGCTTTCGTATATGGTAACCTATTTTACGTTGCCCAGAGACTATCTCTGCTTACTTCCGTATTTCCGATTTGGTGAGATATTTCGGATATCTCTGGCTTTTTAATAACGTGTCTCTAGCCCACAGGGTTTTGTTTTGCACTTAAACATCTCTAGACGAAGCTCAACGTTTTGTAGTTTACCAAAGCAGCACGTCCAGTATATGAGAAAATTAAAAGTCTAAAAACAATTACAGATTGTCTGATTCCTGTATTATTCCTGCTCTGTGTGATGTTGCCTTTCTTCCTCTCAGTACATTGATAATATTTTGTTCACGGCAGTGGGATGATAGTTTGGCTTCCAGTTGCCATTTTCTGTGGGCTGGTTAAGAAAATGCCCTTCCTTTTTGTTTTGGTAAATCTTCTCTTCAGGAGTTTACAAGCCTTCTGCAAGTCTTTGCTTCCTAACTCCCATAGCAGAAGGGCTACTTGAATCTCAAAAACAAAACGGCAGTGTGGTAATGAGGGTATTAGGTTGATGTGTTCTGTTCAGCACCTGCTCCCGAGCTACCGAATAATGAATGAGCATCAGTTACACATTGTGAAAACAGGAGACTCTGCCTGTTTTGTGCTGTGTGTCAGGCAGTTCTGAAAGGAGCTTTGAAACTGTGCTTCTCATACAAGCGCACCCATTTGTGAAAACCCACGTGAAAAAGTCCAAGAACTGCTTGTTTACAGGTCAACATTTAACTTGCCTGTGCCGAGCTTTTAAGTTTCTCTAAGGTTAAGGGTTTTGTTAATATGCAACCTGTGCCTTGGTCCAAATTAGATTTTACTTTGCCTAGGATATATTTTAGCCCAAAGCTGAAGCATCATTCTTTCAGGGTTAGTCATTTAACACGCAGTATTGATGACTTATTCATGTGCCAGGCAAACAGCTCTTGAATGGAGTTTTTTTAATTCATTAGCTCTGTTGTTTATTCACATGTGTATTGTTGTTGACATTTTATTGAAGCATAGTTGATTTACAATGATGTTGCATTAGTTTCGGGTGTACAGAAAAGTGATTCAGATATACATACATATATATTCTTTTTCAGATTCTTTTCCATTATTATTAGAAGATATTGAATATAGTTCCCTGTGCTATGCAGTAGGTCCTTGTTGGTTATCTATTCTATAGATCGTTGTGCATATATGTTAATCCCAAGCTCCCAGTTTATCCCTTCCTCTCTTTTCCCTGTTGTAACCATAAGTTTGGTGAGACCGACCTGGCCTCGCTCAGCTCTCTTGCTGCTTCTTCAACCACTCTCTCCCCTTTCTCACATGTTCTGATCACAAAGGCCTCTGTTCTGCTACAGGATGTAACAAACTTCCACTTTGGAGTCTCAGTATAGACAGGCTCTGTATCTGTGAATCTGTCTCTGTTTTGTCAATAAGTTCATTTGTATTTGTTTTACACGCCACCTATAAGTGATATCATGTGATACTTGTCTTTTCTGTCTGACTTCACTCAGTATGAAGAGTTTTTGAAGCACAGAATCATGGTTTCTGTCCCCTCCGAGCTTATAGTTTGCTTGAGGAGATGGACAAAAAATGTAATACAGAAACAGAAACCACAAGAACAGAGACAGGAATTATCATGTCAGGCACAGCGTTTGTTGCATGCTTTATGGGAAATAAAGACCTAAGGAAAAGCATACAGGTTGGGGGAGACTGGGTGACTTTAGCATCATGCTGAAGAAGCCTGGCCAGTAGGTGGCATTTGAGCTCTAAGGCGGAAGTTTGTTACCTCCTGCAGTAGAACAGAGCCCTCTGTGGTCAGAACACATGAGAAAGGGGAGAGAGAGGTTGAAAAAGGCACAAGAGAGCTGAGCCGAGGGCACGTCCTCTTGCCAGGTTCAAGTAAATGCTCTAGTTCAAGGTTATTTCTTATTTGCGCTTTAGTGAAAATACAGAGCCAGTTTTGAAAGGAGACTTACTTGAATTTGTTATCAGTTTGGAGATAAGGATAGGGCATTGACAGTGGGTAGTAAGACAATAAAAATGCAAATGATAGAGAATGGGCCTCATTAGCTATTCTAGATATCAGGGCAGGAAAGAGCCTAGAGATTATTAGTTCAACTTGCTCCCGCTGTAGGGAAGGGATCAGCATATTTTTTCTATAAAAGGCTAGATAGAGAAAGTTTTAGACTTTAGAGGCTGTGCAGCCTGCCCCAACTCATCAACTCTGCCACTGAGGAGTGGAGGCAGCCACAGAGAACATGGAAGCGCAGAATATGATTGTGTTGCAATAAAACCTTACAGATACTGAAATCTGAATTTCACATGATTCTTTGTGTCATAAAATGGCATTCATCTTTGATTTTTCAATCATTTAGAAATGTAAACTCCCTTTATAGCTTATAGCCATGATGTGCTACATTTCGGCCACAGGCCATAGTTTGTCAACCCTGGAACCGATGTTAAAACCGCGGCCCAGAGAAGCAAGTGATATGAAGGTCACAAAGGAAATCAGAGACAAGGCTAAGACAAGAAATCATGTGTTGTAGCTATTAGGCTGGTTGTTGTTGTTGTTCAGTGGCTCAGTTGTGTACGACTCTTTGCGACCCCATGGACTGCAGCACGCCAGGCTCCCCTGTCGTTCACCATCACCCAGAGCTTGCTCAAACTCATGTCCATTGAGGTGGTGATACCATCCAACCATCTTATCCTCTGTCATCCCCTTCTCCTCCTGCCCTCAATCTTTCCCAGCATCAGGGTCTTTTCTAATGAGTCAGCTCTTCGCATCAGGTGGCCAAAGTATTAGAGCTTTAGCTTCAGCATCAGTCCTTCCAGCGAATAGTCAGGATTGATTTCCTTTAGGACTGACTAGTTTGATCTCCTCGGCTAGTACTTTTTAAAAAATAGCGTTTTCATTGATGATAAAAGTAAGAAGATATTTGTTGTTCAGTCACTAAGTTGTGTCTGACTCTTCGCAACCTCATGGACTGCAGCACTCCAGGCTCCCCTGTCCTTGACTATCTCCCAGAGTTTGCTCAAATTCATGTCCATTGCATCACTGATGCCATCCAACCATCTCATCCTCTGCTGCCCCCTCTCCTTTTGCTTTCAACCTTTCAACATTGAAAGCATCAGGGTCTTTTCCAATGAGTTGGCTTTTTGCATCAGTTAAACATCAGTTTCTCACTATCTGGCCCTTGCTACACTGCTGCTGCTGCTGCTGCTGCTGCCACTAAGTCGCTTCAGTCGTGTCTGACTATGTGCGACCCCATAGATGGCAGCCCACCAGGCTCCCCCATCCCTGGGATTCTCCAGGCAAGAACACTGGAGTGGGTTGCCATTTCCTTCTCCAGTGCATGAAAGTGAAAAGTGAAAGTGAAGTTGCTCAGTCGTGTCCGACTCTTAGCGACCCCATGGACTGTAGCCTACCAGGCTCCTCTGTTCATGGGATTTTCCAGGCAAGAGTACTGGAGTGGGGTGCCATTGCCTTCTCCACTAATACTTCCCAATTATTTGTTCAATGTTTTCTGAAAGTTAGTTGAACAATTACTATGTGTCAGATACTAAACTAAAAGTAATTCATGTGCCATCTCACTAAAGTTTCACAATGGCTCTATAAAGCAGATACTATTACTGTCCTCAATTTACAGATTCAGGAGGGCTGAGTCTCAGAAGCTTACTGCAAACATGCTTCTAGTCTCAACAGAAAGCTAATTCACATGAGACTGAACAATGAAAGGGATTTGTTACCTTATGGTAACTGAAAGTCCAGATGTATGCCAGACTCATAGGCTATCTTGATCCAACACCTCAGCCTTGGACTCCATGCTAACTCCTTTAAATTCCATGAATCACACACCTTCTGGAAGCTTTCTCCAGGACAGCAAAGAAGTTTCTTCCTCAGAGGCCCATAGCATAACTCTTCTCCCTGCTCAGTGGCTTAAATAGGGTTACAGCCCACTCCCGAACCAATAACCGGGACTATGAAATGGCATAACTCTCAGTAGCTTAGCCCTGAGTCATAGAACCGTCTCCTGAAGTCAAGCATGGGATAGATTTCCCCAAAACAAAGGGACTACAGTATATGTGTGTGTGTGGCAGAGAGGTTAAATACACAAATGAACTGAAATGATTAAGAGAATGAAGAATGCATGGTACGAAGGCAATCATAATGTACATTATACAAAGTTATAACTTGCCCAAGGTCCCAGAACTAGCAAATTTTCAGCTGAGATTTGAAACTGGGTCATCTGACTCCAGAGCCCACATTCTCAACATCTAGGTTCTGCTGCTTCCCAAATAAACCTAGTAATGCCTGGAGATGGATAGATGGATAGAACAATTTGTGATTGGGACTGTTACCAACTTTATTCTATACACACACACACACACACACACACACACAATTACATAGTACAGTACCATATACCATATACATGACTCATATTTAGTCTGTATACTGGTACAGCCATACCTATTGTAAAACTACTAAAATTCTTGTATTTCAGTGTAGTGGTTGATAGGGAGCTGCTGCCTGAGCTTTCCTGTTACCCAGCTCCTTTCGTGCCCCACTTTGTCCTGTCTTCTGTTCTCTCACCCACAAACTCCCTTGATCCAGCAGCTAAAGTGCTAGCTCCTGACCCTACAGGGGTCTCCTAGGTTCTGCTTATGTGCCTCCACCAGCATTCAGATGACAGACTCTATTTGTTACCATCAATGGACCACAACTGATCTTGTTCCTTTCTGGTTCCTCTTATTTTGTAGACTCTTTTCCTTCCTCTAACTAGTACATTTTCCTTACTTAAGATTTCCTGGATTTGAGTGGAAGACCCAGGAGACCTGAGTTCAGGCTAGGCTCTGTGGCTGAGTGATGGTTACTCTGTGCCCTTGCCTCCTTGGGTGCAGAATGCATAAATGTTACTCAAGATTCTAGCTCTGTGAATCCAAATTAAAGAAAACAGTGGTAATGAAGAGCACTGCTGACTAATGCAAAACTGTAAGGCAGGAGGCCTTGTCATTTAAATATTCTGCCTTCAAAGACTACAAAGTGGTTAAAAATCTCAAGTTTCTGGGATGGTGGTACATGGCCATACTTCTCAAACTGGAGTGTCTGTACTACTGTACTGTTGGGGATTCATCTTCCTTAAACAATAGATTTATCCAGAACAAGAAAGATAGAATTTTATTTTTATATTAAAAGAGATATGGATATATTAATATTATAGAGTAAGGTACAAAGTCTATATGATTTTCATATATATAATAGAAATTATGAAAAAATTAAACTTGCTGCAGACCAATTTTAACCACACTTCAGACCCCTGGGTATGTTAGGACATTCTCTGCTGACAGGGAGTAAGATATGAATATCTGCAATATAAACTAAGATTGCACCTCTCAATCTTTGATTATAATTCCAGTTCTGTCTTACTGTTAATCTTGAGCCATCTCTGAGCTCCCCCTTCTTCATTTGCAAAAACTAGGTGTAATATCTAAGTTATGGATATTATTGTTGTAAGCAGTAATATCAATGTTGTCTCTCAAGTGCCTGCCATGTGCCTGCTGCAGCATGGACAATAAATATTAACTCTAACTACTCTCGTGACTCATGGGAAGTAATAAGTTTGAAACATGATTATGGACTAGCCTCAAACACTTCTTCCTGTAGCCAAGCAGGCATTACTAATCAATCTTTCCCCTTGGGTGTGGAGGCCCTTTACCAGCACAGTCTGAAAGCCTTCAGTCCCTTTACTTCATTTCCTTGTAATGGCTTCTGTAACTAATACTCCCTTGAACAAACTGTGGGAAAGGCTGGAATTGAACAACAAAAAGAATTAGTCATCTGAAACAAGTATATGTCAATTATTTCTCAGTTGAAGCAACCAGTTGGTCAGAAAGTTGGAGGATGATACTTGGTTCTTAATAATCCAATCCTGGCAGCTTTTCACTTCTGCCTCCTGCTCTAAATTATGTAACTTTGCTCACAATTTCCCGTCACACTCTCATACCCCCACCCCTCTCTTTTCTTAATATGGGTCTATTTATGTGACCAATAGTCTTCATGAAACATCATAATTAATATATTATAGGCACAACAAATACAATATTGTATGATAATATTATATGCTGCTGCTGCTGCTGCTAAGTCGCTTCAGTCGTGTCCGACTCTGTGCGACCCCATAGACAGCAGCCCACCAGGCTCCCCTGTCCCTGGGATTCTCCAGGCAAGAACACTGGAGTGGGCTGCCATTTCCTTCTCCAATGCATGAAAGTGAAAAGTGAAAGTGAAGTCGCTCAGTCGTGTCCAACTCTTAGCGACCCCATGGACTGTAGCCTACCAGGCCCCTCCGTCCATGGGATTTTCCAGGCAAGAGTACTGGAGTGGGGTGCCATTGCCTTCTCCGATAATATTATATAAATATATGTAAATAAAATATTATATATATAATATTTTCCTCTCTCAAGAACTTGGAGAGTACCCAATCTAAGAGAGCATTATGTAACGAAGATTTAAACCCAAACCATGGACCTGTCAGAAAGCTGTGGGACACTGAAGGAGTTGAGTTTGGTTTGGATACACAGACTTTCCTGTTCCGTCTTCTCACAATACCCCATGTCATATTGCAGGGTGAGCAACTTGATTCCAGGATAGGCTCAGTGAAGGGATGTAATTAGCCTATTAAGTCCTGCTAATGTCTTGTTAAAGTCATTCAAGTGAGAACAGCAGACATATCAGTTCCGCCTTGAACCCTGCCACAGGGAGCACTGCATTTCCACACTTATGTTTATAGTCCCCACAGTAGGAATCAGCTGATTCAGCAGGACCTGGCCTTTTCTGTTTCATCAAGTCAAGATGCAATGAGAACTTTCTATAGAATGTGTGTCTTCCTTCAGCACGGCAGTGCACTTCAGCACTCCCCAAATGACTGGTTTTTTAGTTGCATCTGGCAACTAAATACAGTGCATCTGGCATAGATGGAGGAGGAAACCAATATTCTTGCCTGGAGAATTTCATGGACAGAGGAACCTGGTGGGCTACAGTCCATGGGGTAGCGTAGAGTCAGACACGACTGAGCAACTAAGACAGACAGGCGTAGATAGAGGGTGTTTTGTTGCTGTTGTAGTTCTTGATCTTTTGCTTTTGTTTTTCTCTTCTTAGAAGAAAAAGAAAGATGTGGCTTATTATTCCAGAAGTTGGAGATGCCAAGGGATCAGATGCACTTATTTTTCTGACAAATATTTATTCAAGCACTAACTTTATTCTGGGCACTTTGATGAGCCTGGAAGCTACAGCGCTGAATAGTACAGTACACAGAAAATGTCCTTTCTCTGAGAACTTACATTCGGGGGGGGGGGGGAGACAAATAATGAACAAATAAGAAAAAAATATGTAATGATAGTGTTGTACTGAAAATAAGATGGAGGGGAAGAGATGAAGATGGAGATGAGTGGTCAGGAAGCTTCTTGGAGGATGTGATATTTTAGCTGAGATCTGAATGACAAGAAGAAACAAGCCATGCAGGGGGACAGGATTGTAGGTAGAGGAAATGAAGGAAACCATTCAGGATTATTGGAAAAGATGAAAAAGATAAGAGGTGGTGCTGCATTTCTGAACTAGAAAATCTCACCTTGTTCTGGAAGAAATTTTAATACAGCACCTGGGTTTATTTTCATTTCCTTTCTCCTGCTACATGAATAAACAGTCTTATCACACTGCTATTCACCCTTAGTGACTTAGAGGTTACTTCATCACTTTTGAGAGAAACTGTGTACTCAGAATCTCTGCTTATATACTTTATTTTTCTGTTGAGAGTCTACTTTCCCTTTTCTACAGAGCAAGGATATTTTCTCATATCCTTTCTCTGAATTTAGTAATAAACATACCTCTTTATCACTTTGAACCCCTTTGGCAAGGTTCCTCATGAACCTTTCTTACCCTCTCCATCCCTGGGGCAACTAGATCTCATGTATCTATTTCCCATATTCTAACACAGTGACTTATCAAAGTAGACAAACATTTGATGAATAAATGAACATCAGATTGAAGTAGGACATACTACCTTTAAAATATGACCTCTCTGATCTTTGTGCTGTTTTTTAAGCTGTAAGGAAGTTTCTGGGGAAAGTAGTGGATATAACGAAGTGTGGCTATAACCATTTTTTTTTAATGATGCCTAGAAATTTAATAGAAAGCCCATAAAGTGACAAACCCATAGCAGTTCATTCCTCCCAGCAAACCCTCATAAATTCAGGCCACGAAATCATTATGTTCATCCTGCCTCTCCCTTCCTGGCAGAGTTCCTCAAAGCCTCCTCCTCATCTGGAAAACACTACCTGATGCCAGTCTGAAAGAGGTGGCAAGAGTAATGCCTGCTTTACCTTGAGCTTTAAGCTGCAGAGTGTTTGATGGTGTGCTATAGTGCTCTTGTATATCCTGGTTTATATATTAATCAAGAAGCTGTCCCTGCCATCAAAGAGTTCATGATCCAATCGGAGAAAAAAATTAATAGAAGTGTGATAAATGTTATGATGGAAGAAGTATACCATGCAGAGCATGTAGGAGGGGCCACTGACTCAGAAATGGAAAATCAGGAAAGGCTCCCTGCAGGAAGTGGCATCTGAGCTATGTGGTGAGAGATCAATCTGAATTTTCTGGGTGTAGCAGGTCAAGGCTCTGATTCACACAAAGGAACAACAGAAGGTGAAGGGATGGAGGGAGCATTTAGGAGACTCCATGTACTCCATGTGGCTGTCACCCAGGAATCAGACTAAGGGGGCCTTTATTTTATATGAATGAATTTAGACTTGATAATTTTTGAAATGAAATCCATCAGAGGGGATGGGATGGAGTCTGAAATATTGAGACTTTAGCCAGAGAAACATCCGATTTGAAACCCCCTCCCGCTCTGTGTTTCTCATAAATTGTACCTTGAACAAGAGAAAAATTTGTCACAGCCACAGATGATCACTTATGAATACAGAACTAATTTTAAGAAACTAATGAACTAAATGAGAAGATATTTAAACCTTATGAAAGTACCCATGTACCTGCCTGTTGGGTGGGACACATACTTGGTTCTCTCTGTAGGTAAGAGGCTTGTTATTGATCAATAGTGTCAAGAAAAGACGACTGACAATCTTGGTCTGTCAAAGGCTCAGGTCACCTTATTCTAACAACATAAAAGCCTCTTGACTAGGCTGAAAAATGTAATCCCAAACCTGTTGCAGAATTTCTTCCCTAATGACTTCTGTGAATTTGGGTTGAAGGGCTTTAATGGTTTGTTAGGGAAGTGCAGTGAAAGCAGGAGTGTGGAAGAGTGAGGGCTGTTATGAACTGCAGAGCAGTGCTCTCATTGAGGACACTGCTTACAGTAATATTTGTTTCTTGAGGACTTTCAAAAGTCTACAGACCAATCTTCCAAGTATTTACGATCAAACCTCTGAGTATCTACCATCAAACTACTCCCTTCATTGGATAAGGGTGGGTTGTATTCCTTTCTGTGGATTTAAGGAACTTATCAGTGCATGGAAGACTGGTCCAAATCCTTTAATTAACAACCCTGGGAATAAGACTTTTTGAGTCACTAGAGACATTAACATCATCCTAAGAAAGATTCTAATCTCTGCAAGGTGAAAGAATAATCACAGTTTTGAAAATGTAGTGTAAAAGGTTCTGCCTGGGGTACTTTTTGAGTTACATCGGATCCCTCTTTCCTGGTTTGTGAAAAACTAGAAGAGATCAGAGGCATTATATCATTAGCATCTTCATCAATCTATATTCAGGAATCTGAAGTTTCATAGTGTCTCTCTCTGCTTCATCTCAGTCAAGACTTACTACCCATTAATTTATGTTTTGTTAAGACCTAAGGTGTAGGGAGTATGAACAAACCATTATTTCTCTAAAAAAAAACACAAAAGTATAATCACATCATAGACCATTTTGTTTCTCATAGTCTTTAAATTCACTTCATCTGTGTAGCTCTAGAGTTACACAGACAACAGTGATGATCAGTACTACTGCTTTATGACAATGTAAATGCCATATGATCTATGGAGCAATACTTGCTCGGCTATAACCCACTATAGAATTTAAGGGTCTGAGAGCTTTGGAATGAAAAAGACCCAGGTTCAGAGCCCAGTTCTTCTGTTTACTAGCTCTGTGACCTTGGATTAAGTGACTCAACTTCTTTAAGCCTCAGTTTTCTGATCTAGAAATTGGGGATGTTACTGGTTATCATCTCAATTCACTGTGAGGATTCAATGAGATTGTGATGAAGGGCTAGTACACTGTTTCAACCCTAGCTACCATTCTTGAGAATTTCGACCTTTATCCTTTGTTGTTGTTGTTCAGTTGCTCAGTCTGGTCCGACTCTATAGTTCTGCTTTATTATGAGCTACTTTCTCTTTTCTTTTTCCTCCTCTAGGGATATGAAACCTGACAATATTTTGCTTGATGAACATGGTAAGTAAATGATTTGTTTGCAATCAACCACTTGATACACATGTGCAACAAACTGATTATCCCCAGCAGAGGAGCACTATACATGGAAAAAGTGTCTTGCTTGGTTCAGTTGCATTGTTTGTACAAACTCTATTTAATGGTGGGACGGACCATATGGGGGAACTTTATCATTTATTGCAGTGGCATAGTACAGTAGTACAGGGGTGCCCAATACCCATCCACAGCCTTTTAGGAACCAGGCTGCAAAGCAGGAGGTGAGAGGTTGGCCAGCTAGTTAAGTTTTATCTGCTGCTCCCCATCAATTTCCATCACTTGCATTACCGCCTAAACCATTACCGCCTCCCTACTGCTCATCACCTCCCGCTCTGGTCCATGGAAAAACTGTCTTCCACGAAACTAGTCCCTGGTGCCAAAAAGGTTGGGGACTACTGCACTGGTACACTCATAAATAGCCTTGAATTTTCACAAGGAAAAAGTTGTTCTCTTATCAGTTGTCTTCCATTTCTACTGATTTCTTCAAGAAAACCATCCCAGTTTTGGGGTGCTAGTTTGCCTTAATATCTCTATAGCAATTATCTTCCTTTTTTTTTTCCGTAAAGACAGAAGAGACCTCAAGTATAGAGCATTCGGTAGGCAATAGTATCTACTTAGAGATTCATGAAATTATTTTGTTCTCATTTTGTCTACTTTGAGGCTTTTCTTCTCGTCAGGGCAAATTTTTACATTTATATAAGAGATAGTAAGTTTTCTGTTCAACCATTTTCAGTTAACAAAAAATCAATCCATTTAAAGAAAGATAGAAAGTAGGTAAGAGTCTATGTGGTACCCAGAGGGGTAAGGCAGTGACCATGAAGGTGAAAAATGAACACCTGAAGTTCAAGAGACACTGATTGAAGATGTCCTGTAGAAAAAGCTTTGGCCAACAGTGATTAAATGTGTATCATCTCCTCCTAATATTATTTTAATGGACATTTGGATTTATTGGTACATCAGTGCAGAGTTGTAGGACACACAGCCTGCATGTTATAAATGTTACAGAGGCAATAAGATCCTTGTTAAATTTTCAGAGAGCTGCTGGGTGAGGGAGTCCTAAATCTGCAAAGCTCTGTATTCATGACTTTTACAAAAGGGATTTACAAGTGGGACTGAAACTCCACAGACTATCCGTGGTTCATCATTTATTTACCTAATTGCATTTTAAACCTGCTTTGCCACGTGTGCTCTGAGTGCCAAGAAATACTTTTCTGTATGACCTCTAATTTCAAAGCTCAGCATCATTATTTATTTATGGACTGTCTAAAAAGATTTTTTCCACTTTCTTCCAACGCCTTATTTCTTCCTTCCCTTTACTGCTTCTGACATTTGGGAACAGATTCTCTGAAACTCAGAAATGTGGGCACTGGTGATTCAACATGAAGGTGACTTTCATGAAAACATCAGCTATCTCTGCCTTCAGTAGGAAGCAGGATCCCCCTCACGCTGGTACGAATAAACTCTGTGGAGCTTCACAACTGTCAGCTTCACAACCCTAGCGGCTAGAGGCCGCCTCTGCACAACATGATAGAAAAAGGTGCCCTGTGTGCCCAACACAGTCTTGGGAAGGTGAGCACTGGTCACACAGAGCCTGGTTCAGGGTTCTGTCCCCACTTCTTTCTCAACTGCTTGCCTCTGTGCCCAGTGTAATTGCTCGAATATTTGTCAGGATCTTGAAAGGAGACATATTGATCCTATCAACCAAAACCTTTCCAAAAGTCACCTCCTATCAACCAAAACCTTTCCAAAAGTCACCTTCCATTTGCAGAACAACATTTCAGTCTTGAATCTCCAGTGTGACCTCATCTTATTTCTACCATGAAGTCATCCAGCTGTCATTCAAAGTCTTTCTCTTTCTCATTTTCTTACCAACTTGGTGATTGTAGATTAGGAGAAAGATCCAGGAATAAATTAATCTTCAAGTGTAAACACCCTTAGAGACTATTCTTGGGAAAGATTAATTGAGTGATATTGTAGATAAGGTTTCCCAGGTGGTGCAGAGCTAAAGAATTCACCTGCCAGTGCAGAAGATGTGGGTTCAATTCCCAGGTCAGGAGGATCCCCTGAAGGAGGAAATGGCAACCCACTCTGGTATTCTTGCGTGGGAAATCCCATGGACAGAGGAGCCCGGTGGGCTCTCGTCCGTGGGGTCACAAAGGGTCAGACGTGATGGAGAACACGTGCATTGTGGATAAGAGCGTGGTTTCTCGAGCTGGATTGCCTGAGCTCAAAACCCTGTTCTGTCCCTCACCAGCTCTGAGACCCTCAACAGGTTGTGTAAAACTTCTCTGCACCTTAAATTCTTCAGGCATGAAAGGAGTTCTTACGTCTCATGGTCATTGTAAATACTAACTGACATAACTGTATTAAGTGTTTGACTGCCATGTGCTCAAAAAGATCACTCAATTAACAGTCAAATACTCCTGTGTCTCCAGGATGTAGTAGGGGTCTTCTCCCCAAGGAAAGGAAGCTTAGACGACGTCATCTGATTTTATGTTACTTTATATCACATAGTCACTGAAAGCTGGATCCTTACTTGACTTTACTAAAGAATTATTGATATTTTGATTCCAAAAGGCACATACCAAATATTGTACACATCTACTTCTTAGGTCTTATGTTTAAACAGTTTTGTCTGACCCTTAATTCTCAGGTAACTGTACTTTCAATGGCCTGTTCTGCCTTTCCCTCATGCATATAGGAGGCTACCGCCCACTTTTTCAGGACATTTTATTATTGGTTGGACTGTGGCTCTGCTGCTTAGGGACTGCAAGCCGGCAACCCACGCTGCCTAGTTCCCTGTCTACACCTGTTACCTGGTGTACTATTTACAAAGACACTTTTCACTCTTAAACTTTGGGGTTTGAACAGTGACCTAAGAGGAGCTTTTCTGTATTTTATTCCCATCCTAAACTCAACTGGAGAATCATTGCAGTCAATTAGAGAAACACTGTCTTGGGAAGGACTGGGTATGTGAATGAGAGATACAAACAAACAAGATTGAGGGTCATCGCTAAGCATTGCCCTAGGGATCTCTTCTGGAAAAAATAATTTTTTTAGGTTATTTACTGTCTGTTTTTTCAGATTTTGAAAAACCTAGCTTTCAGGCATTGTTGGCCAACCCAACTGACTATTGGGTTGGCCAAAAAGTTCTTTTGGCTTTTTCCCTGAGATGTAATGGAAAAACCCAAATAAACTTTTTGGGCAAGCCAATACTCTGACATGAAATTCCTGGTGGCTCATATATGCCTCTTGCATGGGGATTTAGCAATTGCAAAGATAACTGCTCCTCTCTGATACACCTGCTATTCCCATTTCTCCAAGTGAGCTGTGTATTACACCATGTGTCTTATATTTAAATTCAGTACCATCAGTAACAGGCAGAAACTTTGTATTACTCTTACTGAGTCATACTGGTTCATGTTCATCAGAAAAGACTGTTATTTAAAGGAACCAAATCCTTTTGTAAATGGAGAGTCCTTTTACCGGTGTGAATGAACATTCCTTATACATCAGAATTTGACTTAAAATTTTTTTTAATTTAGAGCATAGTTTTACTGTCCTACTTAAACGGCTCACTCACTAGTTCAGAGCCTGAGATGGCATTAGCTCTTGGATGGCTCATAACCAACTGTTCTGATATATGGTTTCCATATCCTACCAACTTAAGTATTCCATCCAATTCTATCAGTTCCATAGTGTCTAAGATTCTTGTATTTTTTTCTAAATTATTCAGGAAATAAGTGCTGCCTACAAAGGAAGAATAATGTCTCCCTGGTATATCTGAGAGAATGACAATTACCACATTATCTATAATTTAGGTTTCTTGATACCCTCCTTTGTCAGAGGGAACAGAGAAAGGCAAAAACTCAGTTCTCAGTTTAGGGGTATGAGGAAGAACCGAGCCTGCTACTTTATTAGCTTCTCCTTTGCAGAGTCCCAAAATGTACCTAAAAATCAAGTGTGTAGCATTTTTATATATAAACAGACACACACACATATACCCCCCACACACAGACACACCACACATACACACAGTAGGACACTGTACCTTAGCCCCAGATAATCAGATTTATAAATCTCAGCTAGGGTCTAAGGATATAAATTTTTAATAAGAATCCTAGAAAACTGTGGCACCAGTTTTGAGTTAGGGAAATTTCTGAAAGCTAGGAGCCAGGCCAACCAACTGGTTACGGTGTCCTTGAGGGCTGTGTTGAGAAACATCCTCAGGCTGGACACATGCACAGTAAGGAAGAGTATAAATAATGACTGCAGTGATGACTCAACTCAGTGACTCAATACTGTGAGCTCCAATTTTTAATGTGATTCTGTGCCTCAAGGTACAGAGCTGAAAAGAACAGGCAGATGGCTCCCTAGGGTGCTCAATCAGGAAGTTCTGGGCCTTGTACTTGAAAACGTCACAGTAAAGCAGTGGTTCTAACTGGATGCTTTTGTTCTACTGTCTCTCCCTGCAGAGGTGAGACAATGTCTGCAGACATTTTTGATGGTCAGTATATCAACCAGGAGTGGGAAGTGCTTTTGGCATCTGGTGGATAGAGGCCAAGGATGCAAGTAAGCATTCCTCCATGCACAGGACAGCCCTTCACCACACGGGATGATCAGGTCCAAGTTCTCAGTCAGTTCCAAGTTGAGAAACTGATCTAAGATTCCCTCAGGGCCAGGACTTATGGGAAAAACCAGAGGGGTCCCTTACTCCAAAGCAATTTCTATGTCCCTCCATTAGTGCGCAACCAGAGCTTCCTCTGTGAGCCAGCACTCAGATTCATTTCCACAGCACAGAGGGGAACTTGGCAGAAAGGTCCCCAAGGTGAGCCAAGGGAAGTACAGCAGCATCCTGGGCCTGGAGCTGAGATGCCGGGCTGGTGGCCATAGGCTCCGTGAGGCTCTGCTTTCCTTGTTCAGCTTGAGGGCACTAGGGTACAGTTTCTAGTAGATGTTCACCCTCAGATAATTCCTCCCCATCGTTTACTATACATCTTGGTGAGAGAACCCTGAGCCTGTCAGAAGGTAGTCCTTTGAGTTTCTTCAGCTCTTGGTCTTACGATACCGTGCAAAAAGTCTTTGGACAATTCATAACTCACCAAAGGAGTCCTGGACCAAATGCTAGATCCTAATTCCAGCTCTGCTACTTCTGAACACTGAGAACTTAGCCACAAACAGCTCTTCTCTGAAATAGGGATGACTTCACTAGGCTAAATTGTATGAAGACCTTTTGAAAATTGCAATTAATCATACAAATTCAAATACTACTTATATGATAAAATTAACACTCTTTCAACCACATTCAAAAGAAATATGAGTACTAACTATGGTTAAGATTTTCTACTAAGCCAGGTCTTTTAAAAGCATGGTCTCAAAATGAACTGGGTATCAGAATCACCTGGGGAGCTTGTTTAAACACCGGGGTCCCACCCTCAGAGTTTCTGATTCAGTAGGTGGGGACAGTGCCCAGGAATCTGCATTCCTATCTCGTTCCTGCTGCTGCTGGTCTGGGGATCACACACTTTGAGAACCAAATGGTTCTAAAGCATCTTCTATCTTCTGCTGGGTTGGCCAAAATGTTCATTCGAGTTTTTCCGTAACAGCATATGGAAAAGCTTGAACAAACTCTTTGGCCAACCCAATACTTCTACGTGAGCATAGTCAGTCTTAGGATTGAGTCGGCTTAGAACACCTATTCAGGCTAAAGTCAAGGATCCCATGTCTGGCTGCCCATCTGAATCACCTGTGGAGTTTCTTGGTACTATTTTTAACCTGGATACCTGGCTCTCCCACCCACTGCACTGGGGTCTTAGGAGAGAGAAGTCCAGGCACGTGTGTTTTGCAAAATGATGCCAGAGCATCTCATCATGACAAATAGCAACAACTGGATGATACATACTTCCTGTGAAATGCTGAGTTAAGTCTTCCACAGCATTATTTCATTTGATCTTCCCAATAACCTCATGAGAAGACCACTATTATCATCCCAACTTTACAGTCAGGATCAGTCACCTTTTTGAGGTAGTACAGCTAGTCAGCGGTATAGCTGGGACTTAAAGTCAGGCAATCAGACTCTAGAGAACAGGCTCTTAACCAGAAGTCTCCAGACTCCCCTATTTTGTATCAAACCTTGTGAACCAAGGAGCCAGTGCTTTGAACATGAGGGAGAAACAGGGAAAGAAAATACTGAAGCGTGTCTACGGCCATACCACCCTGAACGCGCCCGATCTCGTCTGATCTCGGAAGCTAAGCAGGGTCGGGCCTGGTTAGTACTTGGATGGGAGAAAATACTGAAGCGACCTATATTACCATAGTGCAAGCTCCTGAAATCATCTCTTGGAACCATTTATGTAAGAATACCTTCACTTTCAGCTACTGTTACTTCATTAAAATGTCATCAGATAAAAACATAACACTTTTTTTTGCATCAAACAAAACCCTGGTGATAAAGACAGCGAGATTTATCATTAGGAGTGGGCTGGATGCTATTGGGGAGCAGACAGTGAAGTTGGCAGGGGGAGTGGGGTCTGTGGGATGTGGAAGAACAATCCCAGGGCACCCCCTCCAATTACCACCACATCTCATCACAACCACAGAAGCATGCAAATGGAAATGCCAACACTTCCAAGATCCTCTCAAAGCATATGACGTTCATGCCAACCAACACCATGAGCTTGTCTGCCTGAGCAGCTGGTAATGCCCTTTCCTACTTCTGGCTGTGAACACAAGGACACTGATACACTCTTGTAGGGGTTGCTCTCTGCTGAACTTGAGTGTTAGACCCACATGGTATTGCCATGAGTATTAAAGCTGAGGAGAGACCCTAGACATCATCAAGTCTGCCGTTCCTTTTTTTTTTAAGGGAAACTTACATTCAGCACAGAAAACCAACCTCAAATCTAAAGTCTTAAGGGCAGAATTCAAGGCAGGACCCAGCTCACCTGGCTCCCAGTTTAGGGCTCTTTAAACAGCCTCTTTAAAAGTAGAACTTGACTTTTCTCCCCTACTTTCTCTCGATATATTATTTTATTGGTGATCACTGGGGGACAATCTGAACTATCAGGCAAAAAACTACTAATGATATTTCAAAAAAACAAGGAGAGAAAAGAACTCTTTCTTGGCAAAGAAATATCGATTAATATGTGTGTCCACAGTCATGTTCTCTTTGTATTAATGTTTGTCTCTTTAAAAGATTCCATAAGCGATGCTTGGAAATTTGATATTTTGAATAGTTCTTATCTGTCCCTCTCTTGATACTCACATTCTGTACCAACTTAAAATGATGCCAATAGACAAAAATTGCCCACGTAGAACTTACCAGAGTGTGAGCTCTTAAAGACCAAGGTTAAAACTTTTTGAGTTTGAACTACAAATTCACAACCAGCACTAACCTTTCCATAGCATGACCTGGCTCCTGAAGGGTTGATGGTGTAAGGCCTTATTGGCCTTGAGGATAGAATAAGTGAGCTTTAACTGTCTGTACCCAATTGCAAATGGCATATAATGTTCATTAGTTTATAAATTCTTATATGCCATTTGTGATTGGCTACAGGTAGTAAAAGCACAATTTTTCTGTCCTCAAGGCCAGTAAGTATGGTCTTAAACCATCCCCCCTCCAGGAGATAGATCATGACATGAAAAGGTTAGTATCACTTTGTTGTACAGCAGAAACTAATGCAACTTTGTAAAGCAATTATACTCCAATATAAAAAAACATTTTTTTTAAAGAGAGAAAAAAATAATGTACAAAGTAAGCTCCCAGGTACTTTAGATGAGAAGCGCGGTGTGCTGCTGGGCTGAACGGGATTTAACATTCTCTGTGGCCCTCTTCTCTTGCAGGGCATGTGCACATCACAGACTTCAACATTGCCACAATGCTGCCCGGGGAGATGCGGATCACCACTGTGGCCGGCACCAAGCCTTACATGGGTATGGGTCCCCTGAGCTGCCATAGCCACTAAGAGCAAAGCTTTGTTTTCCATTCCTGTGGACACCATGTACTAGAGGTCGAGCCATCTGTAGAGCCTTGCAGCTAAGAATGACAAGTCCCTCTCTGACTTTACCTGGAGAGCTTCTGATTTCACAGGTCTGAGGTGAACCTCAGGAATCTCCTTTTAGCAAGCATACAGTCTGATCTTGATTCAGGAGGGCGCCATGGACTACCTGTAAAAAACGTTAGTTTATGAGTTATTAAGGGCAGTTTCTACTTCCTGATGAAGAATATTAATAGTTCATTCAATAAATACCTACTCATTGCCTCTGTGTACTTAGCACTGTTTTAGGTGCTGGGGATCCTGTAGGGAGCAAAACAGACAAGGTCTCCAACCCTTGGGGCTTATCTTTTAGTGAGAAGAGTTAAAAAAAAAAAAAGAATCAAATAGAGAAGGTACAGCAATAAGTGGGATGGTAATAAATGATATAAGTATTACTACAACCATGATTTACATACTCATGCATAAGGATGTAAGTTCACAAAGTACCTTCCCATTATAATTTTGGTTTTAGGTTTATCATCGCAATAATCCCATGAGCAGTTTGCAGGCAAAATATTTGAACTTCAAATTAAAGGCAAGAGCAATGCCACCTTCTTTCAATATTTCATTGTCTTACTTGCAGAACTAAAGAGAGAGGAAAAACAAGTCATCTGTGGGGGAAAATGAGCCTGATTTTATGTGATATTTGAACACCTGCAAATTTCCTGGCTTCCAATTATCTGTGAGGGTAATAAGTCTCTTTTGTCCCTTTTAAAATAATGGACACATACAATACAGTCTATTTTCTGCCCCAAATCCACAGTACTCAAATGATAAAAAGGAATCTCCAAGCCTGCTGGTCTGAGTTTATTCCCCAGGTTTCCTGGGTTTCCATATTAAGGGCTATTTTCTTGAAGCCAAATCAGAAAATGTGCATCTGGGTTTTCTAGGCCTGGTTTCCATGGTGAGAGGAGTAAAGGAAGATGATCTTTCTTTTCTCTCCCCAGTTATTTTAAATACAATACCCATATAATTTGATTCTCCTCAAAATTGGCATTTCCAGTCTTTTTCACCACATAGAGCTAAGAAATTGAATCCAGTCAAGTTTCTCTGCCCTCTCTACCCTCATCCTTATAATTAACAATTACCAATATTTATTGAAAGCCTTCTAGGGATCAGACAATGTGTTAAATGCTTTGCATTCATTGACTCATTTATTTTTCTCAACAACACTGTGAGGCAAACTGTAATTATCACCATTTTACAATGAGGAGAACAAGAAGTAATTTGCTCAAGATCACATGGCTAATAATTGAAAAAGCCTACATTTAAAGCAAGCTCTTTTTGACTTTAGAAAATCAAGCTTCTCCCTAAAAGAGAGATAGGGAGATTTTAAAATATATGTATGTATGATTCTTAAATGGTTGTAAGCCAAATGAGGTAGGCCAAACTTAAGATCTTAGAAATATTTCTAGTTTTATTTTTAAAAATGAATATCTGACTGTCAGCACTTATATCTTCATCCAGAAGTTGTTCTTGCCTTTGATTTTTGGATGGGAATCTTTCTAAGAGATATCAGAGGTGGATGTCTGCTTTCTTTTTTTAAAAGTTATGTTCCCAATAAATTTGGTAAACTCTACCTAACAGGCATTCACCAGCACTCTTTTAAAGTGTTTCTGATAATTAGCAATGAACCAGAAAGAAACAAATTCTAAAAAGAAAGAAAACTAGGATGAAATACTGAATGAAGTTTATAGGAATATACAACATGTTCTAATGTAAGATGCTAAACATATACAACAGGTCCTCAGCTCTGGAAATAAGAATATGGACCATCTGCCAGTTCTTAAGTACCTTCACTCAACAAGGAAGTTTCGCTTTTTTGAATTCATCATCTTCTACCTGCACGTTCTTTCCAATCACTCCAATCCTTCCTTCTCCCCTCCCTTGGTCTGTGTGAATATAATCAGGATCACCTAGAGCTTAACCAATTAAAAGATTCATGTTCATCATAAACTAAGTATTTTTATGTACTAGCATCTATATTCTGTGACTTTTATCCATAAATCTTAATTATTATAGCTTTATAATACAGTTTAACAGATGCAAGTCCCTTTATCCTTTTTTCAGAAAACCTTTATTATTCACATATTTTACAGAGGAAATTTAGAATCATTTTCATAAATTCCATGAATTATTTCTGTTGCACTAAATTTATATATTAGTTTTGGACCCTTTCTTCATGTCCTGACCAGAATCTACCGTCCAGTTGCTTTAAAATCTGCAAAGCAAACCAAATAATGGAAATCCAGATAGCTAATAAATGTATTAGAATGTGGACAAGCTTATTAGTAATCAGGGGAATACCAATTTAAACCACAAGGGAAGACCATTACGTACTCACTAGAATGGAAAATGTCACAAGGTTAGTTAATGCCAAGTGTGGATAAGGAGGTTGAGCAAAGTGAAGTCTCATGCGTTGCTGGTCAGAATGTTAATTGGTACAACCACCATGGTAAATAGTTTGATGCTATCTAGTATGTGTGGAGATGAGCAGCCCATCCCCAGCATTTCCCCTCCCAGAAATGTAACCTAAAGATAGGTGGACTTAGAAGAGTCTTACATGTGCAGGAATATTCATGAGAGCCTTATTCAAAATAGCCAAATTGAAAACAACCCAAATGGCTATTAACAGTAGGAAACATAGGTAAATTACAATGTATTTGTATAGCTTTGAATGTGAACAAGCTATGTGCAGCAAGTTGGAGAAGTTTTATACATATAATGTTGAACAAGAAGAGCAAGACACCAAAGAAAACAAGGAGTAAAACACACACAAAACACGCATACTCATGTTATTTATACACATATGTTATACACACATCTCTTATATAGACATACAAACATAAAATCTATATAACATACAGATTACTAAAATAGGGAAAACTAAGTTGCTGCTTAGAAATGCATAGAGAGTCAATCTATGTATAAAGGCAAGAAGAAAATTACCAAAAGAAATTTGGGATAGTGGTTACTTCTATGTTTGTAAACAGGACAGGACCCAGTGATGGGGTCAAGATTCTATGTTGTAAGGTTACATGGCCATTTGCTTATAACTGCTTATTAAATTCTTCTTTTATATTTTGTTTACTTTTCTGAATGGAGATATGGAAATATTTTAAAAATCAAACAAAATACTTAATGGTTTTCTTGAAGGAAACAGTCCTTCACCATCTCTATTTGTATCACCTCAGAGATATGGAACATTTGATGGAAGCCCTCAGCGTCTCCCTGCTCTGGCTTTTCAGCACTTTGAGGGTTCAAAGAATTACCTATCCATTATGCTTTTGTGGAGAAGGAAATGCCAACCCACTCCAGTATTCTTGCCTGGAAAATCCCATGGACGGAGGAGCCTGGCGGGCTATGGTCCATGGGGTCACAAAGAGTTGGACATGACTGAGCAACAACATGCTTTTGTACATTGCCCTTTTTTCTTAATGTTCTTCCCAAATTCCTCAATGCCTAGCCTACTGTGAATATTTATTGAATGAATAAATGCATATTCAAATGTCTTCATGCTGGAATACAGCGTAAGTAGGAGAGGATTCTACTCATAAGAACTTCAAGGGTGGTCCAAGACAAGAGAATACACAGCTTTTATAGATGTTTATTCTGTTAGATATTTTCTTAGCACAATGGCCTGTTTATGTCTCAAAGTTCTCTGCAGCTTCTCTGAGATTTCTATCACCTGTCACCTGGTGGGACCACATCTGATGACTTGCTATGAGATACTGATAAGGGAGAGCAGTTATAGTCCACTCCACCCAGTCTGTGGGGGCACTGTGGGGTCAGGACCATTATCTGCCAACTCGTGTGGGGAGCTGTGACTTGCAGAAAGAACGCAGTGATGCGTGAAAGGTGAATTCACCAGAGAATGAAGCCTACTTAGTCCTGCTAAGGGCTTTTACAGTTAGGAGCAGTCCTGGCATTGGGATGTCAACATCATACCTCTCTAATCAGATGTTGCCCACGGGATTTTACTTGAAATTGAGTGCACCAGGCGGGGCAAACCCATGTGCATTTCCCACATCACACCAATTTCCTTTGTCCAGAACTTGCATCCTACTACCAGAAGCTTGGGTCAAGTGTGCAGCTTTTGGCTAGCTAAAATTTCCAGTGTTACAGATGTTTATCCCTCTAGAAGACTATCTAATTTTTTGAGAACTTCCCAGGTGCCAGACACCGTGCTGAGATTTTGGCAGCCATTATCTCATTTAGTTTCTCACTTCTGTAAGAACTGCCTTCTTGTGATTCTGGTTTTGCTAATGATTCTGATGCTCAGCCCACTAACTCAGTTAAGGTCACAGTAAGTGGTGAAGGCAGGTTTTGAGCCCAGACAGCCTGCTTTCACAGCTAAAGTTTGCAAACAGTGTTTGATTGACTGATTGATTCAGTATTGTTCATTCATTTAGCAAGTTTCTATTGAGTGACTCTAAATGGCAGGTTCAGTACTGGACAAGCAAGCAGAGAAGAGACCTATCCTTGCTTTCTACATCATTCTCCCCACTCCATCCTTCAGAAGTTAGGTCTATTCTTGGAAGAGTGTATAGAAGGTTCTCAGTGTGTTAGAGAACATGTACCTGGAGATATCCACTGGAATAAGATTGACTGAGGTTCTGCCTTCCACTGGAGTCAATTCAAAGAATTGTTAGAGAAAAGGAAATCAAAACTACAATGAGGTACCAGTTCATACCCATCAGAATGGCCATCATTAAAAAGTCTACCAGTAGCAAATGCTGAGAGAATGTGGAGAAAGGGGAACCCTCCTACACTGTTGGTGGGAATGTAAATTAGTGCAGCCACTGTGGAAAGCAGTATGGAGATCTCTTTAAAAACTATCAATAGAATTACCATATGATCCAGCAGTCCCACTCCTGAGCATATATCCAGAGAAAACTAATTCAAAAAGATAAGTGCACCCCTATGTTCATAGCAGCACTATTCACAATAGCCAAGACATGGAAACAGATGAATGGATAAAGAAAATGTGGTACATATATACAATGGAATATTACTCAGCCATTAAAAAGAATGAAATAATGCCATTTGCAGGAACATGAATGGACCCAGAGATCATCACACTAGGTGAAGTAAGTCAGAAAGACAAATACCATACGATATCACTTATATGTGGAATCTAAAATATGACACAAATGAACCTATCTATGAAAGAGGAACAAAATCAGGGACATAGAGAATAGACTGATAGTTGCCAAGGGGGAGATGCGGTGAGGGGAATGGATTGGGAGTTTGAGATTATCAGATGCAAACTGGTAAATATAGAATGGATACACAACTGGTAGCTCTGCTGGTAAAGAATCTAACTACAATGCAGGAGACCCCAGTTCAATTCCTGAGTCAGGAAGTACCCCTGGAGAAGGGATAGGCTACCCAGTCCAGTATTCTTGAGCTTCCCTTGTGGCTCAGACAGTAAAGAATCCGCCTGCACTGCAGGACACCTGGTTTCGATCCCTGGGCTGGGAAGATCCCCTGGAGGAGGACATGGCAGCCCACTCCAGTATCCTTGCTTGGAGAATCCCCATGGACAGAGTAGCTTGGTGAGCTACAGTCCCTGAGGTTGCAAAGAGTAGGACATGACTGAAGTGACTAAACACAGCACAAACAACAAGGTCCTACTGTGCAGCACAGGGAATTATATTCAGTATCATGTGATAAATCACAATGGAAAAGAACATAAAAAATGTATATATATGTATATGACTGAGTTGCTTTGCTGTAGAGAAGTAATTAACACAACATGTAATTCAACTATACTTCAATTGGGAAAAAAAAAAGGAAGAATTATGGAACAGAGTCAATGTCCCACGACTGATGTAAAACTGTATCTCTCTGAGTGCCCCGCTCTTTCTCCTCTCCTTAATCCCCAGTATCAGGCTGCAAATGCTGCTCTTGCCCCTTCCAGATGACTCCAAACTGGAAAATCAATCTCCTGTAGTTGGAGCCAAATTCTGAACATTGCCACAGTAATACAAATTTATGTCCTGACGACAACCCTTCCAAATCAAGACAACGAAGTAACATCTTCTCAGCCTTCTTGCTTTCAGAGTCAGCCAGACATTTGAGGTCTGATGGGATCCAGTTTTTAATAGGCACATGTTCTAAGTCAAAGAAGAATTTGCCCCTTAAGGCCTGTGCACGCCTGTGTGTGTTGGTGATGAATGAGAAAGACTAGAAAATTAGGAAATTTGCCTACAGTGAGCAATCTAGCAATGGATGATAAACACCCTTAAAAGTGTTTATACCCTGTTCCTGGTAATTTGACTTTGAAGGAACATGTTCGAAGATAGATTTGTTAATATCTCAGGGAGCAAAGCAGGCTTCCCAGATGGCTCAGTGGTAAAGAATCTGCCTGCCCAGGCAGGAGACGCGGGTTCGATCCCTGGGTTGGGAAGATGCTCTGGAGGAGGAAATGGCAACCCACTCCAATATTCTTGTCTGAAGAATCCTATGGACAGAGGAGCCAGGCAGGCTACAGTCCATAGGGTTACAAAGAGTCAGACATGACTGAACACGCACAATTCACTCCATCAGGGAGTAAAACTAACTTAACTCTTCTGTGTTTTTCAGCACCTGAGATGTTCAACTGCAAAAGAGAAGCAGGCTATTCGTTTGCTGTTGACTGGTGGTCACTGGGCGTGACAGCATATGAACTGCTGAGAGGCCGGGTACAGTAGAATTACATTTATCTTTGATTACTCTTCCAGTAAGTTTCATTTTTACAGTGAAAGAATTGAATTTTTTTTTTTTTTTTGGCTAAAAATCAAGTAGTTTGTTTCAGAGATGAAATCAGCTCTGCCATGTGATGCTGGTTACAACCCTTGGGATTTCTGCCCATAAATAACTCACTCTTCTACATATGGGACCAAGAATGTGAGTTGACATTAAATTATGCAGATAAAATTAAATGAATTATAGGGAAATTATTAACTCCTAGAGAGGGAAAATCAATACACCTCATGCCCTATCTTGTACAAATATATTTGTTTGTTTAAAGAAAATCATTTTACAGTTACAGTCCAGGGCTTTGATTCAGACATACTTCCCCAAAGCAAGTGTGAATTATTAATCCAACACAATTCATGCCCTGTCTTGTTGGATTTCTGTCTTTCATTTGGCTCTCGGGTTCTGGGTTCAGTGACAAATTAGAGTATTTTTCTTTTAAAAGTAACATTTCTTAAACTAAAAAAATGCCTAATTTTACTAAGAAGAGATTTTTTTTTTTCTCCCTCCCATATTATTGTGCCTCCCGGTAGTTCTCTGTGATTGGATGTAACTGAGAATGTATTAACACAATTAGTTTCATTTTTCTTTTCTTCTTCTGCTTAAGAAAGGTGAAGAAAAGTGACTGTTAGGTTGCTGAATTTGTATCTACATAGATGTTATCAGCTACAGTGAATGTTACACTTATATTTGTTGTGGTTGTTGTCCAGTCCCTAAGTCATGTCTGACTCTTTGTGACCCCATGGACTGCAGCACACCAGGCTCCTCTGTCCATGGAATTTTTCAGGCAAGAATACTGAAACAGGTTGCCATTTCCTACTGCAGGGGATCTTCCTGACACAAGGATTGAACCTGTGTCTGTCGTGTCTCCTGCATTGGCAGGCGGGTTCTTTACCACTTGCACCATTTGGGAAGCCCCATATAAATACATATATATGTGTATAAATATATATATATGTATATTACATATACACATGTCTTTATTAATCTGTTAATGGACATTTAGGTTGTTTTGGTGTCTTGGCTGCTGTGAATAATGCTGCAATGAACATGGTAATGCAGAGTCTCTTTTGTAAAGCACAAATTTCACTTTTCCTAGTGAAGAAAAACTGTTGCTCCCCTAATTCCTCACACGCATATACCTTTCACCTGCCTTATCAACCCTTCCCTCCCCCCAACACTCTTCAGACACCTTAGCTGGTCATCCTTTGCTCTTTAGTACCAGGTTAACTTTTCACATTTTGCTTCACTATGAATGATGCTGACTCTTCGCAAACTCACTTCAGCCTCTGGACTTCCTCATCTCTCGAGGCATCCCTCAAAGCTCTTCCTCTCATTCCTTTGCCTATAAAGATATTTCCTAAGATAAACCCTGTTTTTTTTTTTAAATAACTCTTTGAATAAGTTTGGAAGTCACTAAATGAAGTTTGAATAAAGTTCTGCTGCTAAATCGCGTCAGTCGTGTCCGACTCTGTGCGACCGCATAGACGGCAGCCCACCAGGCTCCTCCGTCCCTGGGATTCTCCAGGCAAGAATACTGGAGTGGGTTGCCGTTTCCTGCTCCAGTGCATGAAAGTGAAAAGTGAAAGTGAAGTCGTTCAGTCGTGTCCGACTCTTCACGACCCCATGGGCTGCAGCCTACCAGGCTCCTCCGTGCACGGGGTTTCCCAAGCAAGAGTACTGGAGTGGGGTGCCATTGCCTTCCCCGGAATAAAGTTCAGGAGGTGTCTAAATTGTAGAACTGTTCAGAATCCTTATATTTCATGTAGGTTGTTCATTTCTAACAAAGGACAGACTTGGACTGCCCCAAATTTCTTTTGCAGGAAAAGCCTTTCTCCAGATCTTTTCATACTCAGATCCTACCTATTCTTTATGGACCTTGACAACACAGCTCCTTCTCTGAAGAAACTTTTTCTGATCTCTCTAGCTAAAGTGGTCTGTGTATCTTCCAAATATTTATGTACTTTCTCTGTCTTATATATGGATATTCCCTGGTGGCTCAAACAGTAAAGAGTTTGCCTGCAGTGTGGGAGGCCCTGCAGTGTTCGATTCCTGGGATGGGAAGATCCCCTGGAGAAGGAAATGGCAACCCATTCCAGTATTCTTGCCTGGAAAATTCCATGGACAGAGGAGCCTGGAAGGCTATGGTCCATGGGGTCGCAAAGAGTTGGACACGACTGAGCGATTTCACTATTCTCTTATAACCCTTCTGAATTTAAAACTATTGAAAAAAATATAGAAAGGCAGAAAAATAAAGGTAGAAGTCAACCACATCCTCTAAAGCAAAGTCTCAGTTAAGAAATTAAACACTCCTTTGACCTTCCAAATCTCATCTTTCAGAGTGTATTCACTTCCAAACCTTTTCTGGTTTTATAAGAATAGTCTATTCTCACACACATGCACATACACATTGTTATTGTTGTTTCAGTAAAAATAAAATTATGCTTTAGCCTTTCTGTTGAGACTTTTTCCACTTAAGATGAAATGTAGAACTCTCTACATCAGAACACCTAAATCTATTTTCTGTTTTAGGATTAAAGCCATTTCATAAATGTATTGCCCTTGTAAATTTTTCCAGCTATATCAATTTTTATGTTTTCAATCTCTTCTGTATTATTAGAGTATAAATTTATTAAAGGTGAAGTCAGTGTCTTATATAGTTTAGTATTATCCACAGTATTTAGCTGTAAATAGGTACCTGACAAATGTTTGTTGAATGTATGGGGGAATAAGTCAATACAAATCAATTCTGACATATTCATGGAGAGAATCACCAAAGAGGCTATATGTAATTATGTTTCAAAATATAGCCAACTCAAAGAAATGAAACAGCAACATTTAATTACAACTGCTGCTGCTGCTGCTGCTAAGTCGCTTCAGTCTTGTCCGACTCTGTGCGACCCCATAGACGGCAGCCCACCAGGCTCTGGAATCCCTGGGATTCTCCAGGCAAGAGCACTGGAGTGGGGTGCCATTTCCTTCTCCAGTGCATGAAAGTGAAAAGTGAAAGTGAAGCTGCTCAGTCGTGTCCGACTCTTCACGACTAGCAACAGAAATAAACCACAGAAGAGAGATGCTAAACAATCATTCCCTCCACATTGACAAATTGTGATTTACAGAAAAATATATGCTTCGAGGGCTTCCTTGGTGGCTCAGATGGTAAAGAATCTGCCTGCAATGTGAGAGACCTGGGTTCGATCCCTATGTTGGGAAGATCCCCTGGGGAAACAGGTAAAAGGCTACCCACTCCAGTATTCTTTCCTGGAGAATCCCGGGGATGGGGGAGCCTGCTGGGCTGCCGTCTATGGGGTCGCACAGAGTCGGACACGACTGAGGTGGCTTAGCAGCAGCAGTCACTGAGTAGACTATAGGCTCTACCAGTGTAGAAATCCCATCTGAAGAAATCCTGTCTTCATTGTATCCCCAGTGCCCAGCAGAGGTGCTGGAACATTACAGGCATTCAATCAATATTTGATAAATGAATAAATATACAGTTCTGGTTGTTGATGGCTTAATGTGGATTTTAAAATTTAGAGCTAGAAAAATAGGCTATTGTATAGGACAAAGGCAATTGGACTGTTTGGAACAAGTGGACAGACCATGAGGATTTAAATATATATATATTGAATTCAGTCCTATGGCCTTCTAAAATAAAAGAAAAAATGCAGCATAATCTTAAACCATTTGCTTATAGCATTTGTCAGTTAATTTATTAGTTTATCAAAGCATTTTGTGTATTTAGATGTCTCAGAAGTAGGTTTAGAAATATCAGTGAACTGAAGAAGAAAATTTTAAAAAGAATATATATATATATATACACACACATACATATAACCCCGGAAGCCTGAGTGTGTCAACTTGCCCTAGCTCTTAATGGTAAACATGCAGTGAATCACATGTAGTGACCCACAGTGCCCTTGGCTTGCAAACAGTCAATAAACATTGATGATGTTGATAAGGAACACTCTTTTTCTGGTATTGAGTTACAAGGGTTATTTCCACTCTGTTATTATTGAAACAGACGAATTAATTATGGTTTTGAGGGAAGAAAGTATGTGGCAGGTGTTTTTAAACCTCACATAAAAAAATAAAGTTTGGCTAAGCTCCCTTTTAGGGAGTCAGACCTAGCACTTCCTGGTTCCCTGGGTAACGGGTGTTGACATGACATGTTTAGAATTAAGACTTTTTTCACATCACCTTTATTGATGACTCATCTTCCTATTCATTATCTACATTTATTGGGTTGGCCAAAAGGTTCACTCAGGTTTTTCTACAAGATTGTTTGGAAAAACCTGAATGAACCTTTTGGCCAACTCAATATATCCACCATTCTTTTTACCTTTATTTCAATAATAATAATAATAATAATAATATCTCTCCTGTATTGTGTCTAATATATATCAGTCACTCTACTGAGAACTTTACATGTATCATGTCATTTAATTTTCCCAACAATCCTCTAAGGTGGTTCATTTTACAGAAGAAGGAATCAAAACTAAAATTGACTGACTCCGTTTAGCACTCAAATCCTTTTGCCTTCGAAGCTCAAACATTTAATTATATTATATGACCTTCATATACCTCAAATACTGATATCAACAAGGAAAAAAAATAACCTCTTTCATTTCTCCCGATTTATCAGCCCACAGTCATTGTTCCTTGAAAGAACCAGGCACTTGATAAATGTACATAGCCATAGTCACCGTCCTATTGTTGGTTAATCTAATGTGAAAATTATGTTCATTCAACAAACATATAATGAGCACTTACTAGGTGCTAGGTCCCAAGGGCAAAAGATGCGAATATGGTATCATCTGTAGCTTTAAGTAGCTCACTTCACTTAGAGACAATCCCAGGGCGAAGCCTTTATGAAACAAAGAAATCAGCATTGGTAAAGGCTGCCCTCTAGTGGACATCTGTGAAAATTACTAACAAATTCGTTGCATTTTCCCTCTTCCCCGCCAAGTTGAAATTACAGCAGAGTCTGGCTCTCTTGAAACTAAAAATACTTGAGCCTCATCATAAAATTCTCCACCCAGCTCCACAGAACTAGCAGCTCATTGCAATTGGAGTGGGGATTAAAGTCTTCTGTGTAACCTTCCAACCTGAACTTTGTCTTTATGATTCAAACAGGTAAAAAGAGGTGTGTATCTGGTAAAACTCTGAATCTCTTTATAATCAGCACTTAAATAATAATTTTTGAAACCTCTATTTACTGAGCACTGGGCTTCCCTGGTGGCTCAGACAGTAAAGAACCCGCCTACAATGCAGAAGACCCAGGTTTGACCCCTGGGTTGGGAAGATCCCCAGGAGAAGGGAATGACAACCCACTCCAGTATTCTTGCCTGGCGAAGTCCAAGGACAGAGGAGCCTGGCGGGCTACAGTCCATGGGGACGCAAAGAGTCTGACATGACTGAGTGACTAACACTACACACTGTTCAGTATTTTAGGTAAACACTTGTCTAAGTTAACCTTATAAGACAGCTCCAAACTGACATCTCAGAGGTGGATTTAGCCCACAAAAAAGTTTCTTTTACCCAGAAGGATTACCAGCTTTTAAGAACTCAGAGCTTTTGTGAGAAACTGTAGTCTTTCTGTATCTTTTTAAAAAGCAGGAAATGTGGCAACCATGTACTGTATCTGCATATGGCAACAAAACAATCAGCTGGAGGGGAAAACAAAATCCTATTGATATTTTATTGGTTGAAAATTTAGCTTGGAAACATTTACAAAGCAATGTTTTTCCTTTTACCTATAAAAATGAAGACTCTCACTTCTCTCTTTTAAGAGACCGTATCATATTCGCTCCAGTACTTCCAGCAAGGAAATTGCACACATGTTTGAGACAGCACTAGTGACTTACCCTTCTGCCTGGTCACAGGAGATGGTATCCCTTCTTAAAAAGGTAAGAAGGATGAATGCATGACAAAAGGAAGTGATCAAAAGAAGCAGGCAATCCGGTTTGAAGTTTAAGTTACAGGGACTTCCCTGGAGGTCCAGTGCTATTAAGACTTTGCCTTCCAATGCAGGGGTTGAGAGTTCAAGCTTTGGCCAGGGAACTAAGATCCCACATGCCTTACCACCAAAAAACCAAAACATAAAGAACAAAAGCAATATTGTAACAAATTCAATGAAGACTTTAAAAAAACAGTCCACATCAAAACAAAAAAAAATGGGAGGCCATCATAATAATATACATTTCTGGAGTGGGTTTTGCAGCTAACAGATTTCAAATACCTGGCTTCATTAATAAGGCAATGCACATGTCCTCCTGAATGTCTCAAAGACATTTCAAATTCCGTGTGCCCCAGATGGAATCCTTGAACTCTGTATTTCCTGGACTTTCTCCAGTGTTCCCTCACTCAGTCGCTGGGCTCTCCATCCACCCACTTATACAAGGCAGAACCGGAAATTACTCATCATCCTCATATCCAGACCGTCACCAGGTTGTGTTATTTGACCTTTTAAATACCTTTTGATTCTGACACTTCTCTCCCTCTCCCCTGCTATCTGCTTCCCAGGCCTACTGCCATCAAGTTTTGTTTGTCCTGTACACTTTTACACACTCCATTCTGTTCTCTGCTCTGCCCCACGGGGACCTGTTCAAAGCACAGGTCATTGTTTTCCTATTGTTCTTAGGATAAAGATCAAAATAATTTGGATGGTGTAAAGGTTCTAACTACCCCTCGAGTCTTATTTTGGACTTTTGCCCCCCTTTTGATGACACACAAACTGCTTTGTGCTTCCTTCTCCCTTCTCTTTCCCCTCCCCGACCTCACCCTCATATCCCAGGCCTGTGCACGTGCTAGTCTCACTGCCTAGAACACTGCTCCCATCCCCAGCTCTTCTGGCTCCCTTCTTTAGATGATTACTACTCAATGTGATTCACTAAGTGGTCCAAGTACATTAATTACTCCCCACTGTGTCCATAACATAGAAATTGAGAGAAGTGGTAAAAAAAAAAAAAAAAACATGTATAGCAGTTTGATACTGCTGATGCTTCAAAGCACATGGTCAGTGGACTCCTCTCACTGAACAGCGTACCAGCCTATGTGGTGATGTCAAGCTCAAATCACCAGTTGCACACGGTGTAGAGTTCCATACTAGCCCACAAAATAACACCACATATTAGTTTCAGTGGGTTGGAAATTAAACCAAAGAGAAATATCTAGCCCTTCTGCATAGTTTGAAAAACACAGCTTTAGATCTCAGCTCAAATCTCACTTCTTCAGGGAGCCTCCCTCTATTGTCAGTTCACACAAGCGTGAACTTTCCTTCATCATATTTTTCACAGTTTGAAATTACACATTGCACATGTGTGACTCTTGGGTTAATACCATTGCTCTCAAGCTGCACGAGGGAAGGACCACCTCTGACTTGTTCACCATGGTGTCCTCAGCACCTAACACAGAGCCTGACAAGTGGTAAAATGTGGAATTTGAATTAATGAGGTCCAATGATTTTCATCAGATTTTTCAACGTACCCATGTTCACCGGGAAGATTAAGGATAACTGAGGCAGGATCTCAATCATGTCTATTATGTGAAAGAAAAATGAGGAGCCCAAGAGGATGAACTTGCCTTTTTTCTTAAGAGAGAAAACTGCACAGGTTGTAGCTGGTCAAGGAAAAGAGCTTTGTGGACTAAGACTTCAAAAACTATGTCTCTTGTCTCTGGGTCAAGTGTTCTGTTTTCCAATAGGGATACTGCTGTTGGTGATGTCAAAAATAAAGAATTAGGGGCAGAGGTCATTTTCCATAAGCAAATTTTCCTTAGTTCCAAGACAGCCTTCTCACCCCAGAATTGCACCCTGATGACCCACACTGATCACCTTCAGGCCCATTCTCAAGTGGAACTGCTCCTTCCCATCCGAACCACAGGACTGTAACGATAGTGGTTCTAGGGTGGTTTGAGTGAGGAAACAAAATCTTTAATCTCAGTTCACAAAACCCAGAACTGTTGTAGTAATCTTAATGACATCTTATCTGTGTCACTCCCAGTATATATTGATTAGTTATAAAAGATTGCTAAAATTTTTAGTGTGAAATGAATTTCATATGTTAAAACCAGTGTACATTTTTCCACTCAAGAAGAACAGATTTCTTAGTCACTTTAAACATGGCCTTATTTGAACATGGCCATGTTTAGTCATAGCTAAACCTAACAAAATAGGTTATTACCCCTTTTTTACAGATGGGCAAACTGAGGTTTAGAGAACAAACTTGCCCATCATTAATCAGTTATGGAATCAGGAATCAAACATATTTGACTCAGGAGGACAAGCTGTTTTCACTCACCACATGACCAACTTACAATTCATTCTGACCACTCATTATTATCTATATTATTTGTTTATGGGACTAAGAAAGGGAAACACTGCTTGTTTCCTTCAATCCTATTCCTAAAAATATTTATAGGGAATCTTTATAATTTTTTGCTCCCCAAGTTTTGACCTTGTTCATGATCTTGATGTTTGTATTCCATTGGCAGCTACTTGAACTGAATCCGGACCACCGATTTTCCCATTTGTCCGATATTCAAAACTTCCCATATATGAATGATATGAACTGGGATGCAGTTCTGCAGAAGAGGCTCATTCCAGGATTTGTTCCTAACGTGAGTCAATCCTAAAAAACCCTTAATAACTCTTATTCATTGCATAGTCTTCTGTGTGCCAGATACATACATGGTCTCATCAGATAACCACACCAGTGTTGTAAGACAGCCAACATTCCCGTTTACAGATGAGAAAACCAAGGCACACACAGGGTAAGTTGGCCGACAAAAGTCACATGGCTAGCAGGTGGCTAAGCTGGGATTCCAGTCTAGGTCAGTGTTGGGAGTTCTAGCTCCTAACTACTTTTTTGTGGCTTACTTTTAGTGGAAACAAGTCCTAATCCTACAAATAGTCTTTTCCAGGAAGCTGCCAATTTAAAACATTTTCTCTGATTCCAAAGATGTAGGAATTTGTATCCAAGGCGTTCTGTGAGTCAAAGGACTGAAAGCTGTTTGGGTTGGGTGTTTGTTTTCACCATTTATTCCTCTTCCTCTGGTAGTTCAGGCTTCCCTGGTGACTCAGATGGTAAAGGGTCTGCCTGCAATGCAGGCGGCCCAAGTTTGATCCCTGGGTTGGGAAGTCCCCTGGAGAAGGAAATGGCAACCCACTCCAGTACCCTTGCCTGGAAAAATCCCATGGACAGAGGAGCCTGGTAGGCTACAGTCCATGGGGTCACAAAGAGTCCTACATGACTGAGCTACTTCACTTTCACTGGTAGTTCTACACTGGGAATCATATTCGCGATGACTAATAAGCAAAGGGAAATAAGTCCCACCAGATGTACCTAGCCAAAAAACATCTGTGGACTCCTGCAGTCTACTGAGCTCCAGCCAAGGAGCCAAGTGAGACCTCTAACCCCTCTCTCCCCACAGCCTGATTCTACACATTCAGTTGTAGGCAGATTGGCAGAATAATCATCTCTTAAAAGAGCCTGCAGAAACAATTCAGAGTTTTCTGTTCTTAAGCCCAGGCCAGGTGCCTGCTATGGGCATGTGGGGGTGTGATTCTTCATGTACAAACAGCAGATGGGTGGGTGGGGTACAAAGCAAGAGGCACCAGAAGGCAATGGGGAGGAATTCTGGGATGGGGGAATGCTACCTTCTGGAGCAACAGGGGGTGGGGTCCTACCTGGCCACTCCCCGGGGTCCAGCAGGGACAGCTTGCACTCTTGGCTGACACATGAGGCCTTGGAGATCTAGGCACCTTTCCCGTAGTTTCTACTCTTTCACACGCCACCCCATCAGCACTGCCTCCAGAGACCTTGTGTGTGTGCTTCTCTGATTTAATTGTGAATCTGAATCATCTGGGGAGCTTGTTACACATGCAATTTCCTGGCCTGGTGTTCAGAAACACTGATTCTGGAAGTCTGGTTGGGAAATTAGGAATCAATTTAGGGTGATTCTGATCCACCACTGAACCTACTTTGAGAAACATAGCCTCAAAGGGCAAACTTTAGAAAGATAATCATAATAGGATTTCCTTTCTAACTCCTGGAAGCCTCCTTGGGAGTTTAGAAAAATAAACAAAATACAAAAAGAACATGAAAAACAACGCTGGCGACAAACTACCTAAAACTTTTGAGTGGAAATCCCAGTTGGCTATTCTTGGACTGTTCCTGCAGGACGGAGTTATAATCTCCTTATTCAGACCGGTCTATTTTTAGAATGATACAGGAATGTAAGGAATCAGTCAACCTGTCTTCCTTGCAGAAAGGCAGGCTGAACTGTGACCCCACCTTTGAACTCGAAGAAATGATTTTGGAGTCCAAGCCTCTTCACAAGAAAAAGAAGCGTCTGGCCAAGAAGGAGAAGGAGATGAGGAAATGCGATTCCTCTCAGGTAAGCAGTCTCCTTACACTCAGGGTCGTGGGAATCTTCATGGCTGCTGCTATTTGTTGGAAAGCTTCCGGTGGGTGAGCTTCCGGGTGGGTGAGCTTCCGGTGGGTGAGCTTCCCACAGGAACTGGCAGCTTCGTGACTGTGAGAGGAAGCTGAACACCCCAGCTTCTGAAAGGGAAGCCCTGGGCGTCCCAGCAGCAATCTTTTACTTCTGAATGTCCTACCCAGGCCTCTGCAATTAACTTGATTCCCTTAGTGCCTTCTCCTAACTCAATTTAAATTTTGCGATCTCCTGGAAGGGAATCTAATTGGCGAAGCCTACCTAGGTCAGGTTACCATCCTTAAAATGATGGAAAATGTTGTTTAGTCACTAAGTTGTGTCCCACCTGTTTTGGGCTCCATTCTTTTGAGGAATCACTGGGAGCAGCCAGTCCCAGAGAGGTATATCTGGTCTTTGCTAGAAGCAGAATCTCCTGATGTCAGGGCTAGCAGAAGTAGGGAGTATCCAGTCACAGAAAAGATGGAATTATATGGTTGAGCATTGTTGCTGGATTTCAGGCTGAATCAAATTAATTTTGTAACTACCTACATTATCCTCTGTCAGAGTTTAGAGGTCAGATTTCAGAAAAGTAACTTACAGGGGCTCAGTAGGATTTTACACAGTGGTTTTCTGTATAATAATGATGGTGAAGCATTAAATATTCACCTTGCCTCTAATGATCATCCATGGGCTTCCCTGATGGCTCAGTGGTAAAGAATCCATCTGCCAATGGGAAGACCCTTTGTAGAAGGAAATGACAACCCACTCCAATATTTTTGCCTGGAAATCCTATGGATAGAGGAGCCTGGTGGGCTATAGTCTGTAGGGTCACCAAAGAGTCAGACAGAATTTACCGACTAAACAACAATGATCATCCATTCATCCACTCAATCATCCACCCATCTCCCTACACACTCAACTAATGGTCATCGATTCTTCCATCCTTCTGTATCCATTTGCTTAGGTCATTTTTATTGAATCCCTATTATCTGCCGCATTCTGTGCTAACACTGGGAAGAGATATGAATAAGATATAATTCCTGCATTCACTGACATCCCCATTCTCAGAGATTGCATAATCTTGTGGTTAAAATGGCTCTGCAAACAAGCAACTATTCTCAGTGTTCCTAATTTCTCTAGTCCTCAGGGCATACTTTACTCTTTAATGGTCAGTTAACTTAAGTCCACATCCTGTTTGTCCACAGAACTGGCCTCTGAGCGGATTCCCATCTTTAAGTGTTTTCTAGGGCTTTCCAAGGAATGCTTTGCTGTACCACAAACCCATCTTGCTTGTTGCTTTTCACTTTACCCATCTTCCTCCTAATGATCTGTTGCTCTTCATATCATAACCAACTGGCTTCTCCTAGCTAGCTCCTTCCTTTTCCCCTAGAGAGCTCCCTGTGTAGGCGCCTCTGTTAACAGACCTCCAAATGTAGCCAAGAACAAGACATCACCTTAGTTACAAGTTTTTTCAAGTTTTAGAGATAACAGCAATTTGTGAGTAACTTCTTGCCATGCCTTCCCTGCTCTGTATGATCTGTCTACCTTCCTCCCCATCCTTGTACTATGCCATTCTTGACCTCAACTCAAAACCCTCAAGATGCATAGGCCCTGCTAGTGTCTGGCCCTTGCTCTTCCCTTTTCCTGGAATGTTCTCCTCTTGGACCTTCACTTAAGGGGCTTCCTCCCCTCTTTATACCCCAAATGCCTCCTAATCAAAGGGGAGGTACCTTCTTTCTCAGCCCCTGTTTTTAACTCCTTTCTGACCTTGTGCTTGTGTGCTCAGTCGCTCAGTTGTGTCCGACTCTTTGTGACCCCATGGACTGTAGCCCGCCAGACTCCTCTGTCCATGGGACTCTCCAGGCAAGAATACTGGAGACGGTTGCCATGCCCTCCTCCACGGGATCTTCCCAACCCATGGATTGGACCCATAATTTATAAATATATTATTTATGCTTAATTGTGTGTCTTTTTCTGTCCCACTAAAAAAAGGCTTCTCCTGTGCAAAGACCAGCTGTCAGTCTTACCCACACTGTCTTCATGGTACCCCAAGAGTGCATGTAATATAGTACAGGCTCAACCAGTGTTTGATCAACACATCAAAAGAAGAAAAATCTAAAACTGAACTGTAAAGACTGGTCATTGCTGTTCTTAGAATTACAAGGTCAAGCTCCATCCACAGGACTTCTTCCTGTGATCCCCTCTTGTCCTAGACCTAACCTGTGCCCAGCCACCAGGTCGCAGGGGCAAACTCTCACATCTCCCATGGGAAAGGCTATGAGCCACTCACCCACAGTACAGAACCTCTAACATTTCCTAATGCCAAGGAGAAGAAAAAGCAATTTCTTCTTTTTCCCAGGTATCATGTCAATCTCAGAATCATTTGCTAAGAGGTGGCTTTGCTCATGATAAAGAGAGGGCTTTACATTGTTAATCAAAGTTTACATTCTCTTTACAGTCCTTTTGCTTGTCTTGTTTATAACCTTTTTATTATGGTAAAACATGTATAGCATAATTTTCCATTTTAACTATTAAGTGTACAATTTATTAAGTGCATTTGCAATATTGTGTACCCACTACCATTGTCTATCCAAAAGTTTTCAATACTCCCCAAACCACTGGTTTTTCTTTAATTTGTTTCAGCAATGTTTGTACTTATCAGAGTATAAATCTTTCACCTCCTTGGTTAAACTTATTTTTAGGTCTTTTATACTTTTGGAGACTATGGAAATAGAATTTTTTCTTAATTTCTTCCTAGATGATTAATTACTGGTGTGTAGAAACACAAGTGATTTTTCTGTATTAATTTGTACACTGCAACTGAACTCATTTATGAGCTCTAGTAGCTTCTTGATGGATTCTCTGTAGTTTTCTATGTTAATGTATAGGATTATATCATCTGTATATTGAGATACTTTTAGTTCTTCCTTTCCAGTTTGGATTCTTTTATTGTTTTTTTTTCTTATCTTAAGAGGAAAGACTTTAGCCTTTCACCATTGAGTATCATGCTAGCTGTGGGGTTTTTGTCAATGCCTTTGCTCATGGTGAGGAAGTTCGGTTCTATTGCTAGTTTTCTGAGTGTTTTTATCATGAAGGGTTTTGATTTTTTCAAATGCCTTTTCTGGGCCAGTTGAGACATCATGTGTGTGTTTGTGGTGTGTTTGTGTGTGTTTTCAATTACTGTGAAGTATTACATTGACTGCATTTCTTATGTTAAACCATTTTTGCACTCCAGCAATAAATCATACTTGGTCACAATGTGTAATTTTTTAATATGCTATTGGACTATTTGCTATATGTTGTTTAAGATTTTGTATCTATATTCACAGGGGATATTAGTTTGTAATTTTTTTCCTCATAATGTATTTTTGTATCAGAGTGATGCTGGCTTCATAGAATAAGTTAGAAAACCTTTCCTTTTCTTGTATTTTTGGAAGAATTTGAGAAAGATTGGTGTTAATTCTTCTTTAAGTATTTAGAATTTACCTTTGAAACCATCTGGTCTTGGACTTTTCTTTGTTGTAAAATTTTTTATTATTCTCACTTGTAGATTACTCTTCTGAAATATCTGCTGAGATTTTATTTCTTCTTGAGTCAGATTAGGTAATTTGTGTTTCTAAGAATTTGTCCATTTCATCTAGATGTTCTAATTTGTAAGTGTACAGTTATTCACAGTATTCTTATTTCTGTAAGGTTGGAAGTAATGTCTCCACTTGCATTTATGATTTTAGTTATGTGCATTTTTTTTCCTTTATCATTGTGACTAAACATTTCTCAGTTTTGATATCTTTTCAAACAACCAACTTTTGATATCATTGATTCTATTGTCTTTCTATTCTGTTTCATTTATCTCTGCTCTAATCTTTATTGTTTCCTTCTTTCTGCTAACTTTGTGTTTAGTTTGCTCGTCTTTTTCTAGTTCCTCAGGTATAAAGTTAGGTTGTTGATTTATTTCTTCTGCATCCCATACTTTTTGGCATGTTGTATTTTTGTTTGAATTCATCTCAAAATATTTCCTAAGTCTTTTGTGGTTTATTTTTTGACACACAGGTTGCTTAAGAATGTGTTGTTTAATTTCCACATGTTTGTGGATTTTCCATTTTTCCTTCTATTATTGATTACTAGCTTCACTTCATTGTGGCTAGGGAAAATTTTGTATGATGTTTACCTTTTTAAATTTATTGAGACCTGTCTTGTAGCCTAATATGTGGTTTCCTTAGACTCTTTGAACCTATTTATGGGCTCAGTGATTCAGTCATGTCCAGCTCTTTGCAGCCCCATGGACTGTAGCCTGCCAGGCTCCTCTGTCCATGGGATTTTCTGGGAAAGAAGACTGAAGTGGGTTGCCATTTCCTACTCCAGTGGATCTTCCCCACGCAGGGATCAAACCCAAGTGTCTTCATCTCCTGCATCGGCAGGCAGATTCTTTACCACCAGCGCCACCTTGGAAGCCCAAGCATATTTAACAGAGTTGTTTTGAAGTCTGTCAAGTAAGTCCAGTGTTTGGGCTTCCTCAGGGATGACTTATGTCAATTTATTTGGTTTCTTTGAGTGGGTCATACTTACTGGTTTCTTTTTATACATTGTGATTTATTGTTGAAAAATGACATTTGAAAATTATAATGTGGTAACTCCAGAAACTGGACTCTCTCCTCCCTCCTCCCTCCTCTAGGATTTGCTGGGTTTTGATTGTTGAAGGCTACCGTTGTACTTCTGAGTGACTTTTACAAACTGTTTTTGCAAAGAATATCCTATCCCTTGTCATGCATCATCACTGCAGTCTTTCTTATTTTGGCTTGTGTTCAGCTAACATTTTGATAGAGATTTCCTTAAACACCAGGACCATTTTTAAGTTGCTTTTTTCTTGATTTGGCATTTGGTTGCTATAAACCTTTGATTTCTTTCCAGAGTTTTGGCAGTGTGGGCCCTGACAGTTTCTGCTTTTTTTTTTTGTTCTGCTGAGGGTGGCAGTTTGGAGCTGCCTGTGCCACCGTTTGGCTCTAGTTTCTCCCAATGTTATAGCATCAGTTTGAAAACAAAAAGGATTGTGCTTCAAAACAACGAGCAGTCTTCCCCCAAAGAAAGATCAGAAAGATGATAAATCTCAAAGTAGCACTTTATTTCTACTCAAGGATTTTAAAATGTGAGGATCAATCTCAGCAGCTCACTACATTATCATCATGCTAGTTTATTCATTCATCTGAATCTCAGGGTGTGGCAGGGCATTGGAATTTTTTAAGTTATTTGGGTGATTCAGGTATACAGTCAAAGTTACAACCTACAGTTGTAGAATTAGGCTGATTAGTGTAAAAGCACTATTGTTTTCCTTTTCTCCCTGTGTCTCAGTTTCATCATTTATAAAATAGAGTTTTAGTATTGGTACCTACTTAGACTCAGTACTAGTACCAGTACTCTGGTACTACTCAGAACATAGACTGTTCTGAGTCAGTTAGTACTTGTCTGCCAAAATGGTAGCCACTGTTAAAGAAGCTGTGGTACATATATACAATGGAATATTACTCAGCCATTAAAATGAATGAAGTAATGCCATTTACAGCAACATGGATGGACCTGGAGATTATCATACTAAGTGAAGTAAGTTAGACAGAGAAGAATAAACATCAAATAATACCACTTATATGTGGAATCCAAAAAAAAAAAAATGATACAAATGAACTTATTTACAAACCAGAGATAGACTCACAGACCTAGAAAACAAACTTATGGTTACCAAAGGGGAAAGGTTAGGGGATGGGAGAGGGATAAACTGGGAGTTTAGGACTGACATGTACACACTACTATATTTAAAATAGAAAACCAACAAGGATCTACTGTATAGCACAGGGAACTCTGCTCAATATTCTGTAATAACCTAAATGGGAAAAGAATTTGCAAAAAGAATAGCTATATGTATACATGTATAGCTGAAGCACTTTGTTGTATACCTGAAACGAATACATTGTAAATCAACTACAGTCCAATATAAAATAAAAATTTAAAAAAAGAAACAAAAAATTAAAAGTGCTAACCCTAAAAAAAAAAAAGTTAGCTGTTGTTATGTTTTATTTTTCCCCTCTGCTTCCTGACTTCTCACTTCATTCTTTTCCATGGCTCATGGTATACGCCTCTGTTCATGCTCATGGTAGATGCTCTGTTGTTTCTTTGCTTCATGGATGTTCTCCACTGACCCTGTCTGCTCACCAACCTTTTTAAAGTAAAGAAGCAAAAACACTGATGCACGCCAATCTGTCTGCCATGGAAGCTAATGACCTAAATTCTCTTTTTCTGCCTCCTGAGATTTCCACCTGCTCCAAACCCTTCAGATATTTCTGATGCCATTTGTACTTATACTAGTCTCATCATTGTTTGTTCTCTCATCCCTAAGAAGCACATCCCAAGATTTTTAACCAGTAGTTTTCTTCTCAGTCACCTAAGACCCATTCATTCCCCCATTCTGATTGCTCCCCACTCCTTTCCCTCATACTCTTTCTGGTTTATCCTTTTGACTTGTCCATGTAGCTGCCCTTCTTAAATTTTTCCAGTTAAAGCAGAGGAAAGAGAACATGTTGCACATGAGCCCTTGGGGCCAGGGTTGGGACTCATGACATCTGCAATGCTATATCACAAATTCATCTCTGAGGGTGCATTTTACATCTTTTTTAAAATAAAGCAGAGATATATGACAGAGAAAAAAAAACTTGAGTAAATTTCTGCATTTTATTTGATTATAATCTTGATTTTTAATGTTAAAATATTTTAAAATGTTATCATTTTAAATATTCTTCATGTTAATTTTGTATAACTTTTGCTTATATATTACTTATATGTTTATATTATACATATATTGTCTGTAAAATGTAAATACATAAATGTAGAAACATGTATGTGTATAAAATATATATAAACAAAGTATTATATAAATGTTAAACATTTGTTTATGTACTTTGATATAATATTTTAATGTTAAAATATTTTTTCTAAAATCTTGCTCCAAGGAGCTCTATCAGATCACAGGGATTCCCCATGACTGATACTAGAAACCCTCAGGGTCACAAATCCCCCAGTTTGAGGATAAGAGTGAGGTGTAACAAAGTCTTCTTTCTCTCCTTTGTTTTGCTTCCTTTGCCACTTCTCTGAAATTTCCTCTCCTTTTTCTATGAAAGCATATAATTTATTTATTTTTAATCAGGGTATAGTTGCTTTACAATGTTGTTAGTTTCTGCTATATGAATGGATAGATTGAAGATGTTGTACATATATACAATGGAATATTACTCAGCCATAAAAAGGAATGAAATCGGGTCATTTGTAGAGACATGGATGGAGCTAGAGACTGTCAAACAGAGTGAAGCAAGTCAGAAAGGGAAAAACAAATATCGTATGTTAATGCACACATGTGGGCTACTTTCCTTTTTATAGTTTATTCTTTTAACAATTAAATATTTGTTCAGGAAAGAAAAAAAAAAACCTCCAGTACTTGAGGACTTAGTATTTTCTAATTCTTAGATTTAAAAACAAAAATATTTTTTCCTTTGAGAAGAACATTTTTCATCAGAAGTTTTTTGGAAGGATTTTATTACAGACGTGAACCCACCTGTCTTGAAGCCATGGTTTCTTTGCTAAATGGCTGAAAGACATCAAGCTCATAAACCATAACCCAGGTCTTCTCTTCCTTGCTGCCTTATTGTGGGGAGCAGAGAGTTGTGTACTTTATTCTCTTTCTTTCCTATTTGCTCCTCTGTTAATCTGATTGTGGTCTCACTCTGGCTACAAATTTTCAGATAGCATCTATTTTGAGGACACATTGGTCTTAATTGATTTGGGCCACTCAGTTAAACAGACACTTAGTAAGTTATTGGCTATTTGAGACTCTCCATTTGTCTGCTAACTATGTCTCTATTTTTTTCCCCAATGTTCACCCTGAAGACATGCGTTCTTCAAGAGCACCTTGAATCTGTCCAAAAGGAGTTCATAATTTTCAACAGAGAAAAGTAAGTAACTCCTGGAAGAACAGCAGCTCAGCAAATGATGGACTCTTTCAGTCAGATTTGACTTGCAATGCCTTGATATATTTTTAAACATTTTTTTATTCTAATTATAAAAATGATGCATACCCATAACAGAAAATCGAGAAATTTCATCTTTTTTTCTTGGAAGAGATTTCAAAAATTATAATAGGTAAATTAGCTTAGCATGAGGTCTCTGTTGATGGGACAGGCAGAAAAATGGGAACTTCAACATTTAAAATCAATGATATTTTTAAGGTTACCCGATTCATGCTTCTTTATAAATTGTTGAGCTTCATGCTATCATTTCAAAAGTTTAAATCTTTTATTTCTCACTTCAATTAATAAACCTACTTTATATTTTCCTTTTAAGAGTCAAAAGGGACTTTAATAAAAGACAAGCAAATCAAGCCTTGGAAGAAACCAAAGACCCACAAGGAGAGGATGGTCAGAATAGCAACCTGTGAAGTCCTCATCATCTTCTTGGGACATTTCCACGTCAGGAAGAGCTGACAATAATTCTCACCTCTGCACACCTCACACACCTTAGAAAATGTGAATGAATGCCTTGGGAAGGAGGCAGCGTGACACAGGGAAGAGTCCCTGGGTTCCTGGGAACTAGTTTCAGAAGTAACTGTGTGACCTTGAGCAAGTCACTTCATCCCTTTCTCTGCTTCAGTCTGTTCATCTAAAGTGAGAAGTTAATACCAGATGAGCTCTACGCTGCCTTTTTACTGCCACCATCCTGTTATTCTTTATAGCCTCTATTTTTACTTTAAAAGGAATATTTGGATGTAGATTTATTTTTCCACTCCTAATTATACTGTGACAAATGGACATCGGTGGGTGATGGAGTGAAGCCCTTGAGAGCTAGAAAACTTCATAAGGAAGCCAGAATCCCCAAACCCAACTGAGTAGAAGTAAGGAATTCATTCAGGAAGAAATGAGTGGGACCAGATAAGAAGTAACAGTATTGATGAGGGCCCTCCAGTGGTGTGCTGGACGTGAACACTACACCAGCTTGTATCAGCTAGTAAGAGCTGCTAGGCATAAATGCCCCAATGCCCTGTTCGGTGATGTGAAACTGAGAAGTTGAAATTGGTGATGGTGGAAATATTTACACCATGGAAACTGGCAGATGCTACAAATAGGGCTTTCTCCCCCCTCCCAGCAAGCCAGTTCTGAAATATTTAGCACACCACTGGTCTTCTTCTAGCAGCATGTTCCCTGAGAACTGTTACTTCTTAACACTATCACAGACCTGGGTCCAGACAGGATTAGAAAAGAACATTGTCACATTGAAAACACATCCAACTTATAGTACACTGAAGTTGTATCTTACACAGGAGTTATAGTCTAAGTTAGAATGTGAGATGAATTTGGAAGATAGTAAAATTTACCCTTGAAAAATCCCTTTAATATACATTAACATATGGTGAGTATCTTTTCTTAGAGAAGCCCAATATCATGAGGCCCTTCACTAATGAAACGAGTCATCTTTGATTCACTTTTTTTGGTCTCATTTTAAGCTAATACCAGATGCAGTAAAATGTTGAACAGATTATTCATGGCTTGGTAGACTAGACTCACACTTCAAACTGTGGAATGCCCACACATCTGAGAGGTCTAAGGTCATGGAAGCTAAGGGAACAGCAATACCTACTTGTGCTTACTGCAAAGAATGGCAGGCTGAATCACCTATCTACAATATTTTCTTTATCTGCCAAATACAAAGTTTAACTTGCCTAAGTTAAGATGTAACGCTACTCTCTGGATACGCAGATCTTTGCAGAACTGTTTTTTGGCAACTCCCAGATGCTGCTGGGTGAAGAGTAAACAGGGTTGGTGGAGGACTGTTGTAACACTCAGCCATTCAGATCATCAAAACCTTGTCCTTCCTTATGGAGCGAAGGGGGCTCATCAAGGCGACAGGCAGTAAGTTGTCAACAGGGGAGACCAGACAGGTGGAAACAAGCAGAAGTAACAGACACTGCTACATAGGACTTTCCCAGAAGGGAGGTCGCACTGGGCAACTCAACACAAGAAGAAAAGCAGTGCTGAACTGTCATTTCAACACTGCCTGGTTTTCTCCTCAATGAGCCAGCAGGCCCAGAACTTCTGGCCTTGAAAACCTGGACACAGTGCCTCTCTGCTTTAAGAGTAACCACATTTCTGTTAAGAATTAAAAGCCAGATCCTATGTTCTGTTTGATTCCTTTTCTCTACATTCCCCCCACATGATCTGTCTGTGCTAGTTTTTCTCCTATACAGAAATTATGGCTCAGTTTCCCAAGGAGGAGGTTGACCAAATCTGTAAGGAGGTGACCAGATTCTGCTTCCTGTTGGTAACCAGGAGTGTCAGGGGCCACGTGCTTGTTTACCAACTTCCATCTTTCATTTGTTTGGAGTCAAGCCCTGATGTACGTGGACTCATCTCTCCAGTCACCTGGTTCCCCCTCTTTCTCTGACCCTGTCTATATCATCCCAATGGAGAGACTTTGGGAAAGACTTACGCAAGGGCAATGGGATTGGAAGGGTCTCCATTGGGATGAGAGTTAATCATTTGTGTCATTTCATGTCTGTCTACTCAGTTAATAATGGGATAGGAACTCAATACAACTAGGTATTCTGTAGGATGAATATCTAGTTTTTACTTCCAGTGACTTTCTTCTGTGCCTGCAGCACCATTGTGGGCTTTCAGGAACCATGGATCCAATGATTGGGGGCACAGCCTGAGAGAGGTTAAGATAAGATTTCCAGTCCTCATCAGGTTACAGAGCCACAAGGTAGTTCAAGTTAGAAAATAAAAGGCATTGCATCTATCAGTGTAGAACAACTAATCCCAAGAACATCCACTGGATATTTTGAGTGCTAGGACAAAAGTTTCCCCAAATATAGAAAGATTCCTAAGTCCTTACCATGACTGCTAGTTGTTGAAATCAGATCCTTGGGTTTCATTCCATAACCTGGGCTAAAACTGACTACCCTACTGGATGAAACATATCTAGGTTTATGACAGCCAAGGCTCAGGGCTAAGAATTAAAAAAAAAAATACAAAAAACAGGGTGACTCTTAAATCCTTTTCTCTGGCATTGCTGGCATCTTATTTTCCCTGACAGCTCCCTTACCTGTGTGGAACATCTGAAAAGTCTGAGCAGGTTTGGAAGTCCAGGAGCATCCTGGTTCTAACCCACTGGCACTGCAGAGGGGCCCACCCACCCCAGCACAAGCACAGGGACCACAGGCAGGTGGGTGGGGTGGCTCTGTGACCCTGTCCTTGACCTGAACCCCATGGAAGGAAATGCTTTGCTAATGGCTCATTCCCCAAGGGCAGCACTGGTCTTACCTGAGGGCACTGCAAGGGCAGAAATCAATGTCAAAGAACACAGAACACTGTTAATGAGGGTAATTTAATTAATTGGCAATTAGTCTGCTTCTGATAGTTGAGTTTTAACCAGAAACAACTAGACTTTATATCATCATAGCTTTTCTAGCCTGGAGGGATGAATAAATAACTAGGGAGAAAGAGCGGGTCACACAGCTAGCAGGGGCCAGTGCTGCTGCTTTTGGCTAACTAGTAATGCTAAGGCTTATAATTCTTCAAGGGCTCAATGAAAAAGCATGAAAAAGAGTGAACTGTTTTAGTATCCAGTTGTCCCTGCATTCTGTCGACACAAATCCCTGTTTCCTAGAGACTCTGCTTGTGATCACCATTTCTTACAATCTCAGTGTATCTGATATTTAACACTATTAAAAATCCAAACCCAGTTTACAAACTGTGCTGTTGTGAATGGGTAGCCCTTTGCTGGGAAATCTGTGCTTCTGTTGAGCTGTAGCATACATACTGTCAGTGTGTCTGTATGTATTAAAATGTCTTCTGTACACTGGAAGCCACTGCCCTTTCTTTGTCAGCTGTGTGTTTGTGTGTAATTGTTTCCCCAAGGGGTAGGGCTGTGGGTTCTCAAAGTCACTTGTTCTCATTTCCATTTCTTGCTGTGAGGAATGTCCTTCACCAGAGACAAGGTGGTATTAGAGAGGATGTTTCAGAACCACGGAATGTTAGAGATGATGTCCTAGAACTATGAGATGCGCACAATCCAGCTGATCCACAAGTGTAGAAACTGAGAACCTGACCCCTCCTGCAGTTACCTAAGGAAGCACAGCCCAGGACTCTGGATTTTTCCTTTCACTACGATCTTAAGGCTGTGGACGGTTCATGCACCTATTTTTTTCAGCACTCTGTCTTCCTACCCATCAATGTCTTTGTCCTGTCCTATTCCACACATCCAAGCAGCAGGTGGATGTTCCAAGCCCAGAACCCAGGACAGGAAGGTAACTAACAGCTCTGAACTCTTGCAGCTAGAAGCAACTTCTGCCTTGGCGAGGACCAAGGGGTCTTCCAGTCATCTCTCTGACGCACAACAGCCTAGCAGCCACAGGCTAGCTGGTTCCTGGGACAGGATTTTGTTAAGTCTTGTGGGCTCTGTTGTCCAGGTCTTGGGAAGCATCCTGTCACATTCTCAGTGTCTGCTGAGCGCAGGGCAGGATCTAGACCTCTTTCCATTCTCAGGAATGCCTGTCTTAAGGATGCAACCTCATTTCTGCAGGCTGCTGTGGGCCCTGCTCATTTCCTTCCTCCTTGTGAGAGCCTGATGGTAGTAAAGTTGATACCAGAAAGTTCTTTGAAGCCAAAGGGACCTTGTTTTTCCTAGTCAGTGTTCTCATTCCCCACCTGGTTGATGTGACTCAGCCCTAACAGCTCTAGCCTGCAGAGGTGTGAAAGTCAACGTGTGAAATGCACTAACTTAAAAAAAAAAAAAAAAAAAACTGCTTCATCCCTTTTAGAGCCCTGCAGGCTGAGTTCATTTTAAGCACTAACCCTGCTCTTGACACCTAGGCTAATCCTAAGGAGAGCTCCATTCTGCCACGATCATGAGCAGGGAGAGGTGTTTCACCCGTCTTGAGTTCAACCCACAAAACAGGATTGTGGGCAAAAGCTTGTTAATCATGAAGCCTTGCACGTCACACTGAAATAACTCCTTATATGCACAGAGGAACTTCTGATGTAGTTTCTGAGCTTCTGTGTTAAAAGTTATCATCAATCTGAGCTCCAGTACTGAAAACACTGCTCTGCCAAACCAGGTCAGGGGTGTTCATCACACACAAAATTCACCAGAAACTATCATTCCCTGATCCCCTGCCCCACCTACCCCAATCTAAACACAGATACTGTGCCCTGTAGCTTGAGAATGGTGCTGTGGCTGTATCCTTTTTTTTCCTAGACTCCATGCCCTCCTCTTCTGGAATCACAGACTGATTTTCTTCGAGTTATTGCGAGTCCACGTGGTTCAGATGGCTCCGGAGCCAGTGTGTTAGCAGGTGTAGCCAATCCCGGGATCTCACACACAGTGGCGACTACAGTGGAGTATGTGACCGAGCCGGAACAATCAAAACCAGCCTCCTTGGCCAGGAACTATCCAAGAAGCCTCTCTACCCCGCTCTTGCACCCAGAAATCGCTAATCAAGTAAAGTGAAAACTTGGTGGTGCTGATGGCCAATTTTGCTCCCAAGTGGAATGAGCTTTCCTAAGAATGAAGCACTTCCTAAAGGCAAACAGGGCTAAGAGATGGAGAGAAACAATGTTCTAGATGCAGCTATGCTTCAGTCTACCCAAATCTATCCCTGAAGTTTTCAGTTACACTAGACTTTAAAAAATCTTTTTCAAAAAGTTTTCTTAATAGGCGTCTAACATTTGCAATTAAAAATGTCCTACATAAGTTCTAATTGGATCCAGGACTGTTCCCCAAAAAGGGGTTTAGTGTAACAGGTTTGGTGGAATGCAATGTGATACAGAAGGGTTCAGAACCATGAGTTCAATAACTTTGAAATATATAAAATTTCTGAGCCTTTAACTTGACAACATTTGCTTTAAATCTCTCCAATTATTATAATATACACATTAGATTCCTTAGGAACAGTCTGCAAAAGAATATACTTTGGCACATGCTTAGTTTTCCTCAAAGTCCAGGCTTTTAGAAGTAGAGGAATTGCTTTAAGGGAATGACAAAAGAACAAAACAGAATAAAACAAACCTTTCAGGATCTGTTTGGAACTCAACTAGATTTATCCCAGTTGGCAATGCCTTTATATTATTGCTGAATTTGATGACCCATTAAAAAATTTAGTTATTCCCCAACGTTTCAATAACGGTCATTTAACTCTGTGGCCAGAACAAAAACTCATGTGCAACTGAAAAGAGAAACTTCAGATTTTCTCAGGGTAATGGTTTACATCAGACATGTCTCTCTTACTAACCGCGTCAGTTACCTTAGGCAGTTGTCACACTTCAGGTGGACAGGAACAACACACATGGAAGAAGGCTGGACAACGATGGCTGTGAGTTCAGAGTTATTTTAATAACCAGGTTTACATTAACAGTCACTTGATGAACTTTGTTTTTTCCTTAATCTCAGCTAAACTCAAAACACAGTTTTCTTCACGGTTCAAAGCAAACAGCTCTCGGCGTTCCAGAGCTGCTTCACAGCTACCACAGGTCACAGGGAGAGTCACTGTCTGTTTATAGTCACCAGACACAGAACTGAACACCCACACACCATTTCCAAAGAGGGAACTTACAAGGGATGCTGGCTGCCTGGGACAGCCCACATGTACGCTGGGACTGGAGCTGGAGGTTCCAGGGGAGGAGGTCTGGGAAGCCTGGGGCAAGAAGCTGTTAGGGAGATTTCTCACGGGGGAGCCCAAGTCCAGGCTTGGGATGGATGCCTTTGGGGCAGAACATGACTCTCTGTGTGGAGTCACAAAGGAAAAGGCCAGAGGATGACTGGACTTTGAAGAAACGCACTTTTGGGATAACTACAGCCCTGCTCTCTTTAGAAAACTTAGAGGAAATATCTCTAGGTGGGGTAGCTGATTTATCTAATACCTTCTCAATTACCAAAGATGGCGGCCATCCCAGAGAGAAGCCCAGATATTTGCCATCCCCTCTTAGAGAGGGGCCAGGCCAAGAGATGAGACAGCCAAAGAAAGCTTGGAGGAGACGGAAGACCCAGCATACCCTCCCACCCTCAGATGAGATGCCAGGGAATTCTGAGAGGGCTGTGGCTCACCGCCATGTTCTCTTCCTAAACCCTTTGGACAGGGCTCTTTGATGGGTCTCATGGAACAGGGCACATTCGAATACAAATTTTAACTTCAGTAACGAGGAACCAGAACTCAACGTCAACCATATACTGGGAGTTTTCTTGGAATTCTCAGAAATTTCTGTGCTTGGAAAGTTACTAATAGTAAATGAAGACAGGGAGACTTCCTCAGTTAAGTTGCCCATCATGAATGCATATAGGGGTTGTTCCTTCAGCAAACAAACAAACAAACAAAAAAACCAAAAACTTGTGCAGAATATAAAGTTCTGGCTCAGTGTTTCATTCAGAAGTCCTAAGTGCAGCCAATTTGGCCATGAAAGATTTATTTTTCAAAGCACAGAGAGGTCGTGGGGAGGCTGAGCTGGACTCAGGGATTAGGTAAGAGCAGAGGACAGCACACAAGAGGATGCTTGGACTAGTCATTTATGTGTCTTTTCCTCCATCTGGTGGTTGTGGCTGGTACTGCAATGTACCTTAAAGCACAGCCCAGCCAATGAGGTATATATGAAAGCCTCTGATCTGACTAGCTCCCTGTCTGCAAAACTGTCCTTCTGAGTTCTACCAAAGGCCTCCAAATCTCTGAGTATATAAATCAAGAGCTGCATCCTCCCCTTCGCTTAAGTTTCTCTTAAGATAAAGGCACCATGAAAAAGCCTTAAAAACAGCAAGACTCCTTTTATGAAAGGAAATATCTTTTTCACGATTAGAACAGAAAAGTACATTGCTAGGGAAATCCTCTTTCTTGGCTATTTCCAAACTCCTTTTTTGCCATGTACCCCGCTTTCTCTGGTCTTCAACTTACTAAAACCTGCAGAGATAATGGCTTCTCCTAAGCACCTGAAAAGCGTTTGCTCTTTTCTTCAAAGCACTTAGTTCACGGGGTTGCAGGACCTACCAGCTGGATCCCCTGAGCACCAAAGTCTGATACCGGGTTGAATATGTTTCCCCTGTAATACGGACCTCGGCGGGATCACAGAACTTGCTCCAAAACTGAATTTTCAGAAGCGGAACGATAGGGAATTGGACATTCACGTCTGACCGACAAGGCAGATGCTAACACTATGCTAATTTCTTTTACGTGTCACGTCACTTCCACTCACTGGAAGACTCTGATATTGAAACAAAAAGTTCCCCCACAGGATATGCTAAGGGAAAGGGCACAAGATGGTTCAGAATTGATGAACAGAACCGCGGCAACAGAACGTGTTCCTTTTGCTTCAGACTGCCTTTCTCACAACCCTGCTGCCTCCCGTATGAGCCAAGATTCTCTTATTAGTAATAAAAGTTAGGGAACACATAAGAAAACAAATTTCCAACAATAACCAAAAAAATCATATTCAATCAAAGATGTGCCTGGATCTTAGGAGAGCAAGAGAATCACTCACCCCTGGCAAGAGAAGTCCATCTCAGCTCCAGTCCTAACTTGAGAAGCCACCTGCTTGTCTCCATTTGCAATGAGCTTGAGAGGTGATCACCAGGTGTTTAGAGGGAGGTGTTACTTAAATGTGGCCGCCCTCCCCCCAGGGCCCGTGCTGTGCTCCCAGCTGCTGCCTTTTAAGAGCACCAAAGAGGGAGGGCAAGAGGAAGAGAAAGGTCATTGCTTCTCTCTCCTCTTAGTTCCCAACCCAGGAAAGAGAAGAATTTGAAAGCAACATTGAGAAAGAGGCCCGACCAAACACTTGCATGACCAAAAACGTGGAAGCAATGGTGGGTTCTGGTGTTTTAATAAATGTTGCAAGGGATAAAATCTACTAGGAGAGGACATGACAGAGTCCCAAACCCGAAGATCGTCTTCCTTGTCTGCGGACCCCAAGGGCCGGTGGTGGAGTACCGGCTGCCCCGAGCGGCCATCTTTCGTGGAAATTAACATACTTCATCAACACAATACACAAGACCCCCTATGCTCACCCACCCGCCTCCCCGGTCCACACCCTACCCCAGCCCCTCTGAGCCCTCAGCCTTGCTCTGGGTTCCCACCACCCACTCACCCCAAATAACCGGCATCCCTTTTGTTCATTTTCCTGCCGTCCCCGCTTGTCTGTCCCCTTGTCGTAAGATGCAGCACTACACACGCTCTCAACACTATATAGCAGACGCTTTGCCTTAGTGGCCTGATTGCATGCATGTAAATGGGGGAGGGGCGTCAAACAAATCCAGGCTATGCATCAACAGAAATCAAAGCAATATTCGTAAAGCTAGGCAAGCGAGCGTTAACATTGGAGAAACATAAGGCTTGAGGCTTATTGATTCTTTAGATCGAAACTGTTTGGATTCGCTTTCCTTCTTAAATATTGGTGTACCATTTTGGCTTCAAAAGAATCTCTTCTTGCTTCTGCCCCTCTCTTTGGGGGAGGGGTCGCTTAACTCAGGGATGTGATGTTAGAACGCCCTCCAGGGGGCGCTACGATGCGCTTGCTGGCCGAGCGGACCCCCTCATCCACTTGGGTGCCTGCAGGTGACAATAAGTTCCCAGGGAATAAAAAGGGAGGTGGGGGTGCGGACAAGAGAGAAAATAGATTAATTTGAAGAGCGTAAGATATTAAATGCCCTCCTCATCTCCCAAGAAACTTCCATTTCTGTCTATCAGGTAGTCCAGACTTTCCGTACCCACTCTCCTGAAAACAACCCTTTGGAGGAGAAGCCAGATTCTTACTGGATTTCATCGGACCCTCTGCATCCTAACAATAACAGTAGAAAAAACAATGGGATTAATATGAAAAACAGCTGCTCATGTGCACTGTGATAAGCAACTCTGAAGTGCTTCTCAGATCATCTCATTCAGTCCTCATCACCATCCTGGAGGGAGGTACTGTTATTATCCCATTTTACAGAGGAGGTGACTGAGGCTATGAGGGGTCAGGCAACTTGCCTGTGAGGGTCTCACAATTTGGAGTGGTGATGGTCTGACCTGGGGATACAGCTAAAATGAAACACTGATAAGCACTCCTTTTCTGAAAGGAGCCAAAAAAAAAAAAAAAAGAGCTTAGGCATGACAGTAGTCAGGGAGCAATGAAAAACGGCAAAAACAGTGAAAAATTTCAGGCAACTACCATATGTGATCTCTGATACTGTCACCTCAAGTTTTAGCATTTTTCCTCCGTCTTCCTCCCCTCTGCCCCCCTTGTATCTTTTCCTCCCTGTTTTCCCATTTCTCCCACTTCTTCCCCACACAATTATTGTCCCTTTACATGTGTCTTTCTCTTCTTCTTATCTCACTCCCCTCACTTGAAAGCTTTCATCAGAGAGATGCAAATCTACACTTATTGGCTATCTACACTACTGGTTATGGAGCAGCTGAACATTTTCTAAGAATATCAGAGAGTTCGTAAAGATTCATGATATAGCTAAGCCATGGTAAATGTTCAGTTAGTGGTAGCTGTTGCTAGCATTATTATTATGACAAGGAAAGGGAGAAGATAAGTAAAATCCTAGGCTGGAAGAAGCTATTGCAATTTGAGCATAAAAATTATCTATTAACCTGGGCAATGAAAACAAAATATACTGCAGAGCTCACCTAATCTAAGGCAGAAAATCATACCCAGTTCATTAGGAAACCATCCCGCCCTCACCCCACCCCCAGCAGGTGTGATCTCTAAGCAGAACTGGTCATCTTTTAATCCTGATGTTCTATCTGGCTGAGCCTTGGCTTCCTTTCCCGCCAGGGCTTCTCTCTGGCTCAGCAAACCATCAACTTGTCCCGACTCACCTGACAGGCTAAATCCGGACTGATGCAGGTTCCTCACTGGCGGGTTGGGCCGAGTGGGTGAGCCCCGGGTGGAGCCGGCGGGGGTGCCCGCCTTGGGCGTGGTGGTCAGGTCGAACACCGGCCCGTCGTACATGCCCCTGGGCACGGCGTGCAGGTCCGCCATCTGCAGCAGAGACAGAAGGCACCCTTTAGTCCCTCAACAGCGAAGGGTCTGTTCCAGGCAGCACAGATGAGGCACTGAATCAAGTGTGTGTAGTGAGAGCTAGAAAATAAATCATATTATTTTTCAATCCTAGGGATGCAATGTACATGATAAAGGTATTTAACACTGCTGTCCATTAAAAATCAGAGTTGTTAAGAATGTAAATCCTAAGAGTTCTCATCACAAGGAAAATGGTTTTTCTATTCCTTTGTATCTATATGAGATGATGGTGTTCACGAAACTTATTGCATCCCATGTAAGTCAAATCATTATGCTGTACACCTCGAACTTATGTTTGTGCTGCATGTCAATGATAATGAAACTGGGGAGAAATTAAAAAGTTATTTTAAGGAAAAGAGAGGCAGGATAAAAGGAAGTGGGTGTTGTGGGTGAAGGCCTTTCTAAATAGATGAGCTTCTAGGTACAGGTTCAAAGGTGCTTGTGGGGACCTCAGAGGGAGGAGGCTGGGGAGGCAGAGTGGCGGCCTGGATGGCAGCATTCTCAGCAGAGGAAACCGACAGTGCGAACATTACTGAACAGAAGAACCACCTGGGTGGCGGAGCAGAGCGGGTGGGAAGGGCAGCAGTTTGAGACGAGGTCCTTGCTGGCAGGGATGTGTCCCCGTGGGAGCTTCATCCTCATGCTCCTCAGCACAGATCAGAACCGGCAGCTCCAGATGAGTGTCCTCACTCAGGGGGTCTGACCCACTGGCCTCTGGCTATGGCTGTGCAGCTGCCCTAGGACCGTGGAGGCCACCAACAACATCACCCAACTGCAGGCTCTGTGCCAGGCACAGTGTGACCAGGGCTCAGAGTGCCTCCCCCAAAGGGGCTCACAGTCTGTTACACAAACACTGCACGACCATCCAAGGCAGCAAAACAGCCAGCATGCCGCCTTCACCTATTTCTTATCATTGGCCAGAGGTGAGGCAACGAGGACAGACCACCAGAGCGCCTGACAGCGCAGGACGGCCCGTTGTAAGACTCCAGAGGAGTCACACAGAGCTGTCCCTCTCCTGTCAGCGACTCAGGTGCAGGCGCAGAGGCAAAGCTCATCAAACTTGCAGATGCTCAGGATTCCAGTAAGAGGATGACTACATCTGTACTCCTTCAAAACCTTGACCAATAACTGTATTTCATCAACATTTCTTGGGGTCCAGAGGCAAAGTCACCTTCATGGAAATACAAAGCTGACATATAGGACATTTGAGTGTCCTTCTCTTTTCTGTTAGGCCAGAACTGGAGTGTGGAATTCTACTCCATGCTGCTGCTGCTGCTGCTGCTGCTAAGTCGCTTCAGTCGTGTCCAACTCTGTGCGACCCCATAGACGGCAGCCCACCAGGCTCTGCCGTCCCTGGGATTCTCCAGGCAAGAACACTGGAGTGGGTTGCCATTTCCTTCTCCAATGCATGAAAGTAAAAGTGAAAGTGAAGTCGCTCAGTCTTAGCAACCCCATGGACTGCAGCCTATGAGGCTCCTCCGTCCATGGGATCTTCCAGGCTAGAGTACTGGAGCAGGTTGCCATTGCCTTCTCCCTACTCCATGCTACCTACCTTCAAATGATCACCAGTAAGGAGAGAAGGATGGGAAAGGGACCTAGAGCACTGTCATGAATGAACAGTGGAAGACGGCAGGGATATTTAGAATGAAGGGCAGATGACTTTGGGAACACAGAGATGCTCAGGGGTGGGTTCAGCTCATTCTCTGCAGGTGCCTGGGACAGAACTGTGCTGCGTGTTGGCTTCAGGGAGGCAGCCTTGAGCCCAGCAGGTTCCTATGGAGGCTACGGATAAAGCTGCTGCCACCAGTGGGGCTCTGGACAAAATGGATTCTCTCTGGCTTCTACTCAATGACTGCCTCAGTAACACTGTGTCTGAAATTAGAAGGAACTCCCCAAATCTGAGCTAAATAACTGGACAACTAAGATCACGCTGGGGCTATCTGCACAAAAGTAGCTAGCTTCTCAGAATTCTGAATAATTTATTTCAATATATGCTTATATCTCCATTGTAATTCTAGAATCCTCTGCTTTTGCTTTTATAACTGGTTGGATTATCGGTTCACCTTCCAATAAAACATTACATGTGAAAACAAAAACAGGAAAAAAAAGAAATCAGTTCTCACAGACAAGGCTGGCCAGCGGCCTCATGAGATGGGGAGGCCCCGGTGCTGCAAACATCCACACGAGGCTAGATGTAACAGTACCGCTTACTGTACTCACTGGCGTCTAGGAGTTGGGCGGGACACTGACATACTGAGTTTCTGAGAGGTTCTCTCTAATGATATCATGAAGGGCACTCATTTCCTGTCACCAGTGCTGACAACAGGAAGGTCTCACTGGACTTGCACCCAAGAACTGCCCTCAGATGAAGAAAGCCACCTGGCCCAAAGCCTCACACTCTGCCTGGCACCAGGGTGGGAGGGTGAGGGAGCAAAGGGAGTGGTTATAAGGCCCAGACCCCTTCCAAAGACCAGTCCAGCTGAGGCCTTGGTTATAACTGCATTCCAGCATCCCTCTGTCCTGTCCTGCTTTGTTTATGCCATCACAAGGGGTGAACCTGAAAGCAGTACCTCACCTCCCTCCCAGAGCCTGTTTCCCAGGCCATGTGCTCTGCAGGTAGGTCGAAGACCCCTGCGTGGGTCCAGGCACTGAAGTGAGCATGGCTCCGGCCTGGCCCACAATGATTTCCAAAGTGCACGCCCTGCCTCCTCCTCCCCCGCATGGGTCCAGGCACTGAAGTGAGCATGGCTCCGGCCTGGCCCACACTGATTTCCGAAGTGCATGCCCTGACTCCTCCTCCCCCACCACCCCGGTGTGCACAGGTGACTTTATCCCTTTTACGAGGCAAGGTCAATGTCGTCAGGACTAGGTAGGGCTCAAATTCCACAATCCCAGAGCTGGTCAAACCCTGCTTTGAGGAGCCCTAAGGCTTCCCTACAGGAAGATGACCTGGAGGATGGTGCAGGGATAGGAGAGGGAGCCGAACAGAGTTCTGGGCCTCCCCCCTCCATTAACCAGAGCTATCCTGTCTGTAATGTGTAGGGAGGTGGGGGGGGGTAGGTAGACATATACATAAACATGTACACGTGAGTGTGTGTGCATCTGCCTACCTATTTGTGAAATCAGGGGCATAAGTAAGATTTTGTTTGAACCACAGAACTTGCTAAAAGAGTTATAAACATTTGCCCCATGGATGGTTCAACACCAGGCAGACACAGGATGGGACAAAGAGGGGTGGGCGTGGTCTGCTGGTTCTTGTTGTAAGCCTTAAAGAGTAAATTATTTCTTAAAAATATATGCAGATTTTATTTTGAATTATTCAAAAAGTTCAATACTACTTTGAGAAAAAGCACTCTAAAGGTGAGGAGAAATCATTGGAAACAAGCTTTCTTTAGCTAAGAAGGGTTTTGAAACCCCCTTTTATAAAATGGATTTTAGTCCATTACATCTGTGCAATTGTCCTTTGGGAAGAGATCCTTGCTGTGAATCCCTTTGGGAGGATCTAGAGCACACAGACCCCTCCCCATCTAGTGGTTCCTACACCTGGGCTGAATGGGTCACGGAGCCCTTTCCCCCTCTCTGGGCTCCACCTGCTTCTCACCTTCCTCCGCGCTTTAATGCGCTTGTAGACGTAGTCCGAGAAGGGGCTGCAGGGGATGAAGCGGCCAGCCCCCTGGGTCACATGCAGGTTGCCATCTTCCAGCATGATCTTGCCCTGGCAGATGACCACCAGAGGAGCCCCGCGCAGCTCCATGCCTTCAAAGATGTTGTACTCTGCAGCCTAGAGATAGGGGCGGGGGGCAAATCCTTGGTTATGGGTATAGCGAGGAGACAAAGAGAAACACAGTTCTCCTGGGCTTGGGATCTCGCCTTTAGCATCACCAAGAACTGATTCAACAGGTAAGCTGGGAACAGCTTACAGACTGTCTGCACCCTTTCAGTGGGCAGAGACCTCGGGAGACAGATGCTTGCTAAGAGTGGGCTTCCTGGTGAAGAGAAGCATCCAATCTTTTGTAGGGTTCTCACATGGAAGTAAATTTTTGTCACTGGCAGTGTTCAAAGAGAAGGTGAGTAACTGACAGTGATGGTGCTGTCTTGTACTGGGTGGATGGGTTATACAATCCTTATGTCCCCACTAGCTCAAAATTCAATAATGTGATTTGACACAATGTTTAAGCAAAGCTCACTACCACCCAAAATGGGCTTTTCCCCTACCTTCCTCATTTATTCAGTAAGTGCAAGGCACTGTTGCAAAGTAGTTAAGGATATCAGTTTGGAGTCAAGTTATCTGGGTTTGAATCCCAGCTTCACATTTACTTGCTGCATTATTTAATCTCTCTGCATCTCTCCTTCCTTACCTATAAAGTGGGGATAATAAGAGTTCCACCTGGAGAAGAGTGTTACAAAAATTCAACAAATTAAAAACACAGTGCCTGAAACATAAGTGCTTGAAAATACATTTTCCTAACAAATATTTTTATGCCCCATTCTGTGTGGTGGTGGTGGTGGTATGTCATGTCTGTCTCTTGCTACCCCATGGACTGTAGTCCACCAGGCTTCTCTGTCCATGGGATTCTCCAGGCAAGAATACTGGAATGGGTTGCCATTTCCTGCTCCAAGGGAATCTTTCCGACCCAGGGATCAAACCCACATCTTCTGCATTGCAAGAGGATTCTTCCTCCACTGAGCCACAAGGGTACTAGGCTTTAACTATTATCTTTCACGTGAAATTCCTCATGAGGAAGTTATCAGAGCTGTTGACTAATTTTTTCCTGTTCTTTCTCCTTCTGGGCACCAGGTATTGTTACACTGCTGGCCCTCCTGGAGTGAGGTATGCCCACAGGCCTGGCTTTGGCCAGTGTGGGAGGAGAGGAAGTGACGTCCTGGGAAAGCTTTCAGGGCCTCGTCCTGATCCCCGGGCTCAGCAGTCATATAGCACAGGTAGAGAGGGTGCCTATACAGACCCCTGCCCTGAGTGACTGTGATGGGCAGAGCCCCTCTTCCCTGCCCACCCATTTTGCAAAGCAGGAGTGAGAAATAAACTGCAGAGGTTTTATATCCCTGGGAATTCAGGGTGATTGGTTATTGCAACACATCCTCACCCAATTACCCTGGCTCACCACAAACTCACATCTCTCCTGTTCCTGTTCCCCACCCAGGTTCCCCACTCTGCTCCACGTCCACCCGCTCAGGCCATACCGACTGGTGGTTCTTGGCAGAGACAATCTTGACAGCATCTGGATCCCATATTACCAGGTCGCTGTCAGAGCCCACGGATATTCTTCCCTTACGAGGATACAGATTGAAGATCTTGGCAGCATTTGTGCTTGTCACGGCCACAAACTGGTTTTCATCCATTTTCCCCGTGGCCTGTAAAAAGACACACACACAAAATGGTCCCTCCAGGGCTTCTGAGTTCAGAGCAGGGTGACTACACTTCAGTTCAGTTTAGTCACTCGGTCGTGTCCAACTCTTTGCGACCCCAAGGACTGCAGCATGCCAGGCCTCCCTGTCTATCACTAACTCCTGGAGTCCACCCAAACTCATGTCCATTGAGTCAGTGATGCCATCTAACCATCTCATCCTCTGTCATCCCCTTCTCCTCCTGCCCTCAATCTTTCCCAGCATCAGGGTCTTTTCAAATGAGTCAGCTCTTCACATCAGGTGGCCAAAGTATCGGAGTTTCAGCTTCAACATCAGTCCTTCTGATGATTCTGTAGCTCACTGGGTGGACTTAGGCCCAGAAATACAAAGAGGGGCTTCAGAAGTGGTGAGCACAGAAGTCCACCCAGTGAACTACAGAATCAGGTGGGCTGTCACGATCACCCAGACAAAATGGACAAATGCTTGGCCTAGGATGGAATTTACTTCTCTGGAAGCATGCATGTTTTTTCTGATATGTACATACATTTACTTACTTATTTATCCCTTCTAACTCCAAAAGGGATTATAGAGATTTCAAAGTAAAAGCAAATGTAACTGTGAGCCCATATTTTAGATATTTCTATTTGCATAGGCACCCAATAAATATGGAAGAACCTTGCCCAAATGAAAACAATGGTTATCCCTGGAGTGTGGAATTCTGAGTGATTTTTGTTTTATGTGTGGACTTTTCTGTGGTTTCCAAGTGTTCCTTATTCAGCAGGTATCATGTTAGTAATTTTAAGATATGTATAACCTTTTAGCAGTTTCAGATAGTGCCAAAATAAATATATATACACATACACTCATAAATACATAACAATGTAAGAATAGATGAAAAAAACCTAGTTTATGTGAGAAGAGACAAAAATATTTATACTTTCCCCCTTCTCAAAACAGAAAGCTTGTGTAAAGAAAGAAGAATTTAGTTTAAAATCTAGTTTCGACCTTCCTGGGAACCAAGAGAAAAAAAAAGGAAACTTGGATTACATGGTGTAGATGTGTATTTTATTTGGCTCTGAAATGAGTGTCAAGGATTTTTAAAATAAAACAGAGGGAAGTGATCAACTTAATAATGAGTTTTATAAAGGTTAGTCAAATCTTAGGAAGTGACTTCATTTGCGTGGCTATGTTTTTTGTCAGCTTCTGTGATGTTAACAAGGAAAGTAAAACCACACCACTTTGCCAGAAAACTTTGACAATTACTTGTACAGTCTGGATGACCACACAGCCCAGTACAGGGCGTCCTTGGTGAGCAAATGACTTGAGTCTTGGTCATAGACCCCTCGCCTATCATGTCAAAGGATTACAGCCAATCCTTTATTTGTACCATTAGATGAAGGATGTATTTCTGGTTCGTGTGCATGCATGCTAAGTTGCTTTAGTCATCTCTGATTCTTTACTACCCTATGGACTGTAGCTCGCCAGGCTCCTCTGTCCATGGGATTCTCCAGGTGAGAATACTGGAGTGGGTTGCCATGCTGTTCTCCAGGGGATCTTCCCAACCGAGGGATTGAACCCGTATCTCTTATGTCTCCTGTGTTGACAGGTGGATTCTTTACCACTAGTACCTCCTGATTCGTAGTCCTTCACAATCTAGGAGGCCTCCTCAGAACCCAGCCCTCAGGATTCATCACTCTAGAAGGGACATTCACAAACCACCTGGTTCCAGAGATCCCTGGGCAGGTATGAGGCCTCATCTGCATGCCCAGCGCCCCCAGGGGTGAAGAGGAACAAGGAGCAGGACACTCCGATCTGGCCTCAGCTGCCCCACTATGACCTCCATCCTTACCACAGCCTTGTCCCAGATGACAGACATGCGCTCCTCCACACCATTGGTGCCCTCGGGAATGGCTGTGAAATTGTCCTTCCCGATGGCTTTCTGGGCAGTGCTGAAGGTGCAGTGGGCACTCCCGGAGAGCTGCAGGTCTCCACTGGCCGAGAAAAAAGTTCCATGTGAACAAGGAGACTAGAGGCACCCCAAGGGCCCAGAAACAAGGGTCTAGGGTAAGGATGTGGAGCTCTGTACACTGAGTTTGGAATCCTTCCCCTCCCTCTTGCCAACTGTGAACTTGGGTGATTTCTCACCCTCCCTGGGACTCAGTTACTCCATCTGGAAAATGAGGGGAGTGGATTAGATCACTTCTTATGTAACAGTATAAAAGGGACCCAGACGAGTGATGGGACTTATCCACAGAGGGCAGCAGCAAATGCGTCTCCCGATAATTTGGGTTCGGTGGTCATCATGACCAGCTGTTAAAACTAGGGAAGTGATTTTTTGTCTCCGGGACTTTCAATTGCTCAACCTGTAAAATAGTGATGATAGCTCCTCACTCAGGGTGATGTTTGTTGTAAGGAACAATGAGATCACATGTGTAATCTCACCCTAGGGCTTGGCATACAATATGTATTAACTGCTGTTACCATTACTAAAGTGATTACTGGAATATCTTTTAAAATACAATGGTGGAGAGCCCATTGTCTGTGCTCAGTACTGCAGGGGAATTCCCGATATGCTTTTCTCACAGGAGACTCTAGTCTAGCTGATGGATGGGCGGCCCTGGTTCTCATTCCACTGGCCCCAAGATGTCTCCATGCAACACCCACTGCTTGTCATTCTGCACCAACCTGGCCAGCAAGGAGTTGATGTAGTCTGGAGTGGTCGGGTCAGGACTCAGAGGTGGGGATGTCACAAACGCAGCTGCCTTGGCCCAGTTCTTGCTCCAGTAATGGGTCCCATCCGTGCCCAGGCTGGCAGTGATGGGCTCACCAAAGACCACATTTCCTGGAAGGGGTGGGTGAGAGGCAATAGGTTTGCATAATGTATGTGCTGCCCTGGGACGGGCTTAGATAATCATGGCCCCTACTGAGCCTTCTCAAGGATGTGGCTCTGAAGTTAGGAAGGTGGGATTCAAGTGCACATTCCCAGCTTTTCTAAGCCTTTGCTTTTCTATCTTCTAAATGGGAACAACTTTGTATTTGGTAGAAGTCACTAGTTGCAAGACGCAGCATGCATTCATGCTCAGTGGCTCAGTCATGCCCAACTTTGAGACCCCATGAACTGTAGCCCACCAGGCTCCTCTGTCGATGGGATTTTCCAGGCAAGAAACCTGGAGTGGATTGCTATTTCCTTCTCCAGGGAAATCTTTCTGATTCAGGGATCGAACATTGCCATGTCTCCTGCATTGGCAGGCAGATTCTTTACCACTGAGCCACTTGGGAAGCCCCATAAGATGCAGCATTTATTCTCAAATTTTGAAGTAAATTAAAATTTGAAGCAAAAGAAAAAATACATACATTAACTGTTAAGATTCATCCTCATTTCAGAAATGTGAAAATGTGGAATAAATCGGTCCTGGAATTGATGACATAAGACAATGTCTACTTCCCAGCCTTATGAAAATGAAGGGTTTGGCATACACAGAGTGTCTGGCACTCTGGAGATGCTAAGGAAAAGTGATTTCTTTACGCCTCATACTCCTTTCCACTGTAGAGTCCAAAGCCCAATATGTGCACACGTCACAGGGAACTGCTAGATTCTGCTGCTGCATGGACACGCTTTGGCTCCACAAAGTAACACCCGTTCCCATGGATGACAGGCCTCATGATCTTTTTTTCCATCATGTTTGTTACTCCTTAACCTAAGGCAACAAGGGAATTTGCTCAAGGACACCCAACAACCTGGGACACAGCAAAGATGAGGCTGGCTTCTAGGACCCTGTTTTTGGAATGAGGGGCTGAAATGCTCAAACCGAGAAGACAGGAGGAAGGATACTGGAACACACACTGACCTAAGCTGAGCTTCTTTAAGAAGGGATGGTGATACAGAAGGCAAAAGCCATCTCATAGAAGGTGGGTTGGTACCAAGTGTCTTTGTGCCAGATTCTTGGGTTAAAGATGCCGGGGCAGCCCTCAGCTTCTTTAAGTTTGGTCCCCCATCTTCCACATTCAGATTCCCCACAAGATGGACATCTAAGGAGGCTCTATGGCCAAGACTATAGGTTTTGCCTTGCTTCAACTCCAATCAAATTGTTTTGGTTGCCTGTATTGGCAAGAATTCTAAATATGCTCTGGTCTCACTAGAGAACACTCATGATTGACTTGTGATGTCTGCCATGTGCAAAATAAGAAAGCAACGGCAGTGATTCCCACAGGACAGTCCTGCTCCTTAGGATGGTAGTGAGAAGGATCCACACAGGACTAATGAGAATTTCAGGGGCTCTCCAAAAATATTTACCGAACTAAAGCAACAAAGAAACGAAGAAATGAAAAGCAAGCACTCAAATACTATTAAGAGAAATACAAACGTAAACATGAGCACCTCTCCCTTTGGACTATCTTTAGATAGAGGACTAGAATAAGCAAAGATTGTAATTTACTATAACTAGATTTGGAGACTTGCTCTCCCAGCTGGGAGATTCTGGACAAGATGGGCTTCAATTTCCTCATTGGAAAAATGGTGACAACAAATGCCAACTTCTCAGAGTCCTTCGTGAGTTCTACATAATACATTTAAAGTAGTTCTCTCTGTGCAAGGCATAGCATTGGTCCTCACTAAACTGAAATTCCTAATGTTGTTTCTGCGCAGCCAGGCAGATGTGCTACAGAGCACTTGGGGTTTAAACACCCTGGGGCTTAAACTCCTCTGGTCCAGAGGGAAGAATGAATCCTACCATACTCTGTCTTCTCGCTCTGAATGCTCCTGCCTCTCCCTGAGGAGGACAGTTCATGACATGTTTATTGGCTTCAATCTCAGCAGCCAGTCTTTCATCACTAAAGTGATGCCTTCCTTCCACCTTGGAGACCAAGCTGTACTAGTTCTCCTTGCCGGAGTCATGATCCAGAAGGCTAAGGGTGAAGAATTCTTCTACATGAAATTTAAAACAAGAATCAGCATACAATTGAAACAACCTGTCTTTGAAGCCCCCCAGGTCATCTAAGAATGGGTCCCAGGCTGGATGTAGCCACCAGCAGAAGGCACAAGAGGGTGAGGATGGTAGGTGGCCAGGGGGAGGGGTGTGGGGGTGTCTTCCACGAACTTTTTTTTCCTTTCTTTTTTTGGCTCCATGGCAGGTGGGATCTTAGTTCCCTGACCAGTGATAGAACTTGTTCCCCCTGCATTGGAAGCACAGCAGTCCCCACTATCAGGGATCCATTCTCCTTTTTCCTCTTTTTCCCTTCTTGGAGACTGGGTAAGGAGCACTGGACTGCTTTCCTGATTCTGTCCCGATGACTTATACCCAGCGGAGCAGCCACGCCATATCATATGGAGATACTTAGGAGCCGAGAGAGAAACAGCAGGCTTCCTGTGAGCAGGGTAAGGCAGGCGGTGGCCCAGAATCAGCCTGCTAGAAAGGCTGTTGGGGCAACTGGGAAGCTTCCCCTCCCAGAAGAAAAGGGTCTCCTCTGCTGGAAGGCCGGGCAGCCACACACACGGCCATCAGTCAGCTGGGACTATTTTTATCCTCCTCAGACACTCACCTGTGGAGTTTCACAAACCAGTTCTGAGTTTGGGAAATGAGTCACTCATCATGGGTCTCCCGACGGGCACACGGCGGGCATGATTGTATAGCCGGGCCTAGGAAACCCTCCCTCCCAACTAAACACAAACCCCTATGGCCCCTAGGTCTCAATCCACTCTCTTCACTAGTGGGCCCATTAAGGTGCCATTGAGGACAACAACAGAGAACTAGAAAGCAAGCTTTGAAATGAGGATAAACTTGAGCCTGGCACAAGGTGAGCACAGGAAGCTAAGTTAACAGCCATGGAGGAAGGAGGCAGACATCAGAAGGTCTTGAGGACAGAGCCTGGGGTCATGACAGCCATACTGTAGCTGGATATCGTATGGAGACCCATTCAACACCTGCTCTGAAATAACCGGCGCTGACCTGCGTGGCTCAGAGGGTGGGACCCCCTGCACTCCCTACCGTCAAACCTGGCCAATTACACCATCTCTGGAGCAGATACCGGTTCAGAGATGAACCCACACCCCAAGCCAAGGCAATGGCAGTCTTCCTGGGGACTTTTGCTTGAGCTGTTGGAAAAGACATTCTCCAGTCCTTCATCATGCCCCCACCAACTGTGGAGGACAACAGCAGCTTTTAGCATTAATCCTTGTCACTGTTCATACGGAAGATAAAGCCAAAAGAGAAGAAAGCAGAGTCCAGAAAGGAGTAAGAGTGACAGAGCCATAAGGGTATTGTTTAAATCCCTTGAACCAGCCATGCCTAAAACACCTTCAGCCAATAATTGTTTAAGTCCGTTTGGCTGGGATTCTGGCTGCTGCACTCAATATAATCCTGACTAATATGTCCATTTATAAAGTTCAAATAATATGAACTGACAGTGAAAGATCACAAGGAGAAAAAAGATGTACCAACTCTCCAAAGAACAGATTCAAGCTGTATCATCTCGGGTAGACCACTTACCCTTCCTGAGCCTCAGTTTACTCATCTGTCAAGTAGAAGAAACCCTGAGATCCTGCCATCCACACAGGATGCAGAAAGGATCCAACAGACTAACAAGGATGAGGGGCTTCCCAGAGAGCAGGGCAATGAGCCAAATAGGCACCGCTGATACAGGACAGCTGGGGGGAAGGAGCCACACGGCTCTTTAGGGGCTCTGAGATCTCTGGAGCCCAGATCACCTTTTTTCCTGGCTTGCGAGATGAGGTCGGCCGCACTCTTGCTCATGACCTTCGTGACGTAGAGAGGACAGTTGGTTTGGCTAGCGATGGTGATGGCGCGGAACACAGCCTCAGCTTCCAGCTGCAAGAAACAATCCCTGGGAGTCAAGGGGAGCAGGACCATCTCCAAGCACCACCCCCAGCCTCCACAGACTGACAATGCAGTGCCGCACGGAGGTTACAAGCCTTGGGGACCTGGAGCTCCACACTCTGGATCCAAACCTCAGATCTGTGGCTTCCAACTCTGTCCCTTCACTGGGCATCTCAGAGCCCCGCCCCTCTCCTGGGAAGTGGAAGTGGAGGGTGTGTAAGCAGAGGACTGTTAGGTGAGACCAGTGCCTGGCCCGAGTGGGCACTGCATCAGTGGCCTCTTCTCTCCTCTTCCTGTGATTATCACAAGGGCCGCACATAATGGAAGCCTTTGCTCCCCAATCTACCCAGGACAGAATCCCTGGGCAAAACATAACCCCAACAGCAGTATGTATAAATAACCAGTGAAGACTGCCTGTGTGCACGCTAAGTTGCTTCAGTCATGTCCAATTCTTTGCAACCCTATGGACTGTAGCCTGCCTGGCTTCTCTGTCCAAGGAATTCTCTCCAGGCAAGAATACCGGAGTGGGTTGCCATGCCCTCCTCCAGGGGATCTTCCCGACTCAGGGATCAAACCCACATCTCTTACATCTCCTGCATTGGCAGATGGGTTCTTTACCACTAGCACCACCTGGGAAGCCCCCAGTGAAGGCTACTAGGTATTAAATCCTTTCCTGGATGGTCAGCAATGGGTCAGTTCTTGCAGGCGTTTCTTATACTAATCATCCCCAGGCTTCTCAACTCCAAGATTTCTTTCACTACTGATCTCCTCCAGCCCACCCTAATGTAGAAGTCATGTTTTTGAACGTGCCAACCAACACAGTTGACTGTAATAAGTACGAAATAAGAATCTTCCCCTGTTCTATTAACAAAGCAGGATCTTAGAGCTTGGCCCCTTCTCATGAGTTGGGTCCAAGTCCTGAGTCTGCCACTTAGAAGCTGGGTAACCTCAGGAATGTTACACAACCTCCCAAAGGCTCAGTTTCCTCGTCTGTGAAGTGGGGATAATAACAGGAACTGACATACAGAGCTATTGAGAGGACTAAAATAGTTCATCCTTGTAAGGCAATGAGCCCAATCCTGGAACAAGGCAAGTGTTCCCTGAAGGCTGGCTATTTGGCTGTATGGCTGATTACAGCTTCTGACCAGAGGGAGAGAGCCTGTGCTACTACTGAAAATCTGAATTAGTCCAATTCAGCCCAAAGCAGACATGCTGGCATTTTTCCTTGCAATCGGCAACAGTTTCTTTTTGGATAAATATGACACTCTGGTTAGCCATGCACCCCAACACTTTTAAAAATATCAAAATAGCTTGCAGATAGACGCCTAATGTTTTTATAATGCAAACCAGTCACTGCCCTCAGTGGGTGCGGCTTAGCAAACAGACTCTAAGCATTTGGCTGGTCCAACTAGCATTCTCCAGGCTGCTCTCTGTTCCACGTGGCAGGATCAAGATCCTGGAGCCCGGAGCACAAGGGACTGCAGCCACCTTCCTGAAGCACCCAGACATCACAGGAGCTATCTCTGAGCTTTGGCTTCAACTCTCTGAACAGCATTACTCAAGATGCTCTCTAGGTGTGCTTTGAACTCAAGAGGAGCTGCTCCTCGTATGCCTAGGCCTCCTCCTTCGTGCCTATGCTGACCACTCCAGCTCCCCCATGACCACGGCCCCAGCCTTTTTGAACTCATCCGCCCCCCACCCACCCCCGCCACCCCGAGCACTGCAGGCTTTTCAGCACCTTGACAACACGACTATCTTTGGAAGGTTACATCACCCTCCAACTTCACCCACAAGGGCTTCCAGAGTTATGGAGATCTATGGCTGAGAGGCTTTTTACTAAAAAGGAGACAGGAACAGGGAGGAAGGGTGGGATGGGGGGGTTGGAAAAACAAACCAAGGAACAAAAATAGACTTTGCTCAGAAATCCCCTGGCTGCTGCTGTAGGAATCTGTCTTGCCAGCACATCTCCACAGTGACCAGCATTTAAGAAAAGTTGCAGAAACTGCTGATCACCCTGGCCTGCTCACACTGGGTATTTTCCAGTCCTTCAAGCATGATGGCCAGTGGTTTCATCTCTCTTGAGCTCTAGCTTCTTTACATAACAGTAATAGCCAGTACTCAGACCAGGGAAAGGATAACATTTATCTCTATTATATGCAACGAGTGTAACACTGGCTACAAGCAAGTATTCCAGAGAAGGGACCTGGTAGGCAGGAGACAGACTTTTCAGGGACGCTTTGACCAAAGCCTTGATCACAAAATTATAAATTATTTCAACCAGCAACAAAAATAGTATTAAAAACATGGAGTTTCTAGGGTGCTGATAATGTTTTGTTTCTCCAACTGGATGATGGTTGTATAACTACGTGTGTTCAGTTTGGGAAAATCCATTGTACCTTATGATAGGAATACTTTTCTCTATGTGTGCTACATTTTCTTTCTTTAAAAAGATCCTAACAGAGATGAACAATGGGAATATTGTGATTTCTGGTTGCAGTTCCTTCTCCTATCTGTCTTTAAAAAAATTTTTTAATTGGAATAAAATTGCTTTATAATGTGTGGGTTTCTGCTGTACAACGTGAATCAGCTGTAACTATATAATATCCCCTCCTTCTCCCACCCCCACATCCCACCCCTCAAGGTCATCACAGAATGCCAGGCTGGGCTCCCAGTGTTATACACCAACTTCTCACCAGCTATCTGTTTTACACATGATAGTGTACATATGTCGATGCTACTTTTTCCATTTGTCCTACCCTCTCCTTCCTCTGCCATGTCCACAAGTCCGTTCTCTACATTTGCATCTCCATTCCTTCCCTGCAAATAGGTTCATCAATACGATTTTTCTAGAACCCATATATTAATATATGATTAACATATGATATTTATCTTTCTCTTTCTGACTTATTTCACTTTGTATAACAGGCTCTAGATTCATCAACCTCACTAGAACTGACTCAAATTCCTTCTTTTTTATGGCTGAGTAATATTCCATGGTATATATGTACCACAGTTTCTTTATCCATCTCCTACCCATTGAAGGATGCTGGGCTTGGAATGATAGAACAGGAAAGCGTTCACTTCACTGACACAGAGGGCCTGAATTCCCCCCAGGTGCCAGGCTGGTCTCTGAAAGCCAATGTGCTCTCAGGCATACAGGCAGCCAGCTCCCAGCTCTGGGCCTGTGCCAGCCACTGAAGTTGCTGACAGCCCAGACAGGTCCAATCAGCCACTAGTTACCATTCATTCACTCTTCAGCACCTAAGCAGTGATGCTAATCAGCACACATCTTACATGTGAGAAATGTGTACCTGGATATCCTTGTCACCATATACAAATCAACAGATATCATGCCTATGAAAAACCCATTCAGCCCGCTATCAATATGGCTGATATTGTGCAGGACTCAAAATAGAATATGGAATAAAAGAAGAAGTGGAAACGTCTCTGAGCTTCACATTAATCAAGAATGGATTTAAACATTTACCGCTATTTAAATTTAATCCTACTGAGGTACCGTGGAGTGCCCTCTGACTCATATTCTCTTTAGAGAGGTCAGGGGTCAGAAATAAGTATTTTCCTTCCATTCCTTTCTAATTTTCTCAGGGGTCTTGAGTTGGGTCAGTCAGACATGATCTTTGGAAGAAATGTCCCAGTTTCTATCTGGCCTTCACAGAGTCCCAGCACCTTTCAAAGGAGTTTGTTCACACACCTTATGTGTGTGTGCTGAGGGAGGGGGAGCTAGATGCAAACACTACAATATAAAATGGGCAGCAGGACATTTAAAACGGCTAACAAGGTCCTACAGTACAGCACAGGGAACTCTACTCAATGTTACATGGCAGCACGGATTGGGGGGAGTATGGGGAAGAATGGATACATGTATATGTATGGCTGAATCCCTTTGCTGTCCAACTGATACTACCACAATGTTGTTAATCAGCTATACTCCAATATAAAATAAAGTTTTAAAAAATTAAAATAAAATGGGCAGCAGGCCATAAACCAGGCCGCTGTGATAACAGGAGTCTCCCGGAAGATGCTGCTAAAAAAAAAAAGAAACAGAGCCTCCATTGCTCCTACTTCTCTCCTGCCCCCTCCCAACCCTCCCACCCCCAAGCTCCTGAAAATTACCTCCTCTGGTCTGCTCAGTACATGGCCTTCTGGGCCAGTTATCCCCATTTCCAACATCCGAGTTTGCTCCTAGAATGAGAAAAGAAGAGAGAACAATTTTTATATGAGCTCAACTGAGGCTTGAAACAGTATGAAATGGCAAAAAGATAGGACACTGAAAGATGAACTGCCCACATCAGTAGGTGTCCAATATACTACTGGAGATCAGTGGAGAAATAACTCCAGAAAGAATAAAGAGACGGAACCAAAGCAATAACACCACCAAGTTGTGAATGTGACTGGTGATGGAAGTAAAGTCCAATGCTGTAAAGAGCAATATTGCATAGGAACCTGGAATGTTAGGTCCATGAATCAAGGCAAATTGGAAGTGGTCAAACAAGAGATGGCAAGAGTGAACATCGACATTTTAGGAATCAGTGAACTAAAATGGACTGGAATGGGTGAATTTAACTTAGATGACCATTATATCTACTACGGTGGGCAAGAATCCCTGAGAAGAAATAGAGTAGCCATCATGGTCAACAAAAGAGTCTGAAAGGCAGTACCTGGATGCAATCTCAAAAACGACAGAATGATCTCTGTTCGCTTCCAAGGCAAACTATTCAATATCACAGTAATTCAAGTCTATGCCCCGACCAGTAATGCTGAAGAAGCTGAAGTTGAACGGTTCTATGAAGACCTACAAGACCTTCTAGAACTAACACCCAAAAAAGATGGCTTTTTCATTATAGGGGGTTGGAATGCAAAAGTAGGAAGTCAAGAAATGCCTGGAGTAACAGACAAATTTGGCCTTGGAGTACAGAATGAAGCAGGGCAAAGGCTAATAGAGTTCTGCCAAGAGAATGCATTGGTCATAGCAAACACCCTCTTCCAACAACACAAAAGAAGACTGTACACATGGATATCACCAGACAGTCAATACCAAAATCAGATTGATTATATTCTTTGTAGCCAAAGACAGAGAAGCTCTATACAGTCAAAAAAACAAGACTGGAGCTGACTGTGGCTCACATCATGAACTCCTTATTGCCAAATTCAGACTTAAATTGAAGAAAGTAGAGAAAACCACTAGACCATTCAAGTATGACCTAAATCAAATCCCTTATGATTACACAGTAGAAGTGAGAAATAGATTTAAGGGATTAGATCTGATAGACAAAATGCCTGAAGAACTATGGATGGAGGTTCATGACATTGTACAGGAGACAGGGATCAAGACCATCCCCAAGAAAAGAAATGCAAAAAGTCAAAATGGTTGTCTGAGGAGGCCTTACAAGCAGTTGTGAAAAGAAGAGGAGGGAAAGGCAAAGGAGAAAAGGAAAGATATGCCTATTTGAATGCAGAGTTCCAAAGAATAGCAAGGAGAGATAAGAAAGCCTTTCTCAGGGATCAATGCAAAGAAATAGAGGAAAACAATAGAATGGGAAAGACTAGGGATCACTTCAAGAAAATTAGAGATACGAAGGGAACATTTCATGCAAAGATGGGCACAATAAAGGACAGAAATGGTATGGACCTAACAGAAGCAGAAGATATTAAGAAGAGGTGGCAGGAATACACAGAAGAACTATACAAAAAAGATCTTCATGACCCAGATAACCATGATGGTGTGATCACTCACCTAGAACCAGACATCCTGGAATGAGAAGTCAAGTGGGCCTTAGGAAGCATCACTACGAACAAAGCTAGTGGAGGTGATGGAATTACAGTTGAGCTATCTCAAATCCTAAAAGATGATGCTGTTAAAGTGCTGCACTCAATGTGCCAGCATATTTGGAAAACTCAGCAATGGCCACAGAACTGGAAAAGGTCAGTTTTCATTCCAATCCCAAAGAAAGGCAATGCCAAAGAATGCTCAAACTACTGCACAATTACACTTATCTCACAGGGTAGCAAAGTAATGCTCAAAATTCTCCACGCCAGGCTTCAACAGTACGTGAACAGTGAACTTCCAGATGTTCAAGCTGTATTAAGAAAAGGCAGAGGAATCAGAGATGAAATTGCCAACATCTGCTGGATCATCAAAAAAGTAAGAGAGTTCCAGAAAAACATCTATTTCTGCTTTATTGACTATGCCAAAGCCTTTGACTGTGTGGATCACAACAAACTGTGGAAAATTCTGAAAGAGATGGGAATACCAGACCACCTGACCTGCCTCTTGAGAAATCTGTATGCAGGTCAGGAAGCAACAGTTAGAACTGGACATGGAACAACAGACTGGTTCCAAATGAGGAAAGGAATATATCAAGGCTGTATATTGTCACCCTGCTTATTTAACTTATATGCAGAGAACATCATGAGAAATGCTGGGCTGGATGAAGCACAAGCTGGAATCAAGATTGCTGGGAGAAATATCAATAACCTCAGATATGCAGATGACACCACACTTATGGCAGGAAGTGAAGAAGAACTAAAGAGCCTCTTGATGAGAGTGAAAGAGGAGACAGAAAAAGTAGGCTTAAAACACAACATTCAGAAAACCAAGATCATGGCATATGGTCCTATCACTTCATGGCAAATAGATAGGGATATAATGGAAACAGTGACACACTTTATTTTTTGGGGCTCCAAAATCACTGCAGATGGTGACTGCAGCCATGAAATTAAAAGACGCTTGCTCCTTAGAAGAAAAGCTATGACCAACCTAGACAGCATATTAAAAAAGCAGAGACATCACTTTGCCAACAAAGGTCCATCTAGTCAAAGCTGTGGTTTTTCCAGGAGTCATGCATGGATGTGAGAGTTGAACTATAAAGAAAGCTGAGTGTCGAAGAATTGATGCCTTTGAACTGTGGTGTTGGAGAAGACTCTTGAGAGTCCCTTGGACTACAAAGAAATCAAACCAGTCCATCCTAAAGGAAATCAGTCCTGAATATTCATTGGAAGGACTGATGCTGAAGCTGAAACTCTAATACTTTGGCCACCTGATGTAAAGAACTGACTCATTGGAAAAGATCCTGATGCTGGCAAAGATTGAAGACGGGAGGCGAAAGGAATGACAGAGGATGAGATGGTTGGATGGCATCACCGACTCAATGGACATGAGTTTGAGTAAGCTCTGGGAGCTGGTGATGGAGAGGGAAGCCTGCTGTGCTGCAGTCCATGGGGTCGCAAAGAATCGGACACGACTGAGCGACTGAACTGAGGCTTGAAAAAGTGATGCTGGAATAGTCGAATCTAAAGATGGTCCACCCACCATCTGCATCAGAATCTCCTGAGTTGCTTTTGTAAAAGTGCAGATGTCTGCTCTACCCAGGTCTCCCAAATCAGAATATACGAGGTAGAATCTAGGATTCTGCATTTTAACAAGCCCCTCAGACTCTCATGCTTTAAGTGGATGGTTACAATAAGCAGATTCAGCATTTAACCAGACAAAATAATGCTTCTAAATACAGCATTACCTGACTTAGCCTTTTGGTCAAATTCTATTTAACTAAGTTGTGGAGCTCTCTGCCTTCGTGACTGATGGCTAAATTCCTCAGACCTGGCTGGCTTTCTGGAAGAAGCAAGTGGCTAGGTTAATTACAGCTGGCACCAGTTCTCAGCAGCAGAGCTGCAGTTTTGCAGACATTCATGCTCAAGCACTGAGGCCAGTTCCTAGGAACCTCATGCTAGTGATGTGGGAGATGAAGGAAGGAGTTAGCTGAATGAGGCTGTATCTCATCCGGAAACTATGAGATGCTTAGAAAGGAAGGGATTCCTTCTCCCTGGAAAAGAACACTTTTTGTTTTTTTATGTTTTTATTCACTTAAATATTTTATGGAGGTGGAGAAAGGAAGATGCATTTACTATAAGCAGCCATGAGAAGTAAAATGGTCACCACTTCCAGCTCTACAGAATTTGACAAAAGCTCAGAAGCTGACACTGCCAGCAGAGCACCTCCACTTTTCATTCTTCCCATCCCATCAAAGCTTGGACTGAATACAATTTCTTCTTCCCAACTCTGGTGAGTTTTGACTCTGAACTGCTTCGTGAAGCCACACAAGAGATGAGGTGTCCAACGAAGGATCTTCTGTCTCACACAACGCTCTCACGCCTACCTTGTCCAAAAGTGCTAGGACAATGCATGGGATGAAACTGCTCAAGGAATGGTCTCCAAGCACTCCCATCACCAAGTCAATTTTTCCATGGTACACTTGACCAAGTTCTACTAGGACCTCCCCAGTCAGGATCTCTGGAGCTCAGAGAATCCCAGAGATCATTCTTTAAGCTCCACAGTTGACTCTAGTGCACTGTTCACATCGGTATGACCTAGTCCCAAAACCATGGGGTCCCTACAGCCTGACGGTTAAGAATAGCCTATAAAGGCCCATGGATGCCACTTGATGTGGGTGGGGGAGGTGCGGGCTCTTAGAGGTTCCGATCACTGCTATAATTACATCACAGTTTTGGTTGCTCCACGAAGAAAGGGACCCTGTCTTTTTCACCTTCCCTCTCCAAGGCTTGGCACATAGTAGGCATTCAGTAGGTATTTGTTGGATGATTGGCTAAAGACGCTGTTGAAACTTTTGAAAATGTCCCTTATTGGTACCCATAGGAAATATTTTTTCTCACTCTTGAGTCACTTTGCCTAAAGTGCAGCAAGAAGCTCTGAGCACAGCAGCTGCCTCCATTTAAACAAGGTGATAAAATCTTTCAGCTTGAGCTGAATTTAATAAACACACACGAGAAACTCATTCCAATGGGAAAAAAAAAATGCCCTTATTCTTTTCCTGAGGAGAATAGATCTGCCCAAGGTGGGGGAAGGGTGTGGGCAGGGAACACCAGAGCCTATTCTGTGCTCAGAAGCCACAGAGAAAGCTGGAAAGGGGCTGAGAGTTGGAGCCCGTCTGCCTCCACAGAGTCAAGCATGAAGAAGCAGGGAGTCTGGCTGTGAGGGAATCTGGAGGGAGGGTTGGGGCATCTGGCCGCTCCCTTGAAACCTTGGAAGATGAGGAGGAGAGAAGTGACAGCTCCAACACCTCTGGGATGCCTCCCCTGGGAGCAAGGCATTTGGAGTCTCCTTGGAAAGTGACTTCATTATCTGGGTGTGAGGGGGGCGTGGGAGAAGGCTGTCAGGGGCCCGACTAATTAGCCTCGTTGGTCATAAGGGAGTGAAAACTGCACGCTGAGCTCACCTCCTCCCCTGGAGAGACAACACTCAGAGTCTGAAAGCGTGACAGCTGCAGCCTGCACAGCTCGGGTGCTGGTCTCTCCAGAAGCCTGCAGCTGGATGGGTGGAGAGGGCGCCTTCTCTCCATCTCTGGGTAGAGATGCCCACGGATGCACACCCCCTGAGAGGCTAAGACTAAGTTCTCCCAGTTACTAGCTGTGGTCCCTGGGCCAGTGACCTCGCCCTTCAGAGCCTCAGTGTTCTCATCTATAGAAGCAGGGGGAGGCTGGTGCCATCTTGAAAGGGTTGGGTGAAGACCTGGATGGGAATGCGTGAGACCTGGATGGGAATGCGTGAGAGCCCTGACCAGGGCCTGGTACACAGCAGTAAGTGCTGTCCAGTGGGAGCTGTGGCAGAAGCTGAGATGAGGGTGGGTCTCAACATGCTCTCAATGTGCTCCCACACCCCTCCTGACCATGTTCGCCACGTCCTGGACAACCTCTAGAGCTCAAGAGTGCCGGCCTGCCTCTGTGCTGACTCCTTCTAGAGCCTAGTGCCTGGCACAGAGCACTCAGGAACACTCTCAAAAAGAATGAATAAAGTGCTCTTGCTGTTAATGTTATCAAATGGACTGAGAGAGCTGACACTCCTAGCTGGCCGCCTCCTCCCAGCGGAAGCCAACCCTGAACACTTCTGAGATGAACAGAATCCTGGCGAAGACACATCTGCACATCAAGCCCATTAAGCACCCCAGGAGATGGGGAGAGAAGCACTTTCTGCTTCCTTACAAACGATCAGTTTGGGCCTTGGGGCCCTTGCTTTCATCACTCTTTCCTCGGGTTGCTCAATATGATTTCTAGGAAACCAGTGGGACGTCTGATCCCCACAAGACGCGAATTCTTCATTATCTAAGGCCAGAAGTTACGCAGTCCTGGATCAGATTTCCAGCTTCTGAGAAATGCTGTCTTAAGAGTTTTTCTTTAGGACAGAGCGCGTCATGTAGGTCGGACTCACTTTCAAAACAGAATCAGTGATGCTCTCCCACCAAATGGCCCAATGTGAGAACCTCCTCTGCTAGGATGCCTGCCCTGGTTCCCAGAATGCTTTTATAGCATCTTCGATTGATACTTCCTCCCTTGTTTGTCTGTTTGCCCTCATACTTCCTCCTCCTAGACTGTGAGGTCCTTGAGGCCAAATTCTGTTTTTAGCACGGTGCTTAGGAGGGTTTAGAGCTTGAGAGCTCTGGCAACACTGAAGAAATGAGAAAATAAATGGGAGGTAGATGCTCGCCCAAGGAGCCCGTGCACTGCAGGGAGCCGCGCCTCGTTACCTGGGCAATGATGTCCCCGTTCTCAGCATGCACCTGAGCGATGGCCCCCAGCTCTCCCAGACACGTGAAGATCTCATACAGCTGAAACAGAAATGAGGCTTTGTCACCTTCACAGGACACCATGCTTTTAGTAACTGCGTGCACAGGCACATGACTAGAGCAGGAGCTAAAATAAATGGGGTCGGGACCTCCCTGGTGGTCCAGTGGGTAAGCCTCCACACTCCCAGTGAAGAGGACCCGAGTTCCATCCCCGGTCAGGGAACTAGATCCCACGTGCCACAACTAAGACCCAGTGCAGCCAAAATAAATAAATAAAATAGTAAAATAAATGGGATTAACCAAAGGAAATAAGTGACCAGGGCAGAAATACAGACTAAAACATGCATCACCAAAGAGACCAAAGAGGAGAGCTAGTCCAAAGGAACTTTAGGAACTCTAGGAAACTGTCTATGGAAGGAAAACCCATCATATCTCATAGGCAGACAGGGAGAACATCTAACAAAGTGATATTAAACTCCACCACTCTGTCTCCTGCACACACTTTAAATGGAATTATTTCCCACTAAGTTCAGATAGTGCTACAAAATCCTTCTTAACACTCCCTAAAGGCACTGCAGCCAGCCAGAAGCTGACTCAAAAGCTGAAATCTCTATCTCTTAGCCTCTCAGGGCAGACCACTCTTCATCTCCTTGCTGGGAAGTATGAGAATTCATGTTTTGCATTTCTTCTGAGAAGTTGAGGTTTGTCTAAAACAAGCACACTCCATGCATTTCATAGGAAGAAAGTCAAAGGCAAGCTGGTATGATGAGCCCAAAGAGCAAGGCCTTTATCCTGCAAGGCTGAGCACTTATACTTCCCCTGAACTCCCGAGAGGCGTAGAATTTGTTGGGTAGATGGAGATTTAGACAGACCCTTCCTCTTGTCCTTTTGAGAAAGTTGCTCCCAGTGGAAATTCTAGCTCCCAGTCTGCCTTGCCCCTGGCACCCTGCCTGCTACCTTACTGAAAACGTAGCATGGACAGTGAGGACTTCAAGAAGCTGTCTTGCCCAGCATTCTCCCACACGAACCACAGTGACTCACGTGCCAATAGCCAAGGTCACCGGCCACCACAGGAAACCCATCCAGAGACCCCAAATCACACACAGTGGGTTGTTACCTCCGTGTTGGACACTTGATACCAATCCTTGTAGGCCATGTAAACCATGAAGGAGTTCACTCCTGCAAGAGAGGAGGGGAGGGGAGACAGGAGGAGGACAGTGTGGTCATCTCGTTGCATCCTGTGCTTCCCGCCCTGAGTGCACCACAGGCTCCCATCCAGTGCAAAGTGGACACATCCCATTCTCCAAGAGCATTTCTCCATGTCCTCCTCTACTCTGAAACACTGACAATTCCTGTGACGTCAGAGCAGTCTGGTCTCTTCTTCTGCACCTCTTTTCTGCCTCCCCCTACACTGTTCCCAGCCCAGAGGGTCAACAAGCCTGAACACTGCTCAGGGCAGCATAGTGTTGAGAATCACTGCAGCACACCAGTTGTGTACACACACTAGGAGTGACACCACGTTCTAACCTCTTGAGCTTCGGTTTCCTCATCTGTAAAATGGAAAAATAATTTCTATTATTATGAAGTACCATCCTGCTTCATAAGGTGGTTGGAAGCTTTAAATGAGACAACACATGCAGAGCTCTTAGCACTGGCATACGGTTGACCTCCTGGGATCAGCTGATTTTGCTCTTTGTGAATGTCAGCTCTCCATCACGCCTGAGCAGGGTGTTGGGTCTGAGACAGAACTGAAACCTAGGGCCGGTCCCCAGGGAACTAACAGAGCTAATGTGCAGAAATCAAGGTTCAACCTGGGCTTAAATACCTAAGGCATCAGGGTTAAAAGGAAAGAGCCATTTAATTTCTCCCTCCAAATACACTATTCATAGATTATTTTACAGAAATAGGTAAGACTGGGGAACAGAGAGTCATTCTGAGGAAAGGAGAGTCATTTTGGTCTCCAACCATGAGGGTCACTTCAGCCCACAGTGCTCCAGGCCAAAAGCAGACTGTAATCTGAGAACTTCCCCACCCAGAGGAGTGCAACTCAGGGCAGTTTTCCCAACACAACCCTTCTCACAATCTCACAAGCCTCGGTAGTATTAAATCCATTCACTTTTCTACCCTAGTTGAAATGCACGGTGTGGAAGGAGACACAAGAGTGGGAAGAGGTTAGCCTCATCCTCTGAATCAGCTAGGACTGGGCAGAGTTTGAGGGTGGGAGGGGGGAGTGGATGGAGAGCTCCTTCCCTGAGAGATCATTCCTTCCTCTCACCCCAGCACACTGCCTTCCACTGCACTCCTGGCCTTTGCATCCAGACTGCTCACTGATAACTGTATTCTAAAATTAGCATTTTTTTATATTAGTATTAGTATCAGTATCATAGTACGAGGACATAACATTAAGATATATTATAATTAGTCTTATACCATTACTGTTACAACAATCTTCTGCATCTTGTGGCATTTATCCTATCACTCTGCATGGGTCTGCCTCCTTCTGCCCTGGCTATTCAGCAGAGGCCATTCCTCCTCCTCCTGCAGGTCCTCCAGCCCCGCTTAGGATGCCCAGTACATTGCATGTCTGTGTGCATGTACAGGGGCTGGTGCATGTGTGAAACAGCTGACCAGCAGAACACAGAAGGCAGCAGAACACAGAAGGGGCTAAAAAGACAATGGGAGCGCCTACATCATGTACTCACGGAGAGGACATGAACACACATTTACACACACACACACACACACACACATGATTTAAGCTTCTATGAACACATCTTTGTTCCCAGAAATGTCTTAGCCTTTTCTGAGGATGCTATTGTTGTATAAGAGTAACGTTTGGATATTCGGACTAAAAATGATAGACGTTAAAAATTTCTCAGTTTCTAAGTGCATATGTACAAGCTGTGACCTCTCCTGATCTCAGTTTCTCTATCTGTACAATGGGCAGTATTGCATGAGGATACAGAGAATAGACTTTGGAGAGATCTACTGCTTACTAGCTCTATGATCCTGGGCTACTTATTCTGAACCCCAGGTTCTCCATCTGTAAAGATAATAAGTAGGATGGCATAAAGTGCCTGGTTCAGAGGTACCACTGCATCCAGCATTCATGCCCAAGGTTCCCTGCAACCTAGTGAGTGGAGAGCATGAGAAAGACAGACAAGGGGGAAGGGAGGAAGGTGTGTCCACACTCACCTTTGTCCTTGATGAGGCCCTGCACCTCCTGCTTGACGCTGTCGTTCCAGTGGGTGATGTCCACATGTAAGGAGTAGTCGCAGCAGCTCTTGCCATCGGCCCACTCCCGCCACTTCTCATAAGCCTCCGTCAGGCTGGACTCAGGCTCGGGCACCACGTGGTCAACTGGACAAGAGAGGCCCCACGTGGGCAACTCACCAACACAACCTTTGGTCCCCTCTGTACAGGTCTGTCCTGTTTGCTTAGCTACAACAGCACAGTCTCTATCTCTTGAGCTTAGGGTTAACCTCAGAAAGGGGTCCTGGGTGGTTTCAATGGTGGTTGCTGATGATTCAACCATTACTTAGCTATGTGATCCTGGGCAAATGACTAGCTTCTCTAAACTTTGGTTTTCTCATCCCTCAATGTGTGGTGAGGGATGGGAGTACCACTGCCTTCCCTCTAAGTTTGTGAAGAGATTAAATGGGAAAAAGCAAGGAAAGGGTTCACATGATGCCTGGCACATAGTAAGTATGTGATAAATGTTAGCTATCAATTGATGAGCTCCTACTATGTGCCATCATTACCAGTAACTGTGGGACTTACTGCTGGTGATCAAAGTTGGACTCCTTCCTTCTAAGGACAGAAGGAGGAGCTTTAAAGTTATGTCAGGTCACAAGACAGTGACATTTTCACGCCTACTGCTGTAGGAAAGAGCTGGTGCCAGGTAAGTGAACCTGATGCTTAGCCCACAGATCTTATTTCCATACAAACTTCTCATCAAGGATACGGTTTCTGGGACTTCCCTGGTGGTCCAGTGGGTTAAGAATCCACCTCTCAATGCAGGGGACACAGGTTTGATCCTTGGTTGGGGAACTAAGATCCCACATGCCATAGAGCAACTAAGCCTGCACATTGCAACCAGTGAGCCCGCACGCCACCAGTAGAGTCTGAGTGCTGCAAGGCAGGTCCCATGTGCCTAACTAAGCTAAATAAACAAATAAATAAAAAGAATACAGTTTCTCTGAGGCCCAAACCTACTCTTGCAGTACCTGCCATAGTGGACAATATTTTTAAAAAGAATAAAAAAGAAAAAATATTCTTTTTTTATTCTTACTGGTGTAAATGTTGGTAAGGGTAAGACAAATGCTACACTTTAATTGCTCCCCATGTCAGTTGAAGAGAAAGTGTGAACTGGTACAACTTTCCTAAGAACAATTTCGAAATGTGTTTCAAAAACCTTGATGTTTTCGATACCTTATAAGAATTATCCTTCAGGAAATAAACATGCTTGAACACAAAATCTGGGTCCTCAGGATATTTGCCATTATTTACATATTTATGCAAGTGAAAAGCTAGAAGCAAAGTTTTACAATAGGGAAGTTTAGTTAAATACATAAATCATGATACCTTCATAAAATGGATGTCATAAATCCATTAAAATTCGGTAGAATAAAAAAAAAAATGAATGGAAAGACATCCATGACATATTAACTAGTGAACAGAAGGCTAACACAGTATGTTTATTACAATCCTATTTTTGTTAAACAGAAAAACTAATATAGCCAAACTGACAGTGAAGTGAGATTTTATGTGTGTTTTTTTTTTTTTTTCCATACCTAGGGTGTTTAATTATCTAGAAAGGACACAGACACTTCTGTGATTCTCACATGCTTTCCTCTCTTTTCATGTGGAGCTCTGACTCTCCTCTTGCTCCCTGCCTAATGCAGAAGCCCAAGCCTAATGCATATGTCTAGGACTCAGAACAGGTCCAGCTCCCTGGCCAGATGGCAGAAAGCCAGGCCAAGATCACTCATTTCCTCAGCCTTCTAGCACAGGCAGCCCAAGTGCACTTATCTGAAAGCAGAGGCCTGGAGCTGTGTTATTGTGTCTGGACCGGCACCAGAGCCTTTGTAGGCAGGCAGCTGCTGAGAACTCAGCTGGCTTATTCTCTCTGGCTGGACAAAGGCTTCAGGCTCCCAGAAATGCACCTTTTATGGCCCTGATGCCATTTTCCTGGGTTTCCACACCCCTAGCTGAAGCTGAACCCTACTACTGCTCGCGTAGAAAGGAAGCAAAAGACAGTGAGTAAGTCTACGACTCAGGCTATTCTGATTTCTTGGGTGGATGTACATTTCTTGGGCAGTAACAGTGCTCTCGCTGACCAAGCTGGGGGCCAGGGCTGGGCTGGGGGCCAGTTCACTGGAACTTCTTTAGGACAGGAAGGAATGCCCTGGAATGCTATCTCTTCAGTAATCCAATGGCATGCAACTTCCTAGGTTTCTTTGGAATTGCAAAAGTCACCAGAAAAACAAAATAAGGGAGACAACTCCCCAGCTTGCCCAATCTTAAAGCTATGACTTGGTCACAATACAGCACAGACCAAATAACACTAACCACCACTGAAGCCTCCTAAGTTCCCAAGAACCGCCAGTCTCACTGTCATTCTCTCTGGGATACTTCTCAGCCGTGTTTGCACTGCTCTGCGCACACCCTCTGCCCCTACTGCCTCACATCCAAGCTGGAAGTTCTGAGATCACCTTTTGCCCAAGGTCCACAGCTTTTCAAGTCCACTTTCCCCAGGGTCTGGCCCAGAGATGCTAAGTGCTGATTCCCCATCCATGGTATATTCAGCCCCTGCTCTAAGGCAGACAGAGAGTACACTGCTTTCAAGGTCATGAGCCTCCTGCGTCTCCTTATGTGGTTACAGCAGCTGCCAGTGTCCTCTCTATAACCAGCTTTTCTCAGGTCCTATCAGGCAGAAAGTCTATTCGCTGAATTGAGGAGAAGTATATGAGTTACCATCAGAGAGCACTACAGTTAACACGTTAGTTAAACTCTCACTTCTTAGGACCCCTGGCATGCTTTCCACGAGTGTGTAAATTTGTGGGACTTACTGATCATGGTGGTGCCCCCCGCTAAGGCAGCCTTGGTCCCTTGGAAGAAGTCATCCACCGTGGTCATCCCCTTGTACGGCATCTGGAAGTGAGTGTGGACATCGATGCCTCCAGGGATCACCATCTTCCCATTGGCCTCGATGGTCTTCACTCCTCCAGGGACGATCAGATTGTCTCCAATTTGCCTGGTGAGACAGGGAAACAACCAGCAATTTAAAAGAAGGACTTCCAAGACAAACATGGTATTATAAGGATTTTAAATGTTGTAACCTATGTTTATCAAAGTAGTCTTTGCAGCTTAGCAATCTAGAAACAAATAATAAAACATTTTTTATTATAAGACAATGAAAATGTGCTAACCAACAGGACCTTGTTGTTTTTCTATTTTATACATAGTAGTGTGTATCCGTTAACCCCAATTCCTAATTTATCCCTTCCCTTCTTTCCCCTTTGGTAACCATAAGTTTGTTTACTGTCTGTGAGTCAGTTTCTGTTCTGTAAATAAGTTCATTTGTATCATTTTTTAGATTCCACATACAAGTGATATCATATGGTATTTGTCTTTCTCTGTCTGACTTACTTTGCTTAGTATGATAATCTCTAGCTCCATCCAGAAAACAATTTTTATAGACATAAAACAACCCTGTATGGTGTTTGGTGAGACTATGTGTCCTGGCTTAGTACTGTCACCCCAGGGGTTTGACTGTGGCTGGAATATAGGGTGTGTAATAAATATTTTAATAAATGTTTTTATTGTGTGTGCTTAGTTACTCAGTCATGTCTAACTCTTTGCAACACCACGTACTGCAGCCTGCCAGGCTTCTCTATCCATGGGATTCTCCAGGCAAGAATACTGGAGTGGGTTGCCTGCCCTCCTCCAGGGGATCTTCTCAATCCAGGGATCAAACCCAGGTCTCCCACATTGCAGGCAGATTCTTTACCATCTCAGCCACAAGGAAGCCCAAGAATACTGGAGTGGGTAGCCTATCCCCTCTCCAGGAGATCTTCCCAACCCAGGAATCAAACCAGGGCCTCCTGCATTGCAGGCAGATTCTTTACTAGCTGAGCTACCAGGGAAGCCCAGTGTTTTTATTTTCATTTAGCTCTTTATTTAAGGGTCAGGAAGAACATTTGCAGAAGGATTCAACAGCTGTAAAATAATGAACTGTTAGAAGAGATTGAAGGAGGTGGTACAGAATCATTTTAAAGAACAGGTGCATGAACTTTGCTATCTAAATGGGTTCATCTGTGCTCCTAACAACAAATGGAATATGTCTAGGGCACTCCCAAGTCCATTCTCACTCCCAAGTCCATCCTTCCCTGATAGCTCATCTATCAATCACAATCGAGGGCAGATTCTCAAAGAGGAAGCCAAAGATGCAAATGCCTACACCAGCTGCTTCTGTGTGGTCAGCAGCTCAGGAGAAGCTTAAAGCCAAGGAAGCGGACTATGACAACCTCCACCAGACACAGCTTTGCCCACGAAGCTTCAGAGCATCTCAGGGAGGCAGAGAGGGGGAAACGGGGGCGGCAAGGAAGCCGATGAGTAGGCCAAGCGCACACTATACAAGACAGGTGACAAACACAACTACCCTTAGCAAAACATAACCTCATAGGCCAACAATGGTGCTCAGTTCACATCCTTGATACAAACATCCAGTTAATTCCAGGCAGACTTAAGACTCATGAGGATCACACTATTATGAACCATCTCCTACCTTGCAGACACATGTACCCGTGCATGAACACTTTCTGCTTTTGTTTATACCCAGCCAAGAAAGACATTCTCTTGGGGTAGCAAGACGTCTTCCACTGGTTTGACAAAATGTAAGTTCTACAACTAAAATTAAGCTTTCCGACATCCCTAAGATTTCACCCTTACCACATCACCCACTGGGCCATTCCAGAGTCACCACAATTCAAAACACACTGTGGAAAAAATGCAGCCTTGATGGTAATTCTATTCTAGTCCAGATACTGGCCAGTGTGTTCCCATTTCCCTCCCTCACTGATTCACCTCCGAGGGATCTGAGAACGAAGAGCAGGAAGAGTTGCCTCTTTTGGGTGTGTCTACATAGGCATGTTTCCACCCATTTTTGACAACTGGTATAATACCTAGTCTCAAATAGAAATGCTTTCCCCCACTTTTCTCCACTGAGCCAATCAAGGTCACATTAATCCTTGAAGGCTTAGCTTCCATCTCCCCTCCTTGGTCAAGTCTCTACTGATAGCCAGGTCTAGTACTGAAGAGTGTGGCTCTGTCCTGCATGTGGGTTCCCCTGGATTCACAATCGTGGCTCTGCTAATGCTCACTTTATGATTTAGGCCAAGTAACTTAACCTCACCATGTCTCAATTCTTTCACCTGTAAGATGTAATTAAAAAAAAAAAAGGCTCCTCCGTAGGTCTATTGTATATATTAAATGCTAATCTGTGTTAAGCCCATAGAACCCTGTGAGGCACACAAAAACTCAATAAATATTGGCTGTTATAAAGTTATAACATTATAGTTATAATGTTATAATCTCACACGGTCCTTTCGTTCCTTTGGATCTCATCTATTCTACTAATTTAATGCTTGATATTGATATTATTGGGCTTCTCTGGTAGCTCAGTGGTAAAGAATCTGCCTGCCAATGCAGGAGATGTGGGTTCCATCCCTGGATTGCGAAGATTCCCTGGAGGAGGAAATGGCAAACCACTCCAGTATTCTTGCCTGGGAAATCCCATGGACAGAGGAGCCTGGAGTGTGACAGTCCATGGGGTCATAAAGAGTTGGATATGACTGAGTGACTGCAGACACACACACACATACACATTGATATTATTGGGTGACATCATGTGCTTTGTATGGACAGATATATCATTTCCCCTAAAAGATTGCCAGGTCCCTGGGGGAAGAGAGTTGATGTGGTTTCCAATGACATCTACCATGGCATGTGACACAGTACAGGTCCATGGCCTGAGACAGCTGCTTTGCACACAGCAGGCAATCCATCAGCCCTCACAGGCATACAACTCTGTAAAAACTGAAAGGAATTATTTCTGTTTCAAAGTTCTGTGGGTTAAGAAAGCTGCTGAAGATATATCAAATTATAGGATTAGATGACAATCATATTTATACACCCTTCTCTCCACCACCAACACACATGTTGGATGACTAAATTCCTTCTATAATGTCCTTGGCAAGTGGCCTTCCAGTCTATTTTAATAGTGAAGGCAAAGAAGATTCAGTTTACATATTCAACTATGGTAGTAGATGCCTGAATCACTGCGCAAAGAAGGATTCAGGGCCTGTGTTTAAGGGTCAGCCATGAAAAGTTCCATGATCAATTAATGATGCCTGCCATGAGCTCTGGAATGAAGCAGAAGCATGAGGCACTGAATTTTTTTTCCAACTCTGAAAATGTCTAAATGAGGGAATACATTTGCTCCAAAGAGAGCAGACTACACATAATAATTTTTTAGTAAGAGAAAAATATAAAATTAATTGTGGCTTATATTTTGAAGAAAGTATTTTTTTACATCGGTTGACTTGTCTAATAATACCATTTTTCTACCTCTGCTATGAAAATGTATGCCAATCGGCAAAGCTACTAAGCATGAACATCTTCATTCTTGCATTTGTTCATTCATTCAATGAATAAATATGTTGATCTTTAGCAAGTTATTTGCTCTCTCTGTTCCTCTTTCTTCTCTATCCTCCTCTGAAAAAGAGGGTAATAAGAGTACCTACTTCATAGAATTGCTGGCAGATTAAATGAGATGAGGCCTATAAAGCATTTACTCTAATGCCTGGCACACACTATGATATATACTCAACAAAAGGCAGCTCTTACAAAAGTCTCTATGTATCAAGTACTGGGTTAAGTGCTGTAGATACATACAAGAACCCAATATGGTGCTTGCTCTCAAGGGGGCCTAATAGTGTCAGAATTCCTATGATTGATAAAAGCATATGGTATTTTAAAAACTTATCAAGGGACTTCCCTGGTGATCCAGTGGTTAAGACTTTGCCTTCCAATGCAGGTGGTGTGGGTTTAATACCTCAATGGGGAGCTAAGATCCACATGCCTCAGGGCCAAAAAACCAAAACATAAAACAGAAGCAATACCATAACAAATTCAATAAAGATTTTTAAAAATGGTCCACATTAAAAAAAAAAATCTTAAAAAAAACTCATCAAAGGGAAAACTAGCCTAGATTTAGGGTCTGGTAAGGAATGTCCGCCCACAGAAAGTTTAATCTAAGCCAAGTTTCCAAAGATAACTAAGCGATCTATAACCAGAATCTTAAAGCTAGCCAATGAAGCTGAATAATATAAAAATAAAACTGTATGAGGCCAGGGATGGCTCATTTGATGGGCTGGATACACTAATTCTAAACTGTCTTATCAGTGTGGGGAAGCAGCCTGCTTTATGTGATGAAAGGCTATGTATAGGTCAAATCCTTTTTAAAAGATCACTATGTAAGGAAGTTGCACATAAAGGTTATCTGGCTATGCTGCTTTCAAGCATCCAATAGCAAACCATTCTGTAAAGTAATTACATATCCCTGAAGTGTCTACTGGGAAACCTGGCCTGAAATGTTTGTCCTATCTGTGCACTGCCCAACCAAGTTCTACCTAAGTCAAAGTTCGGTTTACATGCCCTCTCCACCTCAAAACCTTCCAAGTCCTTCCTAAGTCAAGGTTCAGTTTAAATGCCCTCTCCACCTCAAAACCTACCTCTGAAGGGATTTCTCCATTTGTGCACTTCTAAATTACTTATCTTTACCTGAATTCCTTTGGTACTTATTATGGGGCTTCCCTGGTAGCTCAGATAAAGAATCTGCATACAGGAGACCCGGGTTCGATCCCTAGGTCAGGAAGATCCCTTGAAGAAGGGAATGGACCTATTATACTAGGCCTTATATTTTTACGGTACTGTAATTTGTGGAGTTTTTCAGTGATCTTAAGGACGATGGTCACATCACCCACTTCTCCACAACACGTAGAGTGCCTGTCAATGCAGCTTGCCCAAAGGGGCCTGTAGCACCATTTGGGTGACTGAATTCAGATTTTTCACTTCATTCATGTGATCCAAGTGAACTACGGCTAGTTTAAAATCCAATTTTAAAGGGATTATCCAGACTGAAGGGCTAAATGAAAGATTCATTTTTAAGGAGAAGGAGAAATGAAATACACAGAAGCCCTGGTCTACTAAGCAAAAGAAGCAAGTTCCTTTGTGAGTCTCTAGTGAAGAAAGTTCAAAAGATAAAGCGAAGGGTCCTATATACATACTTTATTAAGCCATCTTCCATGTAAATATCAGCATAAAAGGATTGATCATCGTTGACGATTCTGCCTCCCTTGATCAGAAGACGGTCGCTCTAGAAAAGAAGGAAAACAGGAGTCATTCTTACAGCTAGGATTTCAGAGAAGAGTGGTCTCCCAAGGTTCTCCCCAGTCGTTGTTGCAGAGGTTTAGCAGGAACCACTGTCTTAGGATGCCTGTGAGTTCAGTGCACTCAGTATTTGAGTGGCTGTGTCTCTTGGGGATCCAATCTTTATTGTTTAACCATAACTCAAATTATTCTGAGTTTCACTTCTTTCTTCTGCAACCTATCACAGCCACTTAGAAACGTAGCTACTCTTTATATTATCTTTTTCCAAAAAGCACTAAATGACACTAAGTAGGATAACACTGACCTCGGTGTCTAGCATCCAGCCTGGTGTTCTGCTGGTACTCAACAGTGAGTCTCAGAAAGGGAACTTAGGGTCGGGGATACAATGAAATAGCCTTGAAAAGTCTTTATGACAGGGGGATCAGGTTATGTTTAAAATTCAGGAGGCTTATACATGAACACATGTGCACACAAATTGTAGAATGTATAATTCAAGGAGGAGAAATTATGCGGGATTCATATAGGAACTGAGTACACTCAGTATACTGAGTACACTATATTCAGTATTTCTCACATTCTCTGAAATATATTTCTTTATTGTTTCTCTTACAAAAAAATTACTTTTCTTATGAGAAAAGTCTTTTTTAAAAATCATAACTAAATGAAAGTTGGGTAAGTGATCCAACTGGAAACAAAGCACAGACATTCCAAGGTAATTAACAAAATACAAACATATATCTTATGCCTAAGTCAGGAGAGAAACAAATCACTGTCAGCTTTAGAGATCACAGATTCCATTAAATGAATGGAGCTTAGATCACAGCATGAAGGATGGATGTAGCTTTGCTGGGTTCATGTGGGAGAAGAGAATTCTTAGGAGCCTGGCCGAGTGGAAACTGCAGCCTTTGAAAAACAATGGTGGGCTGTGGTTTGTTACGAATTCAACATACAGACTTCAGCTACATGCATCCATCCATCCACTCATCCACTCATCATTCACACATCCACTCACTCAGCAAATAGGTATCTAATATTTTTTATTAAATAGGCGGTAAGGATGTGGCAGTGAATGAGTCACACCAGGTCCCTGCCTTGATGGAACTTAAAGGGGAAGTCTGGCAATAAAGTCACCAGAATAAGTAAAACAATGTAAAATTGTGTCAAGCTTCACAAATAAAGGGAAATGGGGCTTTTTTGACCACCTTCGCAGTCACCCCTGCCCCCATTTTTGGGGCTTCCCAGGTGGCACTAGTGGTAAAGAACCCACCTGCCACTGCAGGTTAGACCTAAGAGACACCGGTTGGATCCCCGGGTGGGGAAGATTCCCTGGAGAAGGGAATGGCAACCCACTCCAGTATTCTTGGAGAATCCCATGGATAGAGGAGCCTGGCAGGTCACAGTCCATAGGGTCACAGAGTCAGACACAGATGAAGCAAATTAGCACAGCACAGCACAGGGCTTTTTAAAATAGAGGCTAGGAATGGAGGAGAACTGCAGACAGAGGGAACAGTGTGTGCAAAGGCCCTGTGGTGGGCAAAAAGTTGTGTTTCTTTGAAGACCTGAAATAGATCAATGTGGAGGGAACCCAGGGATTGAGGAGGGACATGATGAGGACATGAGATGACACTGGTGAGACAGGGCTTTCAAAAGGGACATGGGCTTTATGGAGAAGGACACCCCACAAACAGGCTGACTTCTGGCTTCAGAAATCAAAGACTATGAACAGGGCCAGAAGATGAGAACTGAAGCTAGGGCTCCACTGGGGATGTAGCCAATTATTGCTGAGTCTCTCCTGCTTCCAAGGTATTGCGTGAGAAGAAGCAATTTCATCACGCTCTACTGTCAGGGGAAGGATTTTTTTTTAAGATACACATCAATGAGATGTTGAGAAAAAACTTACATATGTGGCAAAGAAAATGCACTAATGAGGTCAAATGCAAACTCCCACCACACACAATTTCCAAACCCCTCATGAGCTGCCCTCTGTCAGTACATCCACCCTCATTTCTATCACGTTTTATCAATGTGTGTGTGTACGTTAGTCGCTCAGTCGTGTCCAACTCTTTGCAACCCCATGGATTGTAGCCCACCAGGCTCCTCTGTCCATGGGATTCTCTAGGCAAAGATACCAGAGTGGGTTTCCATGCCCTCCTCCAGGTGATCTTCCTGACCCAGGGATCAAACCCTCATCTCTGGTGTCCCCTGAATTGGCAGGCAGATTCTTTACCATTAGCTCTACATATATGGTGGCAAATCAAAGAATGTGCAGTTCTTGCCACCTATGGCTCTCTGGCCACTAAGCCTTTGCAAAGCTATTCTCTCTGCCATCTCCCATGTTCACCTGCCACTGACAACCATCCTCTCTTTTGTTAAGCCTCAAAAGTTTTTACCCCAGGATGTATTACCTGACTTTCCAGCAAATTTTAGGTGTTCCCACTGTAGCTGAAACAATGATATTATTCTACAAGAGTTGGTTTACTGTTTAATGGTCTCCTGGCTACGCCACAGGCTCCTGTGGGCTTAGAACTATGTGTCTTTTGATCTTTTTAGTTCATTTCCTGGGGCCCATCTCTTGTTGTTCAGTCACTAATTCATGTCTGACTCTTTGTGACCCCATCTTAGACAGCTGGGACCCATCTTAGACAGCTGTTAAACGTTGGTCAAGTAAATGCATGAAGGGTGGGACATAGGAGGGTGTATTATATCAGAAGAATAGAAAGGCCATCTGAGTCAGAAAATTATGTGAAATGGTAAGAAAATTGGGCTTTTAAGGAAAAACATTTTAATTGAAGGCTATTGTAATCTACTGTTTTAACAGTAATTGCAAAATTATATAAGGCACTCCTACGACTATGCTTCCCAAACTAGGGTGCACATTAGAAAAATATAGATTTCCAGGTCCTGTTCTAGGCCAACAAATCTGTATTTGATAAGCTCTATAAATGGCTCTTAGGCAGCCACCAGCCAGCACAGTACCAAGTCACACCCCAGACACAGTTTGTGTGGCTGTGAAGGTGACAGAAGCTTCTTCAGCAGGAGCTTCACACTAACAATAATCTTGGTAACTTTAAGAGTTCCCTCTCACAGCTCAGTGCTTTTCTGATATTCTTTATCTTTCTAGCAAAGAGCTGAAATAAGCTGGTTGGGGGAAAGGAGCCACTTACTGCCTGAACTAAGCCCCATCATGAAATATGACCATCCTCTCCTGCCTGGGGACATCCAGTCCTGAGCTACTGGGGATCATCACTTCTTTCAGTAAGCATCAAGTCTCAACAAGGGGGAAAAAGCTATCCCAAGCACCCTGCACATCAGAGGGATAGGAAGAGGTGACCAAAGTGGAATTAACATCACTGAGATGGTATCATTCAAAACTGTTCAAATGCTATTGAAATAAACTTTGACCCAATCATCAGAAATTTAAATGAGCACAGATGAAGTGGGGGCCTTGCACAGGTTTCAGATATCGGAATAACAAAACCCCCGCTCTATTTAGTACAGTATTATTATTTGTTTTTTATCATGGGGAGCAGAAGTATCAAAACCACAACTCACAGAGCTCAAGCAAATGCTGCTCCTGGGGTCCTCAGCTTGTCCCCCAAACTTTTATTAAAGTGGTTAATGCGTGCGTGCTAAGTCACTTCAGTTGTGTCTGACTCTATGTGACCCTATGGACTGTAGCCCACCAGGCTCCTCTGTCCAGGCAAGAACACTGGAGTCGGTTGCCACGCCCTTCTCCAGGGGGTCTTCCCAACCCAGGGATTGAACCCAGGTCTCCTGCACTGCAGGTGGATTCTTTACTGTCTAAGGCACCAGGGAAGCCCAAGAATACTGGAATGGGTAGCCTATCCCTTCTCCAGGGGAACTTCTCAACCCAGGAATCGAACTGTGGGCTCCTGCATTGCAGGCAGGTTCTTTACCAGCTGAGCTACCAGGGAAGCCATTATCTATATTATACACCATATCAATAGTGAGTATATGTCAATCCCAATCTCCCAATTAATGCATTTTATAAAGAGATCTAATTTACAATCCAGGATAGCAGAGGCCACTTTTTTTTTCTCTCACTAGGGTATGATAATGATTAGAAAAATCAACTATAAAAAATTAGGAGTTGGTGAGAAAATGGGAGAGAAGAGAGAAAAAAGAAGGAAGGGAGTGAGAAAAGACAGAGGTGCAGAGGGAGGAAGGGGAAGCAAAAGAGGGAAGGGAGGAGAAAGAAAACCCACAACAAGCAAATGCTGTTAACAATACCTGTGATTCCAACTAGACTAGAGAATGCAAGGACAGAATCTTGAACTCAAGCTGGCTGGGGATGCTGGCTCCCATTTCAGCCTTCCTCACCTAGTATTCAACTTGAAGGACTGAAATTACCACCTCCATCTGAGCTAATATGAATATGTTTCCCAGAGAAACCAGAGCCCTCCATGGATTTCTTCCCAGGCAATAAAGTCAGCCCCGGAACAGTACTTAGGGCACATCTGTTCTCTACTCTGCAGACATTCCAGCAGCTCAGAATAAAAACTCTAATCCGAGGAGGGAAAAAAAAAGAGGATATAAACTGGAGATGGAATCTTCTACAGTCAAATCTTTTATTACCTGTGCTCAAATCACAAAGCACAGACTCTGACCCTCAGTGGGGACTCAAGATCCTTTTAAGTCCAGATGAAGGCGCAGGTGGTTATTTAAAATAAAATTCCATCTGGATAATTAGATTTGACTCCCTAAAAACACTCCCACTCTTAAGAATAAACAGGATGGATACACAGATGAAATCTTGTTGCTTTTCTTTCCTAAAGCAGCATCATTTAAAGAAGACAGAGAAAAGGCTTTCTAAGACAGTCCTGGCTGACTCAACGTGGGATTCAGAAAAAGGTACTGACAAGGCTCTCAGGAGAGCAGCCTTCTCAACCCACCTCTGCTGTTGAATATGTAACCTTGGGTGAGGAGTTTGACTTCTCAAAGAAACACTACCTGTGTTTGGGTGAGTGACTTCACCTCTCTAGGTTTCAGTTACCTCATCTGTGAAATGGGGGACAATGATCACTTTCTCTGAGGGTGCTGGTTAGGATGATGGTGAGCCTCTGCTTGGCAACGTATGGATCTTAGTACATGGGAGCTACTATCATGGTTATTCTTTCTTCCAATCATAACGGCTGCCGTACAGTGCCTGTCTCACAAACACTCTAGAAGAACTGAACCAACACTCTGTTCATCAAAATCTAACAGGCCTTGCCATAAAGGGAATTCCAGAGACGCCAGTCCCCAGCCAACCCCCAGCAACTGCTCTCAGCTCCTGCCACCAGCAGCCAAGGTCAGCCAAGACTTCTCCGTTTACACCCACCCGCAAAGGGCAGGTTCCCACGGCCCCTCCAGGTCATTCTCCTTTGGAAATAAGGCTCCATGAGCAGATAACAATCTACACGCCCTCCTCCTTCAAGAATGTGGAGAGGGTGGCGAGGTCTGAAACCTGCCCCCAAACTCGTTCTCCCTGCCCAATGCATGGATCAGCTTCCAGGCCCCTCAATGACAAACATGCCAAAGAGACAGAGAGACAGAGTGAGGTCATGGAGAAAAGATGATTTCCTGGAGGGCAATGCAGCCTCTTGGCTCTGAGTCTTTATTGAAGCTGGGGGCAGTTGTACAGGGCTGGCTATTCCAAAACTCCAAACTGCTACAGGTGAATCTCAAGAACATTCCCCCAGGACATCACTGGTGGTCCAGTGGTTAAGACTCTGCAATTCTAATGCAGGGGACGTGGGTTCAATCCCAGGTCAGGGAACTAAGATCCCACCTGCCACGTGGCATTGCCAAAAAAAAGAAATACCTCCTTTCTCTCATCATCCAAATATACTTATGACCAAGTGTGCACCATGGAAGCTAACAGGGGGCACTCCCCTCATAACATAGCCCACTACACATAATGCATAACGAACAGCAAGCACTGTTTTCACTTTCTTTAGAGGGTTCGATTTGGCCCTGAGGGGACAACCATAAGGAAGCAGTAGCCAAGGGCAGGATTAACCAGGGCAGGGTGGTGGCCCAGTCTCCTGAACCAGAACATCAAAGCCAGCTGTGTGCATTATTCCCCCTACAACTCCACATTCACCATTTTAAAGACATGGTTATCAAAGGGCCAGACAAGTGATATGGCTGCCTGGGTCAGACTGGAGTGGCGGAATGAACTGTGGATGGCATCTTAATCCCAGACCCTGATAATGCTCTCCCAATCTTGAACAGGGTCCCAGACACGGATAAGCACGAGTGGAAAACCTGGCCAGGAACCAGAGGACGAGAAGGGGAGGGACGACCCAGTGATGAACAGAAGGAGCCACAAAGCCATCCCACCCTCAAGCAGGAAGGTCAGCTGGGCTTGTGAAGCCCAAACCTCAGTCCCTACTGTGCTATTTTCAAGGCATTGGACAGATCCTGGTACAAACTGTACTGTTATTTACTTAATATTATCCTGAAATAAATGTATTTTAAAAGTAAACAGTCTCACTCCCATAAATTCTAAGCTAGTATCACTTACCAAAAATAGACAGTAAACCTAGGAATGAACACAATAAAAAACCTCATGAAATTTTGGCTACATTCTGCCATCCTCAAAAGGATTCTGAAGGATGAGCTTCAGATTTGCAACCTCTGTTAAAAGGCATATTACCCAGCGTTGGGGTGGCAGGCAGGGTGTTCAAGACACATCAGCACTACCTGAAGACATGTTCCTTCATCTGCTCAGAAGGTTAGGAAAAGAATTAGAAAGGAGACAAAATTTCTCTCTATGTGGTTCAATGTTATTGAATGCCCTCTTTCAGAATCACCTAAAATGATATAATGTAACTGCAAGACCACCATCCCTGCTCTTGAAACAAGGACCTACATGGGTCAACATGGGTTGGTTTGTCAGAAGTAAGAGCAGCACCGGAAGCAGAGTCACAGGGATGTCCCAGATAGAGCAGAGGGAGGAGGGTCCTGGGGATTAGGGAGGCTCACTGGGTCAAAAGGTTAGGGAGGAGGAGGGAGAGGGGCAGGGTGGAGTAAATCTAGAGTGAGAACAAGCATGCCTCATCAGAAAATAGGATGTGCCAAATCTGGGCACAAGAAAAAAAATGTGGTACTTCCTTAGCTGGGCTTAGGGGAGAGGAAAATGGAAAAGCTGCCGTCTGGATGGAAACCAGCCCTAATCGCAGTTCTCAGAGCCATCCAGAACTGCAGCAGTGACCAAGGGAGTCTGGAAGCCAAAGCTGTGTTGGCATCTCTGCTACTGACTCACTGTGTGATTTTAGGCAAGTGACTCAATGGATCCATCTCTGGGCCTCAGCGTCTCCAGCTGAGTGAAAGGCCCATTTGTATATTTGTAAAATACAGGTAACTGCCTACCTCCCAGGGCTACTGTGAGAATTAAATATGATGATGCAGTGTTGGGCACTTATAGAAAAGGCTCCATGAGTGGCAGGCATTACAAATATTTCTACTAATTTCTCTATTGTGCTACCACCTCTATTTTATTGCTCTGATTATGGACATGTCCAATTAAAGGCAAATCTAAATTGCAGTACAAATGTAAGGTTGCTACTACTATTAGATATAAAGCACCTGAGAAACACATTGCGTTGCTCAGGACAAGTGTAAAGTAGAACAGAGATTGACAAAAAGTCAATGGTTTAGAGACTTAATTCCCGGCCAACTTTGGTCTGGATTTATATGAGAGTTTTGTGTCTTGTTTGTTATTTGGGTTGTTTTGTTTTGTTTTGTTTTGTTTGTGCGGCATTGTTCTTTGAGGCCTCAAATCCACGAGCTATGGAGGAAAGCTCCATATCCATATTCAGACTAGGAAACTGGGGTCCAGCTACGTTCAAACAGCTGTGTCCCCTTAGCCCAACAGCCTGTGCAAGAGCCAAATGCCTTGTTCATCAGGGAGGAGGGCCTGAAATTTCAACCAGGCCTTGATTCTAGGGATAAGCAGTTTTAATAATTCATTCCTGAAATGTACACTTGTGTGACTACTGGCTGTGAAGATGTTATGTCAGATGTATGGGAGGGCAATTCTGATCAGAGCTAGTGAACAGTAATTTGTAACCAGCATTTACTGAAAAGTTCCAACATGCCAGAAACTCTTACAAGGTTTATGTACATTTTGTTCAATTACTCCTCCATGAGATGAATTATCTGTTCTTCTCCCCAATGAGTTGATGAAGACACGGCATCTTGGGGCGGGGGGAGGAATGGCGCAGGGTCTGGTGTCACATAACCAGTCACTATGAGCACCAAATGTATCAGTGAAAGACATGCATTTCAGAGGGAAAATTGTAGAAATGGGTGGGGTCCCTGATATTTCGTATCCTAGAAGAGGGAGATGCAAACAACGACTGGCTCTGGGTTTCACCTTTATCCCATGGGTCCTGGGGAACTCAGGAAGGAGTCTGAGAAAATGAGTGAAATACAACCACAGAGTTTGAAAGAAAAAACTGACAGAACGAACATGCCGGAGATAAAGGAAGGAACTAGTTAGAAAGTAATAGCAAATGACAAGGGGAAAAGAAAAGAAGAGAAAGAAAGGATCTGTATTGCTCAGGATGCCAGGAAACAGATGGAAGACTCAGAGTGGATTATTAAAGAGCAGTTAACAAAGGGATTATTTAACCAAGCACAGGCAGGCTTTAGGGAGATTAAATGGATGGGCAGCCCCCAGGGCCCACCAACAGCAGGGAGTCACACCATCCCCAGGCCCAACGAGGCCAGAGGAGTGAGTGGTCACTGGAGTCAAAGTAGGGGCAGATATACGGAGAGGGCGCTGCCGGGAGATGTGACCTGCAGCAGGGGCACACCGCCACTCCACAGTAACCCAGCAGCACAGAATCAGGGCAAAATACCCTGACTTTATTGTCCACCCTCCCTCAACACCGAGTGGCACCGCATGAACTAAATCCGACCCGGAGCCCAAGGGCAAAGGACCTACTGATGCAGCCCAGACAGGTCCAGGGCATGGAGCAGGGCAGAAAATCCTAGAGATGGCAGCTGGAGAGGCGGACAGAAAACATCCAGTCCAATCCCTGAACAGCCAACCATGGGACATGATTTAATAAACTGAACACAGCCACACTGTGTATTATGACACATACTTTTCAACAGGTTAAATTTAATCCTGAACTGAAGAAATATCTAACATAAGTACATTTCAATGTGTAAAATACGATACTGTTCTTGCAAAAGCAAACCAATATACTACATGTAAATATGTTTGTTAGGTTTCTATGTGAGCAGCAGAAAGGTCTGGAGGGATACATATCAAATCATCGACATTAGGAATGTCAAGAGACAGGGAGTCAAAGGGCAGAGGTAGAGGAACTGTTTTTCTTTTCTCTTTTTCCTCTATTTATACATTAGTTCACTAGTTGCACAATGCATGTGTCATTTTATAACTTTCAAAAGTGATTTAATGCAGAAAATTATAAAAAAGGAAAAGAGAACAAGGAGTTTGCTGTGCTCCAGGTGACAGGAAGAGTATGGATTAGAACACATATGGTACACTTCAGAGAAAAGCTGGAATCTGCTTAGCAAGGAAGGGTAATGGAAAGTGATGTGCCACTATTTACAGCAACCTAAATGCCCACTGACAGATGAATGGATAAAGAAGATGTGGCATATATATATATATATATACACGATGGAACAATATTCAGTTATCAAAAAGAATGAAATAATGCCATTTGTAACAACATGGATGGAACTAGAGACCATCATACCAAGTGAAGTAAAGGCAGAGAAAGACAAATACCGTATGATATCACTCATATGTGGAATCTAAAAAAATGACATAAGTGAGTTTATTTACAAAACAGACACAGACTCACAGACGTAGAGAATAAGCTTATTGTTACCAAAGGAGAAAGGGGTGGGGGAGAGATAAATTAGGATTTGGGATTAGCAGATACAAACTACTATATATACAATAGATGAACAACAAGGTCTTAATGTACAACACAGAGAACTATACTCAATATCTTGTAATAAACTATAATGGAAAATAATCTGAAAAATAATATATATGTGTATGTGTGTATATATATATATATGCAGGTGTATGTATATATACATATATGCAGGTGTGTCTGAATCACTATGCTGACACCTGCAACTAACACAACATTGTAAATTAACTATATTTTGATAGACAGACAGACAGACAAACAAATAGGAAGTGATGTGTCAAAGGTGAATGACATGTCAAGGCAAGTTGGTCAGAAAGAACCCATTAATAAAAATGGAGAATTGAAAGGACAGTCATGAAGTTGGGGTGCAAGAACATGAAGAATAATTTTGAGGTGCTGTCAGTCACACACCAAATAGGTAGGAAAAAGGACCTGAGATTTAAGAGACTGGTCAGAAGCTGATGGCTGGAAATGAGTTAACTCCACACTGAGATGGCTATACCAACTGAATGGGAATGAAGGGTAGTCCAGGCTCCTGAAATGGGAGTCAGGACCTGGATTCTGGTCCCAGCTCTGCGACTCTGAGCAAAGCACTTCGCCTCTTGGGGCTGCTGTCCGCTGAATGGGACCCACTTCCCTCTTTTAGAAGTAGTTCTCTCTCCACTTTGATCACGGGGGCCTGGCAGCCGGCTTTCAATGGATCTTTGGACTGACAGGGAAGCCTAGTGAATCCCCACCCGATTGCTCCTCAGAAACAAAAAACTCTTTCACTAAATCTGAAAGCCAGCCAAAATGCAATTCCAAGAGGAGCAATCATGCTTGGGCCTTGGAATGTGTGAGCAGCACCTGCAAATGACAGGCAATTGTTCCCCATCTATTTGTGGAGGCTATGAGGATTCTCTTCCAAGTCTGACCCTGCACTTCTAAAATTGGCGGGGCCTGCCTGGAGACTGCAGTTGTAAGCACACAACTGCTGGTTTCTGCAGCTTCCTAAAACTGGCCCGTGGCAGATGTGTCAAGAATGTACAGGTACCGTGTTGTAGCCCACACCACGCTGCCATGGAAAGGGCCCTTGGAGAGAGAGTGTGGGAGGGAGGAGCTGTTTCAAAGAGCCCAGATGCTCCCAGCTTGCTCTGTCGTGAAGTCCAGGTGGTGAGTCAGTGCCAGGGCAGCTCAGTGGAATGATGAAAATGAGAAGAGCTTTGAAGTTACAGCCCTGACTGTAAAATGAAGGGTATGATATCTGTCCGAAAGGATCAAGGTCAGGCGTCTAGCCCAAAACCCAGTGCATGGTAGGTGCTCAAGAAATGCATGTTTCTTTAAAAGATGGACTCAGATCTTCTCAGGTCAATGTCTCTCAGCTGGATGACCACCCACTCTTGTCTCTATCTTTGAAAAGTAGACTGACTTTTCACCTCTTTTTAGTTAACATATATGTCTTAACTATCTTCCTATCAGAACCCAAACATACTTCCTAAGAAGTATGGGAAACAAAGGGGATGAGGCATTTTCTCTTTTTTTTCTGGCTCTTTCTTGACACAAGAAGAGGACAATGGTGATGACTGACTCTCTGGGTCACGCCTTCTGACTGCCTAGGAACCTACAAACCCACAGCTCTGCTTTCATTTGATCAATAGGTGGTTAAGCACTATTTTTGACTCTTTGACTATTTTTGAACCCCAACCTTCTCCAAGTTCTATTGACAGAGAAAACTGCAGACACTCCTGAGAAGAAAGACTTCAAGAGATCAGGCAGACTTTGAATGAAATGAAATTTTGAAATAAATATAATTGAGGCACCACTTGAAAATGACCAGAACTCGAAAATGAGATGAGTAGGCAGTTAACCCTATAAAAAAAGGATTCTTTACCTTCAAGGTAGATCCAAGGCTTACCCAAAAGGTACCTCCTGGAATATATTCAAGACTGCTTTCTATTTGGAAATGCCATGCTGACATTACAGGAACTGATTCTCTGTGCCTGGGGGCCCACCAACTTCATTCCTACCTGCGAAGCCATGAGTTACACGCTTCTCTTCCCAGTGGTCACTATCTCACATTCTGTGATTCTAACAGAGAAGAGCCTTCTTTGGAATAGCACACTAATCCATTCTGTTATGACATGTCTCTGCTGAAGAATGCTTCCAAAAGTGCCTGGGCTGCTGAAGTTTACAGTTGCAGGTACCTTCTGCATACTAGAGTAAGATGTACATTGTGACATGTATTCAATCGTGTCTAAAAAATAGCACATGAGTTACATTATCCCAAGTCTTTTCATCTTTCATTGATCATTTCATTCACTTGAGATTAGACCATGAGGCAGATAGTTTAGCTGTCTTTTTTTTTAATTTTTAATTTTTTAATTGAAGTATAATTGATTCAAAATATTGAGTTAGTTTTGGGCATACAGCATAAGTGATTCACTTTGCTACACAGCAGAAAACAACACAATGTAACGTAACTGTACACCAACAAAATTTTTTTTTAAAAGATGTGGTACATTTATTCAATGGAATATTATTCAGCCTTAAAGGAATGAAATATTGTCATTTGCAGCAAGATGGATGGACCTAGAAAATATTATGCTCAGTGAAATAAGTCAGAGAAAGATCAATATTAGATGATATCACTTATAGAACCTAAAAAATAATACGAATGCATCTATATAAAAATACAAACAGATTCGCAGACATTGTTGTCTTCTGATAACCCTGTTTGCTGGACACCTGTCCTCCCTAGACTGCTTACTGAGGAAAAGCACATGAGTTTAAGGTAAAGGAACAGTGTGCCTTTTCATTCATTTATTTATCCATTCATTCCTTTGTGTAATGTTTGTAAATGCCTCCCATTCACAGTACTAGGGACACACGAGTGACCAAAATTAAATCCCTGCCATTACAACTGTAGCAGTTGAAACAGCAAAGATTAAGTCAGCTACTAACTAAGTAGTGTAATTTCAACAGTGATAAGTGACATTTAGAAAGAAGGTGAAGGGGTGGTGGAGGGTTGGAATGGTCTGGGACTGCTTCTGACTAGGTTTTCAAGAAAAGGCACATCTAGGAAGCTGTCTTCGGAGCTGAGCTTCACAAATAAAGACTCCTAGAAAAGACTGCTCCCCTCTCCAAGGGTGCAGAGAATGCAGGAGCTGTGAGCTGAACACGTTAGGTGAGAGAGAGAGAGAAGGGAGGACGGCTGATGCCAAGACCCCGGAGGCAGTGGAAATAGTAGGGGCCAAGCCACGTGATGGCACCCCACTCCAGTACTCTTGCCTGGAAAATCCCATGGATGGAGGAGCCTGGTAGGCTACAGTCCATGGGGTCGCTAAGAGTCGGACACGACTGAGCGACTTCACTTTCACTTTTCCCTTTCATGCACTGGAGAAAGAAATGGCAACCTACTCCAGTATTCTTGCCTGGAGAATCCTAGGGATGGCGGAGCCTGGTGAACTGCCGTCTATGGGGTCGCACAGAGTCGGACACGACTGAAGCGACTTAGCATACCATAGCATAGCATAAGCCACGTGGAACCTTGAGTGCTGTCATCTGGGCGCTATTCCAAGTCCAACAGAGTTTGCTTTGGCTGTGTTGGGTCTTCATTGTGTTATGTGGGCATAGTTGCCCTGAAGCATATGGGATCTTAATTCCCTGACCAGGAATTGAACCCACGTCCCCTGCACTGCAAGTCAAATTCTTAACCACTGGACCACCAGGGAAGTCTCCGAAACAAATTTTTGAGCTGGGGAGTGACTTGATCTGATTTACAATTTAAAGGATCACTTCACTCTTGCATGGAGAAATGACCTGATGGCCAGCAATGCGGGGGCACTGAGACCAGTGGAGGGTTTCTGCAGTAAGGTGATGGAAGCTCTAGCAAGGCGGTGGTGGCAGGATGAAAAGATGGGGAAAACTGGCTGGATTAAGACTCTCTTCTAAAGGTAGAGCCCAATAAGTTACACAGCAGGTATATGGCTGGGCGGGGCCTTATCCCCAGGATCTGTTGTAAGCAAAGCCCAGCCACCTCTCAACTTGCTTATATCTTTCCACTGATAAAGTCAAAGTAAGTTTGAAAGTGTTGGTTGCTCAGTCACATCCAACTCTTTGCGACCCCATGGACTGTAGCCCGCCAGGCTCCTCTGTCCATGGGATTCTCCAGGCAAGAAAACTGGAGTGGGTTGCCATTCCCTTCTCCAGGGGATCTTCTCGATCAGGAATCGAACCCAAGTCTCCCACACTACAGACAGACTCTTAACCCATCTGAGTTGCCAGGGGGACATGAAAATAAGTTTAACCCATGTGTTTAAGAATGACAGACCGCACTACCTTAAAACAGGGAGGATGCAGCTGTAAGAGCGCTGTCAATGTTCAATAGTTAAAGGACCTTCTATTTCCCACAGCCTAACAAGTGATTTTACCAGCAGTTCAAGTTCATTTGATTTTTTTGGTTGATTACACATTTATCAGGTCTTTTTTCAGCAGTAAGACCTGGCAGACCAGTGGTTAAGACTCCACACTTCCACTGCAGGGAATGCGAGTTTGATTCCTGGCTGAGCTAGGACCCTAAGTGCCATACCAAAATAAGTAAGTAAACAATAAAAATAAAAACAATAAAATATGCAGTGATAAAACTCTGGCACAGACTGTTTCCATGCCCCCTCGTGTTACAGATGTGTGTATGGGTCTGGTTTCCTGCCTTAGTAAATGTGACCCAGCGTGGGTAACTGATTCTCTTCTGATGGCTCAGATTTCTTTAGGGCCTAGGGTCCATCACTGTGAACATGAATTTTTCATTATGTGGAGAATGTGGTTTCATTTTGACATGTGAACCCACTGGGAAGACTGCAGTGATACTCAAATATGTTAGCTTAAAATTTCCCTGATCTCCATTTTTATCCTAAAATCAATGGCCAAATATTTCCTGATCAATCGATCAAGTGGATTCCAGGTGACTGAAATTTTTCCCTTCCTATCTTTAAGCAACTTCCTAACAATGGTTACTAAACAGCTCAGGTCAACTTCAGTGTAATGGATGAAGGTTTTAAAGTCAGGCAAGGAGATAAATTTGGACGAACCTTCACCACTTAGTTAATAAATACATACCTTTAGATAAGTTAAATGTCTGAGCCTCAGTTTTCTCATCTATAAGGTGGAGCTAGTAATAACTATACTTTAGGCATGTTATAGCAATGAAATGAGATGCCATATATAAAATTATGATCAAAAATCAAGTTAGTACAGGCTTTGGCATGGCATTATTTCCTTATAAAACTACCTGGGTTTCCCTTTCCTGTTCACTAAGAGCTTTACAATTCTGAAATTTTGAATTTTAAATGTCATTGTTCTTAACTTCCCTCCATATTAGTTTCTGCTGCCACAATGAAGTGTCACAGACTGGTTGTCTTAAACAACACACATTTATTTTCTCACAGTTCTGCAGGCTACAAGTCCAAGGTCAAGGTGTCAGCAGGGTTAGTTCCTTCTGAGGCCACGCTCCTTGGCTTGCTCAGTTTCTCCTCCCTGTGTCCTTCTCTGGGTGTCCATGTTCTAATCTGTTGTTGTAAGACACCCATCACACCAGATCAGAGCCCTCTTTGACAACTTCATTTCACTTAATTATTCTTTTAAAGACCCTATCTCCAACCCTATCTCACATTTTGAGGTACTAGGGGGTTAGAACTTTAACATATGGATTTCAAGTGGATATAAATCTGCTTATAATACACCCTTCACATTTTACCCCTGAAAAAAAAAAAAACAAAAAACTGTGAGAAAAGCACTGAACCAGAGCAAAGGAAATGAGTCCTTTGCTTCATGTTTTCAAAAACTATTTCTCTGCATGACCTCTGACAAGTTATCTTCCCTCTTTGGTCCACATTTTCTTAGGGTTGGAATAATGCATCTCTTATTTCTTTTCCTGGCCTTAACCAAGCAAAGCTAAGTTTATTTCTCACAGCAAAGAATCTGAGATAGAGCATGCAATGAAATAACTGGAATCACAACACAACAAAACAAAAACATACCTTCTTTGTAGAATAAACCTAGGATGGATTTTTCTAGAAGCAGAAGAGGGTTACATTCAACTGTTCTAAAATGTTTTAGGTTGTTTCAAGCCCTTTCTAAGGCCATAATTTAAACCAACTTAGTTGGATAAACCAGAAACTCCACTCTGAATTTATCAATCTCCCCAAACAAAGTAATAGCATCAAGATATGGGACACAGATTGGCTTGGGGGGGAAAGAGAGTATAATTTCAAATAAAGCTCTCCTTGAAAAAATTAAGGGGGGAAATTTTTTAAAAACAAACACACATATACACAGAAAATGTAAAATTAAAACCAGCTTCCAAGCTTATGGGTTAAGCCATTAAGGAGAAGGAAGGGAAAGGAGAACAGGCATAGTTCCTCTCCAGCTGCGTAGCTTTTGGTCCTGAGACACGGTATACCTACAGATGTCAGCAGCCTCAGCAAGACAGGGAGGCAAACACAGGTGGCAGTGAGGGCACAAACACGTGCTCATGGCAGAGCAGGAGAAAACGGAGAGGGACAGGAGCATTTCCCCCTGAAAATGGCAAAACTGCTGGATCAAGTAGAGTGATGACAAGAATATAAGACTAATATCAAAGATACTGGGACTCAAATCAGAGTCTAACACAAGCTGAGCAACTGTGGCCAAAGTACTCAACTTATCTTGGGGTAACTTAACTTCAGCTAAAAAACAGCAACTGAAAACATAGCCACCATTTCATTTTTTGCTGTTGAACACAAGATCTCAGAAACAATCGAAAACTCAAACAAAACGGAAGTGACTGAAGCACTGGGAACAATATGTAGATATTTGAAATTATGTAAAAACAGAGTGCCATGTGATCCGGCAATCCCATTTTCAGGCATATATTTAGACAAAACTGTAATTCAAGAAGATTCATGTGCCCCCAATGTTCATAGAAGCACTAATCACAATAACCAAGACATGGAAGCAACCTAAATGTCCACTGACAAATGAATGGATATAGAAGATGTGGTACGTATATATGATGAAATATTATTCAACCATAAAAAGAATGAAATTTGCCATCTGCAGCAACATGGATGAACTTAGAGATTATCATATGAAGTGAAGTAAATCAGCAAGAGAAAGACAAATACCATATGCTTATATGTGGAATCTAAAATATGACACAAATGAACCCATTTACAAACAGTAACAGACTCACAGACATAGAGAATAGACTTGTGGTTGACAGGGCGGAGGGGGAGGAGAAGTAAGGGGAGGGAGAGATTAGGAGTTTGGGATTAACACATGCAAACTACTATACATAGGAGGGATTAACAACAGGTCCTACTGTATAGCACAGGAATTATATTCAGTAACCAGTGATAAATTATAATGGAAAAGAATATAAAAATGATATATATATACATGCACACATATATGTATAACTGAATCACTTTGCTGTATAGCAGAAATTAACACAACATTATAACAAAACTACTTCAATTTTAAAAAAGAATAAAATTATGGCATGAAAGAATATTTAAAACATGGAAAGATGTCACGTCATAATACACTGTACAATGAAAAGCAAGACATAAAATAGGATGAGTAAGATGCTGTGCTATTTTAATAAACAGTATATACAGTATGAAGAAAACACTTTAAAAGGGTATACTCAAACTTTATAATTTCACTTATTTTTATTGTCCTCATTTTTTTTTTTTTGGTAAATTTTTCTACAAACATCATGGGTTTTTTGGTCATAATTGGGGGAAAAAACCTACTCATTTTGTAAATTTTAGTGCCCTAGTGTAAACCAGAGAGTAGAAAAAGCTCTAATTCAGTCTCAAATTGAGGTTTTAGTTTCCTCATCTGTAAGGGGAGACTAGACTGAAAAATTCTCTTAGGATCTTCTTATTCTCTGAGTTTTACAGAGCCCCATTAAGTCAACCCTTCGGCGGGATCTTGCTTAGGGTTTATTAAAGAAGCTGGGGTGGGGGGCGGCAGCGTGGGACACAGAATGAGAAGGAGGCATTCAAGTCCGCCTGAAGAAGAGCCCCCCTCATGGGTATCCTTTGCTAATTCAATGCACAGCAGCCTTGAGTGCTGAGCGAGGCGGGCACCTCCCTGGAAAGCTGGCTGTGCTTAAGCACAACAGTGAGGAGCTGCTCCTGACAAGCCTGGAAGCGAGGCTGCTCCGAGGGGAAGGCAGGGGAGCTTACAGAAGCAGTCAGGGCTCCAGCATCCAAATCCACGCAGAGAAGGGGACCAACTGACTATGCTTCCGATCTCTCATAACCTGCCCCTCGGGAAAGAGGTGTGTAGAAGGACTTAACCACGCATTTGGTAACTACAATTTGGACAGATGTGTCATGACTCCATAGGTACAAGAAGATAAAAGAAGGCAGAATTTAAGGCAGCGCTGTAGAATGGGGTTAAGAATGTGGTTCTGAGTCAGTATGAATTTTGGTTCCACCACTGAAAGGCTTCTGTGATCTTAGGCCAATTGCCTGATCTCTCAAAGTTTCCTCACAATAAAATGGGAAGATCTAGTTGGAAAGCCATCTACCTAACTGAGTGGTTTTGATGATTGCATGAGATAAGAAATAAAAAGCACTTAATATAGAATACGGTAATGTTAGTTTACTCGCTAAGTTATGTCCGACTCTTGCTACCCCATGGACATTTCCCAGGCAAGAATACTGGAGTGGGTTGCGGGTTGCCTTTTCATTCTCTAGATCTTCCCAACCCAGGGATCCAACCCGAGGCACCTGCATAAGAGGCAGAGTCTTTACCACTGAGCCACCAGGGAAGCCGTAACACAAGATAAATAAATGCTAATTCTTATTATTTTCAGATGCTCCTGTGACAAGCATCACATTGCTAGGCAAATAGATGATCGTCGGCAAAATATTCATTCAAAAAAGGAAATGGTATCATCATATCTGATTAACTATATACGACACATCTTTATACACATGGTACTTCAAATGAAGTATTTTAGATTATATGAATATACTTTAATTCTCCCCTTCTGCCTTCCCTTATAGATGCTCCCCTTTAAAGGATCTAATGATTATAATTACACTTAGATCATTGAGACTATCAATTGTATGACTTACAGCCAGAGATAAGCTCGGAAAAATGTGTTTTAACTGGCCCCACCCCTCAAACCAAAAATGAATTTTAGAATAAAAGCTAATAACAGAAATATAAGGAAGTGAAAACGGACTTCCCTGATGGTCCAGAGGTTAAGAATCCACCTTCCAATGCAAGGGTTGCAGATTCAATCCCTGGTTACAGAACTAAGATCCTACATGCCCCAGGGCAACTAAACCCACAAACCACAACTAGAGAGAAGCCCATGAATTGCAACAAAAAAGATCTCTAATGCTGCAACAAAGATCCCACGTGCTGATGTAGCCAATAGATAAATAAAAGTTAATATTCTACAAAGTTGTCAATGAAAGAGAAGATGATGTAGAAGCACAAATGTACACACGTTCTGATCATCTGCTCACTTGACATTATTCCTGCAAAGTAAATGTTAAATAAATGTACCCATTCATTCAGTAAATGTTTACAGAGGGCTTAAAATGTGCCAGCCAAAGGAAAAGTGATAGAAATTCAGTGGCAATGAAACTAAAACCCACCCCTACCTGAAGGAGCATCCACGACATTACTTGGCCCTTGGGCAGGAGGCTATTTTCACTGGACGGGAGCCACCGCATTTCAGATACTGGCAGGAGCAAGTGAAAAGAGCTTGCAGAGCATCTATAGACTCGGAGCTGTTCCCTGTTGGTTTGCTTGTCTATCTGACCAGTCTAGTTTTGGGGCAACTGGCGCCTTTGTGCCCTTATCAATGGCAGCCTTATCCAGAAGAGACACCGTACATGCCAGCAAATGAATCATGGTATCATTTTAATAATACTCATTGAAATGAATACTAAAGCTCTGCTAAGGAAAGGACCTATCAATCGTCATCATTCCATTGCTCTCTTGCACAGAGTCTATTAACCAAGTTCACTCTCTGAATGAGAAATAGGCTAAGGTTTCAAGGAGAAAAAGCAACCAAAGACCCTTCTATCCAACACAGATGTTGGCTGCTTCCACTAAATTTAAGCCAACAACTACTGCCCTCATTCACTTTCTCACTGTTTTCTCTCCCCTTCCAGAGAGGGATTAGAACTCCTCTCTTCCAATTTAGAACACAGCATAGATGGCTGAATAAAATAAAAGGCTCACAGGGTCATGTGCACTGGCAGGGACTGGGAAGGACCATCTAGTTCGATGCTCTCATCTGACTGATGCAGAGTCTGAGAGGAATAATAAGGTTTTCCCAGAGTCACAGAGAAATCAGAGGTAAGGGCAGCCTGAACCACAATGTGCTGACACTCCGTCAGGGGCTCCCTGCCTTTTCCTGTGTCATCAAACAAGAGGGTTCCTCTGCTCTACCCATCAGAGGAACTCTTCTCTTAAAAAATCAAATCTCGTTTTATCTTTGGAAGCTCACTTCCCAGCCCTTCCACAGAAAAAAAGACTAACTTAGCCAAGAGAACTGTGCCCTTGAATTCCAGATGTCCCCTACGTTCCCGGACCATTCCTAAGCAGAGCTCCCCATCTGGCTTAGAGTGCTGGGCGTGTGCTATGTTCCCGGGCCCTGCTGAAGGAGAACAGAGCCTGGCTCCTTCTGTGTCTGGGAAGAGGACAGGGACAGACAGTGAGAAGGAACCTTGGGCCCAGATCTGTACTTACGCAAGATAGGTTCCACCCTACACTCACACATGCTCCTGGGGGAAAGCCAGAAGCTAACTCAGACAGCGGGCAGAGCAATGCACGTATCACCACTAGGCGGACGTGGACTCGGTTGTTCCAACAGTGATATGAGAGGTCTTGGCCTGACCATCCCCACCCCTTCCACTCTGTGAACAGTGCCCCCCCCTCCACCGCCCCGTTAGTGAGCTAACAGGCATGACTAGCTGGTGGCGAGGGGGTGGGGACAGTCATCTGTGAATACGGAATTACTGCTTTCCTGCCTGTGAACTGACTCATCCCTGGAGGGATCAATCCCAGAATCTTGCTTTTGTGGCTGTGTGACTTTGGTCAAGTTACTTAATCTCTCAGAGCCTCTATCCAGAACACAGAATGATGGTTAACCATTGGAGCTATAGGAGCTGTTGTGAGTCAAATGAGATAATCCATGTCACTTGAGCTAAGGCTCTCAATAAATGGGAATGATAAATACATAACAGCTCCACTAGGCTTAGTCCAAGCACTAAGTCCCCGATAATCTAGTTAACAGGAGAAATGTTCCCCCAGAGAAGTAGTTTTTGTACTAGACTCCACATACAGACTAGGGCCAAAAAAGAGGCCAAGTTGAAGGGCTCACCCTATCCCACATTATTTTTTGGCGTATTACATACGTATCATCATCTATTTCACAATGAATATATATGAAATAGACACATATTGAATTTGATGAAAGAGGGGTTTCACAGTAGAAGAGTCTGAAAACAGAGGAACCTCTTTCTCTGGATTGTCCAGGGTCATTCTCATGTATTTCCTTCTAGCTACAGAAAATGGGAAAAAAGGTAAACAGCATTGACTTGAGGAGGGAGTGACCAGGGAGAGGCCAGTCTTTTGATTAGCAACTGTCCCTAGAGGGGATGGCATATTTACATTTCCACTTCTTTTATGATTACAAGCAGTGATTTAATCAAAGAGAGGCACATCTACCTCCTAGGGAGACATTCCTACTGTTGTAAGCATTTTGTGATTTTTTTCAAATATAATAAGCAGACAAACAGTTCTAGGAAATATGTCAATGGGTAAAGAAGAGAGAGCCCTTTAGGACATGAAGACTTTTTCAGTTCTTTCTCAACTTTATTATTTTTTCCCTAATTAAGGGGAAAGGACAGAGAAAAAGCCATTCAACTGGGAGTTGTGAAGAAATTGCTAGAAAGGGTATCCATAACCTGTGTCAGTGTAGGCTAGAAGCTGATTAGAACTGAAAGCAATATAGTTCAACCTAAATAAGGAAAATGTCCTTTCTTTAGGTTAACAGAGAATCTCTCTATCAAAGTCCAAAAGCAGTCTAATAGCCTCGAGTAGCTTGTCAGAAATGAAAGGTAAGCATAACTCTGAGAAATAACATAACTAAACCAGAAAACACACTTTGTTTAAAACATTGTGCTGATTTTCGTTTGTTTTTGAAAACTTGTATTGAAACATTGATTCCTAAAGTAGTCTCTTAATAAGCTAGACCTTTGTCAATCTTCCTTTATTAATTTCCCCATCCCAAAGTAGTTAAGACTTTAAATGTTTCCCAGCTTGAATATATCTGGGGTTCAGAGACCACTGTCCCCAGTCACTCCCTCATCTGAGCCTTTCGAGAGCCCAGTGGGATAAGAAGGGAGGATTTTTATTTGTAAATTGACAGTTTGACTACATAGACTTGAATCCTCTCAAAAAATCTATTCTCCAGAATTCCCCCAAGTGCCCAGCTGGCTCAGTCACAGCTACTCATACTCAGAGCTCTCTTTATCCACCTGAGGCGTTTCACTGGTGTTTGAGCAAGAAGAATAACCTAGCTGCGAGTCACCACAAACCTGTCCAAAGAATAAAGTAACACATGAACAACCCAGGCAGGGCTTGATTTTCATGATGAGATATTTAAGATGCTTCCCATTTCTAAGTCTTTGATATTTTTCCTGTCTTTTCTCTGGAACTTCCCTTCCAATACACCTTACACGGATCAAGCTGGTTTTGGGTGACATCTCTTCTTTTGGTCTCCCAGACTCGTGTCCTGCATCTCCTAATATTTGCTCCCAATCCATAGTGATACTTCCTGAAGCAAGAGGCAGAAACAGATCCAGGGATGGGGTTTCACTGGCCCCTTCCCCGGGATGTAGTCTAGCCTAAGGCCCCTAGCTCAAGCGCTGCAGAGATCTGGGTATTCCTCCAGTTCACACAGCTCCTTCACTTCCCCTCCCAAATGAAAAATTCCCATGACACCCACAATCACACCTTTCAAATGAGACCACAGGGCCCTGACTACACACCCTAGAGGTCAAACCCTCCAGGTCATGCTCCAGACAGAGTATGTACCTTCCAGCAATTCTCAAACGTCACACACATACACCCCAAACTCCAATACAGCAGAAATGCATTAGCTGCAAGGTCGTATTTACAGAAATCCAGTTAGTATTTGCAAAAAAGGCACTTCTCGGTGATTTGTCTCCTAGAGGGAATTCTGGAGCTCTTAATCCACACCTTTCAAAATCCCCACTACAGGTGCCTCTGCGAGGCAGGCAGTTGAGGCTGTGAGGTCAGACGAGACCTGTCTGATTTCCAGCATTGCCTCCTGTCTTCTGTGTGTGACTCTGGATAACTGACTTCCTCTCTCTAGGTCTCAATCTCCTTAACTGTAAAGTGGGTTTTTGCAGAGACCCCGATAAGAGAATACCTGGAAAGCACTGGAACTTAAGCGTTAGATCTCCACCCACTCTTGTGGCCAGCTTCAAGTTGTAGCCTCTCTCAGAAGAAAACAAGAGAGTGTAACTAGCAAACTTTCTACCTGCAGAGTCGAGACAGTCAGCTACCATCCCTCAAGTTTACGTTTATTCAATGTAAAAAATAAGGGAGACCATGTTATAGGATCTAAACCATTTGCCTCATTGTCACCTTCTCAGAATGATGGTCGGGGTGGAGCCACCAACACCAGTGTGGCAGTGAGGCGCTTTGATTTCAGTCAAGTGTGGAGATTTGAGTCCTGCCCAGAATACTTGTTATATCTCTGATCCTGGGCAGGGAAAAAAAAAAAAATTCTATAAAACAGATAACGATAGTACCTCTCAGACAGTGTTGATTTGAGGGATTAAATGAAACAATGCATGTAAGGTACAATATCTGAAACCAAAGAAACACTCAGTAGGTATGAGCTGTTCTTGGTAGGAGCAATTTTTAATTCATGTATTGATTTAACCAATTCTCATTAGGCATCTGTATGCCAGGAACTGTGTGAGACAGACACAGAGGTGGATGACAATACCAGGTCCCTGCTCTGACTGGCGGGACCACCCAAACTGCTGTCTCTGACATTTAGAAGCAAGGGCTAGTGTTGGGATAAGTACATGCAGGTCACGCAGGAGGGTGACCTGAGAAGAACAATGAGATCTGGGGCTGGAGCTACTCCCAGGGAAAGCCCCAGCCAATTATACCAGCGACAGAGAAATAACCCCTTCCAGGAAACTGATAAACGCAGGGTAGCAGCAATGCTTTCCTCTCAGGAGGGCAGCAAGAAGGAAGAAAAAACAGAAAACAAGCAAACAAACAAAACCTTCCTATGTCCCCCAAATTGTGGCAGAGGGTGGTGCCTGTGGAAGCAGAGGTGCTCGGCAAGAAAGACTGCCCCCATCGGTCTCAGAATACAGTGACATTTTCGCTACTGGGTGGGGCAGCCTGCACAGAAAGGAATATAGAGGATAGGAAATTAAGTCAAATTCCACAATCTTACCATTTAAAATTTGGACTAGACTTGACAGCAGGGATACATGTTATATTTAGATCTTTAATCATATTTTCTGTAATATATAAACCTATGTCCATATTTTTATGTTTTTACCTATATCTAGTTAGCCTCTGGTAGTATGTGCATAACCATACTCTTCTTTGGACATGCAAGAGTACAAGAATTAACAACGTTTTCTTCTAAAACAGAATCCGAGTTCTAAGAAATACAAACACAAAGCATGAGAAAAATCGACAAATGGATTCTTTCCCCTAAAGATCAAAAGTCCCCTCCTGCCTTGCTCTTTTGCCTCTCCCCAGCCCACATCCCTCTCAACAATGAATGCAAGGCAGGCTGGCTCGAAGAAATTCACAACCGCCGTCTATTGCCCTTCAGCTGCCGTAGGCACAGCCCGGGTTTCGCGGTGGAGGCTGCTATGCAGCGCCACGCCCCATGCGCAGAGAAAGGATGGAAGCCACACTGAAAATGAAGGATGCGCCCCAGGGAAGAGCATCCAAGCAGGAACAAAAGGGACCCCCTGCAAACCGGGCCCTGGGATTGGGGCACCGACACATTTACAGGGGCTTGTAAGGCTATTACCCTATGGGCTAAACATCTGTATCTTTCCTTAAAGGTGGCTTAAGTGATACCTAGAATGGGCGTGGCCCTCAATACCAGGGCACAGGCTGAATCTAAGAAGAACCACTGCGGTTAGACTGGGAAGAAAAAAATAATCTGTTCTCTGCTTATCCCAAACAGAAACGGCAAGTGCACACTGGATATACAGCAAGTGGCATATTTACAGCATAGCTGTCACATGTCATAGCATGAGAGCGGTGGTTCATCTCTCCAGAGTTAGAGAAATAAGTAGAAAAATTGTGCTTTTGTCCCAATCAGTTTAAAAAAAAAAGTATCACCACAGTTCTTTTGCAAAGCCAATTGGCACCGAGAAAATACTGTGAATTATTATAAAAGACTCACTATGTTTTTATAATAATGTGAAGTCAACGCTATCAGGTAGTGGTCAAGGAGGATGGGCTTAAGCCCAGTGCCTCTACCTGGGGAAAGAATCCCTACCCATCCCAACTCTATCCCCCTGGAGAGTGTTCCTCCCCTGGGACCAGGTGGACAGCAGGTAGGGGTGTGGCGCATGCGTGTCCAGTGAAGCTCAGGTGCATGAAAAGGTAGGATACTGCAAGAGAAATAAACCACCTGACAATAAAGGGCACTAAAAGCAAGAAGAGCTTCCTCCTGCCTGCAGAGGGGAAGGTCCTGGACGGCCATCAGGTTGTTTGAAGCCTAACCGGAACAAGTGCAAACAGACTCATGCCCACAGCAAAACCTAGTGGATGGGGCAAATGAACTACAGAAGCAGGTACATCACTGCCCTAGGGCAGCTGCAGAGCCTCCCAGGGGCCAGCTCATCACTTCCTTTGTTCATCTTGTAAAGATGGAGTAGCCACACGTTCCCCTACTACACACCACACACACACACACACAAAACTCATTCGCTACAGACAAAGCACAACCGCACTGCTTCGTGCTCAACTAACAAATGTCAGTGGGTTTTCTGTTGCTTTTGTCTTGCCTTTTTTTAAAACTGTCCATTCCAGCCTGTCGTGTGTCCTTTCCGGGGCGGGGGGGGGGGGGGGGGCGTCACTTCAGCGCATTCTGGAGAAATCCCAGACCCAGGCGCGGTATTTTTGCCGAGAGAGCTGCTTGCTGGACGCCAGCGAAAATGAAGCTTCTCTACCTGGTAATGGCACATCCCCGCTCCACCCCGCCCTAGGGGCTCACCCAGAGCGTCTGACACCAGCTGGCCGCAGGGGCTCAGCTCTGCACACAATGGCAGTTGGACGCGGCATGCACAGCACGCGCCTGCCACCGCAAACTAAAATGTGCTCTGAAAACTCAGCCTTTTCTTGGGGTGAAGGGGAGAAATTACGGGAAAAAATGCAAATGCACCTAGAGCCAAAAAAAAAAAAAAAAAAAGTTGGTTATTCTCACAACAGCCACGTTAGCTGTCCAGTCTCGAGTATGACGCACCGAGGTATGAACTGGGGTTAATACAAGCAAGCAGTGGCCAAGGTGAGGACGGATGGTCAGGCACCCCATCAGAGCCACGGGGCTGGAGCTCAGTGAGGGGCGCGGTCGGGCTACCCAAGACCTCTGGGAAAAGGTGTCATTTCTCCATGCTCCACCCTGCCAAAAAGGAACCTTCTACAAAAAAATCACGTCTCGCCTGGGGCAGCTCACACGGACGACCCAGGTGGCGCGGGGGTCGACGGAGGGCCTGTTATTTGGGAACTACCGCGCGGTGGGAAAGGACGATAAATAACCCAAAGTTCTCCATGCCACTGTCACTGTTTGGGTTTCCTCTTTGTTTGGTTTTCCCCAAACCCCAGGGTCGCTCCGTCTGGGTGGCGCCCCGCCGCGCCGGCTGGACTGACCGCCGCTCTCCACCCCCTCGGACCCCGGGTCCCGGTCCCTCCCTGGGGACTGGCCCGGGGAGGCCGGCGGGATCCAAGCCCCTGCAGCGCAGCCGGGAACGAGCGAGCGAGCCGGAGTGGCGTCCGACTCACCGTGATGCGCGGGATGTTCTTCTTGCCTTGGTAGGACATGGTGGCGGCGGCGGTGGCTGCAGCAGCTGCCTGCCTCCCTCCTCCTTCTGCTCCTGCTCGCCCGCGCCTTCCTCAGCGCACAGCGCCCCGAGATCAGGTGGAGCGAATGGTGCGCTGGCCGCGGCCGCCGCCTCCTCTCGCCTCCGCCCCCCTCCCCGGCTCCCGCGGCGGCTGCCAGAGACAATAGTAAATCTCCCTGGTCCCCCTTTCACCCCCGACCTCCCCCCCGCCCTGCTCCACACACACACACACACACACACATACACACACACACACACCCTCCTCACTCGCGTTCACGCCCGGGCTTTTTTTTTTTTTTCTTTTGCGGTACCAGCTGGGACCCCTTAAGACAAGAATGGCTGATCCGCGACTCCTCCCTCTTCTCTCTTATCCCTATTGATTTTCCTCTTTGCATCTGCCTCACCCACTTTTTCTTTTTCTTCCTTTTTTTTCTTCTGGTTACTTGCGAGTGCAGCAGAGTCAGCTTGCTTCACCGCCACCAGGGGGCGCGAGGGACTGTTCGGGACGGGGATACTGCAGTCCCCAGTGTCGGCAGAGAAGCACCAGCGTCTCCCTCTCGTCCCCGCGGGCCAAGCCCACGCCTCCGACCTGACACTGATCCGATTTCCCACCTTCCCCACCCTCGTTTCAGAAAGGAGACGGCTCCGGGCTTCTCTCCGGGCACCCGCTCTCCTCCGCCACCCTGCGGGCTGAATGCGGCAGCCGCCGCCTTTGTTACCGCGGAGGCCGGGCGCCGCCTCTGCTGGTCGCCTAGTGTATGAACAGCCGGCGCGATCCCCTTAGAAAGCCGAGAACCGCGCCGACTTTGTGCAGCTAGCCGCTGCGATACCGAGACCATGAAAATGGGGATCAAAAAATGCGAAGCAACCCTCACTCTCGGAGGGTTGCGAGGGGGCCCCGTGTCGGCTACCATCAGCCGTTCTCTGTATTGTAAACATAATTCTCGAAATAATGTGCTTTAAAGAACTCCACTGTCTGGCTCTCAGAATCGATGAAACAGCAGTAACACTGCTCCGTGAGCAAGGAGCAGAAAACACCTGTAGTGAGAAGGCAAAAGCCCTGGCGCGTTACTGAGCAGCCTTGGTTCTTGTGAGCGGTCCAGTGTGTGCTGGTCACAATCCCGAGTTTACTTTAGGCAGGGCTGAGAGACAAAAGTAAGTGTGCTATTAGGAGCAAAAAACACGAGCTTTTGGTGCTTTCGCTATGTGCTTCAATTAAACGGCCAAGGGAGGCATGTTTGGAGGAAACAGGCTGGGGGCTGAGGGATGGTCAGATGGGGGAGCTTTCTAAACTCTCCAGGAAAAAAAATAGACACCCAAATACACCATTTGAATAACAACAACAACAATGGCTTGCTTGCAAAAATCATAAAGCCCCCCTCTCAAGTCTCTTATGATCACTTCACCCCCTTATGAATCCTAACTGCCCGCTCCCCATAGAAATTCCGCAGATTATCAGTGAGCATGACTAGGTCTGTGTTAGGGAGCTTGAATTCACATTTCTATAAGGCAGCCCACCAACCACACTTTGGGACATCTTTTCATTAAGTTAAAGGCTTCCTTTGCAATAAAGAAGCTACATAAAGCATCCGCAGAATGAGGGTACAGAATGCTCCGGCTTAGTCTTTCCCTAAACCTAAAGTGAACCAGCCTGGTCACATAATTAAAGAGCAGGCCAAGCCCCCCTGAAACTCACTCGAGTGAGTTAATCCAAGTGGCTGGTTATTCATGGGTAACTAGACTGAATGCAGTCCTCACAGGAAAAGTCCACAGCATTCTCCACTTTATTTCTGTGATCCTTTGGTTTGCAGGATGAATGCCAAGAAAAGGTCACCTCTCTGTACTCTTTGCAAAGCACAGGGGAAAAAAAAGAAAAAAAGACTAAAGCCAAAGACACGCCTTAAACATTTTGCTTTGTTCTGAAAGCATAAGTGCTGACAAACACTAGCCAAGAGTTGTGAAATTACAAAGCATTCTGGGGATTGGCATGCAAATGAGCAGGATTATATTTAGAACAGAGTAAAAAGAGAATTAACTACGTACTATGCAACCCTGCAGAGGTCTGAATCTTTCCCATTGATTTTACTGCCCCAAACTTGTTTAAAGGGATCTTGTAAGTTCTTCTTAGGAAAAGCAAAAAAAAAAAATATAGATATATATATATGTGTGTGTGTGTGTAGGGGACATCTACAATCCTAAAGAAAGGCCACTGCTTTCCTTCTTTTTTTTTTTAAATTTAGCGGGGTTTGTCAGAGTTTGGTTTTTTTTTTCCTTTCTTGCATGCTAATTATCTCCTCTGTTACCGTCATTAGAATCCAGAACACTCTCTGCTAAATAGATTTATTTATACCATGTTTTTGATCACTTGATGATTTTGGGTGCATCTGTTCTTTCAAATTACAAGGCTTGGTTAATCTCTTTGAGGTCAGGTTTGCCTGCAAGAAGCCATGCAGAAAAGGACTTGAGATGTCTCTCTGGATCAGACTGCTGTGAAAAGCCATGCACAGGAATGCATAATAACCAGCTAATCAGTTCAAGCTGTTGCCTTGAACAGAAATGTACAACAAACCCTATTTTTTCCCCTCTTTCATCCCCTTCAATCATCTTTCTCTTTTTTAAATCAAAATCAAGTGTCTGAGATGAGTTTGAAAGGAAAGCCGTTGTTGGCTGTGCCCTTCTTATACCAGGAATAAGAAGAAAGGCAGCGATCAACACAAGATGCCTCTGTGTCTGCCCAAGAGAGTGAGGGGTGGAACCAGCAGGGATTTTTGCTCTTTTCTACAGTAGAATGACTCTGAATGGTTTTCCTTGGATACACAGCAGTATTTGGCTTTAGGTATCTCAGGAAACTATGAGAGAATGAGAGGGAGATGCAGAGTGACTTAATTTACGGTCCCCAAGAAACTTAATTTTGGCCACCAAACTTACCACATCCATAGATTTCCACACCTCAGTCAAGGCTACTTTATTCTTATTGCTCAGCACAAACCTTGACTTCTCTTCCTCAGTATAGTCCAATTAGCAGTTCACGTCCAACCTTAAGGTTGGAAATAGTCTTGGGTCTATTACATATGTACACACTATGATCTCTTCTCTCCATCTACAAAGCTTCCCTCTGTGTTTAGGCACCACCAGCTACCACCTGAGCTACTGCTGCTGCTGCTGCTGAGTCGCTTCAGTCGTGTCCAACTCTGTGCGACCCCATAGACGGCAGCCCACCAGGCTCCTCCGTCCATGGGATTTTCCAGGCAAGAGTACTGGAGTGGGGTGTCATTGCCTTCTCCGTGAGCTACTGCAGTAACCTTCTAACTGGGCTCTCTTCTTCATGGTTAGGCATTCGTTCATTTTCACAATACTCAGCATTTATCCTGTGTAGACTACTTATTTTCCTAGGATCTAGTGCTACAGATATGAATGATAATAATACCGATGATGATAAGTATTCCATGGTAGCCCAATGCTTAAGAGTCTGCCTTGCAATGCAGGGGATACCAGTTCAATCCCTGGTCCAGAAACTAAGCCTAAGCACAACTGCTGAGCCTATGTTCTCTGGAGCCAACACCACAACCTGAGAGTCTGCGTGCCACAATGAAGAGATCCTGTATGCCACAACTAAGACCTGATGTAGCCAAATAAATACATTTTTTTAAAGATAATAATAATATCCTGGATCCCAGGGAGTTTATTTTATACCCTTATTCAAGAGAACACCATGTACCACCTGTAAGTCCCTTTCCATGCTTTATTTATCTTCACAGTACTTTTGATCACATGATATATTAATTATTATCTTCCTTCTTGTCACTAGAATGTAAACTCTCTGAGGGCAAGGAATGTGTGTGTTTTATTTACTACTGGGTCCTGAGTGTGTGAAATAGGGCCATGCCCACAGAAATTGCTCAATAATTCTTAGGTGAGTGAATCTAAAAATGTTTCAAATTGTGTCTGAAGAAAGAGTAAATAGATGGAAGAAGAACTTTTCTGTTCTTAAAGTTCTTAAAGTGTCCTGTTTTTAAAATGTCCTTAAAGGGCATTTAAGAAGATCTATTTTTGTTCCTCTAAGCCTTCTTAGGGTTTCCTGATTCTAGATTTCAGAGCAACTGAATTCAAGATGGTGAGGAATCATTTTGCTAAATCCAAGGCAATACATGGGCCAAGGAACGACTATAAAATAGATTTGGTACCTGAACAGTGGTTAGAGAGCTGTGACTTTGAAATGAGTTGCCATCAAAGCGCAAGAGAAGATCAAAAGCTTTATGTTAATCTAAAGAACTTCTTTTTTAAAAGTTGATACTGAGTTCATAAGAAAACTATGGACTAGAACCCAGGAAGTTGTACTGCTTAAAGATCTGGACTTGGAAATAGAGGAACCTCAGTCCGTATTCCAAGTCATCCAGTTCCTATTTCTATGATCTTCAGCAGATTATTTCAACCTTCTGAGTCTTGGTTACCTCATCTCTGAATGAGTATCTTATGACCTGCTGCTGCTGCTGCTAAGTCCCTTCAGTCGTGTCCGACTCTGTGCGGCCCCATAGACAGCAGCCCACCAGGCTCCGCCGTCCCTGGGATTCTCCAGGCAAGAACACTGGAGTGGGTTGCCATTTCCTTCTCCAGTGCATGAAAGGGAAAAGTGAAAGTGAAGTCACTTAGTCGTGCCTGACTCTTAGCGACCCCATGGACTGCAGCCTACCAGGCTTCTCCGTCCATTGGATTTTCCAGGCAAGAGTACTGGGGTGGGTTGCCATTGCCTTCTCCGATGTTATGACCTACTGCATAGTATTTTTGTGATGATTTATTAATTCATTCAACTAATATTTATTGAGTACCTATTATGGGTCTCCATGCACTAGGGATACAAATATTTGAATAAAATAGACAAAATGCCCTAATGAAGCTTCCACCCTAGGGAAGGGATAAATCAAGAATAAAAAATTATATAGTGTTTTTTTTAAAAAAACCATAGTGTTTAAAATGGTAGCAGGTACACTGGGAATAAGATAGGGATGGGGAAGTGAAAGTCATTCCAGTGTCTTAAGGATGGGCTGGACTTTTCCACATCAGGGGTCACAGAAGGTCAGGTGAGATGGTGGTCTGGTCTCTTAGAACAAATGGTAACAGTGGAAGCAGTGACAAATGGTCAGGTATTAGATATAGTTCAAAGTAAAGCCAATAACATTTGCTGATGGATTTGATTGAGGTATGAGAAAAAGAGGAATCAAAGATTATACTAAATGTATTGGCCTGGGCTACTGGAAAGATGAAGGGGAAATTGTAGGAGAAATGGGATTGGCAGGGAAAGTCAGGAATATGTTTGTGGACATTCCTATTCCACACCTAAGTGAGATGTGGAGCAGGCAGGTAGATATTCGAAATCAGAAATCAAAGGGAAGAGTTAGGCCAGAGATACAAATTTGGGAGTGGTTAACCTCTGAGTGTTATTTAAAGTAACGACTCTGGATGAGCTGGCCAAGGACATGAGCAGAAATGGAGCTCTAAGCTAAGTGAGCATCCTGAGGCTAACAGAAGAACCAGCAGGGACTGAGGTCAATGAGACAGCCTGGACACCATGAGAGTACAGTGCTGTGAAGGTCAAGAAATAAAAATTATTTCAAATAAGAAGTGTTCACGTGCTGTTGAAAGGTCAAGCACCGTGGGGAGCTGAGAATTCGTCAGTGTGTGAAATCACCAAGGGCCTTGTCCAGAGCACCTACAGAATGAGTATCTTCATACCCATCTTACAGTGTTTTACGTGTGTGTGTAAGCAAGTAGTAAATTACTCAGGTAATATTTACTGTGCATCCACTATGTGTGTGTGTGTGTGTGTGTGTGTGTGTGTGTGTGTGGTGTCAGAGCTGTCTTAACGAAGATGTGGGGATGAAATCTGATTGGAAGGACTTCCCTGGTGGTCCAGTAGCTAAGAATCTGCCTTCCAATGCAGAGGATGCTATTTGATCCCTGGTCTGGGAACTAAGATCCCACATGTTGCAGGGCAACTAAGTCTGCAAATACTGAGCGAGCATCACAAGTGGAGAGCCCGCTAGCCACAGTGAAGATCCTGTCAGCCACAACGAAGACCTGACGTAGCCCCCAAAATAAAAAATGAAAAAAAAAGAACGAATGAAAACTATACTTAAAAAAAAAAAAAAATCTGATTAGAGCATTTCTAAGGGAAAAAAGGTGTAAATGGGAAACCCCAAATATAAGCAACACTTTCAAGGGATATTTTGTAAACAGGGACAAGGATACAGAGCAGTAACTAGTAGGGAAAGTGGAATCCAGTATGAAGGAAATAGCCCAGCATGGTTTAATGTCAGTGGGGCTGATTCAGAAAGAAGGGGTCACTTCACGATAAAGGAGAGAAATGGGACAGCACAGGTGACATCTAGTGTTCAGATGGAGGGTGTGCCCTTACTCAAGAGCAAAGACTGTTCCTCCATCAGTAACCAGAGGGTTAGAGTACACGGGCACAGAGATGGGCAGCTAGGTAAATTTCATGGAGGGAGTTTATAGCAGTTCTCTTATGACTGTGTCTGTTTTCTCTGCCATCAGCCAAGACATTCTGGGAGAGAAGGTTCTGAAAGTTAAGAGGGGTGAGGAGCTGGGATAAAATCCATTTTTAGGAGAATAAAGGGACTACAGAAATATGGTGTGATTCCCTGGCAGGACTAAGGATCTCCCCCCTGTCCCAGGTAGCAGCCATAAATTTCAAGAGAGACCCAGAAGCATGCCTCTAGTCATATACAACTGTATACATGTGGCAGGCAGCCTGTGGAATTTCACCAGGGTTTTGCTAGATGAGTGCTGAGAAGGGAGAAGGAAACTCAGGGAATTGAGGGTAAAGCATGGTATCTAAGCTGGCTGTGAGAGAAAGCAGGGCACAAGTATGGGGGGTGAGGCGGGCAAAGGAGAAAAGATATAATGAAGATTAAATAAGATTATTCACATAAAGCTCTTAGCACAAAGTAAATTAATTAGATGGTAGCTGGCTACCTTGATGGCTCAGATGGTAAAGAATCCGCCTGCAATGTGGGAGACCTGGGTTCAATCCCTGGGTCAGGAAGATCCCTTGGAGGAGGGCATGGCAACCCACTCCAGTATTCATTCTTACCTGGAGAATCCCATGGATGGAGGAGCCTGGCGGGCTACAGTCCATGGGGTCGCAAAGAGTCACACATGACTGAGCAACTAAGCACAACAACAACATTCCTACCATTATTTTTAATGTTCTGACTATGATTTGCTGAACTCATTTGCGTCAGGGACTATGTCTTATTTATCTTTGTGGTCTCCAGCTCTGTTATAAGGCTTGGAAGAGTAGAATCAATGAGGGAAGATTAATTGAATGGGGGGAAAGTCAAGAATATTCTGTCTTCCCTTTAATCCCAAAATATGTAAAATAAATGCTTGGTAATTTACACAGTTTTGACTATTGAAAATACTTTCTACCTTTTAAAAATACATTTATATTTTGCTATATTATTACAGGTAAACATTCACCCTGGTCCTGATTTGAGGGATGAAGAAAAACATAGTCCCAAAACAGAGAAGAGTTGTGAAGGGGCAAAAGCCACACACAAGGCTTTTGTGAAATATACAGGCTATTCTAATGTGAATAAACATTTAATCTCAGAACTGCCCATTAAGTCATCTGGGTCCACTAATTTTACCTACATTTCAAACAAAGGAAACCTTAGTCATGTACTTCCAGTGTCACAGAATGAAAATCACAGCAGTGATTCACTTGCTATTATTAGATGTTTACATATTAAATACACAGAAATAACCTGACAAGCAATCCTATCCTTGAAACACATAAGCCAAAAAAAGAAAAAAACAATATGATAGCGACAGAAAAGTATTCTCAGGGGCTTATTCCAAATCAAACTTCTATCAGCATGAGGAAGGTGTATAAACCTGTGGCGGTGTGCAAACCTGTAGTCGCTCAGTCGTGTCCAACTCTGTGCAACCCCATGAACTGTGCCTGCCAGCCTCCCCTGTCCACGGGATTCTTCAGGCAAGAATACTAGAGTGGGTTACCATTCCCTTTTCCAGGGAATCTTCCCGACCCAGGGATCAAACCTGCTTCTCCTGAACTGCAGGCAGATTCTTTACCAATGAGCCACCAAACCTACTTCTTCCTGGATGGACATTCTGGTTGATTTCCTCAGTAGAGGATGATTCTGCAGGCCTCCGGCTTTTTCCAAACAAAGCCTGGGTGGCCTCTTTAGGTTTTTAAAGACAACTTAATCCATACCTGGAGACACTTTTACAGCACATATACATCAAAGGCTGTCAGCTCTGAGTGGCACCTAGGGCAGGAAAGGGCTCTACAGAAGGTCCAGGATGCAATACAAATGGCCCTGCCCCTTTATCCATATGTCCCAATACATTCATTCTACTGCACTGGAGGTGTTTGTGCTGGGAAAAGTCACCACGTGAAGGTTACGCAATTCCAACAGGAGTTCACAGTTGACACTCTCTAGAGATCTGGGGTAAGAGAATTATGCACTATTTGAAAAATAGGTCCTTGAATGTTACTGGTCCTTGGTAGAGACACATGACTTAACCTGGGTCATGCAGTGGTTGTGCAGTCAGAAATGTCCCCCATGAGCTAGGTTCTATCAGAACCGCCAAGTCATAAGATTAAGTTGGCCAAGCAGCAATTGATCATGAGAAGGGCTAAAGGGCACAAGTAAACTATCTGAGCTAGTGGCCCTGTCTCCCATGTCATTCACTGCTGCTGCTCCAGTACCTTTTGTTAGCACACACCTATGGTCCTTAGGATCAGCTGATGGAGGAGGGGAACACCTGAGCCTGATTTCTAGAAGGGTTGGCTCGGTATGTAGACCACATTGAAGTCTGACCATGGCCACTTGACAGTCCCACTCAGGGGTGGCGTTGAAAGACAGTAGTGAAGAGAGCTTTTCCCAGATGGCCAGAGCTTCAGACAGTACACCTAGTCATCCACTTTGGAAAGAAAAGTGGTTCAAGATTATGTATAGTGTTGAAGCATTCTTAGGTGATAAGGGGAAGTATTAAAGATCAAGGAAAAGGTAGCCTTAGCTAGAAGCACATGGGAGACTTATGGGAGTGGGCATAAAGTGTGAAGATATATATGTGTGTGTGCATATATATTCTATCTTAATATCCTCCAGAGAGCATCCATCACAGAAGAGGCATGGAACAATGAGGCAGACAAAATGTCTCAGTTACCTGACATCAGCTATCCTCCATAATCAACCCAATGTTGGCACACAATGGGCACAAGAATGGAGGAGACAAGACACGGTGGCAGGGATGGAGGCCATGCAGAGAATGTCCACACACCAGTGTTGATCCCACTACTGGTGCCTGCAAACATCATGCCTGCCAGCAACAGAGAGCAACACCTCCTCCCCAAGATGCACCATCCCTCAAAGATACACACAGATGTAGATAACCTTAGACCCCTTTCACAGTGGAAGGCACGGTAATTCATTTTCATAGAAACAAACACACATTCTAGACATGGATGTGCATCTTCTGCTGCTGTGGTCTCAGTCAACACTATCTGAGGACTTAAGGAGATTTTGATACACTGGCAAGGACTCACATAGCGATCACACCAGACCAAGGGACTTGTTTGACAACAAATAATATGCAAGAAAAGCCACATGACTGCGGGATCCACTAGTTGCATCAAATACCACATCACCCTGAATCTGCCAACCTGAATAAGGAGGAATAGCCTACTGAAGGCACAACTGAGGCACCAACTCAGAGACGACCACGTGCAAGGATAAGACACCAGCCTCCGGGATGTCCTGTGCATTGTAAATCAATGCCCTTTATACACTGCTGTGTCTCAAAAGGAAGAACATGTGGATCCAAGAACCTAGGGGAAGAAGCAGGAGTGATCCCTTTTACTCTCACTCCCAGGGGCTTCCCTGGTAACTCAGATGGTAAAGAATGTGCCTACAATGCAGGAGACCAGGACTTGACTCCTGGGTTGGTAAGATCCCCTGGAGTAGGAAATGGCAACCCACTCCAGTATTTTTGCCTGGAGAATCCCATGGACAGAGGAGCCTGGCGGGCTACAGTCCATAGGGTCACAAAGATTCGGACACGACTGAAGAGACTTAGCATGTACATGCTCACGGAGAATCTAGAATGGTTAGGAGAGGACATTAATGAGTATTAGTGAGGCCCTAAGGCCGGCTGTGGGAAAAGAGGTCTCGAGACCCCCAAGAAAAGAGGCACACTCACATCCTGGAGTTTTTGCTTCCAGAAATTACACAAAGAGGTGAATCTGAGCAGGGCAAGGAGGAGTCTGCATAGACATATGAATCTCAACCCAGCTCCCAATTCAGGGCTGAAGGGCTCAGCCCATGCTCCCCCTCCCAGGGCCTCTCAACCCTTTCCTGGAAACTGTCCTTATCTAGGTACCCACCCCCACAAGGGCAGCCTGATCCAGTGATTGCTAATGTGAGCATATAAAGGCCTGGCCTCCCAGATACAAAAGGGCAACAACTCTAAGGGGTTATCCTGGTTTCAGGCCTATCAGGTCAACTGAAGTCTTTGCCAAGACCACATCACAGCTTCCCCCTCTGCCCAGTCCTTTCTTTCCCTTCCCTTCCACAGACGTTGAGCCTAAGTACACTCCCTAATACACTTCCTGCATTTTATTCTTCTCAGAATCTGCTTCCCAGGAAAACCAACCTGCAGCAGTGAGGCTGGTATTAAGTGAACATGTGAAGTGGCTTTTTTCATTTGACTAATATTTTTAAATGTATAGATTTCCATATTCAAATTTAGGTTTGTTTTTGGTTTTTTTTTTTACAAAATTGGAACGTTTGGTAATTCTGGGCTCATAGACACACATTGGTGCCTATCAACTAGAGCTGAAGACAGGCTGCTCTTTGGAACAAACATTTACAATAAGTCCCCTACCTAAGAACTTTCAATGGTGCAAATGTGTGTTTGCATGTCCAATCACATGCTGGTTCAGGTCTCCGGTGTGCATTGTCACATGCGTGCATTCTCTGTAAATGGTTCTGCTTTTGTATACTTTACTGTACAGTACTCTATACAGTGGGCTTCCCTGGTGGCTCAGTGGTAAGGAATCCACCTGCCCATGCAGGAACCATGGGTTCAGTCTCTGGGTCGGGAAGATCCCCCACAGGAAGAAATGGCAACCCTCTCCAATATTCTTCCCTGGGAAATCCCTAATTGACAGAGGAGCCTGGTGGGCTACAATCCATGGGGTTGCATAAGAGTCAGACATGACTCAGCAACTAAACAATAACAACTGTAAAGAGTAGAGTAGTATCTCTATTTCAAGACCAGGCTATTTGGAAGCCAGCATGAAAGCTGCAGTGATGTAGCTGGTACTGCTGGGAAGCATCAGCTATTGTATTGTACCACTATACTTGTCCAGGTACTTTTGTTGTTGTTTAGTTGTTAAGTCATATCTGACTCTTAGCGACTCCATGGACTGCAGCGCCCCAAGTTTCCCTGTCTTTTATTATCAAGGTACTATAGTATAAGATTTAAAATGTTTTATTTTTTGTGTTTATTTTTCATGCAACATTTGTGTGAAAAGTATTATAAACCTATTACACTACAGTACTATATATACGACTGTGTTAGTTGGGTACCTAGGCTAACTTTGTTGGACTTACAAACAAACTGAACTTACGAGCATGCTCTTGGAATGGAACCCGTTCACATGTAGGGAACTTATATTTCCCCAATCAGCTATAATGACTGCTGCTTCCTCATCCTTCACATAGGGTTGGCTTCCATATTTTTATGTCACCTGTCTGGCTCAGAGTCACTTGAATTTCTGATATCAGTACACTTGCAGACTGAGTTATTTAGGCATTAAGGAATAGGGACTCTGGTCTCAAAGGTGAGGGCTGTTCTTTCCTAAAGCAGAATTTGATGCCTGTTCAGGACTGAGAGAGCAATGAGTTATCTCCAGGGAACCACCTCCTCCCCACCCACCCTCACTCAACCGTCATGGGGGCCCTAAGCCACAAGACTGAGTCCTGAAACTACCTGACCCTCTGCTAAAAGCCAATTTGAGAGCCTGGGCTGATGCTGCTGCATCTCTGGTTACATGCAATCAGTTTCACCTCTGGGCTGAATGGAAACATATGTGATTGAATTTAGATCTCTCCGGGTCCAGCACAACAGCTCACCCCCAGATGAGGGATGTGAGACTCACTCTTGGACGGAGGCTCAAAAGAGCAAGCCAACCCCTAAGTGCAAGGCTGCAACCCCAGCTTGTATTTTCCAGGTTTCCCACCCGTCTCCAGGAAGGGACTTGGGCTTCGTGTCTTTTGTGTTTTTTTCCCCCCTCCGGTTTCCTGTACTTGGCTGTAGCAAAAGCTCTAGGGCCTCAACAACCTCTGGCTCCCTATCTTTTCAGAGAAATAGGGATGGTAGAGACATACGCCCAAGGATGCAGTTACAGGTTTCTCTGAGGAAATCCCCAAAGGAACAGTGGAGTGGAAAACAGGCTCCTCTCGCATCTCACTGGTATGTCAACGAATGAGCATTTCTTTCTTGCACTGGTCACCTGTGTGCACTGATCCCAAGTGAAATCTTGGATTTCTGACTCCAGACAAATGCTGACCTGGCCCCAGGCAGAGTGCCTCGACACTTTTTAAGGTCCAGGCACTCATTTTTTACTGGAGATGGTAAACATAAGAGGCGAGAGCCAGAGAGTGAAACCGAGGAAAAACTTAGATTTTCCAAATTCATTTCCAATTAGTTGACTTTGGAATGAGCCTGAACATCTTCTAAGTTTGCCTCATCTGTAAAATGGGTCAGTAGAAGAGCTGAGCGGATAGGTTGACACAAACATGAAAGAACTGGTCCGACGAAACAAAAAGATGAGTTGATTCATTTAAAAGCAGTTGCTGGTGCATATCATCATGGTGGCACACAGTGATTAAAAGAACAGGTTTTGGAGTCCCTATATTGGTGAGTGGATAAAAATGGAGAACCCCTGATCACCCTAGGCCCCAGTCAAATTCAATTCTTGCTTCTTTGCTGTAATCATAACCAAAACAGATAAGGACTGTCTGGACTTACAGTACTATATACTGAGCATCTTCCAAGGTATGCATAATTAATTAATACATATTTTTAAATGTAACAAAGTCCCATTTTCATGATTGCATAGCCACAAATAATTTCTAGTGACCTCCAAATACCCTAAAGTATTGCTGACAAGATGGATAAAGACATTTTGTTATTGACACTTGCCTACTTTATACATTTGATGGGGATTCTCTACAGCAAGAGGGAAAGTAATGTATAATGAGATGCTGGACAGTAGGACAATGGATCTGTGGTAATGAGGGTTTTAAGCTAATGCCACTGTGGAAAACAAGTACATAAACACCCACATATCCTTGACTCAGCTTTGATTAAAATTAAAGTTAAAATTAGGGCCATTTTCTTTTTCTAAGCAGGAGTTCTGCAAATCACTCATAGGGGTAGCTTTAAGGGAAAAGATTACTGAATATTTTATACATTTAGAATAAAATTTAAGGTGAATGTATAGTGTCTATTTTATCAGCATCAAGTTGAGTTTCTCTCTAAATCCTTAAGCTTTTCTAATGCTTTAATGCAAGGTCTCCGCACTTAAAACCTTGGGACTATGAAAGGTTCTCATAGGAAACTACTTTATCACAAAGTTTGCTGTAAAAGATCCTACACAGATAAAGGTTCATTCAGGTTTTCCCACTCGATGTAACACAAAAACCTGAATGAACTTTTTGGCCAACTCAATATGTTTGCCACAGACGGTCAGTTTGACTCATTCATTTTGTGATGACTGATTTGTTATGGTCTTGCTAAATGACTTCTCATTAATTAGTATAAAAAGATGGTAAAGGCTCTTAGAAGTAAGGGCAGAACTAATGACACTTCTATGGCATTTTTTTTCAAGTAACATAGAAAGTAACTAGCCAGTGAACTTGAGAACATAAAGTAGGCTATTTTCCATCACAACGTCCATACAAGAGAAAAACATCTGAGGCAGCCAATTGCCCACCACTAGGGACAGAGTAAGGGAACGGCTGGTCCCCCTCCCTTGCCAAACTCCTATGACCTTGGACCACCTTCAAACTAACATCACCCTGGGAGTCTTAGCCAGTGCCGCCCTCCCCTGCACTCTGGAGCCATCTGCCTGATGCCAGCGGTAGATTCTCCTTCCCAGGAATGCAGGTCTCTGCACCCTGACAGCTGCTGGAAGGTGGTGTCTGTCCATAAACCCGATGACTGGTCCCCAGGGATGCTAGGTTTCCTCCCCACTGTGGCAAGAAACCACTGTTATTCCAATAATGGCCAGTGGGTGTACAGAAAGCCAACTATGGGGCTCAGAAATGGAATCCAACGATGCTGGTGACATAGACTGCAATTCTAAGCTCTGTGGTGCTTGCCAACAATGGTGCCTCCAGATAAGTTTAGTTAAATTCAGTTTCTGCCTCTGTAAAATGGGGAAATATGGTTAACTTATATGGTATGAGAATTATGTGAAATGAGCTTTCCTGGTGGCTCAGATGGTTAAGAGCTTGCCTGCAATGCAGGAGACCTGGGTTCAATCCCTGGGTTGGGAAGATTCCTTGGAGAAGGGAATGGCTATCCACTCCAGTATTCTTGCCTGGAGAATTTCATGGACAGAGGAGCCTGGCAAGCTATAGTCCATGGGGTCGCTAAGAGCTGAACATGACTGAGCAATTAACACTTTCATTTTATTTGAAATAAAGGGACAGTATCTGATATTCTCTGAATGCTCCAAGAAGCTGGATTGATTAATCTGATTTATTAAAATACTGCATGATGTTGCTCAGGGTAGAGAGTGTTATTGAGTGAACCCAGTCCAAGGAAAGCCAAACAACCTAGACAGTGTCATACTGAGTGAAGTAAGTCAGACAGAGAAGGAGAAATAGCACATGACATCCCTTACATGTGGAATATAAAAAGAAATGACACAAATGAAACTTATATACAAGACAGAAACAGACTCAAAGAAACCCAAAAAATTCTGTGGGTATATATTTTGGCACATTTTTTTTCCAGGAGAGGGTGAGTCTCTGGTTTTCTTCAGATTCTCAAAAGGGTGCACATGACCCCCCAAAGGTCAAGCATTCTTATCACTGATATGACACTGCCTGCCAGTCTTCTCTCCAGCCAGACCTCCTCTCTTGGCTTCAAGCTCTAACATACAAAAGCAAAAGGGGTGTCTCTATCTGAGAAGCCACCAGAACCTCCACTCCCCTGCAGTGGGCCCTGCAGTCCACCATCTGGATCCCTCTTCAGCAGGAAAGGGCTTATGATCCCAGCTACACAGGTGCCACCAGCAGAGGTTCTCACTCGTCAGCCACCTATGCATGTTGCTTCACCTAAGTCGGTCCACCCTGCCCAAGATGACACAGCCTTAGGGGTGGCCCACACCCAAGGACACAAATGAGAAGTTGAGGCCTAGCCCTCTGAGCCCAACTTGACTCAGAGCTGAAGGTTCATCCTCTTTCTAGATCTCTTGGCAGGGTCACTTCTGGTTTCTGTTGATGCTGCATTTCCCCTCTACTCAATTCTGCTTCCTTCCCTTCCTCGTCTTTCTCATCCACTATTGTTGATCTCAAGGGCATCCCATAGAAACCTTTCTGCATGCTAATCTTGTCTTATGATCTGATTCCCAGGGAAACTGAAACACTCCTCATGTTTCAAGTAGGTTCCAAAGCCTTCTGCACTTTCTCCAATGCTTTGTAACCTAGCTAGTGATACCTCATTTCACCTAGTCTTTAACCAGAAACCTGAGTCTTAACCCTTGGCACTCCTGCACTATCTGCTCCCTCTGCTTGATCAGCCTCAACCAGTCTGGGTCTTTCTTACCATTCTGGTCTCACCTAAATGTCCTCTCTTCACTTACTTGTATGGAAGCCTCCAATCATTCCCCAGTCCTCTCAGGTTAAAGTCTAAGATTCAAAACATGATGGACAAAACTTCCCATCCTCGGCCTCTCTGCTCATCTCTGGGCTTCATCATTCTTCAGTCCTGATTGTACTTTATGTTCCCATCACTCTAAGAACCAGGAGTTCCTCTCACATCATGCTGTTTCCTGTCTACAAGTGCTGGCCCATGTCATACTTTCTGCCTGAAACAATCATCCCCTTCTTAAACTGGGAATCTTCAAATAATCCTTTAAGATCAACTCAGGCCCTATCTTCTCCAGAAAGGTTCCCCTGACCCCTATCCAGTGACCCCTGGTGCCTCCCTGAGCCTCTGCCAGGTTGCAGCTCCGTGATTATAGGGTGTGTTACGATTATCTGTTTTATTCGCCATCTTCCTCATGATCCTTGAGGGTCGGGCTCTGTTTATTCATTACTGTGTCCTGGTGCCAGCACAGTGCCTAGCACATAAAGGCACTCATGAGACACTTGTTATCCTTGGATGGATACACACCAACATACATATATACATACGTATATCCATGCACACACACATACATACAACAAATGTCAATTTGGTTGACTCAACAAGATGAAAACATCTTGTTGAAAAGTTACAGCAAATCTCAATAAAACAATTTTTTAAAGTGGTGGTGGTGGGTGGGGGGAGAAACTGTATTAAAAAGATTCAGCATAAGCAGCCAGACTAGAATCAGGATCTGTCAGCAAGCACCTCCTTTCCCTTCTGAGGCCTCACCGACATTCACTGTTAACATCAGCCACACTTCTTTAAACATTCAGTCACTCCATATTTCTTTGTTCTAATCACACTGAGAGAATCAAAGGAGTTTCTCTTGGTTCTAATTCCCAACTGGAAGGAGCTGGCTCTGTTTGAACCACGTATTACCCTACAGTCTAATCAACTAAGGAGATGGGAGGAAGGAATCAGCTCCTTGGCTGCAAGGAGTCCACCCGTGTGTGTAGAGGCCATCATGACCTTGGCAGAACCCAGATAGGTAAGTGATTGCTACCTGCCGTCCGCAAGAAGGAGCAGATGAGGGTGCACCAAAACACACTGCATTACCAAAGAAAAGAAAATGGCAGTCAAATTTAAGAGAAGAAGTAACAAGAGCATGAGAGAGGAGCCTGAGGTAGGTTTTGCAATGATGATCCTTGAAAATGTAAATTTGCCTGCTTGCCATATGCTAATAACTGTCCGCAATCCACACATCACATGCATCTGTGTCAAGATCTCTCCCCCTCTCCCCGTCACCTCTCAGGCTTCTCTGTCTTTGTCTACTTGCACTAGTTTCATTCTTTTTTTGTTTTTTTCAGATCTTCAAAGAGATCAGTTCCATGAGACTACAAAAGCAATCAACCCACTCAGTCCTACCGGTAAAACACACATGAGTAGAGAAGGTGCATGGTGTGCCCACCTGGAAACCGACATTGTTAGTGTGGGGCTCTCACTCCTAAGCCAGAGATCCTTCATCCATCCCACACTGCAGCCCTTCATCCTGGAAAGAAAGGTAGGGGTGTGGGGGAGGGTGGGGTTCATGCCCTGTCTAAAGCTTTAGTAGCATTAAGCTCAGTCTCAGATGAAATTAAATCATGACTATATCAGAAAGAGATGGGTAAATGCTCAGCCAGACACAATTACTATTCTGAGCTCTAAGATATAATAACAAGGTGTTGTCATGAAAAGAGAAAAAATACAACAACAACGAGTCAAGGTATCCACCTTTTAGCCAAGTCTATTTTATGAACAAATCGCTTAACTTTAAGCAACTCACTTAACCTCTCTTTATCTCTTTAATGAAGAATGAATTATTTGCTTCCAACTTCTTTGGGCCGATGATCAAATGAGATAATGGAAATGCCCTTGTTTTCCTTTTTTTTTAAAAAAAAAAAAAAGCACTCCAAAAGGCTATCTGAACAGCAGGCCTTCGTATTATTTTTCCATTATGTTACAAACATATCCCAAACTGATATCCGCTCCAAAGCTCATTTACCATTGTTGCTTTCCAAGTATGACCCTTCCTTTAAGTACCGCTCTGTTTTTTAAATTATGTATTTCTCCAGATGCATGCTTCTGCTTTTCCAGGCTGATCTCATTTGTTCATTTCCTGTCCATATTTCTAATCTCTCTAGGTTGCTCTGTACTATGTCTCTTCCTTACTAGTGTCTCTAACACCATCCTATTTACCCTCATCTGCAGCTATAATTGCCATAATAGGTTTACATCCTCTTTCCAAGCCATTAATAACAATGCAAAATAAAATGCGTCTGAAGCCGATCTCTCCAGTATCCTCCTGGAAATTGCAGCATGCCATTTTTCATTCTTGTTGGGTTTTTCGGCCACTTTTGAGGTCATTTCTCATGGTTCAGAGAACTTCCTAACCCAATCCAAGACTGTTTGGTTTGGTTTTTTGAATCATATGAGAACCAGACCTCATTTCTCCTGCTCACAGTAAATAAAATAATGGAAAATAAGATAAGTTATAACATGCCAACACACAAAACCAGGCACTTAGAGCCCTGAATATCAATTAGCGGGTTCCTAACCAAAGATCTTCTGTCTCACACTGATGCAAGTGCTCACTGGGATTTTTGCCCCTGTATTGATCCAGAAATCAGGAAGATCTAAGTTTTCCAAGTGGAATTCCAAGCCCTTGTTGTTTCTTTTCAGCAGAAAACTGCAGCCAAGTTCCTCCATAAACCTGAGGAATGGGTGGTATAATCTTTGAGGCTCACTACAAAGAAACAGCTTCTCTTTGTTGTCTTTCCTCAATAAATTGGCTGCCATTAGAGTCCTGTCTTTGCTTCCATTACAACGCTTGGCAGCTTCTGAAGACAAAGGAATTTACAGAAGAAAGAGAAAGAACTCAAGACTAATCCATGGGTGAATAAACTTGAGAAATGGCTTCGCTGTCATATTATCGCAAACAATTTGCTTTTCTTCTTGGCCTGGGATTCTGTTTTTGTTTTTGTTTCGTTTTTTAATTCAGTTTGTCGGGGGGTGCTTTGCCTTTTTCCAGTCTCCAGGATCTCTCTCTTCACTTCTTCCTGAGCAATTCTGGCCATGGGCTTTCCCACCAGCACTTCTGTTTTTTGCAGTTTAACTCTGGATTCAAGCTCCAAACAGTTGGAAATCCAAAAATGAACAAAACTTTGGTACTTTTTCTGAACTCCCATAAGGATATACAAATTTTGTCCAAATTAAAAATGTTAAAAATATCTGAGACCCCAACAACCAACAATTTATGCTGAGTTTTAGTTTCTGAATAAATAGGAAAGAAAAGCTACAAGGACTACATACCCTAAGTTAATAGCAGTGTTTGAAGAAAAGTCTAATTTATAGTAATTCCTTTCATTCATGAAAAGTAGAAAAACATGAACTTGGGGCACAGACCTGATTTGCTACCTTGGTTACATCAAATACTTGCTTTGTGAAACTGGAAAGTTTTCTTAAGCTTTTTGAGTTTGTTTCCTCTTGCATTACATGGAGATATTATTACTCCCATAGTGGAGCAATGTTTGTATTAAATGTGCAGAAGAGTGGCTCATAAATACAGTCCCTGGTGCATAGTAGGTGATCAGTAAACACCAGCTGCTTCCTTTGTCCTCCTGTATACACAATGGGAAAATATGTCATCTTTTATTAATACATACGGCTCTTTTTTCTCATAATACTGTTACCAGACTGTCATGAACTACTAAGATGAAAATGTCTTTTCATGAATTTAATATGAGAATGATGATACTATGCAGATAGCATTCTAAATGGCTTTATATGCATTATTTCATTTAATCCTCACAAAGGAAGTTAATTTTACTACAGAAAAGGATGCAGATGTTGAGAATGGTTAAATGACACGCTAGCTGTCAATAGATAAGGAGTTGATGTGTATACCATTAAGCATTCCATGTAATGCCTGCCACATGGTCAATTCTTAATACTAGAGATTTAGTGAAGGAATGAGGTTTTTTTTGGTAATATAATTGGATCCCTTCTTGTAATATCCTTTTACTTTTTTTACCATCCTTATTGAGCTATAACTCACATGCCATAAAGTTCAACATTTAAAGTACCCAATTTGGTGGGATTTTTAGTATATTCAGAGCTATACAAACATCACCACAATCTAAGTGGGGAATATTTTCATTGCCAGACAGGTCCTTTATTTTTTAAAATCTGGATTTTCAGAGATTTCTTAAAGGAGAAAATATCACTGTATCAAAAATAGCAATTCTCTTATACATTGTTGGTTGAGGAATGTACAGTCACTCCAGAAAATAACTGGACTGTTTCCTATAAGACTAAATATATATTAACATAAACGTATGTCAGCTACATTTCAGTTTTTTAAAAAAGACTAAATTTGTACCAACTCTTCTGCTCAGCAATTGTACTTTGGGGCATTAACCCCCCCCAAAAAAGAAAGAAAACTTACTTTCACATGAAAAGTTGTACAGGAATGTTCACAGTAGTCCTATTTGTAAATGCCAGAAAGTGGAAAAAAACCAAGTCTCCTTCACTAGGGGAGTGGAAAAATAAAGTCTGGTATATTTGCATGATGCAATACCACTCCATCAATAAAAAGGGTCAAATTATAGATAAAAGGTAAAAAACTAGGATGGATCTTAAGGGAATTGCACTTAATAAACAAAAATAACAAGGTAACATACTATAACAATCCCACTTATATAACACCTTCAACAAAACAAAACTATAGAGATGGAAAACAGATCAGTAGTTGCCAGGGGACAGCGATGAGGTAGGTAGACAATAAAGTGGTAGCATGTGGGGGTTCCTATGTAGTGAAGAAACAATTCTATATTTCGCATCACGATGCTTATATGAATATGACTGGGATAAAACTGCATAGAATCATATACATCATAGTCAACTGTGTAGCATGTGGAATCTAAATTCCATGACTGTGTAGCGTGTGGAATCTAAATTCCCTGACCAGGGATCAAACCCCTACCCCTGCATTGGAAGTGAGGAATCCTAACAACTGGACCGCCAGGGAAGTCCCTGGGTATCTTCTTTAAAATTCATTTTGACTTTCCTTTTGAAACACGGTTATTTTCACTTTTTATTTTGAAATGATTATAGGTTCACAGGAAGTTGCAAAAATGGTACAGAGAGTTCTTTGAACACTTGACTCAGCTTTTGTCAATGGTCATATCTTATGTAACAGAAGTACAATGCCAAGACCAGAAAACTAACATGGGTATATCGTTCATCATTGTTACTGATGTAAAGACCTGATACAAAGATCTAAATCACAAACCAAATTGCTCATAATGGCAAATCATTCAAGGGGACGGAAAGAACACCTGGAACAAACAGATGAAAGCAGAGCCTCAGAGCTAGTGTATAAATATAAGCTCAATTTAAAAATAAGTAAAAGCTTCCTTAGGAAGGGTGGAAATATCTAAGTAATTAGAAACTACAGAAGAAATCCCACATCAAGGACTGTCTTAACATGTTATCATAAAGAGGAAGATGACTCAAACTCTTGAAAACACTCCTAAAAGTTTTAGACGGGAAAATTGTAGTGAAAAAAATCGGAACTTAATTTATCTGGATTAAAAGCATGTATACAAAGTAGCATGGACACAAAGTAGCACCAATGTACACAGCCTCAGAAATGAATGTATGATGACTATACTGCATCTACAGACAGTAATAATAATGATAAGAAGTACAATTGTTAAATGCTATGCACCCAAGACCTTTCCTAAATGCTTTATATCTATTGCATAATTCTCATAACAACCTGGTGGGATTGATACTATTAGCACGGCCCTCTTTACAATGACAAAACAGAGGTACAATGAATATATGTAACTTGACCAAACTCACATAGCAAGTAAGTGGTGAACCTAGACTAAAACTGATATAGCTACAAATGGTCATAAATCCCATTTTAAGATGCAAAATTAAATAAAGGATATGAATTAGTCTATAATTTCTAGCACAGAAAATTACTCCATAATGCTAATTAGTCCTTCAATCACCTAACAAAGGAAGAAACAAATTGATTTTATTAGAATTAACCTAAATTTTCTGTTATCAAGGGTCCAATCAGAGAACAATTTCTATGACTACAAAACAACTGATGTTTATAATGAGGAGGACAACAGTATGGCAAATTAGATAGTCTAACCTTTCCAACACAAAATATAAATGCATAGTTAGGGGCAGAAACATGGGAACTATAAACAGAAGTAAGGAGAAGAGCTGACACTTTGGCTGCCTTATGGGAAGTTGCCCATCTTGGTAACCAAGGGTCTGGGTTTTAAAGCTCTGGGAGGACAAAAAATGAGGCCATCTGGTCCTCACCAAAGACAGAGAGATTAGAACGGACACTCCCACACACACATACATTTTGGTCCTTCCATGAAAAAAACAAAATAGGAAAATCTTATTATTAATGAAGGATGATGACATGGAGCTCTTTCACCTTGGCCCATGCTTTTGATGGAGTATTGTGGGTGAGTCTCCTCAGAATTTGTCAGTGAGAGGATATTCACACCAGTTTAGATTTTACTTTAAACCAGTAGGTATTCTTAAAGTGGGATATTAACTTTAAAAATGATCATGGCAAAGAAAGCACTGGGGTACCTGGCAAAAGCAAAACCACTCAAAAAGAGGTACCCTGGATCCAGGTTCATTAGACTCTCTCAGAAAAATATTACCTAACATGAATTCACAATTAGAAATTGAAAAACACATAAGAAAATAACGTATCATGAGCAAGATTTAGCAGATACAGCAAGTACAATAGAAAACTGAAAACTTCATATAATAAAATAGTCAGATACAATAAAATCAGTATGTTTAAATTGAAGAAATCAATTAAAAATAACATTTAAGTATAGGAACAGAATTAGACACTATCAAAACAGAAAATGCAAATTTTAAAAAGGGGGAAGGGAAAATATCTTTTGGAAATAAATAGCCAGTGAAATGAAATACTTAATAGACAGTTATCGAGCAGATTAAGAAAATTGCTGTAGAGAAAGTTTGTGAGCTGGAATGTAAATATGATCAAATAACTAATTGTGGTGAAGAACGAAAAGAAATAGAAAATACAACAGAGAGGTTAAGAAACTAAGACATCAGTGAGATGGTTCGTCATAATTAATAGGCATTTCAGTTAGAAATAGAGAGAGGTTATTCTTCATAGATAATGGCTAAGACATTTCCAGAATTGTTCAAAAGATATGAATCCTCAGGTTCAAAAATATGCGGAATTCAGAGATGAAAAATCTTTATTAAAATCGCAGAACTCAAAGTCAAGCAAAGAGAAAGGCAAGCAGAGAGAAAGACAGATGACTACAAAAGAACTCGAAATCTGAAACTATATCAGATTTTGAAAGACTGAACCCTGGCATCGTTAACAAGGTGAATGTTTTAACATATTTTATTTGCTCCAATTCTCAGTGGCCCATGCAAGTCACATGTGAAAATGACAACAATCTTTTCCTTTGGATGTCGTATACAGCTTTTCAAAATCTCTACTACATGATGAGATTAGTCTTAAGAATGTAATCTTGGGCTCTGGAGTCAGACGGCAGAGATTGTAACAGGCTAGACACTCTGACTTTGTCAGAGTGATTTAGTCTGTTTCATTTCATGTATCTATAAAATGGTAGCACTCATAGATTATTATAATGTTCTGTGTTTTAAGTGAAATGATACACGTAAAATGCTTAAAACACTGCCTGGAATACATGAAAAACTCAATGACTATTACCTATAGTCATTACTATTACCATATTTCATTTGCTCTTCACAACAGTACTACAGTAGAGACTTTGTTTCCACTTTCCCAGGGAACTGTATGATTTGATAGCTAATCGCTCATGCAGAATTACAATTAGACTTTTTAGAGCTGGGACCAGAATTCATGTCTCTTGTGTCTTACCATTTTGCACTCTCTCTTTAATTATTGCTCTTACAAAAATGTTTTTCAATAAAGGGTTTATCCTGAGTTAGCCACTGCATAAGATACCACATCTCTCAAAGCTTCAAGTGTTTGTTATTACTGATCTTTTAGAAGTGGATCACAGATCTTATTAATACATACTCTGACTTTTTATGGTCATTGTACCTCAAGGCTGTACACATCAGTGTCAGTGAAGACCAGCATTTAGCTATGCATATTTCCCTCTGTAAGGGAAGCTTGAAAATGAAGTTTTTCAAGCTGGGCACACTGCCTTCCTCAACAAAGTCAGGGCTGTCTTAGGAGGCAGTTGAGTATTGGTTAGACAAAGGCCATAAGATACATGAAGTGTGGTCTGAGACACATGGCACCTTTGGAAAGGAGGAGGCAGCCAAGAGGATGCAAGATGGGTTCCAGAAGCTTGTGGCCCTGTACATGCTCTGTAAAGCTCTGAATAACTTGGCCCTGGCCAACCTCTCTGACGTTGACTTCTGCCCAATTTATGCCCTCACTATCTACAGGATTTCCATGTAGGTAGATAGATAGATTTCCATGTAGATTTCCATATTCTTCAGCATGCCATGCTTTCTCTTTTTCAGATCACCAGCTTGGAAACACCCTCGTTCTCCTCATCTCCCATCCCTTCTCAACACACAGACACACACCAGCATAAATGTCCATTACCATAACATACATGCACACTTTGCCAGGCTAACACAAATGCACACTTGGGCCATGGAAAGGCTTCCCTATCCCTCAGGTCCCGTTTCAGTCTCCCATCTGTCTGGTAGCCCCTGTGGCTCCTTGTGCCAACCCCTACTATAACACTGATCACACCCACCATATCACAAGTGTGTTTGTGAATGTGACCAGTCTCCTTCCCACCACTTCCCAAACCATTAGCACCTTAAAGGCAGAACTCTATTCTGTTTTCACCAAGTCAGGTTTGCTTCTTGCTCATTTTGGGCTCACCAATTATTTGCACAGATGGCCAATAAACATCTGTGGATTAAACAAATTAATACCTTCAACTCTATTTCAGGAATTCATAAAAGGAAAACATAGTGCAGATAGGCAATCATAATAGTTACTGTATATCGAGGGTTTACAAAATGTGAGGCATGCTGGGTTTAGGGTTTTACATGAATTAGGGTACTTGATTTTCCCAGCAACCCTATGATACATATACAATTCCCATGCTCATTTTACAGATGAGGAAACTGAGGCTCAGAGAGGTGATTTGCCTAAGGTCACAGAGTTAATAAAACATGGTGTAGGGATGTGAACATCTATTGTTTCTACCATCTACATCCTGAATTATCAGGCTAACTGAAGCTGGCTGTATACTCGGAGAGGGTGCTCCAGAAGGAAGCACTGAGGAGCTGGGTGTTAATGCAAATCTGGCTGACTTTGCCAAGGACATTTTATCTTCTGTGAAGAGAGAATTGCAAGAGAGGGAAGTGAAAGGCTAGGGGGCCTTTATGTTGGGAAAGAGAGGAAGCAGGATGACAAATGAAGTAAACTGAGAATCCCACAACAGAGCAACCACAGAGTCCATCTCAGACAGGCATTTCATCTATCAACACCACAACCGACAATCAGATAATTAAAGATCTCCGGGGAGAGGGTTCCCATCTTGACTCTCGAGGGTGAGGGCTAAGTTCTGAAGCCTGTTCTCCACATGGGTCTTAGCAAAACCAGCTTCCCAGCTGGCCTGATAATTCCTGAAGCAAGCATAACACCCAAGCTCCCCCCTCCTCCCCCAACACAGACAAAGGTGGCAGATTATTCAGAAAGCAATTACTTATTAGCATAAGAGTAATAATTGCTTACATTTATTGGGCACTTGCAATCAGCCTCAAGCAACGGATTATTTCATTTAGTTCTCCAAAAGAATATAATGAGATAGACATTATCCCCATTTTACAGACAGGGAACGAAGGGAAGCAATTGTGTCTGTTAACATGTCTACCGCTTCTCAGCCCCACATCCATCCTTCCACCTCGAATGCTCTCTAATCCCTATGCAGCCGGAAGTCTGCAAGCTACATCAGCTGGGACCCTTAACCAGCTGGTTTCCTATTCAGCAAGTAGAAGGCAGACAATGGAGAAGAGAAAGCCAAAGAAATGGAAACAGAGCTTCTTCCGTGCTCCCCTGCTCCTGCAGCATGACTCCTGTAGCTGCAGTCATCTCCAGCCTCCAGCCTGTCTCCACTCTCCCAATCCCAGTGTTTGTTCATTTAGGTGTTTTACTGAAGTACAGTTGACTCACAGTTCAGGTGTACAGCAAAGTGATTCCGTCATACATACCTTTTTTCGGATTCTTTTCCATTATAAGTTATTACTAGATACTGAATAGAGTTTCCTGCTAGGCAGAAGGTCCTTCTCTATTTTATATACAGTAGTCTGTTTTGCCACACTCTCTCAAGGGCAGTGGGAGCAGCCAGGTGGAACTCTCTCCTCAGAACTCAGAGCCAATCCCGTAGGGCAGCCCCTCTGAGCACATCGCCCCCACCCCATGCCAATTCTGGCAGCCCCATCTCTTTGTTCCCTCTGCCTTGGATGGCTGGTATTTCCTCTAGTTATCTCTGAAGTAACTGCCATGTTCCTTTTGCTCTGGCAGCTTCCAACATGTGTATCCTCAGTTCTCTGGATTAAATTCCTTCTTTCTGAAGTACTGATTATGGTGTCTATTTCTGTAACTGAGTCTGGACTGATGCAAAGATGTCAACTATCTGTCCAATGTCACACAGCCAGTAAGCAGCATGAAGATTATGAAGCCCAGGTTCTCCAAAGAAGTTTAAATAGGCAGCTCTGTCTGCCATGGGGAGCTAGGGCCATAGCAGACAATCAATACAAATGTGTTGACATGAGTCAATTTCCTAGAGCTCACATCATAATTATACTTTCATTAATAACAATAATATATGTGCATAATGCTTTAGGGAGAAGGCAATGGCACCCCACTCCAGCACTCTTGCCTGGAAAATCCCATGGACCGAGGAGCCTGGTAGGCTGCAGTCCATGGGGTCGCAAAGAGTCAGACATGACTAAGCGACTTCACCTTCACTTTTCACTTTCATGCATTGGAGAAGGAAATGGCAACCCACTCCAGTATTCTTGCCTGGATAATCCCAAGGACGGGAGAGTCTGGTGGGCTGCCGTCTATGGGGTCGCACAGAGTCGGACACGACTGAAGCGACTTAGCAGCAGCAGCAGCAGCATGATGCTTTAGAGTTTGAAAGGGATTTCCTAGCCATTACTTCATATGCTTTAGGAAGAAAATATAATCAAAGGTATAACTTTTGGAGTAGGATAGATATTAGTTTAATATCTTGGTTCTGCCATATAATAGCTGCATGATCTCTGGAAAGTTTCTGAACTTTGTTCCGAAACTAACTTTTGTTATCTGTGAAATATGGTTACTCAAACTACCTACCGCATGTGGCTATTGTGATATTTAATTAATGTCATATATATATATATGACATATATATATGATATTAATGTGTGCCAAGCACTGTGTAGAGTCTGAGATTTTATCCTGCTTACAGCCTAATAACCTAACTTGTTACTATTTCCTGCATGCTGGTAGGAGATAGGAGATTCCTGGGTCAGAGACAAAGGGTGTTATTACTCATGACAATAGCATTAGACAGTTTTGTGTCAGTTTTCATGGATAGCTCACACCTCAAGTCCCACAGGGGTGATATCAAGAGCCCATTGTGGATGCCTGTACACACAGTGGGTTGTGTTATGGGGGAATTCTGTGCTTGGGGGATTCGCTACTTTTATAGGAAGCTGAAGTGAGACGACTCTTTGTCTGGGGGAAACGTTACCTCATCTCTCAAGCTTGCTCCTTGAAAACACAACCATGAGAAATGATCCAAGAGTGTTCAGAGCCTTGCATTTGGGGCAGAGCCAGCACGAACATGCAGCGACACTCAAAACCCGTGGTGGATAGCTGCTCCCAACAAAATATACTAAGTATTTACTTAGTAATTACACAGTGAGTGGTAGTTATCACTCTGTGTCTCATAAAACCCAATCATGATGGAATATTTGTTCCAATCTATAGTTGAGGAAAATGGCTCAGAGACATGAAGTAACTTGCTCAATAATAATACCCTTTGGGGAAGTGGTGGTTATGGGTCCAAAAATCAGAATCAAGACCCCCTAAATCCCACGTCCAGTTCTCACCAGCACAAAGCCTATTGGTAAGGACAGGTGGCACATACCATCAGCCCAGGACTGGCCACATACAGTTTCTGTGGGGCTCATAGCCCATATTTCTAGAATTTTTTAACTTTAGAAGCAGAGGGGCTCTAAATACAAGCTATTCTTGTGGGTCCCCAGCTGTGTTTACCAGAGACCTAGTGTCCACTGAGCTTTCTCAGAGGATATCAAGAGTGGAGGTGGGACGCATGAAAGGAAAGTTGGAGGAGCCTTTATCCAAGCAGCTCCACTTTAACTGGGGTGATGATAAGATTGCTTATGACTTTTTTTTTTTAAGGAGAGGTACATTTCGAGAAAATCTCAGATTTAACTCAACTAAAATTTTATTTAAAAACAGAAAAACTAAGGCCCACAAAGCCCAAGTGATTTGGCTAAATCTGCCTCCAGTGTAGGAGACCCAGGTTAGGTCCCTGGGTTGAGAAGATCCCCTGGAGAAGGGAATGGCTACCCATTCCAGTATTCCTGCCTGGAGAATCCCCACGGACAGAGAAGCCTGGCAGGCTACAGTCCATGGGGTCACAACGAGACGGACACAACTTAGTGACTAAACAACAACGATCAATCCACTACCAAGAAGTCATGCACTCCGAGTTGCCTGGCCAAACATGAAAATGACCTCTCCTACCAGCTCATGAAACACAGTGCCTAAAGTCAGCATAGCCTGGTATGACTCCCTGAGACACTGTGTGATGAATTAGCTGATATTCATTTATTCACTATTTCAATTAAGTATTTAATAAGGGTTTATTATATACCAGGCTTCCCTTGCGGCTCAGCTGGTAAAGAATCCGCCGCAATGCAGGAGGCCTGGGTTCAATCCCTGGGTTGGGAAGATCCCCTGGAGAAGGAAAAGGCTACTCACTCTAGTATTCTGGGCTAGAGAATTACATGGACAAAGAGTCAGGCATGATTGAGCGACTTTCACTTATTATATACCGGGGATTATGTTAATTGTCAAGAATACAACTTTGAAAAAGATAAATTTTGATTAAGTTACCAGTTCTTATTCATTCATTCAAAAATATGTAACTATGAGTTAACCGCTGTGCAAAGGCACTGCCCTCAATGGGTTTCAGGCTAGTGGAAAGAGGTAAATAAGAATTTGTAATACAAGAATGGTAAGTATCCAATAGAGGTACACTGGTGAGTACACAGGTACACCTCATCCGGTTTTGAGGGCCCAGAAAAAGGTCCTGGAAACATTCAAGATGAAGCTGACATCTGAAGGAGAGGGAGTGAGAGTAACCCAGTTACCTCACCTGTAAAATGGAAACAAGAATAATATCTTCCCCTCAGAGATGCTGTGAAGGTCCAAAGAGATATTCATGTGAACAGTCCAGCCTGGCACACAGGGATGGCATGTTACTTCTGTCCCTATCTTCATATATGCAGGAGCTGACCAGAAACTGATGTCTGTCAGTCTGTCTGTGGCTGATGGCCAAGGAAGTCAGCAGCCCACACAGGAAGAAATCTGTCTCCAGCTTCCTTAGCATCTGGGTCCAAACAAATAACCAGGCCCAGACACTGGCCTTGGACAGGAGCCTGCACGGCTGGCCACTTCATTTGGGAATTTCACCCTGTGGCAAAGATTGCACCAATACAGGTTTTCTCCTGAAGTGGTTTCCTCCCCCTCCCCACTCTTACCTCCTCCCCACCCTGCCCCCATCCCCTCCCCACTCCCACCCCTGCACAGAGTGATTTATGTCCCACTGAGGGCCTTTTCCCCTTCAGAGTCCATCTGGCCTTCCTGCCTCAGCCTGCAGCAAGGGTGTAATCCTGTGTTTGCAGCTTTACCGACGGTTTCTATGGAAATTATGACAATATTACAGCTATTGTGGAGCCACATCACTGCCGATTCAATGAGGAGACGGGACTTGAAAGGGGAAATCTGGAATTAAATATCAACAACCTAAGTCCTTAGCGACAGTGACTTGTTTTTCGTAATGTGGTTCCTACCCACAGTAAGAAACAATAACAAACTAGTATTGTTCTTGTACTAATAATGTGAAGAAGGGTTATTTCTCAAATTCCTGGTGGAGATGACACAGGAAGATAAAAATCAGGCCCCAAGCCAGTGCTCACAACAACCAGAAATGAGTCTCACTTATATGTGGACTCAAAAAAAACCAAAACAAACAAAAACAAAAAGCTCATAGATACATGTGGTGTTGCCACAAGCAGGGGAGGGCAAACTGGGTGAAGGGGGTCAAAAGGTACAAACTCTTAGTTATAAAATAAGTAATCTAGTATAAAATAAGTAAGTCATGGGATGTAATATATAGCATGGTAACTCCAGCTAATAATGCTATATTGTATGCTTGAAAATTGCTAAGACAGTAGATCTTCAAAGTTTTCATCATTAAGAAAAAAATTCTGAAAAAAAAAAAGAAGTGAGAGCAAGGTAAAATTTTAGATAGGTTAGAGAACTGAAGCATGTAACTTAAGTAACTGAATATGTCCAATTTCTGCCAGGCTACAACTGCATCTGATTTGGTGTGGTTTGTTAACTACCCTCTCAAATTATCAGAAGAGCTTTGCAAGGAACTGGGAAATAAAAACGCTTATTTAAGGAAAAGGAGTGGTCAGCACCCATTAATAGTTCCCAAATGTTGAGATGATAGAGCAACCGTAAAACCAGACCTCCACGGAGGGTTTCTTGCCAGCACTGTTCCTTACTTTCCTTGTGGCCCACATTTTCCTCCATAAGAGGTTTAATCTTTTTTTTCATCAACTACGTTTTGAAGTTCATTTAAGCAGAATTCTTTTCTTTGTAAGAGAAAATGCAATGCTCTTACTCAATTTCAAAAGCAATGTAAATTCACTGTAAAAAAAAAAAAGTGAAAAATGTTCCTGGGACTGCTCTGGCTGCCCAGTGGTTAAGACTGTTCCTACCACAGGGAGCGTGGGCTTGATCCCTGGTTAGGGAGCTAAGATCCCTGCGGTGTAGCCAAAAGATAAAAAAAAAATGTGAGAAATGTTCTGAAGAAATAGAAGAAAACACAAGTTATCTCGCTGCTAAGATTTTGTTAAATTTCTGTTTAATTTTTTTATTGTGGCTGACAGTGTGGGTTTGGGGATTTGGACAGAATTCTGGCTTTGCAAGCCATCTTCACTCATGCAGATTACTGAACCTCTGTAAACGCGTTTTCCTACTTGAGCTGTTGATGGTGGCTTCCTTCAGAGGGCGGTGGGCCTAACTAACCCAGGAACACTTTCTCACCCACTGTGTTTCCATAGCATTGTTCTTAATGGCTCCATAGTATTCTGTCCTATGAATAGGTCATAAATAATTTACAGTATCCTGCTATTGAATCAGATGTTCTATACATTTAATGTTCAAATAAAAAGTAACTTCCTATAAATAATCTCTAGTCATTCCTTTGTTGTTGCTGTTGTTTAGTTGCTAAGTTGTGTCCAACTCTTTTGTGAGCCCATGGGCTGTAGCCCACCAGGCTTCTCAGTCCTTGGGAGTCTTCTGGCAAGAATACTGGAGTGGGAAAAAAAAAAAGAATACTGGAGTGGGTTACCATTTCCTCCTCCAGGGGACACTGCCAACCCAGGGATCGAAGCCACACTTCCTGCACTGGCAGGCGGATTCTTTACCACTGAGCCACCAGGGAAGTCCCGTCCTTCCTTTGCTTCCTATATGTTACTCATTAGAGAGGTTCAGTTCACCTGGTTTATAGCAACTACACTGACCACATGTGACTGTGGAGGAATTAAGGGAGAGCAGCCAGGAGCAAGTGGCAGGCCGTGCCCTCACAGAGCTGAGCTAGTGGGCAGAGTGGAAAGAGAACTACCTAGGGAAATAGGAAATTTGGGTCTTGGCTACACCCTATCAACCCCCTTCTTCTAAGTGTGTGACTTGAACATGTGACCTAATCTCTCTTTTCTCATTTATAAAATCTGTGTAATACTCTCCAGGGTTTTTGTGAACAGAATTAAGAAATGTAAAATGCTTTGAAAAGTGCCTGGCACAGCACCATTCACAACAGCCAAAAAAGAAGTAACATCCCAAATGTTCATCAACAGGTAGATGGAAAAAAACACATGATAAATGGATTTGCCAACAAAGGTTCGTCTAGTCAAAGCTATGGTTTTTCCAGTAGTCATGTATGGATGTGAGAGTTGGACTATAAGGAAAGCTGAGTGCCGAAGAATTGGTGCTTATGAACTGTGGTTTTGGAGAAGACTCTTGAGAGTCCCTTGGACTGTAAGGAGATCCAACCAGTCTATCCTAAACAAAATCAGTCCTGAATATTCATTGGGAGGACTGATGCTGAAGCTGAAACTCCAATACTTTGGCCACCTGATGCGAAGAACTGACTCCTTTGAAAAGACCCTGATGCTGGGAAAGATTGAAGGCGGGAGGAGAAGGAGACGACAGAGGATGAGATGGTTGGAGAGCATCAGTGACTAAATGGACATGAGTCTGAGTAAAATCCAGGAATTGGTGATGGACAGGGAGGCCCGGCGTGCTGCAGTCAGTGGGGTCGCAAACAGTCGAACACAACTGAGCGACTGAACTGAACTGAAAATGGAACGTTATCCTGCCACAGAAAGGAATAAAGTGGGGTGGTTTGTTTGTAAGGTTCACACATTGAGTGTTACTTTTAAAAATATGTAGCTACTAGATTTTTAAGTATTACAGAGTAGAGGCAAGAGGGAGAAGGTAGAAAAAGACCACTGTGGACATCACAGTTGGAAAAAGGTAAAATAAAAAAGGAATGAAGTACTGATGGGTGCTACAACATGGAAGAAACCTGAAAACATTATGCTAAGTGAAAGAAGCCAGGCACAAAAGGGCCTCATATTGTATGATTCCATGTATATGAAATGTCCATTACAGATAAATCTACAGAGACAGAAAGCCGATTAGGGATTGCCAAGGGCTGGAGGGAACGGGGAATGGGGAGTGACTGTTTAATGGGTAGAGAGTTTCTTTTTGGAGTGATGGAAAAGTTCTGGAACTAGAGTGGCGATAACTATATAAGCTTACTATACAAGTACTATATGTACTTACTATGACTGAAATGTACTGAAAATGTTTAAAAATGATAAATTTTATGTCATATTTTACCACTGTTAAAAAAAATGGTGCCTGGCATATAATAAGCACTCAATAAATTTTATTTTTCATCCTTATTCCCCTCTTGAGTTCTCAATTTTCCTATTTCTAAAGTGAAAGAGACAAAATGACCTTTGAAACTGCTTCTAGCTCTGAGATTCCACAGTCTAGTTGGATGAATTTGTCTAGTGATGGAAAACTCTTTTCACTCATATCCATTTCCCACCCTCCCCTGCTTCAGAGCACTCATTTTTGAAGTTGCCATCACCTCTTCCACAGTCCCTTCAAGTACCTGACAGATCCCTGACTGCTGGTGATCCAGAAGAGGCTCATGGTGGACTCAGTAAATATCTGTTGGACGCACGGATGGATGAGAGAATCAATGAAGGAAGGAGTGAATGGAAAACCACTGACTCGGCTGCAGCTGACCCCAAAGTCAGGTTTCCTGAACGGTGAGCACACATTTTCCAAGAGGTAATAAACACTCACCCAAGGACACTTTCCCTGAAAATTCCTAAAGACACTTATTGGATGAGCCATTATATCTACTCCCAAAGCTCCTTATTTTCAATCTGTTGACATGCCTTAAGAGTAGGAGGGTGGTTCTTTTTAAACTGGTTCAAGTAGGCAGAAGAAAATTTTAAAGAAGAGTGAGTGACTCTAGCCTTCCTCCTGCTCACTCAGTACTGCTGAGTTCTGTTCACAATTGCCACGAGGTCTTTTCCACTGGCCCCTCTCCGCTCTGCGGCTCCAGGTTGTTTGCTGCCCTCGCACCTCTCCTATTTCGAGCACCCCAGCAAAGCTTGACCTCCTCCTCCTTCCTAACTGCTCAGACTTCCTTTCTTTCTTTCTCACTGTCATTTCCAGGGCATCCTCTGTACCCTCCCCTCTTTCTCTTCCCTGTTCTTTATGAAGCCTTGCCTCCACTTCATATTTCATTCTCTAAAATAGTTTGCACTGGGACTTCCCTGGTGGTCCAGTGGTTAAGAATCCGCCTGCCAATGCAGGTTCAATCCCTGACCCAGGAACTAACAGCACACATACCATGGGGCAACTAAGCCCACACGCTACAACTGCTAAAGCCAGCATGGCTAGAGTCTGTGCTCTACAACAAGGAAAACACCACAAAGAGAGGCTGGCGCACCACAACTAGAGAGAGTCTGCATACAACAATGAAGACCCAGTGCAGCCAAACACAGATAGATAAGTAAATAAAATATTTTAAAAAATAGCTTGCATTGTTTTCCTCTTTATGGTCAGATACACATTTATTTTCGATATCCTCCCTCAATCTCAGACATCCTGAAAGGTGGACAGGTGTTTTTGACCCATCTTGCATAGTTCCTATACTTCTTTCAAATTTCTAAATCTTTTCATATTGACAAATTGCCATGATTCATTCTGCCATTCCAACACACACACACACACACACACACACACACACACACCTATGTCCCTTTTATTGTACTCAAGATCAGGGATTGACAAACTATTGCTCTTGGGTCTAATCGAGCGTACCACCTGATTTTGCAAATAAGGATTTATTGGCATACAGCCACATCCATTCATTTACACACTGTCTATGGATGGCTTTGTTGTATAGAGTTTAGTAGCTAGGACAGATACCTTATAGCCTGAAAGGGCTAAAATATTTACTATTAATACCTGGACCTTTACAGATAAAGTTTACAAACTCTTATTATAGACAATTCAGTGACACCTCATCCTTTTATTTTCAGACACTTAGCTGAAAACAAGAATTGTCAGATATTGTCTTCATTTCAAATTACTTCCACCTATTTCCCACTCCCTGCTCCCCACTTGTAATTTCACTGGCTTCCTGACTCTCCCCTGGTGATGTGTAGGAGAAAACTACATCTCTGGAGAGGTTTTCCCTGCCTACCAATTGTGTGAGATACCACCATTCAGCAACAGTATTTTTTTCGTTCTCAGTACCCATTTATCACACAACTTTCCACCTCACTGACTTTATTTATTTCTATCTAAGTGACAGGATATAGTCAGAGGAAAACAGCTCCTCCATCGCCCACTTCCAATTCCATGTAAGGACTGCAGCTTTTCTGTATGGATATAGTCCAGCTTCTTAGAAGTAAACCAAGTGATTCTGCTCTCAAAAGAGGCTGTCATTAATAGTGGTGCATGGGCTCTGGAGTCCTGCAGACCTGGATCTGAGCTCCATCTCTGCCACCATCCTTTAAACACTATCTGCCCTTAACAAGCAACTTTAAATCAGGTTAAGCAACCAGCAAGCCATAGCACCCAATGAAAATAATTATAAGACAAAAGCAAAAGTAAACAAATGGGACCGATTCAAACTTATTCAAACTTATAAGCTTCTGTACAACAAAAATAATAAACAAAACAAAAAGACAACTTATGCAGTGGGAGAAAATATTTGCAAAAGATGAGACTGACAAGAGCTTAATTTCTAAAATATACAACCTGCTCACACAACTCAACCAAAAAACCCGGACAATCCAATCAAAAAAATGGGCATTAGACCTAAATGGACATTTCTCCAAGAAGACTTCCAGATGGTCAACAGACATATGAAAAGATGCTCAACATTGTTAATTATCAGAGAAATGCAAATCAAAACTACAATGAGGTACCATCTCACACCAGTCAAAATGGCCATCATTAAAATGTCTACAAACAACAAATGCTGGAGAGGGTATGGAGAAAAAGGAACCCTCCCACATTTTTGGTAGGAATGTAAATGGGTGCAGCCACTGTGGAAAACAGTATGGAGGGTCCTCAAAAAACAAAAAAATAAAGTTGCTGTATGACCCAACACTCCGAGTCCTGGACATACACCCAGACAAAAATGTAATTCAAAAAGACGCATGCACTCTTATGTTCAGAGCAGCACTATTCACAACAACCAAGACATGGAAACAACTTAAATGTCCATCAACAGATGAAAGGATAAAGAAAATGTGGTACATATATACAATGAAATACTACTCACTATTGCCAGTTTATGCCATCAAAAAGAATGACATAATGCCATTTACAGCAACATGGATGGACTTAAGAGATTTTCATACTAAGTGAAGCAAGTCAGAAAGACAAATACTATATGATATCACTTAGAGTGGAATCTAAAATATGACACAAATGAACTCACCTAGGAAACAGAAGCAGACACATGGACATAGAGAACAGACTTGTGGTTGCCAAGGGGGAGAAGGGGTGGGGGAGGTATGGATTGGGAGTTTGGGATTTGCAGATGCAAACTGCAATATTACATATAAAATGGATAAACAACAAGGTCCTATTATATAGCTCAGGGAACTGAATTAAATAACCTGTGATAAACTATAATGGAAAATAATATTAAAAAGAGTGTATATGTATTGGAGAAGGAAATGGCAACCCACTCAAGTATCCTTGCATAGAAAATTCCATGGACAGAGGAGCCTGGTAGGCTACAGTCCATGGGGTTGCAAACAGTCGGACACGACTGAGCGACTTCACTTCACCTCATGTATATGTATAACTGAATCATTTTGCTATACAGCAGAAGTTAATGGAAATTATAAATAAACTATACTTCAACAAAATAAAATTTAAAAAATAACTATTAGGCATTTGTAGCATTTCATGATAACTATCGGAGTCCCTGTTTACTCATGCCTTCCCTGGCTCTATCTCCTGGTCTCTTTCTAGGGCCACCTTACTTCCAGTATTCTCAGCTTTAGCCACTGAGTTCACCTTTTGGACTCTACCAAACTCTTTTGATTCTAGGAGTACAATCCTCTTACTCTCCCACACGTCTCACCAATGGACAGTCTATTTTGGATAATCCTCTTAACAAAGGAGGATTAGGGCCCAGTTCTAGGTGCTGGGCCCTATTCAGTACTAACTCTTAACTGCCAACATACAGTAGGGGAACAGCAAAGTGGTGTATAAAAAGCAATTGGATCACCTAAGAGCTTAAATTCTACCTTGTTCATGTCTAGTTTTGTTTGACTACAGGAAGTCAAATCATCTCTCTGAGATTCAGTTTCTCTTCCAGAGTATGGAGCTGTTAATATCTATTTTGTAGAGTTATTGTGAGGATTAGAAACAGCATCACCTTGCATCAATTAGTATTCCATAAATTATCTTTTCATTAGAATATACTTTGAACCTCATATTTGTGCTCTAAACTCAAGGAAAAGTAAAATTACTACAGATTAGGGTGGGAACTACTTTGGTAGAGAAAAATTCTCTACCAAGGAGCATTTTGGTGGATCACCCTTTACAAACTTCTTTCTTTGTTTTTATCTCCAGCTAAGACTTAAAATCTTCTTCTTCTCATGTCTTTTACTTTGTCCGCATTTACTTGGCTTTGTGCTCCCTTAATCTCATCTGCTATTGAGCAACTTGGCCTAGACTGTATCTGTCTTTCTTACAGAATTTACACAAAACACTTTTCTGGCTTTATACACTGTAGAATCTTGCCTATGAAGTTCCATCGGGAGCAACCACACCATGCTCAGTAATCCTGCAGCATGAAAATGACCATACCACAAGTGTCCGTTTCCAGGAAATTCCCACAGACAAATGGTAATGAAATGGATATACAAAAAGATTTAGCTAGAAGAACATCTACCACTTCCTTATTTACAACAGCAAAAAAAGGGAAAGTGAAAATGAAGTCAAAATTGAAAACAAAAACATAAATTTAAACGGTCCAATTAGAAGGAATAAGTGATTAAATACATGATGTCTCACAGCAGAGTACTGTATTGCTATTGTAAGTTATATTTTGTAAAAATCTTTGATGCTCTGTAAAGGTACCATAATAAGTTAAATTTTTAAAAAATAGTTTACGATTTCAGATCCAGCATGTAAGGAGCTAAGAAGTTGCCACTCCATCCTAACAATTAAAAAGCTGAAAATATTAACTACCAGTTCTTAGATCCAGCAGAAAGGAGAGGACACAGAGAAAATCACTGCCTCCCAAACTGGAGAAAACAGAGGGGTGAATGCAGAATCACACCTTACAGGAGCAGAAAGTCAGGAGCAAACACTCACAGAGGAAACATTGCTGAGGTAAGAACACCTGAACTGGGATTGATGAATTGCTGGAGGCACAGCATGGACAATTTGGGAGAATTAAAAATGCCAGGGGACCCAGTTATCCAGTTATCAGAGAACCCTAACAGTTGCCTCCAACAGTTCTATGCCATCCTCAGAGTGAATATTAGAGAAAAAGCCCTGTGGCTTCTTGCTGGGGGGAGGAGTATTTTTATATATACCATAGCATTCTGTTCTGAATAAGGCCTGCCTTCCGAAGAAGCTACTTCACCAGAGCCTAACCTTCTGGAGTATGATCAGAGCCTAATCTACCTGGGGGGTGGGAGGAGGGAATATCCAATACTAACAACCTCTAGCCTTCCGTGTGGGAGAAGGAAAGTACACAACTCCAGACCCCTCCAGCCATCCTGTCCCACCTAATGGGTGACAGGGAAGGACTGTGAAGTTGGTAGTTCAGATTTCAGAGGTACAGGCTCATCAAAAGACAGACCTAATCATAGCACTGCAGAATGCTTCCCCTCCGCCCACATCTTACCACCACATTAGTGAATGTCTATTTACTGGAGTTCCTTTTACCCAGTACATTGTGTCTAGCTTTCAACAAAAAATAACAAAGCATGCTAAAAGCAAAAGAAAACAAAACACACTCCACAGTTTGAAGAGATTGAATGAACATCAGAAACAGAGTCACCAGGTATAAAGAAGGGTATTACTTAATGATAAAGGGATTAATTCTCCGGGAAGGTATAACAATTCTAAATGCATATGTACTTAAAAACAGAGCATTAAAGTATGTGAGCCAAAATCTGATAGAACTTCAAATAGAAAAAGATAAATCCACTATTACACTTAGAGATTTTAATATCCCCCAGTTGAAAATGGACAAATCCAGTAGGCAGAAAAGCAATAAAGATGTAGTTGAAGACAACAGAATGATCAATTAACTAGATATAACTGATATCTACAGACTATTTCATCCAACTTCAGTAGGCTTTACTTTCTTCTCAAGCTCACACAAAACATTCACCAAGATATACCACATTCTGGGCTATAAAACATACTTTAACTAAATTTAAGAGAATAGAAATAACATAATATTTATTCTCAGACCACAGTAGAATTAAACTACAAATCAATAAGAGAAAGATAGCCGGAATATCCCCCAAATACTTGGAGATTAAACAACACCCTTTAAAGCAACACACAGGGCAAAGAAGAAATCTCAAAAGAAATTTTAAAATATTTTGAGAAAATAAAAGTGAAACCACAACATACCAAAATCCATGGAATGCAGTTAAAGCAGTGCTTAGAGGAAAATGTATAACATTGAACGCATATATTAGAAAGGCAGAAAGATCTAAAATCAGTAGTCTAAGCTTTCATCTTAGGAAACTAGAAAAGAAAGACTAATTAGATCCAAATTAAGCAGAAGAAAAGAAAGTAAAAATCAGAACACAAATCCATTTGACTGAAAACAAAAAAGCAACAGAGAAAATTAAAACCAAAAGCTTGATTTTTCAAAAAAAAATCAATAAAATTGATAAGTTATCTAGGCAGCATAGTTAAGAAAAAAACAGAGGACATAAATTATATGTATAAATTACATATACCTGAAAAAAGAGGGGATATCATAATAAATTCCATACACATTAAAAAGATGATAAAGGAGTATTATGAAAAACTCTATGCCCATAAATTTGATAACCCAGATGAAATGGGCTCATTCTTTGAAAGACACAATCCACTAAAACTCACACAAGAAGAAATGGACAATCTGAATATTTGATGATGATAAGAAACTAAGGAACTGATATTATTCAACTTCAACACTTACTATAAAGCTACAGTAAGCAAGACAGTGTGGTATTGGCAAATGGATAAACAAATAGTTTAACAGAATAGAGAGCCTAGAAATAGATCTATATAAATATAGTCAACTGATCTTGGACAAAGAAGCAAAGGGAATACAATGGAACAAAGACAGTCTTTCTACAAATGGGGCTGGAACAACTGGACATCCACAAGCGAAAAATGAATCTAGACACAGATCTTAAACCCTTTACAAAATTTAGTTCAAAATAGATCACAAATCTAAATGTAAAATGCAAAACTCTAAATCCCTAGAAGATAAGATAGAAGAAAATCTAAATGACTTTGGGTATGGCAATGATTTTTTAGATACAACAGAGGTACAATTCACAAAAGAAATAACGAATAAGGTGAACTTGATTAAAATTTTAAAACTTCTGCGCCATACAACAAAATGACAAGAGAATCAGAAGACAAGCCACAGACTGGGAGAAAATACTTGCAAGATACACAAATGATAAAGGATCCTTGTACAAAATGTAAAAGAATGTTTAAAACAAAAATAAAATGAACAACCCAATTTAAAAATGAGCAAAAGACCTGAATAGACACCTCACAAGAAGAAAATATACAGATGACAAGTAAGCATATACAAATATGTTCAGCATGTTATATCACTAGGGAGCTGCAACATAGTAGCAACTAAAGCAACAATGAGATACTACTACATACCTATTAGAATGGCTAAAATCCAAAATAGTGATAATACCAAATGCTGACAAGGGTGTGGAGCACCAGGAAATCTCATTCATTGCTGGTGGGAATACAAAACTTAGGAGACAATTCAGAGATTTTTTACAAAATAGAACATATTCTTATCATATGATCCAACAATCACACTCAACTTACTCAAGCAAATTAAAAATTTATGTCCACACAAAAAGCTTCAAATGAAAGTTTACAACAGCTTTAATCCTAACTGCCAAAACTTGGACACAATCAAGATGTCCTTCAGTAAGTGAATGGATAAGTAAACTGTAGTAAATCTAGACAATGGAATATTCAGTGCTAAAATGAAAAGACGTGGAGGAAATTTAGATTCATATTACTGAGTAAAATAAAACAACCTGAAAAGGTTGGATATTATATGATTCCAACTGTATGACATTCTGGAAAAGGCAAAACTACAGAAACAGTTTTAAAAAATCTAGTTGCCAGGGGTTAGAGGAAAGGGAGGGATGAACATATACAGCACAAAGGATTTTTAGGGCAGTGAAAATACTCTATATGATACAATAATGATGGATACATGTAATTATACATTTGTCAAAATCCAGAGGATGCACAACACCAAGAGTGAACCCTAATGTAAATCATGGACTTCAAGTGATGAGAATGTTTCAATAGATTCATCAATTGCAACAAACTCTGATGCTGGTAATGGAGGTGGTTATGCAAGAATGGAGGAGGTTATGCAGAAGAAACATGGGAAATCTCTGTACTTTCCACCCAATTTTGCTATGAACCTAAACCTACTCTCAGAAATAAAGTTTAATAAATGTTTCAAAAAGTGGTAAAAAAAAAAATTGCTTAAAAACAGATAATGCTGCCTGTTCCCACTTATATTTTGAAGTGGAGAAAGTACACTCGTGTTAATGGCAGTTTTTTCTGGGAGATTATGATGAAAGGCAGTTTATGTTTTCCTAATGTTTATCTATTTCATTCATCTTTATTCCTCCAATACTAGTTTTTGATTGTGCACCTACATAACTAGTGCTTAGTAAATGTTTTTGAATCAATGAGAAAACAGAAAATTAGTTCATAAAGGGAGATTTGGGAACTTCTCATTATATTTATGGTAACCCTTGTTATCCATATCCCACAGGCCAAACCCCACACGTACATTTATAAAGTACACTGAGCACTAACCAGCACCTGGCCTGCAGCCTCATCACAAATCTTCAAGGGTTGTGAACTTTTCTCTAGTTACTAGTCCATAAAAGAGGATATGTCCCTGAAGAACTTAGGTTGACAATGAATTCACTAATGGCTATAATATTAGAACCACTGACTGCTACCGCATTGTTTCAAAGATCATGGACTTACAGGCACTCACCCAACTGGGTGGGCAAGACAAGCCACCAGAGTACAAGAAAAAAATACCAGGATATACTTGTATCTCTGACAATATCTCCTTTTTAGTTTGTACTTTTTCTTTGTATCTAATAATGTCATAAGATATTAATACATTATTTGTATATGTAACTTACATATATGCATGACCTGCCAAGCAGGAGACACGGTTCAGTCCCTGGGTTGGGAAGATCCCCTCAAGAAGGGAATGGCAACCCACTCCAGTATTCTTGCCTGGGAAATCCCATGGACAGAGAAGCCTGGTGGGCTACAATCCACGGGGTCACAAAAGAGCTGGACACGACTTAGTGACTAAACAACAACAATAACATATATATGTATTTTTTAATTTAATAATGCCATAAGATATTAATATATTTATATACATAATTTATATATATGCATATCTGTGTACACATATATATATAATATATATATATATGGAAAGAGAGCATGCTCTAAAATTTTCTGCATAAAGGTACACAATCAAAAAGGGTTATAGACCATCTGGTCCAGCCCCTTTATTTTAGAAAGGACAGAACTAAAAATCAGAAAAGTGAGGTAACTTGCCTAACTGTTAGTTGCTCAGTCGTGTCCGACTCTGTGATCCCATGGACTGTAGCCCTCCAGGATCCTCTGTCCATGGGATTCTCCAGGCAAGAATACTGGAGTGGGTTGCCATGCCCTTCTTCAGGGGATCTTCCTGACCCAGGAATCAAACTCAGGTGTCCTGCACTGCAAGCAGATACTTTACAGTCTGAGCCACCTGGGAAACAAGTTTAGCAACTTACCTAAACTGTACAGCTAAAGAAAACTAATGGTTAAAGGAAGGTAATGCTTTACCCAGTTGTCTTTTTTTTTCCTGCCTCATTTCACTGATTTTGATGGAGTTGAACTGTTCTTTGAATATCATGTGAGATAAGTTTTTAACATTTTCCTAAAAGTTTAATTTTTAAAATGTGCTTACACACCCAAATGGACCTTCTCCCTCATCCTGCAAAAGGAGGGCTGAGCTTGTACTCAAGGATAGCACTCTTCTCAGCCAGATTTCCTCTTCCTAGGGAGCTTCCCCCGCTGTCTCACTGGAACATTATTTGCAGGGATAATGCTCAGTGGAAACTAATCACAGAGAGAATCAGCTATAGAAATCACTAACAGAAAAGCATCCCAGACAGTCCTCTGGTCTTCTAAAACATTACTAACGAGCATCATCAGCAAAACCCTGTCTCTAGGGACCATTAATTTGCGGGAACTCTGCCAATCATAGCATTACTTAGAAGGCACAGTTTTTATGTTTCTCAAATGCCTACTGTCAAACTAAACTAAAGTTTTGAATGGTTTCAAACACTTCCAGGTTTGGCTAAGTAAATATACTCTCAAATTCAAGTGTGGCCTGAGGGCCAGGTAAGAGCTTTTTCCCTAGCCTGAGTGCATACTTTAGTTTGTCAGAGCAGCCCTGTAAAATGCCTTTACACTACAGAGTATGGATGCGGGATGACCAGAGAGACCTAGAATTCTATTGCCAGCTGTCTTCCTTTGTGGAGGGTAAGGACAAAGACTTCAATTTCTCTGAATCATTTTGAAAACCATCACCCAGGATTTAAAAAAAAAAAAGACAAATGGTAAAAGGTAAGGAGCACATCTCATTTGTTTCAAAATTCTCTCCTCCTAGAACCAAAAGCCCTGCTGAATTCATAAGGAAACATTTTGCACAACGTGGCCCATGTGAGAAGCTGGGAACTAGAAAGGACCCCCAGTTCCCAAAAGGGAGTTATCAATAGACCTACGTAATCATAATGTCATTACTTTGTTTTTATGGATGACAGTCTTTGCAGAATCATTTGCTCTTGGCAGACCATATATCATAATTCTCCTCCCTTTAGTAATTTCTTCACTGCTAGAAAAACTCTGCATATGTGGAAACCATCTCGACAAATGGTGAAAAAATATTTTCTTTTCACTTAGAATTGCCTTTTTATATACTGTCAGAAATTATAAACAAAAAGTTGTGTGGAGGATTTTGGCAATATGAATGCCTAGCATGAGAAAAATGTAAATATGCAATTTAACAAAATGTTTACAAATAGGTCCAGAACCACAAGAGAAACACCCAGGGATATCTCAAACCTGGAACTTGGCATTTGGAGGATAATTCAGTGACATTGTTTACATTTTTATTCTGGAAAAACACTTTTGTTATTTAATCCTTTCATAAGGTATTCATTTATTAACCAAACTGATTTCCTTCAGGTGGGAATTAATAACTACATATGCTAGAGATAAAGCATATTCTAATTTTATCATGATATTTAAAAAAAACTCTTTTGATAGCTGCAGAATTAACTTGCGAGAATAAGGATTTTGCAGCAAAGACTGTTCTCAAAGATTGAGCAACTGAGCTCGAAGCATACTGAATAATGGGCTGGTAGGGAGATGTAGATGGTTTTTAAGGTGCATGTAGTAGGAAGATCTGTGTGTGGGGGGGGGTGTGTATGTGTGTATGTGTGTGTGTGTATGTCTGTCTGTTCTTGACATGTAACCATAATGTAGAGCAAGGGCAGATCTTCCCACTATCTATGTCAGGCACATAGAAAATGTTGAGAAAGAGATATTATCAAATCTATAGACAGTCTAAATCTGGAATAAGGGATATTTTATTATAGAATTAAGCTTCAAAATTTTCCTGATAGTAGAAAAATAAGCTAAAGTGGTAATGAATATTATAGAGGGGGAAAATTTAAAATCCTACAGTTAAAGGGTTTTTCTTTCCTTTTGGTTTTAACTTCAACTGTAGCAACATAGTATGCAGATATCCTAGCTATAAGAAGCAACAGTTAGAACAGTACAGAGAACAATGGACTGATTAGAAATTGGGAAAATAGTACAACAAGGCTGTACATTGACACCCTGCTTATTTAATTTCTATGCAGAGTACATCACAGCAAATGCCTGGCTGGATGAATCACAAGCTGGAATCAAGATTGCTGGGAGAAATATCAACAACTTCAGATATGCAGATAATACTACTCTAATGGCAGAAAGTAAAGAGGAACTAAAGAGCCTCTTGATGAGGGTGAAAGAGGACAGTGAAAAAATTGGCTTCAAACTCAATATTCAAAAAACTAAGATCATGGCATCCAGTCCCATCACTTCATGGCAAATAGAAGGGGGAAAAGTGGAAGCAATGACAAATTTTCTTTTCTTGGGCTCCAAAATCACTGTGAACAGTGACTGCAGCCATGAAATTAAAGGACACTTACTCCTTGGAAGGAAAGCTATGACAAACCTAAACTGCATTGTTAAAAAGAAGAGATATCACTTTGCTGACAAAGGTTCATACAGTCAAAGCTATGGTTTTTCCAGTAATCATGTACGGATGCAGAGAAGGCAATGGCAACCCACTCCAGCATTCTTGCCTGGAGAATCCCAGGGACCGGGGAGCCTGGTGGGCTGCCGTATATGGGGTCACACAGAGTCGGACACGACTGAAGTGACTGAGCAGCAGCAGCAGCATGTATGGATGTGAGAGTTGGACCATAAAGAAGGCTGAGCTCCAAAGAGATGATGCTTTCGAATTGTGGGCTGGAGAAGACTCTTCAGAGTACTCTGGACTTCAAGGAGATCAAACCAATCAATCCTAAAGGAAATCAACCCTGAATATTCACTGGAAGGACTGATGCTGAAGCTGAAGCTCCAATAGGTTGGTCACCTGATGCGAAGAGTTGACTCACTGGAAAAGACCCTGATACTGGGAAAAATTGAAGGCAAAAGGAGAAGGGGATGACAGAGGATGAGATGGATAGATAGAATCACTGACTCAATGACATGTATCTGAGCAAACTCCAGGAGATAGTAGGACAGAGGAGCCTGGAATGCTGTAATCCATGGGGTCACAAAGAGTTGGATACGACTTAGCAATTGAAAAACAACATCCTGGCTTATGTGGAAAAGTTTCTGAAGGCTTGAATGACACAGAATTTACTATGGAGACAACAGTAGGACATGGATTACTGAATTATTATGTGTAATCTTTACTATAGAATCATAAGTTGTACGTAAATCAGGGAAAGGAACTAGCCTAATGCACTCAGGGATGGCCATATCCCGTGTAGAACACTGTGCTCAGTTCTGGGCACAGTATTTTTGAAAGAATATTTATAAAATATATTAATAATATAATCTGAAAAGGAAATCCAAGTGGTAAAAGGCTCATAGAAGGGAGAGCTGGAGAAACTAGGAATAATAAGGCTAAAAAGGAGAATTTTAGGGAGAATGTGATAATTGCCCTAAAACGTATAAAAGGCAGTAAAAGAAAAGGGTAATAATGATTAACATGTATTGAGTACCATATGCAAAGTAGTCACTGTTATCTGCATTTTTCAAATGAGGAAAACTGAGGCACGGAGAGTAAGTTACACATCTATGGTCACATAATTTATAATGGTTGAGCCAGTTTTCATCCCACTAATCCACCCAAAGATCTGGGAGAGAGATTAAAGCTATTTCCCAAATATTTCTAATCTCTGTTTCACAGAATCCTAGTAAGACTTTTAACTTTCTCAATTTTTTTGAAGCTGAACATGAACTGATGATTTGCTCTGGCCCAGGAAATATGGCCATAAGTCATATACATGACTTTAGTGTGGAGTTTAAGAGTCTATGAGCAATTTACCACATGCTTTTCCTACCTTGGATGTGAGGATATGGAATCTCCATCAGTCTAGGTCTCTGAAGGGCAATGATTAACAGTTGTCCTGCAGATCCATGATAGACAAGTAGCAGGAGCAAAAACCAAACCATTATTGTTCGATTAAGCGGCTGGGATTTGAGGACTGTTTGTTACTGTGGCATTATCTCAGCTTTTCTGACAGACACACAAGCCTACATGCTTAAACTCTTTAAAATATCTCGCCATAAGGAAACATTGTTATTCTTATATTCCCAGAACTAAGAATAGTTTGTAGAAACTATCACTGACTTGATGGATACGGGTTTGGGTAAACTCCGGGAGTTGGTGATGGACAGGGAGGCCTGGCGTGCTGCGATTCATGGGGTCGCAAAGAGTCGGACACGACTGAGCGACTGAACTGAACTGAACTGAAGGTAGGTAGACTTGGACTTTTTTTTTTTGACGTAAAATCCTCCAAAACTGCTTCATGTGAAGAAGTGAGCTCCCTGAAAATGGCAGTATTTAAACAGAAACCAGATGATGATTTTGTACCTACACAGTGAAAGAGCTGGCTTCATTAAGGGGGTTTTATCAAACTTTTATCCAGCACATCCATTGTGCCAGGCATTTCAGCCACAAAGATAAATCCAAATACCCAATCTTCATCCTCAAGGAAATAAGTTCAGAAGTAGATAACCTCTGATGTCTCTTCAATCAGTGTGATTCGACTAAATTAGAGATAATAACATGGGCTGGATAAAGCTGACAGCAAGCCCGAACTTAGAAATAAGCATGTAGCACTACAAATCCTGGTTGTATTATTATTTTTCAATTAAGAGCCAAAAGTACAGGGTTTGCAAAAAGAAAGAAAAAGAAAGACATGTTGGGTTTAAAAGAGGAACATTTTCCCTTTCTCTAGTTACCATTCTTAAATCCTGCAAACCAGGCATATTATCTGGCTTACATCAGGGGTATTCCAGCAAAGGGAATAGCACTGACTCATAGCAATTGTTACCGACCTTTTCCATCACCTCTCTCATCCTTTTGAATCAGGAAGGGGACATTTCAATACTGATCAGAGTCAGACCTGAAAAGAGGCAATAATCTTTCCCTAGGGCCATTCTTCAGTTTCAAAAACAGCCAAACCCTTCCCAAAAGATCAGAAGCTTTTCCTAGAAGGGTATTTGAGTGGGGCCTAGAGGAATCCCATATTCTAAGGATGATGTGAAAATCACAAACTAAATGAGTGATTCCAAGACACAGTGACATTGTTCCCCAAAGGCACCTTAAAACCATACTCATTTTGGTACTTTCTTTCCTGTTATCAATTCTTAAAACTTTTATTTTTTTTAAACTTCCAAAAATCAAGCAGCACAGAGAAGTTCTCTCCTTTCACTGGCTCGCTGCATTTTAATGGAAAAACATCTAAAACTTGGGTTAGCATTAACTTTAATTGCTCTGAGGCAAACATTTCCATTTCAGGTTATGATTCATAACCGTATTAGTCCAGTATAATATATGCGGGCTGGATTTTGCAGCCATTATCTAGACAAGGGTGAGGTATCTGATTACTATTGTTCCCCAACTCAAAAGGGTCAGTTTGAACTCCTGAATACTCCAATCCCTCCCGCCCAGGCCCTGAGTTTTCTGAACTATGGTCCTGATTTTTTTATGAAATAAATAAATGAGGGCAAGCTGAGTTTCAGTGCCACATCTTAAGTGCCATATCTTAAGCTCAGTGTGACATGAGTTTCTGAAAAATACACACAGAAGAAACTGGCTTTGGCACATGGAAGAGCAGTAGGGAACTTGCAGCTGTACTAGTTTAATATGCGCCCTTAATACTCTTGCCTATTTTCAAAAATACAATACCACTTTTTCCCCAGACAGCTGGCTCCCCAGCCTCGCACCAAGCTACCTACACAAATATACACTTAGCAAACACAGATGTGAAATGTCGACCTAGGGCAGAAGAGAAGCACGGGGTTTCGGGTGTTTAGTCTGGTGGCTCCACACTGAAAAGTTTCAGGAGCAGAGCTGATGTTGGAAGAGTGAGAGGGGAAACCGCCCAGCCTGTGCTTTCATCCGGGTACTATGGAGATGACCCCGTTTTCCCGGGACCAGTTTGCCCTCTGCCCTGGTGACCTGGGTTGAGTTTTAATCTAGAGTCAGAAGGGAGATCAAGAAGACAATTGTGCTGGTGGGTACTCAGACCGAGAGAAGGGCTAGAAGTCACGCAGCCTTCCTGCACTGGCCGGGCTGACACACCCACTCAGAACCGATGGCCCGGGGATGTGACTGGCAGGGGAGGGGACCCACGCGCCCCGTGTCCCGCGCGCACAAAGATGCTACAGTTGGGGACACGCGTGAATAATCCAGATTCGGGCTGGAAGGTCTCGATGCACTCGGCGGAGGGTGCCCATCTCCTCCCCCCTAGTTCTCCATCCCCCCCGCAAAGTGAACGAGAGAAAGTTGTGCCCGGGCCGAGGCGCCCCGGGGCTAGAAAGGGAGCGAGGACAGGCGGAGTGGGTACCCGGGCCCCCGTACCTTGTCCTTGGGGCCGAGGTTTTGCAAAACCTCCTTGCCGGTGGCGCTCCGGATCTCCACCCCAGCGGGCGCGGGCGACGCGGGCGCGGGCTCCCGGCTCTCCTCCCGGCCTTGGCCCCGGTGCGGGGTATCCCCCTCGGCGCCAGGTCGGCTCCCCGAGCCTCGGACGCTGCCCTGGCTGCTCCGGGGAGTCTTCGCGCCGCGCTGCCCCACGCTCAGGGCATCGAAATCCAGCGTCTTGCTCTCGAAGGCGCCCTCCACGTTGCAGAACATGCCGCCGTACTTCTGCCGCGGGACCTGGTCGGTGGTGCCCGGCCTGGCCAGGTACACGGGCAGATCGTCTTCATGGGAGCTGTCCCAGCCTCTGCGGCCCGAGGCCATGGTTGGATCGCGACAGCGGCCCGTGGGTTTTCTTCCCCAAAGGCGGAAAGGGCAGCAGCCGGCAGCGTGCGCCGAGCCACAGTGACTGGGGCGGGAGGAGGCGCCTGAGCCTTCGCGCCAGAGGCGGCAGTGCTGCTCCGGTTCCTGCCAGTCCCCTGCGAGCCCCGAGCCAGCGAGCGCAGCGCTTGGGCCGGAGCGGCGGCGTGTTCCGCTCGCCCGCCTCGCCCGCCTCGCCCGCCTCGTCCGCCCAGCCGGCCGCACCTCCTGCGCGCCGGGACCCTACCGTGGCCTCCTGCGATCACGCGTCCCCGCCGCCCATCCAAAGGAGAAATCCAACTTGGCGCGCGCGCGCACACACAGGCACGCTTCCAGCTCGCCCAACAACTCCCAGGTTGACACTCAAGAGCTCGCCTCACTCACATGTGAGCACAAACCCTGTTTTACCCACACTCACTCCCAAGTTGGCCTCCCAAACACAAGTCTCTGCCCCACTCAGGTAATGAAACTTTGTTGGCTCAGGTAGGTTGATATAAACTCTTAAGTTCCTCCTGATTTACAGCAACACACACACACAAACTCAGATTTACCAGACTCACAATCTCAGACTTTGTTTACCCATACTCCCAAACTCTGTCTCTTCCTGATCTTAGAATTCTCACAATTGCTCCCGGTTCTAGAGTCTGCCTCACAAACCTGCACCCTCACATAATGAACTCCTGAATTATTGCTTACAGAGCTCTACAGACAGATCATCTTATCGACAATCACAAGAAAGCTGTAATAGACTCACACACTTCAACTTATTCTTTTTTTTAATTTTTTTTTTTTTTTTTTGATGTGGACCGCTCCCCAACCAGGGATCCAACTGCACCCCCTGCATTGGAAGGGGAAGTCTTAACCACTGGACCACCAGGGAAGTCCCACTTCAGCCTATTCTTACTTCATATATTTCACCCTAGATTTTGCTTTTTATCCACCCTTATTTTGTTTATTTACTTTTGGCCATGACTTGCTGGCACGTGGGATCTTAGTTTCCAGACCACAGATCAAACCCACACCCACTGCATTGGGAGGTGGAGGCTTAATCACTGGACCACCAAGGAAGTCCCTTAAAAGATTTTTTTGAAATAAAGTTTTGGTTTGAATTGTCTGGTTTTCTGCTCTGTGTTTACCTGAATAGGTAAAAGATGAAAACCACATCTATTTTTTTTCTTAAGGTGTCAGGGGTTTTTTGTTTGTTTGTTTTTTGATCTAACCTCCAGCCATGAGGGATCTTAGTTCCCCTGATTAGGGATGGAGCCCATGCCCCCTGCAGTGGAAGCCCAGAGTCTTAACCACTGGCCCAACAGGGAAGTCCCTATCCATCCTTGATTTGCATCACACACAATTACACTACTGATCAGACAAGCCTTGCAAAGTACTCTTAATACTTTGTCCTCATTGGACAACTTCCTGGCTGATACCTCACTTATTGAGGTCAGAACCCTACACTTGGCCCCACATACAAATCCAGATTTACCTCAAAATTGAGAACCAAAGACTTTGCCATTCCTATTAGCGGACACACACACATGTTTTACTCATGCATATGCACACTGTCACATCTGCAGCCTCTTCCCATGTCCACCCACATACAGTCTATGCCAGACTGCCCCATGAACACAGAGTTCACAAACTCAGAGCTCACACCGTATGTGCACACACAGCCTAAGCTCCAAACCTGTAATGCCCACCTTCAGCTGGACCCCTTCCTGGAAATTCACTCTTGCAGTTACTTAGTCATCCAACATGAACTGCACGCCCACTCTGCTCTTCAGAAGGTACTGAAGAGACAGTGTTAAACAAGGCAGATGGGGGCCTGTCCCCAGTGACAGTATAGACTGCAACCAGCCATCTGGGTAGCTCAGTCATTCACTGGCCTGCCCAACTTCATCTTCTGAATTCTCCACTACATCATAAGCTCCATAAAGGCAGATATTTGATCTGTTTAGTCTACCTTTGAATATCTTGAGTCAAGAGCATCTATTGGCACTTAAGATACTCCGTAAATCTCTTTTGAATGAATGGATGATGATGATAATATTAAAAACAACAGTAGGGAACATTTATTGGTGCAGTTGCTGTGTGCCACTCGTTAATGTAATTGTTTCCCATATATGTATTAATTTATTTAGTGCCCATAAGCATTTGGAAGGTTTCTTTGTGCGCATAGACATGATCTTTAAAGGCATCTACACTGAAGTTCATGAACTGAAACTCTGAATATCAATTTGGGGGGAAATTGGGATTGTGGGAAATGGGATCTCAGTGGCAGGCGTGTAACAGCCTTGGCAGTTTGAAGGATGGAAGTTGACATAAACTCAAATCAAAAACAAGTACATTGACACCAGTTATACTTACCTCACGATGAGGAGAAAGGCCCTTAAAGACTATCTATGCTCCATCAAAATTACTGACTTCCTTTGGGCAGCTGCTCCTTTTTAACAAATGCTGGTTGATGTTGGACTCAGAAGTTTATATGAGGGACTTCCCTGGTGGTCCAGTGGTTAAGAATCTATCTGCCAGTGCGGGGGTCACGGGTTTGATCTCTGGTCCAGGAAGATTCCACATGCTGAGGGGCAACTAAGCCTGTCTACTGTAACTGCTGAAGGCTGCGTGCCCTAGAGGCTGTGCTCTGCAAGAAGAGAAGCCACCACAATGTGAAACCCATGCACTACAGCTAGAGAAAGCCTGCACACAGCAGTGAAGACCCAGCACAGCCAAATATAAATAAATATTTTTTTAAAGAAATGTATATAAAAAAAAATTCATGTGAAATATCCATAAAATAGGCCATTCCCTCCCTCTTTGCTCCTATAGGTTACCTTCCTCTCCTTTCCTGTTGCTCTCATCTCTCCTCCTTTCATTAATTCATCTTCAGACTGTTAGGAGGACACTTGCTATGTGTCCAGCATTGCCCTGGGTTCCTTCCCTGGTGGAACACAAGTCTAGTAGGAGGAAACTGACAGTGAGAAAGATTAGGTCAGATTAGTCACAAGAACTATGAAGAAAGTAAGATAGCCAGTTTTTTAATTGGCGAGCCAGGAAAGACTTGAAGTCTTCCCTCTCTGACTTTCTATAAACACCACCAGCACCTTTACCATCAGCAGTGGCAACAATCAAGATAGCAGCTAACATTTATTAGGAATTCTGTGCCAAGTTCAGTGCTAAGGATTTCCATTGTGTCTTGATTAGTCTTAATGGCACTGTGAGTCAAGTGCCATTATTTTACTAGTGAAGAAGCTGAGGCTCTTAAGTGCCCAAGCTATGACAGAATGGTAATTGGAAGCAAAATATGTGTCAAGAGTCCAAGGTTTCCTTTGAGAGGAGCACATTCTGAAGGTAGACCAGGCTTGTCTGTGTTCCCATGTGTGGGCGTAGATATGCTCCATTGTTTGAGTTACATTGCCTCACCACTATGACTGTTGCAATGTACGTGCTCCATAATTACATTTGTTGACGAAACATCACCTTTAAGAGTCAACAGCTGCATGTACACATATGTGTTTAATTAAGAAAGCCAAGCAGTCCTGAAATGAAGACTGAAATGGGAATGGCTGATCTGACTCCAGTTCTACAACTATGTGGCCTCTGGCCAAGCATCTTACTTAACTTCTAGATGTCTTTCTTCTTCATATTTGCCTCACCCACTTAACAGGATTATTAAGGACTTCATTCCTTGAGTAAGACATTGTGCTGAGAACTCCACATGCATGGCCTTAACCTTCATAACAACCCCATAAATTTGGTGTGATTATTCTCATTTGACCGGTGGAGAAAACAAGGAAAACAAGTTAAGTTTCTTGCCCAAAGTATCACACCTAGCACTTCAAGCTAGAATTCAAATCCTTCACCAGCTAACTCAGAGCCTGTGCTCTTAAAAAACACCCCACAACAGAGTTCTGATGTAAGGATCCAAAGGGAGAATAAAAGGAAAGACTAAAAGTGAGATGTTAACAAAGAAAATCATTTTAATAATATCTAAACAATATCCAACTGTTTCAGGGCAGAGGTTAACTTTAATGAGGACAAACATTCACATAAAGAAACATCCTACCAGTGTCAAGCTAACAAAGGACACAGCCCCACAAACACACAGTGATTTTGTCACATCTCTCCCTAGAGAGGTAGAGGAGACATTACTTAGGGCAGTCACAAACATAAGAGAACCATTATGTCTGTGGCCACCTTAAGTCACTTCCTGGTGAAAGAGTTATCCAAAACCACATACAAACAGCAAGCTATTTCTATAACCAAGCAACAAAATGGAGCTTTCCACTTGTCACATACCTGATCAGATTTGCATTTTCTGTAACTGCAGTAAATGACTTGCCAGTTTGCACTGAGATGACCTGTGAAGTGAGCCTATAGGGTATCTGATTATAACTTCAGGGAAATGTATTCCAGAGGCATCTTCTATTACCTATAGATCAGCGAAAGGCAGAGACTCCTGGATGGTAAGCAATGGCATGTGCGGAGCAATCAGGATATAGCATTGCCTAGGACATCTTTTATGTGAAATAAACTGCACTGCAGTCTTTTTTGTTTGTTTTGTCTTGGGAAGGGAGCATTTTATAAAGATGGGGGCAGGATAAGATAGGGATGGGGGTTAAGAGATACAAACTACTATGTATGAAACAAACTATAAGGATATATTGGACCAGCTTCCCTGGTGGCTCAGCTGGGAAAGAATCTGCCTGCAATGCAGAGGACCCAGGCTTGATTACTAGGTGGGGAAGTTCCCCTGGAGAAGGGATAGGCTACCCACTCCAGTATACTTGGGCTTCCCTGGTGGCTCAGATGGTAAAGAATCTACCTGCAAAGCAAGAGACCTGGGTTTGATCCCTGGGTTGGGAAGATCCCCTAGAGGAGGCCATGGGACCTCACGCCAGTATTCTTGCCTGGAGAATTCCATGGACAGAGGAGAAGGCGGGTTACAGTCCATGGGGTCACACAGTCGAACACGACTGAGTAACTAAGCACAGCACAGCATATATTGGACAGCATGGGGAATATAGGCAATATTTTATAATAACCACAAATTAAATATAATCTATAAAAATTTTGAATCACTATGTTGTACACCTAAAACTAATATAATACCATAAATACACTATACTACAATTTAAAGAGTCATAAACTCTCAGCAAATATGGGAAAATGTGAACAATGGCAGGTTAAGTGAAGAAGCAGAATGTAAAATTAGTCATATGTCATGTTTATGACTGTTAAATATGTTGACTATTAACAAGGGATAAACAAAAACTTTAAGAGTTGTGTTTAGGTTATGCATATTTTTCTCTTTTTTGCTAAACTTGAAATGGTGTTATCAAAAATTTTTAATGGAGTATAATTGCTCTACAATGTTATGGTAGTTTCTGCCAAACAACAAAATGAACCAGGTATCAGTTCAGTTCAGTTCAGTCATTCAGTCATGTCTGACTCTTTGAGACCCCATGGACTACAGCACTCCAGGCCACCCTGTCCATCACCAACTCCCAGAGTCTACCCAAACTCACGTCCATTGAGTCGATGATGCCATCCAACCACCTCATTCCCTGTCGTCCCTTTCTCCTCCTGCCTTCAATCTTTCCCAGCATCGGGGTCTTTTCAAATGAGTCAGTTCTTCCCATCAGGTGGCCAAAGTATTGGAGTTTCAGCTTCAACATCAGTCCTTCCAGTGCACACTCAGGACTGATCTCCTTTAGGATGGACTTGCTGTATCTCTTTGAAGACTCAGGGACTCTCAAGAGTCTTCTCCAACACCACAGTTCAAAGCATCAATTCTTTGGTGCTCAGCTTTCTTTATAGTCCAACTCTCACATCCATACATGACTAATGGAAAAACCATAGTCTTGACTAGATGAACCTTTGTTGGCAAAGTAATGTCTCTGCTTTTTAATATGCTGTCTAGATTGGTCATAACTTTCCTTCCAAGGAGTAAACATCTTTTAATTTCATGGCTGTGATCACCATTTGCAGTGATTTTGGAGCCAGAAAAAATAAAGTCTGCTACTGTTTCCCCATCAATTTGCCATGAAGTGATGGGACCGGATGCCATGATCTTAGTTTTCTGAATGTTGAGCTTTAAACCAACTTTTTCACTCTCCTCTTTCATGTTCATCAAGAAGCTTTTTAGTTCTCCACTTTCTGCCATAAGTGTGGTGTCATCTGCATATCTGAGGTTATTGATATTTGTCCCAACAATCTTGATTCCAGATTTTTCTTCATCCAGCCCAGCATTTTGCATGATGTACTCTGAATATAAGTTAAATAAGCAGGGTAACAATATACATACTCCTTGGCATACTCCTTTCCCTATTTGGAACCAGTCTGTTGTTCCATGTCCAGTTCTAACTGTTCCTTCCTGACCTGCATACAGGTTTCTCAAGAGACAGGTCAGGTGGTCTGGTATTCCCAACTCTTTCAGAATTTTCCACAGTTTGTTGTGATCTACACAGTCAAAGGCTTTGGCATAGTCAATAAAGCAGAAGTAGATGTTTTTCTGGAACCCCTTGCTTTTTGATGATCCAACAGACGTTGGCAATTTGATCTCTGGTTCCTCTGCCTTTTCTAAAACCAGCTCGAACATCTGGAAGTTCATGGTTCACATATTGCTGAAGCCTGGCTTGGAGAATTTTGAGCATTATTTTACTAGCCTGTGAGATGAGTGCTATTGTGGAGTAGTTCGAACATTATTTGGCATTGCCTTTCTTTGGAGTTGGAATGAACACTGACCTTTTCCAGTCCTGTGGCCACTGCTGAGTTTTCCAAATTTGCTGGCATACTGAGTGCAGCACTTTCACAGCATCATCTTTTAGGATTTGAAATAGCTCAACTGGAATTCCATCACCTCCACTAGCTTTGTTTGTAATGATGCTTTCTAAGGCCCACTTGACTTCACATTCCAGGATTTCTGGCTCTAGGTGAGTGATCACACCATCATGATCATCTGGGTCGTGAAGATCTTTTTTGTACAGTTCTTCTGTGTATTCTTGCCACCTCTTCTTAATATCTTCTGCTTCTGTTAGGTCCATACCATTTCTGTCCTTTACTGAGCCCATCTTTGCATGAAATGTTCCCTTGGTATCTCTAATTTTCTTGAAGAGATCTCTGGTCTTTCCCATTCTATTGTTTTCCTCTATTTCATTGCACTGATCACTGAGGAAGGCTTTCTTATCTCTCCTTGCTATTCTTTGGAACTCTGCATTCAAATGGGTATATCTTTCCTTTTCTCCTTTGTTTTTTGCTTCTCTTCTTTTCACAGCTATTTGTAAGGTCTCCTCAGACAGCCATTTTGCTTTTTTTGCATTTCTTTTTCTTGGGGTTGGTCTTGATCCCTGTCTCCGGTACAATGTCACGAACCTCCGTCCATAGTTCATCAGGCACTCTATCAGATCTAGTCCCTTAAATCTATTTCCCACTTCCACTGTATAATCATAAGGGATTTGATTTAGGTCATACCTAAATGGTCTAGTGGTTTTCTCTACTTTCTTCAATTTAAGTCTGATTTGGCAATAAGGAGTTCATGATCTGAGCCACAGTCAGTTCCTGGTCTTGTTTTTTCTGACTGTATAGAGCTTCTCCATCTTTGGCTGCAAAAAATATAACCAATCTGATTTCGGTGTCGACCATCTGGTGATGTCCATGTGTAGAGTCTTCTCTTGTGTTGTTGGAAGAGGGTGTTTGCCATGATCAGTGTGTTCTCTTGGCAAAACTCTATTAGCCTTTGCCCTGCTTCATTCTGTACTCGAAGGCCAAATTTGCCTGTTACTCCAGGTGTTTCTTGACTTCCTACTTTTGCATTCTAGTCCCCTATAATGAAAAGGACATCTTTTTGGGCTGTTAGTTCTAGAAGGTCTTGTAGGTCTTTAGAGAACCATTCAACTTCAGCTTCTTCAGCATTACTGGTGGGGGCATAGACTTGGATTACCGTGATATTGAATGGTTTGCTTTGGAAACAAAGAGAGATCACTCTGTCATTTTTGAGATTGCATCCAAGTACTGTATTTTGGACTCTTTTGTTGACTATGATGGCTACTCCATTTCTTCTAAGGGATTCTTGCCCACAGTAGTAGATATGATGGTCATCTGAGTTAAATTTACCCATTCCAGTCCATTTTAGTTCGCTGATTCCTAAAATGTCTACATTCACCCTTGCTATCTCCTGTTTGACCACGTCCAATTTGCCTTGATTCATGGACCTAACATTCCAGGTTCCTATGCAATATTGCTCTTTACAGCATCAGACCTTGCTTCCATCACCTGTAACATCCACAACTGGGTGTTGTTCTGTGGCACTGGAGTGACGAGTGGTGGCTGTGCAGTGCTGGAACGGCAAGAGGCCGAGAGGAGATACCCCATGTCCAAGGTCAGGAGCAGGGCTGTGAGGAGATAGCCCACATCCAAAGTCAGAGAAACCCCAATAAGTCGGTAGGCAATGAGAGAGGGCATCAGAGGGCAGACAGACAGAAACCACAATCATAGAAAACTAACCAGTCTAATCACATGTACTATAGCCTTGTCTAAGTCAATGAAACTATGAGCCATGCAGTGTAGGGCCACCCGAGACAGACAGGTCATGGTGAAGAGTTCTGACAAAATGTGGTCCACTGGAGAAGGGAATGGCAAACCACTTCAGTGTTCTTGCCTTGAGAACCCCATGAACAGTATGAAAAGGCAAAAAGATAGGACACTGAAAGATGAACTCCCCAGGTCAGTAGGTGCCCATCATGCTACTGAACCAGCCATAAGTATACCTATATCCTCTCTTGAGCCTCCCTCCCCCACTTCATCCCACCCCTCTAGGTCATCACAGAGCATAAAGCTGAGCTCCCTGTGCTATACAGTAGCTTCCCACTAGCTATCTATTTTACACATGGTAGTGCATATATGCGGAGAAGGCAATGGCACTCCACTCCAGTACTCTTGCCTGGAAAATCCCATGGGTGGAGGAGCCTGGTAGGCTGCAGACCCATGGGGTCGCACAGAGTCGGACACGACTGAAGCGACTTAGCAGCAGCAGCAGCAGTGCATATATGTCATGCACTCTAGTCTTATAAAGCAAAAATCTACCCAACAGAAGACAAAATTTTAATACTCACTAAGGCTGTGCCTCCATACTCAAAACAAGGAGAAAATAGAGAGCTTAATGCAGTTTACTTTGACTCAACAGTGAATTTAAATATCTCTGATCAAAACCCACCCTCTGTCTTTTCCTGCCTTGAGCTGCAGGAATTTGAACCTATATTACCTCTTTCCTACTTTATGGGTACAAACATTAAATACCTCATTTTCACCCTATAAATGTCATATATGAATGAGACAATCTTTGCAAAATGCTCAGCATTCTGCCTGACACACAGTATTTGCTCAATAAACATTAGTCCCCCATTTTTTCAGAGTATATTTAGATATATCATTAATAGTGGCTCAGATAGTAAGAAATCTGCCTGAAATGCAGGAAACCTGGGTTCAGTCCCTGGGTCAAGAAGATTCCGTGGAAAAGGGAATGGCAACCCACTCCAGTGCTCTTGTCTGGAGAATCCCATGGACAGAGCGGCCTGGAGGGCTACAGTCCATGGGGTCGCAAATAGTCGGACAAGACTGAGTGACTAACACTTTAACTTTTCATTTAATGTCACACAGAGTTTGTAATAATGAGCTTGACCATATCCTGCAAGTTTAGTTTTGCAGGGATTTATGGAGAAAATCGACACAATAATAATGTTTCATATATATATTTTAAAATGACTAATATTTTCAACATACCTCCGTTGCACCCTAAGAATTTTCCTGGCAGGCCACTAGCAGTTTTAGCTCAATATTTGGTGACCAAAGTGTTCATTAGAAACCTAAAAACAGGTTATTTTTCAAACATATGCACAATGCTAAAGCCATTTTAAATCCCATTTGTGTACACAGAAAAAAATTCCTGCTCTTTCATGAATATCTACATGTATAGGGGAAAACTATAAGAATATATATTAAAATATTAATAGAGGATGAGTTGTAGGATTACGAGAAATTTTTAGTTTCTTCCTTTCAGCATTCCTGTATTTCCTAAAATCTCAAAATCTCTATAAGTGTGTGAGCCTTTTATAATTATAAAGCTTGTGATTTTTTAAATGCATGTCTAGGATGTTATCTTAGAACAAAATATATTTATTGAGCATGTTGAAAATTGCTGATGGAGAATTATTGAATGAAGCTGTTACCTCTATATTATAAAGATCAATTATCGAAAATGAAAAAAAAAAAAAGGAAATTAGGCTCCTCATCAGAGTCAAGTTGTCATTTCATGCAAAACATCTCAACAGTTGGACAGCTGAGTGAGAAAAAGAATCATTACGATCAGGGTGTGAAATGAGGGCTCGAGGCAAATCCTTTCCACCAAAGGATTAGTTAATAAGACAAGACATAATCACCTTCCTAGTGTGGAGTTGTTGGGGTTCCCTTCCCCATTTCATACACAAAGCATCTCTCTTTGACACTACTGTTCTCAAATGTTTGAAAGTCATTCCCAATTACAGAAGTTTCTTTTGCCTTAAGTGGGAAGGAGACGAATGTTGAAGTAGTTGCTGACTAAGATGATAAAACAGATATGTTGAATGCTCCAATGCTCTAATTTCCTTGCTATAAATTCACAGGTGCAACTTAATCTCCTCAATGAACGTCTCTAAGTAAGGGCCAGACATAAATCGAGTTAAAGGATGAAACAGGAAAAAAACAAAGAAAACTGATAACCTGCCCAACCTCTTTAGAAGCCACAACGTTCATAATATGTTTCCAAGGTTTTAAAAAAGGTACTTATTTTGTTGTTTTTCCAGTTACTCTTCCTGTTTTTTTGCTCATTTACAAATTAATCTCATTGGTTTTACATTATTTAACAATCTTACTCTTATTATTTAGAATAAAAATAATTCTCTCTTGCATTTTGCCAGAGAAAAATATAACAATAATGAATGACTTGTTTCTCTCACCCTCCTTCCCTCCCTCCCTTCCTTCCTTCCTTTTCAATGAAAACTCCAAAACTACAGAAAAGCAGAGGATAGCTTAACAAATGCCCATGTATGCACCACCTAGACTTTATAAATGTGAACTTTTCATCATATTTTAATGACATCTATTTTAAGCAATAAAACATAATAGAGTTGAAATGCCCTGTGTATCCCTTACCTGTTCTTACTCTCTTTCTTCAAATGAAAATGAACCACTAACCTATATTAATCTCTCATATTCTCCTAGGGCCTGCTGTCTTTTGGAACCTGATCCTTTAATTAAAAATTTTATACCTTTGTCTTATTAAATGAACTACTGTTCCAGTTTAATTATTTGCTTTCAAAAATAACCACCGGTCAGAGATAATATACAGAAGCCCCACTCTACTAGAAAGCTAAGACTTGCAAGAGTAACATTAGAGATTTCTTGCTAAAACAAAGGTGATCATAATTCATGCATCAAGGCAGAATATATACAACTCAAACTCTAACAGAAGGTGTATGTCTTCAGAAGACTGGGTTTCTGAATCAATCAACACTATCTCTGTTAGAGACAGGCTCAAAAACCAACCATTTCACTCAAACTGGAAATATTGTTATCATAATTTGAGTAGTTCAAGGACCCCAGATGTGAAATGTAGACTTAATATTTAAAACAATGAATTTATTTCAGTTTTCCCTTGAGCCTAAATGAAGTAAAGCACAAAGAAAGGTAGTCCAAAAAATGACAATCTAAAAAGAGAAGCTCCTTTCATTCCAGACAGAAATTTGCTGGCTCCACAAGACTAGGAAACATCCTGGCTCCAACAAAAATAGCTGACAGGCAAGAGTATGAATGACAGATATTAAGAGATATGGAAGAACAAAATGGAAAAGTGATGAATAATTCTTTCATTGAGAACTTTATATCTATGTATATATTCAGAAAACATCAGTGTATTGGCAATGCCTTCACATATCAGGGCTTTTGTCTCATTTCATTTTTCCTGTTAATAAATAACTCCTTGCTTAGGCAATTCCTTAGAATGCTTTATTCTTCCAGATCTTTCAAAATTAAGGTGAATCGATAGGAAACAGGATCCCTTCAATGTTTCGAATTTTTATAGTGATTTTTTTGAAACATGAAGAAAAATGTAGAAAGAGAATTAGATGAATTATGTAGCCCCGATTTCCATCTCTGATTAAGAAATATCAGAGTATTCATGTGGAGTGTGGCATGTTTGAGAAAGGTGTGGGATGTGAAGTGAGAACCTAACGACCACTAGCTTACTGAATTTGGGAGAACTGCATAAACTATTTATGTTCCCTTCTCAACAAAATGGGAATAAAAATCTGTGGTGTTGGGGGAAAAAAAAAATGAAGTGTCATATACTAAACTAAAACTGCTGCTGCTGCTGCTGCTAAGTCGCTTCAGTCATGTCCGACTCTGTGCGACCCCATAGACGGCAGCCCACCAGGTTCCCCCGTCCCTAGGATTCTCCAGGCAAGAACACTGGAGTGCATTGCCATTTCCTTCTCCAATGCAGGAAAGTAAAAAGTGAAAGTGAAGTCCACTGAGTCGTGTCCGACTCTTAGCGACCCCATGTACTGCAGCCTACCAGGCTCCTCCATCTATGGGATTTTCCAGGCAAGAGTACTGGAACTACTCTCTATAAAAATGTTGTTGCTTGATTTCCTTCAGTGCCTGGCACCAATTTCTGTGATTCAACAGATATACAATAAACACATGTTGAATTAATGGTATCTGAAACTTTTGTTTTTAATTGTAGATAAAACTGTATATAGTATATAACTAATAATTACTAACCAATCTTAGTCATAACCAAAGTGAAAATATATTATGGGAAACCAAGTCAGATTACCTTCTACTCTAATCCTAAAACTCTTAAGACATTTGTCTCCAAAGGTATACTAAACCAAAGTAACAATCAGATGTATATGTAAAACTTATTATATAAAAATACACTGGGCTTCCCTGGTGGCTCAACAGTTAAGAGTCCTCCTGCCAATGCAGGAGACACGGGTTTCATCCCTGGTCCAGGACGATCCCACATGCCATGGAGCAGCTAAGCCGTGTGCCAAAACTACTGAGCCTGTGTTCTAGAGCCTGAGAGCCATAAATATGGAGCCCATGTGCCACAACTACTGAAGCTCGAGTGCCCTAGAGCCCATGCTCTGCAACAAGAGAAGCCACTGCAGTGAGACCACACAGCACAACTAAAGTAGTCCCCACTCACCACAACTGGAGAAAAGCCCACTCAGCAACAAAGACCCAGTGCTGTCAAAAAAATAAATAAACAGTTTAAAAAATACACTAAAAACAATAAGATACAGATAGAAGTTTCTCAGTTAGTCAGTTCAGTTGCTCAGTCATGTCCAACTCTTTGCAACCCCATGGACTGCAGCACACTAGGCCTCCCTGTCCAAAACCAACTCCCAGAGTTTACTCAAACTCATGTCCATTGAATCGGTGATGCCATCCAACCATCTCATGTTCTGTTGTCCCCTTCTCCTCCGGCTTCAATCTTTCCCAGCATCAGGGTCTTTTCCAGTGAGTCGGTTCTTCGCATCAGGTGGCCATAGTATTGGAGTTTCAGCTTCAGCATCAGTTCTTCCAATTAATATTCAGGACTGATTTCCTTTAGGATTGACAGGTTGGATCTCCTTGGAGACCAAGGGACTCATTAAAGATTGTTAAATTAGAGCTTATTTAAAAATTTACTCTTATTGACTACATGATGGCTAATAACTTATTTTAATAATTCTTAATGTGGCCTGGTAACTAGGAATTGTAACATTGTTTATTTCTTTTAAAAAGTATTCAGGATGAGTATAATATTTTTATATAATACTCAAATAATACACTACAAAATCATTAGTATTACATACCAGAAAGAATGAATTTGGGGGCTATAAAATTATACCTACAAAAATACACATTGCAGTCTTTTGCAATAAGATTGACTGACTTGTTCTAGGACTAACTAGAGTATATCAAGATGGACTAAACTACAATTCTCAAAACTATACATTTATTGACTACAAAATTTAGGAGGGTTTTCAAAAGAAACTCTGAGGTTAAATACCATGCAAAAATTATACTATTAGTAGCTTAATTACCTAGTAAAGAATTTTATCTTTAATATAATTATTTACAGTCTAATTTCAAATAAAAATTAATTCTAGAATTAAAAAAATATGACTGACTCAAGATTTGGATAGGATTTATAAAATGTCTATAGTATTGTGATAATTCCAGTGGATGTAGAACTTGGCAATTACCCTTGTAACAAAATACAATAAGAATGTAATATTGTTAGCTGGATTATTCTTTGTTATGGATACGATTTTTGACATTGGCCAGCAAGTCCATAACTACTTACTTAAAAATTTAATAGTCAGTAATTAGAATATAATCTTAAATCATATAATAATGATTAATTTTCCCATCTGGATTTTTACAAGTGTTTTTTACATCTGGATCCTGAGAAGTCTTTAACTTAGGACAAGGTATGAAAGAAAACTCCTCGTGGGGAAGGCAGATTCAATTTTATTAGAAATATAACTGCTTCTGTAGATCTTTAAGTACTCTTTCCCAAGTTTCAGAATACTTGATGATACAGAAATCAAGCTTGCTTGTTTTTGTTGTTTTTTTTTTTAACCTTTGAAGACATTGAATAATGTCTAAGAAACCACTTTGGAACTTGTCCTTGTAAAAGACTGTGAATTCTTGAATTAGCCTATTCATCTCCTTTTTTTCTAATCCAGAGACCAGTTCTGTTTGTTGTCCTAAAATAATTCAAATGCAGAGGAGACAATATCTGAGCCAAGTCCACTCTCCCTCAGCTAAGTGGGGAGAGCTCTCTGGAGTGACAAAAGAGAAGTAGTCTGTTTAATCAATTCAACTCGTTACATATTTATTGAGTACTCATTTTGTGCCAGGGAATATTCAAGGTGTTGCAGGAGTTCATAATGCAAGAGATAAGACAAGTCTTCAAATATAATGCTGCTTAGATTACAAGAAGTGTCAACAAGAGGGAAAGAGAGCTACAGATCAGCAAAAGCCTTCTGAAAAGCAAACCGCAAGTCACAAAGGGTGAGGGGGATTTTGACAGAGAAAGATGGGTGAGGTCACTTCTGGCAGAGGGAGAGATGGGGGAAACAGTGAGCAGTCCCACTTGGCTGGAGAGTACAGGGTTTGCAGGGTGGTAATGGGTAAGGCCAGGAGGACTGAACAGAGCTTGAATGTGGGGTCCCTGAATGAGAGGCAAGAAATTTTTTGATTAAGAAAATAATTAAGCACTGGGTCTGACTTGCTTTGCAGTATTAATCTTACCTAGCCAGCCACTGGGTTTCCCAGGTGGTTCAGAAGCAAAAGAATCTGCCTGCCTGTGCAGGAGGTGCAGGAGACACCAGTTAAATCCCTGGGTCTGGAAGGTCCCCTGGAAGAGAAAACGGCAACCCACTCCAGTATTGCCTGAAAAATCCCATGGACAGAGGAGCCTGTCAGGCTACAGTCCAAAGAGTCAGACATGACTGAGCACACATGAACGCAAGTCAGCCTGAGACCGATTTTGGATGTCACAATTACTTCTGCATAAACCCTCTGCCCAGACTTCTCCTGTCTTCACATTGCTATCTGAAAATAATTTTTAGGACCTCTGCTGCTATTACTGAAGACTTCAATGCTTTTGTAGAAAAGCACTGAAATGCTCATGACAGGGATAACTCCTCCAGTTCTCAGCATAGAGATTTCCCACCCCTCGCTGAGTGGGTCTGGGAGGCAAAGAGAATGTTACAGCATGAAATCTCAATGTGAAGTGCAGGAGTATTTGGAGAAAGGCTTAGAACTGAAAGGCAAATTTTCATCATGGAAAGGGACAGTTTCTAAATGAGTCTGCAGTGTGTTGAAGAAGAGAGTTAAACATTTTTGTCAAAGGATGAGAATAGTTGTGGGGAATAAAGAGTGATTCAACAGCAAAACAAACAGTTTAGAGCTACGACTGATGAGATGAGCAGATTTCTGTCTCACTGGGAGGCAGGGTGGGGGATGAAATATAAGAGTAAATAACACACATGGGCACCTGAGAAAAGGTTTTAATTCTCCCTATATAATACTGTATTACTATTCTGTTGCTATATGACAAATCACCACAAATTAAGCAGCATAAACAACACACATTTGTTATCTAAGAGTTTTCAAGGTTCAGAAATTTGGGGACAGGTTTAGCTGGTCCTCTGCTCAGATCTCACCAAGCTGAACTCAAGGTGTCCATTAAGGCCAAGATCTCATCTCAGTCTTGGGCTCCTCTTCCAAGCTCACTGGTTGGTGGCAGAATTCAGTTCTTTACAGTTGCAAGTCCACCAGCCCTATTCTGGCTTCCTGTCACACAGAGACCAGTCCCAACTCTCAGAGGCCACCTTCACGTCCTTGCCATGTGATTCCCCTTCCTAGGCCATTCACAGCATGGCTGTGAACTGCTTCATGATCAGCAGGAGACTGCTGCTTTCAGTCTCTGACTGCGTTTCAAGTCTCACCTGATTAAGTAAGGTCCACCCAGGGTAGGCCAGGCTTCCCTGGTGGCTCAGTGGTAAAGAACCCACCTGCCAATTCAGGAGATGTGAGTTCGGTCCCTGGGTTAGGAAGATCCCCTAGAGAAGGAAATGGCAACCCACTGCAGTATGCTTGCCTGGGAAATCCCATGGACAGAGGAGCCTAGTATGCTACAGTCCATGGGGTCTCAGAAAGAGTCAGACACAACTTAGCAACTAAATAACAACAACAACAACCCAGGATAAGCTCCCTAACTTAAAATCAAATGATTAATGACCTTAGTTACATCTGCAAAATCCTTTCAGAGCACCACTTAGATTAACATTTGATTAAAGCACTCCAGTATTCTTGTGTGGAGAATCCCCATGGACAGAGGAGCCTAGTGGGCTATAGTCCGTGGGGTCACAAAGAGTCGGACACGACTGAGCGACTAAGCATGGCACAGCAAAGAACTGAGAGAAGTGTACATACAACAACGGTAGTAGGACTGCTGGAGGCCATTTTAGAATTCTGCTTGCCACAAAGAGACAAATGCCAGAATCTTTAATAGGTGAGGATTTCATACTAATGCTCTTATTCCTTCTGGAAAGCTGTTTAAAAGTGGACCAGCCCAGCCACGGGGCTTCCCAGATGGCTCAGTGGTAAAAGAATATGCCTGCCGATGCAGGAGGTGCAGGAGACACAGGTTAAATCCCTGGTTCGGGAAGATCCCCTGGAAGAGGAAATGGCAACCCACTCCAGTATTGACTAAAAAATCCCATGGATAGAGGAGCCTGGCAGGCTACAGTCCATGAAGTCAGACAAGACTGAGCATACACGCACACACGCAGCCAGCCGTGAGTTCCTGGAACTGATTTCAGATATCACAATTACTTCTGCATAAACCCTCTGCCCAGATTTCTCCTGTCTTTACATTGCTATCTGAAAATAATTTTTAGGACCTCTGTTCCTATTACTGAAGACTTCAATGCTTATAAATGTAGATACTTACAAGCCTCATGATGAGGCTCAGAAGTGGTCTAAAGTTGGAGACTTAAGGACTTAATTTATGTGCACATGGCTAAGTCAGCCAGCTCCTCTGCAGGAGATGCCTTTGTGGGGCCTTTTCTGTTGAGTTGAAATAAAAGTTTTTTCTCTTCCTCTGTCTCTAAAAGGGATGGAAGTGCATAGGGAAAGCTTTAGGAGTTTTACCTTTTATACATGTTGTGAAAGTTAACTGCAAATCCAAAAATAATTTCTCTAATTACTACCACAGCTAATTTAGTGGCATGTATCTGGCAGTTAGCAAATTATAGTCTACAGACAAAATCCAAGCTCAATGCCTACTTTTCTGTGGCACACAAAAAATGTTTTCTGCATTTTTAAATAGTATGAGGAAAACAAAAAGAGTTGATCTTAAAAGTCCTCAACACAAGCAAAAAAGGAAAAAAAAATTGTAACCATATATGATGATGGAGCTGCAATCCATGGGGTCACTACGAGTCGGACACGACTGAACGATTTCACTTTCACTTTCCACTTTCATGCATTGGAGAAGGAAATGGCAACCCACTCCAGTGTTCTTGCCTGGAGAATCCCAGGAACGGGGAAGCCTGGTGGGCTGCCGTCTATGGGGTTGCACAGAGTCGGACACGACTGAAGGGACTTAGCAGCAGCAGCAGCATTACTAACTACACCTATTATGATGGTCATTTTGCAATACACACAAATATCACATCATCTTGTACACTTGAAACTAATATAATGTTGTATGTCAATTATACCTCAATTTTTTTTAAAAAAAGGAATGTTTTTAAAGAATGGTAATAGTGGCACACTATTGTGAAAATACTAAAAAAACACCGAGTACCGAGTTATACACTTTAAAATGATTAAAATGGTGAATTTTATGTTATGTGATTTTTTAATCTCAATAAAAAATAAAATTAGCAGCAAAAAACTCAGAAAACATTCTATGCTGTGAGAATTATATGACTCAATTGTCAATGTCTATAGATAAAGTTTTATTGGAAAACAGTCATACTTATTTATTTACCTATAGCTTGTGTTGCATAGCTTTTGCACTGCAACTACAGAGCTGAAAAATTGCAACAGAGACTGCACAGTTCACAAAACTGAAAATATTTGCTCTCTGGCCCTTCACTGTAAGAGTTTGCCAACCCTTGATCTATGATGGGTTCAGGCTGGTGAATGTAGAGCAAGATATGTTCTCATCACTTCTGGGAATGCTTGTAGGTGCAGCACTTTTAAAAGGCAGTTTGACAATAGCTAAGCAAGAGTCCCAATATATTCAAGAAATCTGCATTATCTCCCAGTTATTTCTGCTGCAAGTGGTAATAGTCAGGGCACATTCTGAGAAATAGTGTCCTCTGTTATGTCTAACTGGATACCATGTCCCTGAAACTCTTTCTGCTTCACATTACTGATGCTTCCTAACTTGGAGAAGATTGCCAGGTCTCACTTCCCTGTCTGTGCTGGTGTAGGTGAAGGAGCTTCCCTAGGAACTGTTCTTTCAGCACCACACCCCATAGGTCTTGTCAAAGGCCGTTCACACACCTGAAAGCAGCTTGAAACTCATCGATCTTTCAAAGAGCAAATCCTCAGAACTCTCAGGATTCCCTAGATTAAATGGCAATAGCTCATACTGATTGGGCTTCCCTGGTGGCTCAGTGGTAAAGAATCTTTCTGCCATGCAGGAGACAAGGGGTTCGATCCCTGGATAGGGAAGCTCCCCTGGAGAAGGGAATAGCCACCCACTCCAGTATTCTGGCCTGGCAAATCCCTTGGACAGAGGAGCCTAGTGGGCTACAGTCTATGGGGTCACAAAAAGTCTGACATGACTGAATGATCTAAGATTTTTTTTTTTAAGGGTGATTTGACCTTCTATCCGGAGTCAAAGACTTACAGTTTCACAGTCAGGAAAAAGATCTTGCACCTTATACCACACCATCCTGTTTGCATTTTTTTTTTTTTAAGCCAAAACACTTTGCTTTAAATTTTAACATTAATTCCAAAGAGTTGAAATTATGTTTCAGGTGTCAAGAAAAACAAACAAACAAAAAAATCTGGGCTGAGACTATCAATGTAATTAATCTAATTGTTCCTTAGTCTTCTTTCTAAATCTGCAACAGACTGATTTCAGCTAATATTTATCAAAATGCAAAATCTGAGAATGGCCCAGGAAAAACTAATAACTGAAAAAAGAAAAGAGAAAGTGATTGATCAAGTAAAAGAGTCCTACATATTCCTGCTATAAATAGCTTTTGATTCCCCTCTTCAAAGCTGGCAAGGCAGTGATTTGAAATATGGCCTGTGGTGCCGCCTAGGTGTTTTAGTGTGGATTACAGAAATCGGAATGAATTCCGTTATTAACAAAACATTTTTCCCCAAAGGTCTACCATATGCGAACACTTTGCTATGAACAGCTGATGCAGTTCAGTCATTGTGGTACAGGAACTCCCAACAACACGGAGGAGACAAATATATTTTGTGCTACCAAGTAGATCAGCTGAGACACGGGCCAGGTAAAGCCATCTTCGGCCGCTGTGGGAAACCGATTCTGAAGAATGAGTAAGGAGAAGGAAAATGAACTTAAAGGAGCACCTTGGAGAAGAAGATTATAAGCAAAAGCCCAGAAGTAAGAGATAGTGCAGCTGGTACTTAGAGCTGCAAATAGTCTCCTATGAGCAGAGGGGGAGGAGCAGAGAGTGCGAGTACTAAAGGGAGTAGACATGATCTGTGTATGTAAGTACCTACAGCTAACTGTCAATGTGTAAAAAGTTCATTAGTTTAAAAATTTTAAAATACATGTAGATAATCTAGAAGAGGTGGCTCAAAGGAAAGAAGAAGGCATAATAAGTATCCGGTGCCTGCTAAGCCCTCAAAAATGTCAGTTGTTAGAGTAATAAAACTACAAAGCAGCTGTTTTCTGAGATGGATACCTTATTTGTTCTCTGATTTGAACTAGAACAAAGGACAGAATCTGGGCAGGCCAAACAGAAATTTAGTGTGGTAGTCAATAGCCAGACAGACTTGAATTCCAATCCAGGTGTTAAATAATAGGTCTTTGCCCATGGGCAGGTTTTTAACCTCTCTAAGCCTATTTCCTCATCTGCAAAATGGAGATAATATACTTCATTCACAAAGCTGTTGTGAGGGTTAAATACAATACTATATGTAAAATAATTAGCATAAATTGACACAGAGGAAGCACTCAAAAGTGGCTGCTCCTATTATTACAAAAGGAGGCAAAGGACATGTGGCAGTAATTGGAGAACATTCCCAGAAGATGCATGGTGATAAGGACAACTGTGTCCACTGGGCATAAATCCATCTTGCTGTGGCTAGGTCTGTTGTAAAGAATAATCCCATGGATGAACAGGCAGACAGCCAAGATGGCTTGATCTTCCACACTAGCTCTAGCCAGGAAATCTCTGGAGTGTGAGTAGAATGTGAATCACCTGCTTACTGTAAATTAATTATTATTATGCACCCAGCAAAGAGGGGAAAAGTGCTTGGTCAGAATTAATCACCTTAAAAACCCCAGTTATTTTAGATTCATTACATTTGAATATGGTAATGAGACATTTGTCACTTTTATAACTCTTTGTGGGGGAGAGTGCCTATTGTAGGATGGAAAAGGATTAACATAATTTTAAGAGTGTGCTCTCCTTTTTTTCCATTTTCCGTATTCATTGAAGGCCACTATATAATATTTGTTGCATATCCCCACTTTACAGATCACAGAACAAATAAGGTATCCATCTCAGAAAACAGCTGCTTTGTAGTTTTATTACTCTAATAACTGACATTTTTGAGAGCTTACCAGGCACCAGATACTTTTTATGCCTTCTTCTTTCCTTTGAGCCACTTCTTCTAGAGTATCTACATGTATTTTTAAATTTTTAAACTAATAAACTCAAAGGAAACAGGCTTTGAGTTTGAAGTGATTTATTGTTAAATGGTGTTTAAAAATCCAGAGTTTTATGACCCTAACCAATGATTCTCAGTTCTGGCTTCACATTAAAATCACTTGGAGAACTTTTTTAAACTAATGATGGTTAGGGTCTACTTCTAAAGATGCTATGGAGCTGTTCAGAGGTAAACGATTCCAAAAAGTGAAATTTGTTGGTCAAAAGCAGCCTCTTTTGTTAAGTCTTGCTAAATACATGATTAAGAAAATTTAAATATGTGCTGCCTACTGAGGAAGGAAGATGAACAATCAGTGGACTTTCCCCTCCTCCTCCCATGCCCCTCTGCTTTATCCAGTTCAGGACGTTTCAGAAGCAGGTTGAAAGCTGGGAGAATGAATTCAGCCATTTATGTTGTGCTGAGGGCAGAGGGTAGATCTTCCCCCCTGACCTCTGCAATGAGTCACTGATGACCTTAATGTGGTGATTTTTCAGTCTCATTAGAGAACAAACCCCTTCAAACATTCTAAATAATCAGAACATTATTTACCACTGGAGTGAACTTGGTCACATCACTTAACCAGTTGACCTTGAACGCTTATTTCTGCAAAGGAAAGATGAACCCATTTTGCTTTCTTGTTTTTGTGGCATGGAAGAGACAAGAATTTTGAAAAGTGGTCCCTTGCTAGTCTGTGAAATTGCAATGATCACACACTCTGTAGCTTCTTGCAATCCCTCTCTCCCTCCCTGAATTACACTCATGCCAAGTGCTGGGCCTTGACAGAGATGGAACAAAGGTCAAGTTAAAATCTCTTCTTCATGTGCATGTCCCCCTTGCATACTGACTGGAAGAAATGATAAAACGATTCCATTCTTTTAAAATCCTCTAAAGTAGTAAGTCTTCAATTTGGGTTAATCTTCAGCCCTTTTAAGTAGCTAATAAAAGTAAGGCTCCCAGAAGAATGTATTAAAGCATATATGCTTCCAGTGTTCACCTATCTTAACCACTTAAGGGTCCATGAATCATAATTAAGAAACTTGGCACTTTAAGAAAAAAAATAATTGTGGTTTTCATCTTTTACCTATGCAGATGAGCAAGCACATAGTAGAATACCAGACGTTTCAAGCCAAACTATGCTTCAAAAACAAAACAGACAAAAACCTTTCCTTCTAAAAATAAAAAGAACAACAACAACCTAAGCACTGTGTTTTCTTCCCTGAGATATAATTTCCTCCTCCTGAGTGAAGTTCACAAATTGCCATGTGTGTGCATATAAAGACTGCTTCTCTCAAGCTGGCTTTCCAGTTCAATCTGACACTTCCTCTCTCTACCCTACTGTTTCTGGGTTCTTTATCTTCTTTTTGCCTTTGTCTTCCTGACACTTCATCAGAGATACTCATGAAAGAGCTCTGTTATCATCTGGCCAAAAAGAGAGATGGTAAAATGTAAGGTCAGGGAGGACCCAAAAATGTCTCAGAAAATATATTAGCAGGAATTGGCTAGAAAAGGTTTCTAAATTGGTACCTTGAAAATGGGTCTCCTGAGACTAAAATAACCCTGATAATTGCAGCCTCTGCCCATTTTCCATTTTGAGTCTGAGAAGAGATTTGTTAAGAAATCCTGGGAGAGTGAGGGTGTGGGAGGTGGTCTAAAAGAGAGAAACAGGAAGGGACTATTGTCTGTCAAGTAAGAGGTTTCTCAGGACTAACATTTTGATGCTTTATTCGCAAAGTGAGACAAGGTTGCAGAACAATAGCTCAAGTGAGTTTGAGTCTGCCTCTTTCTGTCACCTCAGCTTGTCTTCCTATACATGGAACTGTGACTGTGAATACTTAAGACATGTGACTAGAAAAATTTTGCTGTCTTTAACCTGCATAGATTTACTGGGACCCAGAATTTACTTATAAGTCTCCTTATTAATTAAATAATAATATCAATAGCTGCGATTTATTGAGCCCTAATATATGGGCTGCCCAGGTGGCATGAAGTGGTAAAGAACCCGCCTGCCAATGCAGGAGATGTAAGAGACATGGGTTTGATCCCTGGGTGGGGAAGATCCCCTGGAGGAGGGCATGGCAACCCACTCCAGTATTCTTACCAGGAGAATCCCCTGGACAGAGGAGCCTGGCAGGCTACAGTCCATAGGGTCGCAAAGAGTCGAACATGACTGAAGTGACTGAGCACGCACTATATGCCACACATTGTCTGAAAAGCTCATGTAGTCCTTACAGCAGTCCTGTAAAATCAGTATTATTATCTCTGCTGAGGCACCAAGAGGTTAAATAGCATGCCTAAGGTCAGAGGGCTTAAGGGAAAAAAGCGGTATATCTGGGTAGAACTTGAACACAGGAAGTCTCACTGCAAATCTTGTACTCTTAACTACTGCACTCTATTTCCCCTGAACCCATCAGCTCAGTGAACCTTGATGATCTGAGCAATTTAATGCAACTCAATCTTGGCAAAGTATAATTTTCAAAAAGAGGTTAAATTATGACTCTCCTATAGATATAAATATGAACACATGTCAGAGGTTTTATTAAGTCCTTAATAAGAAAACTAGGTATGTGTTAAAATCACCACTAAAAAAAGAGACACACTTATAGATCAGGAATATTGAAATGAGCGTGAAATGAGGGGGAAACAGGACTCTTCTACAATGGGAGCCGGAAGTCAGCTGGACTTCCTCCACTGGGTACAATCTACATTTGTGGAGAGAATTATTGTACCTTGCTATCAGTTATTTACAGCTTACAGAATTTTGACTCCCACAGAATCAGAGTAAGGTAACATTGGAAGGATGCGCTATAGCCGATGTAGGGTTTTCCACTGAAGTACAGTGGTTTTTCCCTATAATAAGTACATTTCACAGTTGCACCTGGAACCCAGGAAGATTTACAACTGGTAGGTGTAAAAGGCATTTTGGGAGACAGACATATGAATAAAAACTGACCTACAGACTACCAGAGCAGACATTCATAAATGCTTTCAACAAGGCAGATTGTTAAAAGTAAATAAGGGAAGGAGAGATTCATTCCACTCTGAGAACCTATTAGAATTTCTATGTGAGGAGTTTAGGAGAGGCAGTCTAGTTGGAAGAGGGGACTGGAGGCTCTCTTAATGCTGCTTTTAGATACCATTTACATAAAAGTAGGAAAAAGTAGATCATTTCAACAAGTTCCACGGGGCTTGGTAGGAGCCATTAAAGACATTTCATAGACTTCATTTGAAATCTAGAAAAATTCCTCGGTGAAAAAGGTATTTAGTTTGACCTGGGAAAAAATACAAAAATGGTGCTAACCAGACAAAAAGGTATTTTTTTTTGACATTTTGAAGTTTTTAAATTAATTTTATAATTGAAGGATAATTGCTTTACAGAATTTTGTTGTTTTCTGTCAAACCTCAACCTTTTGTAAAATTTATTTTTAATTGAAAGATAATTCCTCTACAATATTGTGTGGGTTTCTGCCAGACATCAACATGAATCAGCCATAGATATACCTATGTCCTCTCCCTCTTGAACCTCCCTCCCACCTCTCACCCCATCCCACACCTCTAGGTTGTTACAGAGCCCGGGTTTGATCCAAGACACAGAAACCAAGACAGGGGAGGTGACATGGGGAGGGGGATGCTAAGCAAGAGGCAGTAAGAGGAAGAGTGTGCCTCAAAGGCCAGCGCCTCCCCAGCCCATGCAGATCAAGGCACCTGCTAACCTGTTTTCTTTCACAAGGACCTGACAGCAGGATCCTCCACCTTCAGCCCAGAGCTCTAGTCCCAACATGAAAGTAGACAGTCGATATGTATATATTTTCCGAGTGAACAAAAATATGGAAAGAAAAAGAAGGAGGGTAGGAAGGAAGGCAGGGAGGGAGGGAGAAAGTGGAGATTGAAGGAAGGAGGGAAGGAAAGAGGGATGGAAGGAAAGGACTACATTGAACCTTATCTAATTGTCCTTCAGGCTTTACTGTTTGGGGGCAGAGCTAACCACAAGGACCACCCTTCCCAGATGACTCATTTAAGACCCGTGCCACTCTGCCTCCTGATTCCTTGTCTGCTTCCTTCTGTAAACCACAGATCCCTGTCCTTTCCTCTGAGATGTTGCCCATTAATGAGTATTTTCCTTATTGCAACAGCTTGAATAAAATCCTCTCTTTAATTGTCCTGTACATTTTGTCTTTCACAGAGGGAAAGAAGTGTTCAGAATCTAATCTCTGGATCTTAAGAACTCTCCCGTGGGCCTATGGTTTAATACAGAATGAAGGCATACAAACCTTTAATTTGTTTCAACTGCATCCTCCTTATATACAAGAAACAGGGACCAGCCTGCTGTGAAACCCTCAGATTATAACATGACCAAGAAAGAAGACACCATTGCTGGCAGTGTTGGCATATGTATTTTTGTCTTTGGGACACAGGGTGAATTCAAGGACTTGTGTGAATTCCACATTTGGGGGATTAGAGCATATAATGGAGAGTGTTTTTTCTTTCCCTCTTGGATGATGGACTGGGGTTAGGGGAAGATTTGAGCTGACTAAAGTAGCATGAAGAGAAAGACTAGTTTGGGGCAAGAAATAGGAATGTATTTTTATTTATCCAAAGAAGGTATTAAAGATATGGCTATAGGTGGATGCAAACAACAAAGCTACCGCTCACCTGCTTAAGGAAAAGAAAAATCGGGATTTATTGGAAAGATTCAGTATAACTCAATACTTGGAGAAAAAGTTGAAGTATGAGTACAGCTCTGTGATAGAAAGAGACAGTAGAAAGTAAAAAGACAGTGATGAATGAGTTCCTTCTTCCTTCAGCCTCACTGTCCCTCTGCCAAAGAATCAAATTCCAGGGACAGGGCATCTGATTGACAGAACTTGGATCACAAGCTCACCTCTTGGCGGAGGCAGCTCAGTCCTGATGAGTTGATTGACAGTTCCACCAAAACTGTAGCCAAAGTGTGAGATATTATACAGCAAAATGGGAGGTAGGAAGGACTGTTACAAAAGGGAACAGTCAAGGGTTTGGGGAAGGCAAACCATAGCTTTACATAGAATTACCACTGAGAATAACTCAATGATTCTATACCCAAGAGCAATAAAAACATACATCCACATAAAACTTTTACCTATATCTTTGTAGTACTTTGTAATAACTGTAAAATGGGAAACCCAAAAGTCCACCAACTAATGAGTATATATTCATATAACAGAATATTATTCAGCTACAAAAAGAAAAGGACCACAGTGCACATGGCAGTTCCCATGGGTCTGTCTCTTTCTTCATCAGACTTTGATGGAACAGACCCAGGGTTGCCCATGGTTCCAAGCCTCCAACCACCATCCAACCTCTTTTCCAGTCTCAACATTCTGAATCAGCCACTCAGCTGTCCTCGCATCCAGGACCAGCTGACACTGGTTTTTGAGCTCAGCTCCTACAGCTTCCCTGGTAGTTCACATGGTAAAGAATCTGCCTACAATGCGGGAGACCTGGGTTTGATTCCTGGGTCAGGAAGATCCCCTGGAGAAGGGAATGGCAACCCACTCAGTATTCTTACCTGGATAATTCCAAGGACAGTGGAGTCTGGCTGGCTATAGCCCATGGAGTCGCAAAGAGTCAGACATGACTGAGTGACTAACATGTTCACGTTCCTTATTACAGAGCAACCATGAACTCCCAGATTTGTCAGAATTATTCTGTCAACCACCTGGTCAACCTGCATCTGCAGGCCTCCTACACCTACCTTTCTCAGGACTTCTGCTTTGACCACGTCACTTTTTTCTCAATTTGGCTGAGGAGAAGCGTGAGGGCACCCAGCGTCTTTTGAAAAATGCAAACCCAGCTCGGTGGCTGCGCCCTCTTCCAGGATGTGCAGATGTCATCTCAAGATGAGTGGGGTAAAACCCAGGACACTAGTTAAGCCACCCTTCCTGTGGAGAAGAACTTGAAGCAGGCCCCTTTGGGTCTCCATGTCCCATGGGTTCTGCCTGCGTGGAACCCCCAGCTCTGTGTCTTCCGGGAGAGCCACTTCCTAGAGGAGTGGTCAAACTCATCAAGGAGACGGCGACCACATAACTGATCTCCACAGGCTGGCTGGTCCCCAGGCAGGGCTGTGCAAGAATCTCTTCTCAAGCCTCATCCTTAAGCACAAATATTGATAGTAAATTGTGATCTTTCAAAGTCCACTAGCTTTTATATATGTGTATTTATTATTATTTATTTATTGGCTGTGCTGGGTCTTCGTTGCTGCACGGGGGCCACTCTCCAGTTCTGGTGTGTGGGCGTCTTATTGCGGTGGCTCCTCTTGTTGCAGAGCACAGGCTCTAGGCACGTGGGTTCAGTAGTCGCAGCTTGTGGGCTCTAGAGCACGGGCTCAGAAGTTGTGGCTCACAGGCTAAGTTGCTCCACAGCATGTGGGATCTTCCCAGACCAGGGGTTGAACTAGTGTCCCCTGCATTGCAAGGTGGGTTCTTAACTACTGGACTACCAGGGAAGTCCCCCAACTGGCTTTTGAGGAGCCCCTCTTGTGTCATTGTTTCTACCCAAAACCTCTCTCTCCAACCACTAGGCAGTTTTTTAACTCCCCTGGAGCCCTCTCCCAAGCCTTGGACCAAATGGAAACAATAAAGCTTTTTTCAGCCAAAAAAACAACAACAAAAAAAGAGTACTGAGAGAAGCAACAACATGATTAACTTTGAAAACATTCTGCTATGTGAAAGAATCCAGTCACAAAAGACCACATATTGTATGATGTGGCACCAGGGACCACTTACATGGAAAGTCCTGGAGACAGAAAGTAGGTTAGGTAGATTAGTGATCACTTACTGCTGAGGGGACTAGGAGCGGGAAGCAAGGGTAATGGGGATTTTCTGGTAGTGGAAACTGGTTTCTTTTAGGAGGAAAAATTGCTTTATAATTATATTGTGGTGATGGTTGCACAACCATGTGACTATATGAAAAACATTGAATAGTACTTTAATTATATGAAATGTGAATTAATCTCAATAAAACTTTTTATAAAGAAGCAGCAGCTTTTCCATTATAACACTGTCATTGCAATAATGAAATTTGTTCTAATTATATTGTTTTTATTTGTTGGTAAGGCAACCCACTCCAGTACTCTTGCCTGGAAAATCCCATGGATGGAGGAGCCTGGCAGGCTACAGTTCATGGGGTTGCAAAAGAGTCAGACATGACTGAGCATCTTCAGTTTCTTTCTTTCTTTCTTTCTTTTCTAAAGTAGGTAGAAGCTACTGGAGTGGATCTTAAGAGATAAGGAAGGAAATCACCAGTCAGTCATGGTTTCTGAAACATAAATTACTTCTTTGAGTTAGGGCATTATTTTATGTTAGCCAGTATGTTCTTTAGTTAGCTTTGTAAGTTATCAAAAATAAGCATAGATTATTCTTAGTCCCCTCCAAATGTGTCAACCAAACTAGCACAGGACCTTCTGGAATGAAACTCACATGAGACAGTGTGGAATACTCTAGAAGAGCAGTCCCCAACCTTTTCGGCACTGGGGACTGGTTTCGTGGAAGACAGTTTTCACAGAGTAGGGGTGGGGGGTGGTTTCAGGATGATCCAAGCACATTATATTAATTGTGCATTTTATTTCAATTATTATTACATCAGCTCCACCTCAGATCATCAGGCATCAGATCCTGGAGGTTGGGCTCTAACCTCTCCCAACCTACCTCCACCCCTACTCTAGAGGATGAATGCAGGCTAAAAGTGTGAACTCTGAGCTATCTTCACTGATAAGCCATTGACACATACTTGGTAAAAGACTGCAGGAAAGTTCCTTCCCCAGGCCTCAGTCTCCTGGAACAGAAGTGAGATGAAAGACTAGTTGTTCCCAAATTCTGGTTTCTCATTATGGGCTGTGATTTAATATTTCCTCAAAACAAATAAATGTGAACAAAAAGTGAACCAATATAACCAAGAAAATTCTGGGTAAATAGTATAGGTATTGTAGAGATATGGCACAAACCATGATGTTAGTGTAAGAATTACTGAAGTTTGGCAAATGCTATATGATACCTTTTGCTGTAAACTGGTTATGTGCAACAAGAGGTGGGAGAGTCCATGATTTTGTAAAGCTGTCTTTACCCCATTTATTTGATTTGTGACAAAAAGTTTCTAAATAAGAATGAGAGATTTCCCTGGTGGTCCAGTGGTTAAGAATCTGCCTGCCAGTGCAGGGGAAGATCCCACAGGCCGTGGAACAGCTAAGCCCATGTGCTACAACTACTGAAACCCGCACACCCTAGAGCCCGAGCTTAGCAACAGGAGAAGCCACCGCAATGAGAAGCCCGTGCACCACAACTAGAGAGTAGCCCCTACTCTTCGCAACTAGAGAAAGGCTGCCTGTAGCTACAAAGACCCAGAGCAGCCAAAAAAAAAAAAAAAAGAATGATATTAGTAAATAACTGTTATTTGTTTTGTGCCAGTCCTGACAAAAGAAAGGTTCAGGAAGACATTATGACCAGCCTAAGGTTTAGGTGAGTGGGTGAGTCTTCTCCAATAACTGAGGCTGAAAGGATGATGAGATTTAGTAAGGTGAAGGGCTAGAGCTTCCTGTAGCTTCAAGGGAATCTGTGAAGGTCTATGATTGAAACTCAATGATGTAGTTCATTGTAGGAACTAATCTATCGGATGTGGTTGGAACAGAAAGAATGACGGAGAGAGAATTCCATCAGCCACCGGCACTTACAGAACACATACCTCACTTCCCATCAGCCGCCGGCCCTTACAGAGCACATGCCTCACTTCCCATCAGCCGCCGGCCCTTACAGAGCACATGCCTCACTTCCCATCAGCCACCGGCCCTTACAGAGCACATGCCTCACTTCCCATCAGCCACCGGCCCTTACAGAGCACATACCTTACTTCCCATCACCCACTGGCACTTACTGAGCACATACTTCACTTCCCACACCATGCTACATGCTTTGCTTATCTTATTAAAACCACAAAATCTCCCAGGGTCAGTATTTTTCACTCCATTTTACAGATGGGGACTGAGTCTTAAAGTTAAAATATCTTGCCTGTTGGCTATAGAGCTAGTAAGAGGGAAAGCCTGGATTTGAACCTAACCACTTTGCTTCCAGAGCAAGTAGGCTAAGCCCTTACACATTGCACACAGGTCACCTCAGCTTCTCCCAAGCATGGCCATCCCTTGAATTTTCCTTGGCCCCAGCTAGATGACAGACTGATTTAGCAATAGATTCCTTGTTCTGTGATCCTGGTTAGGAAGCCTATTGTTAAAGTAAATAAGACACTTGGAAAGCAGAGCCAAAGCTATTAAAGTTTTATAAGCCAGCTTTCTCCAAGATTCTGCATTGGGGATGAATGTCAAAAGGACTTGCTAGGAAATCATATCTTTCAGCAATTCCACTTAATTTCTTTCTCCTTAACACAGAGTTAAGAAAGGTAAAAATAACAGTGTTTTGTTTTTCCTGGGAAAAATACTATATCTTTATTTGGGACAATGATTGAAAACTAACTGGTCAGTTTTTGCTTCCAGACTATGATTTGGTACAGAAAGGGCAAAAAGTCACTCTTCATTACATGTTTAAGAGGCTTGCTTAAAGTTGTATAATTTCTCAGGGTTCCATGTGTGTTCCTCATAATAGAATAAATCTCTAATAATAACGTACAGCACTCTTCTCATTGTTCTCATTGATCTCAAGTTCTTATTCCACACTTCCTACTATATTGCTATCGAACAAAGGCTGAAGAGGGTCACACAGTGCAAGAATTTCTATGCTACCCATTCCAGCTTCAACAGAGAGAACAAGTGACCCAAACATTTTAATTCTAGTCCAAACTTTGAAAGGAAGCCATTTAGTTAATGTCTGAGTTCATTATCTTACCATTGGAACATTAGAAAAAAGAAACAAAAATAAAGTCAATGTTTACTCATGATGGCTAAGGATTGGACCTACATTTTGGATAAAATTGTCATACTTTTGGCCTATTCCTAAGAGTTGCATTTTAAAATGGAGGCACAACAGCTAAGAATCCCTGCCATATTCTCCTAAATAAAATGTTCATTGGAAAGGAGAAATATTCAGGAAGTTAGAAGATTAAAAACTAGATGGTTTTTCTTTTTTCTAATGTGATCACTTTTATGACTTCCATGGTCCAAGAAAGATAACTTGTTCATTCCAAAGATTTCACTCATTCTTTCTGTTCATTTCTCTGTGCTTGCACCTTGACTAAAAGTGATTCCAATGTATGTCATGGTTAGGAATCTGCAAAGATGATTTAGGATGACCTAATGGCCCTGTTTGCCCCTTACTGAGGAGTTGCCTGGGATGCAGGATGTTTAGTGCTAAAATCAGAACATGCCCCAGAGAATCACAATGTGGTTGGTCACACAAAGATGGTGTGTTGTGTTTTTTTTTGGCCTAGTTACAGGTCTTTGCTTAAACAAACCAGAGAGAACCCTCACCACTTGTCTACTGAGTCACAGACTCCTATGAGCCTAGTCACTTAATATTTTTAAAAGCTTCCAAGGTTGTTCTGATCACCAGCCAGGTTTGGGAGTTTCTGAGATCCTACAACCTCCTAAATAGAATTGTTTCTATTAGTCTCAAGTGGAAAATGCAATCGATACAGTAGTTTCTTTTTCTAGTTTTTATAATATCTTTGAAGTTGAGTTGTATTTAAAAACAAAAACCGTTTCCATGAGAAGGTGGACAACTATAGTCTTATTCCTAAATTGCATTCCCTTTTAAAGACTGACTTTTGTCTAAGACCCCAGGGACTAACCACCAGCTACACATCTAGTTTTGAGAAATTTGAAAGCCATATTCAGACTGAATGATCTTCCATTTCCCTCTGGTCTCTCATCCCTCATGGAGGGAGAGAGATGGGAAGTGGAACTCTGAACAATTTCTGCTACTCTCAGAATCCTCAGTGAAGATGCTGACTTCTTCCACTTTTGACTTCCAGTTCTTAATTCGTCTTAAAACTGCAGTTGCCAGCTCTATGTTATAATTCGTGGTTATTATAAAATATTTGAAACAATACAGAAAAATAAAAGAAGAGAAGAAAAATGATCCAACTGCTTTCTCTCCAACTCAAACAATCTTAATATTCTGATGTATTTCTTTTCCTACATTTATTCCTTCATATTATAACTGCCATACTATATAGGCATACTACATTATATTACTTCTTACAAAATCTGAACATGTTCCTACATCATAATATATTCACCATAAATAATATGTTTAATGGCTACATTATATTTAAGAGGAAGGACATAATTCAATGTATCAGTCTCTTGGCTTATTTTCCAGAACAATATCTTTAACATAATCTCCTAAATTCTAGAAGACCATTATGAGACAGATAGCCCCAAAACATAATCTGGAGAAGAATCACCATCCTTCTCGTTCACCTACAACCAAGTCTTTACTTTAGCTTGAAACACATGTCATTTCTCAGGAATATCTCTTTATTTTGGTATTTTGTTTGGGATGTTTTCATTTAGACAATAGAATAGCCTCAGATGAAATTTTGAAAAGAAAAAAATCACCCATAATCCCACTGCTCTAACACAGCCCCTCAAAGGTATATGGACCATAGATTCTTACACAGCTTTATAGAATTTACATAGCTTTATATACAATGCACACAGTTCCATTCCTTTTTTCTACTTAATATTACACTATAGTCATCTTGCCATGTTAGTACATAGCCCTTATAATGATCACTTTTTAAATGGTTTTGTAATCACCTGCAAGCTACTGCTTGTGGCAACAAAATTCTTTTGGGTTAAGAACAGGTAACAACTATGTGAAATAACTGAGGAAGAAAAAAAATTATTTAAGCACATTCTAAAGTGGTAGTTTTTGGATTCTGATCCTTGGTATACCCCAAAGATTATCATGGAATGGGAGTTGAGGAGAAATATGGGATGATCTAATCTTCTTTCTATTAAAACAGTTCTCTTGGAGTTTTCTTTTGAAAATATGCTCTTAATAAAAAAGAAATAAAGGAAGAGAACAAAGTACAAAATTAAATGATGCAACTTTTATGGTAGAATCTGTCATTTTCTAGCTGTGTGACCTTGGGCAATTACACACACGCCTGAGTTTCCTTGCCTATAAAATGAGGATACTAATTACTAATTTTACTAAACTCATTGGGTTGTGATAAAGATGAAATTTATGTGAGGTATATATATTCATATCTATCTACATCTATCTATCAGTCTATTTATCTATATATTGTTTAGAACAATAACAGGCACTTAACTATTGTATAAGTTCTTGTGAAATAAAATACTGGAAAAAATAGCATCAAGCCAACAAATCTAGAGCATATTCATGTGAACTTCAAAGAAAGAAATAGAACAATCAGACAGTGAGAGATCTGTGGATGGTAGTGAGAGTTCCAAAATTGAAAAAAAAAACTTACCTACAGGTTTGGGGGTAAGATTATCAGTGTCTGACTGAATGCTGATAGTTCATTCCTGTTTGACTTTAGGCAATTGACTTAATACTTAAGCCTCACTATCCTCATCTGTCAAAGAGTATTAACAATATTATCTATGTTATAGGGTTCATATCATCCCTATCATAGGGTTCTTATCATCCCTTCATATCATCCTTATGAAGCATCTTCAATAATAGACAGTTAGAACCTTCTCAGGTACAATGTATGAAATTTTTTTGGCACATCCACTGTCATGTATGGATGTGAGAGTTGGACTACATACAATGAAAGCTGAGAGCCAAAAAATTGATGCATTTAAACTGTGGTGTTGGAAAAGACCCTTGAGAGTCCTTGGACTGCAAGGAGATCCAACCAGTCCATCCTAAACAAAATCAGTCCTGAATATTCATTGGAAGGACTGATGCTGAAGCTGAAACTCCAATACTTTGGGCACCTGATGCGAAGAACCGACTCATTTGAAAAGACCCTGGTGCTGGGAAGGATTGAAGGTGGGAGGAGAAGGGGACGACAGACGATGAGATGGTTGGATGACATCACCGACTCAATGGACATGAGTTGAGTAAACTCCGGGAGTTGGTTTTGGACAGGGAGGCCTGGTGCGCTGCAGTCCATGGGGTCACAAAGAGTCAGACTCGTTTGACTGTCTGAACTGAACTGAATAGCTTAAAGAGACAAAATACTCAGCAGAAATTAATACAATGTTAAAACAACTTCAATAAAATAAAAAAAAACATAGAATGGGAAAGAATATATATGTATAATTGAGTCAATTTATTGGACATCAGAAATTAACACAACACTGTAAATCAATAAAATTATTTTTAAAAAAAAGCAAAAAATGCTACATATGAATTCCAGGTAGTCAGGATGGAAAGGAATTTTGGTTTCAACTTGCAAAAAAAGACAATAGAAGAAGGAAATCTACACTGATATCTCTCTGGAAGTCAAGGTGCCAAGACCCTGTTAAACATAATTGCGGTCAGTGGATTTTGGGGAAGCACAGGAAAGATATGAAAAGAACTGCTCTAGGAGTTAAGTGACCTAATTCTAGTTCCAGACTTGTCCTAAACTTGCCACGTGGCCTTAAATAAGTCAGCTTTCTGCTTCACTCTTAACTTAGCCCCTGTCTAAACTGTGGTGATTCAACAAAAGACAACAAAATCTCCTCAACTCTATTATTCTATGGAATAAGGAGTGTTTTTGCTAGTTTTAGAATCCTTGGGGCATGAAGGTTTTGTGATAAGAAGGTGTTACATTTTACAGAGCAACATATAACTTTGGTGAAGACTGCCATTTGTCAATCAGCTATATTACCTTCACCTTTTCTCTCCATAAGAGAGACATTATCATACTAAATAACCAAGATTTTGTGGTCACATTCCTGGAGAATAAAAATGGTGTTGTAAGAGTTTGCTCTTAAAAAAATATCTAACCCAGATATTTGTAGTTGGAATCCATGTATTTAACTTAACCACTCCCTTGTCTGTAAAATGAAATAAATTACCACCATGCCTTAATATTGTCTCTGGCTTAAAGCAGAGGGGGGAAAACCTTTTTGGTCAGCAATACAGGAGAATTAGAGAATGTTTGCCTTATTTAGTCATGGTCTGGCCGAGTCATTCCCATTGACATTGTTTGGAATGAAAACTTTACCAGATGTTCACTTAAATGAGCTAGAGAGATTAATTATCAGTCCTAGCATATTATCTTGAAGGGTGGGTATAATCATCTTCAAGGAATTTCCTGAAGCCAGACACAAAAGTTGCTGATTATAATTACAGCTAACGCTTTACGAATACACACAATGTACCCAGCACCACTCTAAGTACTTCGTGTGTATTAATTCATTGAGTCCCAACTCCCTGGAGGAAGGTACTAATGTCATCCTTTTGCAGGAATGAAGTCACTCAGCTAGTAAGCGGTAAAGGCAGGATTTGAATTAGGAACATTGGCCCAGAGGCCTATGCTTTAAATACTACACTGTACCATTTGACCTATACTATACCCTGTTTCTGACTCAAGGTGATATTAAAACTTGAATGGATTAGGCTTGTCAATAATCTATAAGTCGGTGAAGAGGAATCCGAACTACTGTGAGTAGGAAAAGATACCATGCCTGACCTGAGGGAAGGAAGAACGCTAAATTTTGGAGAAACGTTTATATACCTGCTCAGAATCTCTTAAACATAGCCACTGTTTATTTATCTTTTAGAATAATTTGAGGAATGCAAGGGGAATTGAAGGTTAGACCTCTAGCTTTTGCCTGCATAAGATATCTGGAATGTTTTGTTGGTATGATCAAAGCCAAGCAGATAATGTTGGTTGATGCTTCTTGGTTAACCTTAAGAAGAAGCAAAAAGAACTGTCAGATTTTCCTCATTTCCAATGGAATCCCAACTATTTCTTTGTTCTTGGGGTTTGTTGGAAGTACTGTACTGGTTGACACTGACATTCTTCTGAGCTTAATGTCTGAGAGCTCCCTTATCTTTTGTTAGCATGTACTCTCCAACAATACAAAGAAAGCATAACATGTAATCTATCCATTTAGGTTTTGAAATAACAGAGTGGTTTGAAAAGGGTGTTGGTTCTGGATGGGGAGATTTGTAAACAGAACCTTTCAGATCTGAGACTGAGAACTTGTAATGTATTTGAACAGCATATATTCATTTCAGATTCAATCCCCCATTTTTCCTCCTAAAGACTGTGTTAAAGATATTTTTATTACAGCATATTTTTTTCTTATTCCTCTCTGTGAAGGTTTTCAATCCATTTGTATGCAACACAAGCTTTCATCTATATAATTAGGATCCCAGAAACTTGTAGCAGTTGGCTGTGACATTCGCATATAACCAATTTTGTCAGTTCAAGCATCATGACATGATATTAAAAACATCGGTAATGGAATAAGAAAGGGAAGTAGCTTTGACATGAGTTAAATATTGTGCTAATTACAAACAACTAGAGAAATTGAGGAGAAGGCAATGGCAACCCACTCCAGTACTCTTGCCTGGAAAATCCCATGGACGGAGGAGCCTGGTAGGCTATAGTCCATAGGATCGCTAAGGGTCGGACACCACTGAGCGACTTCACTTTCACTTTTCACTTTCATGCATTGGAGAAGGAAATGGCAACCAACTCCAGTGTTCTTGCCTGGAGAATCCCAGGGATGGGGGAGCCTGGTGGGCTGCCATCTATGGGGTCGCACAGAGTTGGACATGACTGAAACAACTTAGCAGCAGCAGCAGAGAAATTGAAACTCAGATTAAGACATTAATTAGCTAAAATATAGCCTATCTTAAGAGTAAAAAAAATCATCTCTATTGTGTCTCCTTCTAAATACAGAATTTCTCCAATAAGAAATAACTTGTCTCCTGTCACCTGGAATTTTTTTCGTTTTAAAGAATGTATTTTTCTACTATTAAATATGGCAAAAACCACTACAATATTGTAAAGTAATTAGCCCCCAACTAAAATAAATAAATTTATTAAAAAAAAATTTATACATTACCAATAAAAACAGAGAAAAGTAGAAAGATTACCCAGGGTCTCACTACTTTCACACTGTTGATAATTCTATTTAGTTATAATTATGCTTAGCATATAAATGCCACATCCTTCATTTTAAAAGCTGAACATTAAATTGTATTTTTGTGTATAAAACTGTAACTTTTAATGGTTTTCATAGTAATCTTCTGAGTGGATGCTCTATAATTTAACTACATATTCCCAGATTCCTAAACTAACAATGTTTCTAACTTTTCAATTCTAATAAATATTAGCTTAGTATTCATCTTTATGCCTAAACATTTTCCTTTTTTAGGATTATTTCTTTGGATTAGCTTCCCTCAAATGGACTCACTACTCAAAAATGTTGTATTCTAAAGTTTATTGCAGATAAACATATTTTATCAGCTTATACTAACTTCCTGCAATAAATTCACCAACAATACACTGTTAATTGGTTTGTCCAATTCCAAAGATAAGGTCTGGAAAGCAGAAAACCACTGCTCCCTGAAGGAATTCTAAATTCTCCTGGTGCTTTAACCAGTTTCTGAAATTTCCACATGTGACTTTACCTTCTTGCTTTGGCATGTATTTCTGTCACGAACTTAAGTCTTGGAGTTTATTCACTGGAAAGTTCTGACTTTGATAGTGGGTTCTTTCCACAATGATGAATTTCCTCTTGTGGCTTTAGCCTTCTGCCTCTTCTCAGTGAGGGTGAAAAGTGGATACTGTGATTATTTCCTCACAACTATTCTGTCTTTTCTGTATAAATCCTTTAGGGGACTGGACCTACTACCAAAGCTGCAGAGGTGGTCCCTGATTGAACATAATTGACCTTTGTCTTGTCCAACACGCTGTTGAAACCACGCTGGTCATGTCACCATTGACCTCCATTTTAAATCTAATAAGCAATTCTTGACCCTCATCTTGCTTGACCTCTCAGCAGCATTTAGCATAGTTAATTACTCCTTCCATTTTGACATGCTTTCTTCACTTGGCTTGTAGGATCAAATCAAGTCAGGATCTAATCAAGAAAACGAAACTATTCTTGCTATTTGACAAGAGGGAATTTAATTCAGGGCCTTGATAACATAGGTGACCGAAGAGCTGAAAAGGAGAAAGTGACAAAACCAGAAATGGGCCACAGAAGAAATGCAGTATCAACTTTGGCTGGAGGAACAAAGAGGAGAGAAGGAGCTTGAGGGACCCTGCAGAAGCTAGCATCATAGGGGGTTTGTCTGGAAAAAAGTTGGAGCCAGGACAGAGGTATGGCCACAATCAGAGACACCATCCCCGAGAAGGAGAGGAAGTCCCTGATTTCTCCTTTTCTTCTTCCCTCCAATTTTCCATCAGTGCTCTTCATAAATTAATCTCTGCTGGAAACAAACTAACGTCAGAATTGTGAAAAGCAGCTTGCAGCAGTCAATTCCACTGCCATACAGATTGAAGAAGAAGGGGAGGAGAGATGAATGAGGGTCAGTGGGGCCAAGGCTGCCACCACAGATTGCTTTATCCCCTGCTTTCTGAGTAACTCCTTCTCTGTGTTTCTACTGTCTCCTCTTCTTCTCTCTGCCCTTTTAACAGAGAGGTTCTCCAAAGCTCAGTCTGTTTTACACTTTCTCTTCTACCTATCTATGAATGCTAACAAACTCGCTCCCAAATCCTAAATTGTTTGGAACAACAAATTATGGTCACCTCTTGTGATTCTGTGGGTTGACTGGGCTCAGCTGGGTAGTGCTCTCTTGAGATCTCTCATGAAGTATGTGGTGAACCCTGGGATATGTCGATCAGACCCTGCTTCAGAAATGAAGACCATATTATAGCCCTTGCTGGCAGTCTTTTTCAGGGAAAGCCTCGGTTTATGGGGGTCACCTCACCCAAGGTCTCACACCCTTTCCCGAGTAGCCTGTACCCAAAGACTGGTTAATATAGGGACTATAAAGCACAATCCCCTTTTCCCAACTTGAGACAGATACAAGGGATCATCTCATCCTCAGAGCTCCCTAAAAGCATCAGTTGAGGGAATTGCTTAACAGTTTGATTTCGCCCTTTGTCAACCCTGCCTCCCACCCTTCCCTTCCATACATTCCACAGCATATATCCCCAGGGCACTCCCTAATGGAACTTCTCTGACTCAGAATCTACTTTACCCAACCTACAACATGGTTGCACTCGGATGGTGCTTGAGGCTGGAGTCATCTAACAGATTGGCTGGGTCGGACATTTACAATGCCTTACTCACAGAGCTGGCAGTTGATCCTGACTATCAAATGGGACTATGAATTGGAACACCTAAACATAGCCTTTCCATGTGACTTGGGTTTCTCTCACTGTGGCCACTGGGTCCCAAGTGAGAATATTCCAAATATAAGTGTTGAAGAAGCCTGGGTATATTGTTACTTCCCAGAACATTACTTCTATTGGTCAAAACAAGTCACAAAAAGTCAAAGAGAGGAGGATTAGCCTTCCCTCTTGATGTGAGGAACAATATTCATGTACAAGGAGGAAAGAAAAAGTAGAGGCTTTCTTTGTAAACCGTCTATTACATCTTTTCCTCTAGATCACTCCTCTTGTCATGATCTTTCAGGATTTGAAATAGCTCAACTGGAATTCCATCACCTCCACTAGCTGTGTTCATAGTGATGCTTCCTAAGGCCCACTTGACTTCATATTCCAGGATGTCTGGCTCTAGGTGAGTGATCATACCATTGTGATTACCTGGGTCATGAAGATCTATTTTGTATTGTTCTTCTATGTATTCTTGCCATCTCTTCTTAGTATCTTCTGCTTCTGTTAGGTCCATACCATTTCTGTCCTTTATTGTGCCCATCTTTGCATGAAGTTTTCCCTTGGTATCTCTAATTTTCTTGAAGAATCTCTAGTCTTTACCATTCTATTGCTTTCCTCTATTTCTTTGCACTGATCACTGAGGAAGGCTTTCTTATCTCTCCTTGTTATTCTTTGGAACTCTGCATTCAAATGGGTATATCTTTCCTTTTCTCCTTTGCTTTTCCCTTCTCTTATTTCACAGCAACTTGTAAGGCCTCTTCAGACAGCCAGTTTGCTTTTTTGCGTTTCTTTTTCTTGGGGATGGTCATGATCCCTGTCTCCGGTACAATGTCATGAACCTCCATCCATAGTTCTTCAGGCACTTTGTCTATCAGATCTAATCCCTTGAATCTACTTCTCACTTCTACTGTATAATTGTAAGGGATTTCATTTAGGTCATACCTGAATGGTCTAGTGGTTTTTCCTACTTTCTTCAATTTAAGTCTGAATTTGGCAATACGGAGTTCATGATCTGAGTGACAGATAGCTCCCAGTCTTGTTTTTGTTAACTATATAGAGCTTCTCCATCTTTGGCTGCAAAAAATATAATCAATCTGATTTCGGTGTTGATCATCTGGTGATGTTCATGTGTAGAGTCTCCTCTTGTGTTGTTGGAAGAGGGTGTTTGCTATGACCAGTGCGTTCTCTTGGTAAAACTCTATGAGCCTTTGCCCTGCTTCATCCTGTACTCCCAAGGCCAAATTTGCCTGTTAATCCAGGTGTTTCTTGAGTTCCTACTTTTGCATTCCAGTCCCCTATAATGAAAAGCACATCTTTTGAGGGTGTTCATTCTAGAAGGTCTTGCAGGTCATCATAGAACCATTCAACTTCAGCTTCTTCAGCATTACTGGTCAGGGCATAAACTTGAATTACTATGATATTGAATGGTTTGCCTTGGAAACGAACAGAGATCATTCTGTCATTTTTGAGATTGCATCCAAGTACTGCATTTCAGACTCTTTTGTTGACTATGATGGCTACTCCATTTCTTCTAAAGGATGAAATGATCCATTTCTGCTGCTTTCCCACAGTAGTAGATAAAGTGGTCATCTGAGTTAAATTCACCCATTCCAGTCCATTTTAGTTCGCTGATTCCTAAAATGTTGATGTTCACTCTTGCCATCTCCTGTTTGAACACTTCCAATTTTCCTTGATTCATAGACCTAACATTCCAGGTTCCCATGCAATATTGCTCTTTACAGCATTGGACTTTGCTTCTATCACCAGTCACATCCATAACTGGGTGTTGTTTTTGCTTTGGCTCCATTTCTTCATTCTTTCTGAAGTTATTTCTCCACTGATCTCCAGTAGCATATTGGGCATCTACCAACCTGGGGAGTATATATTTCACTTTCCTATCTTTTTGCCTTTTCATAGTGTTCATGGGGTTCTCAAGGCAAGAATATTGAAGTGGTTTGCCATTCCCTTCTCCAGTGGACCACATTTTATCAGAACTCTCCACTATCACCCATCCATGTTGGGTGGCCCTACGGATGGCCTTAAATTATGAACCTATGAAACTATGGCATGGCTCATAGTTTCATTGAATTAGACAAGGCTGTGGTCCACGTGATCAGATTGGTTAGTTTTCTGTGATTGTGGTTTTCAGTCTGTCTGCCCTCTGATGGAGAAGGATTTCAAATCCTAAAAGATGATGCTCTGAAAGTGCTACAATCAATATGACAGCAAATTTGGAAAACTCAGCAGTGGCCACAGGACTGGAAAACGTCAGTTTTCATCCCAATCCCAAAGAAAGGCAATGCCAAAGAACACTCAAACTACCACACAATTGCACTCATCTCACACGCTAGTAAAGTAATGCTCAAAATTCTCCAAGCCAGGCTTCAGCAATACATGAACCATGAACTTTCAGATGTTCAAGCTGGATTTAGAAAAGGCAGAAGAACCAGAGGTCAAATTGTCAACATCTGTTGGATCATTGAAAACCCAAGAGAGTTCCAGAAAAACATCTATTTCTGCTTTATTGACTATGCCAAAGACTTTGACTGTGTAGATCACACCAAACTCTGGAAAATCTTAAAGAGATGGGAATACCAGGCCACCTGACCTGTCTCTTGAGAAATCTGTATGCAGGCCAGGAAGCACCAGTAAGCACTGGTACATCATGAGAAACGCTGGGCTAGATGAAGCACAAGCACAAGCTGGAATCAAGATTTCTGGGAGAAATCTCAATAACCTCAGATATTCAGATGACACCACCCTTATGGCAGAAAACGAGGAAGAACTAAAGAGCTTCTTGATGAAAGTGAAAGAGGAGAGTGAAAAAGTTGGCTTAAAGCTCAACATTCAGAAAACTAAGATCATGGCATCTGGTCCCATCACTTCATGGCAAATAGATGGGGAAACAGTCGAAACAGTGGCTGACTTTATTTTTGGGGCCTCAAAATCACTGCAGATGGTGACTGCAGCCATGAAATTAAAATCCTTGGAAGAAAAGTTATGACCAACCTAGACAGCTTATTAAAAAGCAGAGACATTACTTTGTCAACAAGTGTTGGTCTAGTCAAAGCTACGGTTTTTTTCAGTCATGTGTGGATGTGAGAGGTGGACTAGGAAAAAGCTGAGTGCCGAAGTACTGATGCTTTTGAACTGTGGTGTTGGAGAAGACTTTTGAGAGTCCCTTGGACTGCAAGGAGATCCAACTAGTCCATCCAAAAGGAAATCAGTCCTGAATGTTCATTGGAAAGACTGATGCTGAAGCTGAAACACCAATACTTTGGCCACCTGATGTGAAGAACTGACTCATTTGAAAAGACCCTGATGCTGGGAAAGATTGAAGGCAGGAGGAGAAGGGGATGACAGAGGATGAGATGGTTGGATGACATCACCGACTCAATGGACATGAGTTGAGTATACTCTGGGAGTTGGTGATGGACAGGGAGGCCTGGCGTGCTGCAGTACACGGGGTCCCAAAGAGTCAGACATGACTGAGTGACTGAACTGAACTGTCATGATCACCATTAATCTCCATACTGCTAAATCCAATGTTGTGTTTTCAGTTGTAATCTTACTTGACCTCCCAGCAGGATCTCTCACTTCTTGGACAGGCTCATTACTCCTAAATTTTTAATCCTCTTCAGTCCACTCTTACAATCTATGGATTCCTACAAGCAACTATATGCCAATAAAATGGACAACCTGGAAGAAATAGTCAAATTCTTAAAAAGCTACAATCTCCCAAGGCTGAACCAGGAAGAAATAGAAAATATGATCAAACCAATTACAAGTACTGAAATTGAATCTTTAATTAAAAAATTCCCAACAAACAAAAGTTCAGGACTAGATGGTTTCACTGGCCAATTTTATCAAACATTTGGAGAAGAGTTAATGCCTCTCCTTCTGAAACTATTTCAAAAATTGCAGAGGAAAGAATATTCCCAAACTCATTCAATGAGGCCACCATCACCCTGATACCAAAACCAGACAAAGATACCACACACACACATACACACACGCACACACACAAAGAAAATTATAGGCCAATATCACTGATGAACATACATGCAAAAATCCTCAACAAAATACTAACAATTTGAATTCAGCTATTCCCTGGTGGCTCAGACAGTAAAGCATCTGCCCGCAATGCGAGAGACCTGGGTTTGATCTCTGGGTCGGGAAGATCCCCTGTAGAAGGAAATGGCAACCCACTCCAGTACTCTTGCCTAGAAAATTCCATGGATGGAGGAGCCTAGTGGGCTACAGTCCATGGGGTCACAAAGAGTCAGACACAACTGAACGACTTCACTCACTCATTCATTGAAAGGATTATACACCATGATTAAGTAGGATTTATCCTAGGGATGCAAAGATTCTTCAATATATGTATACTAATCAGTGTGATACACCACATCAACAGATTGAAGAATGAAAACAGTATGATCATCTCAATAGATGCAGGAAAAGATTTTGACAAAATTCAATACACATTAATGATTAAAAAAAAATCTCTCCAGAAAGTGGGCATAGAGGGAAATGATATCATATAATCAAGGCCATATATGACAAACCCACAGTTAACATCAAACTCAATGGCAAAAAATTGAAAGTATTTCCTCTAAGATCAGGAACAAGAGAAGGATATTCACTCTCACCACTCTTACTCAACTTAGCTTTGGAAGCCCTAGCCATGGCAATCAGAGAAGAAAAAGAAATAAAAGGAATCTACTCTTATCTACTTATCCTATTCTCCTGTATGCTGGGTATGACCCAGACATACCTTCAACATATTTTCCTTGATTGTCTCAAAATATCCTGATATGAGGGAATGTACTATATTAGCTAAAGAGAGTTATGTCACATAACAAAGCTAATGATACAAAATTGAATATAGGGACTTCCCTGGTGGCCTAGTGGCTAAGACTGCACTCCCAGTCCAGGGGGCCTGGGTTCAATCCCTGCTCCAGGGAACAAGAGCCCATATGCCACAACTAAAATTCTCCCATGCCACAATGAAGATCAAAGATCCTGTGTGCCACAATTAGGACCCAGTGCAGCCAAATAAATAAATAAGTAAATATTTAAAAATTAATGTAAGATTTTCATGTTCTTAAAATCCTGTTGCTGGTCAGGTCACTAGCAATGGTCACCAGCCAATTTCTCTGCAGGTCCTCACACTGCCACCATTTTATCACTCCATTTCATCCTCTCTTTAGTATATTCTTTTCATCTCTTCAATCTATATAGTCAAACCCCATATGTGCATTTCTGAGCTTTTTCTCCATTACTTTACTTTTTCAGATTGCTCTAGAAAACTTTTAAAAAATCTCCTTTTGGATGGAGAATTATTTAGTTCTTTTGATCTGATTCCTTGGCCTTTTAGTCTATCTCTTCAGTTCAGTTCAGTCGCTCAGTCATGTCCGACTCTTTGCGACCCCATGAATTGCAGCAGGCCAGGCTTCTCTGTCCATCACCAACTCGTGGAGTCTACCCAAACCCATGTCCATCAAGTCGGTGATGCCATCCAACCATCTCATCCTCTGTCATCCCCTTCTCCTCCTGCCCCCAATCCTACCCAGCATTAGGGGCTTTTCCAATGAGTCAACTCTTCGCATGAGGTGGCCAAAGTATTGGAGTTTCAGCTTCAACATCAGTCCTTCCAATGAACACCCAGGATTGATCTCTTCTAGGATGGATTGATTGGATCTCCTTGCAGTCCAAGGGACTCTCAAGAATCTTCTCCAACACCACAGTTCAAAAGCATCAATTCTTCTGCACTCAGCTTTCTTCACTGTCCAACTCTCACATCCATACATGACCACTGGAAAAACCATAGCCTTGACTAGACGGACTTTTGTTGGCAAAGTAATGTCTCTGCTTTTAAATATGCTATCTAGGTTGGCCATAACCTTCCTTCCAAGGAGTAAGTGTCTTTTAATTTCATGGCTGCAGTCACCATCAGCAGTGATTCTGGAGCCCAGAAAAATAAAGTCTGACACTGTTTCCACTATTTCCCCATCTATTTCCCATGAAGTGATGGGACCAGATGCCCTGATCTTAGTTTTCTAAACGCCTAGCTTTAAGCCAACTTTTTCACTCTCCTCTTTCACCTTCATCAAGAGGCTCTTTAGTTCTTCTTCACTCTCTGCTATAAGGGTGGTGTCATCCGCATATCTGAGGTTATTGATATTTCTCCCGGCAATCTTGATTCCAGCTTGTGTTTCTTCCAGCCCAGCGTTTCTCATGATGTACTCTGCATATAAGTTAAATAAGCAGGGTGACAATATACAGCCTTGATGTACTCTTTTTCCTATTTGGAACCAGTCTGTTGTTCCATGTCCAGTTCTATCTGTTGCTTCCTGACCTGCATACAGGTTTCTCAAGAGACAGGTCAGATGGTCTGGTATTCCCATCTCTTTCAGAATTTTCCACAGTTTATTGTGATGCACACAGTCAAAGGCTTTGGCATAGTCAATAAAGCAGAAATAGATGTTTTTCTGGAACTCTCTTGCTTTTTCAATGATCCAGTGGATATTGGCAATTGGATCTCTGGTTCCTCTGCCTTTTCTAAAACCAGCTTGAACATCTGGAAGTTCACGGTTCACGTATTGTTGAAGCCTGGCTTGGAGAATTTTGAGCATTACTTTACTAGCATGTGAGATGAGTGCAATTGTGTGGTAGTTTGAGCATTCTTTGGCATTGCCTTTCTTTGGGATTGGAACGAAAACTGACCTTTTCCAGTCCTGTGGCCACTGCTGAGTTTTTCAAATTTGCTGGCATATCGAGTGCAGCACTTTCACAGCATCACCTTTCAGGATTTGAAATAGCTCAACTGGAATTCCATCACCTCCACTAGCTTTGTTCGTAGTGATGCTTTCTAAGGTCCACTTGACTTCACATTCCAGGATGTCTGGCTCTAGGTGAGTGATCACACCATCGTGATTATCTGGGTCGTGAAGATCTTTTTTGTACAGTTCTTCTGTGTATTCTTGCCACCTGTTCTTAATATCTTCTGCTTCTGTTGGGTCCATACCATTTCTGTCCTTTATCGAGCGTATCTTTGCATGAAATGTTCCTTTGGTATCTCTAATTTTCTTGAGGAGATCTCTAGTCTTTCCCAATCTGTTGTTTTCCTCTATTTCTTTGCACTGATCGCTGAGTAAGGCTTTCTTATCTCTCCTTGCTATTCTTTGGAACTCTGCATTCAGATGGGAATATCTTTCCTTTTCTCCTTTGCTTTTCACTTCTCTTCTCTTCCCAGCTATCTGTCTATCTCTTGGGGTCTTTATTTTCCCAAACCAAATGGATGATCATGGTGTTTTGCTAACATTACAGTCTTCTATTAACCTGATCAAATTCTTATCCATTGTTTCTTCATACCAGTCTTTCTTTCAGTGGACAAAGGCATGTTTTAAGTGACAAGAGCTGCTGTAACAAAGAAACCACAAAATGCATAATGCCTCAAATAAAAAAGACATTAATTCCTTGCCCATATAAAACCCCAATAGGTGTCTCTTCTTCAGGGTGATACAAATTCTTTCCATTCCATAGCTCTGTTACCTTCAACACACGGCTTCTCAGATTGCTGTCCTTTTTTAGCATCAAGTCAGGAGAAGGAGAAGAGCAAAGAAGATGAGAGCTGGGAGATTTTTATGAGCTAATCACACGTAACCACAAGGCAGTCTGGAAAACATTTTCTAGCTGCTGACCCTAAAGAAAAGAATACGATTCTGGAGACTGACTTGCAGTCTCTGGTCCTGGGCAAGATGGAACTCTATTCTCTTTTGCTATGAATTGGGCCATCTCTCTTATATCAAAATGAGGGAAACAAAAAGCAGTTAAACGATGGAAGCAGATGCAGTTTCTGTGATTTTGAGATGTTAGGAAATCAGTCCTCTCATTAAACATACAACAGAGAATGTGCCATGAAATAGGTTTTGGGTGACTTCAGATGCAGTGGGACCAGGGAAGGGGCAGAAGCAGGAGATCAAGGTTCATATGGACCAGAAAGAGGAAAAAGGGGAGAGGAAGAGCTGTCTACCTGCATCGGTGGCCCCAGGGTATTACTTTGCCTTTATCTTGCCTTCTATTTATAAATCCTTTGCGTTCAAAGCACTCAACTTTGCAATTGTTCCCTATGAGAGATAAAGTAGGAAGGATGTGATTTCACAAGCAGGGGAAATGGGAATTTCAAACAGGTTGATGTCATGCAATAAGGGACTCTGGACAAGAGTCTAAGCTTCCTTGTTCATTTTATGTAGTGGCAATAAGGGACTCTGGACAAGAGTCTAAGCTTCCTTGTTCATTTTATGTAGTGGCTAAATACTCTTTGTGTGTGTGCGCACGTGTGCGCACGCATGTGTGTGTGTGTGTGTGTGTGCGCACACGTGTGCACACAGCAGGGGGTTATGCTTGAGCCCCAAGTCCCTCTTTCCTTTCTATGGCTAACTCCATGCTCTTTGCTGAGAAAGTTGACGGGATTTGACCCAAAGGGAGTTGACATTTTCTTATCATCTTTTAAAACTATTTATTTTTGGAGCATGCTGGATAACTGACAAATTGTATTCCACTTAAACTACTTTTTTGTCTTCAAGCAGTTAAAAACATTTTCTGTCTTTCTCATTCCCATTTTTACTCTTCAACACCAAGTTCACTGGCTCATTTACAGGGGACTTCCCTGGTGGCTCAGATGGTAAAGCATCTGCCTACAATGTGGGAGACCCGGGTTCAATCCCCGGGTCAGGAAGATCTCCCGGAGAAGAAAATGGCAACCCACTCCAGTATTCTTGCCTGGAAAATCCCATGGATGGAGGAACCTGGTGGGCTACAGTCCATGGGGTCACAAAGAGTCAGACATGACTGAGTGACTTCACTTTCACTTTCTATCTTCAGACATGGCTCTCCCTCAGATTATCAGAGGGCAGGGGAGATAAGAAGCAGGTGGAGAGCAACACTTTCCTGACTTTCAAATACACGACCTCCCCCTCACTAAATTTGTTGGCTCTTTATTCAGGTATGGAAAACAAAGGGATAGTTTGAAGATTTTAAACTACATGTTGGTAAGAACAATATTAATGATGGATACTAAAATAACATGAACAGGTGTTCATGCACCTACATACAGTCCTACATTGGGTGCTCCTTCCATCCCTGGTGGGGGAGCTGCAACTTCACATGCCTTGTGGCCAAAAAACCAAAACATAAAACAGAAACAGTATTGTAACAAATTCAACAATTCAACTCTAAAAATGATCCACATCAAAAAAAAAATCCTAAAAATAAGACATGAACAAAATGCTAACATTGTTTCTACAAGCTCAAGGTCTCACCCTTAGGATGACCCTAGCCCCTTTAAAGTGACTGCCTGAGAAAACCTTAAGGCTGCCAAAAGAATTTACTGTTTGTTTCATCAACACCTGAAGACAGGGTCCCTGTCCCCAGACTCTGTGGGAGGGGAGGAGCCCCACTTCTATACATAGTGTCATTAACAAACCAGGTGGGTTTCACCTGGGCAACCATGCTTTCCCAGAATTTTTCCCTTCCCTGGCTCTACTGGGCCCCCGCTCACTACCCTCCCTATTCCCTCATCCTCCCTTTAGAACCCTCAGTCTCCTCTGTACAAACCAAAGCTAAATTTTGTTCACACTTTATGTGTGATAGTCACTCAGTCGTGTCGTACTCTTTGTGAACCCATGGACTGTAGCCCACCAGGTTTCTCTGTCCATGGGATTCTCCAGGCAAAAATACTGGAATGGGGTGCCATGCCTTCCTTCTCACACTGGAGTCTTCCTATTGCAGTAGGCTATTACTGACTAAAATCTGTCCTTACCACTTTAACTAGTGTCGGGCTTATCTGTGACAAAGAACAGAGCTGCCCTAGAACCCACGTTGCCCTTTCTAATCCTGAGCCCTTCATTGAACCCCAGGATGTTATCTTTGGGGAGCAGCAGTAACCCAGAGCACTACTGTCACGTTGAGTCTAGTGACTCAGGCTGCTGGGACTTTCTACTCCCTTTTCTCTCTTTGTTCTTTCTGGAAAGTGAAAGCTTAGTGCTGTGATGATAGTTTCTACCCCTCTTGGCAGCAACAAGAGAAGGGCTCGTGGGCAGCTTTCAAAGCTTGCTGGGACACCTCTCTAAATAGATCCTCCTAGGTCTGCCAGGTTTCCCGGGCTTTCCACATGAATTCAATTTTTTAAGTCTCAGAGGCTCTTTATCAAAGGTATTTATTCATAGGAACTCATTAGGCCTTCTGAAAAACATAGAAGTATATCATATTAGTTTTTACACAACAGGATGAAAATGAAATGGGGTATAGTTAATTTTGATGGATAAGAAGAAAGAAACATAATTTTTTGGATATAGTGAGGAGGAAAGTGATGGACAGCCAAGATGATTATTAGATGCCTAAGTAAAGGGGGCTGTCAATCGGCAAAAGAGATTTCTTTTTTTAAAAAATATAAACAGCCTTATTTATATAATTCATATATATCACATAGTTCACCCATTTCAAGTATATAATCCAATAGCTTTTAGCATTTCACAGAATTGTGCAACCGTCACCCCAATAAATTTTAGAACATTTTCATCACCCCCCAAAGAAGCCTTTTATTCATTAGTATTTACTTCCTACTTTCCCCAACCCCCTGCAGTGTTAGACAGCCAATAATCTACTGTCTGTCTCTGTAATTTGCAGCAAAGAAGTTTGGGTTTATTTGCTTTTTTAAATTTTATTTTATTATTTTAACCTTGTTTATGTATACTGTTCAGTTGCATTAAGTACATTCACACTGTTGTTCAATCATGACCATTCAACTCCAGGATTCTTTATCTTCCCAAACTAACACTCTGTACCCCTTAAACAATAATTCTCATCCCTCCTCTAGCCTTTGGCCTTGGCAACCACCATTCTATTTTCTGTCTCTATGGATTTGGCTACTTTAGGTACATCGTAGAAGTGGAATCAGACAGCATTTGTTCTTTTGCGACTGGCTTATTTCACTGAGCATAACATCTTCAGAATTCATCCATGTTGTAGCATGTGCCAGAATTTCTCTCCTTTTCAAGGGTTGATAATGTGCCATCACATGGATACACCACATTTTGCTTATTCAGTCATCTGCCAATAGACACTTGGGTAGGTTTCATCTTTTGGCTATTATGAATAACGGTGCTATGAACATGGGCATACAAATACCTGTTTGAGATTCGGTTTTCAGTTCTTTCTGGTAGATACTCATAAATGAAATGGCTGGACTATATGTTAATTCTACATTTAGTTTTTTGAGGAACGTCTGTACTGATTTCCATAAAGGCCACACCATTTTTCATTCTAGCAGCAATGAACAAAGATTCCAATTTTTCCACATCCTTGATAACACTTGTCATATTCTGTTTGATTTTTTTTTTTTGGTAATAGCCATCGTAATGGGTCTTAGAGGGGTATGTCATTATGGTTTTAATTTTATTCACATTTCCCTAACGATTAGTGATGTTGATCATATTTTCATACACTTACTGGCCATTTGTATATCTTTTTTGGAGAAATGGTTATTCAAGTCCTTTGCCCATTTTTGAATCACATTGTTCAGTTTTTGTTGTTGCTGAGTTGTAGGAATTATTGATATATTCGGGATATTAACACCATATCAGATATATGATTTGCAAATATTTCCTCCTATTTCATAGGTTGCCTTTTTACTATGATAGACCCCTACAACTTATGAAAGTTTAAAATTTTTCTGCAGTCCAGTTTATCTATTTTTTCTTCCATTGCCTCTGCTTTTTGTGTTATATCTAAGAAATCATTACCAGAGCCAATGTCATAAAGTTTCCCTCTGTGTTTTCTTCTAAGGGTGTTATAGTTTTACCTCTTATGTTCAGGATTTTGATCCATTTTGAGTTAGTTTCTGTATGATAAGGTAAGGGTCCAACTTCATATTTTGCATGTGTGTATTCAGTTCTTTCAACACCAGTGTTGAAAGCAAAGGAAATTCTTAAAGGAAAAGTTAAATTTTTTTTGAGGTCCTTTGAAGCAGAGCCTGTAGCAAGAACTTATTTATAGATAGCTTATTTGCAAATGATCTCAGGAAGTAGGAGTGAGGAAAAAGGAAGATTGATGCAAGGGAGGATAAAAATCCAGTATAAAGTTATATTATAGAGGTTGCTGCCATAAATGACAGAAGCTTGGTTCATAGCAGCACTATTTACAGGAGGCAAGACATGGACACAGCCTAAGGGTCCATTAACAGATGAATGGATAAAGAAGATATGGTGTATATATAAAATGGAATATTAAATGTTACTCAGCATAAAAAAGAATGAAAAAATGCTATTTGTAGCAGCATGGACAGACCTAGAGATTATCAAACTAAGTGAAGTAAGTCAGACAAAGACAAGTATCATGATATCATTTATATGTGGAATCTAAAATATGGTACAATGAACTTATTTCTAAAACAGAAAGAGAAACTCACAAATATAGAAAACAAACTTACATTTACCAAAGGGGAAGAGGTGGAGGAGGGATAAATTGGGAGTATGGGATTAACAGATACATACCACTACATATAAAATAGAGAATCAAGCATTTACTATATAGTACAGGAACTATGTTTAATGTCTTATAATAAACTGTAATGGAAAAGAATTGAATAATATATATATATAAATTTTAAAAAAGAAAGGAAGTGATCAATGTCATGTAGAAGATAGGTATGGAAGGAAGAGGTTTCTAGTAATGAGTAATAAATGTTTCACAAGAAAGGTCATAGGCAAGCTGGATCTTGAAAATGAGGTTTACTTGTTGATTCATTCAAAAAATATTTATTGATAGCCTTTTGTGCACCAGACACTTTTCTAGGAGCTATGGATTCTGTGGTGAGCAAACAAAAATAGTCCCTGCCCTTCTTATAGTCTAAAAGAAAGACACAGTGATATATAAATTAATTTATCAAATTAATAAGCAAGATAACATAAGAGAGTGGTAAGTGTTACCAAGGAAACAAAAGATAGCAATAGAATGTCTAGGTGGTATTGGGGGTATTGCTGTGAACAGAGTGATCATGAAATTCTCTAAAGAGAACACATTTAAGTGAAGAATTGAATTGTGATAAGAATGTGTCTACCCCATAACGATCAGAGACTAAGAGAAAATGCGAAGATCACAAGTAGGGGCAGGGCTTGCACCTTTAATGAATGGAAATAAGCCAGTGATTTTGCAGAGTAAGAGCCAGAGATGGAAGAAGGCTATGCAATGAAGTCAGATGCATGCGCTCGGGCCAGGTCACATAGGACCCAGTGGACCTCCCACCCAGTAAGGCCTTTGGACTTAATCTTTGTACCAGGAAATTCACTGGAAGGTTTTAAACAGGAGAGTGAACTAATATAATTTATATGCTAAAAGCTCATTCCGACTGCTGTAACAAAAATAGTCCATGCAGGATGGGAGCAGGAGGTCTGAGCCAGTGCTGAAGCTCCTGCAGATGTCACTCAGGTTGGACTTGAGGATGACTTACTTGGTCCAGGCTGGTGGCAGTAGAAATAGAGAGGAGGGAAGATTTAGGATTTAATGTTGCAGGTGGGCTTGAAGACGGCCTTGGAGGCATAGACCGAAGTGCCAAGTCAGGCAAGAGGCTTATAAGGAAATGAGGCTTTGTTCCCCTTGAATGGTTTAAGAGGGCCACTGACAAGCACATGATGGAGCTGTGGCTTTGAAAGAGATCAAAATGGTGAACACTCCAGACTTAATTCTGTAGGCAATGGGGAGTGACGGAAGCTTTTTTTAAACAAAAGGGTGATAGAAATAAACTGCATTCTTGGTCTTTTCACCGTTGGGTCAAAAAACTCATAAATTTAACGAGAAAAACAACAATAGTGTGTGTGTGTGCATGTGTGTGTGTGTGTGTGTGTGTGTGTGTGTGTGTGTGTGTGTGTGTACTTAAGCAGGGAAAGTAAAAGCAACTTGGACAGTAAAGCCAGTGAACTTCTTCTTCAGAGGTTAATTTACTTCTCTGTTTATTGATGTTGCTATGGTGATGCTAAAAGACTAGCCAGCAGGACAGAGAACAGTTGACTGTCTCTGCACTTAATAATCTGATTTTATGTAAGACATCGAGAAAGAATGCAATAACTCAGGGCCTTTGCTGTGAGCATTAAAAGAAACCAGATGAGGCTGAGCTCACATCCTTCCCAGCCACAACAGTGCCCCTCCTCGGGTGCTGGGTTTCAGGCCCAGCTGTTTGGCACTACCCAGCCTGACATTTGGAGGAACTCACGCTGCATTTTGCCCTCTCTCCTTTTTGCTCCCTCAAACTGGAATATTGCTAACAGCCCACAAAGTGAAATAAAACCACAAGGAAATAGAAAAGGAATTCTGCCTATAAAAGGGGATTTTCAAAGGGAAGCTGGTTTCATTGGTAGATGAGAAAGACTCCCTCCCAGAGTATTAGTTGATATGGCCCTGAGCGTGGGTCTTGGAGAAGCTGCAGATTTTTATTTAGATTTGGATTTTTCCACTTTCTTTCAGGAAGCTGATGTTTGGAAGCTGGTGTTCAAGGTATTTTTTTCCCTTAATTAGAAACACATTCTTTCTGTTGTTGTTTACGATAAAACCACTGAATTTTTCCCTTTTCTCAGTATCATAGTAAGGTTGTGTTCTCTAACTGGATTTTTGGATGTGGGCAGTAAAAATCAAAAATGGACCTTCTATCATTCCAAATTCTAAACTCTGAACATCACAGATTTTTAAATTATATCTCACTTAAACCTCTTAGCAATCATAGAAAGTATTAGTATTATCCTAATTTCATAGATGAGCAAGCTGGGGCTTCACTGGTGTAGGGGCTTCATCGTTACGTGTGATGTGATTTGAGCAATAACAAGAAAGGATACTGCCATTCTGAAACAGCAGGGACTAGACAGTTTTATATGCAAAAGTTTTCTTTTGCTCAAACATTAGAGGATTTCAAGAATGTTTCAAAGTCCAGTGCAAAATTAAGTTCCAACCTCATAGCTTTGACTACCTGTATTTAACAGAGTGAGCACTCCCTTTCTCCCAGTCTATGATGACTTCATAGGATCACAATATCCATAGCCCATGCCAGAACCAGATTCTGAATCAAAATGATGTGTACAGACTTAAAATCTGATGAAACTATCCTGATTTTCAAAGGCTAACATATTCAACATAACCCAGAACTATTTTTAAGATAAACAAATATGTCCACACTTGCCATCTGCTCCAGGTTAATTTTCCAGTAGTAAAGAAAAATGCTGTAAAGCACAACAATAAGAACTTCTCTGTGATCATCTTCTTTTACAGTCTAGCAGGAGGGGGTCTTAAAATGAGCATCTTCAAAGTATATGCAAGGCAAGAAGTAGAATGCCCATTTGTAACAAGAGTACAAAGTGATATATTGATCATTTTAAAGTGTTCATTTTATCAACAGAGGAATGGATAAATAAGATGTGGCATATATATGAAATGGAATATTACTCAACCATGATAAAGAATGAAATTTTGCCATTTCTAACAACATAAATGGACTTAGAGGGTATTATGTTAGGTGAAATAAGACAGAGAAATAGAATTGAATCTATGACATCATTTCCATGTAGAATCTGAAATATAAAACAAATGAAAGAATATAACAAAACACAAACAGACAGACTCACAGATATAAAGTACAAACTAGTGGTTACCAGTGGAGAGGAGGAAGGGGGAGGGGCATGTAAGGGTGGAGGATTAAGAGGTACAAACTACTATGTATAAAATAAATAAGCTAAAAGGATATAAATATGTACAACACAGGGAATATAGCCAATATTATATAATAACTATAAATGGAGTATAACCTTTAAATTTTATGAATCAATATATTGTACACCTGAAACATATAATACTGTACATCAACTACACCTCAATAACAATAATAAAAAATATTCACTGAGGAGCTATTACACAGTTTGCCTAGTCGGATACACTTGGTAAAGATATCGCATAGGGTGATCACTAGCTTGGTGAAGGGCAAAGTGGGGCAAAGTGGTTTTTTCCAAGAGTATGAAGAAGTTTCAACTTAAATGTCTCTTCTTTAGGGAGGATACCCCTGATACTTTAGACTGGGCACTGTCCCTTGATATGTTAATATCCACACTCTCACCCTCTAAGTTTCATGCACAGCATTTCTCACAAATGTAATTTAAACATTTATTTGGGTAAAAATTCATTAATGAATATCTCTGCACTGCAACATAAGGTCCATGAGATGATGCTTGTCCTTTCACTTTTTGAAGGAATCCAATTGTTTATTTCAATGCTGAACATATGTGAAGATGTCAGCTGGGTTTTACTGAATGATTTGACAGAAGGGAAAATAATTTACCTAAAATAATAAAAAACCAAAACAATAAAAACAGTGAATTCACTGAAAGTGAGTCTACATAAAATCATTTCCAAAATTTTGATATTAAAAAAATCATCCTTTATCATAGGAGCTAAAATTTTAATCACTCTGGGAAAGTGTGTGATGATTTCTAAGCCTCTATGAATCCAGTCATACCTTTATAAGGTTTTGTATTTTGTTGTGGTTCTGAAACAGGAGGGAAAGGGGCAGGAACAACCTTTAAAAAATGACATGACCATAGGACATGACAAAAACTGGTCAGGACCAACTATGTCCACGATGGCTGAAAATTCTGCTTTCAGTGTATCTTGAGCCTCATTGTAATATGCTCTTTATAATACATTAGCATCTAAGTGACATGCACCAAGAAAGTTCTCAGGCTAACCATAAAAAGCCAAAAAGTGGGCAGTGGTCCAGTTCCTGGGAATCTCCACCCCTTCCCCCAAATAATTTGAATAATTCTCCCACTCATTAGCCTATGAGATTATACCCCCCATAAAAACTAATGACTCCATGTTTTGGGGCCTCTCACTCCTGAGATGACTCACACTCTGTCTGAAGAGTATGTTTTTCTCTAAATAAACCCATTTATCTATCACTTTGTCTCTCACTGAATTCTTTCTATGATAAGACATCAACAACCCGAGCTTCATTAGGTCCTGAAATCAGGTGTGTGATCTCAATTAAGACCATGGGTTCAAGCCCCAATCTGAGTTCCATGGTTTTAGTTTCAGTTCTATTTACACACATTTGGAAAATAATGGAGTTTTTGTACATGACATGTGATTTATCCTATCTGAAGACAAGCATACACATTTGGTGTTCTTTTCCATAGCTGCTTGGATACCAAGCACTGTCACTCATAGTCTGGCAACTAGACTTATGCCAACTGCTCCCTAAAGTTCTGAGGTTTATATATTCAGTGTTTGGCAGCAAGTGAATAAGAAGACTTACTACTCAATGATTAGTACAACCCGAATCTTGAGAACGCCTTCTAGCCTTCAGCACTGCACAGGAGATAATGGCCCCTGTGCTCCTGGCCACATGATGTGAAGAGCTGACTCATTGGAAAAGACCCTGATGCTGGGAAAGATTGAAGGCAGAAGGAGAAAGGGATGACAGAAGACGACATGGTTGGATGGCATCACTGACTCAATGGATCTGAGTTTAAGCAAGCTCTGGGAGTTAAGTGAAGAACAGGGAAGTCTGGCATGCTGCAGTCCATGGGGTTGCAAAGAGTGGGACATGACTGAGCGACTGAACAACAAGCTCGTGAGGATCCTTAACATTAACACAGGTATCTGATAAGAAGGGAGTGGGAGTGAAGGAGCAAATACCCTCACCTCTACCTTTATCAGGCCCTATTGCTCCTTCCCACGGGCCAAACCCAATAAAAGCCAGTTGGTGAGAGAGTCTGGACAATACAATCTAAATACATCAGCATCTCAAGGCACAGACTGGCTCAGAGAAGGACATAGAATGAATCTAGTGGGGCAAATGTGTGGTATAAAAAGAAATATGTCTAATTTTTGTCCTGTGTTCTTGGCACAAAGCTCCCCAAACCCTTGTAATTTCCTAAGTGATAAGATTAGCCTTTGTTATTCATGACAAGCCCTTTCAATCAGACCTGAGCTTATGTTAATGAGGTGATTTAGAGTGAGGTACGGACAAAAGGACAAAACCTCAGGATAGGGCTGGTCACCAAAAAGATCAAGTAATTGGAACTTTTAGTCCTACCCATTGACCTCTGGGAAGGGGAGGGGTGCTGGAGACTAAAAGCTCTATAAAAATTCGAGAACAGCAAGATCTGATGAGTTTCTGGGTTGATGAACACTTGGAGGTGGTGGGAGAGTGGTGTGTCTAGAAAATGCATGGATGCTCCACAGACCTTTCCATACAACTTGCCTTGTGCATTTATCCCTTGCCTCTGTCTGCTCCTGAGCTATGTCCTTTTATAATAAACTGGCAGTCTAGTAAGCAAATGTTTTCCTGAGTTCCGAGAACTGCTCTAGCAAATATTAATAAATTGAAAGCAAGGCGGGCATCGTAGGAACCACAGATTCAAAGCCCCTAGGTTAGAAGGTGGAAACCTGGGACATGAGATTTCCACTGGCAGGAGGGGGAGAACTATCTTGTATGACTGAGCCCTTAATCTGTGGGATCTGATGCTCTCTCCAGGTAGACAGTGTCAGAATAGAGTTAAATTGTAGGACACCCAGTGGCATTGAAGAATTGTTTGATGTGTGAAAAAACCACAGGTCTGGTATCAGAAAGGAAATAGCATTGTAGAAGGCAACTGAGGGGAGAGGAGACACACAGGAATGTGGTTTTCCTTATACCAAAACAGCAGGGAAACTCTCACATTTGTAAACTTGACAGTTAGCAAAGCACTCCTTCAATTTTCCAAGCTGGGGATTGGGAAGCTGGCAATGGCATGAAATAGAGGAACAGGAATGAAGGGACTTGCCCAAGGTTAAACAGTTAGTAGGAAGCAGAATTTGGCCTTTCCTTAAGCAATGTGACCTGCATCTAGTGTCTTTGTTGTATTTACGCTTCCCATCTCTACCTAGCTTCCACAAAAAGGATACCATTATAGCTAGAGATTCTTTGGTGCTAGGGCTGAGCGATATTGAGTGGTTCCTGTTCTGTTTCTTCTCTGTTTGTTTGGGGATTTTGCCTCTATTTGTAAAATATTATCTTGCTGTCTCTATAGTATTTGTTGTTGTTGTTAATGTGCCCAGAATCTTTCACAACCTGCTTTTAGATGAGTTTTGGCTAACATGATGCCTGATTATTCACACTGGAGAGGGAGCGGGGGTGGGGGGCGAGGAGGGGGTTGGGTTTTGAGAAACCTACACAGGGCTGCCTCCTGGGGCCCAGAAGAATGAGCCCCTTCTGGCAAGGGGTGGAGGGGTTGCAGGAGGCTAAAAGGTGAGAATGCTTGAGAGGCTCTGTGCTTGGTGGGCTTACCCCAGAAAACTTCAGTACTGACAGTCTACTGGGCTCTTTTTCCCCATTTACGGTTTTTCTATGCCTTACTTTAATCATCCCTTAGCTGTCTAGATTCAGTGAAGATTACCATAAACTTTTAAAACTTAACGGGTATTTCTTAAAGAAAACTTAAAAAAAAAAAAAGAAAAACATTGCTTATAATTCCATCACCAGAGAGAATATTTTCATCTAAATCTTTCCAGTCATTATTCTCTGCATAGATATACATGCTTATTTATATAAACTTTATTTTAAAATGCAATTATTCTATACACGCTGCTTTGTAGCTTACTCTTTCATCCCATATGGTGTCTTAAACGGCATAGATTTTTTTCAAATTTCATACAGAACTTTCTCAACTATTTCATATCCAGAGTAATGCCATAGCTAGAAATGAATGTCCTCTAGTTGAAGTAGGTGACATGGTGGAATGCCAGCTTCTCAAATGGAAGTGTGTTTGGAGATCATCTGGGAGTCTTGTTAAAATACAGATTCTGATTTGGGAGACCTGGGGGTAGGACTTGAGAGTCTGCATTTCTAACACACCCCTGGTGGTGATGCTGATGTGACTGGTCTGAGGCCCATACTTTGAGAACCACACAGGTGTGGTGGAAAGAACTTCAATCTAGAAGCCAAAAGCATGCCTTCAAATCTTGGCTATGGATTGTGGGTAAGTTTCTAAGCTTCTTTAGTTCTTTTACATAAACAAAAGTTCATAAAAATCTAAAGACACTTAGCATAAAACATGTGTTTACACTTGCGTCAAATAGTTACATATGTTTGGTTATATGGCCTCCCCAATGGCTTAGCAGGTAAAGAATCTGCCTGCAATGCAGGAGACACAGGAGATGCAGGTTTGATCCCTGGGTTGGGAAGCTCCCCTGGAGAAGGAAGTGGCAACCATAGTTATGTTTCCTTTGTGGAAACATATTCTGTCCACTGTCGTGTATGGGGCTTCCCTGGTGGCTCAGATGGTAAAGAATCTGTCTGCAGTGCAGGAGACCTGGATTCCGTCCCTGGGTCAGGAAGATATCCTGGAGAAGGGTATGGCTACCCACTCCAGTATTCCTGCCTGCAGAATTTCAAGGACAGAGGAGCCTGGTGGGCTACAGTCCATGGGGTCACAAAGAGTCAGACGTGACTGAGCAACTAACACACATACCCATATGTATATGTATTGTGTATCCAAAGTTCCTTTGTGGACATACAGTATGTCTACAGTTGTATATATACATTGTTTACCAACCCCAGCCTTCAACCTGGGTCCTGCCAGGGAAGGAGGCAATTTCCACCTCAAGGGATACACATTACAATATCTTCGAGCTCAATGCAGAACTAAAACCCCAACAAATGGAAGATGTTAGCATTCTTCAATCTAGATAACCTCAAGAAGCTCATCAGGAGACCAGATTAAAGGAGTATAGGCTCTGCACAACCCCTGATCCTTACCAACAACCCTATCCTGGAACCATTTCCATAAAACTCCTCATCAAATTCTCCCAGTTGGGACACACAGTTTTGGGGTGGGGAGCATGAGCCCACTGTATCCCTGTTTGCCTGGCAAAGCAATAAAGCTGTCCTTTTCTACTTCACCCAAAACTCTGTCTCTGAGATTCGATTTGGCACTGGTGCACAGTGGACGAGTTTTCAGCATCCACCTAATCTGCTGGCTTTATCTTCTTTTCCCGTCAAGACATTCCTTCTGGACCCCTTCAGATACCTTTTCTTAGGAAGTTCTTGGCTTCTTTAGTTTGTATCTTCATATTCATTTCTAGGAGTCTGGTAGGACCTTGTGTTTTTCTTGCATAATCATCATAATTTGAATTTTTTAAACTGGCATACAAACACAAAGTATAAAATTAGACTTCTCTGCTTCTCTTTTCAGCTGAGGAACTTGCCAGCTATATCATTGCCAGCTAATCCTTGATAATAACTTTTTAAACAAGGACAGACCCTTACTCACTCATTGTGGCTTCTCTTACCAGGTTAGGGGCAGAGGGAGTCATGCCTGTCCTGGGAAAAATGACTTGTTCTGCCTTTACTGGGAGCCCTTTGAAGGCTTGGTGGTCTAGTTTCTTGAGGGTGGGGGCAATAGTGGGTGAAGACAGTCAGGCGCCTGCCTTTGCCCCAGGAAGTTCTTTGTATGAAAACTGAAAGAGCGGATTCTTAAGTGCTGTTTCATTCGGGACCCCAGTGATTAAATTCTGAAGGGCCTCATGCTGAGATCAAAATTGGGGAATTATATTCTCTTGAAATATCACCCGGGGTGGGCTTAGCTTGGGGAGAGATAGTTATAGTTAGGCAAACAACAACAAGTGAACTAAATAGCTTAATTGATCAAATCAGGCCAAGATAAAATTTCCAGTGCTTACAAGTTCAGATACTTAATGAGCAAATGCTGTCCTTTACTTGAATTATTTAGGTACTTATGTTGAATTCACTTGGTTGCTGTATTCTTGTTTATTCTCATGGAGCCTAGCATGCTCTCCAGCTTCTTAGTGTGAGGACTGCAAATCCTTCTCTGTAAATCCACAGCAGTGGGGGAAGGGCAGAAAATGGCTGGTTTCTTTGTTGTGACCTGGTCATTGTTTACCTCTGACTCATGATTTTACATAATAATTTTTTTGTATGTGTTTGTGTGTCTGTTGGGGGGGGTGGGTCATGGTTCACTTAAATAATATGAGATAACTCAAATCCTTTTGAGGATAATTTGGGTATACTTTTGATATAGAATCCACATATATAGAAGGGAGGTAATGCAACAGTGGCAAGAGAATGGAGTGAAGGGAAAGAAATCATGCCACCTCAAAATCTTTCAGGGGGAAGCCAATTCTGACTTCATGCTGGAAACTGTTTCTTTGACTTGCTTTTATTATTATAATCATACTTAAAGGCTTGCCTGGAGGACCCTGCCCTTCTGCTTGACTGTAAACTAAAGTACCTTTGTTCAGCTCATGGCGAGATAGTTTGTCTCTGCCCATCTGTGAATAGAAGCGTTCCTTGGAAGAAAAGCTATGACAAACCTAGACAGCATATTAAAAAGCAGAGACATTACTTTGCCGACAAAGGTCCATTTAGTCAAAGCTATGGTTTTTCCAGTAGTCATGTATGGATGTGAGAGTTGGATGGTAAAGAAAGCTGAGCACCGAGGAACTGAGGCTTTTGAACTGTGGTGTTGGAGAAGACTCTTGAGAGTGCCTTGGACTGCAAGGAGAACAAACCAGTCAGTCTTAAAGGAAATAAGTCCTGAATACTCATTGGAAGGACTGATGCTGAAGCTGGGTCTCCAATATTTTGGCCACCTGATGTGAACAGTTAACTCACTTGAAAAGCCCCTGATGCTGGGAAAGATTGAAGGCAGGAGGAGAAGGGAACAACAGAGGATGAGATGGTTGGATGGAATCATCAACTTGATGGACATGAGTTTCAGTAAGCTCTAGGAGTTGGTGATGGACAGGGAAGCCTGGCGTGCTGCAGTCCATGGGGTTGCAAACAGTCAGACATGACTGAGTGACTGAGCTGAACTGAACATCTTTCTTTCGTGCTTGTGTATATGTGTGCGATCAGTCGTGTCTGACTCTTTGTGACCCCAAGGACTGGAGCCTGCCAGGTTCTTCTGTCCATAGGATTCTCTAGGCAAGAATACTGGAGCAGGTTACCATCTCCTTCTCCAGGGAATCTTCCCAACCCAGGGATTAAACCTGTGTCTCCTGTGTTTCCTGCATTAGCAGGTAGATTCTTTACCACTGAGCCACCTGGGAAACCCTACATACTATCAAACTGTTTTCAGTTTTCTGCTGTCAATTTGCCTCAATTACATGAATTCTCAGCCAAGAACCTAAAAGAGTAGAGGGAAAATTACTTTTCCTCCCTATGGGAACAATGAGGGAGAAGTTGACAAAGAAGATACTTTGAAGAATAACAAGTTAATTGGGAATCAGCTTAAGGAGATTGAGTTTAAAGAAAATTAAAGTCTGGACAAAGCTGACAGAGATTAGATGATATTTCTGAGAATTGTTAGGAGAGTATCCTGGCCTCGCCTTGATGATAATCTGTACATGGTTATAAATTCTTCCTAATTTGGAAACAAGGTTCTCACCCCACTGGTGTTGTCTTACCTTATAAAGGTGGTTCCATTTATTGAGTACATTTGTAAGCAAGTCTTTGCAGGAAATCACTCTCAGCAGGAAAACCCTTTTTTGTCAGTTTAAGCAAAGCTACATTGGAGCTAACTTTTAAATCAGGGGCCGCAATATTCTACTCATTTCTGACCCTAGCATACCTTTCAAATTTTTTGACCATACAATATCTTGCCCTACCTATTGGTTCTTTCAACAGATCATAGAAGTAGAAATGAAGAATGAGTGATTAACAGATGACCAGATCTCTTCTCTAGCTTCCTCTTCAGTGATCTTTCAAACAAACTGTGTGAACAAGATGGCATCCAAAGAAAGATCACAAGGGACTTCCCTGGCAGTTCAGCAGCTAAGATACATGCTTCCACTGCAAGGAGTGTGAGTTCAATCCCTAGTCGGGGAACTAAGGTCCTGCATGCTGCACAGTGCAGTCAAAAACAGGAAAAAAAATAAAAGTGGAAAAAAAAAAAGATCACAAGAAGTCACTAAGCCTGCACCCAGTGGGGGAGAGTGAGAATTCTGACCCCCATCTCAATGATTAATTAGGATTACTTCTCTTTTTCCCTTAAAAACTTTCATGGCCAAGCAGAATCTTGGGAAATGGTTTTTGGGAGACATTGAGTCCATCTCCCCAGATTAGTGGCATTCTGATTAAAAGCAACATTCCTTTCTACCAACTGCTTCTTGGGTATTGATTTTCCAGTAGCTGGAGGTTTGATAACAATCACCATGTAGATAGTGAGTGTAGTTTTTGAGGTGTGTAGGATTCTAATCAATGGGAAAATTTAATACCACTATCTGGTGCCTCCTGTTGGTTACATAGAGAATTGGCTGAACGGAAATGAAATTGGCAACACTATGAGATACAAGTTTTGCTAGCTGGGCTGCAGCATTCCTGCCCAGATAAGTCTGGGTCACAACAGTCTCCACCTGCAAGAACAGTATTCAATGGCCATTCCTCAATGGGCAGGTCTGAGTTCCCTGTGCTGGAGGCCAGGGAGGTGTGCTGATGTCTCTGTAAGTTAGGATGTCAGGCTTCAGGGTACAATGGGGATAACTATGAACTTCAGTGCATGATGAGTTGTAACAAAATCCCCCTTTCTTCCCTGAATGACTAATCCTCATGGATAGCTTGAAACATCCATAATGGCTTCACCAGCATCTCTATTTCTTTCATTATCTGCTGTTCTGGATTTTAAGCACTACATGCTCCTTTTTAAAATTTTATGTGGCATGTGGCTAAAATAGGGAGGAGAGTTTAGGACTCTTGGGTGAAAGGAGAAATGGGAAGAGATTAATGCCTCATGCATAGTTTCAATGGTGGGCATTCTGCTTTCAATGAGGAGCAAAATTTTTCCATTTCCACTCTAGGTATACTAAATTACTGAATTTTCATAAAACTTGTTGGCTATTTTTTCTCCACTTCTTCCAGTGATGGAAATGAAGTCTTAGAGAAGTACTATTAAGCTGATCAAGAGCACATAATCTACTTCCCTAGTGGTGCAGTGGATGGGAATCCACCCGCCAGTGCAGGGGAATCCACCCGCCAGTGCAGGGGACTTAGGTTTGATCCCTGGTCTGGGAAGGTCCCACATCCCGCGGAGCAACTAAGTCAGTGCACCACAACTGCTGAGCCCATGCTGTATAGCCTGTGAGCCGCAACTACTGAGCCGACGTGCTGCAACTACTGAAGCCTGCACGCCTAGAGCCTGTCCTCCACAGCAAGAGCAGCCACCACAATGAGAAGCCCCCACCCTAGCTCGCCGCAACTAGAGAAAGCCCACGTGCAGCTACAAAGACCCAGCACAACCAAAAAGAAAAAAGAGAGAGAGAGAGAGCACATAACCTGAGCAAGAAAGAGCTAGGCCTCCAACCTCTATCCAGAGACACCATAGGTCAGTATCTTACCCCTGTTCTGCCATCCAAAACCCTTCCCCTATTACCCAGCCCACCCCCAACTGGGGCAGTGACAGGAAGGGAGTATCACTGAGGTCTGCTGCTCTGACAGTCATTCCTAAGTAGTCACCAGCTGTCTCCTCCAACTTTCGTTTTGAGGGAGGAGGCAGGTCCTGTTCATATGCCAACTTCTTTATTCCTTAGAACTGATGGATCCTGGGATTCCAGTTCAAACTTCAGTTTGGAGAACTCTGAGCCCAATGAACCATGTCATAACCACATGAGGTTTTCTTCTTTCTTTTTCTTTTGTTTTTCCCTTAGCCAAAATAGAGGCTGAATGGATGGGCTCTTGGCAACCTCATCGTTTCTATTGTGTTCTCATCATTATTTAAACAAATGGTATTCACTGGGGTCCAAGTAGGAAGACAGGACACAGAGAAGGCTTTTTATCAGTCAGCTGGCCTGCTCTTTGCTTTTCCCAAGTCTTTTGTGCTCCCTGAGGCTCCTCAAGTGTGGAGAAGCTCACAAAAGAACTAAGATGGACACAGCCTTTGTCTGAGAAGGGATAGCCAGTCAGTCCCCTCTGCCCCTCTGCAGATGTCTTGATCCTTTTGATAAAACAGCACTTTTTTACTTAAGGCACTTAAATATGCTGTTAAGGCACTAGGAGCCGCAGAAGTGGAAAGAGTCATGTGTAGGTTTTTTACAAGGTACCAAGAATCGATTTAGGCACTAGGACATACACAGCGCAGAAAGGTGTTGAAAGATGCTGGCTCTGCAGAGAGTATGCCTCCGTTCCAATGATTATAAAAGTGATCTCGAAAATGCTTTCACCTAGCGAGGCTTAGCTCCCTCATATGTAAATGGGAACAATTATTACAGGTATTTCACAGCATTAACCAGAGAATTAAGTGAAATACTGCATGCAGCATGGTTATTGGAACATTTTGTGCTTTTCTTAAACTCTCACTTTTATAATTATAGCTGAGGATAGATTTATGGAGGGAGGTGGCCTTGGGTCCTGGAAAGGAGAAAAATTATAGAATGTTTCAGGCCCAAGTCCAGGGAGTCATGACATTTGGAGAATAAAAGCATCTGCAATTTATCTTTTCACTCTAGGGTATACAGTTAGTGAAATATTTTACAAATCTGAAAAGTTTCAAGTAAACTACACTAGTTTAACATATTGATGCTTGAACTTTTTTCCCACACCACATTTCCCATAAATAATAGTCCAGGAATTTTTTTTTTAATGTTACCTCCTTGAATCCTATAAAAATGGGTACTTTGGTTAAATATATTTGAAAAATATCAGTGTATTTGAAAATTCATAATGAACGTTAGGATACAGTCTCTGACCAGGCCTTTATGAAAATAACAATTCAGCATTGGCCAAATTAATCTGACTTTGAAGCATTGCTGTCTCTACTGCTGCTGCTGTTGTTGGGACTGAGGGAGCAGAAGGGTGCACATAACCACACCTTGGAGAGTGGAGGCCCATGGGACTGGGTTTGGAAGCTCTCCAGATTATTCCCAAGAGTGGAACTGGCGTTAAGCTGTCTCACTCAGATGTGTGCTGTCAGCTCAAGTGTTTGCATGCAGAGTGTCTAGTCCATCAAAAAATGTTCTTTGCAACAATGATAGTGACACTAGGCATTGCTCAAAAATAGTGGCTCTTAGAGGGGGAGAATGAGGCGAAGGGAGAGTTAGGGAGTTTGGGGTGGACATGTACACACTACTACATTTAAAATGGATAACCAACAAGGTCCTACTGTATAGCACAGGGAAGTCTGCTTACTCTTACGTGACAGCCTGGAAGGGAGGGGAGTTTGGGGGAGAATGTATACATATGGCTGAGTCCCTTTGCTGTCAACCTGAAACTATCACAGCATTTTTAATTGGTTATTGTTGTTGTTTAGTCACTCAGTCCTCTCTGACTCTTTTGCAACCCCATGAACTATAGCCCTCCAGGCTCCTCTGTCCATGGGATTTCCCAGGCAAGAATACTAAAGTGGGTTGCCATTTCTTTTTCCAGGGGAGAAGGCAATGGCACTCCACTCCAGTACTCTTGCCTGGAAAATCCCATGGACGGAGGAGCCTGGTAGGCTGCAGTCCATGGGGTCGCTGAGTCGGACACGACTGAACGACTTCACTTTCACTTTTCCCTTTCATGCCTTGGAGAAGGAAATGGCAACCCACTCCAGTATTCTTGCCTGGAGAATCCCAGGGACGGGGGAGCCTGGTGGGCTGCCGTCTATGGGGTTGCACAGAGTCGGACACAACTGAAGTGACTTAGCAGCAGCAGCAGTAGCCTTGACTGAGGGATTGAATCCATATTTCCTGCATTGGCAGGCAAATTCTTTACCACTGAGCCACCAGGGAAGCCCATAATCAGCTAAACTTCAATATAAAATAAAAAGTTAAAAAAATTTTGAAACCCGCCTACTGACTTTTGAACCTATTCCTTTCCTATGTTTTTCCAACTGAAGCAGCAATTGATCAAGCTGAAGTATTATTTTAGATATTAAGTAAAGTGTATATCTTCTAAATAGATTTTTGAGCAAATTTAAAAATGGATTGTTATATGTCAGAAAGCCAAGGCTCTACAAACTGTGATGAGAATTTATATGCATTTTACTATAAATTTGATAATTTAGGAGATAAACCACAGGCTTGCATGCTGGGTTAGAGAAAGAGTGCCAAGACAGGCTGAGTGCATTGAGAACTAAATTGTGCAATTTTAGGGAACAATATGATAAGGTCTATGGTAGGAAGGCTGCGTAATTTAAAAACCTAAGTATTTTGCTCTTTACTAAACTGGCAAAAGTCAAATCAAAAAAATATACATCAAAATGAAAAGCAAAATAAAATAGTGGCTCTAAAGGGCAGTAAATCTGAAGACTTGAGCTGAGAAGTCTTAGCAGGTTGAACCAGGCAATCTTATCTCAGGAGGAAACACCTTATCATGATGTTGGGACCTGGTAGCAAAGTTTGAGTAGCTCTTAATTAGCTGAGTTTCCAAGATGTTTTAATTATCAAATTGTTTCTAAAATCATATACAAACTTATAAAAACTTTACTTACTTTACTTACCCCAACACTTTCCTACTGTAGTATGCAGAGTATATGAAAGATCAAGGCATTAGGTAGCACTGAGAATGTAGGGGAGTATGTGTTAGATGCTGGAAAAGATGAGAGGCAGGGGAGGAAGACATACAGAAAGCATGATGAAGCTATGTTCTCTCAATTTGCATATATGTATGCAATATAGAGATTAATATTATTTTATAATGAATTGGTAACCATATTTTTAGATTATCTAGATGTATGATTTGTTTTTTGGGGTAGTATAGAAACTAAATATAACTGATGAAAATTTCAGTTTTCTTTTATGTATTTACATCTATATAACTCTAGCCTAAAATTTGCTGTGACTAAGATTTTGTGAATTACTTAGCATTTCATAGGTTGTTGGCACTACATCATGAGAACATCCTAATTCTGAGCTTTTTGGTTCTGAGTCCACCCACTCAGTCTAATACACTGTGTCTTTGGAAAATCTCTTTACCCTAAGTGTTCTTTAGTTTCTTCTTATGTAAACTGAAAATAATAACAGTGCTTCTGGATGTTTATGAAGTATATTTTTAATAATATACTGAAGTCATTCCTAAAAACCTCTCCATATATTGAGGTTGGTTCAACAACAATATTTTCATGAGTATACAGTAGAATAAGAAAAAAAGATCACTGTGGTGAGTGCTATTCAAGTTTTGTATATTATTTTTTTAAATGGAGATAAATTCTTTCTATACTTTTGGTTTAAAATTTTCTTTATTTTACAAAATACCTATTTGAGGTTTCTCCAGTCCCCTGTTCACCCTCCCTCCCCCGACTATTTCACTAGTAGGTAAAATCTCAAAGTTCCAGAATTGGTGAGCTGACGATATAGAAACACTAGTTACAACTGTCACCTATGGGTCAGTGTACAAATGAATTGTGCTATTGTATGAAGTTATCCCTGTGCCTAGCAGTGGAGAGAAAGACAGATCTTCAGATACAACATTTTTGGGTGAGTCCTTCTGAAACACAGTGTTTTTGTCAATGGGAAAAAGCTGAAAGCCTTCCCACTAAAATCTGTAATAAGACAAGGATGCCCATCCTTACCACTTTCATTCAACATAATATTAAAAGTCCTAGCTACAGCAATCACACAAGTAAAAGAAATAAAAGGTGTCTAATTTGGAAGAGAAGAATTAAAATTGTCAGTATATGCAGATGACATGCGGAGAAGGCAATGGCACCCCACTCCAGTACTCTTGCCTGGAAAATCCCAGGGACAGCGGAGCCTGATGGGCTGCCGTCTATGGGGTCGCACAGAGTCGGACACGACTGAAGCAACTTAGCAGCAGCAGCAGCAGATGACATGATACTATATATAGAAAACTCTAGAGACTCCACACAAAAATTACTTGAGAGACTTCCCTGGTGGTTCAGTGGTTAAGACTCCATGCTCCCAAAGCAGGGGGCCTGGGTTTGATCTCTGGTCAGGTAACTAGATTTCCACATGTGAGAACTAAGAGAATACTGCAACTAAAGATCCTGTATGATGCGATGAAGATCAAAGATTCACGTACTGCAACTAAGACCTGGTGCAGCCAACTAAATACATAATAAACATTTTAATTAAAAAACTATCAGAGCTGATAAATTCAGCAAGGTAGCAGGATACAAGGTTAACATACAGAAATCTGTTTTATTTCTTTACGTTAACAATGAAATATCAGAAAAGGAAAGTTCAAACAATAATTTTAAAATAAGTTTTAAAATCACATAAAAAATACTAAGGAATAAATTTGACCAAAGAGGTGAAAGACTTATATGCTGAGAACTATTAAATATTCATAAAGGAAACTGAAGGTGATGCAAATAAACAGAAAGATATCCCATGCTCTTGGACTGGAAGAATTAATATTGTTAAAATTGCCATACTACCCAAAGCAGTCTACAGATTTGCTGCTGCTGCTGCTAAGTCATGTCAGTCGTGTCTGACTCTGTGCAACCCCACAGACGGGGTCCACCAGGCTCCCTCGTCCCTGGGATTCTCCAGGCAAGAACACTGGAGTGGGCTGCCATTTCCTTCTCCAATGCATGAAAGGGAAAAGTGAAAGTGAAGTCGCTCAGTTGTGTCCAACTTGTAGCGACCCCATGGACTGCAGCCTACCAGGCTCCTCCGCCCATGGGATTTTCCAGGCAAGAGTACTAGAGTGGGGTGCCATTGCCTTCTCCACAGATTTGATGCAGTCATTATCAAAGTACCCATGACACTGTCCACAGAACTAGAACAAAGAATCATAAAGTTTATATGGAAGCATAAGTGACCAGAATTGCCAAAGCAACCCTGAGGAAAAAGAACAAAACTGGAGGTATAACCCTCCCAGACTTCAGACAATACTTCAAGCTGCAGTAATCAAAATAGTACGATACTGGCACAAAAACAGATATATAGATCAACTGAACAGAATAGAAAGCCCAGAAATAAGCCTACACACTTAGAGTCAATAAATCTTCAACAAAGAAGGGAAGACTATACGATAAAGGACAGTCTCTTCAGCAAGAGGTACTGTAAAAGCTGGATAGCCACATATAAATCAATGAAGTTAGAACACACCATTTTGCCATACACAAAAATAAGCTCAAATGGCTTAAAGACTTAAATATAAGACAAGACACCATGAAACTCCTAGAAGAGAATATAGGCAAAACATTCTCTGACATAAACTGTACCAATGTTTTCTTAGGTCATTTCCTAAGGCAATAGAAATAAAAGCAAAAATAAACAAATGGGACCTAATCAAAACATAAGTTTTTGCATAGCAAAGGAAACCATAAACAAAACAAAAAGAGAACCTACGGACTGGGAGAAAATACTTGCAAATGATGCAATCGACAAGAGCTTAATTTCCAAAATATACAAACAACTCATATAACTCAACAACAAAAAAACAACCGAATCAAAAAATGGGCAGAACATCTAAGTAGATGTTTCTCCAAAGAAGACATAGAGCAGGCCAACAGGCATAAAAGAGATGCTCAACATTGCTAATCATTGCTGCATGCTGAATTGCTTCAGTCATGTCTGACTCTTTGTGACCATATGGACTGTAGCCCACCAGGCTCCTCTGTCCATGGGATTCTCCAGGCAAGAATACTGGAATGGGTTGCCATGACCTCCTCCAAGGGATCTTCCCCACCCAGGAATCAAACCTCCATCTCTTATGCCTCCTGCATTGGTAGGTGGGTTCTGTACCACTAGCATGAAAGAAATGTAAATCAGAATTACAGTGAGGTACCACCTCATACTGGTCAGAATGTCCAGTGATAAAAAGTCTACAAATAAAAAAATGCTGGAGAGGATGTAGGGAAAAGAGAACCCTCCTACACTGTTGATGGGAATGTAAGTTGGTGTAGACACTATGGAAAACAGTATGGAAGTTCCTCAAAAAACTAAAAATAGAGTTGTCATATGATCCAACAATCCCACTCCTGGGCAAAACTGTAATTCTAAAAGATACATGAACTTGTATGTTCATAGCAGCACTATTCACAATAGCCAAGACATGAAAACAACCTAAATGTCCATTGACAGATGAATGGATAAAAAAGATGTGGTACACATATAATGAAATACTACTCAGCCGTAAAAAACAATCAAATAATGCCATTTATAGCAACATAGATGTACCTAGAGATTATTATACTAAGTGAAATAAATCAGAAAGAGAAAGACAAATCACTTATATATGGAGTCTAAAATATGACACAAGTGAACTTATCCACAAATCAGACTCCTCACAGACATAGAAAACCGACTAGTGGTTGCCAAGGTGGGTGGGGAGAGAGATGGGTTGGATTTGGGGATTAGTAGATGAAAACGATTTTAAATAGAATGAATAAACAACAAGGTCCTACTACATATATAGAACAGGGAACTATATTAAATATGCTGTAATAATCATAATAGAAAAGAATAAGAAAAAGAATATCTATATCTAGATATCTGAATCATTTTTTTTTTTTTTGCTGTACACCAGAAACTAATACAACATTATAAATCATTATATACTTCACTTAAAAAAAACAGTGCTTTTGAACAGCTGCCTTAGAGATGTCATTGGTGCTTATGGAACAAAAGTAAATTGCTCCTGAGGGCTTGGTACAGCCTGATTAGCACTAACTGTCCACAGACAGCAACAGACAACAGAATTGAGGGAGAGCCATGGGGTTCCTTATCGAAATGTGTCTGACTAGTGTCACAAAGCAAATATGACTTTGAGTCCTGTTAGTCATTGGCACTTTGCGTCTCTTTTTTCCCCTATTCATGCTAATTACTATAGGCTCATTCCTTAACTCACCTGAGAGACAGTCACAGGGGTCCATATTTTGTCAGGTATCATTCTGAGTAGTTTAGAATGCACTATCACTCAAACACTATTATCTCATTTTCATTCACACAACAGTCTAGTGAGGCAGGCATTATTTTCATCTTAAATTTTCATGAATGAGGAAATGGGTTCAGAAGCCTACGTGCTGTATGAGAGCCACTGATCAAGTCACCAACAGCATTCAGGGTCAATTGTCTCATATTCTGAGCTTCATAGCATGGACCATGGAAGGACAGGTTCTTCCATATCACAAGGAGACCTATGGTGGCAACATTATAAGCAAAGACTTTGGAAATATGCAGACCTCAACTGTTGCTGATGTTGTTTTAAGTTTGTTCAGAAAATTGAGAAAATAATTGTCTACCATGGATGGTTGTTGTCATAACTAAATTAAATAGTGTATATAAAGTCCTAGAATATAATAAGGTTTTTGAAATGGAGACTGTCAGTAATAATGTTAACAATAGAATATAATTGAACTGTGATGTGAGTGGTATGAGACTTTGTAGTACATGAGAAAACATATATAACAACATGAAGTATAACAGGAAGTTTGAGAGTTGGGTAGAAGGCTTGAGGGATTGTAATTAGAGATAAAAGGATAATTGGAGATGGCTTCCTGTGTAGTGATGGCATCCTTGTTGGGTCCATTCTGGCCTGGTGGGCCCTGGCAGCCTAAGAGATGGAGCACATGTTTATGTGTGGCCACCAAGTTCACAGAGCTTTGTTCCACTCCTGCTGGGGAGGGACGTGACCAGTGAGAGATGAGGTTCATGCAGCTAAGACCTTGTGAAAGAAGTTTGTATGGATGAGAAGCTGAGCCTGGCTCCCAAGGGGAAGCCCTCCACCCTGGCTGTCTGGTTTGTGTTGAGAAGCGGAGTCAGTCTTTGATTACCTTGGCCAACAAGCCTTTCTCACAATGGCTGAGGAACTAAAAAATTAGGATCATTCTGGCAGCTGCTGGTATGTTCTGAACCACAACATTTGAATTTACTCCAAGCCTGGAAACCAGCTGCCACATGGAGTGAAAGATGAGGGAATTTCACATGCCCAAGAACCTAAAAGCGGGGAACTTGCTCTGGAAGGAAATGAAGTCATAGTTCTTATAAGCATAGCATTTCCTCCAGATTTGGGGAACAGAGCCATGACTTAGACAGCTTTACTATTATAATGTATATTTAGAAGCTGGCAAAATTTAGGGAATGTGGCATGTTGATCATTTATTTGCACACATTTTCAATGTTGACAAGGAACATAAGGTATTATAAGTTCTCCAGAGGATGACTCATTTCTCCTGTTTTTTATCTTGGGCATTGTCTGAGAGTAGTGAGAAACACTGTGCTGAATTTTAATAAATTTTCTTCCATTTCCTGTACATTTATACATATCTCCTCAAGAAATAGCTTAGTTAATAGTTACTGAGTGTCTGCCAACTGCATTGTAATAGATAAATATATACATACTTACGGCAATGTATTTTTGTATATTGTGATAGGTAGATAGAAACATACATACATGTATTTAACTTATTTTGAAATAATTACAGATCTACAGGACTGTATGCAGGTCAAGAAGAAACAGTTAAAACTGGACATGGAACAACAGACTGGTTCCAAATTGGGAAAGGAGTATGTCAAGGCTGTATATTGTTACCCTGCTTATTTAACTTATATGCAGAGTACATCATGAGGAATGCTGGGCTGGATGAAGCACAAGCTGGAATCAAGATTGTCTGGAGAAATATCAATAACTTCAGATATGCAGATGACACCACACTTATGGCAGAAAGTGAAGAAGAACTAAAGAGCCTCTTGATGAAAGTGAAAGAGGAGAGTGAAAAAGTTGGCTTAAAACTCAACATTCAGAAAACTAAGATCATGGCATCCAGTCCCATCACTTCATGGCAAATAGATGGGGAAACAATGGAAACAGTGACTTTATTTTGGGGGGCTCTAAAATCACTGTAGATGGTGACTGCAGCCATGAAATTAAAAGACATTTGCTCTTTGGAAGAAAAATTATGACCAACCTAGACAGCATATTAAAAATCACAGACATTACTTTGCCAACAAAGGTCCATCTAGTCAAAGTTTTGGTTTTCCAGTAGTCATGTATGGATGTGAGAGTTGGACTATAAAAAAGCTGAGTGCTGAAGAATTGATGCTTTTGAACTGTGGTGTTGGAGAAGACTCTTGAGAGTCCCTTGGACTGCAAGGAGATCCAACCTATCTATCCTAAAGGAAATCAGTCCTGCATATTCACTGGAAGGACTGATGCTGAAGCTGAAACTCCAATACTTTGGCCACCTGATGTAAAGAACTGACTCATCTGAAAAGACCCTAATGCTGGGAAGGATTGGAGGTGGGAGGAAAAGGGGATGACAGAGAAGGAGATGGTTGGATGGCATCACCGACTCAATGGACATGAGTTTGAGTAAGCTCTGGGAGTTGGTGATGGACAGGGAGGTCTGACGTGCTGCAGTCCATGGGGTCGCAAAGAGTCGGAAATGACTGAGCGACTGAACTGAACTGAGGACATTTCAAAGGTAGTATAGGGAGGTTTCTGTGTACACTTCATCTAATTTTCTCCAATGATTATATCTTACCTAATGATAATGTGATATCAAAACCAGGAAACTAATATTGGTACATGGTATGCATAATTCTATGTCATTTTGTTACATTTATAACCACTCCCTGACTCAAGATACAGAACCTATCACCACAAAGATTTTTCCCACGCTATCCCTTTATAGCCACATCCATTCCCTTCCCTCCACCATTTCTAACCCCTGGGAACCCAGTAATCTGTTCTCTACCTCTGTAATTTTGACATTTTGAGAATGTTGTATAAACAGAATCACATAGGTAACCTCATGAGATTGGCTCTTTTCATTCAGTGCAATGCCCTTGAGATCCACCCAAGTTGCATGTATCAATAGTCCATTACTTTTTATGCTGAGTAATAGTCTATGGTATGGTTGTACCATAATCTTTTTAAGTAAATTGTCCTTTTGAAAGGATATTTTGATTATTTCAGTTTTTTGAAATTAAAAACAGAATTGCTATGAACAATCATGTATGGGATTCACTTGGATATAAGTTTTCATTGCTCTGGGGTTAACACTCAGAAGCATTGTTGCTAGGTTGTATGGTAAGTGCATGTATAGTTTTAAGAAAGCACCAAATTATTTTTCAGATTGACTATACTACTTTACATTTCTACCAGCAAGAGCTGAGAGATGCAGTTTCTCTACATCCTTGCCAGTATTTGGTATTGTCACTATTTTTTATTCTATCAATTCCAATAGGTTAGCAGTGACATCATAGTCTTGATTTGTATTCCTACAGTTACATTGCTATATTTAAACACCCTTATTGGAATATAATTCACATACCATGTAATTCACACTTTTAAAGTGTACAATTCAGTGGCTCTTAGTTTACTCACAGAGTACTATATCCAGTACAGTACTGGATATTTTAGAATATTTTTATTAACCTCAAGAGAGACTCCTTATTCCTCAGCCATTAACTTCAGACTTTCCACCTCTTCCCAGTCCTAGGACACTAATTTATTTACCACCTCAATAGATTTATCTATTTTGGATTTTTTATATAAATGGAATAATCTAATGTATTATAATTATAATATAATATAATACATGGTCCTTTGTGACTTGCACCTTTCACTTAGCACAGTGTTTTCAAGCTCCATCCAAGTTGTAGCATGCATTATCACTTCATTATTGCCAAATAATGCTCCAATGTATGGTTATACTATGTTTTGTTTATCCATTTATCAGTTGATAGGTATTTAGGATTTTCCACCCTGGGGATATTATTAACAATGCTACTAAGAATATTTGTGTGCAGGTTTTTGTGTGGATATGTTATAAATTCTCTTGGGTATACACCTAAGGGTAGAATCACTAGGTCACATGGTAACTGTATGTTTAACCATTTGAGGAACTGCAAACCGTTTTCCAAAATGGCTGTACTATTTTATGTTCTCACTAGCAGTTTATAACGGTTCCAGTTTCTCTCACATCCTTACCTAAAGTTATTATTATCTTTCTTTTTGATGAGTGTCATTCTACTTGGTATCTCATTGTGATTTGCATTTCCTTGGTTTCTAATGATGGTGAGCATCTTTTCATAGCTTCATTGGCCATTTACATATCTCCTTGGGTCAGGAGGATCCCCTGGAAAAGGAAATGGCAACCTGCTCCAGTATTCTTGCCTGGGAAATCCCATGGATGGAAGAGCTTGGCAGGCTACAGTCCATGCGGTCAAAAAAGAGCTGGACACAACTTAGTGACTTAACACAAACAACATAGCTCCTTTAGTGAGTGATTTTGAACTTTGGTCACTTGTTAATTGGCTATATGCTGTTTACTACTGGGTTTGAAGATATGCTCATATATTTTAGATACATGTCCTTTATCAGATACATGATTTTCTGAGTTTTCGCTTATTCTGTGGATCATCTCTGTGGATCATCTTTCCACTTCAGACTGTTTTTTGAAGCACGGTTTTTAATTCTGATCATGCCCAGTTTCACTTTTCTTTTGTTGCTTATGTTTTGGTATCGTATCTAAGAAAATATTGCCTAATCCAAGAACATGAAGATTTACATCTTTCTTTTAAGAGTTGACACTTTCAGCTCTTACACTTAAGATTATGAAAGATTTTGAGTTGATTTTTGTATATGGTGGAGATAGGAACCCAAATTCATTCTATTACATGTAGATATCCAGCTGTCCCTGCACCATTTTTTAAAAAGGCTATTTCCCCTCTGTTTAATTGTCTTGGCATTCTTTCTTTCTTTCTTTTTGGCTGTGCTGATTGAGGGATCTTAATTCCCTTAGACCAGGTACTGAACCCAGTCCCTTGGCAGTGAAAGTGCAAAGTCCTAACCACTGGAGTGCCAGGGAATTCTGTCTTGGCATTCTTATCAAATCAACTGACTGCATGCCATATATTTTAGAACTGTGTTGTTGTTTTTTTTTTTTTCCTATCCCCAAACTCTAGTTCCTAAAAATTAAGCAATTTAAGCTTCCAAAGGGTTAACTCAAGCTTGATCTAAAGCTTCAGGAGCAAGGACTTTTAAAACTGTGAAGAGTCACTTGTCCTTTATGTTAAATGAGATCCAGGCACTTTTTAGAGAGTAACTTTAGATCTGGAGAGGAAATATCCAGTGGCTTCTTTGGATAACTATGGGGAGAAGTGAATAGGAGAAATGGGCCAAGAATACATGACAATCTCAAAGATAACATAATTTTTTTCAGTTGTATCTTTAATTAGTCTTGGTTTTTGTTTGTTGTCTGGCCTCCCTCTATTCTCCAGAGCATAATATGGCCTCACTCTGGCTAAAAATGCAGGGTTTTGCATTAGATAAACAGGGGATCCAATCCCAGATCTTTTGTTGCTTCCTACCTGTTTGATCTCTTCCATCCTCAGTTTTTTCTTTTGCAAAACCAGAATGAAAATTTTGTCTACCTCAATGGATTGTTTGAGCATTAGGTAATACAAATAATACATAGCACTGCCATGGTATGTTAAAACATTATCCATTATTATTTTCTCTATCCAAAATAAAACCTTATCTGTCCTGTGTTGTATTCCCTTGAATTCTGCTATGTAAGATGAGATAATCCGCTAATATGATTGAAAAAAAAAATCCTACTCACCTCTTCATAGGTTTGACATATTTTTCTTTGAGGGAGTAGTGAATATTTCAGTTTTCTTGTATGCCTTAATTTCCTGTGTGTATTACAAGCTGTATTAAATCACATTTACTATTTGGGGGTTTTAAGGGTCCTAAAGTAATACTAAGCTTCTATTACCATATGATAGAAAGGGAGAAAGTCCAGGAATCTCTGAAACACTGTGGTCCTTCCACCTACTCCCTATGACCTTAGGCAAGCTGCTCACCTTCTGTGAGCTTTGCTGTCACTACTTGTAAAATGGGAGTAAAATATCAGCCCGGACTATTGTACAAAGCTGCTATGATATTTGAAGGAGGTAAAAAGGGTGCAGAGCTTTAAAACTGTGAAGTTTGCTATATATGAGATGATCTGTATTATTTATTGAAGTTCACAACCAGTGAACTCTAACAAAATATCATTTTTTTGTTGTTATTTTTCATTTATACTGTACTACTCTTAAGAGATATAAAGAGACAGTAAGGTCACATCACTGTGGATGGCATCACCAACTCGATGGTCATGAGTTTGAGCAAACTCCAGGAGTTGGTGAGGGACAGGGAAGCCTGGCATGCTGCAGTCCATGGGGTCGCAAGGAGTCAGACACGACTGAGCGATTGAACTGAAGGTCACAAGCTCTAGGTGTGAAACAAAGCAGGGAGTCAAACTCAGAATGCACAGCTGTGGTTCAAGGCTTTAAGATGTTTTGAAAGGTTAATGCCAGTGTTTTTATATTCTGTTCTAAAATCTTAGTGGGCCGGCTCTCTCAATGCTTTCTTTCTTAGTTGCATGATCTTCGGGAACAGGAAATAGATGAACTCATAATTTTAAGGGCCTTAATTTTAGGGCCAAAGAAATGGTCCCACAGGCTTTGGCCTAGCCATTTAAGAAATCTGATACTCCATTGTGTGTGTATGTGTGTGTGTCATGCATATGTGCATAGTCACAGCAAATGTATTTGAAATTCACTAATCCTTACAGTTTAACATCAGGTTCTTTTGCTACATTCAAATACAATTAAATTATTCAAATGTATTTAAAAATAGGATCTATTATAGGACTCTATTGGACTTCCCTGGTGGCTCAGATGGTAAAGAATCTGTCTGCAATGCAGGAGACATAGGAGACATGGGTTTGATCCCTGGGTTGGGAAGATTCCCTGGAGAAGGGAATGGCTACCTGCTGTAGTCTGCCAGGTTCCTCTGTCCATGGAATTCTCCAGGCAAAAATACTGAAGTAGGTATTTTGGGGTTGCAAAGAGTCGGACACGACTAAGTGAATGACACACACAAAGGACTCTATTTTCCTAAAAATAGCCTCAACCCTTATCCTTCCACCTGAATATTTACGAAGAAAAATGTCTAAGATGATGGTCACCTAATGATATGATAATTCTGTGTGGTATAATTTTGGGGGAAATTTTACTCTCACCTATATATTTTCCTAAATTTTTGAGGATTTCCCCCAAACTTTTTATTTTAAAATAATTATAGAGACTTCCCTGGTGGCCCAGTGACTAAGATTCCATGCTTCCAATGCAGGGGGCTTGGGTGTGATCCCTGGTCATGAAACTAGATCCTACATGCTGCAACTAAGAGTTTGTAACCCCAGCTAAAGATCCAGCATGCTGCAATGAAGATTGAAGATTCCATGTGCTGCAAGTAAAATCTAGCATAGCCAATAAATAAATAAAAATAGTTTAAAATAAAATAATTATAAACACAAAGTTGAGAAAATAGGAACCCCATGTAACTTCTCCCTATGGTAAAAACTTACAACTGTAGTATAACAGCAAAGCCAGGAAACTGACTTTGGTATGATACAAACTACACAACCGATTCCAATTTCACCAGTGTTGACATGCACTGATTTGTGGTGACTCCCCATCTTAATTCTATTTAGTCTTCAGTGAGCACTGCTATTATAGGGGTGGAGTTGGGGTACAGAGCACACTGCATTTCATAAGGATGACCACGTACCTACTTTGAAAAGGCACATCATCACTAATATGGTAACAAATTGACAGGAAGTGACCTCATCCTTCCAAAATGACTGGTCAGGATGTGCTTGAGCTGGCTCGTACCACCCTTGAAGGCCAACTGTTAAATATTCAGGCATTTCATCATTGGTAGCTTGAAATCAGCCATGGTGGAAGCATTTGCCTCAGAAACATCTGCAAAGAGTGTAAACCAAGGCTCACTCTCTCCTCCCTGAGCCTGCTTACCACATATCACCGCTTGCCTGGCATTGACAGCTTGTCTCAGATGATCCAAGTTCCCCACATATGTCTCCTCAACTGGGTCTCCTCAACTGGGTCTCGGTAAAATCTTAATTCCCAGCAGGACTTCTCCTTGTCACTGACGATGCTTTTGTCCTCAGGGCTGTTGTCTAGGCAGCCAGATAGTCTTAAAAAAAACAAAAAAGAATTTTCTGTTAATGGATTCTAATACCTTAATTATGACCATTCTCGGTAACTCACTTTCATTTTGCCCACGGGCTTTCTGGAATATGTATTTATTTTTTAACTCCAAGAGAGCATTTAGGGGAGTGAAAGAGACAAGCAGTAGAAGGGGTAGTGGAGATAGAAAAAGCAGTGGGGTCTGGAGTGCCCTGCCCATTCTCACCCAGCAGGCAGTGTGGAGTCACCCACACTTGGGGTCACCACTGTCTTGACTCCCCCGGTCCCATCTTTTTCTCTATAGGTGATGGGAGGTCAGTAATTCTTTCTCCTGAGGCAAATGATGGGAACTGGGTAGAGAACTTTGTTTTCCACTTGAAAATGGGTCAAAAGGCAAAACAATTCTTTGCAGATCACAGTGGCTTCAGAAGCTTTTACGTATATGATGAAGGGCCATATCCTTTCATCATTAGTCAACAAGTGTGCTATGTTTCCTGGTACCCTTAGTATATTTACTTGTAGACAGAAAAAGAGTAGAATCAAAAACGAACCTTTGCCATTCTGTCTTCTCCCCTTGTCTAAATACGTTGCTCACTTAGACTTGTGTGGACTGTTAGCATGTATAGTCTAATGCAGGCACTGTGGGGAAGTATTAAATGTTCTCTCCCCTCAAGTTTCCACTAACTAGAGACAAAGAGCACATTGGCAACACAGAACAGTAAAAAGACCACATACTTTCAAGTGAGATCTGAGTTTAAATCCTAGCTTGACGACTTACTAGCCGAATAAACTTTGGCAAGTTAGCAAACTTTTATGTGTTGGTTCACTCAGTAGTAAATACAAACTTGTTAAAAGCACAAACCATAAGAACTGGGCCCCTATCCTGTATCATGCATTTTGTGTCTATTTTTATACAGTTACATTTTACTTTATTTAAATTTAATCCTTACCAAAACCCTGCCAGGCAGGTTGTATCATTTCAATTTTATGGATGGGAAAATTGAGCCTCAGAGATATTCATGTACTTTGTTAAGGTCATAGAGACAATGGGGAATAGAACTGGGATTCCAAAGACCACTCTGGAGTCCATATAACCTATGAAAAAATGTATTAAAAAATTCAGACACTTGGTAGGAGCTCATTCAGTTCAGTTCAGTTGCTCAGTCATATCTGACTCTTTGCGACCCCATGAACCACAGCATGCCTGGCCTCCCTGTCCATCACCAACTGCTGGAGTCTACTCAAAACCATGTCCATTGAGTCAATGATGCCATCCAACCATCTCATCCTCTGTCATCCCCTTCTCCTCCTACCCTCAATCTTTCCCAGCATCAGGGTCTTTTCAAATGAGTCACCTCTTCACATCAGATGGCCAAAGTATTGGAGTTTCAGCTTCAACATCAGTCCTTCCAATGAACACCCAGGACTGATTTCCTTTAGGATGGACTGGTTGGATTTCCTTGCAGTCCAAGGGACTCTCAAGAGTCTTCTCCAACACCACAGTTCAAATGCATCAATTCTTCAGCGCTCAGCTTTCTTTATAGTCCAACTCTCACATCCATACATGACCACTGGAAAAACCATAGCCTTGACTAGTCGGACCTTTGTTGACAAAGTAATGCCTCTGCTTTTTAATATGCTGTCTAAGTTGGTCATAACTTTCCTTCCAAGGAGTAAGCGTCTTTTAATTTCATGGCTGCAATCACCATCTGCAGTGATTTTGGTGTTGTTATTCACATATATATATAATTAATTACAGGTTAGCTATATTGATAATTATTTTAATATAATTATGTATCATAATACACAGGGTTATGTAATACATTATAGAATGCATTAATTACATGAATTAATTATACATATTTTAAGGGGAAAGTTGACTAAACTTGGAGCTGGATGATCTGACCCACAGTTTGGCTCTGCTCTTTATTAGTTCTGCCAAAGGCAAGTCACTCACACACAATTCTCCTACACAGGCATGAGCGAGACATGGTAACTGTTCAATAAATATTTGTTGAAAAATGAAGAAATAAAGGAATGAATAAACAAATGAAAGAGTAAATGTTTGTTTCTTCTGGGCCTTAAAAAATGACTTTCATTGTGGTGAAAAATTAAATAGTTAATGCTCAAATGAAAACTTGTCAGGGGCAGTCCTAAGATGGCGGAAGAATAGGACGGGGAGATCACTTTCTCCCCCACAAATTCATGGAAAGAACATTTGAACGCTGAGCAAACTTCACAAAACAACTTCTGAATGCTGGCAGAGGACATCAGATACCCAAAAAGCAGCCCATTGTCTTCAAAAAGAAGTAGGACAAAATATAAAAGATAAAAAGAGAGACAAAAGAGTTAGGGACGGAGACCTGTCCCAGGGAGGGAGACCTGTCCCGAGGAGGGAGTCGTAAAAGAGGAGAAGTTTCCAAATGGTGAGAGGGTTTCCTCTCACCGGCGGGTTTGGGGGAAGTTTTCGAATCTCGGAGGGCAACATAACCGGGAGGAAAAATAAATAAAATTCACAGATTACGTGCCTAAAGGCAACTCCCAGGAGAGAAGTACCCCAGACACTCGCATCCGCCACCAGTAAGTGGGGGCTGAACGGAGAGGAGCGGGCGGCACTGCTTAGGGTAAGGACCCAGCCGGGATGCCCTGAGGGCAATCTGAGGGAGCTAACGTGAGATAGTAACCTAAACTGTGGGACAGCCAGACAGAGAAAACTAACCCGTGAAAAGCCCAAACCTAAGGCACTGCCGGCCCGCTCACAGAACAAAGGACTGAGCGATACCAGAGAAGAGTTAGCCGGCTGCGGACCGCCCCATCCCCCGCCGGACACAGCGGGCAGGCGGGGCCACCCAGAGCCGGAAAGGGGCAAACTCGGCCCCAGAGAGGGCACCCCCTACCACACTGCGAACAGGCTTCCAGTTTCTAAGCAAAGACTGCCTGAGATCTCGGAGGGTCGACAGCCGCCGGGAGGGTCTCAGCCAGAGACCAGCTCCCCAGAACTAACACAAAGCACACCAGAGCCGGGCGCGCCCAGAAACCGAGGCTGGGACCTGGGAGGTGAAAAGTCGCACTGCACCTGAAGGGAGTGTGGTCGCCAAACACCTGGCTGCCTGAGCTTTTCCAACCAGGGAACAGCACAAACCACGGGCCCACCTGAGTCTGCGCCTTTGTGGAGTACCTGAGAACCTGAACCTGAGCGGCTTAGACCTGTGAAGTGCACGCATCTCAGGGCCCACTCCCCGGAAGAGTAACCTGAAGCCTGAGCAGGGCAGACTGGGAAAGCACACACACCGTGAGCGGGGGCAAACCCAGTGTGGCCGAGACACTGCGAGTTCTCCACACATACGCCAGTGATACTGGTTTGCAGTGTTCCTCCCTCCCCACAGCACGACTGAACAAGCAAACCTAAAGAGATCACCTCCGCCCCCTTGTGGCAGGGCGGAAATTAGACACTGAAGAGACCTGCAAACAGAAGCCAAATAAACCGAGGGAACGGCTTTGGAAGTGACAGGCCAACAGATTAAAAATCCCTGTAGTTAACACAGACTACATTGGAAGGGGCCTATAGATCTTGAAAAGTGTAAGCAGGAACAAGGAACTATCTGAAACTGAACTGACCCCACACTGCCCACAACAGCTCCAGAGAAAGTCCTAGATATATTTTTACTATTATCATTTTTTTTTAATTTTTTTCTTTTTTTAAGTCCTCTATTACTCCTTTAATTTTCATTTTCAAATTTCATTTGTATAACCCACTATTACCTTGCAAAAAAACAAAGACCCTATTTTTAAAGTAAACTTCATATATATTTCTTATACTTTTTGTGATTTTTTAAAAATATTGTATCTTTTAAGAGTCTAACCTCTACTCTAGATTTTTAATCTTTGTTTTATAGTATTTAATATCAATTTTGTACATTTAAGAATCCAATCTTCAGTACCCATTTTTACTCAGGAGTGTGATTACTGGCTTGATTACTCTCTCCCCCTTTTGACTCTCTTTCTTCTCCCCCAGGGCACCTCTATCTCTCCCCCACCCTCCTTCTCTTCTCAACCCAATTCTGTGAATCTCTGTGGGTGTTCTGGGCAGAGGAGAACACTTAGGAAACAGAGTACTGCCCAGATCTCTCTCTCTCCTCTTAATTCTCCCCTTTCTCCTCCTGCTCACCTCTATCTCCTTCCTCCATCTTCTCTTCTCCATGTAACTCGGTGAACCTCTTTGGGTATCCCTCACTGTGGAGAATCTTTTCACCATTAACCTAGAAGTTTTATTATCAGTGCTATATGGATGGAGAAGTCCTGAGGCTACTGCAAGAATAAGACTGAAAACAAGAGGCAGGAGGTTTAAGCCCATAACCTGAGAACACCAGAGAACTCCTTACTCCAGGGAACATTAATTAATAAGAGATCATCCAAAAGTCTCCATACCTACACTGAAACCAAGCTCCACCCAAGAGCCAATAAGTTCCAGAGCAAGACATACCACGCAAATTCTCCAGCAACGCAGGAACATAGCCCCAAGCATCAATAAACAGGCTGCCCAAAGTCACAGCAAACCCATAGACATCTCAAAACTCACTACTGGACACTCCATTGCACTCCAGAGAGAAGAAATCCAGCTCCACCCACCAGAATACCGACACAAGCTTCCCTAACCAGGAAACCTTGACAAGCCAATTGTCCAACCCCACCCACAGGGAGGAACCTCCACAATAAAGAGGAACCACAAACTACCAGAATACAGAAAGGCCACCCCAAACACAGCAATCTAAACAAGATGAAAAGGCAGAGAAATACTCAGCAGGTAAAGGAACATGATAAATGCCCACAAAACCAAACCAAAGAGGAGGAGATAGGGAATCTACCTGAAAAAGAATTTAGAATAATAATAAAGATGATCCAAAATCTTGAAAACAAAATGGAGTTACAGATAAATAACCTGGAGACAAGGATTGAGAAGATGCAAGAAATGATTAACAAGGACCTAGAAGAAATAAAAAAGAGTTAATATATAATGAATAATGCAATAAATGAGATCAAAAACACTCTGGAGGGAACTAACAGTAGAATAATGGAGGCAGAAGATAGGATAAGTGAGGTTGAAGATAGAATGGTGGAAATAAATGAAGCAGAGAGGAAAAAAGAAAACAGAATCAAAAGAAATGAGGAAAACCTCAGGGACCTCTGGGATAATATGAAATGCCCCAACATTCGAATCATAGGAGTCCCAGAAGAAGAAGACAAAAGGAAAGGCCATGAAAAAATACTCGAGGAGATAATAGTTGAAAATTTCCCTAAAATGGGGAAGGAAATAGTCACATAAGTCCAAGAAACCCAGAGAGTCCCCAACGGAATAAACCCAAGGCAAAACACCCCAAGACATATTAATCAAATTAACAAAGATCAAACACAAAGAACAAATATTAAAAGCAGCAAGGGAAAAACAACAAATAACACACAAGGGGATTCCCATAAGGATAACAGCTGATCTTTCAATAGAAACTCTTCAGGCCAGAAGGGAATGGCAGGACATACTTAAAGTGATAAAAGAGAAAAACCTACAGCCCAGATTACTATACCCAGCAAGAATCTCATTCAAATATGAAGGAGAAATCAAAAGCTTTACAAACAAGCAAAAGCTCAGAGAATTCAGCACCACCAAACCAGCTCTCCAACAAATGCTAAAGGATCTTCTCTAGAGAGGAAACACAGAAAGGGTGTATAATCTCGAACCCAAAACAATAAAGTAAATGACAATGGGATCATACTTATCAATAATTACCTTAAAAGTAAATGGGTTGAATGCCCCAACCAAAAGACAAAGACTGGCTGAATGGATACAAAAGCAAGACCCCTATATATGCTGTCTACAAGAGACCCATCTCCAAACAAGGGACACATACAGACTGAAAGTGAAGGGCTGGAAAAAAATATTTCACACAAACGGAGACCAAGAGAAAGCAGGAGTCACAATACTCATTTCAGATAAAATAGACTTTAAAATAAAGGCTGTGAGAAGAGACAAAGAAGGACACTACATAATGATCAAAGGATCAATCCAAGAAGATACAACAGTTATAAATATATATGTACCCAACATAGGAGCACCACAATTTGTAAGGCAAATGCTAACAAGTATGAAATAAACAATAACACAATAATAGTGGGAGCCTTTGATACCCCACTCACACCTATGGAAAGATCAACTAAACAGAGAATTAACACGGAAACATAAATTTTAAATGATGCAATACACCAGCTAGATTTAATTGATATTTACAGGACACTTCACCCCAAAACAATCAATTTCACCTTTTTCTCAAATGCACATGGAACCTTCTCCAGGATAGATCACATTCTGGGCCATAAATCTAGCTTTGGTAAATTCAAAAAAATTGAAATAATTCTAATCATCTTCTCTGACCACAATGCAGTAAGATTAGATCTCGATTACAGGAAAAAAACTATTAAAAATTCCAACATATGGAGGCTAAACAACACGCTTCTGAATAACCAACAAATCACAGAAGAAATCAAAAAAGAAATCAAAATATGCATAGAAACGAATGAAAATGAAAATACAACAACCCAAAACCTATGGGACACTGTAAAAGCAGTGCTAAGGGGAAGGTTCATAGCAATACAGGCTTACCTCAAGAAACAAGAAAAAAGTCAAATAAATAACCTAACTCTACACCTAAAGCAACTAGAGAAGGAAGAACTGAAGAAGCCCAGGGTTAGTAGAAGGAAAGAAATCTTAAAAATTAGGGCAGAAATAAATGCAAAAGAAACAAAAGAGACCATAGCAAAAATCAACAAAGCTAAAAGCTGGTTTTTTGAGAAGATAAATAAAATTGACAAGCCAATAGCCAGACTCATCAAGAAACAAAGGGAGAAAAATCAAATCAACAAAATTAGAAATGAAAATGGAGAGATCACAACAGACTACACAGAAATACAAAGGATCATAAGAGACTACTACCAACAGCTATATGCCAATAAAATGGACAACTTGGAGGAAATGGATAAATTCTTAGAAAAGTATAACTTTCCAAAACTGAACCATGAAGAAACAGAAGAGCTTAACAGACCCATCACAAGCACGGAAATCGAAACTATAATCAGAAATCTTCAGATAACATCACTCATTATCAGAGAAATGTAAATCAAAACCACAATTAGGTACCATTTCACGCCAGTCAGAATGGCTGCTATCAAAAATTCTACAAACAATAAATGCTGGAGATGGTGTGGAGAAAAGGGAACCCTCTTACACTGTTGGTGGGACTGCAAACTAGTACAGCCGCTATGGAGAACAGTGTGGAGATTCCTTAAAAAACTGGGAATAGAACTGCCATATGACCCAGCAATCCCATTGCTGGGCATACACACTGAGGAAACCAGAATTGAAAGAGACGCGTGTACTCCAATGTTCATCGCAGCACTGTTTACAATAGCCAGGACATGGAAGCAACCTAGATGTCCATCAGCAGACGAATGGATAAGGAAGCTGTGGTACATATATACAATGGAATATTACTCAGCCATTAAAAAGAATACATTTGAATCAGTTCTATTGAGATGGATGAAACTGGAGCCCATTATACAGAGTGAAGTAAGCCAGAAAGAAAAACACCAATACAGTATACTAATGCATATATATGGAATTTAGAAAGATGGTAACGATAACCCTATATGCGAGACAGAATAAGAGACACAGATGCATAGAACAGTCTTATGGACTCTGAGGGAGAAGGTGAGGGTGGGACGTTCTGGGAGAATAGCCCTGAAACATGTATATTATCATATGTGAAACAGAACACCATTCCAGGTTCGATGAATGAGACAAATGCTCAGGGCTGGGGCACTGGGATGACCCAGAGGGATGGGATGGGGAGAGAGGTGGGAGGGGGGTTCAGGATGGGGAACACATGTAAACCCATGGCTGATTCATGTCAATGTATGGCAAAAACCACTACAATATTGTAAAGTAATTAGCCTCCAACTAAAATAAATAAATTAATAATAATAATAAAAAAGAAAACTTCATTGTCAGTAGTCCGAGTCAGAGGTAACCCAGAACACAGCGGTTCCTTATAGCGACCCACTGTGGTGATTAGGGTGTACTGCAAGGGTTATTGCACAGGTTTTCTAGTAAAACCCAGGATTTGCCTTGACCGGTCTTTGCTTCTCCTCTGCAGCCTATTAACCCTAGACTGAGGAAGAAGATTTTGGCATAGTCCTCTAGCTGAATGCCTTCTTACCCAAATAATATTGCAATGCTCTGGCATAATACATTTTGCTTGGCTTTGTTAGAGAGTGCCAGGAGTCAGGAAAGATCTTGAAGCCAGGGATGTCTGAGGGTAAGATGCATATATTGCTCTTTCACAGTTTATGGTCTTATATTGACCTTTTGAACTATGTCCTTTTATACTTATAAATGAACTGAAAACATTACAAATAGTTAAAATGTCACGTATGAAGCCTGCTGTTGATCCAGTCCTTTTATCTCAAGCCACACATTAAAACTTTTGGTACTAATCCTGCTATATATATCATTTAGTTCTCACAACAGCCTAACAAGAGAAATTATTTCATTTATCCCATTTTACAAAACAGAAAGGAAGGCTTCAAATGTTTCAGTAACTCAGTGACACATACTGACTGGCAGAGCTAGGACTGGGACTCAGACTGCCTTCTAAACACAGGCGTGTATGCTTAGTCGCTCAGTCATGTCTGACTCTGTGACCCCATGGACTTTAACTCGCCAGGCTCCTCTGTCCATGGAATTCTCCAGGCAAGAATACTGGAGTGGGTAGCCATTTCCTCCTCCAGGGGATCTTCTCAACTCAGAGAGCGAACCTGTATCTCCTATGTCTCCTGGATTGCAGGCAGATTCTTTACCCACTGAGCCATTAGGGAAGCCCATTGTCTTCTAAACACATATTATCTCTCATAATAGAGTAGAAAGAAAAGTAGGCCAGAAAGAGGAAAGACCGACATAACTGGGATTCCGCTTTACTTCCCTCGGTAAATAAAATGGAAGTACCTGGCTTGTTTCGAACTGTCCTTTCCAACAGCGGCCCCGGCAGAACTCGGGAGACGCCAGCACTAAGCAGGATCTTTTGTCAATTACAGAGTGACGTATAAAATGCCATATATAGTTAAGAATGGCAGACCAAAGGAACAAAAGCTTATCTAGCCAATGTTTTGTACAAACAATCAGAAATTAGTGCTTTTTTCCATTCTTGTGCTTCTTGGGTGGTAAATGTTTTTGAAGGATAAGTCCCTATTTTTTCTTTAAAAAGTCCTTTAGGAGACATGTTTTAGCAAAGACATTTAAATATAACACTGTTATTTAAAATAATTCAAGCGCATTCACATAGAGCAACTCTAGACACAATAACATACCTTCCTTTTGTCTGTGCTCTGGGAAGAACTTGCTTTGGAAGTTGAGAATTAGGAAGGGAATCTGATGAACCGCCTTGACCCTTTTCGTCTGGAGTCTTAGCAAGTCTGGAATATTTGGAGACTGTGTAATAGGGCGCAAATTTCCCTGAGCCTTTGTGTTTGCAAATGAATTTGCTGCCTCAGGGAAAGACAACAACTCAGCTTCTCTGAAGTAAAGAGACTGAAAAAAAACCAATATAGTAAAAAACCATGTCAGAAGAGCGGACAATACAGTATTTATATTTAGATTATTGCTTTCATATGGACATGTGGAAGAGAAACACACGACCAAGGGTTAAAATGCCCCCATAAAATCAACTTCAGATTTTCTTTGCGCTGACACTTTTTTCCTGGACTTTTAGACAAATGCTTCCCTCCTGTGGGCAGAGAGTAGAATACAGGGGAATAGAGAACAGCAGGAGGATAAGGGAAGCGAGTAGGGAATGTGTTTGTCTTTTTGCCTGTTTTCTGAAGAGTGTTTGATTTATGGGCCAGAATCATTGTTCAAAAAATAAGATAACAAAAGGAAGAAATAACAAAACCAACCAACAAAGCTCCAGCAACAACAATAAAATAACTTCCCAAAAAATGGCCCAGTTTACCTATTTCCATGCTCATAGAGCCCTCCTTAACCGTCCAAATGAGAAGTGATACTCTTCTAAAAAATAAAACAATGAATATAACAAAACGGAAACAGTCTCACAGAGAACAGGTTAGTGGTTGCAAGTGGGGAAAGAGATGGGGGCGGGGCAACACAGAGGAAGAGGATTAGAGGTACAAACTACTAGGTATAAAATAAATAAGACACAAGGATGTAACGTACAGCACAGGGAATATAGTAAATATTTCCCAATAACTTTAAATGGACTATAATCTATGAAGTATTAAGTCTCTTATATGCCTGAAACATAATGTAAATCAACTCTACTTCAGTAAAGAAAATGGAAAAAGAACTCCCTCTGCCACCTAATATATAAACAATAGAATTAAGATAATTTAGTGAGATTCTGCTAGGTATTAGGAAATGTATTAGATGCCGAAGATTGAAAACTGGGAAATGCATATTCTCTCTCAAATAACTCAGATTTCATTGGGTGTATAAGTGGGAATAAACAGAACAAATAATTATAATTACCTGGTAAAATGACAAGACTAGTACACGCAGAATGTTTTGGGAAAACGAAGGATGTTGCGTCCAACTAATGAGGAGGAGGATAGCTAAGCTGAATCTTCAAGGATTAGAAGATAAATCCAGGACACAAACGGCCATGCTGAGAGTTTGAGTCTTATTTCCTACAGCTGCGTTAGACAAAATAAGAGCCTTGTATTGGCTGCAGGGTCTTATCCAAGTCTCAGATCCCATGTTTATGTTATGAGTTTAGTTCTGTAAGCATTTGAGAGTTAACCTCAGGTTAGGCAAGGGAAAGCAAGGAGTAATTTCAAAGATGAGAACAAGCAGCTATGATTGCCACATAAAATCAAGCTGGAAGCAAGTTGGGTGTACACGAAGAGGATACAACTAGAAGCAGTTAATGTAACTAAGAAGTTGCTGCAAGGGTTCATTTAGATGAGAAGCTCTTAATAGAAGTGACGGAGAATAGAAGATAGGTGGGAGAACTAAAATCGATAGAACCTGTGAAGGATTGGATATGGAGGGTGAGGGAAAAGCTGGAGAGAGTTAAGCCCACGAATCTTTCATAACTCCATCTAACATCTCTCCCTGATTGGGAGAACTAGGAGAGGGAGCGGAACTGAAATGAAAGATTAATTCAGGATATTTAGTGGATGGTGGTACCCCTAAGGCTTTTAACCCTCCCGTATTGATTGCTATTTCGTTATTTCTGGAACTTAACTGTTTTATTTTACCAGAAGGCCATTGAAAACAAGGAACATATCTTGTCTCATATTCCTTAGAATGGCTTTTGAAAAACACTCCTTCCAAATTGTTAAAAATGTCATTCTCATAAAAATTAATGAGCACGTCCAAGTTTTATGTACTTCATTATATAAAGAAACCAGGAGAATGACCTGATTCAGAAAGATCTGAAGAATGGGGCAAAGTATGGAGAAATGAAGATAGGATGCTAGAAACCAAAGTAGTCAATTTGCATGTAAGACAGATCCCTAATCTTTGAGTTTTTCTATCAAGAGAAAAGAAAAAAAAAAGTCTTACCTTATCAATTTTCTGCAAGTTAGCTTCTAACTTTACAGGGCTGTAAAACATTTGGGCTGTCATCAATTGATGCATTTCCCCAGGGTCAAAAGACTTTTTCTCAATTGACACATTAGAAACCATCCTGAAATGAAATTATAAAGACAAGTACTCATCATTTTGCTTTATTTCCAAGTTTTGAATATTTTCTACATATTTTCCTATAGTGGCTCTAAGGATATTTAATGTGCATTTAAGAAATATTGAATTTATATCCTGTGTCTATACAAAAATACATTTGAGGTAATGTAAATTAAAGGAAAAAGAGTAAAAATCAATAAAGTAAAAAGAAAACAGAAATAACTGATGATTCCATAATTGAATATTAGATTTGTTCATTCATTGCTAGTCAGTCAGGGCAAAGTAATTTACATAGTAAATTATTTAAAGGAAGAAGAATCCAGTTCCTGAAGTAGCTGTTGTTTATGTTTCCTCCTTCTCCTTCTAAATTCTAAGAAAAGAGTGTCATGAGGAGCTTTACGAAGATGATAAAGATGCAGTGGCCTTTGTTCTCAATATTTTTACAGTAATTACAGGTACAGATTCCCAATACCTCTTTGTTATAGAGCCTATTGATCAAAGCCAGTGATGTCCTATTTATATGTGTATCTGCATGCAAAAATGCATTTGTTAAACACATGTTTATTTGGAGCATTTTCAGTGAGTAAAAATGTCTTCATCATCCACTCTCACATTCCATATGTAACTACAAACTAGCTTAAGTAAAATAAGCATTCTTTATCAGCCGCTGGGCACAAGTCTCTACCCGTGGGGTGGGTAAGCCCTTGATCACACATCTGCACCCCTATGAAAGTGGCTCACCTGTAGGTCAGAGGCAGAGCTATGCGGCCTGAGCCTGCAAGAGGCGTCTCTTTGTGTGGGCTTTGCACGAACTGAGTGGATGTTGTCCAATCGGCACTAGGTAGGAAGTGTCCTTACCCCTATTAATGTCTCCAAAAAACACTGCGTGCGTGCATACTCAGTTGTTCAATTGTATCTGACTCTTGGTGACTCCATGGAGTGTAGCCCACCAGGCTTCTCTGTCCATGGAGTTCTCCAAGCAGGAATACTGGAGTGAGTTGCCATTCCCTACTCCAACATGGGATACTTCCAAATTCTGGAGCTAGAAGAAGTCAGCTGAGCTGTTGACATGATAGCATATTTGAGTGATATACCAGAATTGGAGTTCATCAAAACAGAGGTTTTCATTTATAACATTAGACAGAATTCATAACAATAACAGAATCACGGCATGCTGATATGCTTGGTACCTTTCTCATACTTAGGCAGTTGTAAGCCTTCATCAGGTGATGTAGATGTGATGTCTTGTGAACTGCGGTAATGTCTTATTCTCTGTTTTAGGGATTTGACATGGCATGGGAGATGGTTCCTGTGGACAGGTAACAGGACTTGGTAATGAACTGATGAGTGACAATTTTTGCCAGTTAAAGATAAGAAGTTGCAACTGAAAGGAGAACCATTCATAGCAAGGATTTTTCAAGCCAAGCCCCAAAGTCTAATCTTAATTTTAATTGTTCTCAATAGTGACCTGTAAAATTATACCTCACTTTGTGATGGAATTCCAGTTGAGCTATTTCAAATTCTAAAAGATGATGCTTTGAAAGTGCTGCACTCAGTATGTCAGCAAATTTGGAAAACTCAGCAGTGGCCACAGGACTGGAAAAGGTCAGTTTTCATTCCAATCCCAAAGAAAGGCAATGCCAAAGAATGCTCAAACTACTGCACAATTGCACTCATCTCACACTCTAGTAAAGTAATGTTCAAAATTCTCCAAGCCAGGCTTCAGCAATATGTTAACTGTGAACTGCCAGATGTTCAAGCTGGCTTTAGAAAAGGCAGAGGAACCAGAGATCAAATTGCCAACATCTGCTGGACCATCAAAAAAGCAAGAGAGTTCCAGAAAAACATCTATTTCTGCTTTATTGACTATGCCAAAGCCTTTGACTGTGTGGATCATGATAAACTGTGGAAAATTCTTCAAGAGATGGGAATACCAGACCATCTGACTTGCCTCTTGAGAAATCTGTGTGCAGGTCAGGAAGCAACGGTTAGAACTGGGCATGGAACAACAGACTGGTTCCAAATAGGAAAAGGAGTACGTCAAGGCTGTATATTGTCACCCTGCTTATTTAACTTCTATGCAGAGTACATCATGAGAAATGCTGGGCTGGAAGAAGCACAAGCTGGAATCAAGATTGCCGGGAGAAATATCAATAACCTCAGATATTCAGATGACACCATCCTTCTGGCAGAAAGTGAAGAACTTTTCACTCTCCTGATGAAAGTGAAAGAGGAGAGTGAGCTTAAAGCTCAACATTCAGAAAACTAAGATCATGGTATACGGTCCCATCACTTCATGGCAAATAGATGGGGAAACAGTGGAAACAGTGGCTGACTTTATTTTTGGGGGCTCCAAAATCACTGCTGATGGTGATTGCAGCCATGAAATTAAAAGACGCTTACTCCTTGGAAGGAAAGTTATGACCAACCTAGATGGCATATTAAAAAGCAGAGACACTACTTTGTCAACAAAAGTCATAGCTATGGTTTTTCCAGTGGTCATGTATGGATGTGAGAGTTGGACTATAAAGAAAGCTCAGCGCTGAAGAATTGATGTTTTCAAACTGTGGTGTTGGAGAAGACTCTTGAGAGTCCCTTGGACTGCAAGGAGGTCCAACCAGTTAATCCTAAAGGAAATCAGTCCTGGGTGTTCATTGGAAGGACTGATGTTGAAGCTGAAACTCCAATACTTTGGCCACCTGATGCAAAGATCTGACTCATTTGAAAAGACCCTGATGCTGGGAAAGATTGAGGGCAGGCAGAGAAGGGGACAACAGAGGATGAGATGGTTGGATGGCATCACTGACTCGATGGACGCGAGTTTGAGTAAACCCCAGGAGTTGGTTGGTGATGGACAGGGAGGCCTGGAGTGCTGCGGTCGCAGAGTCGGATATGAATGAGCAACTGAACTGTAACTGTTGTACCCTATTATTTGTTTCATGTATGCATGGGTTGTTTCGCACACAAACTGTAAGCTCTTTGAGTGTCGACCATTCATACCAGACCACAGGGATGGACACATGAGGGATGCTCATATAATAGACTCCAGTTAACTTGTTATATCTAGTGGGTCTACAAGGTAGAGAAAAAGGTTGATAAAGGAAAAGAAGTAATAGTTAGATAAGAATGACAAGATTCTTCCCCCAACTGTAATCAGAGCAGGCATGCTAATGACCATAGATCTCTCCTTGTGAGTGTAATTTCTGCCTTGGACTCCTCACCACTGTGTCTCTTGGCAGCTACAATAAAAAGTTCAGAGTGGATAGATGAGAAGAAATCTATTTACCATCTTTGATATAGATTTTGTTCTCTGACATTATAGGGATAACGCTGATTTCCCTCACCCCGTTTTTCAAAACTAGCTTAAGTAAAGAACACATATGCTAATGCGGGAGACGCAAGAGATGCAAGTTGGATCCCTGGATTGGGAAGATCCCCCAAAGAACTGGCAATTCTCTTCAGTATTCTTGCCTGGAAAAGTCCATGGACAGAGCAGCCTGGTGAGCCACAGTCCACGGAGTCGCAGAGTCAGACGTGACTGAGCACGCACACACACACACACACACACACAAAATGAAAACGTATGGACAATGAAGGTAAAGTTTTTAAAAATGGAGTTTTTTTATTTTTATAGAAACTAAAACACCAGAGCTTATTGATTCCTATATTAAATACATAAATTATAAAATAACCATTCATAAAACTTTACATACAATAAGTTGGTTCCAATCTCTACGGTAATACATACAGTACATGTACATGTTCAGTGTACTTCAAAGGATCATTCTGGTGAAACTCAATTTATATTTTCCTTCCATTAATAAACAAGCACTGAAACAATCAATGGAGTCATGCTAATGAGATGGAGAAAAGAATCCCAACTGAAGCAGATGATTGAATGAAAGCTCTGAGAAATTGACTCCCCTGGCTGTATTAACCCAGTAGATACCTGGGGAATTACGTATTCCTGTGCACTGGCTCTACCCTACTACCTAAGTCCTACTGAGTCCCTGCAAAATTGGATCTTGAAGGTTCAAGTGGGCATGAACCCTTTTTTGGAATGAGATTGTTAGCTGATACAAATATGGGACTTTGGACTAATGTTAATACTGTAGATTGTGGTGGATTCTGTTGCTCTTTCCAGAAGACCACTGGCATCATTAGAAGGCTAGCTGACAGGTCTGAGTAATTGGAAAACCAATGAGTAGTTCTTTGCTTTAGTCAGAAACAGAGAATAGCAGTAATGGACAGAAGGTGGAGAAAAGGGAGGAGAGACAAGCAAGGAGGGGAAGAACACAGATATCAGATGCTGAACAAAAACATGAGTTACCCAGCAGCCTCAGAAAACCCCTTCCCAATTCCTCAATCCTAGGACAGAAGTACACATTTTGTAAGCACTCACACCATCGTACTATATACAGAATATATATGTGTATATATCTACATCACATATTTATAAAAGTGTTTGGATTGTGATCTGCCTCATTGTGAGAAGTTATGGTTAATGGGGGAAAATAGGCACATTTTGTGACTTATCAATCAAATATAAGTGACTGCTATTATCACTGGATGCTGGGGACCTTGTTTTGGGAAACTGCTTCATCCACACTATAGTGAGTTCATGGAGGCTTGACTGTAGGCAAATTTAGACTCCAAGTTGTTTATCTACAGCACTCTCGCCCTACAGAACTTTGATGTCACAAGGATGGAAATATAAGCATGGGAAGAAAGACCTCAATGCAAAACTACAAAGATAAAAATAGGAAACTTCACCCAATCAACTACCTGTACTTCTGAGTTTGATGTACTAGGTTAAATATAGCAAATTATAATCCTTCTATTTTTGCCACATTGCCCCTTGAAGTTTATCTTAAGCGATTTTGGCTAAACATTGGACTTAAACTCTTAATAATAAAAGACTTATTTAGAAAGAACTAAACTGCCAAACTAAAGGCAGTAAAAGAATGTGAATCTGCTCCGCCCAGTACTGAAATGGGATCATAGAGGATGAATTCCAGCTTCTATTGTGTCTGAATCCTCCTGCCACAATGCCTGAGGCTCAGTCTTAAGACAGTATATTACATAGAAATGACAATTGAACAGGATGGAAGGGTTTGGCCCTCAAGACCTCGTGCCCTACTTTCTTCCTTTTAGAAAGTGGGAGTCCACTTAAGAGGAGGCTTGGGCCATCCTGGAAGCATCAACTCATGACAAACAGTCATCCAAGACTTGCTCTGACAACTGATCTCTCAAGTTACACTGAACTATTTCAGTATATTAGATAAGTATATATATACACATTCATACATATATGAATATATATATGCTGTGCCATTCTTTGACAGATCAAAAAATGCAATTAAATATTTTTTAAAAATGTCTATGCTGTGCCTCTATTTTGATGTAATATAACACATAAGATCCAGTTATTTTGCATCAGCACAGAACTGATGAATATTATTTTTACAGTTTCCATGAAAACCTAGGAAGGTTAAAAAGACATGCTTCATTTTAAAACAATGAACTTATGAATTACGTTGAAGACATTGAATGCATGAATTACAAAATGGGCTTACGAAAAAATTTGACAATCAATAGGCAAAAAGGAACAAGTTGGGCAGAGATTTATTTTAAACTAAAAATCACCAAAGTAAGTAGAAATAAAATACTGTAGCAAAAATCATTTGGCAAAACTTTATTTGTTCTATTACTAGTGGAGAATATATTTGTTCTACTCCAGTGATGACCCGTGAGCCCTACGTCATCTCTGTCCTCCTGAAGATCCATGCCACCTATGTGAGCAGTTTTTTTTTTTAATAAATCAAAGCCAGACTTATTCTTCTACCACTAAAACTTCACTATCGGCAAAAATTTCATTTATATGACGTAAGTTAAAAGGGATTTTGTAGCTATTTTTAGCAAATTCTAGTGTTACCTAAAGCAAAACTTGGGTGTTGTTAAAAAAAATTAGACAGCCAATTCAGCATCTGTTGATGCTTTCTGGTTTTACAGTCAAATATAGTCTTCAATTTCTTTTCCCTTTCTTGTGAAATTTTTCCTGTTCTGAATAGTTATGCTAAATTGGGGCTTTCATTTTATCTCAAACTATTTTTTAATATTTTCAGTTATGTTTATTTTCCAAGAGATGAAGACTTTAGGAAAAGTTAAGTAAAATGAACCCTGAAGAATGCTGTTCTGATTTTTCCTCATTCACTGGCCAAATATGTCAGGATAGCTAAGATGAAGAAATTAGGTATTAAAGATTGGAGTGGGGATCATCTGATCTCTGTAAGAAGCAAAGCCACAGTCAACCTCTCAACTGTTGAGACACTCTTTTTACTCTTGCTGATCATGACATGCAAGGGAAGCATTCATCTGGATATGGTCCATTTCCTTGGATCCACAAGTGACTGGAAAATACATGTACAATTTTGCTGATGGTTTTTATAATTGTGGAAATGGATAACAAAATATTTAGCCTTATTCAAAGATTTGTTAATTTGAAGACCATGAGTAAAGTATGGTAAAAAATATCATCTTTTAGCTTAAAATCTTAGAGAAATTTACTAACCTCCTTGATCTTAAGCAAAAAGAAAGAATTCCTTTTTTTTCCTTGCATTTTCCCTAAACATATCTAAAGCTGCTTAGATGGTCATACGGGGATTGCTCTTGTATGACTTTGTGTATGTGACACAATCCAATTTATAGCAGATAAGGTACCTGACTAAGCTATATTATTTTAATAAATATTTCTGATCACTCAAACCATAGTCAGTGCTTGCATATAAAATTTAACCTACAAGTTTCTTGGTGGGGAAAGCAAGATGAAGAGGAAGGAAATAGGCTTGGTGGAGCAGATAGAGTATGAATTTACTCAGATGCACCCTGGGATGGCCAATGGAAGAGAAAAGTGATCTAAAATATGGGAGAGTAATTTATCCTCTTCCATACGTTATGAGATTTGAAAGTGTTGAGTCACAAACTGCAGTAGCACCCTTTTTTACATTGCTTGCACAGTGAACGTACTTTTCATACTTAATATGGAAACTACCAGTTGAACAGAGAATCCAGCAGAAGGTTTATATTGTACATCCCCAGTAGGACATCTACAAGACCTCCTCCCAAATGAAAGGGATATCCATCAGACTAATTATGTGATACTCTCAGCTCACTCCAAACCTTAATTTCATGGCTGACTCTCTTATGATAAGGGAGGACTTCTGTATTATGGCATGCATATGCAGTAAGGAGAGCTAGAAGATGCTTACCATTGAAATGACACATTCTTCTATCTTGTTAAATAGCATGAAAATGACCTATTTACTATAGGTGATTAGAGCTCCTGGTTCTGGATCACTCAATCTTTATTGCTAGTAATTGATGGGAATGCTTCAGTACAGCGGTGCTTAGACTGAATGAAACTGAAGCACTATTTTATTACACAGGGGACTCTTTTTCTCAACAATACAAGAAAGTCAGATGTAGCAGTCATCATAATTACAAAGCACTTTGTGCTACTTTAAGCACCTCTTGTTCCAGAATTGCAAAAAAGAAAGAAAGAAAAACCTTATGAAAAAGCATTTTAACCTCATTTTGCAGATGAGGAAACTGAGGCACAGAGAGGTTAAGTGACTGGGCCAAAGATATCTGGGTCAGCAGTAAATATAAGAACAAAAAGTGAGACCCCTGCATTGTAGCTTTTCTTGTACTTTCTTCAGTTCCTGTTCTGGCTTTAAAAATGCCAGCGCCAAAACTGAAGAGTAAGATACTGAATCCATGTATGGAAGGACTTGTGTAGCATTTCATAGAAAGAGTTTCTGGCTCCCTACACACATTCTTAATGCATGGGAATGCTAACCCTGTAAATAAAATCTTGACAATTTGAAAAATTGAGGCTGTTTTGTTATCTACAGTAAATGAGGCTAAAATTAGCTTTTCAGGAACTTTTATTTGCTCTCAGAGCTGAATCCAAGACTCAGTATTACATAACTTAGGAAAAGTACCATCTAATTGTCTATGGTAGAAAATGACCTTACCAGTAACACAATGTTACTTTTATATAAAAAAGTAGAGCTACCTTGTTGCTGTCATATCTCTGGGAAAAAAAAAATTATCAGTCTAAATGACAAGAGGTCAGAATGCTCTAAGCATATCAGGATACTTCTAAAAATAATCATATTTTCACTTAATAGTCACATCTCTGTGGAAAACTCATTTGTTGATAGAAGTTTACTTATCACCTCTATTTGTATCAAATCACATGTTATTTGCAGGCAATTTTAAGCAGCCATTTGAAGACCAGTATTTTGGAAATGGAACGATTCAGAGATGCCTCTGGCCCTATAGTTAGTGGCATTCTTTGACAGAACTAAGTCAGGGAGCTTGAGATCTAGAGCATCATCTTCTTAATTTTCAATATGAATGAGATCAGTTTGTTGTTCTTGGAGGACCACAGAAGGCCAAGGAAGCATCTGCTTTTATGCATCCTATGTTGCATTCGCCTGGATCCTTCACGTTGGTTGCCAGTTTAGTCAGGGTCACTGTGATCCACTTCTCATCTATCTTGTGTGGAATGCATTCCACAAGCTCCACTGTTTGCAGAAAAACCAGACACTGTTTTTCTTCTCACTCACATTGCAGATGTCTCTGTTCCTGAGGTTTAAACAATAATAAAGACAGAAAAGCAAATCCCTGTAGTAAGAAACCAGACTTTTCAAATCAAACATTTTATTGTAAACAGCTCCTCATAGGTATTCCTCGTGCTTCGATCCCCACCCCCTTATCTTTTTGTTTTGATTTTTTTAAAATGATGTTTATTTCAGGACTAGTATTTCCATGGGGTGTGATGTTACATTAAAATGACCCCCCCTGCACAGCAGGGGTAGAATGTTTCTATGTAACTTTGGTTCCATGCCCAAGACACATCTTTGCTTGATCTTCTGAAACTGTTTCCCTTGCTGAATAGTTTCTTTCACACAATATATGTCTATAGTTCTTTCCTTCTGGTTTGACATATACATGTTTCGTTAAATGCAGCATATATTGTAGATTTTCAACAGGGTCATGTAGGAACTGTCAAGTAAGAAACCTTGAATAATGGCTTTAAAATACACAGGTGTAGTCCTGGCTACAGGATGGGTCTTAGCTTTTGATCTCCCTTTTACTGCTGTAAACATTTCTGCCATCTTTGAAGGTTTAGAAGTATTCGCTCTTCTGCAGTCTTATCCATGTTTTCGGTTTCTCTGTAAAACAGAGGGAGAAATTCTTTAATCATCATTTCAGTCAATAGCTGAAAAAGGAAAAAAGGACAAATTCTTTTTTTTTTAAATAAAAAAACCCATTTTTTATTCTTTACCACCTCTTGAAATAGTATAATCTTGTGCGTGTTATGTAAAGAAAGTCTCTAAGCTTAATTTCTTTCCTTTCAAATGAGAGAACAGAAGCGTCTGTTTCAAGGGTTGCTGCAACGTAATACATATAAAGCAATTAACAGTTCTTGTCTCATATTAAGTGGCCTGAAATATTAGCTATTATCAATATTGTCTTTTTCTCTGGGACTCTCTAAGCCAATGTCTTTAGAAGTTCAACTAAGATATTACTTTAATTTTTAAAAATTTTATCGAAGTATAGTTGATTTACAATGTTGTATTAATTCATTCTGTACAGCAAAGTGACTCAGATGTATGTGCATGTATATCTACTATATATACATATATATTTTATGTTCTTTCCCATTATGTTTTGTCACAGGATATTAAATATTGTTTCCTGTACTATATAGTAGGACCTTGTTGTTTATCCATCTTATATATAATAGTTTGCCTCTGCTAATCCCAAACTCCCATTCCTTCCCTCCCATAATTACCAACCCCCTTGGCAACCATAAGCCTGTTCTCTCTCTGAGTCTGTTTTTGTTCTGTAGCTATGTTAATTTGCATTGTATTTTAGAATCCACATATAAGTGATATTATATGGTATTTGTCTTTTTCTTTCTGACTTACTTTGCTTAGTATGAGAATCTCTAGGTCCATCCATGTTGCTGCAAATGGCATTATTTCCTTCTTTTTGATGGTTGAGTAATATTCCATTGTGTATATATACCACATCTTCTTTATCCATTCATCTGTTGATGGACATTTACATTGCCTCCATATCTTGGCTATTGTAAACAGTGCTGCTATCAACACTGGGGTTCATATATCTTTTTGACTTATAATCTTGTCTGGATATAGGCCCAGGAGTGGGATTGCTGGATCATATGGCAACTCTATTTTGAGAGTTTTGAGGAATATTTTTACTGTTTTCCATAGTGGCTGTACCAATTTAAATCCCCACTAATAGTGTAGGCATGCGGGCATACTCAATAGCTAGGTCGTGTCCAACTCCTTGCGAACCCATGGACTGTAGCCCGCCAGGCTCCTCTGTCCATGGGATTATCTTGGCAGGAATATTGGAGTCAGTTGCCATTTCCTCCTCCAGAAATAGTGTAAGAGGGTTCCCTTTTAGCCACATCCTTTCCAAAATTTGTTATTTGTAGACTTCTTAATGATGGACATTCTCATGGGTATGAGGTGGCACCCCACTGTAGTTTTGATTTGCACTTCTCTAATAATTAGTGATGCTAAGCATCTTTTCAAGTGCCTATTTGCCATTCATATGTCTTCTTTGCAGAAATGTCTATTTAGGTCTTCCAGCCATTTTCAATTTTTTTGGGGGGGGGGCTATTGTTGTTAAGTTGTATGAGCTCTGTATATTTTGGAAATTAAGCCCTTGTTGGGAAAGATTGAAGGCAGGAGCAGAAGGGGATGACAGAGAACGAGATGGTTGGATGGCATCACTGACTCAATGGACACAAATTTGAGCAAGCTCCAGGAGTTGGTGGGGTCCATGGGGTCGCAAAGGGTCAGACACGACTGAGTGACTGAACTGAACTGAAGCCCTTGTTGCTCACATGAAATATTACTTTAAAAGCAGGTCTCTCTACGCCTTTCACTGACTCACTTGTATGTCAAATTTTCTCTCCGACAACAATTGTTTAATGGCAGATGGTCTCTATCCCAAAGTCCTGATCTGAGGATTCCCTGGGAATTTTGCTACACAGGTTTTCTGTTTGGCCCCAGAGTATCTCTGAAAAGACACTTCCCTGGACTGTGCCAGTCAATACTTCTAGCCCCGTCCCTTTTTAATTCCATGTATCTGGGTTTTCGCTTGGGTAGAAGCTTAGGACACAATACACTCCTCTAATAAAAGCCAGAAAATGGCAGGGAGGACATTTTATCATGTACTGCATAAGGACGTGACCTTTAGAGTCTGAATGGCATAGATGGAGAAAATGGAATTTCCATGAAAAAGCCATTTAACTTCTCCAAGGCTTAATTTCCCCCTCTATAAAGTAAAGATACTAATTCTGTATGACTTTGGTCACCTCATGTGAAAAGCTGACTCATTGGAAAAGACCCTGATGCTGGGAAGGACTGGGGGCAGGAGGAGAAGGGGACGACAGAGGATGAGATGATTGGATGGCATCACCGACTTGATGGGTGTGGGTTCGGGTAGATTCCGGGAGTTGGTGATGGACAGGGAGGTCTGGCGTGCTGCGATATGGGGTCGTAAAGAGTCGGACACGACTGAGCAACTGAACTGAACTGAACTGAATAAATGAAGCCCTTTTCTTCCTTTCTTCCTCCTTCCTCTGTCTCGCCTGCGTTGGGCATATAAGTAGAATTAATCACTTGCCAGTAATGTCTTCTTCACTTGTATTATTTAAATCCAGATTATTCTTTGAAGAGAAGAGATGAAAAGGTAACTACTCATTTTGGTTTAGTTCCTAAACTATTGTACTTGGCAGTACTAGAGGTTTTATTTTCAAACTTGGATATTTGCAAACTCAGTACATGTGACAGCCAACTTTTTTTTCATAATAATAGTTAAGAGTTGCTGATTATTGAACCATGTGCCAGTCCATGTGGCAAATCCTTTATAAGCATAATCTTATTTCTTTCAACACAATACCATGATGTAGTTAATACAGTCACAATCATTTTATGGAACAAGAAACCTAATTTTGGTCTAAACCTACCATGAGATGCTAGATTATGGCAGGATTAAAACTTAACAGTATATTTAACTTCAAAGCCATACATGTTAAACTACTCAGACTTTTTCCTGTATGCATTTTATATTATCCAGATTCACAGTACCAGAAATTTGTTATATTATTACTATTAATTATGATTATATTTTTTAATTGGACCACTCCAAAGTGGTCAATTATGTGTTACTCTGGAGGAAAAGCAAATCAAATTTTGTATATCCCTCAAAAAAATCGGGAAAAGGTATGGGGGACGAGCATACAGCAATTTTACATCCCAAGAGCTATGTAGTTGTATACAAATCATAGAAGACACCTCTGATTGCTGATATATATAAATATAAGTGATGCTCAGAATGTGAAAGGCCTCTTTCACGTGTGAGGCACAACAGGGTTAAAAGTGGACTCTGGCATGAGGCTGCCTGGGTACAAATCCTACACCTGTCCACTGTAGCTATATGGTCCTAGGAAAGTCACATGCTGTAGTTTCTCCAATTCCAAAAAAAAAAAAAAGAAAGAAAGAAAAGCAATACCTACTTGCTAGGGGGGGTTTGTAAGCATTACTGTATCTATTACTTAGAACAGCATCTAGCACGTAGCTGTTAGTCATTATTGATATTAATGTTCAAACTTACTCCTTTTCTAGCTAGTATTTACGTGTTTACGAGGTTTGATTTTTCTTCCCTACACCACCATGTAGTACTTGTGCCTCACCGAACCTCATTTGCCTCATTGATTCATTGATATTCGGTGGTGGGAACTGCTTGTTTTCTGATGCTCTGGCCATTTTGATCCTTTTCTAGAGAACCCTGCCCATTTTTCTTTAGATATTCTCATTCAGTTTAAGAGACTAAGTCCTCTTCTTTATGTGCTGCAAGGCTACTACTCTTCTTGTCAGACAAAGGTTAATTTTCAGTCTTAAAAGAAAATCTTTTGGAGTAAGGAATAAAGCCAGGGAATTGGTTCTATAAGGATACAACTTGCTGGACATTTCTGCTTTACTTCTTTCTTGGGTCGGGTCATGCTTTCCTGTTCCACATCCAGGTAACAAAGTTGATACCACAGAGACAGAAAGCATCTCTCTTCCATTTTTCAACTTGTTACAGAAAATGTTAAGTAACATGGGGTGGGAAAAGATCCTTGCATAATATAACTTAATAAGATAACCAAAGTAGACACAGACCATGGTAAGTGGACTTAGAAAAGCAGGTAGCCCTTCTTTATTTTTAAGTAATGGTGTTAAGGTTTGTGCTTTCTGTACCTGGGTAGACATTAGAATCACCTGGTCAGCTTCTTAAAACTATAGATAAATCTTACTCTCCACTTCTCTTATCCTCTGTCTCATCTCCATGTCTGGTAATCTGTTTCATTAAATTGGTAGTAAGGCTTTGAATTCTGTATTTTTACAAGAATTGGGAATCACTGTTTAAGGTTCTTTATACTTACATTCATAAGAAATGGATTTGATAATATAATAATAGTGAGTCTTCATTTTTTTTTCTAAATTGACATTGAAAACTATCTTATTTGAAAACAAGATCCAATTTTCCTAAATATCCTATTTTCTTGAATTCTGATGAAAATGAACTAGGAGAAAGGGTTAAAAAAAATCACTCATTTTAACTTGTCAGATTTATAGGAGCAGAATTTTCAAGCTGGAGGAGACACTGAAAATATACTCCTATTTCTTCACTTTGTAGATACAGAAGTGACTCTTTGAGTGTAATGAGAGGCTACAATGAGAATTCAGAGATCCACAGACATCATGACTTTCCAAAGCAAGACACTTAGCTAGAAAAAGATTCTTGACTTTATAATGCTTCATTTCTTCAATAATCACCCAAATGGACTGGATTGATTTCTCATTTTATGGCATTTAATACTGGCATTTAAATACCAAATGTATTTGTTTGTTTGCTTGTTTTAAACATGAGCATAGTAACATGCTAGCATTCTTATCAAATAAGTCTTAGAAGCACATTTTGAGAATTAAACGGAATCTTACCTGTAAGAGGCACCTTGACATCAAGGCCATAGAATAAAGGCAAGAGAGAAGAACAAGAATAGAAACAGAAACTGCAGAAGAAAAAGAAGAAGATTATGTAAATCTGAATTTCTATAGTGCCATTCAGGTTGTACAAAGCCTCAGCTTTTTCATATTGCTCAAACCTGATCATTTCTCACATACACACAAAGTACCTTTTATTTTAAAAAAACGTACCTTTTGTTTGTTCACTGGTAAAGCAATACAATGACTAACTGGTGTTCAACTAACATCGACTGATACATTTTAGAATTCTGAGAGGGTCTTACAGGTAATTGGTCTAAGCTCCGAATTTTGTACGTGAGAAAAATAAACACAGAGCAGTTAATCAACAGACTAATTGCATATAACTTGATGGTACAGTGAAGCCTAGAGCGTAGACCTCCCAAGTCCTACTCTACTATGTGTTACTGTCTCTATTTTTAATGTGCAAGAGTGTAATTAAAAAATGATCAAAGTGTATGCTTTATCACTCAATGCTATCATTATTTGGTTACTATGGCAGAGCAGAAAAATATTAATTTGCAGGGTAAACATATGACTGCTTATCCACGGTGGGCACTCCTGAGAGGGAACTGGAACAGTATTAGTAATTACATTGGGGTACCAGGTATAACCTGGGTCTGTCCTGGGTGAGTGAGGGTATGTGGGCCTCCTACTGGTATGAATTATGCTTCTACATCAGAGATAGCTTCAGACAGTGAACGTATGCTGTTGCTCCAGCTTGTCATGCTTCTGAGACAGATGTCTCCTTATTTGACTCATAGAAGTTAAAAGGAGTCCAAGCTGCCTCTCTTTACCAAGAACCTTCACCAGAGAAGCAAAAACTTGGATGGAAAACATGCTTTGTGTAGCACTGGTAGAAAACCAACTGTATACTAATTATAAAATCTTATAGGTCAGATCAGTTTTCTCAAATACTGATTTCCTTGGGGATTTACTCTTACAGAGTCATGAAGACTTTTCACTTGTTATAACACTTCAGGAGCATTCTGTTGCACATGATAGTTTTGAATACGTCCTGTATGGCAGTCTCACATTGGGCATATTATTTGCCTATTTCCTTTAATGGCACTACTTACAAGGCTCTTGCTTCATGGTGGCAAAGCTGCACGAACAAGTTATAAACATGGTGTGAAGAGCGATGTATTAGTGACCAGTCTACTAGAATGAAAAGTAGAAACTCTCTTTTCTTTTTCCCATTCCTTGAAGATAGGCAGTAACAGGATGTCATCTGTAGTGAGAGTGGATGAAGGAGGGGAATGGAAGGCTTCAACTATTCCCATGAGATGCTCAGGTGTCAGGGCTACCTTTCTGGGCATAAGGGGTGCTTATCACTTGATTTACGATAAGAGTCTAAATTCCTATGATAAGAGTCTAAATTCCATGCCACATGGTGGGCAGGCTGTGGGCCTCAGAGTCAGACATGTGACCGCTGCTTCTGATTTGCCATAGACGGGTTATATGATTTTGTGAAAGTTGTTTAATGTCTCCAAGCCATTGTTTGATTATCTGTATAAAAGGGGAACATAATATCTTCTGTGTCAGTCTCAGAATAATCAGGAGACTCAAATGAGATGATGAATTTGGCAGTGCCTCCGATAAAGTGAAGAGCAGCCATGTGGGAAGCAATTTTGCTATGTTTGTTGCCATCCCCTGATTTACACTGTGTGCGTAGGAATTGGGGACAAAGAAGGAATAGTGTGTGTGTCCTGAGGGGGTGGTCAGGAAAAGAATGAAGACTATCTCTGACATAAGTGATCGTTAGCCTTTTTACTATGCTTGTGGATAAGCAGAATTGAGGTCAAGTGAATAGAAGTCGCTTTATAAACCTCATCTCTCATTCAAACCTCTAATCAGAAACCAACTGGATTGCTTTTGAAGTGGCTTAGTTTAGTACTACATATGGAATTTGCTGATTCAATAGCTAAATAATCCTCATTTTCTGTTAAGCACATTAACCTATTATAAATATTTAGGAAGTTGAGACCTGTAGAATGAAAATTTCACTTACTTCAGCTAGGGTGGTGACATAACTAGATATAAAAAAAAAATTCCTTTTTCTGTTTTCCCTAAGTTATATGGGACTGAACTGAGTGAAGTTACTGGGGCAAAGCTGCCTTCTCTGCAACTTCCTCCCTGAGCCCCTCCAGGACTGTTTAAGAATTAGCAGAGAGAGTGACTAGGATCGAGGGTAGCCATTCAAAAACATGGAAAATGGAAGGCATCAGTGGTGTCCTTTGACAACCATGGAAACTGTGGCCAATCCCTGCCTTCTGTGGGTCTTTCTGCCAAACACTAGGAAACTAGACTTCAGCTTTCAGTTTATTACACTTTACCTTTGCCTCATTTAATCCCACAGAACTAAATAGCACACTTCAGAAAAACTTACAAGCTTACATAAGATATGCACTTCACATTTAGAAATTTTAAAAATTATATTTAATTTGACTTATACTTTCTTAGTGTTTCCTAATTTTCATGTAAGTGACTTCATTTTTTCCCTCATGGAACAGATGAGAGGAGGTGAGGGAGAGTGTTACCACCCCTATATTGTAGATATAGCTTAGACGCTGTGGGTAAAGTCACTTACCCAGGCTCAAATAAGTACAGAAAGACTCAGCCTACATAAGAATCTAGGGGGCTGATTGTTTGGCTACTGGACCCTACCAACTGCCTCTGAGAAGGACAAGTATAAAAGCAATTTGGGATGAACCAAATTCTAATCGTTATCTTGGAAATGGCAGGTGGTTTACTATTTGCTCCTTGGGTGCCCATGGAAGATACTGCAAAACAACCATGCTTTTTTGCAACACAGGGGTTCAGGCAGCTTCTTCCAGTCAATGAGATCAGAACTCCAGAGAAAGCCTCTTGCCATCTCTGCTGTGTCCCTCCTCAGGCCCAGGGGGCTCCTGGCATCCTAGGCAGGAAAATTCTGTGTTAATTATGCAAGACTGCTGAACTCACTGCAGCCAAGCAGCATCCCTGCGTTAGTCCTCTCCCTTCTTCCAGAGCACACACATTTCCAAATGCCATCTTTACTCCCCAAGAGTGCTGGCTGACTAGGAAGAAGCAGTTCTTCTCTCAGACCACTGGGGAAATGACATGAGGACAAAATTTTCATGTGTCAATCTAAATTTCTGAACAACTTATTTCAAAAAGGAAGAGGAAAGCAGAGTAATAAAACTAGAAGAAACTTTTGGAAAAGATGTGAAGATGGGAAAGGGAAAACTGAGGAAAGAAAACACTTACAGAAAAGAACAGGAATCAAAACAAAAGGCAAAAATGTATAACTGAAGGCAGATGCTTTGCCAGAACCCTGGTGCCTGACTACAGGCAGAGCTTAACTATACCTGCCTACACACAATACACAACAGCTGAAGAAAGAAAACACAGTGAGTGAAACCAATACTCCTGTCTGATCTAAAAAATAAAGATTGAAATGCACACCGAATTTCACACATACCTTTTCTTCTAGGTCCTTTATCTGTCTTTTCTGGATGTCTGTTTTATCTTCTAAGTCACGAATTCTCTGAAAAAAGGGGAAAAAAACCCGAATGCTTTACAAGGTGTTAAGTTAAACAAGAAGATAATCCACCAACCTAAAACACAGAACTTCCCATAAAAACATGAGCATCTGGAAATGGCATGCATACATTTTTCTACACCCAGAAGGTTATTGCATATTTCAAAAATTGCCTGTACTCATATTCAAAATGATTGTCATTGACTGTATTTTAAAAATGTTTGCCATCCTTTTTCTTCTGGGTCAATCTATCTCTGCAGACCTCTTCCCTGTGAGAGAGGTATGGTTCTCACCCCACTGTCCTTGAGCTTGGTCAGTAGACCTGTTTTGGCCAGTGGAACATGAGTTGGGCGTGAGATGTGGGAAAGTCACTTCTTTGTGGAGACAGCTCTGTGTCCCAGAGCTAGAGAGAAAGAAACACACTTTGTTGTAAACCATTTGGATTAAGGTTTTTGATTGTTTATTGCCTCATTAAAAAAATGGCTAAAAGTGGATCATACAAATGCCATTAGTCACTGTTGTACTTTTTTTTTTTCAACCTTATTTCAAATTTGTTTCAGGGTACGATCTTCTCATAAAACCAGACTGATCAATTTTCATAAACCAAAGTTAGAGATTACACTTAAAAAAAATTCAAAAGAAGGAACTGATAACTTAGGGGAAAAAACAAACATTACAAGAATAGCACAAGCAATCCTGAAGATAAAAAAAAGCTCAGAAATCTCTTTGAAATTACCTGTAAACTATAACAAAATTTCAGTAATTTGAATAGTACAGATTGGAAATCAACATTACATAGACACTAATTTGAAAGTGAAAGAGGAGAGTGAAAAAGTTGGTCTAAAGCTCAACATTCAGAAAACAAAGATCATGGCATCCGGTCCCATCACTTCATGGCAAATAGATGGAGAAACAGTGGAAACAGTGACAGACTTAATTTTTTGGGCTCCAAAATCACTGTAGATGGTGACTGCAGCCATGAAATAAAAAGACACTTACTCCTTGGAAGAAAAGTTACGGCCAACCTAGACAGCATATTAAAAAGCAGAGACATTACTTTGCCAACAAAGGTCCGTCTAGTCAAGGCTATGGTTTTTCCAGTAGTCATGTATGAATGTGAGAGCTGGACTATAAAGAAGGCTGAGTGCCGAAGAATTGATGCTTTTGAACTGTGGTGTTAGAGAAGATTCTTGAGAGTCCCTTGGACTGCAAGGAGATCCAACCAGCCCATCCTAAAGGAAATAAGTCCTGAATGTTCATTGGAAGGACTGATGTTGAACCTGAAACTCCAATACTTCGGCCGCCTGATGCAAAGAGCTGACTCATTTGAAAAGACCCTGATGCTGGGAAAGATTGAGGGCAGGAGGAGAAGGGGACAACAGAGGATAAGGTGGTTGGATGGCATCACCGACTCAATGGACATGAGTTTGAGTAAACTCCAGGAGTTGGTGATGGACAAGGAGGTCTGACGTGCTGCAGTCCATGGGGTCGCAAAGAGTCGGAAATGACTGAGCGACTGAACTGAACTGAACTGAATTTGTAAGTGAATAAAAGTTTTCAAATTTCCTTGTGGCAAATTAAAGGCCTTATAAGTTCATGGCATAGGGTTACACAGTGTAGGCTTGTAATCTCGTGCCTCTTTTGGGAATAATTAGAAAATGGAGGACTCGAGTCCAAGAAGAAAACAATGGAAGCTAAATGATGTGGTGACATAGACCAGTTTTTACAGTGCAGTGTGGGGAGACAAAAACGTAAGCTGAAACAAAGAACAGTTGAACTTGGAAACTATATCCCCTCTCTCTGAACAGTGGTTCTCAACTAGGGGTGATTTTGTACCCCAGATGACATTTGGCAATATCAGGACATTTTTAAAAGTTAGTTAAAGTGATTTTAGTATATTCACAAAGTTCTGCAACCATCACCACTAATTATCCAGTTTCAAATCACATGTGATGACCAGTCACAACTAGCATCTAAGGGGCAGAGGCCAGGAATGCTCCAAATATCCTGCAGTACACAGATCACTCCCCGCCAACTTCCACCAAGAAGAATCATAAGACCCAAAATATCAGTCATGCAGAGATTGAGAAATCCTGCTTTAAACAAAAGGGGGTGAGGTTTCTGCAGGAGAGGAGAGTGTGTTTTGTTAGAAGGACTGTGAAATTATGGGACAATGAATGCTGATGTGTGTGAGAATGAATGATAAATAAATGTGTGTGATGTGTGTGCTTGTGTGTATTTCCACAGTGCTGCTCATGCGTCAAAGCTACACAGTGAAAGAATAAATTTGTTAGATATTTCTACCTTGAGTGTGCAAGTATTTCCTTGATATAGTCTGCTGGATGTGGAGGCAAGCCTTACGTCAATTAAATCATGGGCATGAGAGATCAGTGTAGTGTATTCAGCCTCCAAGTCTGTGCTTGCTGGGCATCTGCTTACATGTTCAGGATTGTGCTGGATATAATGGAGAACACAGCCAAGGTGTCACTTAGTCCCTGATCTCAAAGAACCATCACATCCAGATGGCGAGATAAAAATGGAAAACACAGGAGAAAAACAGATTATGTAGAAAGGGAAAACAGGGCAAAACTAAGCATAATTCCATCACCAATCTTTAATACCTCGTACAGTGCTTAGTTGTACAAAGGAGCTGCTTATACATATTTATTAAATGAGTTAGGTATGCTCCATTGTGTGCTGTGGGCTTTATTTCTTTTTCCTTCCCAGCTTTTCCCAGACTGCCATCTGATCTAACAGGAAACCCTGTAGAGTCCAAAACAGATCTCTTTTCTACCAAGTAGAAAAGTTTCTACTGCTCTCAAGTGTACCAAGTCCCCCATCAGAACTGTGAGAGGAGGTTACTGCCTGCTCTTCCTGCTTCTGATCTTCTGCCTCCTACAGCCATCTACAGCAGCCAGTGTGAACTCTTAGAATGTGAAAGGGTAGGCTTCCTTGGCAGTCCAGTGGTTAAGATTCTGCGCTTCCAATGCAAGGGGCGTGGGTTCGATTCCTGGTCAAGGAACTAAGATCCCACATGCCATGTGCCACAGCCAAGAAAATATCACACACACACACAAAACAAAGAATGCGAAATGATCACAGCAGTCCTTGAGCTTTAAGGGACAAGGAAGAGGAAGAACGGAGAGTCAGCCGAGTTGCTCTTAGAATAAAACCCAAACTTCTTCAGGCTCGGCACGATCTAGTCCTGTCTTACCTCTACAGATTCACCTCACAGTCACCTTTCCTCAGCTCCATGTGCTCCTGCCATATTGGTCTTCTCTCTGCTCCTTGAATATCCCAAACATTCCCACAATAGAGACTTAGCCCCTGCTGATCCTAACTTCTGGCCACCTTGCCAAGATCTCTGTGTGGCTGATTCTTTGGGATTTCAACATCTTCAGACCAACCAGTTTAGAGTGGTTAATCCGACTTCCAAGCTCTCTCTCTCACACACAACACACACACAGAGACACATGCATGTATCTTCAGACACTCTCTGAAATTGCCTCGGCCACTGCTCGTTTGCCTTGTCGCTTTGCTCCTCTTCACTTGCAGGACACATGAGAGAAGTGACCTTTATGTCTCTGTCTGCCGTCACATTCCCAGCACCCAGCACAGGCAGACCCTTGGTAAGTGGTCTTGAATGACTGTACAAAAGGGTATGGGATATATATATTTTTCCAGTAGTAAGTGATCCATTGTCTTCATCTGGGAGAGCATCCTGCAGGAGGTCTATCTTACACTGGGATTAGAAAAATGAGAGCATTTGGATAAATGCAGCAGGCTTTGTAGGGCATTTGGGGGTCAGTAATCAGGCAAAGCCTGGCAGTCTACAGTCCATGGGGTCGCAAGAGTTGGATACGACTTAGCGACTAAAAAGAGGGAGAGAGAGAGAGAGTCAGGCAAACAAAGGCTCAGAAGTGGAAAATCATGGCCTCAAGGGTAAAGGAAGAGTTCTGCACAAATAGAGGAAGGTAAGCTCTGGAGATTGTCTTAAATCCAGTTTTTAGGGGAGGGGAGACAGCTACTGAAGGACCTGGAGATTTCTGCACGACTAGACTCAACTGGAAAGTGGGATCACGGAAGCTTTTGAGGAATAAGGTACCATCAGAAAAGGTGAGAAGGACAAAGAAGACCCCAGGGTTTTCAGCCTGAGTGCTTTGAGATATGGCAGTTCCACTAAACAAGACAGGCAGATGGGGAGAGAAGAGAGAAGCAAAGATAAGAATGCATGTTCAGGTATGTTTCACATGAGTTCACTCTGAAACATTCAAACAGAAATGTCTAATAAGTGGTTAGTGATAGGTTTTATAATTTAGACTGCCTTATAAACTTACATATGACAAATCCTGTCCAATGTCTTCTGGAATAACTCTCAAATAACAGCTACTGATTGAAAGGAAAAAAAGAGTAAGAAATAACTAGAAAGGCATATTCTAATGAACATCTGTTTGGGAGACAGAAAATGTCAATGAAATTATGAGACTTAAAAATTTGTTGTTGTTGTTCAGTTGCTCAGTTGTGCCCGACTCTTTGCAACTCCATGGACTGCAGCATGCCAGGCTTCCCTGAGCTTCACCATCTCCTGGAGTTTGCTCAAACTCAAGTTCACTGAGTTGGTGATGCCTTCCAACCATCTCATCCGCTGTTGTTTCCTTCTCCTCCTGCCTTCTATCTTTCCCAGCATCAGGGTCTTTTCAAATGAGTCAGTTCTTTGCATCAGGTGGCCAAAGTATTGGAGCTTCAGCTTCAGCATCAGTCTTTCCAATGAATATTCAGGACTTATTTCCTTTAGGATTGACTGGTTGGATCTCCTTGCAGTCCAAGGGACTCTCAAGAGTCTTCTCCAACACCACAGTTCAAAAGCATCAGTTCTTCAGTGTGCAGCCTTCTTTATGGTCCATACATGACTACTGGAAAAACCACTGCTTTGACTATACAGATCTTTGTCGGCAAAGTAATGTTTCTGCTTTTTAATACCCTGTCTAAGTTTGTCACAGCTTTTTTTCCCAGAAGCAAGCATCTTTTAATTCCATGGCTGAAGTCACCATCTGACTTTGATCACCAGCTTTGAATACCATGAGCTTTGAACACTGATATTGTAGCCCAAGAAAATAAAGTCTGTCACTGTTTCCATTGTTTCCCCATCTATATGCCATGAAGTGATGGGACCGGATGCCATGAACTTTGTTTTTTGAATGTTGAGTTTTATGCCAGCTTTTTCACTCTCTTCTTTCACCTTCATCAAGAGGTTCTTTGGTTCCTCTTCACTTTCTTCCATAAGGGTGGTGTCATCTGTATATCTGAGGTTACTGACATTTCTCTCAGCGATCTTGATTCTAGCTTGTGATTCATCCAGCCTGGCATTTCACATGATGTACTCTGCATATAAGTTAAATAAGCAGGGTGACAATATACAGCCTTGGCTCACTCCCTTCCCAATTTTGAACCAGTCTGTTTTTCCATGTTCAGTTCTAACTGTTGCTTCTTTATCTGCATACAAATTTCTCAGGAGGCAGGTAAGGTGATCTGGTATTTCCATTTCTTTAAGAATTTTCCTGTTTGAGGTGATCCACACAGTCAAAGGCTTTAGTGTATTCAGTGAAGTAGAAGTAGATGTTTATCTGGAATTCTCTTGGCTTTTCTATGATCCAATGAAAGTGAAAGTGTAAGTTGCTCAGTCATGTCCAACTCTGCAACCGCATGGACTGCTCCTCTGTCCATGGAATTTTCCAGGCCAGAATACTGGAGTGGGTTGCCATTTCCTTCTCCAGGGGATCTTTCCGACCCAGGGATGGAACCTGGGTCTCCTGCAGAGTCTTTATCATCTGAGCCACCAGGGAGGCCCTATGGTCCAATGGATGTTGGCAATTTGATCTCTGTTTCTTCTGCCTTTTCTAAACCCAGCTTGTAATATGGAAGTTCTTGGTTCATGAACTATTGGAACCTAGCTTGGAGGATTTTGAGCATTACTTTGCTAGCACGTGAAATGAGTACAACCGTGCAGTAGTTTGACCATTCTTTGGCATTACCCTTCTTCGGGACTGTAATGAAAACTGAGCTTTTCCAGTCCTGTGGCCACAGCTGAGTTTTCCAAATTTGTTGGCATACTGAATGCAGCACTTTAACAGCATCATCTTTTAGGATTTGAAATGGCTCACCTGGAATTCCATCACCTCTACTAGCTTTGTTCATGATGATGCTTTCTAAGGTCCACTTGACTTCACACTCCAAGATGTCTGGCTCTAGGTGAGTGATCACACCATTGTGGTTATCCAGGACATCAAGGTCTTTTTGTATAGTTCTTCTGTGTATTCTTACCACCTCTTCTAATATCTTCTGCTTCTTTAGGTCCAGACCGTTTCTGTCCTTTATTGTGCCCATCTTTGCATGAAATATTCCCTTGGTATCTCTAATTTTCCTGAAGAGATCTCTAGTCTTTTCCATTGTATTGTTTTCCTCTATTTCTTTGCACTGTTCACTTAGGAAGGCGTTCTTATCTCTCATTGCTATTCTTTAGAACTATGCATTCAGATGGATATATCTTTCCTTTTCTCCTTTGTGAAAGGCAAAGAAAATATAAAAATATAATGCACCTAACAGCTCAGAACAGATTAACTTAAACGGAACCTTCTCTTTTGGGAGTAAAGTACCTTAGCTGATTGAAGAGACACTTAAAAGCATTGACAAGGTTTTAATCATAAATAAATTTAGATAACTATTTGTCCATCTTAAAAATAAAGACTTCTACAGTTCTATGACACACCTCCCACTTTGTTGAAATTAATTAAATGCTATTGCATTCAAAGAAATATTTATCTAGAGGACAAGTTCATTCCCTTAGAGAAGCAATGATGCTGTTGAGTCTATTATTAAATGCTTTAAAAACTCTCTTCAGAGTTGAAATCCAAAACTTTTTGATAGACTCTCAAGAAACCAATGCACGTGTTTATTATCTTTGGAACAAAATGGCTTCAGAGTTTCCTGTTAACTTGGGTATTTATTAGCCTATAAAGATCCACAAAATTCTTGGCTACAACTGAAGTGTGATAAATGTCATGTTCCCCATAAACTGTTCTTACTGGTGTCATAAAATAACCCCTGTTCCTTTTCCACTCACCTTGATCTCTAATGACCACATGATTCTCACCTCTTGTATAGCCCATCTGGATTTCATACCAGTTGCTTATTACAGCTTATGATTACCAAGTACATTAGCCTGGAACTTTCAATTCTGGAATTATTACAGAATCTGCTTTTTGACCAGGACCCTAGTCTTTGCCTGCCAAGGTATGATATGAACAAATAGTTGAAATTAAGAATGCTGGCTATAAGTTAATACTGGGTGTTTATTTTGAGCCTTGCTGGTCTAGAAAAGTCATATAAATGATAGATGACTCAAGCTGTGGAAGACAGTATAGTGCGTTTATGTGCACTAGCCTTGGAGTTGGGCTGATCTGGGTTGTGATTCTTGCTCTGTGGCTTACTATCTGTCATCTTGGGCAAATGACTTAAGCTCTTTTTTCTTCAGTATCATGATCTCTTTAAATTGCAATAATAAGAATACTTACAGCAGTGGGCTGCTGTGAGGATTAAATAAAATGATGGAAGGAGAGCCCTTAATTTAGTTTCTGACCTACAGCAAATGCCAGTAAATCAGAGGTGGCTTCCAGGCTTTGTTGTTGCTGCTGCGGTTTATTCTGGGAATAAAGAGAAAGGCCCTTGTTCCCTTTTACCCTCTTCTGATGATTCCATCAGGCTTGGTTATGGACTGGGGTGAAAAACAGCATGATCTCTGTCCTGGAAAAAGTCCCAAAGAGTCCCTTCCCAGGAAAAGGGACATGATCAGGTTCCATGAAATTCAAAGGGTCTTATTTCAATGACACAGTGCTTCTGAACTGCCAATTTTCTTCAGATTAATTCATTAAGAAACCATCGCCCTGTTTCTGAGTGTAGGTGTAAAACAGCAGCTATTTATTTTACTCTCTGAAAACAGCTTCTAGCTCGCAGGATTCTTCATACCCACATCAACACTCTGAACTAAGCACTAGGTCCCATGTGCTTAGCACCACCCAACACAGATGCAGTAACTCCATCCTCACCTGATGGGCCTGCTGTAAGAGCTCCATTCTCTCCTGAAGAATCTGACAGTCGTACTCTCTGCTCTTCCTCAACATCTGCCGCCGTAACTTTTCCACTGCTGTCCTCAGCTCCTCCTGCTGTTTTTCACTTAACAATTCACCAAATTTAATAACAGTTTCTTGCTGCAGAGCATTGTACAAAGTTGCTTCTAGTTCCTGGATTCTCTGGAATATAGAATTAGAAAACTTTGGAGTTTAGTATCTTACATGTGGTGTATAAACATACACATGTGTGTATATGGGGAGGGATGTATTATTTTACTCTCACAGGATCATAGCAACAAAATAAATGTCAAGCTTATCTAGCTTAAATATTCTTTTGATGAGTCCCTTTATAAGATGCCATAAGGGTCATCTAGCCAATATGTAAACTTCCCTGATGGAGGGGAATTTGTCCTTTTCCTTGGATCCTGTCTATTTCCCATACTTTTCCTTTTCAGGAAGTCCTTACCTTGTTATAACTGTATATCCTTCTATTTTCAAAGGCAGCTGAGAATAAATTTGTTCTCTCTTATTTGACAGATATTTAAAGCAGTATATTATTTAGAAATAAGCATTGCAAAGTGGTCCATGTTAGAATATTTGAAATTGGAGGTATTCCACACACACACACACAGTGCCACCTCTCTCCACATGACACACCTCTGAAGATGGCTTTACAGTCTCCATTTTTTTTCTTAAAAATTGGGAAATAGAGCCAAAGACCCTTTGGAATTGGTCTGTTTTTTAATACTCTGAGATTTTGTTGCTCTAGCTGTAAAATGCCTCCTTGAGGCTCTTCTTTAGATAAACGAGTTTACTGCTTTGTACAGCCCAGTTTTTTTTTTCTTTCACATGCTTCAGACACAGTTATCACAATCTATAATCTTATCCCCATGACTCTGACAGAGGTGAAAGGACATGGCCTGGAGAGGGATGTCCTCCAAGCTCCTGTCCTGGACTAAGTGGGTTGCCTTACCTTATAAAAGTTAAAGATAAAGTCTTCAGTCCTGGGACACACACACATGGTCTAAATTTATCATGTGTAGGTAGAGGAGGCAAGGTTGAAAGGGTAGGAAGGGAGGGAAAAATCACCTCCTTCTTTATTCTCTAAGCAGAGGGCAACTCCCCTTCACCATCAGGCAGTGCTCAGAATCTCTTACTCAACTTGGAGGGGGAGTACCAATTCATCTTTGTTATCAGCAGGGGCTAAGTGCTTCACTCTTTTCCCAACAGCAATTCAGGTTGCTTCCAGGAAAGCATTATAAAAACTTTTAAGTTTCCTCTTTTTGTCTTGAGTCATTACACTGTGTTACAGTGTGGGGTGGGGTGGTGACCACCCAGAGAGAAGAAATCAAGCTGCAGTCCAACATTAACAATGATGCTTTATGAATTTGGTACAGGGGAGTGGATCAAATGCGCTCCTGAGCCAGCATAATCTGGAGGAGAGAGAAAAGTACAGCCCATTTCCCCCATATAGTCTCACTCACTGTGGCTGGATTACAGTATTTATGGCCACAATGTCTGGAGTCAAACTTAAGTACTACCTACTCACTTACCAAGCTGGGCCAAGGTCTTCTTCTCTCTAAGCCTTCACTTTCTCATATGTAATATAGAAATAATAATATTCCCTATACCACATAGGGTTGTTGCAAGAAATAAATGAATTGAAAATATGCATCATGTTACATAATTATTCTACCCCTAGATTAGGATCCCCAACAATCAGATTTGATTTAATAAAATTTCTCTGTAATCAACACTGTCATCCAGTCTGGCTTTCATTTAAATATTATTTAACAACATAATTAAACTATTTGAAAAATGAATTACAATGAAATATTTATTAACTATTATAATAGTATTATAACAGCAAAGAGCTAGAGATGTACATTCGTTTGTTCTAAAATGAGAACTGGAAACCACTGGATAAGCGAGCTGCATGCTGTGGTCTATTCAGATACATGACATGACAAATTACACAGGATGCTTTACTACAGAGCATATAACCATCAACACTCAGAGTGTCTTGGATGTCTCTTGTACCTACCATATATGCTTGGTCGAGGGCTTGTTTCCTATAGTCTAGCTCTTCCTCCAGATAGCCTTTGATTTTGCAGAATTGTTCCTAGAAAAAATGGCCACATTAGTAGATAGAGTCAGCTTAGTTAACAAGAAAGTGATATCTAAATTGTATTGATTAACGTTTTCTCTAATTCCACTGTAAGACAAATCACTAGTCTTTGTAGGGTCAGAGATCTTGTCTTTCAGGGAAATAGTTCAACTTTTACTATTTCACACAGGGCATGTAAAAATCAGTGGAAAGAAGCATAAAATGACAAACAATCCACATGGAATGTCTTAAAGAATTTTCATATCAATTTAAGAGAATGCCACTAAGGATAGATTTTTTTGTTTGTTATGGCTTCACTGCATGACATGTAGGATCTTGCTTCCCTGACCAGTGATTGAACAGGAGACCCCTGCAGTGGAAGTAGAGTCTTAACCAATAGACTACCAGGGAAGTCCCTAAGGATAGATTTTTGACAAGATAAATGCTCTAGATGCTAACTAATAAACATATCTGTGTAAATATACTATGATAGTATATTTTTATAAGAATGTTATGAAATGTCATAGAGCAGAGTTGTATAGTAAGAGACTTAATTTATTCAAACTCAACTGTGGATCATTAGCAAACGCAAAGCTAGAGAATAATTCAGAGAATGGGAGTGATTCCACCCACACTACTACTTAATAAGTGAGTGTCTGCTCTTGCTATAAAGCCAGGGTGACCCAGGAGATGTAAATCTGATGTTACCTTGCTTGACCTCAATTTCTGCACAGTTCTCATATTGCAAGCATCCTGTCATTTGCATTAAAAAATATATCTTTGTATAGAACATAGCCCTAAACACAAGTTAATTCTTTCTTTGTATGCTTAACAAGGAACAAGGATCTCTTCCAATGCTGAAGGTAAATTTGACTGCACTGACTTTTTTTTTTCCTGTTTTTATTTTTTATTTTTGGCTGCTCTGGGTCTTCGTTGCTGGGTCACCTGGACTTTCTCTAGTTGCGGTGAGCGGGGGCTACTCTTCATTGTGGGACATGGGCTTCTCACTGAGGTGGCTTCTCTTGTTGCGGAGCACAGGCTGTAGGGCACACGGGCTTCAGCAGCTGCGGCTCTTGGACTCAGAGCGCAGACTCAGTAGCTGTGGAGCATGGGCTTACTGGCTCAGCAGTATGTGTAGTGTTCCTGGACCAGGGATCAAACCCATGTCCTGTGCAATGGCAGGGATTCTTATCCACTGCGCCACCACGGAAGTTCTGCATTGATTCTGAGAGAGGATATGTCTGCATGCAATTTTGCTATTGACTTCCAGCTGATGACATCTGAGCTCCAGTGCCTAGAACAATGCCTGTAACAATCTGATTGCCTAATTAAAATTTTTGTATTTAAAGTGTTCAAGGGTATTTTGAATATAGACAATTCTTTTTAAATCTTCTGACTTTAGAGCCTAACCTGTTGGTAAAATGTAAGTTCTGTGTAAAAGATAAGGAAATTTTACAAATTTTTAAACTGTCACATGCTATAGAAATTCAAGTTGTTTTTACTATAAGATTCTCTGACCTAGCAGGAATCACTACCTGGTTTTTAGTAATAGTGACAACAGTAATGACAGTACTATTATAAAGTTCTATGCATTGCTCTTTGTTAATAGGGACTAATTCCCAGGCTGGGGGATTTAAACAAAAGTTAACTGTGGCAAAATACATATAATATAAACTTTATAATCATATCCATTCTAAGTGTATAGTTCAGTAGTGTCAAGTATATTCACAAGGTTATGAGACCAATCTCCAGGATTCTTTTTATCTGCAAAATTGAAACTCTGTACCTATTAAACAACAAGTGCCCATTTCTTCCTCTTAGCTCCTGACAACCATTATTGTGTCTTCTGTTTCTGTGAATCAGACTACTCCAGGTACCTTATGTAATTAGAATCACACGTATTTGTCTTTCTGTGATTGACTTATTTCACTTAGCATATCTCCTCAGAGTTCAGTCATGCTGTAGCATGCAGGAGAATGTCCTTCCTTTTTAAAGGCTGAATGATATTCCATGGATGTATATACCATATTTTGCTTATCCATTCATCCACTGCTGCAGACACTTGGGTTGCTTCCATGTTTAAGTTATAGGGAATAATGCTGCTTTGAACACGGCTATACAAAAATCTCTTCAAGAGCCCACTTTCAATTATTATGGGTATATACCCAGAAGTGGTGTTGCTGTATCACATGGTAATTCCATTTTGAATTTTCTGAGCAATCACTAAGCATACTGCTTTTCATAGCAGCTGTACTATTTTATACTCCCAGCAATATTGCACAGGGTTCCAATTTCTCCCCACCTTCATCATTGTACATTACTATTTTGTTTTGTTTTGTTTTCAGTAGCAGCCATCTTAACGGAAGCAAGATGGCTTGGAGATTTTTAATATCAAAGCCCTACCCATCATTTCTGTAATGTTTACTATAATTATATATGATAGAAAAATTATTTAGCCTAAGAAAAAAACATCTAACTGGATTTTCTTTAGCATTAGTTTTGGAAATACTACAAAATTACAATGGGACATTTTTAGAGAATATAACTTGAAATTGAGGGGTATTTCAATTTTTCTTTGTTTTTATGAAACCTCATCTTTACTTACCATGTCACTTTCCAATTCCATCATTTTCTGGTGCAGGGCAGCCTCTGCTCCTTCAATTTGCTGGATCCACTATGGAGTAAAGCAGACACAAGGTTTGACATGACTGCTTGATGTGGTCTAGATGGTCCTATCTCCTGAGCTGCTGTCTTTTCTGCTATCTCAGAAAGTAGACTAAGAACTTAAGTGCATTTTATCTCTTAGCTCAGAAACAGGTTTGTAATTTTCCACTTATTCATTAATTCACTATTCATTCAACAAATGCCTTCATTATTATCTACCATGTGTCAGGCAACGTGCTAGGTACCAGGTATGTGAGGGTGAATAAGAAACGCATAATTTGCCCTCATTGGAGATTGCCATGAGAGGCTTTCTTGGAAATGACATTGCACTGAAGTGTAAAAAATAAGTCAGAGATGACCAGGCCAACGTGACAGGCAAGTTCCAAGGTGAAGGTATGTCTAATTCTCCATGATTGGAGGGAGCACAAAGAAAGAAAGAACAACAGGTGAGATGGAAAATTGGCAATTTTTCAGTATATGAAACTGATTACAGCTACATTTTGAAGAATCATTTTGTTGAGTAGAGACACATCTTAAATCACACAGAGAATTTACTTTCTTAATACTTAGAATATATTGTTCTAAGTAATAGAACATTAACATTAGATAGCATTAATATTAGCACTGATCAACAACACCCTGAATAAATTCAGACTTTGAATAAAATAGTGTGAGCCTACCACATATATGGTTTCAGAGAATAAATTACTATAATGGATCTCTACGAAGTTAACCAACAGCTTATCCCCCAGGGAGGCAACCGGGCAAAATAATTAAGTGTGTGGGCCCTAGAGGTCAACTTCGTTGTTGCTCAGTCGCCAAGTCACGACAGACTCTTTGCAACCCCATGAACTGCTGGGCCTCCTTGTCCTTCATCATCTTCTGGGAGTTTGCTCAAGCTCATGTCCATTGAGGTGGTGATGCCATCTAACCATCTCATTCTCTGTCATCCCCTTCTCCTCCTGCCTTCAATCTTTCCCAGCTACCGTGGGTCTAATCCCAATCTTAGCTTTTCACAGCTGTATGGGCTTGAAACATTACCTGGTTACTCTAAGTCTCAACTTTCTTATCTATGAAATGGGATTAATAATAATGTGAAGAGTAAAGAAGGTAATTAACCTAAGATCCTATTCACAGTGTATTGCATCTACTAGGTACTCAACAGGATTCTAGTTTTTTTGGTTAACATTCATTTTTGTACTTCCGCACTGTTAGAAATTTGCCTCACTACTAGCTATTTTTTCTTGGTTTGTTTGTGATAAATTATGCGGTGTACTGAACATTTTTCTATATATTAAAGCCTTGATATTCACAAGGGGCTGCCACATCTAACAGCTGTTTGGCTGTAAGGAACATGGGGAAATACAAAAAGATATGGAGACATGCTAGTCTCTCAGCTCTTGAATATACACAGAACTTCCCTCATGAAACAAATTTCAGTCCAAAGTCATAGGTTTCTTGTACACAGCCTCATATTGCAATTGTGTACCACCTAGTTTTATTAAAATGCTTCCTCTGGCTTGCTGCCCACTTACCATTGAGAAACAAATTCTCTTGTACATTATGTTTTTAAGAGAACTGTCAAATGAAGTAGTCTCTGCCTTTCATAGAAACTGCTCCAAGTTTTCTTTGCAGTCCTAAACTAAAATGACTTTTCTTGCAATAAAGAAAAGCCCTTTATGACCCCAACTGGATGAGATACTCTGGCTATTACTGCCAAATAAATGTAGCAGAACTGGTGGTAAGACTGTGTTTTCTTTATTATTGTATCACTGGAACAGTGTCTTCATGAATTCACTCATTCAGTAAATGCTGATTGATCTCTTACTAAATATGCTAGGCTGGAAAACTAGGAAAACAAACAGTGAAAAATAGAATCCAGAGTTTCCCTCATGGAACTCATAATCTAGTGAACAACAGCATAAATTGAAAAAAAAAAAGGTGTTTGTGTTACAGTTGTTAAAATCCAGGGTAACAGAAGCACAGGTCACTGTAGGAACACAGAGAAAGAAGACCTAACTAGACTTGGGTGAGTAGGAAGGCTTCCCCATGTATGGGAGGGTCTGATGATTAATATTTAGCCAGACAAAGGTAAAAAAGGGAAGAAGGGAAAATCTTGACAAAAGCAATGGTATAAAGGGCCAAGGGATAGAAATATGTATAGGTAGACAGAAAGAAATTAAAAGACATTTATTCCTTGGAAGGAAACTTATGACTAACCTAGATAGCATATTAAAAAGCAGAGACATTACTTTGCCAACAAAGGTCTGTCTAGTCAAGGCTATGGTTTTTCCAGTAGTCACGTATGGATGTGAGAGTTGGACTGTGAAGAAAGCTGAGCGCCGAAGAATTGATGCTTTTGAACTGTGGTGTTAGAGAAGACTCTTGAGAGTCCCTTGGACTGCAAGGAGATCCAACTAGTCCATCCTAAAGGAGATCAGTCCTGGGTGTTCATTGGTAGGTCTGGTGTTGAAGCTGAAACTCCAATACTTTGGCCACCTCATGCTAAGAGTTGACTCAGTGGAAAAGACCCTAATGCTAGGAAGGATTGGGGGCAGGAGGAGAAGGGGACGACAGAGGATGAGATGGCTGGATGGCATCACCGCCTTGATGGACATGGGTTTGGGTAAACTCCAGGAGCTGGTGATGGACAGGGAGGCCTGGCATGCTGCGATTCATGGGGTCACAAAGAGTCAGACACAACTGAGTGACTGAACTGAACTGAGACAGAAAGAGGTAAAGAACAAACCTCAGATATTTCCCATTAAATACTTCAGGATGTATCCCTAACACTTCAGGTCTTAAAAAAGAACACAACCACAAGGCCATTTCCACACTAAAAACTTAACATTAATTCCTTTCATCATCTGATACCTGGTCCATAATAAAACTTCCCTAGTTGTCAGCAAAATGTTGCTTTTTTCACACTTGGTTTGCTTGAATCAAGATGTAAAAAAGGATCGTTTCAATATTTCTTAAGTACCTTTTTATGTTATAGAAATCTTTCTACCTCTGCCATTTTTTTCTTGATGTCATTATTTTGAGTAACTAAACTAGATTGGAGCAAGGTGAATGCTTGCTCATGGTTTCATTTAATTTACAACATGCTTTTTATGCATTTATGAAATTTAAAAAAAAAACATCTCAAGGAACTTATACTACAGTTCTCACTTTATCCAACTGTGTGCACTAGTTAACTATGTGCTGATTTTCGAGGCGCCCAGAATACAACCAGTTACCAGGCTTCTTCACTTGGCTCTTTCCTTTTTTCTCTCCCTTGCATTTACCAGATTTAAACACAAGTGGGCGAGAGAATGCTCAGCATTGCCCTTCTGACAGTCCCCAAGTTAGGTTTTCTGAATGAGGCTGCAGGGAGCCACCAAGTTACAAAATCAGCTGGAACAACTGGTTACGTACACATCCAAGGAAAAACCCGTATGCTGCTCTAATTTTCCACCTCTTAACGAAAACTTCTTCCTTATTGGTTTCCCAGCTTGGTAAAACAATGGCTTGAGTAATGTAATCCAGGTTTTGCATTTTTACATAAGTATATTTTTAAGAGGCTTCAAAGTACTCATCCCAAATCAGTGTGTAGACTCTTATTTTGTATATTCTCATTCTAGCTGGGTTAAGAATAAAATATTTATTAGGTTTTCAATAATGCAAAATCAGGAGCAAAGAGAATGTCCTTCAACCCCAGGTGTTAAGTTAGACACTGAGATGATTTGAATGTTAGTACAATTACCTTTTCTGCCAATGACAGCACAGTGCTGGCCTGAATTATAGCCACTTGCTCTTCATTTCTTAAATTCTGTGCAGGGTGAGGGGTAGAGAAAGAAAATAAGTTGAAGACACTTTTGACATTTACACTATTAGAAAATACTACCTAACTTGCCTGCCACATATACATGCATGGAACATTCACAAACAGTCTATTCTATTTAGTAACAATTCTGAACAAAGAGTTCATTCAAAACCTGTAAAAAGTACATTAAATGTGATGCTTTTATATCTCTCTAGTCCTGACTTGATTTTATGTTTCACTGTAAACATACCTCATTAACAGTCACAAGAAAAGCAGAAACCAAAAGGAAATAAAAAGCAATCTCTTCATAGCAGTTTGATATGATTTAATTGATTTTGTTCTCTGCTTTGATTAATTTTTCAAGGGAAAAAATAGCATGACTATTTCAACCTATATGTATCATTCATCGAGTATCTCAATGAATGGTCCTCCTACTGAATTAATATGCCTTGACCCTGTCAGGAAGGTGTTTTAGAAAGAAAAAAGATTATAGTTTCCTGGTCCATTTTTATGGGGCTGCCACCAACCCTACTATTTAGCAGTATTTGCAACTGCATGACTGATTAATTTTATGCCGGATGCCTCCCAGCAACAGTTAGAAGGTAATTAGCTTTAATCACCGCTGATGTGGTCGGCATGCAAACCTGAAACCTGCCCAAGAAAAGCACCTTTTGTGTTCCCATTTCTGCCACTACCTTGCAGAGACCCTTATAATCCTTAAACCGAGTGGCCTGATAAATTGTTGATTTCTCTTCCAGAATTTGTAAGCTTAAGCGAACTTGGAGTCTCATTTGTCATTATTTTTAAGTTTTTTTCAATTTAGGTATGTATGTAAGTATGTATGTATTTCAAGTATAGTTGATTTACAATGTTGTGTTAGTTTCAGGTGCACAGCACAGTGATTTATATATACACATATATATTATTTTTCAGATTCTTTTTCCTTGTAGGTTATTACAAATTATCGAGTAGAGTTCCCTTCACTTGCTCTTATTTTACACACGATGCATTGGCAAGTATTTCTTGCTTCTCTCTAGACAAATTCATATTTCTACTGCACTTTATTCATTACTTACCCCATTATCACCCAAGATATCAAGCTGCTTTATGAGATCAGGGATATTCACATCCTGCAAAATCAAGCAGTTGTATTCAAGTCAAAGGCGCAAGGGTGGCTTAACCATTCTATCAGTGCCCTAACCTTAAATGAGAGAGGACATTTTAAGACCTGTACCTCCTTGAGCTGTTTTCAATCAGTCACAACTGGTTTTACATTTCCATTCTGCTTATTATGAGCTGTGTGAACCTGGCAAAACTCCTTAACAATGCATTTTCAATTCCGCCAAATTGCAAAATGGAGAAAATAAATACCTCCTTCACAGGCTGATTTGAGGATAAAGAGACTGTATATAAAAGGGTCTAGGATGTATAAGAACTCAAAATTTTCTCAGTAAATTTTTTTCTCATGATTATTGAAAATTTGTTCTGACTGTGGTGTATTTCAAGTATAAAGAAAAGTAACAGTAATAAATTTAAATAACCAGCCAATTTCACTCTAATTAATGGGATCTGACCTGGTTGAGATTTGACAGCTGCATAGAAAACTATAGTGCAGTTTCATTCTTTGGGTTGCTGTTGCTGCCAAGTCGTTTCAGTCGTGTCCGACTGTGCGACCCCATAGATGGCAGCCCATCAGGCTCCGCCGTCCCTGGGATTCTCCAGGCAAGAACGCTGGAGTGGGTTGCCATTTCCTTCTCCAGTGCATGAAAGGGAAAAGTGAAAGTGAAGTCGCTCAGTCCTGTCCGACTCTTAGCGACCCCATGGACTGTAGCCTATCAGGCTCCTCCGTCCATGGGATTTTCCAGGCAAGAGTACTGGAGTGGGGTGCCATTGCCTTCTTTGGGTATTTAGTATTAATTCCATTTATGGAAAACAGCTTATTTTTATTACATCACCCCACCCCAGTCAGTTTGAAGCAATTGCACCATCTAAAAGAGTGCTGTTGGGTATAAATTACATACATTGGACTAGGTTGTCTGTGATTTATTTAAAAACAAAACATCTAAGGAAAAGACAAGGTGAAGTGCTTCTCATTTAGAGTTGAATCAAAAAATTGCTTTGGTTTACAAATTTTCATGTAGCCCAGGAAGGCCAGAAGTTTAAACAACATGAGAATGGTTTACGATGGAAGTCAAGGAAGCACAATTTTCTCCCTGATTTCCCCATTAGTACCACTTTCTCCTCTTACTCATGTTCAGATAACATTATGTGTGTGTGTGTGCGCTAAGTCGCTTCAGTTGTGTCTGACTCTTCGCAACCCTATAGACCAAAGGCTTCCAGGCTCCTCTATCCATGGGATTCTCCAGGCAAGAGTACTGGAGTGGGTTGCCATGCCCTCCTCCAGGGAATCTTGCCAACCTAGGGATCAAATTCAAGTCTCTTTAAGTCTCCTGCATTGGCAGGTGGGTTCTTTACTACTAGCACCACCTGGGAAGCCCATAGATAACAGTATAGCATATCCCTATCATCAAAAATACAAAAGTCTAGCTCAGTCTCAGAGGTAAAGAGAAGGCAACTAAAGCAGGTATATTTGGCAGTCAGAGTGGGAGCAGGGGGTGCCATGCAGAAGGCACGAGCAGGAGGATTCCTAGCCTTACATCTGGAACAGACAGTTGCTATGTGATTTTGTCACATGCAAGGACAATATATTTTCCAGGAGATGGAGCCACTTCCACCAGACCTTAACATTTAAAATATATTCCAATATCACTAAAAATAAAATTATATACTATGTCTAAGTGAACATGTTATAATCCCTAAAGCCTTCCAAAAGGGAGTGTGTTAGTCGCTCAGTCGTGTCTGACTCTTTGCGACCCCCCATGGATTGTAGCCTGCCAGGCTCCTCTGTCAGTGGGATTTCCCAGGCAAGAATACTGGAGTGGGTAGTCATTCCCTTCTCTGGGGGATCTTCCCACCCAGGGATCAAACCTGGGTCTCCTGCATTGCAGGCACATTCTTTACTGTCTGAGCCACCAGGGAAGCCCAAAAGGGAAATCCTACCTAAAACACTCACAACAGAAGAGATGGTGGTGAGATGATTTCTAGATTTCTTCTAATACTGAAATTCCAAGATGATGAATTCCACAGCCATCAAAACAGCATAACAAATACATTTGTATCTAGCATCCTTGAAATATGTTTCTTTAAGTACTGAATTTATTTAATATTTCCTCTACATAATCGAGGGTAATTACACATATTTTGATTCTGTATCACTCTTTTTAAAATAATCATTGCTTCCTATTTTTTTTTTTGCTGTTACCATTCATATATCTGTCACATATTTATTTGTGTACATTCTGTTAATTCTCCCATAGACATGACTATTTTCAGTTCCTACATGGTTTGTATCAAAATGACATCCAGTGACTGAAAGACCAAACGGTGACCAGCAACCTCCCCTTTTCCAATTCCCAGCTCTTCTACTGTCTACAACACACAAAAGGAAACATCTGCCTACCTTGACACCTTCTTTCATACAGTAGATCTGGAGAGCACTCACACCATCTGAGAATGGGTGAATTTGCAGATTAAATGGAGGGGATCGTCTCTCTCTTTCCTTGAAATACAGTGAAGAATATATAGGAATTGAAAAAAAAAAAAGCAACAACTGATTAATCACTAAATCAGTTGTCTGTGTTCTCTATGCTATTTCAGCAGTTTATCAATATGCCATTTGGGAAAAAAAAAAAAAAGGAAATTGAACTCAAGATGTTCATGCTTGAATGTAATGGAGAAGAACCGATTAGTCAACTGAGAGTTATGGGAGAAGAATTTATCACCATGTCATCCAGGTTTGCAAATTTTTTGATCAGGGAAATGTGGGAAGTGGAGTTCCATTTTAAACTGTATGAATATTTAGAGCTTTCAGGTGTCACAAAGAATGTTCTTCTGACCATGAAGCTTTATGGCAGCTCAGGGCCTTTTGCATATTCAATTCACTCAAGCTTGATGAGTAAGATAAGTGGGCTACCAAAATGACTTACTTCTTCACTGAAGCATACCAACTGCAAACTCTATTCAAACCTAATGTTTGATATTATTCAAATCTAATGTGAAATATCTTCAAAAAGAAATCGCTGGCAAAATAACAAAGAAATCAAACGGGAAATTTTCTTATCCTTTATATATCAGCATACTTCAATCAGACCCTAAGCCAGATTCTGCACGATACAATCAGAATCTGATTTGATTATGTTTTACTTTAAAAATATAGACTCTTGAAACTTAGGTTAACCAGAGTATTTCCTAAAACAAATTACCTTGCTTCTTAGCCTTTTGCATAATGCATTACAGAAAAAAAAGTTTACTTACAAAGTCAAGAGTCTAACAATAAAATACTTTTGTATATAGTACATTTTGAAATATAATTTGAAATATATAAAAGAAATTTTTCTGAGTCAGAATTCAATGGAGAATGGAAATGATTATGTAAAAGAAATGAAATATTTATGAAGTTTGAAATCTACTTAGACTATTTAAAAATTATTCATTAGTCTCGTTCATAAAGGCAACCATGTTGTAAAGTACAGTATCTGAGCAGACAATTCTGAGTTGCATCAATGCTTCACCACTGACTAGTCTCAGGAGTTGGACAAGTTTTTTAACCTCAGTTGCCTCATCAATCAAATCTTGGTTGTGGTTGTGAGGTTCAGTGACTGTATGTATCTGAAATGCTTAATTCAGCACCTCACACATAGAGTGGGATCACTGTATGTTAACTGTTATGATTATTTTTATCTTCATCATCATTTCCTTACTTCTAGTTCTAGGTTTCGAAACTCCAGCAGCTCATTCTGGTCTCTGGCATCCTGTAGTTCCTGTTGGAGCCGGTGATTTTCTGCCTCTTGTTTTTCTATCTAATAAAGTAAATCCTCAAGTTAGGTGGACATTGCAAAAAAGCATCTACAACTTTGCAAAGCAAGCATGGACAGCATTCATTTACTCAGTGAATAAATCATCCAGATCATGAAGAAAAAATCCCAAGTACATGTGAATAAAATAAATATTTGGCTTTCCTTCTAGTTATCCTTTGGTTGAATTGTTTGGGTCATAGAGGAAAATGCTGGAGGATACTCCATTCATTGAGATCAGGTCTAGGGACCCTGTGAAAAATGAATCTGTCCCATATGGTCAGGGACAGTGTCCAAGAACTAGATTATATGATGCAAACAATGGAGACTGACACCTCTTATTTCTGCAGTTACAAGTTGCTGAAGAAATATTTTTTATAAAACAGCTCTGATCCTACAAAAAACTTTGTTGAATTCTAGTTACCTTCAGAATACAGCCAAAGTCTCAGTATGGAAATAAAAAACTTTAATAATCTGCTCATCATATTTAGGTGTTATCACTGTCATGTCTACGTACATACACACACTCACTCACATGCGATCACAAGCACTTGGATCTAGCGACCCAGATCTACCCTATATTCTGATTACTCCAGGAGCTCTGTCAGCTCATCTGGGCTTGAAAAGGGCTCTCTCATTTCCTTTTCTACATAAGGAAATCCTATACTTCCATGACATCTCCTACCATAAGAGGCTTCCCCTGGCTCCTCAATCCAAAATGACACCTCTCCTTTCTGTTTTCCCATAGGGTTTTCCTGTAGGATGTCTAGTATAACCTGATGAAGTATGCCATTAAGTTAGTTGTGTACAAACCTGCCTTACCCTGTACATATACTGTATATATACACAGAACCCATGTCTACAAGGCATCAGAACACTCCCATGATCTGCAATTGGTTTGGCGCTGCCTTCAATATTAGCTGTGTGACTGGGCCTTCTGTACAGTAACTGTTTAAAATCTTGAATTTAGAAGTAAAAAATCACGGGCTTTTAAATCTAGAGTAAATCTTACTTTCTCAAGCATAAACACTTGAAGGAGAATGTTTAGTTTTATTGTCTCTTTGGTTTTCTTTTACTCTTAGAAGGCTGGGCTCAAAAATTCCCTTTATAGACCAAAGGAAATCAGACAGAGACAAAATGGGAGTTATTTTTTAGGTGATAAACAGTGTGATAACACGTATTACTGGGCATCTCCGAGACTGCTAAAATTCTCTTTCCACATAGCCTTCTGATATAGAAAAATAAATATGGGGGGAAGTGAGATACTATATGACATTAATTTATGTAGTCAACCAAGTTTTTTACACTAGATTTTTGTGGTTTAGTAAATGTTTGAAAGTTTTTATAAGTTGACTATTTCCTAGAATCTTGGATTGAGACCAGAGATAGGTCATTTGGAGAGATTCCTGGATCTGGTGCTTAGCACTAGCCATCATATTAGTGGTTCACAGGTGGCTGCAATTCAAAAACCAGGGCCAGTGTCCATAAAGTTTCTTTATAGGGACCGCTAACCTTTCTGAGAGTACCAGTCCTCAATCCTGGAATACCTACCCTGCTTCTATACATCAGCTCTGTCTCTCATTATGCAGAAAATGGGAAGGGAGGACAACCATCTTCTTTCCCTTTCCATGCTTACCAGGGTGTTGCAGTTAATTTTTATTACTTGTCAAGGCCAGTGAATATTGGTAGAAACAATCCTAAAATAATTTTTACATACTGCATCACCCTTCAGAATTACTTCCCTTACTCACATGGTCTTTCAAATTATCTTTTTGTCAAGAATAATAGATTATCTTGTAATCATTTCAAGTAATCAAAGGCAAATATTAATACCAAAGGAAAAGCCAGGTTTGAATGTAAAATGATCTCTGTTGTATTTCACTTCCCCAAATCAAAAGCCTACGTTCAGCTATCCCAAATTAATTCTGTCTCTTGGGCTGAAACCATGCCTCTGTATCTTGATTTGTTGAACAACCTCCAGGACATGCTCTTTTGTGCTTTTTTGGATGTATCTTTTGAAACTTTCTTTCATAAAATAAATACATAAATTAGCAGCCAAAATTAGCAAAAAATTAACAGTGAGAACACAGTCAATGCTAGATTGCAGCATGTCTTGGAGTCACTTCCTTGTACAAAATAATCAGTCCTATTCATAAGTGTTCTTGTAGATGGACAACCACATAGGATGTGTGCACTTATGGTATATATATATATGTACAGTAAGTATACAGTATATATATATATATATATATATATATGCAACAAATCAATAGGTTTCCGGGATCACATCTTTCAAGTCGGCACAATGCCCAGCACAGAGCCATGCACACCATGGGCCACTCAACTGATGGTGATGGCAGTGACAGAGATGCGGTTGGGCACGCAGCAGAGGGGAGCACAGCCGGAAAAGCCTCCCCGTCCCCTAGCCCCTGTGCCACTCCTGAGAGGACCCCCTGCTGCTCCTGGATCTCTCATCAGTCTCTCCTCTGCCCCATTAGGGTGTTGCGCCCCACATACCTTTTCTAAAAGCTCCTGGTTTCTCTTAATGAAAAGTTGTTTATCTTCTACCCAGTGTGAATCCTGTTTGACAAAGAATATCGCGCAGTCAGCATTTCAGAGTGGCACGAAAGAGCATGTGTCGTCAAACCACTTTGCCAGAGCTGTCTTCTCTCCACCCGGTTTGTTTGCCTGCCAGCGACTGGTAAATGTCACTCACCCCAGCCAGCTCCTCATTCTAAGATGTTGGGGCCAAAGTTGCCAGGAAAATTTAACCCCCTTTTCATTGTCGCTCGCTATCCCTATCTTTTTCAGTCTGAATAATCCAGGACCAGCCTTCTGGGGACTCAGAAGTGACCACACAGGCAAAAAGTGAAAGGGGTCAGAATGCACACAGGCTAGATACATATGGATGGAAAACATTAAAATGCAGAACCATCAATGTAGCATAGAGGCAAAGAATGCAGCTCGAGGGGTGGGTCTTGGTCTTAGCAGCTCATGATCACTCTAGGCTAAGTGTGCAGTGCTCCTCTTCCTTGGGCATTGTCTCTCTTGCCCAGCCTCATTCGCTGCTGTAGCTGGGTTCACGCTCTGGCCAGCAAAACACCAGGGACAGAAACAGAGAGCTCAGATTCGGACACAGTTTGAGAAGATCACTGTGGAGAGCCAAGCCGTGTCCTGAATGGGCACAGGGTGATCTAGTGGAAGGTCAGCTTGAATCATCTGCATCTGCAGAAGTGTGAGCAACCAAATGCCTACCTGCCCTTTCTGAGCCAGAGTCGCTTCCAGATCTTCTATTTTGGCTTTATACCTTAGCACCTCGGCCTGGAGTTGTTCTTGAGCCTAGAGAAATCAAAATTGCAGAACTCAATAAGTAAAATGGTAGTTCTATGTTTTTTTCTTCCCATCATGTTCCCTGATTAGAACTCAACAAGTGAGAGAGAAGAAAGAATAATTTTCTACTATTGAAGAAACTTTTAAATCTATTTTTACATTCTAAATTCTCTGCATATAACTTTCAGTGGCTCCCTTTACCATCAGGTTAAAATTCAAACTGTTTAGTTTGGGATTTGGGAACTGGTCTTATATTTCCAATTTTTTCCCACCATTCATCAGTGCAGGGTCCACTCCTTACCGACTAGTGATCTCGTTTTCTAAATATGCCTCGTACCTCTCCATTTCTTTCTTTCTTTGAACAAATGCCCTTCTGGAAAGTCTTCTCCCGTTTGCCTCTCCAAAACGTTTCCTTTCTTTCAAAGCCAATTTTGTGCCTTACATGTAAGTCTAAATCCAAATCTATGTAAGTATTTATTTATGTATGTATCTATCATGTGCTTTGTGTGTGTGTGTGTGTGTGTGTGCGCGCACACGCATGCACATCAGCAGTTTGGGACACTGATTTGTATGGAATGACCTTATTTCATTAGTCTAGTTATTTTTTAGATTCTCTTCTATTCTCTCTCTATATGATCCTATTATCTGTTTTTATTTTCTGGCCAAACACATATTTTTTTTTTTCGTTGTCTTATGATCTGGATAGGTTCTTTGGTACAAAGTTGAACAAAATCAATGATGGTAAGTATTATTTTCTTATTGTTCACCATGAGGCGAATATTTCTTTGAACTGTTAAATACTATATTTACCTTTATCAGGTTAGAAATTTTAAACTTAACTTGCTAAGAATTATTTTAACTTTGAATGAATTATTTTAACTAATAATTATGTTAACTTTAACCTATTTATTTCTTGTATTGAAACAACTGTCTTCTGTTTTCATTGATAACTTTTTCATCTGTATTAACTGTTTTTGTATTTCTATTTTCTTTGAATTTATTACTCTTTTTCCCACGTGTTGATTTGTTTTAGACTATTTTGCTCAGAATAGTAACTTTTCTTACTTTAATGGCCATAAACAGTTCTAAACCTGTATTTTGATGGGAGAGTGAGACTAAAGAGAGAACTGGTTTCTACATCATCACCTCTCCAAAAAACAAGGCATATGCTATCATTTTCATTGACCAGTGCTATGCTCATAAGAATGGGTAGTAAATATTGATAAAAGAATCCACAACTCTTATAGTACTAGGGCATAGACATGAAAGCACACACACACTTTCTTAATGGTTGCTTATCTGTTTATTTCAATTCACCATGGGTTTTTAAAAAAATGTTTGCTCTTTTAGATATGTGTATGTGCATGTATGTATATATGAATGCTACCATTTAAACATATATACTTATAATATCTATCCTTTCCCACTAACCAACTTAATACAGTTCCTACAACACTCCTCAGTACACTGTAGACCTTCTAATAAGGAAGTAAGATAAAATCACTGGATGGTCACATTCATTTTTGACCCATGTAAACTACCATATGAGGCAGTTATGGCATGGTGGTGATGATTGAACTCAGGACTAGGTTCGTATCCTAGCTTTCCTATAAGCTACACATCCTAGCTTTAACATAACTAAGCTACATTTAACTTCTACTAAGCTACTATTTCCTCCCCTCTAGAAAGGAGTTAATAATAGCATCTAACTTATAGAGTTGTTTTAGGATTATATAAGATAATGTGTATAAAATACTCAGAACAAAGCTTGAAATACAGCAAGGACTCAGTAAATGTCAAGTATTAGTACTGTGTGTGGTTTAAAAAAAAATAGACTTCTGTGAGGCAGTTGCAAGATAATGGAAAAAAATAACTGACCTAGTAAAATATGACTTGGAATCAACAGTTTTCCATTTATTAGCTGTGTGATCTTGAGCAATTCAATTAACCTCTCTGAGCCTCAAATTCTTCTTTTATAAAATGCCTACCTTAGAGGGCTGGCACAAGGGTTAAGTGAGATATTATCAGTGATAATTCTCAGTAAGCTGTCAATGTAATGCTGGGCACTTATGAACTAAGAAAAGGAACTGGCTAACCACTGCTTTTGAAAGATGAGGTTTTTTTTTTTTTCAAGCAAGAAACTAAAAAAAATGGATTATCAAAATTCAACATTGTCTAACTTTGAAAGTATAAGCTTTCAAATAGCATAAATGAGAACTAGGCACTCAACTGTCTTTAAAGGAACAAAAGCATTGATCGAGGCTGGTTTTAATGTCTCTAGACCCAACGTTTGTTGACATAAAAGATAAAGCAGTTCAAAAGCTGCGTTGGAGAGAAGGGTACAAGGAAAACTATCCTATTGATACTTTTATGTCCGTGGTACTTTTATGCTGTGGCTGTTGCAAGCCCATTCAGGGCACTCTTGCAGATGTACACTAACCTTGGCTTCTCTTTCAGCATCAAGGATGCCTCCAGTCTGCTCCTGCAGGAGGGCGTATGCTCTTTGGAGAGCCTGGTATTCTTTTGTTAATTGTCGGAATCTTAGCTCAGATTCTTCAGCTGCCAAACTCTTGAGGTTAAAAAAAAAAGCCAAAAAATAATTATGTTATGTTCACGTCCTGTGTCCATGTAAATTGTTTAAAGAGAAATAAAAGTTTGTGTGATTTTGGATTCTATGTAATTTTATTCTTAATTTTAAAGGATGTTACAGGCACCAACACTATAACACTTTTAAGATGCAAATTGCAGAAATATTTAAGTATTTATTAATAAAAGAAGCATTTACTTATTTATATACTTCTGATTATTGCCCAGTTGGGATTGGATTATAGAAAATTTTGGATTCAAATGATAAAAACTTATACCCAGATTTTGGATGCAAATTTGAGGAGATAATAATCAGAATTTTAGTCTCAGTTCCTTTCAATATATTCATATCTAACAACTTCTTCCCCAGGTAAATTACAAAAACATAGTTTTATAGCTTTAGGTCTCAAACTTGAGAACGTAACACAATCATCGGAAAGGTTTGGGGATTCCACCCTCAAGATCCTGAGTCAAGACTTGTGTGGTCCGGGAACTTCCACAGTAACTGAACACCCGACAGTTCTGATGAAGGGGGCCTACAGAGCACACCTTGCTAAACACTGTCTTAGACTTAAATTTAAAAGTTTGTTCTTCTTATGGTTGTTGGGGGGAAGGGAGAGGGAAAGAAACAGTTAGGGAGCTTGGAATGTTCATGTACACACTGCTCTATTTTAAATGGATAACCAACAAGGACCTGCTATATAGCACATAGAACTCTGCCTGGATGGAAGAGGACTTTGGGGGAGAACAGGTAGATATATATATATATATATATATATATATACATATATACATATATATATATATATATATGGCTGAGTCCCTTTGCTGTCCACCTAAAACTATTATAACATTATTAATGGGCTATATCCCAATACAAAATAGAAAGTTTAAATAAAAAATAAATAAATAAAAATGTATCAGAAAAAAAAGCTTGTTCTTCTAAGCTTGTCATTTGGTTCACACTTTCTCTGGATGAAGAATTTGGGAGAGTAATTATATATATCTTGAAAAAAAATCTTCAAGCCACAGAGCTGAACTTCAGAGAAGTTTCTACAAGGGCTACATAACATAGGTGAAGCTCTTTTCTAAGAGGTAACAAGGCCAGGCAAGATCTCAAAACTGGTCACTGTTATGAGATTATGTGCTTTTTATAAAGGAGATAAAAAGTGAAATGCTTTTTCTCTCCCTTCAAGGAAAGATGTGACAATATCACAAGAGATGAGAAAAGTAAAAAAGCCTACCTCATCCAAGTCATCATCAGGAGTAGCTGGTGTTCGGTCTGTTCTAAATGAGGCCATGGATGATGTTTCTGAATCCATGGAGTCCTCATCATAGCCAATAAATGGGTCCAAAACAGGCCTCTAATGGAGGGATAGTACACGTTTACCAAAAAAACTAAGTGGAGAAAGTCAACATATTACCAACACACTGCCAAAAGCAGACATGCAAATGAACAGAGAACACATAGCTCTTTTAATGTTTCTTTGATAAAATAAACATATTAGGCATGAACACAATAATTCCAATAAATGTTTCTTCTATGTTATTTCACTTCTGGTATTTTGGAGGAAGATTCATTAATATTTGGCTCTCTTCATAAAAACCTTGTATCCTGTCTTATGTTACATTTTATATCATCCTGATTTTATGTGATTTATTCTGTTGGGTATTTAAGCTATAATCAAGAAATTCTGAAAGTTCAGGTATCTATGGGAAGGAGATTATCAAATCCTATCATCTAATTTCACATTCAAATCAAATGAGGCAACTGGTTTTTGTGTTTTTAAATATTATAAACATTTTCCCATATCTTTATTATTCAATGGCATCATTTTAAGTGGTTTTATAATTTTTACTTAATTACTATTTTTTATTTTTTAAAGTATAAATAATGTGATTAATATCTACTACATATATTTTGTAAAGTCTATAATTAATTTTTCTTAGAAGATTTTATGATTAAAAAAATAAACATGTATTTGGGCTTTGGATACATCTTGCATTCTAGAAAGTAGGAAACATTTGTACATTTCACTAGTAGTAGATTCAAGCCCCCTTTTTTTTGTACCTCAATGCATGTTATCAAACGAGGCAACTGCTAAATAAAAATCAAACAAATTGACAAATTAAATAGCAAAACTTTGTGGATTATAAGAGGCTATACAGATATTAGAATTGGCATTATCAATAATATTGCCAAGTGAATAATGAAAATATAATTTAATCAACTATAGCATGGGTATCAGATGCTAATATTATTCATGGGAGACATCAAATCATATGTATCTCTTGCATGTTCTTGAAGCGTGACTCTTCAGCTTGTCAGATAACCCTTTCTACGTCAAATCTAGTGAGTTCTTCACTCAGAAAAACCTGTAGTAAAGCAAACACTTTCAGCTGAAAATCTACAACACAATCATTTTTTCAACAACACAATCATTTTTGGACTTCTAAGAACTGTCGAGAGGAAAGATTTTCTTCTGGCAAATAAACCCCATGCGCTGCTGCAGTTCAGGAACATCTGATTTATCACGTCTTTGCAGGAAGATGCCTTGGCAAGCCTCACTCCTCTGGCTGTGCTTGTGTGTGGCAAAAGCCTGATAACCTAGTTTCCTCATTACCTTAATTGGTTTGGAACTTCTTCTATGCTTTCTTCTACGAATGAGCTTTTCCCGGTCCTGGAAAACAGATGAAAGGCTTTTCAGATCTTGAGTTGGTACATATTTCCCTATAGGTTTTTTTGTTTGTTTGTTTTGAAAGACAGAGTTGTTTTTCCCCTGAGGCATGACATATTTCTATTTAAAATAAGATTATGTTTTGTAAAATTTGGCAACTTTGGATTTGATACTTAAGTATTTTCAAAGGAAGAATATTCTACAACATTTCCTGATAATCTGTGTGGATCTGAGAGCCTCACAGTCAGGAAGTACACTGTGCTCCTGATTGGCATCCTTTGTTTTATACTTGAGATCAAGTACAAAATAGCTATTCATTGTTCTCCTAGAGTAGGATTCTCCAGTTTCCTCAGATCCCTCCAGGCCAGAATACTGGAGTGGGTAGCCTTGCCTTCCTCCAGGGGATCTTCCCAATCCAGGATCAAACCCAGGTCTCCCACATTACAGGCAGATTCTTTACCAGCTGAGCCACAAGGGAAGCCCAAGAATACTGGAGTGGGTAGCCTTTCCCTTCTCCAGCAGATCTTCCTGACCCAGGAATCGAACGGGGTCTCCTGCATTGCAGGTGGATTCTTTACCAACTGAGCTATCAGGGAAGCCCAGATATAATGACTGATTTCTTAATTCATTCTTTTTTGTGAAAGGAGATATTCTGGGAATTTGGTGTCCACCTGTTAAGTATTCCATGTGGTTATTGTACAAATTCAAAAGTGGAAGAAATAAGTAACATTTATGTCTGTCTGAAAGTCTGGTAGAAAATGCCTCAACATTTCAAAATTCTGTAAGAAACTTAACTTAAACCAAAGATACTCAAAGTCAAGCAAATTCTTAGACTAATGAATCTGTGAAATTTATGAGTTATTAAGGATGTGGAACTGAAGTGAGGGGCATAGAGATTTGAAGGGCATGTTTAACAAATAACCTAGATTAAGCCAGTGGTATTAATTTTTTCCCCCACCTTTATAAACAAAAATAATTTGATCATCCAATCTCAATATTTTAAATATTTATACTTAGATGACTCTCCTAATATGGCATATGCATTATAACATACACTCAATATAGAAAATTTTAAAAGGGTGAACCATAAATAATTATAAGCAGAATTCATAATCCTTTTTTCCTCAATAGCAGTAAATCATGTTGTTCACCCTACTCTGGAGACTACTGTCTGAAGTTCTCCCATCACTAGTTTACCTCTGTAAGCCTTGGCTTGGTTGTGAAGTTAGAGTGATCACAGATGTCACTTGCAGAATAAAGACAGAGAGGCAAAGAGGAAAACTCAAATGCAGATACAGGTCTTAGTCCAAAGCTGCTGGTAACACGGACTTCCCTTGTGGCTCAGCTGGTAAAGAACCTGTCTGCAATGCAGCAGACCTGAATTCAATCCGAGTTGGGAAGATCCCCTGCAGAAGGGAAAGGCTACCCATTTCACTATTCTAGCCTGGAGAATTCCACGGACTGTATAGTCCATGGGGTCTCAAAGAGTTGGACGTGACTGACAGACTTTCACGTAACATAGGTCTCAGCCAGATGCAGATGGGAATAACAACTGCTTGACCTACTTCAGCAGGTACTGAAGTCCTCAGAACATCTGGACTGGAATTTCAGCTGTCATGTCATTGAGACATTGCTGTTCATTCGGCAAATATTTATTAAACTACAATTATTTATTAAACTACCATATACTGAATCAGGTGTTGGGAAATAAGAGGCCTATAGTTCTGTTATTGTAGGCAAAGTATTTAATCTCTGAGCCTCAGAATCTTGATACTAGAAGGTAATTAGAAGATATATCACACCATCAACCTACTCATAATAATACGTTTGGGAATTCTTTTAAGGTGCTCTGTAGTTACTATTTGAGTTACCAAATTAGTTAACAAAGGATTATAACTGAAAAGGTATAAAACAGTTAAAGGATATAAAGGAGTTTTGAATAGTCTCTTGAACCTATTTACGAATCGATCACATGAACTTGGACCTTTGGGGCTAATCCAAAATTATTTAGTGCTTCTATTGTATGTTGATTTCTTGCCTTAAGGTTTACAGATTAATCAAGACCTACCCTTGTGAGCTCATCAATAATGTTCTGTTGCTCAATGACCTGAAGTTTTAGAAACTCTGTCTCTTGTTCTTCATTAGCTTGATCGAGGTCATTTAGAGATTTTAATTTCTTCAAGGGTGGATGGGATGTGATTTTTTCTCTCTGGGTTGAAAAAAAAAAAGAAAATGTAGGTGGAGACTTTAAGAATCCCAAACTTCAGTGGTTAATATAAAATGTCTGTAGAAATTTTACAAGGTTCCAGCTAAATGTAAAAACTGCTTAGCTTCAATAGGTGGAGACTTTAAGAATCCCAAACTTCAGTGGTTAATATAAAATGTCTGTAGAAATTTTACAAGGTTCCAGCTAAATGTAAAAACTGCTTAGCTTCAATACATAGACACACACACCGACTAACATCCTCACGTATATTTTGTCCACTATAATAGGTGGAAATCGTTGGGAATGTCTGAAGGTCTCTATAGCTGGACTAGAAGTCTGTAAAAGAGTACTTTAGCACATCACCTCTCTATATAAGGCGAATGATGGCATCTATTTCCAGTTATTATACAAGATCTTAGAAGATATGGGAACTTACTATACTGTTCTATAAAGAACACATTAGTAAAACTCTTGGAAGGGGGCCTCTTTTTAAAACATTTCATTTTTTAAAAATTTTAGTGAATTATATTTGATTTACAACGTGTTAATTTCTTCTGTAGAACAAAGTAACTCAGTTATACATATGCATACATATGTATTCTTTTTTTATATTCTTTTCCATTCTGGTTTATCACAGGATAATTGTGATATCACAGGATATTGAATACAGTTCCCTGTGCTGTAGCAGGGCCTTGTTGTTCATCCTGGAAGCAGGCTTCCATGGCTGAGGAGACAGGTTGGAACTCTGCTTCTCTATTTTGAAGCTTTTGGAGAGTGTGCAGATTCCTGGAAGTGCTCCTATCGTTCTGCAAAATTTAGAAACTCCATAAAATTTAGAGCCAGCAACCTTCTCTTGATTTCTTCCTTATGGGTTCCTCCTTGCTTACATAAGGGAAAAATCTAAACTTTCACAAACAGCACTGTATAATATTTTAAAAATAGACTGGGAAAGACCAGGAAGTCAGGTTAATGGCATAATAAAAACAAGGAAGCTGCACTTTTGCAGAGTCTGTGATACACACCATCTCTGAATTTTCCTTGGTAACGGCTTTTAGTTTCTCTTCCATGCGCTGTAAAGACACCATCAGTTCATCATTTCTCTTGGCGAGGCACTTGTTCCTTTCCAGAAGAGGTTTACACTGTTTTTCGGTTTCCCGCACACGCTTTAACTGGGAAGACATGAAACAATGTGTCCCTTCTGTTTAGAGTCTGAAAATAACTGCATTATAGCAACAGCCACCAAAAAAGTGTAAAATATATGGCAGGATATTTTAAACATAAACATCTAAAAATTATGTAAAAAATTCCTACTACTAATAAGCAAATGAAAGTAGCACAAAAGAAAATGGGCAAAAGACAAAGGGCAAATCACACAGGTTATCAAAAAGGCCACTAGATATTTGGAAAGCTACTCTGCCTCATTAGTAAGAAGGAAAATAAAAATGAAAATTCTATAATAAGAATACACCTCACACCCACCAAAATGACTAAAATGATCTATAATATTATCTTTACATGTTTATAAAGACAAGGAGAAAATACAACTCATATATTATTGGAGGGGGTTTAATTGTCATAACAACTGTGGAAAACTGTTTGGTAACAAGTGCTGAAACTGAATGCATGCATACTCTATGATCCAGTAATTCTGCTCCTTGGTATAGTGCCCCCAGACATGAACATATTTTTCTCACCAGGACATGTAGCAGCACCATTAACAACTTTAAACTATCATGGAAAAATATATATGTCCATTAACAATAGATGAATAAATATATACGTCTACTTATCGTATATAATTGTATATACATATTGTACCATAAATTTTTATAATAATATATATACACCATATAATTTTATAATAAATATATAATAATCATATAATCAAATAGGATGGAGTTGTGAACATGAATGAATTCTATATGCAACACAATGAATGACTCTCATCAATGCAACACTGAGCAAAAAGCCAGACACGAAAGGAAAATTATTGTATGATTCCATGTACAACACATTTTTTTGGTGGTTATTGGTCATACTGCACAGCTTGTGGTATCTTAGTTTCCTGACTAGAGACTGAACTTGGGCCCTGGAGGTAAAAGCACTGAATCCTAAGCATTGGAACTCCAGGGAAATCCCTACAACACATTTTTAAAATGGCGATAGACCTCTATAGTAAGAGAATTCAGTACAATGGTTAAGTTTAGAAGGATGGTGATTGAGAGAGGTCTCAAGAAGGGGAAGTTTGGAGACGCTGGTAGTATTCCACTTATGCATCTGGCTAGTAGTTACATGAGTACCACACACTGGGCATAGTTACTGAATTGTACCTTTATTATTTGTGCACTTTTCTTTATTATTCTGTACTATAACATCACATATACTACTATAGGGGCTTTCCAGGTGACTCAGTGGTAAAGAATCCACCTGCCAGTGCAGGAGACAAGGATTTGATCCCTGAGTCAGGAAGATCCCCTGGAGTAGGAAATGACAACCCACTCCAGACTTCTTGCCTGGAAAACTCCATGGACAGAGGAAACTGGTGGGCTATAGGCTATGGGGTCACAAAGAGTTGGAGAGGACTAAGCGAATGAACATGGACACATGCACGTACTACTATAACAAAATGTGTTAAAGATAATAAAAATTTTAAAAATCTGCTTAGAACTCACCAATTCATTTCGTTCATCTCCAAGCAAGGTATTCCTGTCTTCTAATTTTCTTATCGTGGCGTTCAACTCAGCTATTCTCTTTTGATTTCTTCGCAAATCCTACACATGAAAATTAAAATGGGAATTTCTTCAATAATACTTTTCACAAAGTTTTAGAATACTGCTCTTAAAAGTAATAGGCTTAGTTCCTTTCATCTGGCTTATGAGTTGAGAGTAAAATGTCCTCTTACTCAGAGGAGAGTAAATATTTACCTTATTCCAAACCCCCAAATTCACTGCTTGGGTTTAAGATCACGCCTGGTTGAAACTGCAAATGAATTCTATATGGCAGGTACTCCCTGGGCCCTGACTCCTGACGAATAAAGTGGTAGAAAGCTGGATCAGTTCATGAGACCTGTGAGCTGTGAGATCAGGGCCATGCTGTGATTACATGAGGTTCAAGGAGCATCACTTATGTCATGGCTGCACAGTGCTTCCCACTGGTTAGATAGGTATCCTGCTATTACATTTAGCCAAAGAGAGTATAGAATAGGAGGTAGGGATGGGACCTGAAAATTCCTGCATACCTTTGGGAAAAAGGTCAGATTCAGAAGGCTGGTACATTGCCTTCATATATGAGTCACAGATTAATGCACAGACTTTGCTGTTAGATTTTGCCCAGATCAGCTGGCTTCCCCACAGGTGTAACAGTCATGGAATCACTTTACACATAGCAATCAGATTCATTCTGTGCTCTAGCATCCACAGGACCATTACACACTTACATGTCCATTATCATCTTACATTTTGATAGTGCTCTACGGTTGACAAAGCAGTTTCACACACATTATATCTCTAGATTCATAGTATCCTGGAAGATTTTGCAGAACCGGGAAGATTCAGGGAGGTCTAAGTTGTTCAAGGTCTCTATCAGTAGCTCAATAACTAGCATGTATTGGATGCTATGCACCAGACACTATGCTCAATATTTTGCATATCTTTTCTCCTAACCTCAGACTAGCTCTATGGAATACCACTACTGCCTCTGTTTTACAGATGAGGGAACTCTGAACTGTCAAAGGATGTGCTAAAGTCACACAATAAACGGCAGATTCAGAATTTAAACTAAAGGGTATGACTTCAGAACATATTCTCTCGACAATTTTGCTATACTGCAGGTAGGTGTCAGTGATAGAACTAAAACTTACATCTGCAAAAATCTAGTTCAGTATTCTTTCTGCCACCTACTAGGATATATATATATCCTATATATATATAGGATATATCCTATATATATATATATATATCTCAATTCATAAATTATTCATTACTGAGTTCTAAGTATTAGCAATACTTTGAAATCTCTTTGTTCCTAAATAATACATTGTCATCTTTTTAGCAGATAGATACTTTGAGAGATAAAAGATATGAAAGTAAACTATATACAAGCTGATTTCTATCACTAAATTTCTAAAAATAATTTCTCATATAAAATGATGAAAATACAGGAAAATAAGTGTCAAACTCAACCAGAGTTGAAGTTTTCAGATGATGGTTACAAATGGCTTAGTCTTTTACACAGTTATACATTTTGACCCCTGTACATGATAAACGTTTTTACCAGTTCCAACTCAATTGTTCATACAAGGGAAAATTCCCAATCTTGGCAAGAGGCAAAGTATTTTCATCTAATTGATGATTCTTAAAATACACTGATGTCTGGAACGGTATCACTTGGCTAGAAAAATTCTATGAAGAATTTTAAAATATCTGTAATTCTCTTGTGATCAGCTAATAGCGGTGCAGATCACTTTGTTGTCTATGAGTATAGAAAACCCTGCTCCCAAGATACTCCCTGGTTTTATAGCAGGAGATAGAATTGATTTCTCTGTAATAAACAGAAAAAGAACTTAAGTGAAAAGTAAAACTTAGGCACTGAATAAAAGATGACTCCTGAGTCTTTAACTTCAACTTGAATAGACTTACTGGACTGCTGCAGTGTTCAGAGCCGTCTCCTGCCCTTCCTGGGATTTCTCGTTTCGGACTGCTCATGTTACATTCAGCCTCCTTGACCAGAAAGAGCTGTTCATCCAAAGCCTCCTTCTGGAGCTGGAGCTTCTGTACATAGCCTGTTTGGGTTTCCAGTTCCTTTTCCAGAGAAAAGATGATCCTGTCCTTGGCTTTGATCTCATCCATCTGAATTAAATGACACCCAGGACATTTTATTTAACAATGCTGCAAAGAAATGCATCTTCACAATGGTATGAGCTTAACTTCTTTCTGCTAATTGAAACAGGAAAAAAAATCATGAATACGACAAGTATATTTAATTCAGGAAAAAGGCAAAACTGTGTAATGGGTCATTCTAGACTAATTACGTGTCAAGGACGGTAATTTTTTTTTCTCTCTAGTATATCCTGTGTAGATGCTGTGATTCAGTATATTGTTTGAAATATAGTCTGGGTTGTTGGATATAGAAAGCAAAACTTAACTCGAAGACAGGTTATTAGTGTTAATTAAAGACAGATACTAAATATTCTACTACAACATTTCCCAGGACAATGTGTGATGTTACTTCCTATTTGGGGTAATGATCTTTGAATTCCTTTTAAAAAGCAGTAACAACAATGAACAGGTCATTTGTAACTGAAGAAGCCTCAGTATTTCTAGTAGTCTCATCATTTTCTAAGGCCAGTATGTTTGCATTCAGGTGATGAATCTGTCCTTCCACAGTTCATGGTATACAGCTCCTTTCATTCCTATCCTATCCATTTTTGAGAGCAGCCAGTTCTTAGCAACCATTTTATTATTACCATCAGAAAATCATAGTTGGGACAAGAACAGGAATGGAAAATACCTGGCAATATTAGCCACTGTTTTCCCACCTGTATCTGTGGGATATATTTCTTGATTCCAACATTCGTTTTTGTTAAGTCTGAGCATGGTCTAGGAAATACTTCTCAACTAAAGGCCAAAGGCATTTGGTACCTGTTGATCAGATTTCCACTGGACTAAAAACTTTCTGCCATCCCTCGGTGAGGGCTAGTGAAATTATTGTCTATAAACAATCTTTGAGGAAAGCATAGCCATTGGGTAAAGCCTTTCTTCTCATTTCATTATATTCTATTAGAATATTAAAAATGGAAATAGAGTAGGCAAGTAGACACATTTAATATAAACAATATTATACTGTTCTCCTCTTTATAAGAATGTCTCTTTACACATAGCAAATCACTTTGTAGAAATATTTCTTTGCTGTGTTCCTAAGACCAAAATACATTTTTGACTATATTTGGGACAGAAATTGTGTTATACAATCACATTTCCCCACATGTAACTATTTGTGAGCTACTGCCTCCAAGTCACACGATTAAATTTTAGATCATTTTGGGGAGGTCATGGTCCTGGGATATCATCTGATAACTTGGCAAGTAATCAAACACTGTCCTGTTAATTTGGGAGTAAAAGCATTGTCTTTATTTTTATCTCCTTGTAGGAGACTTGAGTCTAGTGTTATTCTTATCTAAGTCGCATGTTCATTTGTTAGATCTGTTGTCTGTGGTTTATTTACAGTTTACCAGAGCTCTAGATCTGCATGTTCCTAGTTGCTTTTGATGTACCCTACATAAATAAACCTGCTGGGAAATCACCTCACCACACCCATATAATCATTCTCATCATCACAACTGAAATTTATTGATCTTTTAATACATTCAATGCATTCAGGGTCTTACATATCTTATCTTATTTTAAAACAATCCTATTATGTAGTTCTGTTATCACCGCTTCACAGGTGATGACTGAGGACCTAAAGGGTAAAGAGCTTGATCATGGTCATATGGCTAATAAATGACGAAGCCTGATTTAAAATACAGACTTATGACCCTAGAGCCCATTCTATTAGGCACTGTGCTATACTTATGCCAAGATTATCCTTCCAGCATTTTCTCAAAGTGGTTTTCTGTAGAATATCAAGTAACTAGTGTCATGGAGTCTCAACTGCATACTGGTTATAAGCATGGACTCTGGTTTCAGAATACTGAAAATCTTCCAAATTCCTAGTTCTTAAGTAGGGAGGGGGTACATACCAGAATTCCCTGGGGAAATTTTCCACATAGGATCACTCCCATTTCTCTCCCTTTCTGTTCCACAAATGGAACTGGGTGTTGGGGTAAGAACAAGATTAGAAGGAAAAAATGAAGACAGGTACATCTGTATTACTGAAAAAGTTTCCTGTTTTTCTATTTGCACTCAATTTTTGAACCAATAGTCAGAGAAACTAGATGTTACACTGTTACTCAGAGAGATATGATGTCTGTCTCTGCAAAGTGCCAGTGAAAAGAAGTCATGAAAAAAATTATAAGCCATGGATGGGTGGATATATTTGTAGATTTACACTGAAACCACTGACAAACAAAAATATTTAATGTAAAGCTTCTTTTTCAATTACCTACCTCATGACTCCAGAGTTCACAGTCCTGATTCTTTCTTCAACAGCCATTGGTGTTTTAAAAACCAAAGGCAGGGCAGAGACCAATATTTCTGCACTGCGTTTGGTCTTTATTGTCAACCAATACAACAGCACGAATTGCAGATTAAAAAATCTGCCAAGTGTGGCAAAGGCAACATTTACAGTCACACTGCATTTCAGTACAAAGACAATTACATATTTAACTTTTTCTAATATGTCCTCTGATAACCACTTTTTACATAAAATTGAAATCCTAGAGATAGCATCTAAAGGACATAATTAGAATTCTCAGAATGTAAATGTTTAGAATCAGCAGATACAAGAAGGAAAGTGTTTTTTAAGTTCTTTTCTAAGAAAATATTTTTAGAGAAGCACAAAGTACACTTGAACAGGTGATAGTTAATTTGATAATATACAACCCAGATATAACTGATGCTAAACATTCTGAATACAGATGCAAATAAACACTTCTTCTAAGACAAAGTCAATCTGCAACATTATAGCTTTCACACAGTAATTCTATTTGTTTTACTTTTAAGTGTAGTGAAAGGCTGATATGGCTTTTGGTCATACATATTAAAAAAAAGCTTCAATTCAGTAGGGGTTGAAGTAAGTCTTAGAAATTGGTAATAGCAAGTAAGCTAGGTAGGAATGACAACCAATTTAAGAATTATAATGGTCCCTGTTTTGAACTGCCTCCATTTACTCTGGGAAAGAAGATCTATTTGTAAAATGACTAGGGGTTTTATAGCTCTACTTCTTGCTTTCAGACATGGTTCCTGGGGAGAAAACACGTGAATCCCTCAGAATGTTCCCAGTGGCTGCCATTTTCAGACACCTTGATAGCCAAAGAAAATTCCCCCACCCCTATAAAAACTTTTTATAAATGGAAAGCCTACAAAACATGCCGATGTTGGAAGAGTGTATCATTCAGAAAATTTCTGTGTACACCCAAGGAAACAGGAGCCATTAAAAAGATAACTCTCCATACATGTGGGGCCAGAAAAATCCAATTTTTATGAGACAGGTAACTTCAAAATCTTTTACTTATTATAATGCCAATTTTTGGCCTGGGTGCATCTATTTACCTATCGACTTATCTTGTATTTGGAACAGCACTAGACAGGAGGGTACGGTTTGTAATACACTCATGAAAAAACACCTGAACAAGCAAGCCCCACGGCGCTCTGAAGCCTGGAAAGAGAACGGTTCCGCCCTGGGTTACTAACCAGCCTCCGAATATCCCGCTCCGACTCCCACTTGATCTTGGAGATGGCTTCCTGGTGGGACTGATGCTCACTCCTGAGGTCCCCAGCCTTGATTTTATCCGCTTGGATCATGTTGCTCAGTGCCTCGTCCACCTGCTTCTTGGCCGTTTTCAGGTCCGCAATCTCCTGTAAGAGCTTAAGGCGCTCGGCATCGAACAGTTTCCGGGCCTCCTCACGGGCCTCGATGGTGAGCGCTGTCCTTACTTTGTCGCTGCTGCCGTCGCGGAGCGCGCACAGTGCCGACTTGAGCCTCTGGATCTCGCCATCCCTCACCTTCACTGTCCGGGCCATTTCCTGCTCGTGCTGCTTGATGAGATTCTCCCGCACGGCCTGCAGCTCCTTCATCTTCTCCTCGTGGAGCTTGGCTTTGAGTTCCGTCACCAGGACCGTGTGCTTGCGTTGCTCCAGCTCGCGGATCCTCTTGGCTTCTTGAGTCTTCTCTCGTTCGAGTTTAGATACCTGAGAGGCAAAAGGAGGAAGAGAGGTGAGCCTCATCAGAAAGATGTGCTCCTAGGCAGGATCGGCAGCTCAGATCCCTGTGATCCCCTAATGCCTCATTTCTCTTCAAATTCTAGCCTGCAGTGGAAGAAGGGAGGGGGCCTGCTGGAAACCACAGGCCTTTTTATGCTAGGAGGACAGTACGTGAGGGCTTCCCTGATAGCTCAGTTGGTAAATTCGCCTGCACTGCAGGAGACCCGGGTTTGATTCCTGGGTCAGGAAGATCCCCTGGAGAAGGGAAAGGCTATCCATCCATTCCAGTATTCTGGCCTAGAGAATTCCATGGACTGTACAGTCCATGGGGCCGCAAAGAGTCGGACAAGGCTGCGCCACTTTAACTTTCACAGTATGTGAAAGGAGGAAATACCCAAGGATGCTTCCAATACTTTGTTCAGACAAATATTTGATGTTCTGGGGCTTAACTATTTTGTGTGGTCTTTAGGCAAGCAGCACAGGCATCACCCAGAGGCTTATCAGAAATGCAGGGGATCCAACCTAGACCTATGAATGAGAGCCTGCAGTTTAACACATCCCCAGGTAACTTACATACACATTAAAATTAGGAAGTTGTGCTCTAATGTTTTTCATCTTGGTAAGAGTTCAAAATCGATCATCTGGAGATCATTCTAGACTACACATCCCTAGTGAGGTCTAAACTGACAACTGTGCATGTCCTAGGACACCCAGGATAGTCCATAGTTCAATATTTTGATCAGACTAAAAAATTGGTACCTAAAGTGATAACATAAAACATTTCCCTTTCTTTTTCTTCTTCTTCTTTTTTTTGAAGAGAAGATAACTGCTGCTAAGGGGGAGGTGAGGAATGAAGATGGTTGATATGTCCTCAACTTCACCTTCCTTACTATAGCAACTTGGTTCCACCCCCCAAATTTTTACAGATACACACACACCAGCAAAAACCCTTGCAGTATAAGGACCTCTCTGTTACAGGAGGTCAGTGGCTGTTATTTCGGCTACATGGGTGTCTGTCTGCATTCTTCACTACCCGCACTCTTATCTCCCTCTCTCCCCCATCTATGTCAACACTCTGAGGAATTTAATAAAGTATTGCTTCTAATCTTTTTACCTGCAAGGAGAAAAAAAAAAAAATTCTCCTGTGTTTTGTACTATTTCCAATGGTAATACAGGTCTCTTTATAGATAAGCAGTAGCACTGCCTTAATTTGGCTGTGAGTTTGTCTCTGATTTAGTAGATAAGTGTGTGGCCTGGCATCTGTAGCTTAAAAAAGCCTCACTAGGCTCTTGTACTGTCCTCCTCTTACTGTCATCTCTGCTGCCTGTCTTTGTTCCTCTGTTTCAGTCTTTTGCACACATACACACATAGGCAGTAACCTAGAAAAAGGGAAAAATCGGACAGCCCCAGGAGTAGTATCTAGGTGAGTGATACTGAGTCTCTGACATTTGTAAGATTAGAACATTTTGTAAAATAATTGTTGAGCCTTTCCAGCTGAAAAATTGTAAGATCCAAATTCCTTATTGAAACAATTGTAATTATGACGTAAAGTGTCTGAGATTTTACTTACCTTAATGGTTTACCTACCTTTAGCTAGAACAGGATTTTCTAAGTCCACATGGCATTCTATGAATATTTGATTTTAAAGGGACAACAATGATTCCCGTGTAGGTTATTCATAAAGGACTCAGGACACAAGGAGATTTGGCGAAATAAACAGTCAGGCATCCCCAAAAGACTGTTCTCGGATCTTGCCTCTAGCCCAGCCCAGGTCCCCTCCCAAGCGTCTGTTAGCTCATACATTCGAGAGCAGCGCTGTCCCACACGGTGGCCACTAGCCACACCGAGCACTTGTGTCTGAACCGAGCCTGGCCCCAGGTATAAAATACTCACCCCATTTCTAAGACTTAATGTGAGGTAAACATTAATATCTCATTAATAATTTTTATATTGGTTACATGCTGAAACTATAATATTTTGAAGTTTTTTTGGCCTTGTGGCATGTGGGATCTTCCTCAAGCAGGGATCAAACATGCTCCCTGCATTGGAAGTGTCGAGTCTTAAACAATGGACTGCCAGGGAAGTCTAAAACTATATATAGTATTTTGGATAAATTAGGCAAAATAAAGTATACTATTACAGTTAATTTGGCTTATTTTTACTTTTTAAAATTGTAGTTACAAGAAGTTTTAAAATCACATATGTGGCTTGCGTTATATTTCTTTTGGACAGCTTTACTCCAGAGTTCTTGGAGGTTCATTTAACGAATCGAGCTTTTGTCACACTGCTGCTGACATTCTCTTAGCAAAATCCTGTTATGATCTATGTGCCAGGGCTTCTTCCTGTTGGGGAATAGAATCCCAACACTTCAGCTGCTCCTTTCAGCTCTCAGAAGACTTGGCTGGACTTTCAGCCCCCATTTTAACTCCTTACTTGACATCTCAGGCATAGGGCAGTATTCTATTTTCTGCACACACCCTGAATCTCTACACCTCTGTGCCTACCTAAGTTTCTTCTTCCTGATCTGCCCTTCTCTCAGCTCCTTTCAGGATCCTCTCATTCCTCCTGACCCAGCTAGATGCTACCCTCTCTGGTCTTATCACCCTAATCACCCAGGACCAGGCTCATTTCTCCTGCATTTGTCTTCTCAGTGCAGTTTGCTAACACCTCCTTACTGGTCTCTTCCACATTTTTCTTTATGCTGTATTTATTTATTTATTTACCTGCACACTTGTCTGTCCTCACTATCTCCTCTCCTACCCCACCTCGATTGGAAACTCCTAGAAGGCTGCCAGTGAGCTTTGTTCATCTTTGTCTACCCAGTGGTTGTCAGCACAACACAGAAGACAAAGAAGCCAATATGTTTCCCTGGCTAGCCTCATAACCAGAGGCAGGAATAATATATCCTGTCATACATTTTAGAGAACATAGGCTTGCACTGTTACCCAGAGCAGCCCTAATCCATCCCTTCCCTGTATAAAACAATAAAAGAAAAACACCCCAAACATATAATGTCTGCCTGTGCTCTGTTTGATAGTTCTCCCAATGCTTCAGTAATGACAGCCTAGATCTTACTTCCCATTTTTCCTACAATGAACTGAAGAAGGACCTTCTAGACTATGAGTGGGCAAACAGTACCCCATGAGCCAAATCTTTCCCGCCCCCTCCCCCTTTGTGAATAAAGTTTTATTGGAACACAGCCAGGCCCATCTATTTCCATGTTGCCTACGGCTGGTTTCACGCTACAATGAAATTGAGTAGTTTCACAGAATCTCTCTGGCCCACAAAGCCTAAAATATTTACTATTTTGTATTTCACAGAAAATGTTTGCTGACTCTTCTTTTAGCTAATGTAATTTTTGAAAAGAGGGGCCTTATTTTTCACTGAGTTAGAATCTCTGATAATTTACCTTCCATCTAATTTACCTTGGGGAAATTAACTCAAGTGATAGGAAACTATCATCTTCAATTGAAGATGAAATTGATCATCTTCAATTTCAGCAGGACGTATTTACATTCCTTAGGCATTTGGAACAGTATCTTGACCATAAGAGCAGATATGTAATGAGTTACTAGGGGAATTTTAGCAGCTCTTCCTAAAACAACGGAAAGCTGTAGTAAAAATGGATAAAGGGTAATGAATTCTGGGTTTGTATTTTGATTTCACCATCTACTGTCTCTAAGAAAGTTACTTTATCCTGAGGATCTTTGATTACACTTTTAAAAATACCTGTAAAAGAGATATTTTTAGGATTAAATTAGATAATGAATGGGAAAGTAGCTTAAACTGTAAAGTACTGTAAAATGTAAGGTAATGTTATATTGGATATAAGAGGAAATACTCATGGTCTAAAATTATTTATGTGAAGTTCTCTGCAGGTGTATTAGATTGTACCAGTTTGTGATTCTGTAATTTCTCTCAAGTTATAAACACTAATCTTTTATGTGTAGACTGGAGAGGAGATGAATGAAAAAGAAAAAAAAAAGTGAAAATACAGATGTATGGAAAATATATTCCAGCATGAAGACAAAACAAATAGGAACACACACTGGCGTTTTTATCCATCACTTAAAGGAATCCACAGAATTCAAAAAAAAAGAAAAATAAAAGATATTGAATTACTTTTGGCACTTTTTAATGTCTAATTTGGTTGTCATGGAAACTGTCATTTTTGGCAGGATTTCTAGGTATGTTTTTTTTTTAAAAAAAAACTTAAAAAGAGTTTCACTATGAAGGAGATACAAAGAATGTGACTGACATCTGGGAGGAAAAAAGAGCCAATAAAAATTTTGTAGTAAAAACATTTTCTGAAAATTATTTATAGCTTAGACTGTACCACTAAGAAATAGATTTTACTATCTTAATGTAAAAATAAAATCTTAATGTAAATCATGAAAATGAGTATACAAAAAGATGAAGAACTACCCGTGAGTAATATGAAAAAAATGTGAAGATAATACCTTGAAAGGCAAAATTAATTAGTTGATTGAAGAGAGAATCAATTTTTATTTGTGGAAATGTTATATGGACAAAAATTTCAGCTCCATCACAAAAAATAGGAGGCATTTATTGGGGGCTTAACTTACTATGTATGAGTCAGGCACTTTTTTAAAGGCTTTACACCTATCAATACACTTAACCTCCTAGGCAGCTCTATGATGTAAGTAGTATTTATTATATCTGAATTTCTGATGAGAAAAGTGGGGAATAGGCTCTACAGAAGCACAACATAAAGAAGGCTGATCAGAGTCCAGGTGGGCCAGGAGCCAGGTCAGGGCAGATCCCAGATCTCCTAGTTTGCTCTGAAAGCTTTGGGCCAAGCTGGGGCCCCTGACTCAGCCTCAGTCTCCTCATGTGTAAACTAGGATTGGTGATAACTTTCTCATATGATTGTTGCAAGGACTGACTTCCATAATCCAGTAAAGTCCTTTGGATAGGCTGGAACACATGGGTGATTAATAACTATTAATACATGGTAGATATTAAATATTAATTTGATGAGCATTATTGCACATGTTAATATTTTATCATGCAATGGATACTAATACCATCAACAACATAAACCTAAATACCCATATTATGGTGGTAGGATGAGTGCTACTATTATTACATTATGAGACCTTAGCAACTATTTTCCTAATAGAAATGTTCAAAGATAAAATTGGGTTTCCTCAAGATGTCCTGAGTTTCTTGATGGCATCTCATCTTAACTTGGAAGACACCTGCTTAATATATACAAAGAAGTTATAGGGGGTAGGATGGGACAGGGCCAGAGGGTGAGCACTGAACAGAGATTTGAATAAAAGATTTCTTATATCCCTTTTACCCCAGAGGTTTTATCAAAAAAAAAGAAAAATCATTAGGAAAATTTAATCCTGCTTCCACTATGATAGAAGGAAGAAAATTCATGACTAGCCTCCCAGGCTTCCCATTATATTTTCTTCTTTTGTCATAATTCTAGCTTTGCTTCTGAAAAATGCCACTGTAAATTCTGCTAAGATAAAGAGGGTGATGTTTGAGTTTTAATGTGACCTTAGAAATCTAGGACTAAACATTGGACTGCTTATCAAAGGTAAGGAGGGTTGAGAGGTTATCAAGACAAGACAAGCCAGCAAAAGGTTCAGCTTGAATTATCTGCATCAGATGTAGCCAGAGATCTAAATGCACAGTGGGCTGGCAGGGGTTTTCATGGGCACTAAGCAATTCTCCAACAGGAGATGGAAGAGGGAAAGGCTGCCGCCATAGGAATGGGGCTCATAAGGGCTTCCCTGGTAGCTCAGCTGGTAAAGAATCCACCTGCAATGCAGGAGTTCCCAGTTTGATTCCTGGGTTGGGAAGATTGCCTGGAGAAGGGATAGGCTACCCACTCCAGTATCCTTGGGCTTCCGTGGTGGCTCAGTTGGTAGGATCCTCATGCAATGTGGGAGACCTGGGTTCGATCCCTGGGTTGGGAAGATCCCCTGTAGGAGTGCATGGCAACCCATTCCAGGAGAATGGAATTGAATGGAATTCAGGCGAATGGATTCTCTTGCCTGGAGAATCCTGAAGGACAGAGGAGCCTGGCGGGCTGCAATCCATGGGGTCCCAAAGAGTTGGATACAACCAAGCAACTAAGTACAATACAGCATAAGGGAGATTTTATACAACCTGGGGAAGTAATAAAAGCTTCTCTCTTTTCATGTGTTGCTTTTAGCTACTTAGCTTTCCTGAAAACAAAACTAAATTTGAAGAAAGCAATAAGTACTGGATGCCTAGTGTGGGCCCTGAATCTGCAAACTCTAGAGTACTAGCCTGAAGAGAGAGAATGTTGGCTGGTTTTTTGAGAGCACCCTGGAGGCAACAGAGTGCAGTGGAGTAAGAAAGCACCACCTTGATCACAGCCTTAGAGAAGATGGGAATTCCCATTTTGGTTCCTCCTCTAGCTGTGTCACGGGGAGCAAATGAATTACATAGAACTTGTGTTCTTTCTCAGTGAAATCAGAATAGTAATCAGATGCTGCCTTTGTCCCAGGCTCTCAGTGAGGACTGCTTTGCAGTCTAAAGGGCTGTTATAAGGGTGGAAACTCCTTTCTGGAGCTGACTCTGCCCAAAGCAAGTATCCCAGGCCTGCCACCCTGCAGACTTGACCCTTAGAGGTCTGTCCTCTGCTCCTGCTTCATCCCTTCTGTGACTGTAGGCTTCACTGTAGCTGCAGGCTGCCTCTGAGGAAGAGGATGAAAACCCTGGGGAACTGGGTGGGTGGGTTTCACATCTCACAGCAATTCCTGGTGTGCTTACACACCCTGAGCAGCAGATCAGTGTCCATGGAGGAGACACACAGGAAAATACCATGGCTTAATGGCTCAGTGCTGGTCCAGGAAAGACAGATCTGGTGGAAATATTTCCTCCACCCGAGCCTACGGTTGCCCCCCTAAATCAATATATAATGTACTTATGCCATGGGGTTTTGGGGAATGTTTCAAAAAGAATCATGATAATTCACTCAACAAGTAGGACATGTCTCCTACATGTCAGGCAGCACTGTGAACACTGGGGACCCCTTACTTAGGAGGTCCCTGAAGCAGACATGGAAGCATACATTTCATTAGAGCAGGGACAGTAGGCAAGAAACAAGCAAACAAACAAATAACATGACTTCAGGCAGTACAGAGTCCTGTGATGAAAGCACTACAGGGCGATGTGCTAGATAGAGTACATGGAATGAAGGGAACCGTGTCATGTAACTCAGTGATCAGGGAAGGGTCCTGAAGAGTTAGAGCAGATTCCTTTCCTGACTAATCTCGACTATTTTGAAAGGACCTTAGCTCTTTTATGTTATCCATAGTCTGCTCATTTTATAGATGCACAAATGCAGGCCCAGAAAGGTCATCCAGCTGAGACACTCCACCTGTGTTCTTTCCTCTCCACCACAGGCCCCCATAGTTACATCCTTTTGGCCCCTATGATTGGAGTCCAGTCAAAACGACCTACATAACTCCATGTTTTTTCCTATCAGTGCTTTACAAATCTTTCAGATAATTTCTACTCACCAGAAGTTGGCTGTGTCTAATATTTTAGTTTCATTTCACTGCAGTGGAAATGCAGGCATCCAAGGGAGAAGGATAGGGGCGTATCCCCCCGTCACCCCCCCACACTTCATTTCTCCATCTAAAATTTGCATAATAGTATAAAGAAAAGTTCTGACATTGTCTCTTCCTCTGCCTATGGTTTTCAGTATTTTTTAGACATTCACATGTTTCAAGTATAGCACTGACTCTGCAAAACATGTAAACAACCTAAATGCCCACTGATGAATAAATAGATAAAGAAAATGTGATCTATCACCTCCTATACACACACAATGAAATATTCAGCCATAGAAAGCAAGGAAATTTTGTCATTTGCAACATTATGCCAAGTGAAATAAGCCAGATAAAGACAAACACTGTATGATCACACTTACATGTGGAATTAAAAAAAAAAATAGAGCTCATAGATAAAGGGAATGGATTGGTGGTTACCGGAGGCAGGATGTAGGAGATGGTTAAGGTGGTTAAAAGGTAACTTCCAATTACACGGTAAGTTCTAAGGATGTAACGTATAGCATGGTGATTATAGTTAACAGTCCTCCTAACAATATTTGAAGGTTGCAAAAAGAGTATATCTTAACAGTTCTCATCACAGCAGCTGAGGGTATAGCTCAGTGGTAGAGTGCATGCTTAGCATGCTTGAGGCCCTGGGTTCAATCCCCAGTACCTTCATCTTCAGGGCTTCCCCTGTGGCTCAGCTGGTAAAGAATCTGCCTGCAAAGCGGGAGACCTGGGTTCAATCCCTGGGTTGGGAAGATACCCTAGAGATGAGAAAGGCTACCCACTCCAGTATTCTGGCCTGGAGAATTCCATGGACTGTATAGTCCACGGGGTTGCAAAGAGTCGGACATGAAAGCGACTGTCACTTTCATTTCACTTTCACTCTCATCACAAGAACAAAAACTTTGTAACTATGAGGTGATGGCTATTGACTAAACGTATTATGGTAATCATTTCACAATTTATACATATATCAAATCATTATGTTGCACACATAAAATGAACACAATGTTATACATCAATTATATCTCAATAAAACTGGGGAAAAATACATTTGAAAAAAGAGCACAGACGTGGGAGGAGAGGGAAGGAGAGTTGAAGACCCATCTCTGTCACGGACAAGCACGTGACTCTGAGTGAACTGCTTTATCTCACTGAGCCTCGGTTTCCGCATTTGTAAAATGTGGATAATGACAGTGCCCACCTCGGAGAATGGTAGTGAGGATGAAATGTGATAACTGAATTATAATACAACATGTCTGATGGTATCCGTTCAAAAAATACACACACATAACTTAGGAAGTAAACATGACTATTATCCCATGCGACAAAGGAAGACACATATATTTCATAACCTGCTCAGGGTCACTCAGGTGCTAAGAGAAAGAGCTGAGATTATGTGAGGAGGAAACGCAGTTCTTACCATGTGTGACAGATAGTAAACATACAATAAAGTCAAGCATGTGTGACCCTGCTCTATCTGCAATATTTTCTGCAAATGTCAATGGGATGATTTGTCTTTCTGGAAAAATGAGTAATATCTCATCACTCCAAAGGTTTCCACTCTTTAACTAGTCCTTTTCCCTGAGGTTAAACCGTCACTTTATCATCCTAGCCTTGGAGTCAAACTGAGAGTGTGAATTCACATGTCGGCATTGTTCATGTTCTCTCTCTTAAAGCCTGGGCCTTTGGTAACACAATTGTATTTATTTTAATAAAACTGCTTTATGACTTGTTTGCCCTCTAAATTCCCTTTGCTCTTTGGGGAATGCTGCTGACAGGCAGTGAGGCTTTGCTGTCACCCCTGTGCTAGGATTATAATTAACTGCCACGGAGAGGGCGTTTGGGGGAGGGGCAGAGGGTGGACGACAAGGGCAGTGATTTCATTTCAGAGTCTGGCTTCTAGTCTCTTGTCAGAGGAAAGGGAGATGACCCGTGACCTGCTGGCTTAGACACCAGTGCCCAGCCCTGGATAAACAGGCAAGATAAACAGCTCTGTCCACAGTCAAGAGAGTTACCCCTTTTAAAAGGCTAGCACATGGTAATGGCAGGGTTGGGATCTGCAGGGCCTCTGTCTCTTTAAAATCTCATGAGCTTGCTCTCTGTAAACCAGCGGCAGGTTATGGTTCCTAGTATCCAGACGGATAGCCTTCTTCCCAAGAAGGTAGTTTGTCATTCTGTTGTTACTACAATTAAAGCAGCCTGCCTCCCTTGAAATATTATGTTGCCCCAGGGAAAGTTAAAACCAATGAAATGTTCATAGCTTGTCGACCTGGAAGGAATTGTGGAGTGGAGTGTTTGTCAACACGAAGTCAAAGAACCACCTCCATGGGGACTGTCTGGACCGTGTGCTGGAATTGCAGTCCTGATCCTCACCACTCCTACTTGATCAGAATCTCTGGACTCTAGGCCCAGAATCTCAATTTTTAATAAGTTCCCTCAGGTTATGCTAATTTCCAGTGATGCTTGAGAGACAAGGATATGGAGAAACAGATTCAGTCATCTAAATTACAGATCGACACACTGAGAAGTTGAAATTTGTCCCTGAGGAGAGAGAAAGGCAATATTCTGGTTTTCTGACTCTTACACAAACATTTTTGACTTGTTTTGTTTGTTTTGTTTGATGACACCACATTCTTTTTAACTTTATGGAAACTGAAAAATACGCTTCACAAACTTTACACTGGGGCCTGCTTATCCAAGGTCAAGGCTTAGCTGAGACAGAGGGCCAGGAGCTTTGGCCAACCCAAGCTTTATTATTGTTCAAACAAGGAGAAATACATTTGGGAGAAAAGGACTAATTAAAATATAATGGTAAAGTCAAGGAAGAAGAGGCAGTAAAAAAGAGAAAGGATATATGTTGTTTGTGACTTGATCAAGGACATTTCCTCACTACACAAAGAGTTATCTCTTTAAGGCAATTTTACACTGACATGATTGTCTCTAGTTTGTAAAAATGTCTTAGACCTATCACGTATTTCAAAGTGATTTCCTGTCCACGACTCTGTTTGATATCCATACTGCTCTAATAAGAGAAGCATTAGCATATTCATTTAATGGATGAGACTCAGAAGCAAAGAAACTTTCTTAAGTCTAATTAGCAACTGACTCAAGCTTAACAGATAGAAGGGATATTACTATGAATTTTTTTTTTTCAGAATTTACTATGTGCCAGGCAGCTCTCTGAGCATCTGACATAAATTTTCTCATATACTCCTCATCACTCCTTTATGTACATGTCTAATTTAAACCTCCTCCCAGCTCTACAGGATAAGAGTAAGGTATAAGGATAGAAATCACCTTTCAGTCATTCATCTACTCATTCAACAAATATACGTTGAGCTTCTCAGTCCTGGACATTTATTTAAGCCCCACTGATAGAGAGGTAAGTGAGACTGCTGTCACAGAGACTACACTTGACTGGGGAGAGAGAAGCATTAAACAAGTCAATATATAAATATAAAAACTGCGCTGAGATGAATCAAGAAGAGGCAGGCCTTAGGGACTGTGTGGACCCAGGAAGTGCTCTGTTTTGGAGATTGTAGTCAGATGCTTGACTAGAGCGGACACCTGTAGGAGGTGTGGAAGGAGCATGCCGCTTGCTGGGGAAGAACAAGGGCAAAGGCCCAAATGTGATGGGCGTGTGTCCCCTGGTCCAGCGAAGAGGCTGGAGCAGAGTGATCCGGGGACATCAGTGGTAGGAGATGAGTCAGCTGATGGAGAGCTGGAGGGGGGAGGTCCTGATGTGGTGGGGGAAGTCCTGTGACTGAGAGGTGGGCAGCCTTGCAGGGATCTGAGCAGTGGAATGACATGATGGACATGCTTTACAAAGATTTCTCTAAATGCCTCAAGGGAAATGACTACAGAAGGCAAGGGTGGGACCTCATCAAGGCCACATGCTTATTCATTTGTCCAGAGGTGGTGGTGGTGGGGAGTGTGGTCTCAGTTTTTACTTCTGGCTTCCTGGGCAGGCAGAGCTCATGAGCAGGGTTTTCTCATTTTGTGTGTATCCTGTGCTCAAATCCCTTCTGCCACATACAGGGAATCCCCCCATGTTCAGGAGTTGTTGCCCCCTCTGGCAACCAGCAGACAAGAGCCCACTGAGGCAGGGTGGCAGGCGGGGCCAGGCCCCAGCCTCCCAGGCCGTGGCCTCAGGAAGCCCCACTCACCTTGGACTTCTCCTGATGCAGCTCTATCTGGATGTCTGTGAGCTTGGTCCTGAGGTCTTCGTTGGCAGCTTGAAGGGCGACAATGAGCGCCTCGGGCTTCTCGCCCTTATTTCGCCCTTTCTTGGACATTGTTCCTTTCTGAATGGAGTCTGTTGGTGTTGAATTCCTCTCAAGCAGGGGCTGCCATGTTCCTGCGGCTTCTCCTGGGTGCGATGGCTCAGCAGCTACTGTGTGTTGTCCCTTGGGAAGGTCTCCTCAGCCACTGCCCTGGAAGCCCTGGGGGAGGCAGAGACAGTAGTTACTGCCATGACTTGGGCCGCATACCCATCAGACACTCAGCCTGAGATGTCTGCGAGAGCCCCTTCCTGAGGGCTCCTGACCACTTGGCACATGAATTTAGGGCTGTCTTCCCAATGGGTTAGTCTGGTCATGTCAGTGCCCTGCTTAAAATCCTTCAAAGATCTATGAGTCCATATACGAGTGTATCTTTCATATCTCAGAGTACTCTTTACACCTGAACCTGCCCATTCTCCTAGCCTTACTTCTTGCACATCACTCACTTATATCCTGGGCGTAGAGTGTTCTTTAATTTTCTGATTCTTTCTCTCTTCTCATAAGGACTTTTCATTTTCTCCCATCCTCTGCCCTGCCTCCTCACATGGCCCTCAGCCTCACACATTGCCACATGGACAGTTTAGCCTGACCAGCCCTCATGACTCCGTCAGGTCTTAGCTGGCAAGTCAGTTCCTCCTGGAAGCCCCCCATCCCACCCCACCCTGTTTTTTAAGTGTGGTCACCTCCATAAGTCTGCAAGCTTTGTGAGGGCAGGGATGTGTTGTTCGTATTTACAACTTGCTTCTCAGAATCCATCCCAGTGACTGGACATACCAGCTATTTAATTTAGTATTTGTGAAAGGAAGTCACCTATGTGATGATTTATGGTTTCCTCATAGACAGTGTTGACTTCAAGAAAATCCAATATACAAAAAGACCTAGAATTATACAATATATAAACTGTGAGACGTGGAGATTTACTATACTTGGTTAATTGAGTCACTCATGTATTTAGTCAATATAGACTATTGTCTATTTAGACTATAAACTATAGGCTTTTTTATTTTTTTAATTTGTTAGTTGCCAGGACTTAATTGCGGCATGCAGAATTATCAACCTTTGTTGCGGGATGCTAACTCTTAGTTGTGGTATGTGGGATCTAGTTCCTTGACCAGGGATCAAACCCGGGACCCCTGCATTGGGAACACGGGGTCTTAGCCACTGGACCAACAGGGAAGTCCCTATAGGCTTCTACATGTTATGCTAAGTACAGTAAGTTAAAATTGAAAATGTTAGTTTTCCAAGGCAAAAACAACAAACCTTTACCTGTACCTATCTTCATCATCATCACCATTATCTAGGTGATAACTGCCTTTAAAAAAACAAACACTTGTTTCAAAAATATAGACAAGAATTTCCCCTTCTTGTGGGGTGACTGAGGAGGGCTTCTTGAGCATGGGGCATATCCTGGAAGTCGAGGAGTGGGTAGGATGGTAACAGGTGGAGAAACAGTGAAGCATCCTGGGTGAAGGAAATGGTAGGTGCTGCGACAGAAAGCATAGTAACTGTTTTGGAGAAAACAGGGGTCTGATAGTTATAACCCAGGATATGGGTGATGGGCACCAGTGCTGGAAAACTGGCCTGGAAATGATTAAGTTCTGAGAGATCTGGGATGCCATCCTTAGAATTTTGGAATCTTGTTTTTCTCCCAGTAGGTAACAAGGAAGCTGTTGAAGCTCTTGGCTGGGAGGTGCCCTAACAGAGCAGTGCTTTGGTGTGGTTGTTCTGGTGGCATAGCGGGGAGAGAATGAGGAAGGGAGACCAGATAGGCCACTAAACTTGCCAAGGTGAAGGATGATGTAGACTCAGTCAGAACAGCAGTGAGAAGAAAGAAAAAAAAAAAAAATGATGTGTCTTGATTTACAAATCTTTAGATGTGTCACAAGAACAAGGAGGTAAGAAAAATATAAATCCTGAACTGTTAGTCAGTGCAAAAAGCACGACTAGATAAAGAAGATACTAGAGAGTTTCCCATACAACCTTTCAGAAAACTGAGCATTTTGTATCTCTAGGTGCTTCAGTCCAGAACTAAGGGGAATTCCTACTGATGATTCATATGTTCCAGTAGCTGCTGCTCTATTGAAACCCCTGGTATTCAGCCTTGGTGACCATGCTGGGATCCTGGGCTTTCTGCCATCCACCCATGACCAATGGGGCCATGTGTTTCAGAGAGTGTCTCTAGGGAAAGGGGATAGGGAAAGGTTAGGAAGTTAGATCAGTCTGTTGCCAGCAGTCACAGAACTGTCTACCATATTGTACCCTAGGCTAGATGTTGGGGTGGTCCTTCATGCTTAGTTTGCAAATGTTGCAAAATCATTAAAGTATATGGCTGAGAGACTTCTAAGTGGTTACAATTCTTTGCTTCTAGAATTGAAATGAATTCAACAAGCATTTATTGAAAATTTGTATGACAAACACCACTAGGCACAAAGATAAGTAAGATAGTATTTAACTCCAAGCAGGTTTTGGGTGAGAAAACTCACATATATACAGTTAACAAGTATCTCCTCTAGTTTGTTCTCTAGATGTTGCTGGTCCCCAAGGCTTTGTCCAGGTTATCTCTACTGGTCCCACCTATAGGTTTTATGACCCCCTGTGTTATATTCATAGCCTGACCATTCTCCAAACCCCAGACTTATATATTCAACTCCTTCTACCACATCCACCTGGATATCCTATTGGTATCTCAAACCTAACCCAACAAATACAGATGTCTTTTTTTAACTAGTCCCTCAAAAATCTTATCCTCCCCAAGTTTTCCCATATCAATAAATGGCACGATCACACGTCCAGTTGTTCCAGATCTTAACTTAGAAGTCATCCTTTCTTTTTTTATCCCGTTTACCTTATCCAGTCCACTAGGAAGTCTGGTTTGTTTTACCTATAAAATATGATTCACTTTATAGTCAACTTCTATCAGACCTTTATAGTGCTGTCACAACACAGAGGAAAAAGCCATTTGGGAAAAACTTCCTACCATATTGTTGTCTTGAATGAAGAATAGGCTTTTCATTTTCTCTTTTTTTCCCCCCATGCAAACTTTTATTAGCATCTACAATTTACCTGCTACAGTAAACAGTGCTGAGGGCTCAGAGATATATCATATAGCCCTGGAGGAGCTCACAGTTGACTGGCTCCCTCAGTTAGAGTTGCAGCAGAAAAAGGTAGTCCTGCTCAACTGAGAATTTAATAATGGGACTATCTACCAAAGGGTGAGCAAAGCTAAGGAAGCCTATAAGGGCTGTGGAGGTATATATCCACTTTAAAAGGAATGAGCCATCTCAAAATGGCTCTATGTAGGTTAAAAGGGTAAGTGAAATACAGGTATGTCCCACAAACATGTCTTGTCTTGAAGCTTAAAGTGATTGAGATTTATCAGTTAGTTTGTTTAGAATCATCATTTGGAGGGGTCTCTCCCTTGTGCCTGAATGAAACCATACTCTGTTAACCTTTTCAACATAACCTCAAGAATTCTGACCTCAATGATCCTTAATTTCCTCTCACCATTGTGCTACCTGCAGACATCACTGCGATGGGTCTTCCAATACTTTCCACCATGGTCGACTCCATGGTATCTGCTGGAGTGCATGTACATTGTGTGGGCTTGGGACTCTTCTCTTTAGAGCTAGCCCTCTTCAACTACGCCTTAGCCTAGTAGATGTCCCAACTTTTGGAAGCCAGACAATCACCACTCCAGATTCCCTGAGCCAAGAACGGGCTTTTCCAATTGGAGATACTCAAATGGGGTCTACCCAAGTGGCTCAGTTGTAAGGAATCCACCTGACAATGCAGGAGCTTCAGGAGATGTGGGTTCAATTCCTGGGTCAGGAAGATCCCCTGGAGGAGGAAATGACAACCCACTCCAGTATTCTTGCCTGGAAAACTCCATGGATAGAGGAGCCTGGCAGGCAACAGCCCACGTGGTCGCAAAGAGTTGGACACGACTAAGCAACTAAACAACAACAATAACAACATACTCAAATGACATAGGCGGAAGCTTGAGAGAAACTTTGGAGTAGCACAATTGATGTACGTAGAGAAGGTTGTAAAATTAGGAGAAAAACTCCAGCGTTAGATTGCACAGGCTCTTGCATAATCGATGATTAAATTTAATTTAAAATGATTTCATTATGTAGAAATGGAGAAACATGCCAGTATGTGAATATAAGTATAATAATAATAATAACTTACACTGACCAATTGCTATAAGCCCATCATTGAATTCAGCACTTAGAATACTGCTCAAATCTAATGAGCACTAAAGATGCTGTGGGGAATAAAACTATCCATAGAAAGATTTAGTAACTTGCCTAGGACGAATGAGTGGATAGCCAGTGGGGCTGAAATTCAAATCCAGGCAGTTTGAAACTGAGACCCAAGGTGTATACCCTGGGCTACTCTGCCTCATGTTTGCATTTTAGAAAGGTAACTCTGGCAGTGTGATGGAGGATGAGTTACTAAGGAGGGAGAGACTGGAAGCAGAAATCAGTGAGTCTGCTTCAATGGTCCAGGCGACAAATAATGCAGTTCTAAACGGGGCCACCACCATGGGGATGAAAAAGGAAGTGGCAACTCTGACACTGGAGACTTTGATGGAATCACATTCTACCTTTAAACATTATATTCTTCTCTCCTGTTGTAGGAGAAGGCAATGGCACCCCACTCCAGTACTCTTGCCTGGAAAATCCCATGGACGGAGGAGCCTGGTAGGCTGCAGTCCATGGGGTCGCTAAGAGTCAAACATGACTGAGCGACTTCACTTTCACTTTTCACTTTCATGCATTGGAGAAGGAAATGGCAACCCACTCCAGTGTTCTTGCCTGGAGAATCCCAGGGATGGGGGAACCTGGTGGGCTGCCGTCTGTGGGGTTGCACAGAGTCGGACACGACTGAAATGACTTAGCAGCAGCAGTAGCAGCGGCTCCTATTGTAAATAATGAGGACCAGCTCTGTCATTGCTTGCAGCAAAAACGTGAGAAGCAACAGCCATATTTTACATTTTAATTTACACTCCTTTCCCCAAAATATAAAATATGTGCCTGACTTAATACATTTTTAGTCTGGAAATTATTGTGAACTTAAGTCCCATAAGAGCTGGATAAAAGAATAGGATTAATAAATTAGACATGTTCAGGAGAGAAAAAAACACCATAGGATGTTGAGGATGGGATCAACTTATAGATACCTACCTTAATGTAAACAGCTGTTCATATAAGTATGGCCCTATAGAACCCTCTACTGGAGGGCAATTTTCCAAAGTCTTTACCAGTTGTGATGGGTGCCTGGAAATATTGTGATTCTCATATGTAATTTCACTAAAATGTTTCTGTTGCTTTGTGCTTCCCCTTCCCCTTTTTGGACAGTTTTATTGAGATATAATTCACATAACATAAAATTCATCTCTTTTTTAGCATATTCACAAGGCTACACAACCAGTACCACAATTGATTTTAGAAATTTTCATCATGCCAAAGAGAAACCCCATACTTATTAGTAGTCATTTCCCATTTCCACCAAACTCTCCCAGCCCAGGCAATCATTAACCTACTTTTTGTCACTATAGATTTGTCTATTCTGGATATTTGTGTAAGCAGAATCATAAAACATATGGATTTTATTTTTTTAGTAACTGGTTTCTTCTACTTTAAAAGATTCATCCATAATATAGCCTGTATCAGTATTTTATTTCTTTTTATTGCTGAATAATATTCTATTGCATAACTGAAACTAGATTTTATTTATTCCTTTGTCAGTTGATGGGCACATGTGCTGCCTTTGCTTAAGCAGTTTGAGGTCAACCTTCCAGAGAGGCTGCCACATGCAGAGAGACACGGCCTCTCAAAGGAGTGTGCTCCAGAGCATAAGGGAGAGCTTGAAGACATCGCGGACGCATGGAATGTTTCTGGACCACCATCAGAGCCTCTGTCATTGATAACACCTGATGCAACAGAAGATCTGGAGGAGGGACAGAAGTATTGTTCAACGATGGGCCAGTCTGATCAGGAAGGAGGAGGAGATGGCTTCTCCACTTCAAACCACTTGAAGGCATTTTATTTATTTATTTTTCTTTCTTTCTTTCTTTATTTTTTTTATTTGTTTTGCCATACATTGACATGAATCCAAATATGAAGGAGTAATCAAAAACTTTACAGACAAGTAAAAGCTCAGAGAATTCAGCACCACCAAACCAGCTCTCCAACAAATGCTAAGGGATCTTCTCTAGACAGGAAACACAGAAAGGATGTACAATCTCAAACCCAAAACAATAAAGTAAATGGCAACGGGATCATACTTATCAATAATTACCTTAAATGTAAATGGGTTGAAGGCATTTTAAATGAGCCCTAGGTTTCCTGCTTTTAGCTGCTGATGGCAGTGGTGGCCCCAGGGATCATTGTGAGGTATCAAAGGTGAGAATTTTAGCTTATCCTCTGGTCCTGCCCTGTCATTAATTGGGTACCTCCCACAGCCACCAAGGCTGAGTTTCCCTGTAACCAAGTTTCAGATAAAGATATCAGAAAATTTAGAGACAGGTTCTTATGAGCAGTTGCATTTTAAAATAAGGATCACTGCTTGAGAGCAAAACTTAATGAAGGAATATATTATCAATGGAAGAGTTACGGCCATCATTCATTCACTCATTCCATAGACATATATTGAAGAGGAAATACAGTGTAGTGTTTGAGAGTAAAGCTTCCCAAATTTTTGGTCTGGTTTTATTAAACTCTATTGGAAAGCTTTAAAGATTGGAGCTCCACTCTGGAGATTGTGATATAGTAGTTGCTGGGTGATTCTGATGCACAGGCATCTTTGAGAACTCCTGGTTAAGAGTATGGACTATGGAGTGAGACAGACTTAATTTTAAATTTTACCTGTGTGTTTAGTAGATGTGGATCTTGGATAAATCACTAGTTCTCTGGTTCTCAATATCCCTCATTTCCAAAATGGGGGTGAGAGGTGCAGGAATAGGTAGAACTATGGCATTGGACTGTTCGCCAGTTACATGAAAGAATGTAAAAGATGCTCTCACACAGCTCATAATGCATGAGAGGCAACATTTATTGAGTGTTTTCAATTTGAACTATTGGCTAAGGTGGTGGAAATAAAATAGCCAATAGGTGCTTTTCTCAAGACGCTTAACTTGAATAAAAATGACAGGGGATATTAAAAATAATGATAATTCAAGTGCCACACTTATGGAAGGCCTCAAATATTAAAAAGCCATTCTTATTCTTGGTCCTCTACAGACTTACTTAGGCATTGGTACAAAACCCCTGAGAGAACCCACAGAGAGGGGGAGAGTGACATTAACACGAGTAGATGAAACTTTTTTCTTTCCTCACCATGGTTTTTCCTCAGGTTCCACTTCTGGAGAGTATAAGTGGGGTGCTGTGTTTGAAATAATCTTGGGATCATCTGCTCCCAGTTTTAGCCTTTTTACATCTTTTAGAGTTTAGGGAACCTCGATATCTATTTTTTATAACAAAATGTCCAGATTTAAAAAATGTCCATTCAGCTGAATAGGGAAGATGTAGTACATATACACAATGGAAAGCTACTCAGCCATAAAAAGAATGAAATAACTCCATTTACAGCAACATAGATGGACCTAGAGATTATCACAAGTAAGTCAGAAAGAGAAAGGCAAATACCATTATGATATCATTTGTATGTCAAATCTAAATTATGACAAAAACAGACTCACAGACATAGAGAACAGATTTGTGATTGCCAAGGGGAGGGGTAGGGAGAGATGGATTGAGAGTTTGCAATTAGCATATGCAAGCTATTATATTGGACTGTAAGGAGATCCGACCAGTCCATCCTAAAGGAGATCAGTCCTGGGTGTTCACTGGAAGGACTGACGTTGAAACTGAAACTCCAATACTTTGGCCACCTGATGCGAAGAGCTGACTCATTGGAAAAGACCCTGATGCTGGGAAAGGTTGAGGGCAGGAGCAGAAGGGGATGACAGAAGATGAGATGGTTGGATGGCATCACCGACGTGATGGACATGGGTTTGGGTGGACTCTGGGAGATGGTGATGGACAGGGAGGCCTGGCGCGCTGCGGTTCTTGGGGTCACAAAGAGTCAGACACGACTGAGTGACTGAACTGAACTGATATATAAAATGGATAAATGACAAGGTCCCACTTTATAGCACAGGGAAATATATTCAGTATCCTGTGATAAACCATAATGGAAAATAATAATGTATAAATGAATCCCTCTGCTGTACAACATAAATTAAACACAACATTGTAAATCAACTATATTTCACTAAAAATGGATTTTTAAAAATTTCTATTTGGAGCATCTTTGTTTTTAAAAACACACATTTCAAGATTAAAATCAAGCAATTGGAAACATTTATTGATATTAAATCAGTTCATCAATATTTAAATATGTTGAATCTGTGCTATTGCTCTTTGGTTATAATCCTGGTTACACAGTCTGTCCAGGAAAGTAAAAATATCCTAGAAATCCCAATATGATGTCCAACTACATTTTCTATTTTCTCTCACATACTAAAATACCACATAATTCTTTATCAGAAATGTGGTCAAGAAAACATGGCCACTATTTATTGAGCACTGTTCTTGGTTTTTCATAGATGCAAACAATTGCAAGCATCATTCGTTCCCACCTGCCAGTGGCTTCTGGAGGGTACCGGAAGGCAAACATCTGTCGAGAGGAAACAAATTCTAGAAAGCAGTGAACAGTACAGTTGGTAAATGATAAAGTAGCTTAGAGCAGACTGCAAAAGCATGAAGACAACAGAGAAGGTGAGCTGAACCTGAATGATGCTGATGTTGAATAGCATCAGTAGCATCAGCCTAATTTACTGAGTTCTGACTCTGGGCCAGGCACTATGCTATGGCTCACTCATCTTAAGTACAGGAATTTATCCCAATCAACTCCTTCAGATATTTATTCTTATTACTTTAGGTAAGAAAACTGAGGCTCAGAGAAGTCAATTAACTTGAAAAAAATTAACACACCTAATGAAATGGCAAAGCTGCAACTCAAACACACATCTGTCAGTCTCCAAAGCCTCTTAGCTATTATAATACGTACTTGGAGAAAGGGCTGGATTCTTCCGCTCTGGTCATGAGTAGGCTCAAGAGATGGCAAAGGCATGAAGATATCAGTGGGCACTTACAAAACAGAATTGTGGGATGTAGTGGTTAGGAGCTTGGGATCTGAAATCACACAAACTGGTTTTGAGTCACACTTCCTAGATGTCTATACTTGAGAAATTAAACTCTGTAAACTTCTGTTACTGTAAAATGGGGAAACAAATATATCTACCTCACTGAGCTCTCACAAGGAGTAAATGAACTCAAGTGTGTAAAATGATTAGAAATTATTATCATTGCTATCATTTTTTCCAGGACTGAACTATCCAGGAAAAGCCAGCTTAGATTTTAAAGGAAGAAGAAACAATTTATCATTTCTTTGTGCTAAAAGAGACAGATCAGGAAAGGCACAGAGATCCCTGAAAAGACTAAAGCAATTCATGCTTATGCTTTTGGCAGAATAAGACCTGCACTGGCAAGGTCAGTATTCCCAGGAGTCTCGGCTTTGCAGATGGTTCTGCCCTAAGCTACAAACTGAATAAGGCTGTTATTAATCTTAAGAGTTTCCAATAAGGCTGTTGCCTCTGAGTTATGATTTGAAAAGCAACTGTAATATAAAATTAACTAGAGTTCATATGTATGCAACACTTCTCCATAATTAACATTTTGATACATCCACTACACCAAAGACTTGCTAGTTTGGCTAAGTCCTTCCCCCACTTCTTTTCCAAAGATGATGTTTTAGAATTAGATGTTGTTAGTGTTTAAAACGGATGAATTAAACTTAGTTATTTTATTCCCAGTGAGCTGCAGAGACATGTTAAGCCCTTCTTTATGCAGGAAAATACATTCATGAACCATGCACTCATGAACCTAACACAGAAATTTAATATAAAGGAGGGGAACTGCTATATTTAAAACGGGTAATCAACAAGGACTGACTGTATAGCACAGGTAACTCTGCTCAATGTTGTTATATGGCAGCCTGGATGAGAGGAGGTCTATGAATGGCTGAGTCCCTTTGCTCTCCACCTGAAAACTATCACAACAATGTTTATTGGCTATGTCCAATATAAAATAAACAGTTTTTTTTTTTTTAAAGAAGGGGGACTGCTATTTAAGTTAGTCCAAACCTGGAGTTCTAGTTTCCTATATAAAGGGAATGTGGTGGTATAGCTATTGGGTCAAAGATTTTAACCCTTTATACATCTGTTAGAAGAAAATGAATCTAAAATGCTAACATTCAACATAGTATCAGTTAAGTATCTTTAGGACTGCAAGGTGTCAGGATCATATGGTTCTTTGTGTTACTTTTTCTCTCTCCTGTTCTTCCACCAAATTACCCTCTTTATCACATATAATAATAGCAATTATTTTATTACTACAAATTATTTAGTCAACACATACATTTTTCATATGAAAGAATGTAATACAACCAAAAATCTATTGTTCCTGATGCATTTGTTTTTTATATCTCAGGTTTAAATCTTCATATTAGAAATATACCCCCTGAAATGCAGTAAAATCATTCTCAGCACACATACAAGAGATGTCTAACCTCTTTCAGGGGGGTTGTCAGGAAGGCTTGGTAGAACTGATGCCTAAATTTAAGAGCAAAGCAGGTAGGAGGATCCTTCCAGACTAATCTACTCTGCAAACTCTGCTAATGCAGTTCCTTGTTTGGCTTCCTTTCTCCTCCTCAACTCTCTGGTGAACTCCATGTTACTCGTCTTTTAGGGCTCAGATCCAGTATCATCATATATCACTTTCCCTCACACCTCTGCACCATTCCCTGGGTGGAATAAATTACTGCCTCATCTGGGTTTCCATGTGCACTTTAAAGACACTTCTTATAGCATTCATCACTCCTCCCTTAATTTAATGATTCATCAATTCACAAGTATTTATGAAACATCTGGAGGGGGGATGTCTGCTAAGCAAGAGAGACAGGGTCCCTGTTCTTCCCAGAGGAGGAATCAGTAATTTCATGCAGTCTGATAACTGCACACATGATAAGAGATGGGAATCAGGAAAGATATAGGAAAAGGGATCTGTAACAAAGATCTGTAAGATGAGAAAGAAACAGCTAGCTAAGAGAGTATAAAAAAAACATGTTCTAGGTAGGGGGAGTACTGAGCAAGAAGGTCCAGGGGTAAAAAAGAGTACAAATGATGTTCTGGAGAAAAACATAGGCAAGATCTTGGTGAAAAATATGGGAAAACTTCAAAGATGAACTTAGGTAGACAGGGAACAGTTGGTAGAGAACAGTATAGATTGTGTTAAAGGGTTTGGACTTCATCCCCACAGTAATGTGTAGTCACCAGAGTTTCATACAAGGGAGTGACTTATCACATTTTGGTTTTAGCAACAGAGGATGAGATGGTTGGATGGCATCACCGACTCAATGGACATGATTTTGAGAAAACTCTGAGAGATAGTGAAGGACAGGGAAGTCTGGCGTGCTTGCAGTCCATGGGGTTGCGAAGAGTCAGATACGACTGAGCGATTGAGCAACAAATAGTCCTTTGGCAATTGAGAATGGAATGGACTCCAGGGGTAAACACAGACACTGAAAGAACATTTAGCAGGCGATGGCCATGATTCACTTATAGCATAGCTATTCTTCAGGTCACTGAGCCCACATGAGGGTAAAACTGTCTCATTCATCTCTGCACTCACAGTACCTGTCACAAGGACCACCACGAAGTTCAGTTTAATTAACCGTGGCCCAGATCCAAGGAAAACATGAGAATGAGGAACATATTTCACAATTTCAACAAAGATGATTTATAATAAGAGTTCTTATGGAAAATTTCTTTTGCTTTGTGAAAGCGCCTGAATGACTGTTTTGATTTCAGGCAAAAGTAAAAGATTGGTGTAACAGTTAGGTAAACAATAAAGTTAAGTAAGTTTTCATTTAAGCCATGTTCTGAGATTTCATGATCCTTGCTGCTATTAATCATATTCAAATAAAATCTAGTTTAATATCATTCAGCACTGAGTAAGTTATCTTGCAATGCACTACTGTGACTGGATTTAGAGGACTTTGAAGGATGAGTTCAACAAAGTAAGTTACTCAGTGCCATACACTCTTATAAGCAATGTTTTTTCTTTCTGGATTGAAAGTATTTTACAGCTACTGTAGAATGAGGAGTACCAATGTCATTGGACATGGGGGAGAAATATCAAACCAGCAGGAAATCACTGAGTTTTCAAGGTCAGACAGAGAAATCTCTGCTTAAAGTAGGCACTTGCTTCATCTGTACAGTATTAAAAAAAAAAAAAAACTGGTATGTAATATTAAAGAAAAATACCCAGATCGCTAGAGGGAGTGAGCTTCAGAGAAAGTGTATTTATAACTGAGAGCAAGCCTTTCTATTTTAGGTATATGTGAAACACATAAACCTTATGCTATCATTTCCTTGGTGACTGCTCTCAAAGGCCACAAATTTTTAAAAAACTATCATAAAAGCACCTGCGCCAAGTGACAAACATGAGCAGAAATTTCTGTATATAGGATAAGAAATGAATAACCTGCTATTTAAAAACAGACAGGACAATTTCTGTATTGAGCTTTATACAGATTAATATTACTTGAGTAAAAACATGTAAAGTTTGAATATAATAAATTTTGGACATATAGTACAGTTCTATTATAATATCTTCCCTATGTCATAATATGGTTCAGTTCAATTTAGCTCAGTCACTCAGTCATGTCCGACTCTTTGCGACCCCATGAATCGCAGCACGCCAGGCCTCCCTGTCTATCACCAATGCCTGGAGTCTACCCAAACCCATGTCCATCAAGGTGGTGATGCCATCCAGCCATCTCATCCTCTGTCGTCCCCTTCTCCTCCTGCCCCCAATCCTTCCCAGCATTAGGGTCTTTTCCAATGAGTCAACTCTTCGCATGAGGTGGCCAAAGTATTGGGAGTTTCAGCTTCAACATCAGTCCTTCCAATGAACAACCAGGACTGATCTCCTTTAGGATGGACTGGTTGGCTCTCCTTGCAGTCCAAGGGACTCTCAAGAGTCTTCTCCAACACCACAGTTCAAAAGCATCAATTCTTTGGCGCTCAGCTTTCTTCACTGTCCAACTCTCACATACATACATGACTACTGGAAAAACCATACCCTTGACTAGATGGACCTTTCTTGGCAGAGTAATGTCTCTGCTTTTCAATATGCTATCTAGGTTGGTCATAACCTTCCTTCCAAGGAGTAAGCGGATTGATTATATTCTTTGCAGCCAAAGATGGAGAAGCTCTATACAGTCAGCAAAAACAAGACCGGGAGCAGACTGTGGCTCAGATCATGAACTCCTTATTGCCAAATTCAGACTTAAATTGAAGAAAGTAGGGAAAACCACTAGTCCATTCAGGTATGACCTAAATCAAATCCCTTATGAGTATACAGTGGAAGTGACAAATAGATTTAAGGGACTAGATCTGATAGAGAGAGTGCCTGATGAACTATGGGCAGAGGTTCATGACATTGTACAGGAGACAGGGATCAAGACAACCCCCATGGAAAAGAAATGCAAAAAAGCAAAATGGCTGTCTGAGGAGGCCTTACAAATAGCTGGGAAAAGAAGAGAAGTGAAAAGCAAAGGAGAAAAGGAAAGATATTCCCATCTGAATGCAGAGTACCAAAGAATAGCAAGGAGAGATAAGAAAGCCTTCCTCAGCAATCGATGCAAAGAAATAGAGGAAAACAACAGAATGAGAAAGACTAGAGATCTCTTCAAGAAAATTAGATACACCAAGGGAACATTTCATGGAAAGATGGGCTCGATAAAGGACAGAAATGGTATGGACCTAACAGAAGCAGAAGATATTAAGAACAGGTGGCAAGAATACACAGAAGAACTGTACAAAAAAGATCTTCACGACCCAGATAATCACGATGGTGTGATCACTCACCTAGAGCCAGACATCCTGGTATCTGAAGTCAAGTGGGCCTTAGAAAGCATGACTACGAACAAAGCTAGTGGAGGTGATGGAATTCCAGTTGAGCTATTTCAAATCCTGAAAGATGATACTGTGAAAGTGCTGCACTCGATATACCAGCAAATTTGGAAAACTCAGCGGTGGCCACAGGACTGGAAAAGGTCAGTTTTTGTTCTAATCCCAAAGAAAAGGCAATGCCAAAGAATGCTCAAACTACCGCACAATTGCACTCATCTCACATGCTAGTAAAGTAATGCTCAAAATTCTCCAAGCCAGGCTTCAGCAATACGTGAACTGTGAACTTCCACATGTTCAAGCTGGTTTTAGAAAAGGCAGAGGAACCAGAGATCAAATTGCCAACATCTGCTGGGTCATCGAAAAAGCAAGAGAGTTCCAAAAACATCTATTTCTGCTTTATTGACTATGCCAAAGCCTTTGACTGTGTGGATCACAATAAACTGTGGAAAATTCTGAAAGAGATGGGAATATCAGACCACCTGACCGGTCTCTTGAGAAACCTGTATGCAGGTCAGGAAGCAACAGTTAGAACTGGACATGGAACAACAGACTGGTTCCAAATAGGAAAAGGAGTATATCAAGGCTGTATATTGTCACCCTGCTTATTTAACTTATATGCAGAGTACATCATGAGAAACGCTGGGCTGGAAGAAACACAGGCTGGCATCAAGATTGCTGGGAGAAATATCAATAACCTCAGATATGCAGATGACACCACTCTTATGGCAGAAAGTGAAGAACTAAAGAGCCTCTTGATGAAAGTGAAAGAGGAGAGTGAAAAAGTTGGCTTAAAGCTCAACATTCAGAAAACTAAGATTATGGCATCTGGTCCCATCACTTCATGGAAAATAGATGGGGAAACAGTGCAAACATAATATGGTATCAGGTATCAATAGTATAATAAATTACAGAATATAGCAATTATTGTTTTTTTTATCATTTAGATCCCTATTTTGAGTTCTGATCCTGAGGTCAATGTTTAACTACATTTTTAAAATTGGCAATATCTTGGAAGCAAGACAGTAAGGTTGGCTAATGGAAATTAGTCAATCTAGCTCCAATGTGTAGCCATATGCTATAGGTAAATCACTGTAAAACACAGATCAGCAACTACTTCTTGAACCATAATCATGTGGAAGGTATTATATTAACATTGAAGATAGTACAGTATATATCTGTCAAACAAGGCTGCATATGCCATGTGCCAAAGGAGGAAACACACACACACACACACACACACACAGGAGAATAAAAGGGACAGTAGTATGAGGGCAAGGCTATGTCTGTCTGGCTCCTTGTTGAATCTCAGTGCCTAGTACAGTGGTGCCAGGCACAAAATAGATTCCAAATAAATATTTCTAATTAAATAAACGACTTCACCAGAAGAAAAGGCTTTATGATAAGGCTGGAACATGAAGGATGAATAGGAGGGATTAAGAAAAGGCAGAAAGGTAGGACAAGCGAAGGAATAAATTGCAGACTACAATATCTGGTGTGGAAGGTTTATTCTGGGGAACAAATGAATGCAAAGGGATGGTAAATTATGATGTCTTGACTGCCTAGATACTGATTTTACATTTTGTTAAAAACTTACTGAGAATCTGAGAAATATTTTTAAGAGAAGAGATATGATGCAAATTTTTTTTAATAAAAGATTAATCTTGTCATTATATGTAAGGCAGAATGAAGTAAAGAAACTAAAGGTTAGAGGTCCAGATATGGATCCATTATCAATGTTCAGATACAAAGAGATGAAGCTTGGATTAGGATGGAAGAATAGAAGTGCCTTTTCTTTCCTAGTCAAAGAAAGGAAGATGGGAAAGATGGGAAAAAGTCTTTCCCATCATCATTTTCTTCATCATCATGCAATGTCTTCTCTTTATTGAGCATTTAGTATGTGCCGACGATAGGAGCTTGCCTGCAATGCAGGAGACCCAGGTTCAATCCCTGGGTCAGGTAGATCCCCTGGAGAAAAGAACAGCAACCCACTCCAATATTCTTGCCTGGAGAATCCCATGGACAGAGGAGCCTGGAGGACTACAGTCCATAGGGTCGCAAAGAGTTGGACACAATTGAGTGACTAACACTTTCACTTTTTAAAGTGCTTTACAATGCAGCGTTTTACATGCATCCTTCCATTTCAGACTTAAAACAAGACTATGAGATACACATGTTTATTATTCTTTATTTATAGATGAGCGAATTGAGGTGATAGGAGGTCAAGCTTCTCACTCAAAGTCACAGAGCTAGGTAGGTGACATGGTCAAGATGTATTTAAGCCTGAAGTTTCTTATGGACTGAAACCACTACACTTCTCTCCAGTTGATCTATGATGTGTGAAGAGTCCCCACAACCGCTGATTGTTGAGAAGCAGTGAGAGAGAGAAGGGAAGGTTGAAGATGACACCCAATCCTTGTGCATGGGATGTTGGAAGAATGTCAGTGTCAACAACAAACTCATTGGGATGAAAGGAATCCTATGTGTACCCAGATATGCAGGTGTGCTGTGCTAAGCTGCATCAGTTGTGTCCAACTCTTTGCGACCCCATGGACTGTAGCCCACCAATCTCTTCTGTCCATGGGATCCTCCAGGCAAGAATACTGGAGTGGATTGCCATGCCCTCTTCCAGGGGATCTTCCTGACTCAGGGATTGAATCCACGTCTCTTATGCTTCCTGCATTGACAGGTGGGCTCTTTACCACTAATGCCACCTGGTAAGCCCCGTGCTTAGATACAACAAGAGCTAATATTTTCAAGTCCTTAGTATAACCCAGGCGCTATGCTAAATGATACTCATTTTCTTGTTTAATCCACATCATAAGTATTACAGAAAAGGAAAAAGAGTCTCAGAAAAGAACTATGAATTGTGCAATATTATATAGGTAGTAAAAAGGCAAGTTAGGACATAACACAGACAGTTATATCCCAGAGTCTACAAATCCAGCAATGATTCTGTAGCAGAAACACTCCAGTTTGTTTTTAGAGAAATCCCACTTGAGGAACAGCAGTACTACTGTCTTTTCATTACTGATTGGTTGGTTGATTTATCTCTTTAAAATTTACTACACAACTTCTTTGAAAACAATTTCCAAGCACTTTATAGAAATAATAGACTTCAACAAAATAAGATTTAAGACATTTAAAATTAAGTAAATAGTACTTGTGTGAAAGTGTTAGTCACTTAGTGGTATCAGATTCCTTGCCATCCCATGGACTATAGCCTGTCAGGCTCCTCTGTCCATGGGATTCTCTGGGTAAGAATACTGGAGTGGGTGGCATTCCCTTCTCCAAGGGATCTTCCTGACCCAGAGATTGAACAGGGTCTCCTGCATTGCAGGTGGATTCTTTACCATCTGAGCCACTTGCATACACATACATAAAGATAGGTGCTCAAAAGGCAATAGTTTAAGTAAATAGTAAAGATGTACACATACATAGAGACTGATGTTCAAATAGCAATAGTTTTCTTTGTGTGGTACATGGTAAGAGGTTTTAATTTAAACTTAAGTATGGCTTTTCTTATTATTATCATTAATTGCTTTAATATAAAATTAGTCATATGTTAAATTACACAATATAATATTTATTGCATACTTAATATACTCCAAATGAAATAATATTCCTGAGGAAAAAAATGAAGAAGAATTCAGTGAGGAAAGTGGAGCAAAGAGAAATTAAGGGTAAATAACCAGCTGAAGCTAGGGGTGAAGCCAGAATACATTGTCATGCTTTCAACACACATCATGAAAAGCTGGAATTAATTCAAGCATAGAGATCTCATTTCTAAATCTGAAATGTTTCAGACTCAAACACCTCTCCTCTCCACTGAAGAGAGAACCAGTCATTAGGCACTGAGAGTCACAGCACAATTTTCCACTCTGCAAATCCTGACAATGGTAATCAAACAGAAGGGGAAAAAAGTGTATGTAGGGCCCCTTCTTGTGAAGAACTCTTTAAACTCACAAAGTCTTAATGTTATTCTTCCAAAATATGAACTATTATAGGAGGAAGTGTAATTTATCGTTGACTTAATAACAATGTTATTTTTAACCCATATTAAACTCTGCAGCATATTAACAGTATCTGAGTACTTAGAAATTTAAGCAAGATAATTTCACGTGTAAGCAATATACATCTGAGAAACACATTTTTTCCCAGTATTTTCTTTGGCTTACTACCTACCCCATGGCACAGAAAGGAGCTACAATTTTTCACTTAACATTTCAAAGTATTTCAATATACAACTTTGTTAGGAAAAGCAAACTCAAATGCGCAAATTGTTTTTCTGCACACAGACCCACAAGGAAGGTTCTGAGATACAGTATTTCCTCTCTGTATGGTAAGCAATCTTTGATGTTCTAAATCCTTGGAGTGCTGGCCTATAATATTCTAGGTCATCATAGATTTTGTACAGATAATTATTATAGTTCATCCACTTACTCATACTGTGACAGAGGAGTACTTCTATGACTGCTAACCATCCTTCTCCTCGTTATTGCTGACCATTTAACTAGGCTGGCCACTGTGCTAGGCTATTTACACGCATTTTATTTTTAACGCCCTGAGGTGGGTGTACAAGTCATCTAGCCCAGCCTCAAATGTGTGACTTATGAGTCCTCTTTGCAACTCTCCCCACTGGGAGGGACTGCCATGTGGATAATGAATTGCAGGCTTGAAGATGTAATGAGTGCTGTAGGAGGAAAGCAAGCCGGGCACTGCCAGAGCCCAGAGAAGGAGATCTAATTCCCTGGGGAGGGCCAGCACTGCTAACAGAAGGGATGGCTGAGCAGAGTCTGGAAAGATGACAGAGGATTTATCATGTGGTTGAAAAAATGAGGAAGAGCTGAATAAATGTCATATGAGAAGATTTAGTAAGAATTACAGATATGCCAAGCATATTGCTTAACTGGAGTTAGGGGGAGGGTACAGGGGGAAGAGAGAATTTGGAAAGGGCTCATTTTTCTATCTTTACTGAGCTCGTCTCTATTCTTACACCTCATTAAAACATTAAATTTTGGGAAGAAGGGTTCCACATGCTAAGCTATAGACTGAAAAACTGTTTAACAATAATTCTTTTGAAATCTTTCTATAGGTCAAGCACAGTATGTACCATTGTACATATAGTCTCTCTCTAAAACACACTCATGATGTTGATATAATTTTCCCATTACACAAGAGAAGAAATTAAAAACTGAAAATTTGCCCAACTGTATGAAGTTTGTATGTCTATACCATTCATTGACTCAGTTGTTTCTCTAGAATCTACAATGTGTCTGACAGAATTTAAAATCAGGTCAGCCTGATTCAACAACACTCATTTTAACTAATACACAGAACTTGTCTTTCCTTTAGAATCAGAAAGGGAATATCTTTTTTATTCCTTTTCTATAACTATTATTAGCTTTAAAATTCTCAGATGAATCAAAAATAAGCCCTGCTCTATAGAAATCAAAGCATAAGGTTGCAAACACATTTCTTACCCAGAGCATTTAAAAGATTTAACACACGGTTGTGTATCATTATTGTAGCAATGCACTGAGCCCTGATTGAAGTTGTCACTTAGGGCATTTCACAGATAAATCCCATTTTTCAGGGCGCTTATAACCTAGCAGTTAACGTTTTTCCTGTGTGACATAGGGTAAGACAAGGGAGTACTTTACTCCTGCAAAACAGTGCACACTAAATAGCTATTAAGTCTTAAATGATCACATGAGATAGATAATTAAATAAGATGGTATTGGAAGCCTGAATCTAGGGCTGTGGTTGAAAAACTTCTTATAATGCTGATCTGATTGCTTCAGACAGAGTCTGACAAAAAACAACCAATGGTAGTAATCAGTAATATTTCCTTTGTATTCATTCAGATGGGGTAATGGTGACTTAGTGAAGATGAATGACTGACCTTCGTTCAGCTCTGAGCTGGCAAGTACTGACGGGGTAAGATTTATTCCAAGGTGTTTGACTGTAGAGCCCATGTCTTCACTGTATCATTCAGGCCTCCCTTGGAGGGTGGTAGTGAAAATTCCACAGAATAATGCAGGTGAAGTGTGTAGCAACATATGCATGAAGTAAGAGCTCTTTTTAAAAGTCGGTTTATTCAACAAATGTCTATTGTCTTATGTGTCTATTGAACACATAATAGCTGCTGAACATTAACACTGGTCTTGGCACTGAGTAAATAAATGAAACAGACATATGTCTCCAGCTCATGGAGGTAACGTATTAGTTGGGAGAGGCACACAAGAAGCATAATAAGTAAATACTCTGCTAGATTATGACAAAGTTTTATGGGAAACAATAAAAGCACAGAAGGTGACGGGAAGTGTTCAGGTGGGTTGTGATTTTAGATAACAGAAAGCCTAGACAAGCAGGTGCTATCTGGCTGAACACTGGATAGGGTGAGCCACTCAGACGCCTGGGCAGAAGTGTTCCAGGAGTACAGGGCAAGTACAGGAGCTCTGCAGTGGGCACAGACATCCAAGTTCCAGGAACTGCAGGAGGCCAGCCAGGCTGGAGGGAATGAGCAAACTAGGACACAGCCAAGCTGAGGGCAGGCATTAATGGGAGGGCAGTGTGTGCAAACCACACTGTACTTTTTAGGCCATTTTACATCGACTTGGGCTTTTACTCAGAGTGAGGTCCCACTGTAGGATTTGACAGGAGGGGTGCCCTCATCTGACTTCAGTTTTAGCATCTCACTGACTCCAGTGGTTAGAGTAGAAGAATTTGCATAAGAGTGGAAGTAAGGAGACTGCCTCAGAAGCCTCTGCAAAAATCCAGCTTAAAGATGGTGGTGATTTAGGTCAGGGTGGGAGCGGTAGAGTTAGTAAGAGGGACCAGATGTAAACTGTTGTTAATCCTTTCTAAATTGGTGTTTGGTCAAAATTACAACCAATCAGTTGCTAAGCTGAGATGCAAAGTCATATAGGGTTGACTTAAGTATTAAAGAGTGCACTATAGTATTTGTCTGTGAAATTTATTAAGCTCCCACTGGACTGGGAAGATACCCTGGAGAAGGAAATGGTAACTCATTCCAGGATTCTTGCCTGGAAAATTCCATGGACAGAGGAGCCTGGTGAGCTACAGTCCATGGGGTTGCAAGGAATCTGAAGTGACTGAGTTAACACCCTAAGAAAGGCATTATGCTAGGCACTGCAGCTATCCCCACCACTTGGAGAGCTTAAATCTATTAAGAGGACAGTACACCACAACTCTAAAGTGGAAGCAGGGACAGATTTTATTTTCTTGGGCTCCAAAATCACTGTGGACAGTGACTGTACCCATGAAATTAAAAGACGCTTGCTCTTTGGAAAGGAAGTCATGACAAACCTAGATAGTATAATAAAAAGCAGAGATATCACTTGGATGACAAAGGTCCATATAGTCAAAGCTATGGTTCTTCCAGTAGTCATGTACGGATGTAAGAATTGGATCACAAAGAAGGCTGAGTGCTGAAGAATTAATGCTTTCAAATTGTGGTGCTGGAAAAGACTCTTGAGAGTCCTTGGACTGCAAGTAGATCAAACCAGTCAATCCTAAAGAAAAGCAACCCTGAATATTCATTGGAAGGACTGATGCTGAAACTGAAGCTCCAATACTTTGGCCACCTGATGGGAAGAGCTGACTCACTGGAAAAGACCCTGACACTGGGAAAGATTGCAGGCAAAAGGAGAAGAGGGCGGCAGAGTATGAGACGGTTAGACAGCATCACCAATTCAAAGGATGTGAATTTGAGCAAACTCTGGGAGATAGTGAAGGACAGAGGAGACTGGCGTGCTGCAGTCTATGGGGTTACAAGAGGCAGACATGACTCAGCGACTAAACAACAATGACAACATATCCAGTCTATAAGCTAGTATGCAATAGTTATAACATACATACCTAGATATAATGACAAATGAAACTAGTTGCACTTCAAGATGTATTATTAAAACAAAAAAGCAATATGAATGAAACACAAAGTGTAATTTTTAATAAACACACTTACACTTCTATGTGCACATGTATATGAAATCACAATACATTTTGGAAAGATATGGGTGAAGGGTTCCACTTTGTTCAGGAATCAAAATGGCTTCCGACGGAATTCCTTGGCAATCCAATGTTCAGGACTCTGTGCTCTCACTGCTGAGAGCCTGGGTTTAATCCCCGGTTGGGGAACTAAAATCCCACAAGCCACGTGGTCTGGCCAACCCCCACAAAAACAACAAACAAAAACAAAAAGGTGTCCTACATGCTTCACATCATTTACTCCAACCCTCTGGGGAAGATCACTCAACCCCTCCCTTCTCAAATGAGGGTTAGTCTGCAGGCCATTCTCCAGAGCTGTGTGGCAGTGTGGCCACTGCAAGAAGCACTGTGTCATCCTCTGTGTGATAAGCCACACCCTGATGACAGCGCAGACAATGACATGCTTTAATCTGTCTCTGGGAAAGCTGAGACCCTCAGAGTGGACAGCTCAACCCTAGGTGAAAAAAAATCTCTTCTGCTTCTTTCCTGTCTCCTAGGATTTCCCTGGGGGGTTGAGGGTGACTGAAGCCTCCTTCTGGCTTCTTTTCTCTCACTCCTTTGTCACCATCTTCTGGCGCAGTGCTTCACTCCACTCAGCCTTCCCAAGAAGAGAAAACATGATAAACCACTCCTGCCAACATGCTAGCAGATAGTTGGTGTTTACAGACACTCCCATCCCCCTGATACATGAGTTTTATTTTGAAAAGGAGTTTAGGAGATGCAAGCATTGAGGGAGATTTTATAGGCGAAAACTAGTGTTACCCATAAACCACTGTACATAAACTCAGTTATCAAAATGATTAATATTAACTCTCGTTTATTCCTTTGTTTGCTTTTCTTACTGTTCTTTCCCCCTTACAGTTAATGTTTAATGTATATAAATCTTTATCTATCTCTATTTAACTTTGCATATCTATTCTTTCTTTCCTTTCCCCTTAACATATTTGTTAGTTTTATTTTCATTGCTGTATTTCCCAATTGGCACCTTGCTTTAGTTTTGTTTTCCAGTTTGTGCTTTAGTTAGTTTTGTTCTGATAGATATAATTTTTGGTTTCCTTTGTTCACCAGGTCGATCTATTGTACTTTACTTTTGTTGGACTGTTTTGATTTTGCTTATGGGTGTATATGTATATGTGTACATTCTATTATTTTAATTATTATTTGCCTGATATTGTAACTGCCATTTGTCTGGGGTTCATCTTTGGTTTCTCATTTTTGGAAATTTGTTTTAATCTCACTTAACACCATAACAAACCACTTGTTGAAACTTCATTCCTGACTAGAGATCAAGCCCTGAACCTTTGGAATGGGAGCACTGACTCCAAGACCCTAGACTACCAGAGAACTAACCCTAGGGAGTATCAGATAGTGAGAACTCACACAAAGGAAACCACTGTAATACAAGACCTGGCGTCACCCAACCACCAGTAGCACCCTGTGCAGGATGCCCCATCTAAACAACAAACAAAACAAAAATACAAATCCAGTCATCAGCAGACAGGATTGCCACCTTACTCAGCCTTGCCCATCAGAGGAAAAACAAACAAAAACTCAGCACAAATCTTCCCCTATATGAAGCTTACACAAACCACTGGACCAATCTTAGGAGGGAAGAAACCAAAAGAAAGAAAGAATTCAACCTTGAAGCCGGGGGAAAGGAGACCTCAAACACAATAAGTTAAAAAAAATAATAAAAAGGCAGAGAAATACTACACAAATGAAGGAACAAACTAGAAACATAGAAGTACAAATAAATGAAGAGGAAATAGGCAAACTACCTGAAAAAGAATTCAGAATAATGATAGTAAAGATGATCAAAAACCTTGAAAACAAAATGGAGAAAATGCAAGAATCAATTTAAAAAGACCTATAAGAATTAAAGAATAAACATACAGAGACAAACAACACGACTACTGAAATTAAAAATACTCTAGAAGGAATCAATAGCAGAATATCTGAAGCAGAAGAACGAATCAGTGAGCTGGAAGATAAAATGGTGGCAATAACTTCTGAAGAGCAGAATAAAGTAAAAGAATGAAAAGAACCGAGGGTAGTCTCAGAGACCTCTGTGACAATATCAAATGCACCAACATTCAAATTATAGGGATCCCAGAAGAAGAAGAGAAAAAGAAAGGGTATGAGAAAAATTTTGAAGAGATAATAGTTGAAAACTTCCCTGCCGGGAGCCAGCTCACGAGATCCCACCCATGACAGAGTCATGAGGAGAAGACCTGACGAGCAGAGCTACTCAGGCCTCAGGGATTCTTGGAAGGCTGCCTCAGTGCTCACCTTAAAGATGATATCTGTCTTTCTGATGTTTGCTATAATAAACCTCTTCTTATTTTCTGTGACTTAGGCAAAAGGCTTTTCCTGATTCTCTTCTAAAATAGATCAATCTGAAACCTCAATCGACAAGGCCCCTGAATGGTAGCACCCTAATAAAATTATCTAGGATATAGAGTATGCTAATCTAAATTCCTCTTGCTAGCATATTAGTTTGTTTAATAAATGTACCTGTGCCTTTGGAGCTAATGTGCATGACAGCTCCTTAACAATAAACAATACTGAGAGCCTCCACACAGAAAGCCCCAATGGGCACAGAGCCCTTCGTAGGAAAAAAGGCTAATTAGAAAATATAAGAAATATCACTTTATGAAACTGTTACTTAGTCTATATTTACTCACTATGTTTTTGCTCTTAATGTATTTAGCCTATATAATGAAAGCATAATAGTTAGAGATTTATATAAACAGAAGATTAGCTTTAATACAAATAATAAGACAATTGTTAATTCAGCTGGTGATTTTGCTAAGCACTGACCTTGGCGCTACATTGTTTTCAGCTTGCTGTGCCAAGACTTTATGGGACCACATTCTTCTCTGTTAGGCTCAAGGCATAAGATAGAGTACAGAAAACAGGTTTTACCTTGAAACTCTGAGTTTGTGAATTCTTTCTTTGTCATAATCTGCTGTGCCTGTATTCTTTAAAAAAAATGTAACCCTGGTACTTTCTGTGCCTGATGCAAAAGTGTCCTGGCTGATCAACCCTTATCAATAAAAGAGTCACCAGATGTTAGCAGGCCTCCAGGCCAAAAGATGATGTAAACAACTTTAAACTTTTTGTAACTAAAAACACAAACAGTGTCCTGGTTCCGATAAGGGCCAAAAACTGCTGACCCATTGATTTGATTTGGCATGACTTCACACTTTACATTTGTTTCTATGAACAACTAAAAATATAAAAGCTGTCTTGAAAACAATAAAGTCAGGAGACACTTGGAGATGCTAAGACTCGCTGTGTCTTCTCATTTGCTGACGCCGTCCATCCTGAGGGAACCCCTGGACCAGCTGGAACAGGACTCCGGCACTTCCCCAACATGGAAAAGGAAATAGTCAATCAAGTCCAAGAGGCATAAAGAGTCCTATATAGGATAAATCCAAAGAGAAACACACCAAGACACATACTAATCAAACTAACAAAGACTAAACACAAAGAAAGAATATTAAAAGCAGCAAGGGAGAAGCAACAAGTAACATACAAGGGAAACCCCATATGCATAAGAGCTGATCGTTCAGCAGAAACTCTGCAGGCCAGAAGGGAATGGCAGGATATATTTAAAGTATTGAAAGGGGAAAATCTACAACCAAGATCATTATACCTGGCAAAGATCTCATTCAAAATTGACTGAGAAATCAAAAGCTTTTCAGAAAAGCAAAAGTTAAGAGAAGTAAGTACCACCAAACCAGCTTTACAACAAATGTTAAAGGGACTTATATAGTCAAGAAATACAAGAGAAGGAAAAAGAGCTACAAAATCAACCCCAAACAAGTAATAAAGTGGCAATAGTAACATACATATCAATAATTACTTTAAATGTAAATGGATTAAATGCTCCAACCAAAAGACACAGACTGGCTGAATAGATACAAAAACAAGACCCAAACATATGCTGTCTCTAAGAAACCCACTTCAGACCTCAACACATATAGACTAAAAGTGAGAGAATGTAAAAATATATTCCATGCAAATGGGAAGCAAAAGAAAGCTGGAGTAGCAATTGTCATATCAGACAAAATAGACCTTAAAATAAAGAAGACTACGAGAGATAAGGAAGGCCACTACATAATGATCAAGGGATCAATCCAAGAGGAAGACATTACAATTGTAAATATCTATGCACCCAACAGAGGAGCACCTCGATACATAAGACAAACATTAACAGATGTAAAAGGAGAAATTGACAGTAACACAGTAACAGTAGGAGACCTTAACACCCCACTCACACCAATGGACAGATCATCAAAACAGAAAATTAATAAGGAAACACAAGTCTTAAATGATACATTAGATGAGATGGAGCTCATTGATATCTTCAGGACATTCCATCCAAATGCAGAAGAATACACCTTCTTCTCAAGTGCATACCAAACATTCTCCAGGATAGACCACATCTTGGGTCACATATCAAACCTCTGTAAATTTAAGAAAATTGAAATCGTATCAAGCATCTTCTTCATCCACAATGCTATGAGACCAGTTATCAATTACAAGAAAAAACTGTAAGAAACACAAACACATGGAGATTACACAACACATTTCTAAATAACCAACAGGTTACTGAAGAAATCAAAAGGGAAATCAAAAAATTTCTGGGAACAAATGACAATGAAAACACAACAACTCAAAACCTATGGGATGCAGCAAAAGCAGTTCTAAGAGTGAAATTTATAGCAACACAATCCTACCTCAAGAAACAAGAAAAGCATCGAACAGACAACTTAACTTTACACCTAAAACAACTGGAAAAAGAAGAACAACTCCCCCAAAATTAGTAGAAGGAAATAAATCATAAAGAAATAAATGAAAAAGAAATGAAAGAAACAATAGTAAAGATTAATAAAACTAAAAGCTGGTCCTTTGGGAAGATAAACAAAATTGACAAACCTTTAGCCGGACTCATCAAGAAAAAAAGAGAGAAGAATCAAATCAACAAAACTAGAATTGAAAAAGGAGAGGTTACAACAGACAATGCAGAAATACAAAGGATTATAAGAGACTATTATTAACTGTATGGCAATAAAATGGATAACCTGGAAGAAATGGACAGATTCTTAGATAAGTTTAATCTTCCAAGACTGAACCGAGAAGAAATAGAAATTATGAACAACCCAATTACAAGCACTGAAATTGAAGCTGTGATCAAAAATCTCCCAAAAAACACAAGCCCAGGACCAGATACCTTCACAGGAGAATTCTATCAAACATCTAGAGAAAAGCTAACGCCTATCCTTCTAAAACTGTTTCAAAAAACTGCAGAGGCAGGAACACTTCCAAACTCATTCTATAAAGCTACCATCACCCTGATACCAAAACCAGACAAAGACAACACACAAAAAGAAAACTAAAGGCCAATATCACTGATGAACCTGGATGCAAAAATCCTCAACAAAATTTTAACAAACAGAATTCAGCAACACATCAAAAAGCTCATACACCATGATCAAGTTGGGTTTATTCCAGGGATGCAAGGATTCTTCAATATATGCAAATCAATCAATGTGATACACCATATTAACAAATTGAAAAATAAAAACCATATGATAATCTCAATAGATGCAGAAAAAGCCTTTGACAAAATTCAGCTTCCATTTATGATTAAAACTCTTCAAAAAAAGGGCACAGAAGGAACCTACCTCAACATAGTAAAGGCTATATATGATAAGCCTTATAACATTATTCCCGACAGTGAAAAACTGAAAGCATTCCCCCTAAGATCAGGAACAAGACAAGGTGTCCACTTTCATCACTATTAGTCAACATAGTTCTGGAAGTCCTACTTATAGCATTCAGAGAAGAAAAAGAAAAGGAATCCAGATGGAAAAAAAGAAGTAAAGCTCTGACTGTTTGCAGATGACATGAAAATTCTAAAGATAGTATCAGAAGATTACTAGAACTGATCAGTGAATTTAGCAAAGTTTCAGGATACAAAATCAATACACACTTGCATTTCTATACATAACAATGAAAAATCAGAAAGAGAAATTAAAGAATCAATTCCATTCACCATCGCAACAAAAAGAATTAAATATCTAGGAATAAACCGACCTAAGGAGACAAAAGAACTGTACATAGAAAATAACAAGACACTAATGAAAGAAATTAAAGATGACATAAACAGATGGAGAGATATTCTATGTTCCTGGGTAGAAAGAATCAATATTGTGAAAAACACTATACTACCAAATGTAATCTGCAGATTCAATGTTGCTGCTGCTGCTGCTGCTAAGTTGCTTCAGTCATGTCCGACTCTGTGAGACCCCATAGACAGCAGCCCACCAGGCTCCCCCGTCCCTGAGGTTCTCCAGGCAAGAATACTGGAGTGGGTTGCCATTTCCTTCTCCAATGCATGAAAGTGAAAAGTGAAAGTGAAGTCGCTCAGTCGTGTCCGACTTCTAGCAACCCCATGAACTGCAGCCTACCAGGCTCCTCCATCCATAGGATTTTCCAGGCAAGAGTACTGGAGTGGGCTGCCATTGCCTTCTCCAGATACAATGTGATCCCTATCAAATTACCAATGGCATTTTTCACAGTACTAGAACAAAAGTTTTCACAATTCATATGGAAACACAAAATACCCCAATAGCCAAAGTAGTCTTGGGAAAGAAGAACAGAGCTGGAGGAATCAACCTTCCTGATTTCAGACTACACTACAAAGCTACAGTCATCAAGACAGTATGCCACTGACACAAAAACAGAAATATAGACTAGCAGAACAAGATAGAAAGCCCCAAAATAAACCCATGCACCTATGGGTACCTTATTTTTGACAAAGGAGGCAAGAATATACAATGGGGCAAAGAAATCCTCTTCAATAAATGGTACTGGGAAAACTGGACAGCTACATGTAAAAGAATGAAATTAGAACGCCCCCTAACAGTATACACAAAGATAAACTCAAAATGGATTAAAGACCTAAATGTAAGACCAGAAACTATAAAACTCTTAGAGGAAAACATAGGTAGAACACTTGATGACCTAAATCAAAGCAAGATCCTCTATGATCCACCTTCTAGAGTAACAGAAATAAAAACAAAAGTAAACAAGTGGTACCTGATTAAACTTAAAAGCTTTTGAACAGCAAAGGAAACTATAAGCAAGGTGAAAGGCAACCCTCAGAATGGGAGAAAATAATAGCAAATGAAATAACTGACAAAGGATTAATTTCCAAAATATACAAGCAGCTCATACAACTCAATGCCAGGAAAACAAACAACCCAGTCAGAAAGTGGGAAAAAGACCTAAACAGACATTTCTCCAAAGAAGACATACAGATGGCTAACGAACACATGAAAAGATGCTCAACATTGCTCATTATTAGAGAAATGCAAGTCAAAACTATAATGAGATATCACCTCACACCGGTCAGAATGGCCATCATCAAAAAGTCTACAAACAATAAATGCTGGAGAGGATGTGGAGAAGAGGGAACGCTCTTGCACTTTTGGTGGGAATGCAAATTGATATAGCGACTATGGAAGATGGTATGGAGATTCCTTAAAAAACTAAGAATAAAACCACCATATGACCCAGCAATCCCCCTCCTAGGCATATACCCTGAGGAAACCAAAATTGAAAAAGACACATGTATCCCTTTGTTCACTGCAGCATTATTTACAACAGCTGGAACACAGAAGCAACCTAGATGTCCATCGACAGATGAATGGATAAAGAAGTTGTGGTACATATACACAATGGAACATTACTCAGCCATAAAAAGGAACGCATTTGAGTCAGTTCTGATGAGATGGATGAACTTAGAACCTATAATACAAAGTGAAGTGAGTCAGAAGGAGAAAGATAAATATTGTATTCTAACACGTATATACGGAATTGAGAAGAATGGTACTGAAGAACTTATTGACAGGGCAGCAATGAAGAAACAGACATAGAGAACAGACTTATGGACATGGGGAGAGGGGAGGAGAGGGTGAGATGCATGGAATGAGTAACATGGAAACTTACATTACTATATGTAAAATAGCCAATGGGAATTTGCTGTATGGCTCAGGAAGCTCAAATGGGGCTCTGTATCAACCTAGAGAGGTGGGATAGGCAGGGAGATGGGAGGGAGGTTCAAAAGGGAGGGGATATATATATACCTATGGTTGATTCATGTTGAGGTTTGACAGAAAACAACAAAATTCTGTAAAGCAATTATCCTTCGATAAAAAAAAACAAAACTCTCCACCTTCTCCACTGTACACAGATTAAATGTTACTGTTAACCTTCTCACTTCCTCCATGGTATACAGATTAGGAAATGCTATTAATAAACCCCCCCTTCTCCAGCCCTGCTCATTCTGTCACATGGAAGATATTTGCATGAACTGCGCTAGGCTTAAAAGGTCAAGGATTTTTAATCGTCCTTGTTCCTGGCACTGCCTAGCATTCTTTCTCTCTCTTTCTCTTCTTCTTCTTCTTCTTTTTTTTTTTTTTACAAGTTTATAAGCTTACAAAGTGCTTGAACATGCTTTATTTCATTTAACTTCACAATGAGACTCTGAGATAGATACTATGCTCCCACTTTACAGATGACAACACTGAGGCTAGGAAGCATGAAGTTGGTGCTACAAAGCTGGGATGTAACCTAAGTTGTCCTCTTTTAAACTTTGTGTTCATGTATCACAACCCAAGTCTAGCCTTTCTCTCCTACAGCCTGTCCCGGAAGAGGGGAGTGTTTTCCCTCTTTCTGCTCAAGGATATTGGAGGCAGTGATTGAACAAGAGGGTGCAGGGGAAGGAGCACTGGAACTGCAGTAGAGATGGCCAGGCTTGTACTGTTCACACCTGTGGGAGGGGACTCTGTGTGGGAGCCTGTGTGCACCTGTACCTCATGAGTGAGGCACTGGGCCAGAAGATGGTGACAAAGGAGGGAGAGAAAAGAGGCCAGAAGGAGGCTCCGGTCACCCTCAAACCCCCTGTACATGCATCTGTTTCTGTGTCCCTCTCCCAAGTAGAATTCTTCTTCCCCAAATAGAATGCCCCTTCCTGCCTCAGGGCCTTTACACCTCCATTTCCTCTGTAAGGTCCTCTCTTCTTTAGAGTCTAATGATATCAAGTCAAATGTAACTGACACAAGGACACTGCTGTAGGTTGAATTGTGCTCCCCAAGACAGATATGGTCAAGTCCAAATGCCCAGTACCTATGACTATGACCTTTCTTATGAAATAGTGTCACTGCAGATGTAATCAATGAGGTCATGCTGGATTAGGGTGAGCCCAATTCAAGAACTAATGTCCTTTTCAAGAAAAGAAAAATTTACCCACAAACACACACACACACACACAAAGGAGAGAAGGCCTGGACAATGGAAGCTGACTGGCGTGGGCTCCTCTACAAGCTAAGGAACACCAAGTATTGGCAGCAACCCCCCCGAAGCTAGAAGAGACAGAACCTCCAGAAACAGCCAACTCTACTAATAACTTGATTTCTGATTGCTGGCCTCTAGAACTGTGGGAGGATACATGTCTGTCATCTTTGCCACCAAGTTGGTAGTCATCACGGCTGCCTTAGGAAATTACAGCAGAAGCAGTCTTGGCTTTTCCAGAACAGGCTAGGCTTATCTAGTGCAGGTTATCACAGCATCAGCTATTTTCTTCTAAACAGAATTGTATCACAGCCTGTGGTTATATATTTGTTTGTTTTTCGATCAATATTTATATCTCACTAAAATGGAAGCCCTATGAAAATGGATAGTGTTGGGTTTTGATCACTAGTGAGGCAAAAAAAAAGCCAGTAGTGACTAGCATAAAAACAGCACAGTATACAATGAATATTTTTTAAATGAAAGGAAGACTCAATGAATGGATTGAGCATCGACTAGAAGAGAGAACGGCACTTGTAGTTTTGGCCTGGGAGTATGGAAAAAGCATCCATCTGAAAACAAAATGAAGATCTCTCCCTCCCTAACTCTCTCTTATTTTGCTCTCTCTCTCAATCTTGGTCTGATTTCTTGCTTTTGTCAAATTCGATTCATAACATTTGTCTTTTTAAAAGTCTGTGGGGACTGATAAGACTGACAAAATAATTCATGATAACAGGGAAAACTGTCAATACCAACGTTGATGATAAATACAGTAAAACTGTGAAAAAATGAAAACAAATGACTTCTTTCTATAAGTTAGACAGAGTGGATGGTTTTCTTTCACCATCTTATTAAACAGTACAATAACTATTATTTGTACCATCAACTTTGTATACAATTGAAAATGTTAGATGATTTTTATTTAATGAAAATAAAAGTCATATATATTTTTTCCTATCTTTAATGTTAGCTATTTATAAACATCATCACATACTCATATATCTTTAAAAGTACAGGAAAATGATGCTGCATAATGGTTAAGGGCAAGAACTCTGCAGTTAGATTCCAAGCTTGATAACCAGCTCTAACCACTTAGTGGGTGACCTAGGACACATTACATAACTCCTCTACTTCCCAGCATTTAATTTCTGTCTCAAGGGCTGTTGCATAGATGAAATAAGCTAATATATGCAAAACATAAAATAGTAATTGGCACATAGTAAAACTCAATACATTTTAGCATTATTATTACTGTTAGACATCTGACAGTTGATGAGACCATGGAAAGTACTCACTGAAATAATCTCATCTATTTATGTCATAGTTACAAATTACAAATCATTTTCCTTGTTCATCTTCCAGAATTAAAAAAGCAATGAATAAAATAGACTGGTGAATGATGCGTGGGGTTAGGGATGGCAAAGAGATTTTGCAAACACATTTCTTTGTAATAAGAAGCACAGAAAGCTTAATCTTTTTATTTTTGGCAAGGGGGTTGGGGACATACAATGTCAAAGAAATGGAACTAAAATTAATATGCCCTATTTTCATTCTTTTAAAGACATTAATTTATTTTGATGGTAATTTTTAAGTTCAAATTTTTGCACTTTAGTCTTAGCCCTATCAAGGCAAAATTTCAAAGGACTGTTAAAAACTCAGGTTAGCAGAATGATTTAAATGGTTTAAAGACTCAGAATTACAATTAATTTCACACAAATCAGATTTCAGTAGAAAATCAAATCCATCAAGCATATCTGTGGTGTTCATTCCTTCTCAAAGAAATACTGACTTCTAAAACATTTTCAATAACTAGTTTACTAAAGAATTTTATGTCCAATTAATTAATATATTTAAACTGATAATCAGAATAGCCACATTAGAACTTAGCTTTTTTCTTGGTGTCAAATAGGATCACTCTCATTTGATCTCAGATTTAATGTTGAGTTGTCTGCTGGCAGTTGCTAAAACTATACTGGAAAAATACTGAGCTTTAAAAAAATTCCTTTAAAGTTCTATTTTGGCTAGAGAAGATAAAGTTCATTTGAGAGGGATGCCAGCAGCTTGCTTTCTTTTAGGGTGCTTCCTATCTTGACTTTGTGGTTAATTTTGGGATCACATTCAGATTATGGGCAACTGAAATAGAAACGATTCCTTGGTGGGTTGCCTACATCACAAGTAGTCATTACCTCAGGCCAGAAGTTCCTAAGAGAAGGAGAGATCACGCAGGAAAATGAGCCACCTCAACAAGATTCCTACAGATCCCACCACTGTCTAGAAAATGGATAGGCTATGCTTGTCAAAGCCACTGTTTGTCATTCTCCCCCCTCCCTCTTTGTAGCTGATGATTTCCATCTGCAGCTTTTGCAGTCTGACGTGTAATTTAGTCTCTCCTGCCTCCCTGAATGCGCCTTCATGTTACATCTCCTTTTGAGACTGCATCTTTCTCAGGCCTTTCTTATCTCTTAGAAATTGTTCAGATTCATCCTTCTTTGTTGCTGAGAGTCAGAGTTCAACTTTGAAAAAATACACACAGATGGAAAATACTGATACATGAAAGAAAATAAAATATAGAGAACTAAACTGTTTTGATAGGCATAGAAGTCAAGTTTTATGTCCTCTTGGCCTTCTGACCAGAATAACACATGAGTATGTGACTCAGAGCTTATTGAATTATGACAAAGGTTGTGTTTGTTTGAAGTTCTACAACAGAGGCTAACTTGAAGGCCTAACAGAATAAAACAGAAGTATATGCAAGCAAGTCAATTTGTTTTACTAGGTGACCATTCTTAGATACAGGACCAGAAGGATTTTCTCCCCGCATTCTCAAATTTAGACTGAAGATGAGTATTCATGATCAAGTTTAGAATCATACCAAGCTGATGTTCAGTATTAACACTCAGAACTCTTTTTTAAAATTATAGTTGCATTACAAAATTATATTAGTTTCAGGTGTACAACATAGTGATTCAGTATTTTTATAGATTAGGCTCCATCTAAGTTATTACAAAATAATTGCTATATTTCTCTGTGTTGTACAATATATTATTTATTTTATACATAGTAGTTTATACCTCTTAATCCCCTACCCTATCTTGCTCCTCTCCTTCCCTCTCTCCACTGGTAACCACTAGTTTTTATTTGTAAGTATGTTTCTGTTTTATAACTAGATTCATTTCTATTATTTTTTAGATTTCACATGTAAGTAATATCATATGATATTTGTCTTTATATGGTTTACTTCACTTCGTATGGTAATCTCTAGGTCCACTCATGTTGCTGCAAATGGCATTATTTAATTTTTTATGGTTGAGCAGTATTCCATTATGTGTGCATGTGTATATATATATTACATATATGTCAATATATGTAATATATATATGTGCTATATATATGAGTATATACATATCACATCTTTATTCATTAATCTGTTAATAGATTATTTCCACATCTTGACTACTGTTAAAAATGCTGCTATGAGCTCTATTTACAATAGCTAGGAGATGAAAGCAACCTAAATGTCCATAGACAGATGAATGGATAAATAAGCTAAGGTACACATATACAATGCAGGAGACAACGGAATATTACTCAGCCATAAAAAGGAATGCATTTGAGTCAGCCCTAATGAAGTAGATGAACCTATAGCCTATTATACAGAGTGAAGTAAGTCAAAGGAGAAAAAGCATATACTCAGAGCTTATTGAATTATGACAAGTGTTGTGCTTTTTTAAGGTTCTACAACAGAGGTTAACTTGAAGGCATAGAATAAAATATTTGCATAATAACTCAAAATTCTCCAAGCCAGGCTTCAGCAATACGTGAACCATGAACTTCCAGATGTTCAAGCTGGTTTTAGAAAAGGCAGAGGAACCAGAGATCAAATTGCCAACATCCGCCGGATCATTGAAAAAGCAAGAGAGTTCCAGAAGAACATCCATTTCTGCCTCATTGACTATGCCAAAGCCTTGGACTGTGTGGATCACAATAAACTGTGGAAAATTCTTCAAGAGATGGGAATACCGGACCACCTGACCTGCCTCTTGAGAAACCTGATTGCAGGTCAGGAAGCAACAATTAGAACTGGACATGGATCAACAGAAAGGTTCCAAATAAGAAAAGGAGTACGTCAAGGCTGTATATTGTCATCCTGCTTATTTAACTTATATGCTGAGTACATCATGAGAAACACTAGGCTGGTTGAAGCACAAGCTGGAATCAAGATTGTCGGGAAAAATATCAATAATCTCAGATATGCAGATGACACCACAGTTATGGCAGAAAGTGAAGAAGACCTAAAGAGCCTCTTGATGAAGGTGAAAGAGGAGAGTGAAAAAGTTGGTTTAAAGCTCAACATTCAGAAAACTAAGATCATGGCATCCAGTCCCATCACTTCGTGGCAAATAGATGTGGAAACAGTGGCTGACTTTATTTTCTTGGGCTCCAAAATCACTGCAGATGGTGACTGCAGCCATGAAATTAAAAGATGCTTATCCTTGGAAGGAAAGTTATGACCAACCTAGACAGCATATTAAAAAGCAGAGACATTACTTTGCCAACAAAGGTCCGTATAGTCAAGGCTATGGTTTTTCCAGTAGTCATGTAGAGATGTGAGAGTTGGACTATAAAGAGAGCTGAGCGCCGAAGAATTGATGCTTTTGAACTGTGGTATGGGAGAAGACTCTTGAGAGTCCCTTGGACTGCAAGGAGATCCAACCAGTCCATCCTAAAGGAGATCAGTCCTGAGTGTTCATTGGAAGGACTGATGTTGAAGCTGAAACTCCAATACTTTGGCCACCTCGTGCGAAGAGCTGACTCATTGGAAAAGACCCTGATGCTGGGAAAGATTGAGAGCAGGAGGAGAAGGGGACGACAGAGGATGAGATGGTTGGATGGCATCACCAACTCAACAGACATGAGTTTAGGTAAACTCTGGGAGTTGGTGATGGACAGGGAGGCCTGGCGTGCTGCGGTCCATGGGGTCGCAGAGTCAGACATGACTGAGCAACTGAACTGAACTGAACACATAAATGTGGAATCTAGAAAGATGGTACTGATGAACCTATTTGCAGAGCAGCAATGGAGACACAGACATAAAGAAGAGACTTATGGACATGGCTTGGCAGGGAGGAAGGAGAGGGTGGGATGTGTGGAGAGAGTAACATGGAAACATACATTACCATATGTAAAATAGATAGCCAACGGGAATTTGCTGTATGACTCAGGGAACTCAAACCAGGGCTTGGTAACAACCTAGAGCGGTGGGATAGGGAGGGAGGTGGGCGGGATGTTCAAATGGGAGGGGACACAGATAAACCTGTGGCTGATTCATGTTGCTGCTTGGTAGAAACCAACACAATACTGCAAAGCAATTATCCTTCAATTAAAAATAAATAAATTAAAAAAGTAATGCTGCTATGAACACTGAGGTGCATGTATCTTTTCAAATTATAGTTTTGTCTGGGTATATGCCCAGGAGTAAGATTGCAGGATCATATGGTAACTTTATATTTAGTTTTTCTGAAGAACTTCCATACTGTTCTCCATTGTGGCTGCACCAATTCGCATTCCCACCAACAGTGGATGAGGATTCTCTTTTTTCCACATCAGCACTCTGGACTCACATAGAATAATTTTTACACTAAATTTGGCAGTTTATAGATAGCTACTAATCCAATCCAATCAAATGCTCTTTAACACAAGCTTAAACAAAGAAAAGCCTATACAACTGCTTGAGAGAATAAAAAAGAAAAGCAAAATGGCACCAATTGCCAAGTTTTCTCAATGCTTATGGAATGAGCAGAACACTGCAGGGCCCCACTCAGCATCTGGTGCACACTCTTGAGTTGTTTTACAAATACTATAATTAAAACCAGACGAAAAGCTAACTGCGTGATGGCCAGACTGCTGCCATGACATAAGCTGCTCCATCTTCTGTGGTGCTGAATCCATGGCTAGCACAATTCTAAGAACTGGCCTCAAGAGAGTGGGATTAAGATCACTGCTCACAATAATCTATATCTTTGTGGGTATCAAAATAATTGCAGCTTGCTCTGCCAATAATGTAAGTGGGCAACTAAAGGTCAGTAAAGAAATGTGACCGACCCATGTCAACATCTTCCACTCTGAGCTTCCCTGGTGATCCAGTGGTTGAGAATCCTCCTGCCAACATAGGGGAACAAGTTCGATCCCCAGTCCAGGAAGACTCCACATGCCACAGGGCGACTAAGCCTGTGTGCTACAACTGCTGAAGCCTGCAGGCCCTAGAACTCATGCTCCTCAACAAGAGCAGCCATCGCAGTCAGAGGCCTGAACAGTAGCTGCAACTCATTGCAACTATGGAAAGCCCGCATGCAGCAATGAAGATCGAGCGCAGCCAAAAATAAAATAAATGAAGACCCCTATGTCAGTGTAAAGAAGTTACAGAAGATAAGCCTTGCCCCTAATTCCATGGAAATGGAATGATGTTTTGACAAGTGGGGATTTCTACACAGCACTTTGCAGGAAACTACCTTCAGCAAGAAGCTCCTTTCCCTGTCACTTTAGCAAAGCTATATTGTAACTAACTTTAAACCAGGCACTCCCATGAGTAATCTCCAGCCAAGCACACTTTTCATATCTTTTAAACACACAATATCTAACTTGTCAGTTCTTTCCATAGACCAAAAAAGTAGGTATGAAGAATAAGTAATTAACAGATGACCAGATGTCTTCCTTAGCTTCCCCTTCAGTGATCTCCCAAACAAAGTGTGTGACCAACCTGTATGAGCAAGATAACATCTAGGGAAATATCACAAGATGTCGACAAGCCTGCAGGCAATGGAGGGATGACGATGACTGTGACCCCCTATCTCAATGGTTAACTGCATTTCCCTGTTTCCCTTTAAAAGTTTCATGGCTGAGCAGAATCTTCAGCGTTTTTAAGGTACACTGAATTCACCATCTCTCCAGATTGCTGGCATTCTGATTAAAGGAGCCTTTCCTTTCTATTGACATTTTAAGTACATCTTAATAATTGATTTTGTCAGCGGTGACCAGCAGGACCCCCACTCGATAAGACTCCACAAGGAAGAAGACTCTCAAGGATGCAGCCTTTTTCCCCTTATATTTGAGGTAGGTGAAATTTATGGTGGTTTCTCATAGTCTGCAGTTTGGCTACAGCAGTTCCTGTACTTCCTCTCCAGACTGGAGTACTAGAGGCACTGGAGTCCCTCCCTGGCATTATCTAATGGAAACAGCACCTACCCACTGCAGCAGCCCTAGCCTGTGCCTGGGCCCAGGTGTGTATGATCCTCCCGAGCTTCTGACCTGCAAAGCATGGCTTGTTTCTCTCTTCCCCTATGTTATAGAAGTGGAAGGTCTATCTTTGTAGGGGTAGAGGGAGAGAGAGGGGAAAGAGAGAGAAAGCTCCGGGAATTTTTTTCTTCATTTATACTCGTATAATGCACACTGATTTATAGGAATTAAGGGCTTACTAGACTTTGAGACATAAATTATATAAAATCAAAACTATTTTTCTGGAAAAGTTATGCTGAATAATACATAATTATACTGTATATTTTAAAGCCACAATGGATCCAGTATCTAAAATCTGAATATAATATTATGTTAATTTGCTTCCATTTTAAAGGAGAGACAAAAATGAAACAATATTCTATGGCGATCTTCCCAATATACAGACTGTTTCCTGTCTTAACTTTTCTTATCTCAATAAAGGTTAGGTAATTACAAAAACAATGTTAAGACAAATCCCTGTGGAAGTTGGACAAAACTTATAGTAAGCAGAGAATGAATGTCAGCCATGCTTAAGACTTGTTTCTATATGAAATGAGGTTTATTGAGACTGACATGCTGCATAGCTTCAGGGGATGTCACTGGTGTGTGACACCCAGTGACATTTGCACAGCGCTGTGCAAAGTGGTGATACAAAAATGTATGCAGTGTGGTCTTTCATTGGTGCATTGTGGTCTACAGAATAATGACTACATTTCAGCATTAAGAGCTCTTTGCAAACTGGCCCAAACCTCATTTGTAACCATCTGTGTAATCTAACATGTGGCTGTAAAAGACCTATTTGCTACTCATCTCTTTTGCTGTAACTAGCCTGCCCCTCCTGTCTTTGCTCATGGTGGTGTGATGCCCATCTAATACAGCGGATAATACATACATACCCAACTAAGACATGGTAGGAAAACACTAAGGCACATCAAGTTTGGGTATTGGTAAAGGGAATTAAAAGAGAATAGAGCTGGAAAGGTAATTTAGGCCAAAGGCCTTATTTGGTAGGATTTGCTAATGGTTTGAATAGGTGCATGATATGAGCAGAGTTGTATATTAGTAAGACAAATGGGTTTGCTAAGCAAATTACTATAATTGTTAAATAAGACAGAATCAGGATCTAGTCACACTGGATACGGAGAACAATAGATGTAGCGAGATTTCCAGGGTAAGGAAAGGTAATTGACAGACACATTCTAGGAAGATGTCTACACTGGTAAAAAGACAATTAGAGAAAGAGTCTTTTAAGAACAAAACTATGATTAAAGAGAGTGGGTAGAAAGACAAGTGATGCAGGAATAGGGCTGAGGGGCTTGGGCAATAGACAGAAATTAAGGAGAATTTCTTTTCCATCCATACAGTGAACTAGTTTTCTTGGAAGTTTTATCCACATAAAAATTACCTAAAATTTACAGATCAACAACAATAGCAGCAGTCAATAACAGAATAAAAATGGGATGCCAGAAATGTAAATAAATACCACAGATGTCTTTATCCTAGGAACATCTGCCAAAATGTGGTGACTGTTGGGCACTGGGGACCAGAAATAAACCCTAGTGTTTGCCACGAGTAAGGTCTTACTCTTTATGAAGGCGCCTGTGTAAAATCTCCAAAGAGAACTAAAAACCAACCTGCTCTATCAGAAGAACATGAAGGCAAACATGCCTGTTTCAAACTTAACAATTCCCTGAAATGGAATCAGATGTCATCCTCCATGGGGATGTGTGGCCTGAATGTATACTATCTCTGTTAACTACTTGTGTTAGGTAAAAACATGTTGGGTGAAAAACCAGTGGTCTAAGTGAGCAGAGAGAAGCAAACTCAAGAACACTTTGGAGAAACATACCTTTAACATAAACTTCAAAGAATTACCCCAAATAAAGTTCCAAGTTTACTGAGGAGGCACAGACCACAAAATCAGAAGAACAAAGGTTCAAGTGCTGAAATTCTCAGGCATACTACATAAATTATGTACGCTAAAAATACTTAAAAATAAGGTAAGGAATTAAGAATACTAAATGCTAGTTATAAAAATAGAAAATTTTTATAAAATAATGAAAATAACCATATAAATAAGATTTATAAAATAACCAAAATTTAACTTTAAAAAAAAATGATTTAAAAAAAATTTTTTATTGGCTGCGCTGGGTCTTTGTTGCTGTGCACAGGCTTTCTCTAGTTGCAGTAAGTCGGAGCTACTCTCTAGTTGCATTCACAAGCTTCTCATTGTTGCAGAGCAGGGGCTCCAGGGTGCACAGGCTTCAATACTTGCAGCACACGGGCTCAGCAGTTGTGGTTAGCAGCTCTAGAGCGTGGGCTCAGTAGCTGTGGCACACGGGCTTCGCTGCCCAGCAGCATGTGGAAACTTCCCAGACCAGCGATCAAACCCATGTCCTCTGCATTAGCAGGTGGATTCCTAACCACTGGATCACCAGGGAAGTTCCAAAATTGAACTTTTATAAATAAAAATAAGTCAAACCTTCCTATAGAAAAGAATATAGCTGAAAATTTAGTTGGTGGTGAACATCAGGTTAAATACAAATGAAGAAACATTTAGCAAATTGGAAGGTAGAATTGAAGAAAGTTTTCAGTAGTATGAACAAAAAGTGATTGAAAAAAACATATATGAGGTTAAGACAAATGGAAACTATAGTAAGGAAGTCTAGTATATATTACATGGTATCTCCAGGAGGAGAAAATAGACAAATCTGGGAAGAAGTAATATTTGAAGAGACAATGGTAGTTTGAGAATTTAGCAAGAGTCTAGCGAGGGAAATTCAGATGTATGCTGTGTTTCCTCATTGAGTCACTGCTAAAAGCTCTGATCAGGACCAAACCGAGATTCTTAGCCTATAGCCAGAACCAAGAATTCGCAACTTTCCAAGGGAAAAAAGCAGCTGCAGATCTTCAGATCACCTCTGTGGAATTTTAGTTCCTCTAGTCTTCCTTGTTTATGCAGCTCTCTAGAGCCTTTAAAATGTGACTTCTGTAACATATCTGGCTTTCCCAGTTATTTTTGGTGGGAGTATGAACCTGTCACGAACTACTTCATTCTAGCATGAAGGCAGAATTATGGAGGCTTCTTGCATATTTACACATATTCAGCTGGATAGGGCATTATGAAGGGCCCACTGTAGCTACAGAAATAGAGAAAAAAGTTGGTAGCTGGGAGTGAGAATATGTAGAACCTTGTAGGCTATAGTAAGGATGCAGTTTTACAAGAACCGTAGGGACAAAATACGTTAAGGACCAATATCATGAATGAAAACGATTCTAAGAATAGAGCCAAAACAGAGAAGGAATATGATCCTGGGTGTAAGGAGAGTATATCCTGGGATTATATTGAAGAAGAAAGCTTGGATCCAAAGACAGAAGAACAAATTAATTCACTTTGCCATTGAGTGATAAAGGCAGAGTATTTTAAAGATAAGGAGAATACCAGCTCTTTATTCTTATCTTCATGATTAGTACAAGTAAGATGAAAAGCAGTCTACCGGAAAAGTAAGGAGAGAATCCTCTTGTTAGCAAAAGTTGGGCTTCAGTGATTCTAAAATCTACTGCCCACTCATTTTGCTTGTTCATCATCTCTACAGTCTTCTGATAACAGAATCTCCTTCAAGGAAACAGCCCTCTTTCACCTCCAGTTAATGTGATTTCAGTAGAGTCGATTGCTTTCCCCTTCTACTGTTCTACTTGCCTGGCAAAATATTGGTACATGATCCAGAACTGACCACAGCAACTGATTCTAGGATAAACACAAAAACTCAATCCCAGGACTTTTGATGGAATTATTTTGCTTGAGTTGATGGAATGTTGGTCTGGATCAGGTAGTGGCTACCTTGCCAACACAGGAGTTAACAGAGTGCAGTAGAACCTAAGAGGGAAGAATATTGAGAATCAGCAAGACAGAACACTAAGAAAGAAAACAGCACTAACAACACGCCTGTGTATAGCTCTCTCCAGACTCTTCATTTACATGACATAATAAATCACCTTCACTGCTTACATCAGTCTGAGTTGTGTTTCTGTCACTTGTCAAAGAATAACTCCTGACAAACTCACTTGGCGAAATCTGGAATGGATGGAACTTATTTGCAATAAAATAGGAGCTTTACGAGGCATAAAAAAAGCCAATCTTAGAATTTCAAACTAGTATAGAACCTCAGAGATAAAGAAGATACCCAGGAAAATGTTTTGCCTTGCTCTAAGTTCTGTAGTCAGTTCGTGGTATATCTACTACTAAAATCCAAGTCTCCCATACTGTCTTCTTTTAAGAAGAGATAGGGGCTTCCCTGGTGGTCCAGTGGTTAAGAATCCACCTGCCAATGCTGGGGACATGGTTTGCCTGGGTGCCTTCGAGCCTGTGCTCCACAAGAGAAGCCACAGCAATGAGAAACATTGGTTTGATCCCTGTCTGGTAGGATCCCACATGCCAGGGGGCAACTGGGCCCATGTGCCACAACTACTGAAGCCTTCATTCTCTAGAGTCCATGCTCCACAACAAGAGAAGCCATCACAATGAGAAGCCCCAGCACTGAAATGAAGAGTAGTGCCTCCATCACTGCATCTAGAGAAACCCCGAGTGCAGCACTGAAAACCCAAAATACATAAACAGATAAGAAAAGATGGGGTTGTACTTTCCCCCTCTCTCCTTTCCTCCCCCTACTCAGGCTTTTGGTGCTAGAGAGGACAAGAGGAAGAATCTCCAACATCAGTGGTGCAACAAAGTAAGAGGAAAGGCGAGCAGGGAGGAAGGATTCACTCTCCCCTGGGGACTAAATTATCTGTTAATAATCCGTTAGCTTCTCCATGGAAAATCAACTGGATTCTCCATGATAACTAATAAGGTCATTTCTCAATAAAGAAGCCTGGCAGAGGTTTAGCTTCCTTAACTTCTAAACATCTTTGGCTATCAATAATCATTTGTGCTTGATATTGTTGATGACCCTGACTTTGGAGAAAGGTTCTCAGGTGGAGTTAGGAAGCTTCTCTGAAGAAATAGCATCTCACTGTATAGTGTGTGCAGGCAGTCAGAGGCCCGCTGGAACTGTGTTCACGTCTCCAAAAATCACAGCATTTATTGGACAGAACCAGAGAGAGAAAGTAGCACTAACAACATAACAGAATGTGAATAGCAAGGTACAGGCAAACGTCTGCATACACACAAATCAGCTGGGATAATTTTATCTCATCATCTGCTATGCCCAAGATGCAAGAGTGAAATCTCTTTAAAATCCACTCATTGGTGCTGCAAGAGAAAATATGCTTTGCTCTAAAAGATGATTGTCCTCTGATTTCTTGATTCCTTGGAATGTCTTTTGCATCAGTTAAGCCCCTTGTGAATGTATGGAAAAACATATCTTGCTCAGTTCAGTTCAGTTCAGTCACTCAGTCATGTCCGACTCTTTGTGACTCCACGGACTGCAGCATGCCAAGCCTCCCTGTCCATCACCAACTCCCAGTTTATTCAAACTCATGTCCATCAAGTCGGTGATGCCATCCAACCATCTCATCCTCTGTCGTCCCCTTCTCCTCCTGCCTTCAATTTTTCCCAGCATCAGGGTCTTTTCAAATGAGTCAGTTCTTCACATCAGGTGGCCAAAGTATTGGAGTTTTGGCTTCAGCATCAGTCCTTTCAATGAATATTCAGGACTGATTTCCTTTAGGATGGACTGGTTGTCTTACTCAAGCTGTGTTTAAACCTCAGAGTTTTATATGAGTTCACTATATATGACATCTTTTCTGCACTGTAAGCAGTGGATCGTTGGATCTAGAAGGGAATTCAAAGAGGACTGAACTCAGAGACAATGAGTGGTCGCTTGGTAGGTAAGAATATGTCTGAGGTACTATGTGACACTTGGCAGGTTCCTCTTCACTTTGGGCCTCAACTCTCAGGTATGCAGAGGGAGGGAGCTGGACTAAGTGAAACCTACAGTCAATTCCAGAGCAGAAATGATCTGACTCTAACCTCAGGATAGTGTGTGGTTGGGAGGTTGGTCATTAGGTTAGATAGATACAAAGCATTGGAAGAGAGCAGAAGCCCAACCTTAAGCAGGATTAAGGACTTGCAATTTAAAAAGACAATTCCACTTTTTACCTAACAGAAGACAACATTTTTTAAATGTACTGTTTGGGCACGGATGTGGGGAAACACTCCTAGATTGTAATAGGGGTGTAAACCAGCACCTTTCTGAAGAGCAATAGGGCAACATAATTAATAACTGAAAATACATACACCATTTGATTTAGACATTCTGTTTCTAGGAATTTATGCTATACATATACTTGTTACATATGTGAAATTGCATTTGTATGAAGGTAATCATTATAGCTTTGTTTGTAGAAGCAAAACACTAGAAACAACCTAAATAGCAGTATCTATGACAAAAAATCTACAGTGAAATATCATGCAGCTTTTACAAATAAAAGGTAACTCTGGAAGAAAAATCTTAAAATATGTTAATAAGCAAAGACTTGCAGAAGTGAATGACCTTAGCTGACTGATTTAAGAAAAGGTCAAAACTGATGCTAGCTTTTTAAATTTTCCTTAAAACTTCAGTATCAGGAATCATTCTAAGGCCAGCAAGCTTTAATACATGTCAACGAAGAATTGAGCAGCAAACTCTTTGGTCAGCGTTGGCAAGGATGGAACCTGGGGACTCTGACTGAGGTATCCATTCATGATGTCACCCCTATCTTACCCCTCTTCTTGCAGTTGTTCCCCTACCAGTGTTGTCTGTGTGTTAATATTTTCTATCAGAAATACTTGCAATTTTTTTCCTAACACGTTCTAGTCACCTGATAAATGATAAAAATTTATAAAGCTTTTAATAAAATCTCTTAAGAAAACATAATAACAATTATAATATTGAGTACCTACAATGTGCCATGCAGTATGACTGGAAATTTATATAGATCCTGCCATTTATCCAAAAAACTGTAACCTACCTAAATGTTTTCTCCATTTATCACATGAGAAAACTCAGCCTCCAATTACTTAAATAATTTACTCAGAGAATGACAGTTAGTGAGGGGTTGAAATTAGTGCTTCATCCGTTCTGCTGTGAATGCTTACATGTATGTGTTCACCTGTGTGTGGTACCCCTAGGCCTTCTTTGAGGGCCTGTGTGTTTTTCATATAGGAAGTCAAACAGTTTATACAAAGGATGCGTGCTTGTGTGAGTACTAAGTTGCTTCAGTCATGTCCAACTCTTTGTGATCCTATGAACTGTGGCCTGCCTGGCTCCTCCGTCCATGAGCTTCTCTAGGCAAGAATACTAGAGGGAGTAGGTTACCATGCTCTCCTCTAGGGGATCTTCCTGATCCAGAGATGGAACCTTTGTCTCATGTGTCTCCTGCGTTGGCAGGCCGGTTCTTTACCACTAGCCCCACCTGGGAAACCCTTATACAAAGCATTGTGATTTAATTTATATTAATCTCTGTCCCATGCACAGTGCTAAGTCCCTGGGAAGTGCAGTCCAGCTGTAGAGTCTTAGAAAGGACAGAAACAGACACATTCTCTAAGTGATGCTGGCTGCCCTTGATACATAAGCAATTAGTATTGATAAATGCAGTGCTTCCCCAATGTCAGGTATTTTCTTCTCTCATGATTCTCACTATGTCTACACACATATTATGATATTATTTCATTATTTTTTCTTTAAATCAATTCATTTTTTACCTTAAATTCTAACAATTTTAGCCTCAATCCAAGTAAAACCAAAGTTGTAGCATGCTGTTAATATTTTTTAGTGTATGCTACAATATACAGTCAGCAAAAACAAGACCAGGAGCTGACTAAGGCTCAGATCATGAATTCCTTATTGCCAAATTCAGACTTAAATTGAAGAAAGTGGGGAAAACAACTAGATTATTCAGGTACGACCTAAATCAAATCCCTTATGATTATACAGTGGAAGTGACAAATAGATTTAAGGGACTAGATCTGATAGACAGAGTTCCTGATGAACTATGGATGGAGGTTCACGACATTGTACAGGAGACAGGAATCAAGACCATCCCCAAGAAAAAGAAATGCAAGAAAGCAAAATGGCTGTCTGAGGAGGCTTTACAAATAGCTGTGAAAAGAAGAGAAGCAAAAAGCAAAGGAGATATTCCCATTTGAATGCAGAGTTCCAAAGAATAGCAAGGAGAGATAAGAAAGCCTTCCTCAGTGATCAGTGCAATGAAATAGAGGAAAACAACAGAATGGGAAAGACTAGAGATCTCTTCAAGAAAATTAGAGATATCAAGGGAAAACCTCGTGCAAACATGGGCACAATAAAGGACAGAAATGACATGGACCTAACAGAAGCAGAAGATATTAAGAAGAGGTGGCAAGAATACACAGAAGAACTGTACAAAAAAGATCTTCACGACCCAGATGATCACAATGGTGTGATCACTCACCTAGAGCCAGACATCCTGGAATGTGAAGTCAAGTGAGCCTTAGGAAGCATCACTACGAACAAAGCTAGTGGAGGTGATGGAATTCCAGTTGAGCTATTTCAAATCCTAAAAGATGATGCTGTGAAAGTGCTGCACTCAATATGCCAGCAAATTTGGAAAACTCAGCAGTGGCCACAGGACTGGAAAAGGTCAGTTTTCATTCCAATCCCAAAGAAAGGCAATGCCAAAGAATGCTCAAACTACTCCACAATTGCACTCATCTCACACGCTAGTAAAGTAATGCTCAAAATTCTCCAAGCCAGGCTTCAACAATATGTGAACCATGAAATTCCAGATGTTCAAGCTGGATTTATAAAAGGCAGAGGAACCAGAGGTCAAACTGCCAGCATCCGTTGGATCATCAAAAAAGCAAGAGAGTTCTGGGAAAACATCTATTTCTGCTTGACTATGCCAAAGCCTTTGACTATGTGGATCACAACAAATTGTGGAAAATTCTTAAAGAGATGGGAATACCAGACCACCTGACCTGCCTCTTGAGAAACCTGTATGCAGGTCAGGAAGCAACAGTTAGAACTGGACATGGAATAACAGACTGGTTCCAAATAGGAAAAGGAGTAAGTCAAGGCTGTATATTGTCACCCTGCTTATTTAACTTATATGCGGAGTACATCATGTGAAACACTGGACTGGATGAAGCACAAGCTGGAATCAGGATTGCTGGGAGAAATATCAATAACCTCAGATATGCAGATGACACCACACTTATGGCAGAAAGTGAAGAAGAACTAAAGAGCTTCTTGATGAAAGTGAAAGAGGAGAGTGAAAAAGTTGGCTTAAAACTCAACATTCAGAAAACAAAGATCATGGCATCTGGTCCCATCACTTCATGGCAAATAGATGGGGAAACAGTGTCAGACTTTGTTTTTTGGAGCTCCAAAATCACTGCAGATGGTGGTTGCAGCCATGTAATTCAAAGATGCTTACTCCTTGGAAGGAAAGTTATAACCAACCTAGACAGCATATTAAAAAGCAGAGACATTACTTTGTCAACAAAGGTCCATCTAGTCAAGGCTATGGTTTTTTCCAGTTTTTTCCAGGAGATCAGTCCTGGGTGTTCATTGGAAGGACTGATGCTGAAGCTGAAACTCCAATACTTTGGCCACCTGATGCAAAGAGCTGACTCATCTGAAAAGACCCTGATGTTGGGAAAGATTGAGGGCAGGAGGAGAAGGGGACAACGGGGGATGAGATGGTTGGATGGCATCACCGACTCAATGGACATGAGTTTGGGTGGGCCCCGGGAGTTGGTGATGGACAGGGAGGCCTGGAGTGCTGTGGTTCACGGGGTCACAAAGAGTCAGACACGACTGAGTGACTGAACTGAACTGAACTGAGCAATAACTATAGGCTTTCTCAGGTGGCTCAGTAGTAACGAATCCATCTACCAATGGAGGAGACATGTGTTTGATCTCTGAGTCAGGAAGATTCCTTGGAGAAGGAAATGGCAACCCACTCCATTATTTTTGCCAGGAAAATCCCATGGACAGAGATGCCTGGTGGGCTACAGTCCATGGGGTCACAAAAGAGTAGAACACAACTTAGCAACTAAACAACAATAACAACAACAACAATAAATCCATTGCTTAAAAAAAAAATCAATGCATGTCTCATCTAACCATACACTTGGGGAATGACTGGATTAATGCTAGATTAAGGCAGAGTGACAGGGTCCCTCCTTTGCCCCATGAAATTCTCTCACTCAATTTTATGATGCTGTTGCTCACAGAAACGCAATATGTAGCTACTAGAGTTTGGCTAGCAATGGTGCATATTCCCTGGTGACATATTCCACTCCAAAATAGATAGACATTTACATGCTCCATCATGCACTCTCCTTTAAATGTTCGACTCTGCCTGTTGATGTGATATGTAACAGTGGGTTTGTGATACTGAATCTGTGGTGAGTCAATGTTTGATATGAAAATCAGGTCAGAAATAGTAAGAGTCTTCTTTAGAAAAATGGAATTGGATCAAGATGTTGCTGGCAAGGAGCTGTAATCTGAACCATGCTTCCACAGAACAGAACTTTGGCTGTTCTGATGCAGGATACATTGACTGGTCTTAGGAAAGTCAGAAAAAAAGCTTAAGCTTTTTATGGATGATTTCTGAGTAAGGTTTCCTAAGACTTTAAGTCAGAGAGAAGGGAGATTTAAATATATATTATAAGAACATGTGCTAAGTCTCATCAGTTGTGTCGAACTTTTTGTGATCCTATGGACTGTAGCCCAACAGGCTCCCCTGTCCATGGGATTTTCCAAGCAAGAATACTGGAGTGGGTTGCCATGACCTCCTCCAGGAGATCTCCCTGACACAGAGATCCAACCTGAGTCTCTTATATCTCCTGCACTGGCAGGTGGGTTCTTTACCTAGTGCCACCTGGGAAGCCCATATATTATTATACACATATCAATAAATATTTCCTTAGACATTTTTGGGAGTGTGTAATTATTGAGTCAAAAATAGGAAAATATTCTACACATTTAAATACACATGGTAAAATGTGTATCTATAATAGCAAGCGGAGCCCAGCAACAAACGAGGGTTCAAGTGATAATGGAAGGATGCTGTCAATTTGAAAACAATAAAACAAAGAAACAAAAAAATAAATAAATAAAATAAAATAAGGAATGTGGACCAAAGAAAAATTCACATTTCTCTCAACACTTGGTTTTAGACACTGATTCTTAAAACTTCAAAAGAATTAGTGTCTTCTGGGGAGTGGCTGAACATTCAGAAGTTAGGTTCCACCACTATAAATTCTGAAGTAGGAGCTCTCCGGTGAGATAGGGGAGTCTTATCTTCAATGAGCTCTCAGATGGTTCAGATGTGCAGTTCATTCCAAAACTCTGACTTAACTGATAGCTAGTTATGTGCGAGGTGGGACAAGCCAGAATTATGATTACCAACACAGATTAATTATCATCAGTTTAATAACTAATCTGCAGAATAAATTGCTCTTAAAACTTATTTTCATTCACACTTTTAACTCCTGTTCCTTCCATTCTAATATGAACTCCCCCTACCCTCACATTACTATGTTCCTGAAACTAAGATACTTCTTACAATTGACATTTTTTTTTCATAAAAAGATCAATGTCACATAATATAGTGAACTGTATCTTAATCAAATGACATTCGATTAAACATTTGATTAAACACTTGCAATGACTTCAAAGGTCCACACCAGAGGCCATCCACAGTGTTGTGGATTCCTGGGTTTGAACTGTGAGTACCTTGAAAGCAGAGTGTAGCCGAGGTGACTGGTGATTGGTGATCCAGGCAACTGCCTAAGGTCCCAGGTATCCCTTTTCCTTAGCAACACAGTGATTCTTCTAAAGCAATGAAGCCCATCATCACTCCAAAAATAGCCCATTTTGCTTCCTTATGAAAATCAGCCTCCAAATACTGCCAATGGTTGGTATTGGTGATGGGTGTAGAAAGGTCCAAGAATAATATTTGAATCTAAAAAGAGGTATTTTCAAAAAATCAAGGAGCTGAACTGTGGCAGCAAATAAGATCTACCAAATGAATGATATAAATAGTTCAGACTCATGGAGTTGTTCAATGTTTAAATGATATTTTAAGACTGTGTTATGAAAATTTAATTATCTTAGGAGAGTTGAGATGATTTTAGCTTTGTGCTGAGAATGTTAAGGACGTACATAATGAAACTGTTATATGTACTTGCATGTATATATTTGTGTATGAAAATACAAGAGACAAAAGAAAGACAAATACTGTTACGACCTTACTTTTGGGGAATTTACAAAACCCAAATTCACAGAAACAGAGATCACAATGCTGGCTGCCAGAGATGAGGGGTGTGGAGGACGGAGGGTGGGCAGAACAGGTGACAGTGGTCAAAAGGAACAGACTATCAGATATAAGATATAATACACAGCACGCTGACTATAGTTAACAAGACTGTAATGCATATTTGGATGCTGCCAAGAGAGTAGATCCTAAGAGTTCTCATCACAAGGAAAAAAATTGTAACTCTGTGAGGTGATGGAATCTGACTAAAGTTAATGTGATAATTATTTTGCAATACATGCACATATCAAATCACATTGTTCACCTTAAACATATACAATGTTACGTGTCAATTCTATCTCTATAAAACAGGAAAATTTAAATTGTACACAGAAGAACATGTACATATAAACAAGCCCTCAAATGTTGATGCACACAGCTTTGATTATATATATACACAGGCCTGCAGTTGTTGTGCTGTGCTGTGCTTAGTCGCTCAGTCGTGTCTGACTCTTTGCGACCCCGTGGACTGTAGCCCGCCAGGCTCCTCTGTCCACAGGGATTCTCCAGGCAAGAATACTGGAGAGGGTTGCCACGCCCTCCTCCTCCAGGGGATCTTCCCAACCCAGGGGTCGAACCCAGGTCTCCTGCATTGCAGGCAGATTCTTTACCATCTGAGCCACCAGAGAAGCCCAATTATATATATATAAATATTTCTATACATATGCACATGGATCTATATAAGTATCTCTACATAAATATGTTCTATATAGTGATGTATATAGTATGCATTATAAGATATTTTAAAAAATGCAATTAAATATTTTCTGTAGCCTATCCTAAATGAGCAAGTCACATACTAATGACTTACTCTGAAATCAATAAAAGTAAATAGGAGGTGAAAATATTATTCTAGTCTTTAATTTCTTATTGTCTTATTTGCACTTTTTTCTTAAGAACAAATCATACTCTGCTTTGCACTTTATTTATCAAAGTGCCTGCCTCAGCTCTCCATTGGACTACAAATAATCTAAATTCTACAAATCTTTGAATCCTTCAGGGCCTAATAGAGTGAACTGCATATAACAGAGGCTTAATCAAATCTGAAGAAGTACTAAATGAATAGACGAGTCAGGAAACACGAGCTTCATTCTGAGCTCTTTTATTAATTACCTTCTTAATCTTGAGCAAGTCATTTAATTTCCTTGGAATCCAGTTTATTCACCCTTAAGTTATAGAATTGGCTTAGTTAGCCTCCAAGGGATCTTAGAGATTTTTTGTTTGACATATTTATAGTTTTCAAAAATATAAATAAATATTTATATTTACTTTAAAAATAATGTTCCAAAACACTATGGAGATATATAGAGTCTGCTGTGACAACACAACTTTATCATTTGTTCCATTATATATATTCAGTTCAAATCAGTTCAGTAGCTCAGTCGTGTCTGACTCTTTGCAACCCCATTGACTGCAGCATGCCAGGCTTCCCTGTCCATCATCAACTCCTGGAGCTTGCTCATACTCATGTCCATCGAGTCAATGATGCCATCCAACCATCTCATCCTCTTTCATCCCCTTCTCCTCCTGCTTTCAATCTTTCTCAGCATCAGGGTCTCTTCAAATGAGTCAGTTCTTCACATCAGGTGGCCAAAGTATTGGCATTTCAGCTTCAGCATCAGTCCTTCCAACGAATATTCAGGACTGATTTCCTTTAGGATTGACTGGTTTGATCTCCTTGCAGTCCAAGAGACTCTCAAGAGTCTTCTCCAGCACCACAGTTCAAAAGAATCAATTCTTTGGCATTCAGCTTTCTTTATAGCCCAACTCTCACATCCACACATGACTACTGGAAAAACCATAGCTTTGACTAGGCAGACCTTTGTTGGCAATTAAATATATTACCTATCAACAAAAGAAAATTGAAAGAAAATACCTAAAACTAACAGGTATGCATTATACATACAGTGAAGTGTCAAGGAAAAGTAGAAAATACAATTTGTGTTCTTTTGTGAATAGTTCATTTCATTTAAAAGTCAAAAATCCTAGAATCTAGTTTGGGTTTTGCCATTTACTAGTTGGGTGACCTTCAGAAACAAGTCAATTGACTTCTGAGGCTCCATTTCTTGGTAAAATAAAGATTATGATGCCGACGTTAATCTCATTCTTAGGGTTGTTGTGAGGTCCATTAAGATAACATAAGTGAAAACAGTTTATATAGTCCTGTACAGATGAAGGCTGTTGTTTCATCCCTCAATACCAATGTTTTAATGATATTCAGCTATATATTATTATGGCACAATAATTCAAAATGCACCAAGGCTCTGATAAAGAGAAGCATAAAATAAAATGATAGATGTGATGGGAAGCAGCTCTGAAAGCTTAATTACATTATGCAAATGTAAGGTAATATTATTATCTTATATCTTGATGCAGATTTCTGAATCAGTTAGAGGGATACATTCCAAGTAGTAAATGTCTAAGTAACAAATTAATGTGTCTAAACAGAGAGGAATATAAATCTTTCTACTATTTCTTAAAAAGTCTTAATTATGTTCTTAAGTCTTTCTGAAAATTAGTCCCTAATGTTGAAAAGATAACATGCTGTGACAGTAGAGACATAAATGGATCTACCTTTAAAAATATCATTTTTTACTTTTATTTTCAGAGAGACTTTGAGAACACAGACTTCATGGCAAAAGAGAATATGACTATTACTGAAATAGATGTCTGTGCCTATTATAAGGAGAAGCATACATCAAACCCAGAGCTGCAGTTTCTTAGAATCATAATGAGGTAGTTTCTAGTCTGATGTAGTTCCTAGAGTGATGATAAAATGGTATATATCCTATCATTTACTCACTTATTAGTTCACTCAACAAGTATTTATTTTGCTCTGAGTACTGAGCTTAGACGTAGAGACTCAGTAGTAAATAAAAAGGATGGGTTTCTTTCCTTCCCAGAATTTTCAATCAGGCAGAGAAAACAAATATTTAAAGAACATGGACCAGGGCAGCATGTTGGTGAGAAAGCAGACAGCTTAAAGAGAGAGATACTTATGGCGGTCATTCAGTCAATCCTAAAGGAAATTAACCTCAAGTATTCATTGGAAGGACTGATGCTGAAGCTGAAACTCCAGTATTTTGGCCACTGATGTGAAGAGCCAACTCATCAGAAACAACTCTAATGCTGGGAAAGATTGAGGGCAAGAGGAGAAGGGGGATACAAAGGAGGAGGTGGTTGGATGGCATCACTGACTCAATGGACAGGAATTTGAGCAAACTCCTGGAGATAGTGAAGGACAGGGAAGCCTGGTATGCTAAAGTCAGTGGGGTCACAGAGTCAGACACAACTTAGCAACTGAACAACAATAGTTTTTAGTAAGCCTCAGTATCCTCATGGATAAAAATGGAATAGTGCTATCACTGATGTCATGAATATTTTAGAAGATTAAATGGAATGATGGAGATAAATCATAGCATGTGATACACAGTAAATTCTTACTACATGGTAGACCAGTTGAACATACTTTATTTATGCCATGTTAGAATCTACAAAGAACTTTGTGTTATTCATAATTCAGATCTCTAAAATGTATGCCATGTTGCACCTGCAACTCAATTTTCTGATCCAAGTTTCTGAGTTCTGACCTTTGGCTTTGTTTCAGGTCTCTAACTTAACACCTACCTTGAGATCTATGTTCGAAACTGCTCCTCCTACTCCGGACTTTCCTTCTTGGCCATAATCCACACTCAGCTACAGAAGCCATGTTTTCCACCTACTCCAATAATAACAGCTGGGCTCATCAGATCAAGAGTCCCACTTGGTTTGCTGACAAAGGTATTTAGCCAATTTTATTTGTAATAAAGAAAATTATGCTCCCTAGGTCTCATTTTGTACATGTTGTTAAATGACAAGATTTAAGTAGCAAATGCCTTTGTATCCATCATTTTATAAATTCCTGTTTCTTTTTTTTATTTTGGTGTGAAAATGATCATATGTTGCACAGAGTCCTTTGTAAAATCCTATGAAATCTATTGAAACAGTAGGAACACCCAAGCCAGGGAAGAAAATTTTGGAGTGTCTTTCCACTAATAATGCTTACACAGGGCTTTCTTCTCCTCTCTTTGTGTGGCTTTCTCACATTATAAAATTGCTCTGCCAATATCAGTTAGTGGAGGGGGGGGGATGGGACATTCTAAAGCTAGGAACTGGATGTTTCACTCACTTGCTCCCTCATCCATCTTAATTTAGACATCATGACCACATAGCACCTAGCACCCACTGCTTCCACTCTGACGGCAATAGTGGTCATGCCTATGAATGTTTAAAAGCAAAATGGAAGGGCACACATTTCAGCTTCAAACACAAACACTTTCCATTCTCCTTCTTAAGTCAAAGCTTAAGCAGTAACTCCTTTGAGAAAGTGAAGGGTTGAAATAAATAGTCGTTTGCTATGCTGAGTTCATAAGTCCAAGTAATTCTAGTTAGGCAGGGCTCCTTCAAGGAATGTGGCTAACAATTTAGATATGTGTACAAGGAGGGGAGAAGAGGGAGAGTAAAGGAAACTGTCAACACTGGCAATCTCCAAAAATAAACCACATCTTAAAGATTAATAATCCATTGTATAAATTTAATTTATTACATTTTATATCCCTGGCTACATATTTCAGATTTGTTTTCACTTCAAAGACTGTAGATCGTAGAATTAGTATGTCTTTATTATACTAATAAAAACTGCTTACTGCTGCTAAGTCGCTTCAGCCGTGTCTGACTCTGTGCGACCCCATAGACGGCAGCCCACCAGGCTCCCCCATCCCTGGGATTCTCCAGGCAAGAACACTGGAGTGGGTTGCCATTGCCTTCTCCGAAAAACTGCTTAACATTTGTTAAATTTTTTGACAGTTGACTATGTCTTTTTGCAAATGTGAGCCTTCCTTAATATCAGGTTTTCATTTTTCACATGAGATATTTTTAACAAACAGCAATAATGTTAGGGAAAACAATATAAGCTAAATTTTACTGAACGTTCACTAAGTACCATATATTATTCTGGGGGCATTACATGCATCAATTCACTTAAAACAGTTTAAAGGAGCAGGGAACTCCTTTTGTATTTTGATTGCGGGTTTTGACAGTTTCCTTTGCTCTCCCTCTTCTCCCCTCCTTGTACACATATCTCAATTGTTAGCCACATTCCTTAAAGGAGCCCTGCCTAACTAGAATTACTTGGATTTATGAACTCAGCATAGCAAAGACTATTTATTTCAATCCTTTGTTTTCTCAAAAGAGTTACTGCTTAAGCTTTGACTTAAGAAGGAGAATGGGAAGTGTCTGAGGAAGTTAATCATAGGAAAAATGGTAAATTTATAAGTACATTGAAGATTCTACTTAATTAATGCCAGACTGGATAATTCTGACCAACTCTCAACCAATAAACACAATTTAAAAGGCTGGGGAAAAATCCCAATTTTTAAAAAGCATTAAAAAACAAGTAAAATTTAAAAGAATTAGTGGTCTGAGATTTGGGGGAAAATAGTACTCAGAGAAAAGAACACAGAGCACCCTGGGGCTTTTGGTCTGACTATATTTGCTGATTCAGGAGAGAATGGCTAAGAGGCTGAACTGAGTTTTTGATACACTAATAAGTCTATAGGGAAAAAGCTGGAGTCCAGGTAAACTGTCCGTGCTTTGGGTTGAGACCTCAGAGTGCTGCACACTAAAAGAAAAGATGAAATACAAGCAATTGAATACTCACAAAGACTCCAGGCTGGCTGTGAGTCATCTGGATGACCTAGAAAATCTCAAACCCCAAATACAGATTTCGGTAAACCCAAATTGCTATTATCCTCAGGAATTTGGGAAAGGCAAAGGGAAACTGACTTGGAAAGCTCAAATAATTTCTGTTAACAGTTATTGAAATACCATGCTCAACATACAATCACAGGTGATCAAACATATTAGGAGACAAAATAGCATACGTAAGAGACAACAGAAACACATAAAAACTTCAAATATGGTGACATTATTAGAAAGGTCCTGTAAAATAACTATGTATACTTAATGCAAGAAGATAAAAATCAATTTTAAAAATTTTGAAAGGCAACCTGAAATTATAAAAAGTGATATAGGAGATCTTGGAAAGAATAAACTAGAAAGTATTAAAACTGAAAAAAACAAATAACCAAAATTAAGAAACCAGTAGATAAGCCCATTGGCATTTTAGGTACAACAGAAGAGAGAATCAGTAAATGAAAGGTAGGTCAAAAGCACTGAGAGATCAAAAGATGGAAAATGACTCAAGAGATAAAAGAAGACACAGGATTTTGAGCAAAAGTCTGGCACAATCAACAGAGTCATGGAAAGATCCAAAAGACAGAATGGTACAGAGGTAACATTAAAAGAGATGATGGCTAAGTTTTTTCCAGAATTGTTGAAACATACCAATCCACAGACTCAATAATTAACAACAAAAATCAAAGATAAAGATGAAATCTTAAAAGCTGTCAGAGAAAAAGAGAAATGGCTGGCATACAAAAGAACAGTGGTCCAGACAGCTAACTTCTCAACAGTAGCATGTAAAGCAGAAGACAGTGGAATGATATTTTCAATAAGGTGAAGGAAAGTGCCAAAAGAGAACACTGTGTCCACTGAAAATATCCTTTAAGAATAAAGGTAAAATAAAGACATTTTTGGTGCATACTAAAGAAAATGTCAAGGCTTCCCTGGAGGCTCAGTGGTAAAGAATCTGCCTGCAATGTAGGAGACACGGGTTTGATGCCCAGCTCCGGAAGATCCCTTGGAAAAAGAAATGGCAACCCACTCCAGTATTCTTGCCTGGGAAATCCCATGGATGGAGGAACCTGGAGGGCTGTAGTCCATGGGGTCGCAAAGAGTTGGACATGAACCTAGAGCCTATTAGATAGAGTGAAGCAAGTCAGAAAGAGAAATATAAATATCATATCAGTTCAGTTCAGTCGCTCAGTCGTGTCTGACTTTTTGCGATCCCATGAACTACAGCACGCCAGGCCTTCCTGTCTATCACCAACTCCATGAATTTACCCAAACTCATGTCCATAAACTCGGTGATGCCATCCAACCATCTCATCCTCTGTCATCCCCTTCTCCTGCCTTCAATCTTTCCCAGCATCAGAGTCTTTTCAAATGAGTCAGCTCTTCGCATCAGGGGGCCAAAATATTGGAGTTTCAGCTTCAACATCAGTCCTTCCAATGAACACCCAGGACTGACCTCCTTTAGGATGGACTGGTTGGATCTCCTTGCAGTCCAAGGGACTCTCAAGAGTCTTCTCCAACACCACAGTTCAAAAGCATCAATTCTTTGGTACTCAGCTTTCTTTATAGTCCAACTCTCACATCCATACATGACTACTGGAAAAACCGTAGCTTTGACTAGATGGACCTTTGCTGGCAAGGCAATATCTCTGCTTTTTAATAAGCTGTCTAGGTTGGTCATAACTTTTCTTCCAAGGAGCAAGCATCTTAATTTCATGGCTGCAATCACCATCTGCAGTGATTCTGGAGCCCCCCAAAAATAAAGTCTGTCACTGTTTCCATTGTTTCCCCATCTATTTGCTGTGAAGTGATGGGACCAGATGCCAAAATATCTACTGATGCATATGTGAGGAATCTAGAAAGATGATACTGATGAATTTATTTTCCGGGCAGCAATGGAGAAACAGGCAGAGAGAACAGACCTAAGGACACAGGGGAGGAGGAGAAGGGAGAGGGTGAGACGTATTGAGAAAGTAACACAGAAATTTATAAGACCATATATAAAATAGATAGCCAATGGGAATTTGTTGTATGAGTCAGGTAACTCAAACAGGGGCTCTGTGATAATCTAGAAGGGTGGGATGGGGAGAGAGATGGAAGGGAGGTTCGAGAGGGAGTGGACATGGGTGTACCTATGGCTGATTCTTGTTGATGTATGACAGAAAACCACAATATTCTGTAAAGCAAATATCCTTCCATTAAAAAAGTAAAGTGGCAAAAAAAAGTTGGACACCACTTAGCAACTATACCACTACCACCACCAAAGAAAATTTCAAAGGGTATCCTACAGGCAAAATGAAAATGACATAAGAAGGAATAAGGAACAGAAAAAGTGATAAAAGTCTAAGCAAATTCTAAATGAACACTGATTATTTTAAAATATGAATATGTTTGTGGTAAATCTATATAATTATAATTCACAAAAAAGCATATAATTCTATAATTCAAGAACAGAAAGTACAGTTTTAAGGATGAAAAGGAAGATAAGATATAGAGATTAAAATTAGACTTTGGTAAGTCAAAAATATGTGATAATTACTAGGGTTGGAACTAAAAGAACAGAATAAATAATCTATAACTTCTAAATTAATAAAAAAAGAAGAAATTCAATGATCACAAAATTTCCTATCAATACAAAAGAAGTTAAAAATAGAGAAGGAAAAAAGCTAATATAGAATTCCTGGGGCAAATACAAAACATTTAATGAAGGAATAGATGTAAATCCAAATATCAGTAAACATTCAATTTGGATGAATAAAATATATCAGTTAAAAGATAAAATTGGCACACTAGGAAAAACAAACAAAAAAAAATCCAAAATCATATGTGAATTTAAAGAGTCCTATCTATAAAAAAGTAAAATAGTCTTAAAAAATTATACATTTATGTGAATTTATTTTATGTAAGATAAAAACAAAATAGAAAAAGTTTGGTGGCTACATTCACACTAGAAAAATACATTTTACTAGGGATGAGTAGGGTACATTTTTAATGATAAAATTCAAATTCCCCAGGAAGATTTAACAACCCTACATTTGTGTGTATATATCCACATAGCCTCAAAAAAGCACAAAGCAAAATTTGACTAAAGTATAAAGAGAAATGGAAAAAACCAAATCACAGTAGGGGTCTTTTTTTTTTCCTTTTTAAAATATTCTTCTCCAAGTAAAAGATAGCCTCTTCAAAGCAAAAATAATAGTGATACAATTTTAAAATCCTATTTCTTCCATACTAAAGTGTGGGAGGAAATCGATGCCACTTTTCTTATTTTTCCCCATGGCTCGTACCTCTAGGAAGGATTTCCCCTACAAATGATAGGTATTTGTCATTATGGAACATCATATTTTACCATACTTTCAATGGGTCCTATTTATCCTGCTTCTACTGCTAAGTCACCTCAGTCGTGTCCGACTCTGTGCGACCCCATAGATGGCAGCCCACCAGGCTCCGCTGTCCCTGGGATTCTCCAGGCAAGAACACTGGAGTAGGTTGCCTATTTATCCTAGGTATTCATAAATAGTTTACAATACAAAGGTATTTGAAAGTGCATCATTTTTTTAAAAAAATGTGGAAAGTATCTGCATTTATTTGAATATGCAAATCTACAACATCAGATTTAGAATGATCATAGATTGCCAAATCTCTCAAAGCTACCTTTTTTTAGATCTTTCTTTTTTTGAAATTGAAGTATGTGCTGTGCTAAGTCACTTCGGTCATGTCTGACTTGTTGCGACCCTATGAACTGCAGTCTGCCAAGCTCCTCTGTCCATGGGATTCTCCAGGCAAGAATACTGGAGTGGGTTACCATGCCCTACTCCAGGGGATCTTGCTGACCCAGGGATAGAATCCACGTCTCTTACGTCACCTGCATTGGCAGGCGAGTTCTTTATCACTGGCACCACCCAATCAACATATATCTAAAGGTGCAATAGTTTAAAGCCAATGAACTAAATGACTTCTAAAGGGTCCTCCATTGCTTAACATTTTAATTGCTAATTGCTACTTTTACTCTCTATCCAACTTTGCTGCAAGTGACTGATCTTAGTATTTTGCTGTTTGTTGACGTTATCACACTGAACTGAATATATCTGTGCAATCTTTCAAGGATAACTGGCTATCACAGATTTCGGGGTTGCCTCCTTGCTCTCTTTAGTTCTCTCTCACCTTTTTCTTTCTCTTTCTTCTTCTCTCTCCTTTTCCCTCTTACCTCTTCCTCGTTTATTTTTTTTCTTTGTTTTTGATGATTTGCTTTGCATGTGGCAGGTTCTTTGAGTAAGGAGAGGCTGCTAAGAGTCGGACGACTGAGTGACTTCACTTTCACTTTTCCCTTTCATGCACTGGAGAAGGAAATGGCAACCCACTCCAGTATTCTTACCTGGAGAATCCCAGGGACGGCGGAGCCTGTTGGACTGCCGTCTATGGGGTCGCACAGAGTCGGACATGACTGAAGCGACTTAGCAGCAGCAGCAGCAGCAGCTCCTGGAACATTCCTCTCTATGACTTCCCAAATTTCTAAATCCTTGAGGATTTGCACCAGTAAGCTCCAGAATACCATAGAAGGAAATTCTTATTTTTTTTTATCTCATAGAATAAAGAGAATTTGACCTGAGATTTTTTTTAAGTATGTGACCAGCCCCAGTAAAGTATAGCTAATGAAAGGGTAACATCTTAGTAATAGGAGAAATGGTGACAATATTTAGGCTAGATTAGAAGTGAAATAAATAAGAAACTAAATCATCTGACGCTGAAGATACCAAGTTTGTCGTTGTGTCTGATTAAACAAATCTAAGTGCAACTTATGGTTCTTTAATGCCACAATAGCTAATTTTCTCAAAGAATTATCTACTTTGAAAAATTAAAAGTAGAAAATATGGTTCATTTCCATTTGTACCCTTCTTTTCTTTTCTTTCCCCTGCAATCTCATTTCATGTTGTTATTGTAGGAGAGAATTCATTACTTTTACAGTGCTAGTATACTTAGTTACACAGTATCAACAAAGCATTTCTGGGAGATGAAAAATATGAATATTATGTGACTAATTAAATTTTGAATTTTGAAAAATTTGACCATGCATCATTAGCATAGTATTGAATCTACAGAAAATAGTGGGAATTTACACTCCACAAATTTTACACTTCAATAGGGGTGACTTTTCTAAGCTACTCAGGTTTTATGCCTTGTTACTTCCATTTTATGGGTTTTTTTTTTTTTTGGTTTTTTTTTGACTGAAGTAGTTGATTTATAATGTTTTGTTAGTTTCTGGTGTGCAGCAAAGTGTCTCAGATGTATTTATATACATATATATATTCTTTTCCATCATGGTTTATTACAAGGTACTGACTATAGTTCCCTGTGCTATAAAGTGGACCCTGTTGTTTATTTTTATATATAGTTGTTTGTATCTACTAATCCCAAACTCCTAATTTATCCCTCCCTGACCTTCTTTCCCCTTTGGTACCCATAAGTTTGTTTTCTATGTCTATCAGTCTGTTTCTGTTTTGTAAATCAGTTCATTTGTATTATATTTTAGATTCTCCATATAGGTGATATCATGTAGTACCTTTCTCTGTTTTGACTTATTTCACTTAGTATAGGAATCTCTAGGACCATCCATGCTGCTGTAAATGGCATTATTTCATTGTTCTTCACGATTGAGTAGTATCCCATTAAATATGTATATATCACAACTTCTTTATCCATTCATCTATTGATGGACATTTAGGTTGCTTCCACATCTTGGCTATTATTAAGTATTGCTGCTATGAACATTGGGGTACGTGTATCTTTTTTAATTAGTTTTATCCAGATACATACCCAGGAGTGGGATTGCTGGATCATATGGCAACTCTATTTTTTAGTTTTTTAAAGAATGTCCATATTGTTTTCCACAGTGGCTGCACCAATTTACATTCCCACCAGTGTAGAAGGGCTCCCTTTTCTCCACACCCTCTCCAGCATTATGTTACTGCCACTTTAATATTATATATAGAGAAAAATATTATACATATCACATAATCACATACAGAAATATGTGTATTTTATACATTGAATTATATGACACTAAGTATCCTAACTAAACATTCTATAAACCACAATATAATACTGTGATTTTAATACCTACTTTCTAGCTTACATAAATCTTGAAGAAATAAAACAGTTCCATACCTGTACTTAATTTGTGACAGAAGATCTCATTTTAGGGAATAAAATATAATTAAATTCAACAAATTAGCAGACTCTCACATATGCTAACTGGAATATAGAGACCATGTAAAATAGCTCTTCCAAAAGTAGGAAACATGGGTGTGATTTTTTAAAAAAATTATTCAACCAAATAGGGGAAGAATTTAACACAACGACTTTATATATTCTAGGTGGTATGGTCTCTTACAAACTACTTCTTTGAATTATTAATATTAACTTTGGACAGTACCATGGGATGAAGTTTGGCCACCGTTTTCAAAACAAAACAAAATTTTTTTTCTGTCAATGTTGGGTATTCAATCATAGGTAATTTTTATAAAATAGGTAATTATTAATCCAAATATAGTAAAAAGTTGATACTCCTTAATATTCACAAGATGATTCTCTATTACTCTTCTATGCCCTTTGCCGTAGTTATTTTTAGTAATCACAGCTCTGCCTGTGTCTCATTCATTATGCAGTCTGTATAAACCATCATTAGACATTACAGGAAAGACGAGCACATGGCTTAAAACGTGCTCATTCTATCTTATCCACCAGCTATGGCTGTCTGGGGATAACAATCCCACATTAACTCTTTAAAATATGTGATGAACGGTCTAAACCCCAAAGAAGACACATAACATATCTGGGAGATGCTGTGTTAAAATGATCACGTAATTTCCCACTACCTGTGGGAAGGTATTTTCATTTTTCCAAAGAGGCTTCAATCAAATTTGATCCAATATATAATAATAGATGACATTATTTATTATAAAGAACAATCCATTTTACAATACTTAATTAAAACCTGATTTTGTATCAGGCTCGCTGGAAGATAATAGGGTTAAAAAACAAATGAGAAGTTAATTAAACAAACTATCCCTTTATTCATAATTCTACATTTTTAAAAAACTATTTGTCAAGCATTGAGCTAAGTCCTGAGGATACAAGACACTTGACCTCAATTTGCATTTTTTACAAATTCTAGAATACTTACAATGCAAGGCAGTTTCCTTTTACCATCTAATGTACCATATGCTCATAAATGAAGGCCCCCTGTAAACATGTCAAATATGTGTTTTCTAGCAATGTTATTTTTGTCGTCTTCCTCTTATTTGTTACCACACCTGCTGCTTACCATAATGAGACAAGATGTTATAGACAAGTATTTTTAATGTCCTTCTTGCTTTTCAGTAACAATAACAACAATAAAAAGAAAACCATCTAATGTACTGTGTCCTTACTGTGTGCCTGGCATTGTGTATATGCTGTATAGGCATCATTGCTTTAAATTCATCTAAAAAACTCTATTAGGTTCATCACTTGAATTTAATGAGAAGAAATGAGATTCAGGGTGATTTACTAAATCCCTTGAGTTAACCAGGTAATAAGAAGCTCAGCTCAAACTCGAACTCAGCTCTGCTACATGAAATAGTGATTAAGAAGGAAGATTTTCTTGTGCCCACTCCATCTTCATGATGTTTTCACAAGCTGAAGCAGTTTAAACTGATTTGTAAAAGAGCTGGATCATCAGTTTTTCTTTGTAAATCACTGTCTAGATAGATAACTGCACTCCTATATGATAACAAAGGGTATCCCTGAATTAAGAGTTGGCTAACATAAGTTTTTACTCACAGATGTATGACCTTGACAATGTATTTAGCAGTTCTACATTTGCTTGCTCATCTATAATGTCTTAATTCCATCCTGCCTAGCTTACCTCCTCACTTTCAGGAAGATAAAGTGAGAGAATGTTTTGAGACAGCACTTTGGAAACCAAAAGGATATGCTCAAGTATCATCAATAATCCCCCGCCCAACTCAGCAAGGTTTACCCCTCCAAAGTGTTATAATTTCAAAAGGCTAAGGCAGGGCTGGATGCTGTCAAATAAAAAGCTTTGTTCTTTGAAATGTTTATTCCCTGAAAAACCTTCCCAGCAGAGACAGAAACACAAGAATCTCTCCTCAGTGAGGACGCAGCAAGTTCAAGGGTTAGGGAAGGGGAATTTGGGTCAGCTGTACATGGTTTGGGGCTTCCCAGGTGGCTCAGTGGTAAGGAATCCACCTGACAATGGAGACACGGGTTTGACCCCTGGGTCGGGAAGCTCTCCTGAAGGAGGAAATGGCAACCCACTCCAGTATCCTTGCCTGAAGAATCCCATGGACAGAGGAACCTGGCAGGCTACAGTCCATGGGGTCACAAAAGAGTTGGACATGATTTAGTGACTGAGCACGCATGCACATATGTGGTTTGAAATGGGTTTGGCCATTTTATCACCTACAAGACTGTCGAAGTTGTTTAACTTCCCTAAATCTCAGTTTCTTGTCTATAAAATAGCCATTTTAGGGGCTTCCCTGGTAGTCCAGTGGCTAAGACTCCGTTCTCCCAATGCAGGGAGCCCAGGTTTGATCCCTGGTCAGGGAACTAGTTCTCACATGCCGCAAGTAAACATCCCGTATGCCACAACTAAGACCTCATACAAATACATAAATAAATATTAAAATAAATAAATTAAATGCCATAATAACAGCTGCCTGAAAATATGGTTGCAAAAACTAATACAAGTAATGTATGTATAACATATGGCATTGTGTTTGGCAGTGAGCCTGGCACATAGAAAACACTCAACAGTGGTCTCTGCAGAGTGGTACCTTGGGTGATTTCCTACCAATATGCTTGTGTTTGTTTTCCTAACTGTGGGCCAAGCCTGAGTGATTTCAGGGCATTTTACGTTAATAGAAAATGCAAGCAGACAGAGATGCTGGGAAGAACAGAGGCATGTTTGTTAGACTGGAACAAAGTGGATGAACAGGGAAGGAAGGTAAAGGTTTCAGATCAGATGCACAGGGCAATGTGATGCAGAAACAAGAACTGTATCAGTTTCATTCTGAATAGTCTAGGGAGAGATGTCAATAAAGCCACAAAGATCTAGTCTGGCAGCAAAGGGCATTGCTTGGAATTTTTAGGGGAAAAGAAATCATTAAAGATAAAAGAAGTCCTTTGGGGATGTGAGATAATTTCGACTTCTGAGTGAAGCAATGGTAATATTCCAGTTTGTTTGAGACAGACCTGCTTCATAGCTGCTCTCTGGTGTAACTATTAACAGCACTCTAAAAGTATTCAGGTCTGGACAAGGAATTATATATTTTCCCCTTCTGAAGGCCTGACACACTTCTGAGGCCTGACACTACTGGGGTCTTATTTAGGATTCTGGATGAGGTTTTCACAGGAGTTGTGAAAACAGCAGATCCTCGAATAGCATGCTGTATGTTAGAGGTTTTGCATCATCTCTTAAATTCATGCTCATGCTTACCCAGGAAAAAGAGCCTCAGATTTAGAATTAACTAACTAGTTAACTAACTAACTAGTTAAAGCCTCAGAGAACACAGCAGTGCTTCCCTCATCCTTTTATCTAGATTATTTTGCTTCAAGATAATCACAACAATAGTTTTGAAAAATAGGTCACCTAAATTTTATAACTATTTTGTTTCGAGCCATCTGGGATGGTTTTGAAATGAGCCATTCTTGGTATCATGGCTGAAACCTGACATGACACATTTGTCTGCACGTCTGCCAGTGTTCCAGCATCATTCTGGGTATTTGATATTCAGAAGATGTATCAAGAATTTGAACCTCGGAGAAACAAACTACTCAGCATTTCAATTAGGATCAGTGTGTCGTGCAGACAAAGCATCACTACAGAAGATCTTGAAACATGTTGGAATATGTGAGTTTTAAAAACTAAATGCTGCTGAGCAGCTGCAAGTTCGATGATATTCTGCATGGACAACCTCCTTCCTTGTCCTGAGTTGTTCTAAGAAAAGTGATTAATATAGACTCTTGATTTGCATCTCCAAATTCCAATCAACTTAGCTTTCTAGTCCATATTTAGTACGTTATTTTCAGCACATTTAATTGACTCTGTATAAAGCTTTGATTAAATGGCAGCTAAGAGAATAGGTCATGTGACTCCATGTAGTCCCCATAACACCCAACGTAACTATAAAAAAGATTAGTGGCTTCATTTGAAATCATTGCCATTTTTATGTCCTTCCCTATTTTGCTGGTGTAGTTCTTAACATCCTTCTCTTTTACCATGTGTTTGTGGGGCTTCCAGAGTTCTATTCTAAGCTGCTATTATCATCACAGAAAAAAAGAGATGGCTCCATTTCTTATAAAAAGTAGAGTGTGTTAGAATTTAAATATGGCTGTTTCTCCCTATCTGCCTCCACAGTGGATATAGGAGAAAATATAGGATTTAATGTTATCTTTCAAAAATAATGAGTGATACTGCTATTACTGCTGCTACCACTACTACTAGCAAATGTGTACTGAACATACACTAGGTGCCAAAGATCTTACTTGCATCATGTCATTAATCCTCACAAAAAGCTGAAGAGGTAAACGCTATCAGTCTTGTGTTTCTTTTTTTAATTGAAGGATAATTGCTTTACAATGTTGTTGGTTTCTGCTGTACATCAACGTGAACCAGCCATTAAGTACACATATATCCCCTCTCTCATACCTCTCTCTTACTGCCTCCATCCCATCATTGTAGGTTGTCACAGAGTACAGAGTTGAGCTCCCAGTGTTATACAACAACTTTCCACTAGCTACCTATTTTACATATGGTAATACATATATTTCAATGCTACTCCCTCAATTTGCCCCACCTCCCCTTCCCCCACTGTGTTCATAAGTCTAGCCCTATTGTCTGAGTAAGGAAACTAAGGCTTAGATAGGCTAAGTAGCTTGCCAATGTCACACAGCTGGTTCTTTCTCATGAGCTGGGGATTTAAACTCAGATCTGCCTGAGTTTTGAATTAGCTCTCAATCTCATGCTAGGATATTTCTTTTATAATATGAGCTTCTGACACACCTAGCACCATCCCGTCTTTTGATCTTACAATGTTATATTCGAATTCTTCTGTCTTCCCAGCACCTTCAAGGAAATATCTAAAATTAAAATCTTTATGATGCTTACAGAATTTAAAATTGATAAAGAGATTACTCATAATTAAACCATGGTTTCGGTGAGATTTTTTTTTTAATCCATTAAACTGAGGGTCTTAAGAGGAGAGATGCTATCAATCATTTCATCCCCACCGAGGCGCACAATACTTGACAGGTAGTTGTTACCGGGTAATGCTTATTGAATAAACGCGAATTAAAAAGAAAAAACCTTACTCAGGATAATACCACTCACTGTGATTGTAAGAGCATCTCTGTACAGAAAAACTAAAATGCTGTTTCAGTCCATGCTGGACTCTGTCCGACAAGGGAAGAAAGAAACAAAGGAGAAAGTCTGTCTCTATGTTTATGCTGTTATCGTAGAACCTTATTCTTGCCTTTTCTAATTACTATCCTTTTGTGTTGGTATTTTCCATTTTGATCTCTATGCCCTTTTGTTTTCCTATTTATTCTTGATATGCTTTCCACCCTTCCATTTGCTGTTGCTGTTTCAGCATCTTTGTAAGTAAGGTTATTGACAAAACAGATTGCTTTCCAAGAAGAACAACAGAAATTGATTTGGGGGTAAGATTTACAAACTACATGCAGATCATCACAAACTGCTAATAAACTGCTTTCTGTTTCTAATGAGCGTGAACAGAGTCTGATTTATCCTCTGTGTAAGAGGAGGAGGTGTGGGGGGTACCCTGAGGGTCCTTGCAGACGTCTGTACAAGAAGGCAATGCTCTATTGCAAGAAACAGCAAACAGCCTTCTTCCAGGCAGACTTCCTACCAGTTTTTCAAGGTTCAGTGCAGAGGGTCAGAGTGGAAGTCCTCTGAAAATGGACTCTTGTGGATCTGCATATGCTGGTGTCAGCTCTCGGGAGATCCTTGCTATTCAGGTGTCTCTATGTCGATGTTTTTCACCTGCTGCACCTCAGTTTGAAGGCTAGCTCTGCCAACAATGTCACCACGGTCAAATTACCAAAAGTGTCTTAGTTCCACTGTCTGAAAAAAATGGATAACAAGAAACTCAAATCATACCATATGATTACAGAATATGAAAGTAATTTTCAAACGGTAAAGCCCACTTCAAGTGTTGCTTGTTATTATTACAGGGATTACCTCCCAAGTATTTTCACAAATTGAATTCTTATATTTGTTAATGATAAGCATTAGTTAATAACTGGCTATCTCAAAATTCCATTTGTTAAGCATGGTACTAAATGTTTCTAGCTATCGTACTTTCTAAGAAACACTGTTGTTGGTAACTCGGGTACCACTTGTGTGAAATAAAGTCCCAGCAGTGAACTAGAATGAATTCTAGTTAATAACTGGCTATCTCAAAATTCCATTTGTTAAGCATGGTACTAAATGTTTCTAGCTATCGTACTTTCTAAGAAACACTGTTGTTGGTAACTCGGGTACCACTTGTGTGAAATAAAGTCCCAGCAGTGAACTAGAATGAGCACTGGTTGAGAAGTAACGAGTCTGATGGTTCTGGTCTCAGTTTGCAGTCCAATGTATTACCACTCTGGGCAAGTCATTCGCTCTGAGCCTCAGGGCAGATTAGATGAGGCAGTTCTTATAAACTAATGCTTTTTTCCACCTCCTATTCCTTATCTTGATTTAAGAAAGAAACATAGTAAACTGCTTCTCACTACCATTTTTAATAGATGCGGTCTTCTAGTTCATTTAATTACCTGATTAATTAAAATCAAAATCTTGTTTCAGTTATCACCAAGAACATTCTAGGAAGATTAATCCATTTGATTTAAAGATCATTTAGCTATTAAGGCGTATCTTAAAGTTCACTTCATCGAAACCCTAGATTTTAAAGGTTTCTGATATTGAGTCTTTATATGAATCTTTTACACAGATCCATGTAAGCCCTCAATTGTTTCAGTGTTAAAATTTTGAAGAGATTCTGGTAACTGTCAACAATTTAAAGAATTCAAAGTCAAGTCTTCACGTACATCTGCTGAGAATTACTATTCGCAAGCTGAGTTCCAAGGGAAGAAAGAAGTTGACTAGAAGAGATACTGAGCCCGAGGGAGATTTGAGGTGTCCATAGTTACTATTATCACATGAGATTGTGAACGAAATATCACATCCTATCATGCCATATCGGTAAAAAAAGGATGATGCAGCCATCAAGCCATCACATTACGGCCGCCCCAACAGTGAGCCCTGAGGGAACGCAGGACAGAAAAAGGCTGCCTGCCCTTGTCATCACCCACTGCAGCCACCCCTCAATGAAGCCCCCTGAGGAGACTCTGGATGAGAAGCACAGTATACTGGCCCCAGATAGCTGAGGTGCATATCAAAGAAGTGGTTTCAGTGAGCCCAGAATCTTGGATCTTCCCATAGACAGAAAAGTGCTAAATTCCTTAACTTGAGGTGTCTGGCTTTCTTTGGTACACAATAATATTTTGATGTTTTGACCACCTTGCCTTTGTTATAAAAACTCTTGTATATCCTGGCTCCTCCCTTGTCTCTTTGGAGCAGCTTCTCAGAGTTATCTGAGATGCTGTGCCCTGGCTTAACTCCACACTTTTGTCTGCTGTATTAAATAAAACATAATTCTCAACTTTCAGGTTGTGCATTTTTTCCCCATTGACAAGATACATGATTGCTAAGACCTTATAAGTGTTAATTTGCCTTTCTTACTACTGGGATGAGCATTTGCCCTTTTAGGTAAGATTTGCCAGTTACCTGAAGGCAGGCCCAGTAATCTCTGCTAAAGAACACAGATTTAGGGGAAAAGCCAGAATATTTCCAGAAATATGTATTATAATAACAGACATACCGAATGCTGTATTTAACTTTAATTTCTTAGATTTAAGTATTGTCTGATTTTGCAAAATGAAAATACTTCCCACTTTAATGTCAAAACATCTCCTAATCAAATTAATTATAGAGCAGAAGGCATATGATTATCACCAAGTCTTTTCCTTGTGCCCTGTTTGCTCTTCTGGTGTTATAAATCAGGACTATCAATAAAGAAGGTTGTAACATTTCATCTTTTCATTTTTAGATCAAGACATTCAAGTATTCTTTTCTGGAGATAGGGAGAAATAAAGAAGAAAGTACTTACTATTAATAATAAACAGTACTGAGATTTTAATTTCCCTTAATGGAGATGGTAATGATACAAATTTAGAAGTGAAGCCATCGAAGGTGGGAGATGTCACTCTGAACAAGCTCTTCCCACAATTCTCCCACTTTTACAAAAGTCAAGTAAGTCATCTTTAGGGCAAACATGCTGACCAAGAATACATTTAAGCTGTGATAGATCTCTAATTTTAGCTTTCTAAAGATTATACAGGAATTGATTCCAACAGCTGCTGCTTGGTTTTAAGATTCCACTCATGAAATATGCTCATTCTTTCACTGGAAAATAACATTCTCATTAAAGGCAGTCAGGATTCTCCTTGATTAAGCTGAGTGACTTAAATGTCTCAGTTAACACAAGTGATGGAAGGTATATACATATATACACACACATACTCAATTTTTAAAATGTTAATATGATGGGATTAAATAGCAGTGCCTTGAAGATGAGAATTTTAGGTTGGGTGTTTTATAAGAAAATTCATTGTATGGAAAATCAATGTACAGGTCAGGTGATTATTTAGCACTGAAAACACTATTTTAGCACTTCCTTTACAGAACCATTAGATTTATACTAAGTATGTTAATCAACATGAAGTTGACGATTAACAGCTTGGCTTTGTAGTGAGAAAAACTTCGGATCAATTACTGGTTCTGCCACTTACCAGGTGTGTGACCTTGAGGCAGGTACTATTCTATTAATAAGTTTTAATCTTTAAAATGGAAAAAAAGGAAAAGAATACCAGCCACCTCACATGATTGTTACTGGGATTTAATAACATCACGAGATGATCATGAGGCAAAGAACATTAATGTTAGCATATTGACAAAGGCTGAAGATATAATAGGTGTTGCAAGCCAAAGAAAGCTACCAGTTCAAAATACAGTACACTTTCAGCGTTATGTCCTGAGAAGCAGTTCCATGGTCCTTGGGTCTTCACCCAAGTATCTTAAAACAAAATGTAGGATATAAAATGTTGGAGGGTAGGAAAGAGGAGGGCTGTTTACTGATTTTGGAAAAGAGGCTTCAGAGGATGGTATGTTACACCTGCTCCTTAACCTTCCCGAAGGGGAAGGGATGTGAGTACCCATCCTCACCAATGAAACCTAGTGAGGGGCTTAATGTGCCCACTAGAAGGCCTGATATGGCTCTCCCAGACCCTGAAAGGCAATGGAGTCAAGTTTGATGTCCACCAAGGAAATTTGGAAGGCAGCAGAGAGGCTGGTAAGTTGCTTTACTGGGATGGAAAAAAGAGTTCCTCCTGCAATTGTATTCCTTCTAATAGTAGATAAAAGAATATGTAAGTTTACACTCAAATTTAAGCCACATTAGAGAAGAAGCTGGCCTTGGAGTGTTTCACTTATGCCCAAGAGTGCCACCTGGAAGGGGCAATGGGATTTTACCCATGAGCGTCCATTTGGAGTGTCCCTCCAGAGAACTGGCAGTGCAATGAACGGCTGGTCAGCCAGAGGGGCAACACTGCCTGTTCATCACAGTAACAGCTCCAGGGACCACAGAATAGCCTCTGAAGAACCCCTAAAAATGTCCACAAGAATCAGCTTTGAACTCTTCTCTTGCGGAGGAAAAAGAGAAAAGAAAGTCTACAGTGAAAGAGAAACATCTTGAAACAGTACTAACTTAAGTAAGAAGCTTCCACATGCTCCCTTGCCCTTCCTTTTCTCAATGTTCCAAACATCCTGGAGAGTGAGAAAAAGACAAGGACTCCCCCCTCCACACAACCCCCCACTCCACCACACACACAGGCACACACCCCCCACCACACACACACATACCCCACCACACACACACAGACACCCCACCACATACACACACACAGAGCCCACCACACAGATACCCCACCACACATCCCCCCCCAACACACACACACACACTGCAAGACGCTTGCTTCCAATATCGGTCAGAGAAAATCTACCATCATATCAAGTTCAGAGTTGCGATCACCCTCCGGGACTAGACAGTCTAATTTCTAAAATAAGACTGTGTGATTTAAAGAGATCACAGAACTTTCTATCACCTAAGAGTGAGCAGAAAAATCACAGCCCTGTCCATTTTCCACTCACAGTCACAGAAAGACAGAGCCTAGAATGTAAGTTTTAAAGGGCGCAATGGAAAATAAGAATATAGTGTTTTAAATGTGTTCCATGAGCCATGCTTGTTCAAAGTACAACTGATTAAGGGTATAAATAGCTCTCTCTCTCTTTTCAACAACTGGAAAACCTTATTTCCTGAACACTAGACCCTTATCCATACAATCACATGGCGCTTTCTCTTCAGTCACACTCTTAACTGACTATACTGGCTTTGGCCAAAGGCCACCATACTTACTTACGCATACTCCTACACAAGATCACATAAGGGCAAATAAAATGTAAGGTTGGGATGTAGGTATCGCTAAGATCCAATGCCTAATTATAGAATCAGAATGGAAGGCACATATTAATCACTCAGATACAGAGAGGAAATTAAAGACTGATCGCCATGACATATATAAATATATAGTCAGAGCACTCTGAAGCCAGACTGCAACTTGCTGGGGGTTACAGAGCTAATCGTGGCAGCTGGGACAAATAGGTCTGGTCATAGTCTTGTTCCTAAAGGATAAGCCACTCTCAGGTGACTGAAAGCCTTTCCCAGGCAAGAACCCAGGGTTTGTCCCATTGACCCTTCCCTTCAATGCCAACTCTTTCCCCACCAATGCTCAGCACATCTGCATTTCCAAAAACTTTTGGACAATTCAGAAGTAATATGGGGTGGTAACAATAATCTTGAAATCTTGTCTTGCAGAGTCTTCTTTCATCTTCCAGGAATCACGTGGCATAATGAACAGGCTAGAGTCAAAGCTGTGATAGTAGGCTTTGTCTCCACATCAGAGCTCAGCACAGTGAATGAAACTCAGGATGTGCTCAATAAATGACAGGTGGAAAATAAAGTGCTTGTTAGCATGACTGCAATCCGTCCTGAAGAGCGGATGTCACATATAAGGCTGGTGAAGAGGAACACTGTCTCCAGAATGAGCTGTGACTCCTTCTTATAAGAGAAGCACTGGAATAAAATAATAAATTGATTGAGCGAGTAGACTGTACACTGCAAGGAACAGTAGCCACACTCACAACTAGGGAAAGCAATGAGGACCCAGTGCAGCCAAACTTACGTATATGTGTATACACATTTTCCAGCTTCAGCATGTGACTGCCAAAATGCTATTTCTTAGGGAATATAACTGCAAGTAGCACTTATTATGTGTCTAGTCCTCTGAATTTTGTTATTTTGTTTTATAAATTTTCTAAAATGAACACATATAATTTAATATATGAGAAAGTAAAAGTTATAAATATTTGTATATACCTTTTTTCTAGAAGCAAGGACTTTTGCTCACTTCTTTCACCAGAAGATTAAGAAATCTTTGTTTTACTTTACAATTGTCTGTAGAGTTTGATAACACGTGTAACTCCATGAAAGAAAATACTTACACAGAAAACTGATAGAGGTGGGCAGTACTCACTCTAGATTTTAGCTGTAGGAAACTAATTTCAGCAATGCACATGGAAGTGTTTTCTTCCTACCTTCAGGGAAAGCCTGTGAGCTGTAATTAAGTATTGGATTAATGCTACTGGTGTAGAATCAATGGTCAGTACAATCAATACCTGAGCCTGAATGAAACATGACTATGGGCATCAGCAAAACTGTTGAAAAGAAACAACACTCAAGATGAACTCCTGCTGTGGTTCCAGGTCACCAAACCATAACAATCGAGGTGAGAATTTCATGAATGATGACCAAATTATAAGGCCCAGATCAAGGTTTCATTTGAACGCATACATACACAGGCACAGAATATTAAAAGACAACAGCTCTTCCACTGTCAAATCGCAATGCCCAAACTGTAGCCTGTGACTTTGATATTGCCATATCTGTGACTGTCTTTCTTGGTTCCCCACAAGCCAAGTGTATCATACGTATTTTTACACTATTGTATATTTTAGTGAATTTTTTGAAAGACTCTGGTAGGATTGCAACATGTTCCTTAAGGTAATTAGAGACGTCCTAAGCTGTCACAAAAGCAGGGCTAGTAAGTGCTGAACTACTAGCTCAGCAGTGTGTACTGGGTTCGACAAAAATTTCATTCAGGTTTTCCTTCTGAACAAGTTTTTTGCCAACACAATATCATATCTCAACTAAGGTGCAGAGAAGCCCCCTCTGAACCCCAGCTTCCTGGGATTATGCTCTTTGAGATCTTGCTTTCTTCATAAGTCAGCTCATTCTTGAGCTACTCTATGTTGAGCAGTAAGTTTGTTTTCATTCATTTGTTCCTTCATTTATTCAAGAAACACTGATTGAGAACTTACTATGTGCCAGGGGTAGGGGAAACAACCACTGAAGTTTGACTCTTATGGAACTTATAGTCTTAAAATGGAAGACAGATAATAACAAATCAAAAACAAGTATGCAGTATGGCAGGTGATGATAAGTGCTAAGAAGACAAAATAAAGAAGGGTAAGAGAGGGAGAGATGAGGTTTACTCACATAGCATTATCAAGAAAGTGCATTGGTGGCACTCAATAAATGCATTTTGAGCAAGTGGAGGAACACGGCTATGCACAACCCTACATTTGTTCAGTTAGCTGGTCATCAAGAAATAATGACCTGTACTTAACTCTGTTACCCATCCATACCCCTTGCATTTCCTTTTTAATTTACTGAGCTGATAATCATCCCTACCTATTTTCGTGTTAGGAGCAAATTAATTACTGAAGTACAGCCTGGGTAACCATGATAGTGTGGTCACTCACCTAGAGTCAGATATCCTGGAGTGTGAAGTCAAGTGGGCCTTAGGAAGCATTACTACAAACAAAGTTAGTGGAAGTGACAGAATTTCAACTGAGCTATTTCAAATCCTAAAAGATGATGTTGTTAAAGTGTTTAACTCAGTATGTCAGCAAATTTGGAAAACTCAGCAGTAGCCACAGGACTGGAAAAATGTCAGTTTTCATTCCAATCCCAAAGAAGGGCAAAGAATGCCAAAGAATGTTCAAACTACCATACAATTTTGCACTCATTTCACATGCTAGCAAGGTAATGCTCAAAATCCTTCAAGCTAGGCTTCAGCAGTACTTGAACCGAGAACTTCCAGATGTACAAGGTGGGTTTCAAAGAGGCAGAGAGACCAGAGATCAGCTGATATTTGTTGGATCATAGAGAAAGCAAGGGAATTTCAGAAAAACATCTACTTCTGCTTCTGACTATGCTAAGCCTTCAACTATATGGATCACAACAAACTGTGCAAAATTTTTAGAGATGAGAGTACCAGACAACCTTACCTGTCTCTTGAGAAAACTATATGCAGGTCAAGAAAAAACAGTTAGAACTGGACATGGAACAACAAACTAGTTCCAAATCGGGAAAGAAGTATGTCAAGGTTGTATATTGCTACCCTGCTTATTTAACTTATATTCATAATACATCATGTGAAACCCTGGGCTGGATGAAGCACAAGCTGGAATCAAGATTGCTGGGAAAAATATCAACAACCTCAGATATGCAGATGACACCACCCTTATGGCAGTAAGTGAAGAGGAACTAAAGAGCCTCTTGATGAAAGTGAAAGAGGAGAATGAAAGAGTTGGCTTAACACTCAACATTCAGAAAACTAAGATCATGGCATTTGATCCCATTACTTCATGGCAAGTAGATGGGCAAACATTGGAAACAGTGACAGACTTTATTTTCTTGGACTCTAAAATCACTGCAGATGGTGACTGCAGCCATGAAATTAAAAGATACTTGCTCCTTGGAAGAACAACTATGACCAATCTAGACAGCATATTAAAAAGCAGAGACATTACTTTGTCAACAAAGCTCCCTTGAGTCAAAGCTATGGTTTTTCCAGTAGTCATGTATAGATGTCAGAGTTGGACCATAAAGAAAACTGAGCACCAAAGAATTGATACTTCCAAACTGTGGTGCTGGAGAAGACTCTTGAGGGTCCCTTGGACTGCAAAGAGATCAAAACAGTCCATCCTAAAGGAAACCAACCCTGAATGTTCATTGGAAGGACTGATGTTGAAGCTGAAGCTCCAATACTTTGGCCAACCTGATGCGAATAGCTGACTCCTTGGAAAAGATTCTGATGCTGGGAAAGACTGAAGGCAGAAGGAGAAGAGGGTGGCAGAGGATGAGATGGTTAGATGGCATCATCGACTCTATGAACATGAATCTGAGCAAACTCCAGGAAACAGTGAAGGACAGGGGGGGCTGGTGTGCTGCAGTCCATGGGGTCACCAAGACTTAGCAACTGAACAACAGATATTAATGGCTTAGAAAAATGTCTAGCACAATACTTGGCACAGAGTTGGTATACTACAAAGCTTGTTGACTTACAGCACTGAAAACCTTAAATAGAACTAGTTTTGACCCTCTTAGAGTTCCACACGTTATCCTGGTCCTCAGTGTTCAGCTTTCCCTTTGTGAGAAAACTTTCAATTAATAACCAAAACCATAATCCACTTTTTTGAGTGCTTGCTGTGACAAATAAATGTGTTGCTGTGTTAATTGCTTAGATGGTCATTTTGTAACTCTTTACACACACACTAAAAGGAAAGTACTCACTGAGCCTTCCTGCAACGAAAGGAAACATGCTCAGAGAGGTTACATGACTGCTCTGCATCACCCAGCTTATAGGAGGTAGGACATGCTTGGAGCCAAGGTTATCTGATTTGATCTGATCAGTGTTTGTCATTACTCTCACACACAAAGATAATATAGCTCAGTTCAGTTGCTCAGTTGTGTTTGACTCTTTTTTTTTTTTAATAAATTTATTTATTTTAGTTGGGGGCTAATTACTTTACAATATTGTAGTGGTTTTTGCCATACATTGACATGAATCAGCCATGGGTTTACATGTGTTCCCCATCCTGAACCCCCCTCCCACCTCCCTCCCCATCCCATGTGTTTGACTCTTTGCAACTCCACGGACTGCAGCACACCAGGATTCCCTGTCCATCACCAACTGTGAGAGCTTGCTCAAACTCATGTCCATTGAGTCGGTGATGCCATCCAACCATCTCATCCTCTGTTGTCCCCTTCTCCTTCTGCCTTCAATCTTGCCCAGCATCAGGGTCTTTTCTAACGAGTCAGTTCTTCACATCAGGTGACTAAAATATTGGAGATTCACCTTCAGCATCAGTCCCCCCAATGAATACTCAGGACTGATTTCATTTAGGATTGTCTGGTTTGATCTCCTTGCAGTTCAAGGGACTCTCAAGAGTCTTCTCCATCACCGCAGTTCAAAAGCATCAATTCTTTGGTACTCTGCTTTCTTTATGGTTCAGCTCTCACACCCATACATGACTACAGGAAAAACCATAGCTTTGACTAGACAGACCTTTGTTGACAAAGTAATGTCTCTATTGTTTAATATGCTGTCTAGGTTTGTCATAGTTTTTCTTCCAAGGAGCAAGTGTCTTTTAATTTCATGACTGCAGTCACCATCTGCAGTGATTTTGGAGCCCCCCAAAATAAAGTCTGTCACTGTTTCCATTGTTTCCCCATCTATATCCATGAAGTGATGGGACTGGATACCATGATCTTTGTCTTTGAATGTTGAGTTTTAAGCCAGCTTTTTCACTCTGTTTCACATTCATCAAGAGGCTCTTTAGTTCCTCTTCACTTTCTGCCATAAGGGTGGTGTCATCTGCATATCTGAGGTTATTGATATTTCTCCTGGAAATCTTGATTCTAGCTTGTGCTTCATCCAGTCCAGCATTTCTCATGATGTACTTATATTATCCACTTAATATTAAAATAGCTTTCATGTAGAAGGTTGGTTAATCAAAGTATAAAAATTGATTATCAAATACTATTACTTGAGTGGGTGTGTATGTGGAGGAGGAAAGCTTTCTAACTGGAATCTGTGTATTCCTCACAATAAAATGCGGGCATCAAACTTTATCTCAAAGGAAACCTACATCCCAGATAATTTAAATGTCTCTTCTATTCACTTATGAGATGAAGCTGGGCAAAACAAACCAGAATTAGTAGATTATCCTTAATGTCTTTCCATGATCTGAGAAAATAACTCTTGGATGAGCTACCTCGTTGGACAGTCCAAAGCTCCTCTCAGTGTTTATCTGAGAATGTTCTATAGCACCTATTATTGTACTAAATGTAGAGAGGCTGTTTATAGGATTTGCTTTCCTTCTCCTGTTTTTGGTCTAGCCAACCTCTAAGTTGGCTCCAATTTCCTTGCGAATTCTCCAGAGTTAGCAGAAGGCCCTTGAAGCCTTTAACCTCATAGTCATGTTTTTCCCCAAAAGACTCAGCCTTGAAAAGAGAACAAATGTGTATACTCTTCTTTTTCAAAGATTAATCAAAGACTGAGTTCAATATCCCTTCCCTCTACTGCTTAGCCCTTTTCCCTTGCTTCCTTCCTTTCTTTTTTCTTTCTTCCTTTCTTTCTTTCTTTTCTTCCTTGCTTTCACCTTTCTTCCTTTCTTTCTCTCTGCAAGTTGCCTCTTTTGTTTTTAGCAGAAAAGAAAGACAAATAAATAAGTCAATAAAGGCAGTAGGCCTGTCTCCAAAAGATAGCTGGAGATATCAAGGACCTAGAATGGTTAATGAAATTTTTTCCCAATTACTCTTGGAAAAGGAAAAAAAGTCTTCTCTAGCTTGTCAAGTCATATTTTGTGATGACATTATGTCTACAATAAGGAGCTATCAGGTTCCAACTTGACCTTTTTTATGACATTATTAAGAACCTAAGGTGGCTCAGATAGTAAAGAATCTTCCTGCAATGCAGGAGACCTGGGTTCAATCCCTGGGCAGGGAAGACCCCTGGAGAAGGGAATGGCTACCCATTCCAGTATCTTGCCTGGAGAACTCCATGGACAGAGGAGCCTGATGGGCTATAGTCCATGGGGTCGCAAAGCCGGACACGTCTGGGCAACTAACACTTTCACTTTCAAAATTCTTTTAAAAAGTGTACTAGAGAAACATTCTATGATTACAAATAAATTGCCAAAGACTCTCAAAGGCCAGCTGTATTAAAAAAAAAAAGTCCAAAACAATTCTTCAAAAGTGGTTGCATATATTAAACCTATCAACACTGTTTTAAAGCAAAATATACAAAGTATTGTAACTGTGTTCCTCACAAAAATAATCACAGCATGTATTATATAAAATAAATTATAGCTCACTAAAGGCTGTAAGGTCTTGCAATTGGACAAAAATTTTAGATTTTATGATGGACCACTTTTTAAACCTGTCAATGTAGCTCTGTGCACACGGATTCTCAAGAGGGCACAGCATTGAAGCTTAAATGTGAGGCTCTCTTTGGAAATGAGCTCTACCCTCAGCCCCTACTCTAGACCCACTGAGCACTCGCTGAACAACCTATGCTATGGGAAAGCACAGGCAGACAAACCTGGAGGGTTAAACACAGATGCACACTAACAAACACTGACCAGCGACCTGAAGGCAGCAGGTCAGTGAAATATTCACTAGTGCAGGAAAATGAAGACGAAAACTGCTTTGCAATGATTTGGACAATCCAAGACCTACTTTCTTAGATTCCCAAAGTTTTGGATTTTGTTAGATTCTGCTTGATCAACCACTCCTTGCTTTATTTAACAGAGACTCCCAAGATTAACAGAGTCTTGGCTTGTAGTCTTTGCATTATCACTGCAGTGATTAGTGATTGTCTTTGCTGTGGCCGTGTTATTCTCTTAGCATCCACCCAGGAGGACAAGAATACACACTTTTGCCTCATCACTCCAGACTGAGGTTTTGTCTCTTAGGTTTGATTTTTGTGGCCCTTTTATTGTTAATAATTATGTTTCTCACATCTGCTACTAAGCCTGCAAACAATAAACTCTCCTCTGACCTATATTTTTTGTTTTCCGAAGAGCTTAAAGATTAAAGAACCAACTCTGTGGTCTGTGTTTAAAACCAAAATAAAAACACAAACAGCCTGGGGGTGATGTTATTATGAATTCAAGATACAAGTCATAAACTTTAGTACCTGAACTTTTGTGAATTTATTTTTCTTCTTTTGCTTGCTTGTTTGATGACTTTCTAAGCCTCAGATTCATCATCCATAAAATTACAGTGTAATAAAAAATGTTATGTGCTATAATAATATAAACAAGTGTTTATAGTCATTGTTTCTGATTATTGCTTGTGTCAAAGACAGATGAGGGTTATAGAAAGATGAATGCTGAGGAGATAAAATAAAATTTTTAAATTCAGAGAATATAGGATCCAAGCTGAGAAAATCCAAAGTAAATATAGGGTTAGAAAGACCTGGACTTTTGCATGCATCACACTCAGCCATAGGGAACAGATAATCTTCTCAGGATTCTCTGGAGTATCCAAGTCAAGCAGGGTTTCACCAAGCTCCAAGCATTGCTTAATAGCCTGTCATTCACAAGTCTTGCACAGAGGTATTTCCTCATCTAATCCTCTCCAGAAAAAGCCTGAAGACCTATGTTGTATCCATGGATAAAATAAATAGTAGTAGAATTAACACAAGATAGACCTCTAATCTGTCAGAACAATTTTCTGGAGTCCATTGCTCTCCTAAGAGTTTAGGTGTGCTTATACCTTATAAACTATTAATAAATATTTGAATATGTATAAGTTAAATAAATACAGAAAACATATAGGATAAATGTATTAAACAAATATAAAATTTATAAATTTATATTATATATAATTTTAGTATATATATGCAAAGTATTATCATGAAGTCCAAAACATGTAGAGTACTCAAGAATTATCTAATTCCATTACTGCAGAATTAAATACCTGCCAGAACACCAGTCAATTATATAACTCTATATTTTTCTCCATTTTTATACATACATCTTCATTTGTCCATCCATTAGTTAAAAATATACACTTTGGGGTTTACTAAAAATGATATTCAGAAATTCTCAGTTACATACATTTTAAGCACTACTGCTGTTCACAAATTTAACTTAATAATTGGTAACCTGATAGTCCACTGGTTTGCTTTAGCATGATCTTAGAACATGATTGCCGGGAGAAATATCAATGATCTCAGATATGCAGATGACACCACCCTTATGGCAGAAAGTGAAGAGGAACTAAAGAGCCTCTTGATGAAAGTGAAAGAGGAGAGTGAAAAAGCTGGCTTAAAACTCAACATTCAAAAAACAAAGATCATGACATCCATCACTTCATGGTAAAGAGATAGGGAAACAATAGAAACAGTGAAAGACTTTTAATTTTTTGGGCTCCAAAATCACTGCAGATGGTGACTGCAGTCACGAAATTAAAAGATGCTTGTTCCTTGGAAGAAAAGCTATGACCAACCTAGACAGCATATTAAAAAGCAGAGACATTACTTTCCAACAAAGGTCCATCTAGTCAAAGCTATGGTTTTTTCAGTAGCCATGTATGGATGTGAGAGGTGGACCACAAAGATGGCTGAGTGCCAAAAGATTGATGCTTTTGAAATTACTTGTGCCGGAGAAGACTCTTGAGAGTCCCTTGGACAGAAAGGAGATCAAACCAGTCAATCCTAAAGGAAATCAATCCTGAATATTCACTGGGGGGACTGATACTGAAGCTGAAAGTCCAATACTTTGGTCACCTGATGCAAAGAGCTGACTCATTAGAAAAGACTCTGAAGCTGGAAAAGACTGAAGGCAAGAGGAGAAGGGGACAACAGAGGATGAGATGGTTGGATGACATCACCAACTCGATGGACATAAATCTGAATAAGCTCCGGGAGATGGTGAAGAACAGGGAAGCCTGGTGTACTGAGTTCCATGGGGTTGCAAAGAGTCAGACATGACTGAGCAATTGAATAACAATAGGAACAAGTATAGGGATTCCCTGGCAGCTCAGCTGGTAAAGAATCCGCCTGCAATGCAGGAGACCCCAGCTTGATTCCTGGGTCAGGAAGGTCCCCTGGAGAAGGGATAGGCTACCCATTCCAGTATTCTTGGGCTTCCCTGGTGGCTCAGACAATAAAGAATCCGCCTGCAATGTGGGAGACCTGGGTTCGATCCCTGGGTCAGGCAGATCGCCTGGAGGAGGGCACGGCAACCCACCCCAGTATTCTTGCCTGGAGAATCCCCATGGACAGAGGAGCCTGGTGAACTACAGTCCATGGTGTCACAAAGAGTTGGACACGACTGAGCAACTAAGAACAACACGGCACAGAACATGCATAAAGCACATACTTATTCTGCTAATAGAAACAAAGTCACCAGATGAGCCAGTGCCCCTAAGTTAGTACTCTAAGGCAGGAGATTGAATTGTTCTCCTAAAATCTTCACTAGAAACAAGTCTGCATGTAGAAAAAACTGTCTGTTTTCAAGGCTTACTAATGATTAGGGAGCATCACAAGTCATCGGACATTAAAAACACTCAGTGTAATGTAAATGCAAATGCCCCCTTCTTGCTCACATGCCACAGTATCTGGATTTTTTCACCCAGTAGAGTCATTAGGAACTCTTTTTAAAAAACAAGGTTCTTTTAGATCTTGGTGATGCCGTGGTATATTCAAAGGAGGCTATAAAATCAAGCACAGGGAAATGAACTGCTCTCCATTTCTCTGCTGAGGATAAAGGCTGGAAGCATTATACATATAAACGTCCCTGCAAGAAAAATTGCTTAAAACACTTCTGCCCAACTACCAAGAGTTTCTGTCCTGAGGGTAAATTAAACAAGTTGAAGAACAAAAAATTACAACCCTGGACACAGCTGGCTTGAAAACACAACAACTCTAGCAATAAAAATTGGTAATTAGATGTAAATAAACAGATGTAAATAAAAGATGTGAATAAACAGAGGCTGACATTCTGCTCTGAGGTAGTTTCATTGTCACTTGGCCCACCTCAGGACGCCATCATACGGCACATGAACTAATTCAGTACCCATTTATCAGCCTCCTCTTTTCCAGCCTCTGCCTCCTACAACCATCTTCAAGGTGCATCAGGGTTCTACTGAGAGTGTCTCTTTCTACTCAAAATCAGATCCCTTTCATTCCATTTAAACCACTCCAAAGTTTAACCCCAGCTGACATTTTTCAGATTCATTGTCCAAGACCTCCTCCTTTATCCCATGTTCCAGACAAATTGAACTCTCACTATTTTCCATATATGTGCTGTGTCTTCCTGCCTTTGTATTTCTGCAAAAGCTATTTACTCTGTCTAGAATGTCCAAACGAAAAAATTCCCCCAAGGCCAGGGTCTGCTTAAGTCTTCACTTTCTGACATATATTCTTCAAAGTGCATCTCGTAGGCTATCTCTTCTGAGGGACCATTTTCCCACTGTTATTATGTATAACAATTGATGTTGTTGTTTAGTTGCTAAGTCGTGTCCGACTCTTCACGACCCCATGGACTGCAGCACGCCAGGCTTCCCTGTCCTTCACTATTTCCTGGAGTTTGCTCAAACACGTCTATTGAGTCAGTGATGCCATCCAACCAATCTCATCCTCTGTTGTTCCATTTATAAAAATTACTTGGAAGATTTCCTAAACCCTACTAGGAACTTTGCTGAAGGTTTCCTAGATTTGCGTAATAAGTGAGAAAAGTACAACACAGTGGTAAAGAGTAGAGAATGCCAGGGTTCAAATAATTGGCTCTACAACCTATCTGTGGTAAACTTAATAATATATTTACCTTCTGGAGAAGGAAATGGCACCCCACTCCAGAATTCTTGCCTGGAGAATCCCAGGGACAGAGGAGCCTGGTGGGCTGCTGTCTATGGGGTCGAACAGAGTCGGACACAAATGAAGCGACTTAGCAGCAGGAGCAGAAGCATATTTACCTTTTGTGTATTCAGTACCATTGTATGTAAAATGGGCACAGTTATAATACAGCTAAGACCTAACATAGTTATTGTGAGGATTATGTCAAATAATATATATAAAGTCCTTAGAACAATTCCTGGCACATTGTAATTACAATAAATGTATCAGCTGCAGCTACTATTATACTTCACTATATGCTACAAGGTTTATGTCCTCATTATTCCCATTTAAGAGATGAAGAAACTGAGACTGAGAAAAGTGGAAAATATGTCCAAAGTTATGGGGCAAATATGTGCCAGATTCAGAACAAACACATAAACCTATCAACTCTAAAGCTATAATTTCATTTTCTGTAATAAGGATAGACTAGTGGTCTTTGTTTTCAACTTAGTGATTTTCCTGAGGGTAAATAATAACAACAACCATATGTGCTAATATTTGTTGAATACTTACTCTGTGCCAGGCATGGTACTGAACACCATCCATGCATTATCTTATTAATCCACACAGCAGATGCAATAACTGAGGACCATCTTTATCTCATTTTATAGAGGAGGAAACTACTTTAGAGAAACTTACTCAGTCACACTACTTATAAGTGACAGAACTAGGACTCAAACCCAGATTTGTATCTGAAATGGTGGTATCTTGCCTTAGTTTTAGCTAAATTAATTCTCTTATTCTTCTGTTCCTCCAGCTCTCTTAGCAAAAGCTATTGCTATGTCACTGGGCACTTTGTTAGCTGTGCTTCTGTCAGACACCACTGCCAACCTGTCAATCACTGGAAAAGCGGAACTCCGTTCTATTTATATTGCTTACCTACCAGTGTCTTCCAAGTGGTAGATGCCTAATAAAGCTCGGACTGAATTGAATTTCATATTGGAAGCTGCATCATGAAGAATCAAATGTTGTACAGAAAATGTTTTGCATATACACTGACACTGCGTTATAATGACAAAGGGCTTGAGTCCAGTTCTTCTAAGAATGGCTAATGAATAAGAAATAACTTTCACATTAGTGAAGAGGCTCATCCTGGAAATTGGACTGATCTGGAATCAAGATCCAAGCTTGCTGACTTTTTTGTTAATTTTATTTATCCATTCTAAATCTCAGCTTCTTCAGATATAAATAAGAGACAAGAATAATACTGCCTCTTAGAGTTTTTTTATAGGATTCAATATAAATATTCATAAAGCTGCTTAGCATTGTGTCTCAGGCATGGTAAGCACTCAGCAAAGTTTGCTTCATAAATACAAACTTACCATATTTTTAAAAGTCAAAAAAATTAAAGAACATCTCCTTGATCATGCTTTTGTCCAGATCTACAATCTTCCTGCAGAAAGACCACAAATATTGTGAAATAAATTTGAGCAAAGATGAATGAACAAAAAATAAATAACTCTCTAGGGAGAACTGCCCTGAAAGGGCCAAGAATGTGAGAACTAGCAGGAAGGGGGACCATTTTGTGGTAAACAGCTCAACTCTTAACCCAAAGGACACAATCCCCACTGGTGCCTTTGTGCTGTTACAATGTGTGATAAAGGCCCTACAGTGAAGGTTTTTCTTTGTTCTCCAGTCTCATTGAGAGAGTGAATTTCACACGTAGAACTCATTTATTAGGAAACTCTGATGCCTAATATATTAAGAGTTGCAAAATTAGGACTGGGTGTAAAATATTAGAATTGATAAAATAGAGTGAGCACATAAATGTCCCAAGGAATATATTACTTAGGCTTCCAGCAAATACTGATATTTCACAATTAATCAAAAAAGAAATCTACATTACATGAAATTACAGCACTTGAAGGTTCCTGACTATTATGGACTGAATTATGTGCTCTTCAATTCATATGTTGAAGTACTAAGCCCAGCATGACTATATTGGAGACAGAGATTGGAAGGAGGTGTAAAAGTCGCTCATCCAGTATGACTCTTTGTGACCCCATGGACTATACAGTCCATGGAATTATCCAGGCCAGAATACTGGAGTGGGCAGTCTTCCCCCTCTCCAGGGGATCTTTACTATCCAGGGATCGAACCCAGGTCTCCCACATTGCAGGTGGATTCTTTACCAGTTGAGCCACAAGGGAAGCCCAAGAATACTGGAGTGGGCAGCCTTCCCCTACTCCAGCAGATTTTCCCCACCCAGGAATCGAACTGGGGTTTCCTGCATTGCAGGTGGATTCTTTACCAACTGAGCAGGTAATTATGAGTTACATTATAAAAATGGAGCCTTAGTCTGATAGGACCGATGGCTTTATCGCAGAGGACACATAAAATGTACATGCACAGAAGAAAGACGATGGGAGAACAAATGAGAAGGTAGATTTTTACAGGCCAGAGTGAAAGTTCTCAACACTGCCGGCACCTTGATTTTTAGCCTATGAGCCTCCAGAACCAGGAGAAAGTGATTTTTCTGTTATTTAAGCCTCTTCAGTTCAGTTCAGTTCAGTTCAATCGCTCAGCCATGCCTGGCTCTTTGCAACCCCACGGACTGCAGCATGCCAGGATTCCCTGTCCATCACCAACTGCTGGAGCTTACTCAAACTCATGTCCATCGAGTCAGTGACACCATCCAACTATCTCATCTTCTGTCCTCCCCTTTTCCTCCTGTCTTCAATCTTTCCCAGCATCAGGGTCTTTTCTAATGAGTCAGTTCTTCGCATCAGGTGACCAAAGTATTGGAGCTTCAGCTTCAGCATCAGCCCTTCCAGCGAATATTCAGGACTGATTTCCTTTAGGATTGAATGGTTTGATCTCCTTGAAGTCCAAGGGACTCTCAAGAGTCTTCTCTAACACCACAGTTCAAAAGCAAGAATTCTTTGGCGCTCAGCTTTCTTTATAGTCCAACTCTCACATCCATACATGACTACTGAAAAAACCATAACTTTTACTAGATGGACGCTTGTCAACAAAGGAATGTCTCTGCTTTTTAATATGCTGTTTAGGTTGGTCATAGTTTTTCTTCCAAGGAGCAAGTGTCTTTTAATTTCATGACTGCAGTCACTATCTGTAGTGATTTTGGAGCCCCCCAAAATTAAGTCTTTCACTGTTTCCATTGTTTCCCCATCTATTTGCCATAAAGTGATGGGACCAAATGCCATGATCTTAGTGTTCTGAATGTTGAGTTTTAAGCCAACTTTTTCACGCTCCTTTTTCACTTTCATCAAGAGGCTCTTTAGTTCTTCTTCACTTTCTGCCATAAGTGTGGTGTCATCTGCATATCTGAGGTTATTGATATTTCTCCCAGCAATCTTGATTCCAGCTTGTGCTTCATACAGCCTGGCATTTCACATGATGTACTCTGCCTATAAGTTAAATAAACAGGGTGACAATATGCAGCCTTGACGTACTCCTTTCCTGATTTGGAACCAGTCTGTTGTTCCATGTCCAGTTCTAACTGTTGCTTCTTGACCTGCATACAGATTCCTCAGGAGGCAGGTAAGGTGATCTGGTATTCCCATCTCTTGAAGAGTTTTCCACAGTTTGTGTGATCCACATGGTCAAAGGCTTTGGCATAGTCAATAAAGCAGAAATAGATGTTTTTCTGGAACTCTCTTGCTTTTTCAATGATCCAACGGATTTTGGCAATTTGATCTCTGGTTCCTCTGCCTTTTCTAAATCCAGCTTGAACATCTGGAAGTTCACGGTTCAGTATTGTTGAAGCCTGGCTTGGAGAATTTTAAGCATTACTTTGCTAGCATGTGAGATGAGTGCAATTGTGCGGTAGGTTAAACATTCTTTGGCATTGCCTTCTTTGGGATTGGAATGAAAACTGACCTTTTCCAGTCCTGTGGCCACTGCTGAGTTTTCCAAATTTGCTAGCATATTGAGGGCAGCACTTTCACAGTATCATCTTTTTTGGATTTGAAACAGCTCAACTGGAATTCCATCACCTCCACTAGCTTTGTTCGTAGTGATGCTTCCTAAGGCCCACTTGATTTCACATTCCAGGATGTCTGGCTCTAGGTGAGTGGTCACACCATTGTGGTTATTTCCGTCGTGAAGATCATTTTTGTATCATTCTTCTGTGTATTCTTGCCACTTCTTCTTAATATCTTCTGCTTCTGTTAGATCCATATCATTTCTGTCCTTTATTATGCCCATCTTTGCATGAAATGTTGGTATCTCCGATTTTCTTGAAGAGATCTCTAGTCTTTCCCATGCTATTAAGCCTCTTAGTCTGTGGTATTCAATAGGACAGCTGGAACAGACTAATACACTGACTAATATTTGTATTAAATTATTTCCTGCTTTCCCATAACAATCCAGTTATATTTTTCCAATAAAGAATCAGGGTGGCTTAATGGACAAAGGGCTTTTGTGTCTCTTTCAAGTCCAGGAGTCCATTGGGAAATGGAGTTTGGATCTCCTGGTTTTCATACTTCAGAAAAAAAGAAAAAAAATATTAACACCCTCCCACATAAACTTGTTTTATAAAGTATCTTTTATTAGGGATGTCTACTCTAAGTACCTCCCTGCAGATATCAAGGATGGGCAAAGGGCCATGGGGAGACAAAGACCAGTCACACAGCAGGAACAGCATAAACTTAGCAATGATATGAGTTCTTTGTTACACGGACTTACCTCATTGTGCTTCTGAAATTTAAATTCTTTCTAGTTGAAAGGGATGTTAAAATTCCATTTTTTTGGTCAGCCATGCTTGATGACTGTTGGTCAAGAGGGCAGAATAAAACCTTGGCCAGCATTGATTGATAAGGCTCTGTAGGCTTAGTGGTACTGTGGTTTATACTGATTAAGGCTGTTCATTTTCTTACTTTTCTTCCAAAAGTATTTTTTGAGATCTACTCTGTGGAGATCAATCCTGGGTGTTCATTGGAAGGACTCATGTTGAAGCTGAAACTTCAATACTTTGGCCACCTCATGCGAAGAGTTGACTCATTGGAAAAGATTCTGATGCTGGGAAGGATTGGGAGCAGGAAGAGAAGGGGACGACAAAGGATGAGATGGTTGGATGGCATCACTGACTCGATGGACATGGGTTTGGGTAGACTCCGGGAGTTGGTGATGGACAGAGAGGCCTGGCATGCTGCAATTCATGGGGTTGCAAAGAGTTGGACACGACTGAGTGACTTAACTGAACTGAACTGAACTGTTGCCTGGGGAATTCCATGGACAGAGGGACCTGATGGGCCACAGTCCATGGGGTTGCAAAGAGTTGGACATGACTGAGCAACTAATACTTTCAAGGCTCTGTGGTTAGAGCAGAGAGGCAACAGCCTGAGTGTCTGCCTTCAGCTTCAAAGGAGTAGTTAAGTATAGACCTCTATATCCAATTAACTGTATTAATAAAATATTTTCTGATCTTAGTAAGTACAGAAAAGATCATAAAAGAAAGTAATGGATAACTTTACATTATAATTTGAATAGAGTCTGAACTATGGTCAGACTATGCTAACGTGGGGGAGCAGATATCAGGGCAATTAGTGTAAGGGCCCTATGGCAGGAACCAGCTTGGTATGTCTGAAAATCAGAATGATGGATGGCGTGACTGGGGTAAAGAGGGAGACTAAAGCAAGAGGGCCACACGGAACATGATCAGGAGAGCTGGGGATTCTTCGAGCTTTGACCAACTGTTATGGGTTTAAGCTAAGTGAATCTAACTACAAACAATGACCTTCAGGCCAAATCAGCCTACAGCCTGTTTTGTAAATAAAGTTTGATTGGGACACAGTCAAGCCCAGTCATGTAATTATTGTCTCTGCGTATGTGTGTGCTCAGTCGCTTTAGTCACGTCCAACTTGGCAACCCCATGGCTCCTCCTGGCAACCCCGCCAGGCTCCTCCATCCACTGGATTATCCTCAAAAGAATATTGGAATGGGTTGCCATTTCCTCCTCCAGGGGATCTTCCTGACCCAGTGATGGAACTCATGTCTCCTGTGTTTCCTGCATTGGCAGGTGGATTCTTTACCCCTGAGCCACCTGGAAAGCTGCTTATTGTCTGTGGCTCCTTTCGTGCTACAAGGGCAGAACTGAGCACTTGTGACAGACTATATGGCCTACAAGGCAAAAAATACTGACTAACCAGCCCTTTGTAGCAAGAGTTTGCTGGAGGGGAAGCGGTGGGCGGTTGGCGGGGACGGGGGCTAGTTATGAGGCTCTGCAGTCATCCAATGGAGAGGTGAGAGTGACTGGGACCAGAGTGCTCGATAGCAGTAAAGATGCCAGCAGGTGAACCAGGGCATGCTTTGCAAGAAGAGCTGGCACAATATCTTGAAGTTTTTCAGTATGGTGGGGGAGAGGAGAGGTAAAGAGGAATCAAAATATTTCTAGCGTTTTGCCTTGAGCAACTGAGTAGATAACAAAGTTCTGTACTGAGACAGGGAATTCCTAGAGAGGAACAGCTTTGTGGAAACAGTAAGAATGAAGAGCTGTTAGAAATGTTGAGTTTAAAATGCCTTTTTCTAAAGCCTCTCTGTTTTTGTTTTTGGTTTTTTTTGTCTCAGTGCAGTGATTCCCAAAGCAACCCAATGACTTCTTTTCCCTCTTTGGTGCATAACACAAACAAAACCCATGTGGCCAGTAGAATGATACTTGACACTTCCCTGGACACTAAACTGTAAACATTCTGAAGACAGGGACCATGCCTGCATTGCACCCCATTATATCTCCACCACCAGCCCAGCACTGATATGGAGAAGAAGCTCCATAAATAAAGGTTTGAAAGTGAACTGAAGAAATAGTAACCATTCACAGTGAACTTATTATGACATTAGGAACTCAGTGAGGCACTGTACATAAATTACATTGTTTAGTCCTTAGAAAAATCCTACAAGCTAGTTGCTGCTATACCAATTGTACAGATTTGGAGACTGAGGCTTAGAGCAAGGGACCAAAAGCACAACTGCCTGCCCTACAGAGCTGAGTCAGATAGAAATGGGTAAAGAGGAGGCAGGTATCAAATAATGGGATATAGCAGTCAGAAGTACTGTAGATAACTGCCTTCCTTAAGTGGGCAATTGCTTCTTGGCTGCTACTAAAGCTCGTCCTATGAAAAAGCAATATTACCAGGTGTGATTTTTCAATCAAAGCTAAAAATTCAGTTTTTTAAATAAATGTGAAAACTCTCAATTAAAAAAAAAAAGACATTGTCCTAGAGGAATCAGTAGAGATTCCAATCCTGGCAGGCACCTCTCCTACTTTTCTCTGTGTACTAACTGCCTTTCTAGTGGGGAGAAAAGCTAATCTACTCCTTAGTAAATGTTACTGGTGAATCTGGTGTAACACACTATCCCTGTGTGTTCAGTCAAACGTACTTTTTGCTAAAGATGCTTCTTACAATGGCTAAGGGTTTCACTAGGCACTTGCCTTTTGTGTCTAGAACACTGTAACCATTCTCTGAGGCTTGAACATCTGCCTGATGCCTAGAGTGAAACCCCCCATCATACTGTCTGAGTGGCTAATGAATTCGTGTAGTCCTTCTAATGCGATGATGCAACATGCTGACCTTACTATGCCAACAATTCCTACAGTTTTAGGATTGTAAGATATCTAAAGATATCAAATTCTTCCTTTAAAAAAAAAGATTCACCTCTTGTTATTAAATCTGTTTTTTAGAGACTGGATATTATATTGATGGTTTCAACTTAAATTAATTTCATAAAAATGGGTTATAAATGCTATCACTGGCTTATCTTTTCAATTTTAAGCAACAACAACCACTAAAAAGTACAACAAGGAGGGAAGAGGGATGCTGAAAGTATTTAATAAGTTGAATTTGGTAATAAATTACTGAAAGTCTATTATACACCAGGATCTCTGCTAGGTCCCAGGATACAAAATGAATAAGCCATTGTCCTGCACTCCAGTTCCAGCAGGGGAAACGGATCAATAAATAATAATAGATTGAGATCCATGCTGTAATAGAAGGATTACAAAAGGCTCTGGGAACTTAGATAAAAGGATGATTAATAGTGATTTCATGTGGGCAAAGCTGGAAGAAGTCTCAGGAATGCTCTACAGGAAAGGTTACAACTTAGGTCTAACTTTAAGGATGGCTGGAGTTTCAGAATTCAGGTGTAAGACAAGGTGCATTCTGGGTAACACAAGCAATTATCTATGAATAAGAAACGTACTATGAGTAAGATACTGTATTGAGCACTTATACTCCATTCTTCATAACAATCCAGTGAGCTAACATATCTAAAAATGACCATCTTCCAGATTAAGAAATAGAGGCCCACAAAGGTTAAGTAATTTATCCAGGGCTTTACAGCTGGTCATTAGCAAAATATGTATTTTATTCCAAAGCTTGGGCTATTAGACACTATATCACCAGATAGGGTAAGAAGGATGTAGATATATACTACTTTGGTTTGAGGATTAGAGATTAGTCTATTATGAATAAAGGTAACTTGCATTGATGTGTGCTGCAATAGGCAGTACAGGTAGGGATCAGCTGTGAATATTGTGATGTAAGACTTGTAAACTGGATCCATATTTTAAGACTGCAGAGTTGAAGCTTTACTTCATAGACATCAAAGATTCTTTGGATGATTGTAAAATTCATGACCAAGAATGAGCTCATTAGATAAATCCAGGAGCTTTGAAGCAGCTCTGGAGAAATCAAATGCTAGAAAACCTGCTAACAGATTATTGAAACAATGCAGACAAAAGACAATGACGGTTCAAACTCAGGGACTAGCAGTAAGGACAAAAAAGATAAGGATGCAAAATGACGCTGTAGAGGGAAAGATCAACATGATTTCAGAATGAATTTATGGAAGGAATGAGGAGAGGTATCACTGATGATGCTAGGGATTCTGGCTTGAATAATTGAGTAGGTGTTGGTGTGAAAGGTAGAGCATAACAGAAAGGTCTAGGGATGTTCAAATTGATAACTACAAGAAATAACCAGAAATATGGAAATTTGTCTTGAAAACATAGATTTAGGAACCACAAAAAAAGGGGGAGATCATCTACACCCAGGCAAAGTGTGGAAATGAGAGGAAATGAAGACCTGACACACAACAGCAACACCAGTAACAGTTACACAAGAAGGTTAACAACAAGGTTTTTTAACCTGATATTAAGAGTGAAAAAGTTGGCTTAAAGTTCAACATTCAGAAAACTAAGATCATGGCATTCAGTCCCATCACTTCATGGCAAATAGATGGGGAAACAGTGGAAACAGTGGCTGACTTTATTTTTTTGGGCTCCAAAACCACTGCAGATGGTGATTGCAGCCATGAAATTAAAAGACACTTACTCCTTGGAAGGAAAGTTATGACCAACCTAGACAGCATATTAAAAAGCAGAGATCTTACTTTGCCAACAAAGGTCTGTCTAGTCAAGGCTATGGTTTTTCATGTATGGATGTGAGAGTTGGACTATAAATAAAGCTGAGCACTGAAGAATTGATGCTTTCGAACTGTGGTGTTGGAGAAGACTCTTGAGAGTCCCTTGGACTGTAAGGAGATCCAACCAGTCCATCCTAAAGGAGATCAGTCCTGGGTGTTCATTGGAAGGACTCATGTTGAAGCTGAAACTCCAATACTTTGGCCACCTCATGCGAAGAGTTGACTCATTGGAAAAGATTCTGATGCTGGGAAGGATTGGGGGCAGGAGGAGAAGGGGATGACAGAGGATGAGATGGTTGGATGGCATCACCAACTCGATGGATATGGGTGTGGGTAAACTCCAGGAGTTGGTGATAGACAGGGAGGCCTGGCGCACTCTGATTCATGGGGTCACGAAGAGTCGGACATGACTGAGCAACTGAACTGAACTGAAGCACAAATCTTTCCAGTCCCTCTGCAATTTCAGTTAATTGTTTAAAACTAACCAAGGTACAGTAACTTCTCTTTCTTTTTTACAGATATTCCATCTACAAGTATTTAATGGTTAGAGGGTCAGAGCATTCACTAGTACCAGGCTATCAGAGAACTGGACATATTAGAGTTGGGGATCCATAATGATAATTGAGATAATTTACTTTAATCTACATAGGTGTGCTTATCCTATCGGGCCTTAACAAAGAGGAACACAAATTACTTACAAACATTCATGTAACTCGTGTAAAAGTACCATAAACAGATCAGTAGAAAAAGAAAGGTCCAACATAAATATTTACATTTTTTTAAGAAGGAATAGTTATTGTGATTACTAATGTTCCAATTGTAATGGAGTAAAAGAAAGTACAGTGCTCTGAAAGAATTACATTTCAAAGCACCTTATATTTCTATGTAGGAACGAAAGCATTAAAACAAAGCATTCTATCAAAGACAATTTGCATCCATTTTGTCTCTATAGGAGAAATAATTTGTCAGTGAAGGTCAACAGACTCCAACAGGGAGGCTCTCACCCTCCCTCCTTACCCTGGTACATGCAGAGGTTAGAATGGTCTAATTATTTAGCCTTGGAATTACTACATACTCCACCTTCCCAGCTATTCAGAAAGGCTTTGTTCATGAAAAGTTCTCATGGTTATAAAACACTAAGCAAAAAAAAAAACTTGTTCTCCCGTGACGTGCTGTATTACATTTCTTTTTGTTTAAGGAATTGAAAAAGCTTTACAAACAAGACCTAATAAATCTCTTTAAGACAGCTGTTTGTGGGAACTCTTCCCCATTCAATGGAGACTAGGGACAGGTAAGCGGAGAAGAGAAGCTGAGAGAAAAGGAGGGCGGACAGGCACCCTCTGTCATCTAAAGTCACCAAAGAAGTTCAGGGTTGAACACATTTGTCCTCTGACTGGCCTTGTCCAGCTAAACAGTTAGCACTTTACCCTTCCCAGTTGGTTGCTGCTGTTTCTAGAATTTGCCATCTGTTAACACAGGTGAGCAACAGCAAACAAAACACCAGAAGTCCAGAGGGTAGGAGATAAAAGAAGGAAGTCAAGAAAAATGAACAATTCCATGTGCTTTTTGTGTTTAAGAAACTATTAGACGCTGTCACATTTTCAGTAAGCACTCAATAAACACTTAGCTTCTTGCCTTTCACATAATTTATGCTATCTGATTAAAGAAAACAAAAGAACCCCTGTGAATTAAAACTGCTGGTCATGAAGTAAGCCAATTTAGCAGAGTGCAGAAGCATGAAGGACTGATGTGGAGCTAGGTCAAGGTCAGCCTGTATGCTCTGCTTAGTAATTACACCAGTAGGACCCATTCCATTCACACGTAACATTACTACCAAAAATGGAGAATCTAAGGAACAAGGGATGGAAGTAGCCACTGGGACAAAGAATACAAATTATCCACCATCTTTTCTCTAGCAGAGAACTCTTCACAAATGAAGTCACTGCCTGAGTTTTTTACTTTGTTAACAGAGCAGAGACTGTGATGGGGCATTAGGGAGACATTTTTTACTCTGTGTGTGTGTGCATGTGTGTGTGTGTGTGTATCTAGTTGCTCAGTCGTGTCCAACTCATTTCAACCCCATGGACTGTAGCCCACCAGGTTCCTCTGTCCATGAGGATTCTCTAGGCAAGAATACTGGAGTGGGTTGCCATGCCCTCCTTCAGGGGATCTTCTCAACCCAGGAATCAAACCCAGGTTTCCCACATTGCAGGCAGATTCTTTACTGTCTGAGCCACCAGGGAAGCCCAAGAATACTGGAGTGGGTAGCCTATCCCTTCTCCGTGGGGAACTTCTCTATGGATTGAACCAGGGTGTCCTGCATTGCAGGTGGATTCTTTACCAGCTGAGCTACCTGGGAAGCCCTTACTCTCTCTACCCACAGTATTAAACTTGGTCCTGATATTTTTGTAAAAATCGAGAGAAGGTGTTTGAAAAGCTATAGCTATAGCTTCCATAGGACAAAAGAGCTACTCAAAGCAAGTCAGGTATAGTATCCCAGTGGCTCCAGAGTCAGATGGGCTTGACTGTGAATCCAGCTTTTGCCATTTAACTTAGGCCTAGTTATAGAATCTCTATGGAGAAGGAAATGGCAACCCATTCCAGTATTCTTGCCTGGAGAATTCCATGGACAGAGGAGCCTGGTGGCCTACAGTCTAAGGGGTTGCAAAGAGTTGGACATGACTGAGCAACTAGCATTTTCATGCAATCTCTTGATTCTGGTTTCCTTTTCTATGAAATGAGCAAAAACAATAATATTCATCCTATCTTCCACTCAGGGCAATTGTCATAATAAAATGAGATAAGGCATGTGGACATTTAGCACAGTGCCAGACATGTGGTAAGAATTCAATACATATTAATTTTATGCAGGTAGCATTTAAAAAAAAACCCTGAGATGACAATACTTACTCATGAGACTTAATATCAATATATACCGTTTTTAGAGAATTTTGAAGATTTTTGATAAAGACATATGATGGAAAATCTCATGTAAGTATTTATATTGGTCAATATAAAATTTTATACATATACACCAATGAGCAAGATTGGCTTCTTTTTTCTTTTCTGGAATGTAACAAGTACGAATGTTGATCACTTGGTTTTCATCTCAAAATATGAGCCATAAATATTTTTAAACTAACATCTACATCATATGCCATTTAACTTTTAAATGACAAATTTATATATTAAACGGCTATTCATCATCGAATTATTTTAGGTAAGATAGTCAGATGCAGTAACAAACAGTTCACTAAAAATTCAGAAAATAATATAGGTCACTGAAGCTTGATTCCTCTAGTTAAAGTGTGAAGACAATAATGAGAACAAAGAAGCACAGAGGTAATCAAAATATCCACTTTTTCCTAATTTTACAGCTTAAACTAAACAATTATAGAAATGTAGATGGCATTGTCGGAGAAGGCAATGGCAACCCAATCCAGGACTCTTGCCTGGGAAATCCCATGGACGGAGGAGCCTGGTAGGCTGCAGTCCATGGGGTCGTGAAGAGTCGGACACGACTGAGAGACTTCACTTTCACTTTTCACTTTTATGCATTGGAGAAGGAAATGGCAACCCACTCCAGTGTTCTTGCCTGGAGAATCCCAGGGATGGGGGAGCCTGGTGGGCTGCCGTCTATGGGGTCGCACAGAGTCAGACACGACTGAAGCGACTTAGCAGCAGCAGCAGCAGCAGCAGCAGCAGCTGGCATTGTAACAAATACTGTAAATAATTTCTGTTGGTAATAGAAAAACTTAATGATTAACTGCTCAAACACAAATGAAAGGTAATTTTAGGAAAGGTATAAGTAACTTATTTGAAAAAAATGTAATACTACATAGAGCAAAGAAAAATATTACTATTTTCAAAAGACTAAGATAATCTACAGTTTATCAGGTCAGTTCAGTTCAGCTCAGTCTCTCAGCTGTGTCTGACTCTGCGACTCCATGGACTGCAGCATGCCAGGCCTCCCTGTCCATTACCAACTCCCAGAGTTTACCCAAACTCATGTCCATTGAGTTGGTGATGCCATCCAACCATCTCATCCTCTGTCCTTCCCTTTTCCTCCTGCCTTCAATCTTTCCCAGCATCAGGGTCTTTTCCAATGAGTCAGCTCTTTGCTTCAGGTGGCCAAAGTATTGGAGTTTCAGCTTCAACAACAGTCCTTCCATTGAACACCCAGGACTGATCTCCTTTAGGATGGAGTGGTTGGATCTCCTTGTAGTCCAAGGGACTCTCAAGAGTCTTCTCCAACACCACAGTTCAAAAGCATCAATTCTTCTGTGCTCAGCTTTCTTTATAGTCCAACTCTCACATCCATACATGACCACTGGAAAAACCATAGCCTTGACTAGACGGACTTTTGTGGACAAAGTAATGTCTCTGCTTCTTAGTATTCTGTCTAGGTTGGTCATAACTTTCCTTCCAAGTAGTAAGCATCTTTTAATGTCATGGCTGCAGTCATCATCTGCAGTGATTTTGGAGCCCAGAAAAATAAAGTCAGCCACTGTTTCCCCATCTATTTGCCATGAAGTGATGGGACCGAATGCCATGATCTTAGTGTTCTGAATGTTGAACTTTAAGCCAACTTTTTCACTCTCCTCTTTCACTTTCATCAAGAGGTTCTTTAGGTCTTCTTCACTTTCTGCCATCAGGGTGGTGTGATATGCATATATGAGGTTATTGATATTTCTCCCGGCAATCTTGATTCCAGTTTGTGCTTCATCCAGTCCAGCGTTTCTCATGATGTACTCTGCATACAAGTTAAATAAGTAGGGTGACAATATACAGCCTTGACATACTCCTTTTCCTATTTGGAACCAGTCTGTTGTGCCATGTCCAGTTCTAATTGTTGCTTCCTGACTTGCATACAGGTTTCTCAAGAGGCAGGTCAGGTGGTCTGGTATGCCCATCTCTTTCAGAATTTTCCACAGTTTGTTGTGATCCACACAGTCAAAGGCTTTGGCATAGTCAATACAGCAGAAATAGATGTTTTTCTGGTACTCTTTTGCTTTTTCGATGATCCAGCGGATGTTGGCAATTTGATCTCTGGTTCCTCTGCCTTTTCTAAAACCAGCTTGAACATCTGAAAGTTCACAGTTCACGTATTGCTGAAGCCTGGTTTGGAGGACTTTGAGCATTACTTTACTAGCGTGTGAGATGAATACAATTGTGCGGTAGTTTGAGCATTCTTTGGCATCTAGTTTATACCATATATCAAAATAAGCTTTAGGTTGCTTACTACGTTAACTGTGACTTTCAAATCATAGAAAAACTAGCTAATAATAGACTATCAATTTTCAAAGGTGCAATAACTTTCTAAAGTTTGAAAAAATAGAAACTGTATTTTACAAAGAAAAAGTTCAAAAGAGTCCAATATCATGATTTTAGAGTTTTATGCAATGAAAATTCCAATAGAACACAGAGAAAGATAATATATATGCATGCAAAAACTAAACAAAAAACAAAAACAAAAAGGAAAACAAAGGTCCAAAGACTGTAATTCATGAGGCTATGTGTAGTTCACGGGCATCACCTAAGGGTCTTTCACATACTGTCTAATTTTCTGACTACTTATTAGAAAAGCATTCACTGTCCACTCTATTACTCTTGGAAACCTATCTCCTCATTCCAATGTGCCTTCTTTCATTTTTATGATGAAAGGCTCAAGGGTTGGAGAGAGAGGTAAGAGATTTTCAGGGCCACTTTGATCTGATTTCCATTCCTTAGCAAATTATTCCCAGAAAATAACTGAAAGGAAGAATAAAAGTACATGACTAAAGGAGAGTGATGGGAATGGAAGCCCGTCTAGTGTATGTTAAGGAGAAAGTGTTGGTGATATGTATAGATAGTATGAGAAACAGCTTTTTCAACAGGTGCTGCTGTGAAGAGCAGAATATAAATGGGGCAATGATTAAAGAGAATGTTGAGGTCAAAAGAGGAATTTTTTTAAGTTTTGAGATTGCTCAGTCACCAAGTCATGTCCAGCTCTTCATGATCCCATGGACTATAGCACATCAGGCTTCCCTTTTCCTCATCATCTCCTGGAGTTTGCCCAAGTTCATGTCCATTGCATCAGTGATGCCATCCAACCATCTCATCTTCTGTCACCCTCTTCTCCTTCTGCCTTCAGTCTTTCCCAGGATCAGGGTCTTTTCCAATAAGTTGGCTGTTCGCATCAAGTGGTCAAAGTATTGGAGTTTCAGCTTCAGTAAGATGCAAGAAATAGAACTGAGAGGAAAAAGTGGATGATTCAGGAAAGAGTATGACTGCAGGAGAAAAGATCTTGAGAGGTGAGAGGGGATAGGATCCAGAACTAACGGGCTCCTCTCTGACCTTGACAGGTTTAGGGAGTCTCTTCCACTGAGAAATGCATGAGACTCACAGGCAAAAATAAACACTCTAATTATAACTACAACCTCGTATACATATTAGCCAGGCTGGAAGGAAATAGGAGTGTTTGAAGAGTTAAATGAGGATACTAAGCGGATTTTCCTTCTTCTTATATCCTTTAATACCTGTTTTCATAATAAATAGAAAATTTTAAAGCAACAAATCCTCAAAAAAGCTAACTCAAGGTGTTCTTACAAAGTTATACATCAAGAAAAGAGCTGACAAATATACAGTTGTTTTGATACATTAAAAACACCTGGATGATTATTTTTGACAACGTAGTGCTTTTGATGGTAAATGCTATATATAACCCTATATTAATTCTTCATAGAGTTAATAAATGCCCATATAGTTTTACTATGTGTCATACTGTTTTAAGAACTTTATAAATATCAACACATTTAATACTCAATATATATTATGTAGGTAGCATCATTTTTTCCATATGAGGAGTCTGCCGTACAGAGAGATTCTTGTCCAGAATCATAGAGCTAAAAAGTCAGGGAGCTGAGATTCAAACTCCAGCACTGTGATACCAGAATCCTTGCCCTGAACCTCTCTGCTGTGTTTTGAATGTTATCTCACTTCATCTTAACAAATTTTAAGAGAAGTATATTATTATATACTGAACAGAGAAGAAAGGTGAGACTTTGAAAGGTTAGATAACTTTCTCAGGATTATATTGTTTAAGTGGCTGGACCTGGATCTTTCTCTTTCTCAGCATTTAACAGTATATAAGTTTTAGGAACAGAAAAGGTAAAAAGTTTACATGTCTTATCACTCAAAAATGCTGAATAAATATGACAAGTGGTATAGAAAGGAAATTTTTTAATCAAGGGAATGAAACAGATTAAATGATGAAGATAATTATTTAATGATATATGCCTTGATTTATAAGACAGTTGCTGGGCTCAAGAATTGTACAACTTGGACACAATTTATTCCATGTAACAGCCATTTTTAAGACTTGGTATGGACAGAGATAAAAATATATATGTCTAAGTTACATATATAGAAATATATATAGAAATACGTATTGTTAAAAATTATTCATGTTAATTGGAATAAACAGGCTTTACAGACAAGCAAAAGAAGAAAAAAGGGAGGGAAAGAGGGTGAGAGGAAAGGAGGAAGAAAACCATATCTGGAAAGGATATGAGGGTTTGTTGCATATAATTCTAGACATCACACACACACATACATACAGATAAACACATTTTTATATAAATGTTATCACACTACATTTTTGTCTTTTGGTTTTTTTCCTGTTACCTCCTTTTCTAACTAAAACCATCCTGGGAGAACAGTCTTTATCAGTATGCCTGTATGCTCAGTTGCTCAGTTGTGTCTGACTCTTTGCGACTCCATGGACTATAGCCAACCAGGCTCCTCTGTCCATGTGACTTTCCGGGCAAGAATACTGGAGTGGGTTGTCATCCCTTCTTCAGGGGATCTTCCCAACCCAGAGATCAAACCCATGTCTCTTGTGTCTTCTGCTTGACAGGAAAATTCTTTACCACCGCGCTACCTAATAGGCAGGTATTAATTATTATTTTTATGATTGCATCATATTCTATTGTTGGGATTGTACTCTAATTTGTGTAGCCTTCTTCTATTACTGGATGATTTGGTAGGGTGTCATAACAAAACGCCAGAGGCTGGGTGGCTTAAATAACACAACTTTATTTTCTCACAGTTCTAATGGCTGGCAGTCCAAGATCAAGGTGCTACCAAAGTTGGTTTCTGATGAGACCTTTCCTCACGGCTTGCAGATAACTGCCTTCTCATTTTGTCCTTAGAAGGCCTTTTCTCTGTGCATGCACATTCCTGGAGTAACCTTTTTCTTCTTCTAAGGATGCCAGTCATACTGGATTAGGGTCATACTCTTATGACCTCATTTTACCTTAACTACCTCCTTAAAGGCCCTATCTTCAAATACAGTCACATTGGGGTTTAGGGTTTCAACATATGAATTTGTGGGGGAAGCAATGCGGACCACAGCAGGTTGCTTCCAATTTTTTAGTAGTATAAATCATATCGATGGTAAATGATAAGGTGATTTTTATTCAGTCATTCTTCCCCTAGGATATAATCCTAATAGCATAATTGCTATGTCAGTCTGTCATTTTAAGGCTTTTGGTATGAATTGCCAAGTTGTTTTCTGGAAACAACTTCTTTACTTTCGAACTTCCGCCAGTAGACAATGCGAATGAAAGCACAGCCATTTTAAAGAACAATATACAAGCGTAATATTGTCTTGACTGTCTATGATATGGGATGTGTGGCTCCAGACTACAACAGTTTCAGTCCCATCTGAAATCTGGAGAGAACTTCATGAGAAAGACAAAGAGTCAGAAGAGCCTGGATTGACGCATTCAAAGAGTTTCCTTTAGCATCTCTGTTGGCTCTATTTTAAATTACTCTTCTTAGTTCTACACATTTGCACTGAGAAGATAAAACCCAGGCCTCTCTGACAAGCAGAAACACGGTGGGACAAAAAGAGCGCAGGCACACACTGGTTAATTTGGGGAAGGCTCTGAGGCTGTCTTTTCTAGCTTCCTTTAAGTTAACACACTTGAAAGGGAGCCTTTTCCTACTCAGCATTCTCTCTGTAAATATTCCCTTCTGCTGTCTCTGGCAGAGGTCAGGTTACTACAGGCTTTTGAATATCCTAGAGACACTGTGGGGAATTAAGTTCAGAATCACTGCTTCCTCTTCATTGCCTTTTGTCTCAAGTGTGCTGACTCTACTATTGGGAGAATAATTTACAGGGGGAGGGGAATCTCAAAGTGAAATAGAGAGGAGGTAGCTTCTTTCATGCAGGGAATAGAATCAATCCATGTATTCATGTCTTTAATATTGTTTGTGGAAGAGAGGAGCAATTCAATGAATTAGGCACCTTGAAGTTTTTAATGTAGTTTTGGTGAATGGAAACAATATCATGGGGAAGACACCAAGAGAGGAAGAAAGACTTGGTATGAATATGGGGAGAGCATTTAAAAGCAAATCACCAAGAGTTGATATTATTTAGTGTTTCTACCATGACATTTTACCTCAATTAAGTTAAACACACAGCCAGAATATGGAAAAGTTGAAAATTAAATAACATGATCAATGAGCTATCATGTGAAAGTGACATATTATCAACTAGCAAGACAATAAAGTGGAATGGAAAACCTTTAGAGACCCAGATTAAGACAGCTGGGACACTAACCAGCTATGTGGTCTCAGGAAAGTATGCAACCTCTCGGAGTTGAGTCTCCTTCTAGGACTTATGAGGATATTAATACCAAGTTAACTGAAGAGTTAACAGGCTTAAGAGAGATGACAAGCAAAATACTCAACACAGTACACAGCATACAGGATGCACTCATAAAACAGGCTTCCTTCCACTTCTGGAAAATGGAGGAGGACTATAAATTCTTCAAGAGCCTTTCAGTATAGATATGGAGACAAAACGAAAACATTTAAACAAGGAGAACAATTATGCACTAAACAGTGTGGTAGTAATCACAAGCATGACAGACATTCAGACAAAGGGAGAACTGAGAGCACAGGACTACTCTGCCAGTGAAAGATTCGTCAAATCGTTGGGTCTTACATACTAGGTATCTGGGATAAGTAACAGAGAAGCTAACTGAAGTTAAGAAGATGTTGAAAGGGGGTGGATGGCATAGGGGATGCTCGAGCGGACACAATAAAATGGTAGGAGCACAGAATAAAATTAAGCAAAAATGGGCTTCTCTGGCGGCTCAGACAGTAAAGAATCTGCCTGCAATGCGGGAGACCTGGGTTCGATCCCTGGGTTGGGAAGATCCCCTGGAGAATGGAACGGCTTCCCCCCTCCGGTATTCTTGCCTGGAGAACTCCAGGAACAGAGGAGCCTCGCAGGCTGCAGTCCATGAGGCCGCAAAGAGTCAGACACAACTAAGAGACTAACACTTTCACTTTTAAGCAAAAATGAAACAAATAAAACTCTTCACTTGACCTATAGTTTATGGAAAAAGCAATTCATTCTCATAATAGATGCATTAAAATATAGCTAGAATGACTAAGAAGGATTATACAATGAGCATCTACTGAATAAATACTAATAGTTAATAATACTGGTTTGTTATAATTCATTTTGTAAATTAAGAAAAAGATCCATGAATAAAAAACCAACTGGTAATATTTTCCAAAAAAGAAATGACTCCTATTATTAATTTGCACAACTATTAGGTGATGGTATAACCACTCTGGTTTGCTTAACCTGATCTTCTGACTTTCACTTCAGTATTTCAACAGCTAAAAACTGGCAGGAGAGCATTGCTGGTCTTCATTTGGCTTGTCTAAATTCTACAGCTTTCATTTCCTACCTATACTTCTGATTGATAATTATTTTAATTCATTTTTTTAAAGAAAGAGAACAATGAAATAATTTATCTTAGTGGTAAAAGAATATGAGATCTGTTTTTCCTTCCCTAATACCCATCAGAAACTTTCTAAAAAGTTCAGGTAGAGGCAACTTAAAAAGTCCTTTCTGGAAGAACAAAGCTGGAGGCATAGCAGCCATAACCCTTGCAGACTTCAGACTGTACTATAAAGCTACAATAATCGAAACAGTGTGAGACTGGCATTAAAAGAGACATCTAGATCAATGGAACAGAATAGAGAGCCCAGAAATAAATCCACACATCTATGGTCAATTAATCTATAAATATACAATGGAGAAAAGACAGTCTCTTCAGCAAGTGGTGTTGGGAAAGCAAGATAGCTGTACGTAAATCAATGAAGTTAGAACACTCTCTCACATCATATACAAAAATAAACTCAAAATGGCTTAAAGACCTAAATATAAGACATGACACCCTAAAACTCCTAGAAGAGAACACAGGAAAAACATTCTCTGACATAGACTGTAGCAATATTTTCGTACAGCAGTCCACCAAGGCAAAAGAAATAAGAGCAAAAATAAACAAACAGGACCTAATTAAAATTAAAAGCTTTTGCACAGCAAAGGAAATCATACATAAAATGAAAAAGCAGCCTATGTAATGGGATAAATATTTGGAAATGATGCAACTCAAGGGGTTAATATTCAAAATATACAAACGCATACAGCTCAACATCAAAAAACAAACAACCCAATGCAGAAGACTTAATAGACATTTTTCCAAAGAAGACACAGATGATTAATAGGCACATGAAAATATGCTCAACATCACTAATTATTTGGGAAATGAAAATCAAAACTACAATGAGTTATTACCTCACACCAGTCAGAATGGCCATCATTAAAAAATCTATGAACAATAAATGCTGGAGAAGGTGTGGGAAAAAGGGAAGCCTTCTGTATTGTTGGTAGGAATGTTAACTGGTACAGCCACTATGGAGAACTGTATGGAGGTTCCTTAAAAATCTAAAGATAGAACTATTATATGATACAACAATCCCACTCCTGGGTTTATATCTAGAAAAGATGAACTCTAATTCAAAAAGATACATATATCTGATTGTTTACAGCAGCACTATTTATAATACCCAAGACATGGAAACAACCCAAGTGTCCACTGATAGATAACTGACTTAAGAAAATATTGCATATATATACATACACACACACAATGGAATATTAGCCATAAAAGTAATATTGCCATTTGTAGCATCATGGCTGGACCTAGAGAATATTATTACTTACTTACAGTGAAGTAAGTAAGACAGAGAAAGGTGAATAATTATATCACTTATACGTGCAATGAAAAAAAATACAAATGAATTTATATACAAAACAAAAACATACTGAAAGACATAGAAAACAAACTTATGGTTACCAAAAGGGGAAGGCTGGGGGCAGGGATAAACTAGGAGTATTAGATTAACAGATACAAACTACTATATAAAAGAGGCTTCCCAGGTGGCACTAGTGGCAAAGAACCCACTTGCCAACGCAGGAGATGTAAGAGATACAGATTCGATCCCTAGGTGGGGAAGATCCCTGGAAGAGGAAATGCCAACCCATTCCAGTATTCCTGCTTGGAGAATCCTGTGGACAGAGGAGCCTGGTGGGTTACAGTCCATGGGCTCTCAAAGAGTCGGACACAACTGAAGCGACTTAGCACACACACACGCATTACTACAGCTAGGCCCTGAGCGACTTGAGCATGCATATGCATATATATATTCATAACTGAATCACTTGGCTGTACACCTGAAACTAACACAACATTATAAATCAACCATATCGCAATAAGAAAAGAGAAAGGTCCTGAGTCTGTCACTGGAGCTTTCACATCAGGAAACTAGGAAAAGCAAAATAAAGAAAACCAAAGAACACAAAACAAAAACAAAAAAGTTATTTTTGTTTGCTTCTTGTCTTGTTAGCCAAGCAATACATGTTTATTGGAAAAAACCTAGGAAACCTTATCAACAAAATTCAAAAATAAAAAACAAAAATTCATTTACACTTCTACTACCTAAACACTTTTTGCATTTTTATATTTCCTTCATGTCTCTTTTTCTATGCATATGTGAACATATTTTCAACACAGTGTTTTTAAATGTAGATTTTCACTAAATACATTCTAAATATCTTTCCACATTGTTAAAATTTTTTATCTGTAATGTTGTTTAAAATGTTTATAGCACATGCCTTCTGCAATGTTCTTCCCCGTATTTTCACTATATTCCAACCAGTCAAAGCAATTTTATGCAGTTTTACTTTTTATAGCTGCATGTTATAAATTTAAATCTTATATTAATATGTATTTTTGAGCCATCTGCAATTCCATTCCTTTTCTTAGATTTTATTTATCCCCTCTTTTCTCCCCTTCTCCTTACTTCACTTCCCTTGTCTTCCTTTGTCTCCTTGGAGGCTAAAGGGAGAAAAAAGCCAGGTCCATAAATAACTGTAATCACTACCACAGGCAAATAAAAGGACTCTGGATTTCAAAAGAGAATTCCTTCATCAGTTTGCAAATATGCCTACACATCTGAAGGCAAAGACCCTTCTGAACACTTAGTTATTTTTCTTTCAAGAGGAGCAACAAGAAAATAAGAGGCAATATTTTTTTCTCTTTTCATAGTTGAAAACACAAAAATCAAAAATGGACAGGATGCCTGCTCATGTCATACATCTGGCTGGTGGCTGAACAACGATTAAACCCAGGATTTCTGAATCCCAGTTTTGTGTTTTCACACTGTGGCACATAGCCTCACCCTAAAAAAAAAATTACAGCTGGGATATGTGAACTTTGTATCAAGACAAAGACTGTAAGAAGAGAGTACTTTTCAAGTGAAAGAATTCTCTCATTTTGTGAGAAATTCTACTGACCTGACATACAGCAGTAAAATCTGTCCTGAGAAATGGGAGGGAATGAAAAGGACAATCTTGTAATCATTCATTTGATGTTTTTCTATCAAGCAGAGCTATGTTCGTGTGTGCGTGCGTGATAGTCGCTTCAGTTGTGTCTGACTCTTCTCGACCCTATGGACTAGTCTGCCAGGCTCCTCTGTCCATGGGATACTCCAGGTAAAAATACTGGAGTGGGTTGCCATGTCCTCTTCTGGGGATCTTCTCAACCCAGGGATCAAACCCATGTCTCTTATGTCTCCTGCATTGGCAGGCATGTTCTTTACCACTAGCACCATTTGGGAAGTCCCAGCTATGTTCATACTTTGATTAAAACATCACACATATGGCAAGCCGGCTTCCCCAAGGGGAACTCCAGAAAGTGACTTCCTGAATGCACAAGAGCAAATATTCTGTATGACAGAGAATGCTCCTGCCCTGAGGGTCTACTTCGACACGTTCAAAATGTTGAGTGCAAAGAATTCTTGAATATAATCTAATACAGCCCCTTAAGAAACCTAGGAAACCTCTTAATAATACCTCTGTCAGTCAATCATTCACCTTGTGCTTGAACATCAGCACTTATGGAGGATACAGACACTGGGCTGAAGCCAAGAAAAAGTAAAGTCAATACTTTTATTCATTGGACTATCTAATTAGCCCTGCATATACTATGCTGTATGCCTTTTTATTTGTATGACTTGTATTTAATGACCTTTTTGCTAAACTGAACGGCAGTATCACACACAGACACATACACAGTGAAATAGAAAAATAACAAAAAGCCAATACTGTTTTATTACCTTGGGAAGCATTTATTATGACACAGGATGGATAGAAAATGTGATGGACACTCGGAGGGTCATAAACATATTACAACTGGAAGCGTCCTTCTTATAGATAAACTAGTACAAGACTTTCCTTTTACTTAAAAAGAAATAAAGTTTAAAAGATTTGCTAGGCTTTTACAGGTCTCTGCCTCAGTGACATTTGACTACATAGAGAGAGAGAGAGTTTACAGATTATTTAATATAGAGGTTAGAGTACTGATAATCACAGCTCAAAGAAGGAAAAAAACCAAAGGCAGGTGGATCAGGATCAATACTCTCATTAAATATTCAGTTACCTTTCCCCTTCTGGATTTATGTTTTCCCTCACTTTCTCAGTGATGTTTTTCTGTATTAAATACATAAAGAATAATCAGGAAAGAGTTCCTTGACTGTAGCTGAAATCAATGTATCTAACATGTTTTCCAATACTTACTATGTATGTGGCCTCATTACATTCACATGCCAGGAAAGGTTCAAAGGGGAAAAAAACTGTAGGAAGCCATTCACAATTTTCTCTTCAGGATTTAATAGTCATTCTTATCTCAGTCTTACACTGTTTTCTAATACATCCCAAGTGATAAAGTTAGTATATTAAAATTCAGAACATTGCAAGTTATTCATGCTGCAAAGTGATTGTTTATGTGATTTTGTTTTGCTTTATTTTAAAAATTTATAGTCTGCACTATTCTCTGGAAAGGGGTCACTATATATATAGATATTCCATGTAAAGGGGTCACCATATGTATAGTGATATTCCATGTTACTATAACATTCCTTTTGAAAAGGCAGGTTACAATGCCTCTCCTCCACTTTCAGATGAATAAATTCAATCTTTAATCATCATGAATTTACTCATTTCCTTCATTTATGTTCCTTGACGGATGTTTCTGTTTTCTTGTACAGATTTTCACATGTTTGATACCCAGTTTCAAATGTTCGTATGTTCTGATAAAGGCTCTGAGTCTCTTAGCATAATTTTAGTGCCTAAATGCTTACTGTGCACCTTTGGGGTTGAGTCTTACTCATCTTTGTATGTTCCCCACTCTTCACTTCTCCACACATATACATTAGAAGAATACATCGTAGGTGTCAGATTTATTTTTAAACATGATTTTCCTTTGTATTAAAATTATGGCTGCAAATTCAAAGAATACTCATTTGCATTTGAAGAGTATATTAAAGTTCTGTTTTAATTCAAAATGTTCTAATACATCCCTAGTTTCTAATTACACAGGTTGACCAGATGATTTCATGAAGAGAAAACTTTAACTCTGGTTAGTAACTCACATAAGAAATAAGATCTTAAGTTATCTTAAGACATCAATTAGATGAGTTTGGTCAGGTAATGTTAAAATATATGATCAAAGGTAAGTATTACTATGTGTAACACAAAGCAACAGGAAATAGTCACTAAAAAGTCATTCACATTCTGTTTTTATTTCTTTAGTAAAGATCAAATACAGTTCAGCTAAAATAAGACTCTGTATCTTGAGGGCAAATGTTAAGGTATTCCTATTTTTTTTTTTTTTTTTTTGGAGGCTATGTCCTTTGGTGGCTGAATAGGAAAGCCATACCATCACAACTGTTAATTTTTATTTTACTGATAACTCTTGTTTATAGATCTATCTCGTTAACTACTTTATAAGCCTTTTGAGAATAAGGACCTGATCTTTATCCCATATACCTAGTATAAAGACAAGTACTTAGGAACCATTCAGAAAATCATTTGTTAGCTGGTTGAACATTTCTCTGTCTTAGTTTCCTCAACTACAGGAGTAAGAAAGGGGTACAATAGTACCCACAGCCGAGGTGTTATATTTGCATAGTGTTCAGAACCTCTTAGGGCACACAACAGGTGCTCATTCAGTACTGCTCCCCTGCACAACTCTGGAAGGCGTCACAGTGCTCCCTGGAGCTGTACAACTCCAGACCCCCACCCTCAAAGTGTGAACTGCCATCAGCAGCATCATCATTCCAGCATTATCATTATTATTAGACCAAAGAATAGAAAACTTTCACTTCATCTAACTGACAGAGTGGGCAGCAAAAGTATAAGCATGTCCTTTATGGTGGAGGTAACTGTGTTTACTTCCTAAAGCAAAAAAGGTCAAAATTCTGAAGAATTTGTATTTATGCTCTCTCATCATATAAACCTTATTTGAGGTCTTCAGTGAAAACGAATCACATGGTGTTAAGCTTGGAGTTTCGTCTGATTCAAATTAACACTGTGAACTAAAACCACTAGAGGCTGATGAAAGTAAGATGATGAATATCCAAGTGAAAATATAAAAATTAAGTTTTTAAAGAAATTAGATATTTTGGCACACATAATATTAATTATATCATTGGGTTCTCAAACAATTTTGTGAAAGGATCTTTTTCTCAGAACTTTAGGATGACATTCAGTGGGTATCTGTGTTTGTGTGTGTATGAGTGCGTGCTTAGAAAGCCAGGACGACCCCATCCTCCCAGCCTTTCCTTTATCTCTCTGGCTCACCAGGGACATTGTGGTTGTCCATAGAAGCCAATCTGGAGCCTCTGATCCAGAGAGAGCAGAACTTCTATCTTTCAGAAGTCCTGCAAAGTCACCCTGGACAGTTAATTATTTGGACTTGTGGATGATTTAGAAATTTGGATCACCAAATTTTTCTTTTAAAAATATTCACCACATTTTACTAAATAAATAAGTAAATTTTATTTTAGTAAATTTGGAAATCATAAAAAAAACAACAAAGAAATTTCTCTTAAAGTTCAATTCAGTTCAGTGACTCAGTCATGTCCAACTCTTTGCGACTCCATGGACTGCAGCATGCCAGGCCTCCCTATCCATCACCAACTCTCAGAGCTTACTCAAACTCATATCTATCGAGTTGGTACTGCCATCCAACCATCTCATACTCTGTCATCCCCTTCTCCTCCTGCCTTCAATCTTTCCCAGCATCAGGGTATTTTCCAGTGAGTCAGTTTTTCACATCAGGTGGCCAAAGTATTGGAGTTTCAGCTTCAGCATCAGTTCTTCCAATGAATATTTATGACTGATTTCCTTTAGGATGGACTGGTTGGATCTCCTTGCAGTCCAAGGGACTCTCAAGAGTCTTCTTCAACATCACAGTTCAAAAGCATCAGTTCTTCGGCACTCAGCTTTCTTTATAGTCCAACTCTCACATCCATACATGACTACTGGAAAGACCGTATCTTTGACTAGACGGACCTTTGCTCACAAAGTAATGCCTTTGCTTTTTAATATGCTCTCTAGGTTGGTTATAACTTTTCTTCCAAGGAGCAAGTGTCTTTTAGTTTCATGGCTACAGTCACCATCTGCAGTTACTAGCATGCTAAGTTGCTTCAGTTGTGTAGTCCGACTTTTTGCAACCCTATGGGCTGTAGTCTGCCAAGCTCCTCTGTCCACAGAAGATTTCCTAGGCAAGAATACTGGAGCGGGTTGCCATGCCCACCTCCAGGGGATCGTCCCAACCCAGGGATCGAACTCACACCTCTTTATGTCTCTTGCATTGGCAGGCAAATTCTTTACCACTAGCGCCTCCTGGGAAGCCCCAAAGTTACTACCCAGATTTAATTCCTGTTACTATTTTGATTTGCACTTACAAAATATATATATGTTTATGGAATTTTTTCTCTTTTCACAAAATTGGTATTAAATTCCATCTTTTGATTTTTGAACTCTTTTTTTCTTCTAATTTAAAAGATGCATCTTACATGTTTTCCTAAGTCACCGAACATTTTCCTACAACATACCGCTTAGAGAGTTTCATTACATTCAATGGTTGGCATAGGCCACAAATAATTTATCATATATATCTCACCTATATACAGGGACAGGCAAATCAAGGTTTCAATCTTTTTTCATCCAAACCTACTCTTGTCAAAACTCCTGCTATTCAGTACAAGCAAAAAACCAAAAAAAAGAAGTCTTAAGTTGCATGAATTTACAACCATGGAAACTATAAAAGCACAGGAATATACTCTTCATAGTATTAAATTCTGGGATTTGTACTGCTCAGTCTTTTTCACAATTGAGGATTTTTTCCAGAAATGAAATTCTTGTAAAACTGCTCTCTGAATCTCTTTAGAGAAAAAGAAAATTTCACAGTTTACAGAATTGTGAAAAACACAGCATACAAGATTTTCTGGGGTTTTTATTGCTTCAAAAAAGTATAAAGGGAAACTAGAGAATTTTCTTTTATTAAAATACATTTAATACCTATTTAAATATTTGTTTTAAAGAGAGAATCCCAGATTATGTTGTCAAATACACGTAACTCACAAATGATCTCCTAAGAGTTATTAAAACAAAAATTCCAAATGGTTTTAGGACTGGAGTTCATTCAACCCTTTGTTTTCATTCCTCACTGAGGAAACTATGGTAATGTGGACTTTGTTCTTGAGTGTCAATTTTAACAGAGTGTTACTACGCTTACATAGCAAGAATTGGGTCTCGATTAATATTTAACAATAATAATAACATTAAAATATATTTGCCTTTTCTTTATTTAATTTTCAGGAGCACAATCAAGTTTTCACTGCAAGAAGGAAGAGGTTTAGCTCATTATGTAAGATGACATTGGAGGCAGGAAGGCTTGAGTTCAGAGTCTAGTTCCAGCTGTTATTAGTTAGATAATCTTAAGTATTAAATTACTTTACATCAATAAACCTTAGTTGAGGGATGAATAAAATAGGGATACTATTACCTTCTTCAAAGTGTGCTTTTGTATGCATGCAACAACTTTTGGGCAATGCTTGGCATCTAGGAAGCATAGTAAAACAAACACAAACCAACAATGCAACAACAACTAACATTAAAGTCAAATGTGTTTTGAAAGAAATTTCTTAGTGGTTTTTATTTAACCTGAATTTTATTCATAAAGTAGATTAATGTGTGTCATAACCTCTATTTATTAAGCTAAACACTATATTTGGCTTAGCAAATGAAACGCTTATCTTCAGAGAAGAAAGATAGGATTGAATACTGATTCAAAACCATCCTCATCAACATGTGCGTTAACAATTCACACCAATTAGCTAGAAGCCACTGTGGTCACTTCACAAAAACAAAGACTTGTGCTGAAAACAGCGGTGCTATTTATGTATTCCATCTAAGTGTTACATGTACTAATATTCTATTAAATTTGGCCCCTTTTCCTTATAAAAAAACAGAAGTTACTTTTGGACAAGGACCAGGGATAACAATTGGAAGTCTATGAATGCTTTCTATTTTGGGGACCTTCAATTAGGCTTTTGTGGCATTGGTGATGATGGTAATGATACACATGTGGAAACTTTCATCCCCCATCCCTCTAAAACCCCTGCCCAAAGTTCTTTCCATATACATATACACACCCACTGATTATATATGAAAGGAAGAACTCAGTGAGGATAACCAAGTGACCTAAATTTCCTTAGCACCTGAGTTGGGACAGCTTGATGAAAGCGAAAGAGGAGAGTGAAAAAGCCAGCTTAAAACTCAACGTTCAAAAAACGAAGATTAATGCATCTGGTCCCATCACTTCATGGCAAATAGATGGGGAAACAATGGAAACAATGACAGACTTTATTTTGGGGGGCTCCAAAATCACTGCAGATGGTGACTGCAGCCATGAAATTAAAAGACGCTTGCTCCTTGGAAGAAAAGCTATGACCAACCTAGATAGCATATTAAAAAGCAGAGACATTATTTTGCTGACAAAGGTCTGTATAGTCAAAGCTTTGGTTTTTCCAGTAGTCATGTATGGATGTGACAGTTGAACCATAAAGAAAGCTGAGCACCAAAGAATTGACGCTTTTGAACTGTGAAGTTGGAGAAGACACTTGAGAGTCCTTGGACAACAAGGAGACCCAACCAATCAATCCTAAAGGAAATCAATCCTGAATATTCATTGGAAGGACTGATGCTGAAGCTGAGGCTCCAATACGTTGGCCACCTGATGCTAAGAGCTGACTCATTGGAAAATACCCTGCTGCTGGGAAAGATAGAAGGCAGGAAGAGAAAGGGATGACAGAGAATGAGATGGCTGGATGACATCACCAACTCCATGGACATGAATTTGGGTAAACTCTGGGAGTTGGTGATGGACAGGTAAGCCTGGCATGCTGTAGTCCACGGGGTCGCAAAGAGTCAGACAGGACTGAGTGACTGAACTGAACTGAGCTAGAAATATTAATCTTGTCTCTTTACTACCATCAAGCAGTCTTGGCTAAGTCATTTAGGTTTGATTTCAAAAAGCTATAAATAGAGTGAAAAATATAAAATATAAAATCATACACCATACTTAACAAAGATTGGGCACTGGCTTCTCTGGTGGCTCAGTGGTAAAGAACCTGCCTGCCAATGTAGGAGACACAAGTTCCATCCCTGGTCGGGTAAGATCCCACGTGTGACAGAGCAACTAAGCCAGTGTACCACAACTATTGAGCCTGAGCTACTGAGCCCACATGCCACACCTACTTAAGCGCACGAGCCCTAGAGCCTGTCTTCCACAAGAGAAGCCACCGCAATGAGAAGCCTGCTCACTGCAGCTAGAGAGTAGCCCCCACTCTTCATAACTAGAAAAAAAAAAATGTCCCCCTGGCAAAGACCCTGCACACCAAAAATAAATAAATAATTTTAAAAAAAAAGAAGTTTGGACAATGTGTGTAGCTACACCTGTCCAGATAAGAGCGATCGTGTGAATCAGGCATGTTTAAGCATGCTTTTTGAGATTGGGCTCTTTTCAATCCATAGAGTGAAAAAACCTGAAGGTTGCACAGTGGTGGAAGAATCAATTTCCCTTGTAACAGGCTGTTTTCCTCTCTTGTTTCAGAGTGTGGCACTGCACCCTGTGAAGCCTCAAATGTGGACAGTCTAGCTAAGAAGAGAGCAAGATGGCTCAAATGCTCCTTCCATGTAAAACTGACTAGGGGTAAGGCGTCCTTTTTACTTCATTTTTTTTTAAAGCTACAGTTTATTTTTAATGACTGCTAATTATGTCTCAGGCACCTGGCTCAAAATACTGTAAATTCTAAACTTTGTAGATACTTTTATTAAACAAAGTGCTTTTAAAATAAAACTAAGTCATAATTCAAACGTCTTCCTTAATACAACAAACAAATCATACACTCTCTGAAATTAAAATTCCACTTTATGGTTAGTTAACAGCCACCTAAATTCCTACTTAAGAGATGCAGGAGACAAAGACCAGCCAGTGGAATAGGGGGAATTTCTTCCTCCAGGTCTAGGTAACCCGAGCAGAGCAGATGATGGAGAAGAAACTTCAGCAGTTCCAGAGTTCCCATTTTTACAAACTGAATTACCTAAGAAATTCATAAGAAAACAAGTCTGGGATCTATAACATCTTCAAAACACCTAAGTCCCTCTCTCCGTCTCCTCAGTGACAATTAGCAGAATTACCATCATGTGGATTCTCATGTGAATCAGAGTGTTGGTTTTTAATATAAACTCTCCAGATTGGTTAGTGTTGTATATAAAATTAGCAACTCAATGGACATGAGTTTGAGTAAGCTCCAGGAGATGGTGAAGGACAGGGAAACCTGGCGGGCTGCAGTCCATAGCGTCACAAAGATTGGGACCCAAGTGAGTGACTGAATAACAGACTGAGCGACTGAGCAACAATGGTCTTTTATATAAAATTATTGTCTTGCAATTCCTTTACTGGTAGAATGACACAATATTCTAGATTTTACAGAATGGGGCTCATTGAAAATATTCCATCTAGCTGTTTTCATTAGCATTATTGCATTTAAAAAAACAGTTTTTGTTTTGGAAAATATACTCAAGTTAGGTATATCTGACCTGTGAATAGTTCACAGGCCTTAAATATGGGTCAGTACTTTCATGGAAGGTACCTCTCCATGAAATGTTTATTTTTAGAAGGTATCTCTCTCCATGAAATGCTGCACAAGGAAGAGCCAGATAAGGGATGTGGGTGAGAAACACTTGCTTGGTTTACATATTCACTGTGCTTATACCGGGTAGCATTTCCAAGGGAATATTTCCAGTTTGGATCAGAAGGCATGATGACAGTATCACCCTCTTTTCTGAAGCACAAGCTCACAAGGCTTTTTCAGAGTCATAATGATCTCAGCAAAATTTCCTTCTTGAAAATAATACCAATGAATAGTTTTCTAAACAGACACTGTCAACTAAACCTAGTCACATTTGGTTTTCCATCTCTGTTTTAACTGCAGTTGACCCCAGAATTAAAGCACTGCAGTAAATGATCTTAATTTCGATGCCAAACAAAGAAAGGGAACAAAGACTTTTTCCTCATACTTAGGTTTCACTGTAGCTCTATCTTTACAACTTTGATAAATGCTACAAAGGAAACAGAAAGGTTTAGAGTAATAGCAGAGATTTAAGATATACTAAAGGAAACCTCTCCAAGGGGTTACATTTTTTAAATCGTTTTTTAAAGAATTTTTTTGATGTGGACCATTTTTTTAAGTCTTTATCAAATTTGTTTCAATACTGCTTTTGTTTTATGTGGTTTTTTTGGCTGTGAGGCATGTGAGATCTTAGCTCCCTGACCAGAGATTGAACCCTCACCCCCTGAACCCAAAGGCTAAGTCTTAACCACTAGACCACCAGGGAAGTCCCCAAAAGTTACATTTAAAGCTCAAAGTATAAGAATAATCCAACCACCATTCATATTTTAAAAGGGGAAGAGCCAGAAGACTGGGCTTTCATTTAAGAACTATATACAGGTTTAAGAAAAATACAGATACCAAAAATATATCTGAGTTTAGTCTAAGTCATGTGATAGCTAATGTATGTTGTTTAAATGATTTTTATGAAGGGCTTAAGTTGGTCACAGAGGTTAGGACTATAGGATACCCCTACCACACTGAGGAAAAATAACACAAATCTGGAAGAGGTTTTTGTTTCTGTACTTATTGCTTATGCGTGCACCTGGTGAAATTCTTAGCAATTCAAACCAGGATTTCTCTGACTTGGGCCCAAAACTTTTTCTTTATCATCAGACAAAAGAAGACCAAGGTCAATTTAATATCCATTGTGAGATGCAATGGCAAGTCAGAATAACAGATCTCATATTTCCTGAAAAACAATGCTTGAAGCACAGCTGCTGTAAATGAAGTAGGAACTATCTGTATTTAAAAGCAAAGTATGAAGACCCCAAAGTGGAGGAAAATATCTTGAGTCATCAAGATAAATGCACAGAGATTAAAAATTTACTAGAGACATATTTTGTTAACATGGAAAGATGACCACTTTAAATAAAATAAAATAAAATAATAAAACAGTGCTCAGAATATGGCCCCATTTATGAAATTATATACCTGAGTGTGTTTATAGAAAAAAATCTATATGCCAGCTGAGTGGCATATAGAAAAAAATCTAGAAGGAAGTATTTCAAAGTGCTAACAGGAATTATTTCTTGATGGTAGATTATGGGTGATTTTATTATACATTTCTGAATTATCTTTTTTTATTCTAACAATGAGGATATTATGTTTAAAATGTAAGAAAAAAAAAGTCTTTAAAAGGACATCTAACTATATTGGTGAATACTGATTTAAAGCAGAATGCTTTTAATATGATAGATCTCACTTGTACTGCAAACTAATTAATTACAAAGGATGTTTCGCAATTGTGTAATGACAGTTCAGATGGCATATTTTGTTCTTTGGCCAGCACTGAATTACTAAACAGTCAGACCAAGTACACCCTTACAATGTTAGAAAAGAAAGGGAGATAGCAAATAATTAGAATATTCTGGAGAAAAGTATTTAATTTTTGATGGCTCATAAAAGCATAAACATGAATGTCCAGAAAATATCATAAAGTTGTTAAACTTATGTACACTTATTTATGATTTAATATCATTTTAACTTTTAAGAACATAGAGGTTGAGAGATGCTTAACATAGATAGGTGGACATATAGGTAGGAGATGTGGCTAAGTTTCTTCAAATTAGTTTCTGTAGGAAATGAATTTGGTCCTAAGCACAGAAAAGGACTTCTTTGATGGCTCAGTGGGTAAAGCCATCGCATTCCACTTGCAACACAAGAGACACTGGAGACATGGGTTTGATCCCTGGGTCAGGAAGATCCCCTGGAGGAGGAAGATGGCAACATACTCCAGTATCCTTGCCTGAACAATCCCGTGGACAGAGGAACCTGGTGGGCTACAGTCCATGGGGTCACAAAGAGTCAGACATGACTGAGCGACTAAGCACACACACGCAGCAGAGCAAGAAAGTGTTTCTCCCCCCAACTTGTACGTCATTAAAAATAAAAACAATACTCAGCCATAAAATAAGTCCGCATCAGTCCAACAAAGTGCTAACTTTTTCCCAGACAAATGCTTCTATGCTTTATGAAATATCATGAATCCCGGGTTTTCTCCAAAATAATTTCTATGTCTACCCTTTGTTTTTTTTTTGGTTGACGTCTAAAGAATGCACCTAGTCTATCTGGAAATCCAACGTGACCAAAGAACATACCACGGCCCCTGAAATATTCAAACACAATGAGCTACATTTAATGCAGATTTTATTATATCTGACATTTTAAAATTCAAATCAGCAAGATAATTTGTTAAATTTTCTAATATGGTAGATCTGGCCTCATGAGAGTAGAATTTGGGCCCAATTAGACTGTTTACCAAACCCAGAATTGAACAAGCCTAATCTCCGAAGCCTCTTTCCACGTATGTAAAATAATTATTATGGCACTACCTTTACTGACATGATAGAATTTGGGGGGGATATAAGATGACAGATAAAGAATGTAAAATGACTTTAAGAATTATAAAAGAGTATATTAACAAAGGTGTAATGATGGTGTTAATTATAACTATATTGTTTTCATCATTAACTATTTCATGTGTGTACAGCTTACATACCCCCTAAGGAAATTCTATATTGCTAGAATATGCAAATTGTGCTAGTCATATAAGAGCTCTACAAACAGTTGTTTTTCAACTGATTAATTCATCATGTTTGGAAAAACATTTTCATGTGGTAAGAAATTAGTTGGGATGTGCAAACACAGGGAATTATAACTGACCTCTCAGAGTAACACTCAAGTATACATCTAGTTTACTTATTCCAGTAAAAAACAACTGAGTGATTTATGTTAAAATTTCCAAGATAAATTTTGTTTTCTTTTAGGTACCAACACTATGAAAACATGTAATAATTTTTCTATGAACCTATGAGAAATGTAGAAAACAGTTTTGACTCTCCAGATATTTTCTAAGTACCCCGATGGAACTTGAAGCATGTATGTAAAACTGAAATATGTTCTGAGGTCACTTGAAGAAACAAGGAATATCCTATCTCAAAGTGAGAAATTAGATAATATGTGTTTTATCCCAAATAAAGCAAGCTTTATGAAAGTTTAAATACCAGTCAAGATATTTAACATTACAACAAGAATAGCATTTTCAAGACAGTATTTGAGAAAAAGGTAATTACCTTTGCTTGCTAAATAAACAGCACATTTAAATAATAACACATACATATCTTCCATATATTTTGTATTTTCTGACATCAAATTGATTCATTAATTATTCTGTATCTAGACCCCACTAAACTAAAAACAGTTCACTTTTCTGTGGCCCTCAGTAAAGGTCATATAGTCATCCAAGGTTGTAGGATCAAAGTCTACACATATGTTCCCATGAAGTCTGACCACACAGCTGAAACACTGCTGACAGCTCCGTGTCCATGACTTACAGTGATTTGCTTCTGCTCAAACTGTGCCAACTTCACCTATAAAACCACATCCCAATGAAAATTCGAAACAAAGGAAATAAAACAATGCCCAAGATAACTGTTTTCATTGCATGAAGCAGGGTCAACTACAACATATCTTAATTTTTTTAAAGCTTACTGAAATTTTCTTACAAATCAAAAGTTATCATTAAAGATTCAGGATGCAGTGTGTTATACAATTTTTGTTATGACATACAAGTCCAGCACCTCTTTCCCTGCTCTATTTTATGTAGTTGTGATAAGGCCTACGGTAGCATGATTTGATGGAGGTGTGAATCTATATATGACATGCCATGAGCATATTAAATCCATTCTTCCCATTAAGTTGCTGAAGAGCCTTCCACTATATAAACCAGACAGGACATTTATTCTCAGAGAAACTAAACTAGAAACCTGATTCAAATGCATGTAAAAATTGTAAATGAAGGTGAGCAGTGTGTAAAATAAAATACAGGATTAAAACAAGTGTTTCTTTACATTGTAAGAAATGTTTGCACTGACGATGATATTGTTAGAGAAGAGGGAGATGGATAAAAAATAGTCCACAGGCTAAATGTAATGTTACTAATACAGTTTTACCTGCAAGGATTTTTCTGGCTTTAATTCAACAAAATCCATTATCCTGGGTGGTAATGGAGCCTTGTTCCCTACTCATCTCAGGCATCTTTAGTATCCTGAGCTGCCTTAAAGCTGTGATACAGTAAAATATCAAGCAGATCCCACTAAGCATTTGTAAACTACAATAACCCCCCATTTTGCCTACAAGCCACACGCTCTCAAGCTGAGCTTTGCTCATTCGCTTATTTCATTTTGTTGTACAAGCAGGCTAATTTGGAAATGGCTAGGTTACTTGGGAACACCTAGATGTTCAAAACAATCCCACTTTCTTACTTGACCACCCAAAGAAGTAGATCCATAACACAACACTTGAGGGAACTGTAAAATGGTGCCTGGATACTGAAGGAATGAAGAGCAAATAGCAGCACTAGTAAATAAAATGAATGCATTTCACCTTCCAGCTCATCTGTGCTTCCTGGGACACAACCCACAAACATGAAAGGGTTGGGGTAGAATTTCAAGAAAACTGATGTCTTTCAACGTTCACTTGGCAAGATGCTGGACACAAAATAATACCACAAGCCACCTCCCTTTCCCAATCAGTGTAAATTTGGGGCTCTCAAATCACCCCCACAAACCTCAGTTAAAAATAAAGGGAAAAGGCAGGCTATAATACAGATTGTCCTAAGTGATCACAATGAAACTAAGGGACAATAACAAGAATAAATCTTGCATTAATCCAAACGAAGTCAATGAATAATAATACGAACCAGAAGTATAGTCTCAAAAATATGCAATTATCTCCAAGCATGCAAGGGCATTTAAAACCCATAAAAATCATTGCAAAGCACACTCTGCATATAAATATGTTTCATAAATGCTAAGTAACATGTGTATAGATGATATGCCTATCCACAGGGTATCCATTTGTGTGATCACAATCAAATCTGTATACTAAAAATGAAACTCTATCTGGCAAATGGTTTCTCAGCAAGAGTATACCAGAATATGAAATAAAAGGCTAAATTCTGGGGCTACCTTTTCTTAGCAATGAAGGAAATAAGCAAAATCACCTCATAATTGGGCCTGCAAGCTTAGGAGGCACCAAATGTGTTTTTGAAGGAAGGCCCGACCCTATATGTGAGAGCTGCAAATGAAATGATTCCTTTCAATAACATCTATTTCTTGGGAGCTCTTCCCCCCCCCCCCCGATTCTGTTGCTAAGCTTGGAAGGAAAGGAACCAAGTGGCTCAGTCTGCCATTCTGAGCCAGTTCAAGTAAAATCAGAACACCATATATACATTTTTTTTTTAACACAAGAGGATGCCTCTTTACTTCTCTCTCCCTGGCAACCTTCCTCTCTCCCAGCCCCATCACTGTCTCCACATCTTCCTCCCCATCTCTGAGGGAGTCATTGTTCAATGCAGGCCACAAATGTATACACAGGTCATTTAATAGCCAGCTAAATCAAGAAGCTAACCTCGCTCCCTGCTACTCACCATGCTGAGATCCGGAGAAGCTGTTGAAAGGAAGGAGAGATGCAAACTGAATCCATTTTCCTTGTGACCGAGTCGGATGCAGCCTCCGAACCCAACATCAGCAGCGGCTGCCGGGATTTCTTCCCCTCCCTCTCTGGTTGGCGACGGTGCTAATAGGAACCACCCTTCCAGCCCTCACTGGAGTATCAGCAGTCGAAGCGGCAGAAGCAGCAGCATCACCACTTGGCCTCCTCCCTCTCGGAGGATGGGGTGAGCTCAGAAGCAGCCAGGAACTTGCAGCAGACACCTCCTCTGGCTCCTCCCCTCCTGCCCCCTCCTCCGAAACCCCACCCCTGCTGCGGTAGAGGCTGCCTGCCCTGGCAGCTGCCGGTTGTCATGGCAACCACCAATGGCAGGCGACCAGGCTAAGGGGGAGGGGAAACGGGCGAAAGGGGCTGCGGGGGCTGGAGGGGAGTGAATTCGTGTTGCTGCCCTCTGGGCTACTCTTGGTCTCTCCTACCCTGGACTTCAGGTCTTTAAAAATGGGGCAAGGGTGTATAGCCATAGGAAGAGAATAAATTTAATCGAAATCGAGCCTGAATCATACAAGACAGCTTAACTGTTTTTTTCATTTTCTATGGTTTTCCAATAAATGTTATTAAATTTGCCATTGAATAAATAATAGCAAATGTGGAGAAAGTTGTATTATGTAATGGATTATTATCACTCCAAATACGTTTGTCTTTTATAGCGTCTTTTACTCAAAGCCACTCAAGGTTGTTAACAAGGAAAATGAGTGACTGAAATTCGCTATTTTTAAGAGTCTGATTCCTTGTCACAGCTCTCTGCTTGTTCTTCTCAGGTGAAATCACTGGTCTTAATGTTTTTCCAACTCCCTCTCTTAAGAGGAACTGGAGTTGTTTGGCATTCCCCTGTGGCAAAGGAAGTTAGAACAGAGGAAACAGAAATTCCTTGAGCATCCACTGCTGTTAGTCAGTGGATAGTTCCAAACCCTTTTAGTGTCAGACTCCTGAAGTGTTCAATTTCCTGCAGGAAATTCCATGCTGTTTCAAGGATGCCCTTTTGGAGGTCCCAAGCCAGCTGGTGGTCTGGGTGGTCGGTTGGTAGAGAGGATGTGAAAGCAGCAGTGCTGAGTTCTAGATGAATTCTGTTTCTAACTATAAATTATAAATGACACTAGTATTTCTCTCAGGCAGTAGTTGTAAAGATCGAATGAGATAATGCACTAAAAGCACTTGGCGTGTAGTAAGCATACAATAAATGTTTACTCTTATTACTATTATTAGTAGTGGTGGTAGAACATTGTAGCCACTGCTTGATCCAAGAGATGGAAGGAATAGCATGGCAATTTCAGAATGAGAAAAAATTAAGGCGAGAAAACAATGTATGATAGCTGTGATGTTTATGATGATGGTAATGATGACAACGATGATGGTAAAAACAGTAAGGCTCTGAGAGATTAAAGTTCTCTAAAATGTGGCAATTTAGGATGCTGTAAGTCTTCAAAGAGTTAAATAAATTTCCCAAATCCACATGGCTAATACACAGCAGAGCCAGAATTAAAACTCTGACACTTCTGTCACTAACATTTGCTCTCCCAACCATTACATTTTCTGCCATTCCTCCATGGAATAGAGATAACGTTTTTTTAATTTTTTAATTTATTTTTATTTTTTGGCTGTGCTGAATCTTCATTGCTATGTAGGCTTTTCTCTAGTTGTAGTGAGTGGGGACTACTCTCTAGTTGGGGAGCACGGGCTTCTCATTGCTGTGGCTTCTCTTGTTGTGGAGCACGGGCTCTAGGGTGCAGAGGCTTCATTCAGTAGTTGCAGCACGTGGACTCAGTGGTTGCAGCTCCCAGGCTCTAGAGCACAGATTCAATAGTTGTGGTACACAGGCTTAGTTGCTCCATGGCATGTGGGATCTTCCCGGATCAGGGATCAAACCCATGTCTCCTGCATTGCAAGAGGTTCTTTACCACTGAGCTCCCAGGGAAACCCTGTAGATACCCTTTGTTCTTAACCCATAGGGTTATTTACAGATTCACATAGGATTAGTATAAATTTCAGTCAATCTGGGCTTGACTGACTTTTGATGTAATTTGGAACATGTTAATTAACTTCCCTGAACCTACATTTCTTCACCTGTAAGATGGAAATCATCATAGGACCTCATCATGGGAATCAAATAGGGTGATGCATGTAGAACATTGGCACATGCCTAGCACATAGTAAATGTTCAATAAATGTTAGCTATGATTATTTGTTACTCATTCTTAAGTAATTAATGTTAAAATAGGAGAGGACTTTTTCCTGCTTGGGTTCACACTTAATGTCAAGGCCTTATTCTAACAAAACTGACTTGATGGTAATTAGGTGGTTGAGGAAAGGGTTGCATCTCATCCTCAACGCTTGGCATTTGCCTTCCCCTCGAGGGAACACCGGCATCCTGCTCCCATCAGAGCCTCGACAATCACACAGTCTACACACACTTGGACATCAGCATCACGTAGGTATAGTTGTGTAGCATAAAATAATGAGTTGTTGTAGTCTAGCTTTTGTATTCTTCTCTGTATTTTATCTGCTGTAGCCACAGAAATGATCATGTAAGTAAGCGGAGAAAAAAGCTGCAGACTGTAGAAGCTCAGATGTGTTTAGGTGATGAAATCCTCCCCACAGGCCTTGTGAGGAAGCATTTCATCTTGAGTATCAACAGCTGACTTGGCTGTGGTGAGTGACTCTAGTTTTCTCTCTTCCTATCAACACAGAGTCATTTGGAGGGGAAAAGTGTTTGGTGTTCCCTATTTAAATAAGTCCATAATTTAACGACTCAAACAGTTTTTGTTTAGTTGTGTCCAACTCTTTTGAGACCCCTTGGACTGTAGCCTGCCAGGCTCCTCTGTCCATGGATTTCCCAGGCCAGAATACTGAAGTGGGTTGCCATTTCATTCTCCAGGGCATCTTCCCAAACCAGAGATGGAACACACACGTACTGTATTGGCAGGTGGATTATTTTCCACTGAGCCACCAGGGAAGCCCACTCAAATAGTATTCTTCCTTTTTTTTTTTTTTTTGCCATATCCATGCTGCACTGTTACCATTATTTAATAATACTTTTCCTTAGATGTTTAATTATGTGATACTTATTTTTCTTTACTTTAATTATTTGTTATTTATTTACTTTAAAATAAAATTTGTCTCTGGCTTCAGCAGAACATTAATAACATTAGGCATAGTAAAGAGAATGTTCCCAGAGAAAACCATGTAATGTAAAACAATATTTTTTTAAAACAGAGATTTCAGCTTCATTTGTAGTAATTTTTAGCTAAAACAAAAAAATTTTTAATTTTATTCCTTCTCTCCATTGGCATTTCCTCTATTTCCATGTTCTATTTTCCCATGGTATCTATCATCTTTTAATATACTATGCTATTTATTTGTGTTTTAAAATTTTCATCTGTTTCTCCCCACTAGAATACTACCTATGAAATAGCAGTGATGTTTGTTAGTTTATTTGTGAACAGCACCTGACCCATATTATACACTCAATAAATATTTGTTGAATGAACAAGCCAGTAAATAAATGAACTATCAAAATTCTGCATTGAATTAAGGATAAATAAGTTATTACAACATTATTTGTCCAGTTAAATATTTTTGATATTTCTAAAAGTTAAAAAGTAATTACAGTAATTATCCTTTTAGTATACATGCATATCAGCATAATGTGTATCTAATACATATTTTTCAAGTATGTATCTATTAAAATGGAAATGTTGGCCCATACAAATTCAGAGTCATCTAGCATATTGCTGGCAGTCTTTGGGAAACACTTGTTTTGTTCTAAGAGCATCTTTTCCAGAAGTGCTAAAGGTGACCAGACTGTCTACCTCCCCTTAGACCTCTCTAAGTTTGACTCTGAATTCTACGTCTGAAAAAAGACGACATGAATGTTTGAAGTAGATGGCGTGTGTGGGTCTTGGCTCCAAAAGCAGCATTAAATTTTCAGGGGAAACCGCAGCATTATGGGAGGAAGCTGCAAAGTTTGAGCTCAGGAGTCAGACCACCTGGATCGAGTCCACACTTCACTATTTTCTTTTGTGAGTGACCTTGGGCAAGTTGCTTAATTTCTCTGTGCCTCAGTTTCTTTTGAAAATCAAAGTTCACGTATTACACGCCACATGTATTTGGCGTGTAAAATATGAGTAATGTTATTTAATATTATTATTAATATAATTTTTAATAACTAGGGTTATACACAGCACATTTTTCTAGGTGTTTACAGAACACTCAGATCACTCCAAGCTATTCTAAGAACTTGCCATTATGACTGCAGATCAACCGCCAGCAAACTATGAGGAATTCTGGAGATGTTTATCTCAGAGATAGGCCAATGTCCTGATTCCATCCCCCCACCCCGGCAAAAGGGGCAACAAGCTAGGGATCATAGATGTGACTGTTGTTTATTCCCTGTCTATTCTGTAGGAGATTCTTAACATATTGTCTGTTTACAGAGAACATTAAACGGAAGCATCCAGGATCTTCTTGAGGTCATTAAGGTATCATTCTGATCTCACTGCATGTCGTTTATCAATACTACCAGCAAGCAAGTATATCAGAAGCGCTCTCCCATGGACTCCACACTCCTATGGGCAACCACCTTATGGATGACTCTACACTGCAGGTGAACACTTCTGCCTTTGCTCATCCTACATCCTCTGAAAGTCCCTTCTCTGCCCCAATTCTTCAGCCTTCAAGATTGATCTATCACCTTCTTCGGGGACTCTTCACTGATACCAGGATTAGCATGAGATTAGCATTAGAAATGAGATTCCCGCAGTCCCTTGTCACATCTTTATTAATATGCTAATGATGTTGGGTAAAGAATCCACCTGCAGTGCAGGAGACACAGGAGACCGGGGTTTGGTTTGATCCCTGGGTCAGGAAGATCCCCCGGAGGAGGGCATGGCAACCCGCTCCAGTCTTCTTAACTGAAAAATCCCATGGACAGAGAAGACTGGTAGGCTACAGTCCAAAGGGTCACAGAGTCTGACACAACTGAGCATGCATGCATAGGTAGGTAATGATGTTGAACTGTAAATATTTCTTAGTCTTTCCTATTTGATTGTAAGTACTTTGAGGTCAGAAATACTGCTCGTTCATTCATTTACTGCTAGATTAATGCTGTACTAGGTACCAGGGACACAGCTATGCACACTTTTTAAAGAACTTTATATTCTCTGCTTTAGCTCCTCTCTGAAGTACCTAGATGCTAGGAAAAAACTCTGATGCTGGGAAAGATTAAAAGAAGGAGGAGAAAAGGACAACAGAGGATGAGATGGTTGGATGGCATCACCGACTCAATGGACATGAGTGTGAGCCAATTCCATGAGATGGTGAAGGACAGGGATATCTGGCATACTGCAATTCGTGGGGTCATGAAGAGTTGGACATGACCAAGTGACTGAACAACAACAATAAAAAAAGTATTGGATGCAAATTTCCTATGGCCACCCACCTGCAGTGTAGACTCACTCATAAGGTGGTTGGCCATAGGAGTGTGGCCATAGGAGTTGTTTTGCAGAGGTGAACCTTCCCCACAACCACACACACACACACACACACAAATAAAAAAACTAATTGATGACCATGAGCACATAGCCCCAGACCTCCTGGAGACTAAGGACTGATAATGTTAACCTCCTGTGACGCCACTCTGCTGCCTCAGGGTTCAATTCAGTTCAGTTCAGTCTCTCAGTCATGTCTGACTCTTTGCGACCCCGTGGACTGCAGCACGCCATTCCCTGTCCATTACCAACTCCCGGAGCTTACTCAAACTCGTGTCCATCAAGTCGGTGATGCTATCCAACCATCTCACCCTCTGTCGTCCCCTTCTCCTCCCGCCTTCAATCTTTCCCAGCATCAGGGTCTTCTCCAATAAGTCAGTTCTTCCAATCAGGTGGCCAAAGTATTGGAGTTTCAGCTTCAGCATCAGTTCTTCCAATGAATATTCAGGATTGATTCCTTTAGGATTGACTGGTTGGATCTCCTTGCAGTCCAAGGGACTCTCAAGAGTCTTCTACAACACCACAGTTCAAAAGCATCAATTCTTCAGCACTCAGCTTTCTTTATGGTCTAACTCTCACATCCATACATGACTACAGGAAAAACCATAGCTTTGACTAGATGGACCTTTGTTGACAAAGTAATGTCTCTGCTTTTTAATATGCCGTCTAGGTTGGTCATAGCTTTTCTTCCAAGGAGCAAGCATCTTTTAATTTCATGGCTGTAGTCAGTATCTGCAGTGATTTTGGAGCCCAAGAAAATAAAGTCTGTCACTGTTTCCATTGTTTCCCCATCTATTTGTCATGAAGTGTGGTGTCATTCAAAGAATGTCCATCAGCTGATCAAATACCCTGAAACCCCTGCCCCCAACCAACATATTAAAAATGCTTTGCCAAAACCCTTCAGGGAGATACAGGCTTTTCAGGGCTTGAGCCACCTGTCTCCTTGCATGGCCTTGTAATAAGCCTTTCTCTGCTCCAAAAAGAAAAAAAGACTACAAATTTTTTTTAAATAAATGATATTGAGGGATAAAACAAGAGAACTACAAGAAACTCTGATGGCATATAAAGGGAGAACATAACCAAATATAAACGTGTTTGAGAGCCTTGAAAAGACATTCCTGGAGGAATTGTGGAGTATGGTGGAGGCAGGTGGCTTCAGACAAAAGGAAGTGTATGCTGGTCCTGAGGTGTGAAAGAACACAGCATGTTACTCAGTTTTTGTTCTATGCGAGTACCTAGTGTTGTACCTGTCCACATTATGTGTCCCATATGTGTTTGTTTAAAGAATCTTCCGCCTTTCTCCCCTAACACATAGACACAAAGTTATTTCCTCTAGGTTTTCTTTCTGTTAATTTATTTGAGGGATTTGAGTTTGTCAGTAGCTAGGGAGTTGACAGGCTGTGTGGGTGAGAAAGCTTGGAGGGCAGTCAAAAGATTCATTGCTGTTCCTACAGTAGAAAAAGAGATATAATGCTAACAGTGACCACTGCTCTATTACAGGTTTATTAAATTAGATTTATGCAATAAGACAACCTTTCCACTGATGTTGAAAGGAGACAGTTTTTTCCTTTCAGTTCCTAGGCAGTTATGTATTACACAAAGCAGACAACATATGGGCTTAGGTTACCAGCAATCAGAGACACCAAAGAAATGGGAAAAGATCCACTTCAATGAACTTTTCCAAACTTTTGTAATTAGAAAATCTACAAATAATTGAAAGGTTGGGATTGACATATTCACATAATAGATAACTAATAAGAACCTGCTGTATAGCACAAGGAACTCTACTCAATACTCTGTAACAGTCTATATGGGAAAAGAATCTTGAAAAAAAAAAAAAAAACCCAAAGAGTTGTTGTTTAGTCACTCAGTTGTCTCCAACTCTTTTGTGACCCCATGGACTGTATGTAGCCCACCAGGCTTCTCTATTCACGGGATTTTCCAGACAAGGTTACTGGAGTGGGTTGCTGTTTCCTCCTCCAAGTGCGCTTCCTGACCCAGGGATCAAATCCATGTCTCTGAGACTTCTGCATTGCAGGTGGTTTTTAACCACTAAGCCACAGGGGAATCGCCTCAAAAAAGAGTGGATATATGTATATGTATAACTGACTCACTTTGCTGTATACCAGAAACTAACGCAACATAGTAAATCAACTACTATTGTTATTGTTGCTAAGTCATGTCCAACTCTTGTGATCCTGTGGACTATAGCTTGCCAGGCTCCTTTGTCCATGGGATTTCCCAGGCAAGAATATTGGAGCAAGTTGCCATTTCCTTTTCTAGAAGACCTTCCTGAACCAGAGATCAAATCCACCTCTCTCGCTTGGCAGGCAGATTCTTTTACTGCTGAGCCACCTATACTCCAATAAAAATTAAAAAAAAAAAAACTTTACAAGTTTCATTTCAGTATATGTACAGTTTTATTTTAATGTTTCTCTAATTTTTACTATGGGAGGCACCATAATTGTCAGAATTGTTACACTGCTTAGGAACTAGAAACGTCATTACTTACTGCACTAAGAGGAGAGGACGTTAGCCAAGTAGTACAATAAGCTCCTATACCCTACTGTGAACAAAACAGTCTTAGTTCCTGTCCTGGTAGAACTTAAGAGTCTGATAGGTGGTGCAGCCAAAGGATCAGAAAACCAACCACTAAATGAACAGTGAAATTTCACAAGTGCTATGAAGTAACGAACGACCTGGGGGAAGATAAGGATGGTGAAGGAGAGAGTGGGAATGACTCACTATGGGATGACATTTAAACTTAGAAATGAAGTATGGATTATGCCAGCCCAGTAAAAGCTAAGAAAAGAGAGTTTCCAATGGAAAGATGAGCCCTTTGGAGAGGAAAAGCCACAGAGGAGAAATATTTTTGATGGTCACCATAGTTGGATGGGCATCCCAGGTGGCTCAGTGATAAAGAATATGTCTGCCAATGCAGGTGACCCAGAAGACACAGGTTCAATCCCTGGGCCGGGAAGATCCCTTGGAGAAGGAAATGGCAGCCCACTATAGTATTCTTGCTAGGGAAATCCCATGGACAGAGGAGCCTGGTGGGCTGCAGTCCATGGGGTTGCAAAGAGTCGGATATGACTGAGCATACACACATGCATAGCTGGATATGGTGACCTTGAGGGAATGTGCCATGAGGGGAAGTTCAAAAGGCATATAGGAACCAAAATATGCAGCATCTTGTAACCCACTGTCAGGCAATTGGAATTTCTCTTAAATGCGACAAAGAATCATTGAAGGCTTTAAACTTGGTTTGAAGCACTGTGGGAAGTGACATTTTTCTGGACAACAGTGTAGTTAGGATGTAGTTAGGATGCTGTGGTCATCTAGGCTGGAGATGAGATGAGAGTAGTTAGATTAGGGTGGTGGTAGTGGATATCGGTTTCCCTGGTAGCTCAGCTGGTAAAGAATCCATCTGCAAAGCAGGAAACCTTGGTTCAATTTCTGGGTCTGGAAAATCCCCTGGAGAAGAAATAGCTACCCACTCCAGTATTCATGGACTTTCCAGGTGGCCCAGACAGTAAGGAATCTGCCTGCGATGTGGGAGACCTGGGTTCGATCCCTGGGTTGAGAAGATCCCCTGAAGGAGGGCATGGAAACCCACTCCAGTATTCTTGCCTGGAGAATCCCCATGGGCAGAGGAGCCTGGAGGGCTACAGTTCATGGGGTCTCAAAGAGTCAGACATGACTGAGCAACTGAGCACAGCACAGTGGATATGGAGAAATTGGACTATATCAAATAAGTACATTTTAGAGGTGGCATTGCAAAGACTTGCAGATGCTCTGGAAGTTGAGGCTGAAGAAGAGGTAAATATCAAGGATAACATCTAAGTAGACAACAAAGTCCCCATTTTGAAGACATGGAAGAGGTCTGGTTTTTACCTTCTGTGGTGGGGAAAGGCCTCAAGGCTCTGGCTCTGAAAAAGTGTGGGGAAGCTTGAAGGGGTTCTGAGTGCCTGACTGCTAGGGGTCCCTCCTCACTCCCTCCTCAGGCCTGATGTCCTTGAGAATTAGGCATTAACGACCAGGTGGTAGGTTGGGTAAATCATCACTGAGCTTAGGCAGCTGTAGTGGAAGCAGTCTAGTGGAATGGAATAGGTGAGGCCTGGAAGAAACAGTGATTCTGACTCAGATAATCTTCAATCCTTGAGGAGCGGATTGCCAATAAGAAATGGCCTTCCTCAACTCTAAGCCTCCCAAATCACATTCTCTTCCACAACAGTTTGACTCCTTCCTGATTTACAGACCTCATCCAGCCACCTTCTAATCCTGAGACCTGGAAATCATATCTTCTCTTAGCTCCATTGCCTCATATACAAAGCCAGCATGAAAACTGCCCTTGCTTACTGAATGCAAAGAAATAGAGGAAAACAATAGAATAGGAAAGACTAGAGATCTCTTCAAGAAAATTAAAGATACCAAGAGAACATTTCATGCAAAGATGGGCACAATAAGGGACAGAAATTATATGGATCTAACAGAAGCAGAAGATATTAAGAAGAGGTGGCAAGAATACACAGAAGAACTACACAAAAAAGATCTTAATGACTCAGATAACCATGATGATGTGATCACTCACCTAGAGCCAGACATCCTGGAATGCAAAGTCAAGTGGGCCTCAGGAAGCATCACTAGGAACAAAGCTAGTGAAGGTGATGGAATTCCAATTCCATCAATTCCAATTTCAAATATTTTCTTCAGATCCAAAATCTCTGCAGATGGTGACTGTAGCCATGAAATTAAAAGGTGCTTGCTCCTTGGAAGAAGAACCATGACCAACCCAGACAGCACATTAAAAAGCAGAGACATTACTTTCCCGACAAAGGTATGTGTAGTCAAAGCTATGGTTTTGCCAGTAGTCATGTATGGATGTGAGAGTTGAACCATAAAGAAAGCTGAGCGCCAAAGAATTGATGCTTTTGAACAAGGGACTCTTGAGAGTCCCTTGGACTGCAAGGAGATCAAACCAGTCAATCCTAAAGGAAATCAGTCCTGAATATTCATTGGAAGGACTGATGCTGAAGCTGAAACGCCAATACTTTGACTACCTGATGGGAAGAACTGACTCACTGGAAAAGACCCTGATGCTGGGAAAGATTTAAGGCAGGAGGAGAAGGGGATGACAGAGGGTGAGATGGTTGGATGGCATCACTGACTCTATGGACATGAACTTGAGCAAGCTCCAGGAGTTGGTGATGGACAGGGAAGCCTGGCATGCTGTAGTCGATGGGGTCACAAAGAGTCAGACGTGATTGAGCAACTCAAGTGAACTGAACTGAAAAAGATGATGCTGTGAAAGTGCTATACTCAATATGCCAGAAAATTTGGAAAACTCAGCAGTAGTCACAGGGCTTGAAACAGTCAGTTTTCATTCCAATCTCAAAGAAAGGCAATGCCTAAGAATGTTCAAACTACCACACAATTGCACCCATCTGACATGCTAGCAAAGTAATACTGAAAATTCTCCAAGCGAGGCTCCAACACAGTATGTGAACCATGAACTTCCAGACGGTCAAGCTGGATTTAGAGAAGGCAAAGGAATCAGAGATCAAATTGCCAACATCCATTGGATCATCGAAAAAGCAAGAGTTCCAAAAAAAATCTACTTCTGCTTTATTGACTATGCCAAAGCCTTTGACTGTGTGGATTACAACAAACTGTAGAAAATTCTTAAAAGATAGGATACCAGGCCACCTTACCTGCCTCCTGGGAGATCTGTATGCAGGTCAAGAAGCAACAGTTAGAACCGGATATGGAACAATGGACTGGTTTTAAATTGGGAAAGAAGTACGTCAAGGCTGTATATTGTCACCCTGCTTATTTAATTTCTATGCAGGGTACATCATGCGAAATGCTGGGCTGGATGAAGCACAGCTGGAATCAAGGTTTCCAGGAGAAATATCAATAACCTCAGATATACGGATGATACCACCCTTATGGCAGAAAGTAAAGAGGAACTAAAGAGCCTCTTGATGAAAGTGAAAGAGAAGAGTGAAAAAGCTGGCTTAAAACTCAACTTTCAAAAAACAAAGATCATGGCATCTAGTCCCATCACTTCATGGTAAATAGATGGGGAAACAGTGACAGACTTTATTTTCTTGGGCTCCAAAATCACTGCCAATGGTGACTGCAACCATGAAATTAAAAGATGCTTGCTCCTTGGAAGAAAAGCTATGACCAACCTAGACAGCATATTAAAAAGCAGAGACATTACTTTGCCAACAAAGATCCATCTAGTCAAAGCTATGATTTTTCCTAAAGTCATGTATGGATATAAGAGTTGGACCATAAAGAAAGCTGAGTGCAGAAGAATTGATGCTTTTGAACTGCGGTGTTGTAGAAGACTCTTGAGAGTCACTTGGACTGCAAGGAGATCCAACCAGTCCATCCTAAAGGAAATTAGTCCTGAATATTCATTGGAAGGATTGATGCTGAAGCTGAATCTCCAATATTTTGGTCATCTGATGAGAAGAACTAACTCGTTAGAAAAGACCCAGATACTGGGAAAAATTGAAGGCAGGAGGAGAAGGGAATGAAAGAGGATGAGATGGTTGGATAGCATCACTGACTCAATAGACATGAGTTTGACTAAGCTCCAGGAATTGGCGGTGGACAGGGAAGCCTGGCGTGCCGCAATTCATGGCGTCGCAAAAAGTCAGACATGACTGAGTGACTGAACCTACTGACTTACTGAATGAAGGTCATATGAATTATGTTTGTGAAAACCTTAGCCCATGCCTGACAGATGGAAAGATCTCTACAAGTCCCAATTGTTCTATTGTATTATCTCCTCCTCCACATCTTAACCTTTCTTATTAAAGGCTCAATCTTTTCCTCCCAGCACCCAAATTCTTGGACAATTTCTCTAATGCTTCCCACTTCATGACCTGCGTACTATTCCTTATATCCCTTAAATGGCCAAGTACTTATTTTCCTCTGACGGGACAGGGGCAGAGGGACCAAAAGGAGAAAAAGGCTGTCTAAAAGTGAAACTTACAGAATTCATGCTCTGTCTCACATATTTATGAGCCAACTTTCTTTAAATATTTACACCTTGTGTTTACATCTTATTACTTATTGATTTGTTTCTTATAGCTGATCTGAAGTGCGAAATTGGAAACTTGAAGCTTGCTAACACTTCCATGCTAGAGAAATGCACAGTGAAGAAGTCTGAGTTACATGGGTTTTTTCCTCCCCACACCAAGGACGAGATTTTGCAAGGAAATCATTGAGATCGCTTACATCTGCTTCCTGCACACCCCGCCCCCCACCATGTAGTATTCCTCTTTAATGTGTCCCTGGCTCTAGCACCTGCTACAAGCTGCAGGATCTTTCCTGAGGAGTCCAAGACTACTGCTGGGAACCAAATGGGTTTGATTCTGAATGGGGATGGCAAAACTAAGGCAGGACCAAACCCAGAGAAGGGAGTTAAAGTTCAAGAAAGCAGCTTTCCTCTATTTTACTCTACTAAAACCTCTTTTCTTTTGCCCTAAGTCCAAATTCCTTCTCTTTTCTCAGCATCTATTTCACCTTCTGATATATTTCTCAGATCTTAACAAAATCCCAATCAATCTCTAAAATAAATCTGTAAACTCTTATCTCTTTTTGAAGTATAATTTTCATAATGGTAAAATCAAGATCCTTAGGCAAATGCAAAATGTACACAGCAGTGGTTTTGTGTGTTTATTGTTTATTAAATCAGAGATCTTGTAATATGCTAAAACTGGCCCAAAGAGCATTTGAGGAGCTAAATATTTATAGGCAATATACAAATTAAAGGAAAAGAGTAGTTTTTATTATGCTGTCAACAGAAGCATCAGTTGAGATGCACATTTTATGCACAGCAGTGATCTTTATGACCTTGAATAAACTAAGCTAGTGGTTAGTTTTTTTGTCTGTCTTACTAGCCAACCCTTGTATCATGGAATGAATATTAATCTCTTCTCTTGTTCATGGGAGAAACCTCACACAGGATAAGGATGCAGTGGTCTGATACTGAACTTGGATAAATGGAATTTCATATCCTTCCTAACATTTCTTGGTGTTGCCAGATAATTTTTTAACCTCATCCACTGACTCACAACATGCCCAAAGTTAAATTTGGGGGTTCTCGCTTCATGCAATGTCTTTGTCTCTCACAATATCCTCCCATTTTACAACTCTACTTATGGCAGAGAGATAAGTAACTGAAAATAAAGAATGAAAAAGAAGAATGGATGACAGCAATGTTTCCAGGTAGAATGTGGCACAGGTGCTTGAACGGGTCTTGATCTATCACAGATGTGATGTGCTCTTTGTGGAAACTGAAATATCCCTCCTACTCACACTTTCACACACCAGGGCCCAAGTATTCCTGCCTGAACCACTCTTTTGTGAAAAGCAGAGAGAATTGTTCTCAACTCACTAAAAAAGCTTTGCACAAAGGGAAAGAGATTTTTCCTTCCCTAAAAGGCAGAGGTGAGAGTGAATTTTCCTTACCTTGAAAGGTGCTAAACATTTTTGCCTGACAAGGATCCGGGACATCTTTGGGCAACCACTGTGTGTGGAGCAGAAGAGACCTGGGCAGGGTGGTAGAAGTTCAACAGACCATGTGCGCAGGGCATCTGGAAGCAGCAGGGTCTCCATCTTCATGGGCTCTGATGAAGACCTGGTCCTGCGAAGCAAAGACCGGCGACTGCGGCACCAATTCTTGAGCTCACATACTAATCTCTTTGAGAGCTTTTGGCAGGAATGTGACCTTTCAGGGTGAGTAGGTTGGGCCTCATTCATTCACCCAGGCAAATCAGAGGTCAGGCTAATTTGGCTATGCAACAAATAGTTATTTTTAGGTTCCTTCTCCAATCTCTCACATCTGCTTTTCAGTTGGATAAACTGAGAGTGAGCTATAGAAATGCAGTGCAGCCTCATGCTACACCCCTATCATCTGTCTGACTTTTCATGCGTCACGGTCTCCACATTAGAGTGAGGCAGCAGTAGAAAATACAGACATTTTGATTTGTGTAATTTTTTCATGCCCCAAATTCCTATTAATCTCACTGTTTGTCTTCATAAAAGAGCGTTTCCTGAAGGGCACAAGAAGAGAGGAAATTTTGTTTCACTGGTTTCCCTTGATTTATCTAGAATGTTTGGCAGAGGCCTTCCTAGCTCCGAGTCAGTATGAGAAATCCAGCCTGGGGGAAGGACTTCATGCCTCTGCTCTTCAATAGAACTATAAACTCTGTGGACATTATTTCTTTAGCATCCCTTTCAAAAGAAAGCTCCTCTTAGAAAGCTTAACACCATGTAGCCACAATTCCCTACAGAGTTATTATAGCCATGCTTCTCGGCAGTACAGAGAGTCAATGAATTTTACACCACAGAGGTCTCCTTAGGGGTCACTTACATCATGCCAACACCAGGCAGATTTAGATTTTATGTTATAGTAAGGCAAACTGGGCCAGGGACTTATCCAGAGTTTTGGGTGTTTTGCCTTCAATATGAGAGCAGAGTATCAGTGACAGAATTCAAGACTGTTCTTTTACTAGATTATCCTCTTATGTCCTGAAAGGTCTGGTACATAAGAATGCCTTGAGTATGGAACTTAACCTCTACTTTCATGCTACTCTATTGCCCTAGGGGAGGCTTTACAAGTCATTGCATCGGGAGCAAATTAACAATGAGTGAGAAAAATGTCCATTCTTTCTATCTCCAAACATCTCAGCTTCCAAGCCTTCTTTATTTTATCTTTAGTCACTCTAACTGGACACTCAGATAGGAGGAGTAGGTCACATTGCTTTGTGATTATGTCCCTAGATTCCCAGCCTCTGTAACCAGGAACAATTTTTACATACAAATGCAAAAGGAGAAGTTGCATATTGTGCTTCATGCAAATTCCTCTGTAATTCTTCAAATTTCTTTTTATTTTGATACATGGAATGTCTATTACTATCTGATTTTAAGAAAATTAGTAGGAATTCATAATTCCTACTAATTGAATTTTTGAGAGAAGATCTTTTTTCATAATTGATAAAAGATCTTTTTTTTTTTTTTGATGCATGGAGGGACTATTGACTATCTGATTTTAAGAAAATTAGTAGCATTAAAGAGCCTACAGTGAATCATCATTGACAGAGTCTGTAATATTTCCTCCATTTTCCCCATCATTTCTATTTTGGCTCTAAAACACGATAGCACTGGACATAAATTTGAGCAATCTCTAGGAGACGGTGGAGGGCAGTGAAGCCTGGTGTGCTGCAGCCCATGGTGCCGTGAAGAGTCGGACACAACTGAGTGACTGAACGACAACACACGGCAGCATGAGGATGTCAAGGAGGAAGAGCAAAGTGCTTCTGAACATGCAATGTCCTAATTTTCCTCTGGAAAAGGTCCTAGGTCTGACATTACATGGAGGTTGGTAAATGCAGATATTGCAGAACAAGAGTAGGTTTATTTCCTGTACCAAACCTCAGTATGAGATATCAAGCCCAGAAAGAACACTTAGGCCTTACGGTGGCTTCTGTGACCTAAATCAGATGAAATCAAACTCCTGGTCTCTTATAGGTGATAATGACAATCCTTTTTATCTCTTGAACAAAAGCTTGTAACAGATACTAAATTTAGTCTCTGAGCCTCAGTTTCTCAGATCAATGTGGGTAAGGCTCTATAAATAGGATTTTAGAAGCAGATGATATGAGATAAAGAAAAAGGAGCTTCATACTTTGACTACCAACATCTCCTGGGATTTCCAGGTTTCTTTAGTCTAAACTTTAGCTAATATACCACAAAACTGAACGAAGCAATATCCTCAGCCCTCATATTTTCCTCCAACTGGCACCCTATTTTCAAGTCAGACACATTCATGAATAAAATAGAGGGTGAAAAAATGAAGAGGATTGAAACTAACAATTCTAAGAACGTGCATGCATGCTAAGTTGCTTTAGTCGTTTCTGACTCTTTGCGACCCTATGGACTATAGCCCGCCAGGCTCGCTGTCCACTAGATTCCGCAGGCAAGAATATTGGAGTGGGTTGCTATGCCCTCCTCCAGGGGATCTTCTCAAGCCAGGGTTCGAATCCAAGTCTCCTATGTCTCCTCCATGGCAGGCAGTTTCTTTACCACTGAGCTACCAGGGAAGTCCAATTCTAAGTACATGATATGGTTTTTTCTTAGTTCAGAGTCTAGTCTGAGAGACCAAAACATGAAGAGGAATCCTGATATTGTTTCTTTTCATTTCCTTTCACAAATATTTGAGTGACATGTCACCAGCATTCCTAGTGTCCTTTTAGTATGGACATCTCCCCTCTACCATCACCTCTCAATAGAGGAGTGAGTCCATGATTGTCCCTGGGAAATCCTCAGTCTTTGTAATTGCATGGGAGCTACGATTGGAAACTAGCATTGTACTTTCCTTCTCCAGTGAAAGGCCTTTAGAATACATCTCACTTCACTTTTCCTCCAGTTTTGGTTTGATTAAAAATTCATCAATAGAACACTGACTCTCACTCCTCCCAGGACCATCCCCAGAAGTTGTTGAGGTCTAATCACCAAGATCAAGATCTTTCCAGTCATGCCTTATGGCAGGACCTCATCTAAACTGTAGGGCAGTCATGGGTATATCCTATGTCTTATGTTATTAAACAGCCTGAGTCTGGTTTTCACATGTATACTTTGGTGAACAAATTTGCTATAGCAGAATCAACTGGGACAGAGCTTCATGCTAACTCTTTTATCCTATTTCTGTTTTCGGTCACCTTCTTACATGGCCAAGAATGTTAGCACTGAGCGCAGGCCAAAGAGCAGTCATGGAATGCTTTGCTTCATGTCTTAGACTTATCTCCCCGGTACTCCTTTCTACTCTTAATTGACTTGGTGGTCAGTTTTAATCTGTAGTCTTTAAAGTCAAAAGAGAGGATTTTTTCTTTTTTTTCACTGAAACATCCCTGGTGATCCCAGAATTAACAGGAGTCTTAATTTGCACCTAATATCTGGCATATTAGAGTATATATTTGAGTCAGGGCTTCATGTATTTCCTGTAATTTGTGATCACATTGATTATGTCTGCCACATACAAGGGAGCAGGTGGACAGAGATTATTGAGAAATACCTAGCCTGTCTTCTACTGGGAACTGCAGGCAGAACCTCAGTCATAGACCGCCGCGCCGAGGGGAGCCCTGCAGGGACACCTAGGCTCCGTGTACCTGCAGGCTGAATACACCAGACACTTTTAAGTGGCACAGGGATCATCGCCCCTTCCCAGAGCTGTGTGAATCTGGCCTTTGTGACTAGAAAAGACCACTGGAAAGAGTCTCATAAAATAAGATTATATTGAAAACAGCTTCTAGTGAACTCATGGAGAAACAGACACTCTCGTAGATAACTTGTATGACTGTAGATTGGTGCTGAGGTGGGGAGAGAGGCAGAGAGAATATTTACATGTATATCTGTTAGCTCTGTCTGCTGAGAGGGATTAGCAGCCAGAACTCACCATTATCCACACTGTGAATGCTAAATACTATGTTTGATTAAAACAAAAGAAACAAGAGCTCCTTGGAGAAATGACTGATATCAGGGCTGGGGCAGTAAAGTATCAATATAAGATGTGTGTGGATGTGTGTGTGTGTGCACGCACTAAGTTGCTTCAGTTGTGTTCGACTCTTTGCGACTCTATGGACTATAGCCTGCCAGACTCCCCTGTCTGTGGGATTCTCCAGGCAAGAATATTGGAGTAGATTGCCACGCACTCCTCCAGGGGATCTTCCTGATTCAGGGATCGAACCCACATCTCTTATGTCTTCTGCGTTGGCAGGAGGGTTCTTTATCACTAGCGCCACCTGGGAAGCCCCTCAAGATAAGCCTGAAATATCTTGCCATGCCAGAAAGTAAAGAAGTATTCAAAGAATGATGGAGACACTTGGAAAGTCAAAGGAGCCAACTTGAAAGAACTCCCACTAGCAAAATCTGGAAAAGTTTCAGTATAAAAATGAATAATTGTAGTAATGGAATAGAACATACAGAATAAAATCAGAATCCCATGAGTCCATGCCATCATAAATAAACAAATTAATAAAATGGAATAAATAGTGGAGAAGGGAAAGCTCCCTTCTATAGTAGGATGCCAGTTAATAACTGTAAAAGGAATCACCCATCACTTGGCAAACCGTCATTTAGTCAACATCGTAGTAATATTTTTAGGCATGAATCATCAATGGATGCTGAAAGTAATGAGTAAAAGTTTGATGAGGAAGAGGACATTCACAGAACCTCAAACTGTTTCACCACAAGGTCCCTATTTAATTACAAAGACAAAAATAATAACTTTATAGTGATGAAAGTTGGTTGATATCTCTTTAACCAAGTGATTACAGCACTGAGAACAGGACAAACAGGTCTCACTTGCCTCCTTAACACAATGCACTGAAAACATCACATCCCTTCCAAGAAATCTCTGCCAGAAGCATGATATAGCAGTTTTAATCCTCGAGGAAACAGTGGATAAACCCAAATTGAGGGATCTTCTGCAAAATAATGCCTACACACTTCAAAAATGTCAAGGTAATAAAAGACAAAGTAAGACTGAGAAAATCTTCTAGATTAGAGAAGACTAGAGACATGATTATTAAATGCTTTGGAATCTTGGATTGGATCCTGGGGAATCAAGACAAAATAAAGCAATTTGCCATGAAGGACGTTGAGAAGATAATTAGCAATATTTGAATGAAGTATATAGATTAGAATTTATCTTTGTTAATTTCCTGATTTTGATAATTGAATCCATGTTGTGAAAGAAATTGTCCTTGCTTTTAGAAAATATACATGGTACTTAGGTAAAAAAACATAATGTCTGAGTTTTTCTCTGTAAGTTCTCTTTTTCCTCCCTCCTTTCCCCTCATTACTTTCTTTCTCCCCTGCCCTCCCTGCTCCTCCCAGGATTGCTGCAGTGATGCTCACAGGAACCTCAAGTTCACAGGGTGCAAATGGGAGACAACCAGTCCCTCCTTATGACAGTCTTCCAGTCTCCCTCTGGCACTGGCTATTGGCAGAGTTTACTGGCCAAGTAGCAGTGGGGTTTGCATAGTCCCAGCCCTAATACCACAAAGCAAAGTAGTGAAGGGTGAAACGGAAGCTGAGAGACAATGCTCCCTTGTCTCTCAGCCCTTCAGAGCTTTCTAGGAGATGCCTTCATGACATACTTCAGGATAAGAGACTCACCGTTGGAGAGGAAACTTCATGTTGCCTCTTAGGCGGGCAGGATTCTGACCCATGAGTGCTCATGTCTCCTGCTGTCATTTTCTTAAAGGGGGCACTTTTATTCCACAGGAAGTAAGCTATCTGCTTTATTTTTGTGGTCAGAAGTTTCTATAAAATTCTCAGCAAATTTTTCACTAGTGTTGGGCTCTTCAGTGAGAATCTATTATTATGAGCTCCCTCTCCAGGGAAGAACATTTACAGACAATCTACGTCTCTCCTCCAGCCTTTATGAGATGTAAGACCCCTACATTGCATAATGAGCGTCTTTCCCACCCAAGAGCATAACCAGAGCTCTCTAAATTTGACCTTCAGGGCTATGTTTATTTACTTATTTTTTAAAATCTGCCTTCTGAAAGAATACCATCAAGTTTTAGATCTGTAAACTGTGTGATATGCTTTATGTTTAGTACCATAGAACTAGGGGTGGGCTTTTAAAAAAATTATTGAGTTATTTACTTATTTTTGGCTGCACCACTTGCAGCTTGTGGGATCTTAGTTCCCCAACCAGAAATCAAACCTGGGCCATGGCGGTGAAAGTGCTGAGTTCTAACCACTGGACAGACCACAAGGGAACTCTCTGGGAGTGGGCTTTTATAGCTAGTTTGGGGATAAATTCACTGTTGCAGAATTAGGAGGAGTAAAACTTTAAACTTCATCTTTTATTATGCCTCCTGAATTCCCAGGTTTTTTTCTCCATTATTTTAAGCCCTGACATATAGAGAAGACCCTCAAGAAAGAAAAAACAAAAAAAACAAAACAGGATTCTGTGCCTCAACTAATGTCCTCATTCCTTGAGATTCTTATCTATTTTACACTCATGTTTAAAGGCAGAGTCATGAGGCAGGGAAGGGCTTGCTTCTTACAGCAAGCTTGCTTCTTCCTCTAAGCCCATCAGAGCTAGCTATGAGAATCTTCATGGACCAGTTCTTAGCATGAGAGACCCAGTTTGTGAAGAATACTTTAAGAAGCTGTATGCATCCAGGTTTCCCATTGCTAAATTAAAGGAGGCAAATTGTCCTGTCAGACCCTGGGCCTCAGGCACCATCACTGTGGTTGTCATTATCTGCCAAATTTTCACTCAGACATCATCACTGTGGTGTGGGTGGCCATGGCAAGTCAGAGCCTCCTCAGTTACATATGGACACTTAGAGTGGGAATAATTTTATCCCTTCTTCCTGGGTGGGCTAGTTCTAACGTCTTAGCATGAACGCAAAGTCTTTTCAATGAAAACCTTGGAGATGCTCTAACAGTCAGAATCATGGGAAAAAATTAGTTGACATAAGGAGAAATGAAAATTCACGATGTATATCCTAACTTATTCTGCCTTGTGCCAGACAACTCACTCAAGCTCAAGTCATGGGGCACAGTGAAAAAGAAAGAACCAAAGTAAGGAGCATTCTCTCTTTTCAGAGTTTCCTGTTCTTTGGTTTCATGGCAGAGGACCACAGATAGGCATGAGAGGATGCCATCGAATGACAATTTTAAGCAGTCTTTTCTTATTCCCCAAGAATTGTCTAAGAATAGTCTTTTTGACCCAGAGGAAAAAATAATTCTGAAGAGAGATCTTCATTTTCTTGTACCCAGAAGTATGTGAGCCCTCTATGGTCTCTGCTCTACTGTCTCTCATAAGGGCCTCAGCTACTGAACAGTGACTGTAGATCACAGGCTCCCAAGGGCAACAAGTCAACTCAAGTAGAATCAGAAGGCATGAAGTCTCCTAGGCACCTCCAGTACTCGTTCTCTTCTGTAGCTCTCAGTCCCAGCATGTATGGAGTCAGAGAGAGGTATACCAGAAGCCTGGGTTTTATTTCGGCCCCTTTCTTTATTATGGGGACTTGGTGTAGGTTGGCATAGAAGGACAGTGAAAGGAGATACTTTGTGAAGCCTCTCTGGAGCTCTCCACACCGCCCAGGTATTGTCTCTGGGGCCTAGAGCCTATCTGAGAAATCAAGGCTGATGGTGTGGCTTGAGTCCAATGAGACAGTCACTTCTGTGCCCCTCTCTGGATACTACTTCTCTAGTGTTCCTTCAAGGAACAAATCTTACAGTTATTTCTTCATTAATTTGTGGGGGGATAATAGTGTGTCAGGTAACTGAGATGTAAAACAAACCAAACAAAATACACCTAAAATTCAAGCTGAGTCCTTATAATCAGTTGCAATTATTGATTATCTTTTTCTCCTTATTCTTCACAGCTGAACTGCTTGAAGTGCCCTTTATACTTAAGTCCAGAGTTAATGACTGTCCCAGCAAGAGGTTTACAACGGTGTTCGTGGGCTCTGCCTCCAGTCCTCTTAAGTAAATCAAATCCCACCTTCCAGAGAGCTGCCTTGCTCTCTTTTCTTTGCCTCTCAAGGTTCTGGATTAAAGAATTTTCTAAATATCAATGAACTGTCCCTTCTCCTTCAGTGTTTCTTTCCTCTAATTGGTTGAGTCATCTAAGATAATGAAGCCAAAGAACAAGTGAGTGAATAAAGGAAATGCACACTTGGTTTATAGCAAATGAGTAAAGCAGAAGCTAGAAGAGGTAGGAAATGAAAGAGAAACTTCTGTCACCCCTCTCTGACCCCTGAGGTCTTGCTCTGTGGCTCTCCCTGACAGGAGTGCTCCCTGAGGTTTTGAATGGCTAAAGGATGGTTTTAACTTGTACTTGGTCTAGTAACAATTTTCATTGTTAACCAATTTTGTGATAAACAAAATATTCTTCAAGGAAGTACAGTTCAAACACTGCAGAGCCTACTTAGGTAAGAGAGTTTAAAAACAGCCAAACTCCAGCCTCCTTGCCCCCAAACCTCACTGCATTGGCATTGATGTAATTTTCTGCCAGTCTACAATAAAAGGAAATGCCCCAAGCATGGTGCAATAAAGAGCATTAGAATATATTCTCTGGAATAGGAAAGGGTTCCTTGCAGTTAAGCATTTGGGAAGGGAACCCCAGGTGAAAAAAAGCAGTGAGAGCAAAACTAATCAGAAGTCAAGGTAAGCAGACATGGCAAGAGCAACTTAAACATGAGGGTACATTTACTGCAGGATCTGGGTAATCATACAGCAAGTGCCATAAGAATTTTTAGAAAGAAGCTCTTTAGTTGGAATCTCCCATTAGCATTTATAATAGTCTCATAGGCCAGAGAATCAGTATATCTGATTTTGAAAAGCCTCATGTCCTTTAACATATAGATCATTCTTAGTTTAAGTGCTGAAAGTTAGTAATTTTGTATTTACTTAATGACTTTAAAATCACCAGTTTACCATTTGTGGTCTAACATTAATTAATACTAAAATAAAGGAGGTCACTTAAACAGCTCTCTCTTGCTCCAATCAAATATATATTTCCATTGACTACATATCAAGACATAGCAACACTGAATACAGACTCTTTGTATTACACATATGGTATAATGCAAATCTTGGCCCCTTCAATCATTCTTTTCCGGTGGCTTTGAGTAAATAAATGCAGTACTTCTTTCTTAGGAGAATGACTCCTTCCCAGTTTTCCAGAAACATCAACAAAACCCCCTCTTGTTTGCAACAACAAGGATATGCTCATTTAAATGAAGTTGATCTCTAGAGACAGATGGACATGACTTACACCGAGCCTGCCCTGGGCAGCAGATACATCCAGGTGAGAACAGTAGGATAAACAGGTAAAGATTAAGATTTAGAAGCTGGGTCAGGTGATGGCCTAGGTCTACCTGAGACTTAGCAGAGAGAACTGAAAAGCTTAGCTGGAATGAAGAGAAAGGAACCCTAAAAATCATTTGGATATGAATATGATATAGGCATCATTTGAGCCCTGGGAAATCCTTTTCTAATGTCTGATTTGGTTTTGCTCTGTTCCTTACTTTATACATTTTGGCCAATCTTGTCCTCAATGTCCCTTATAGCTGTTTTCCCCCTTCTTTCACATTTAATGTGTTCTTCCAGTTCAGGGGGAACAACTGACCCTTGCAAACCTTGCCCACTCACAGCTAATTTCAAATGATTATCCTAGAGCACACTTCAGTGGCTTCTGTAACATGGATGCATCATAGGGGGGATACTGACATATGCACCATCTCTGTGTTTTTAAAAGGGAATTAGGTGGGAATTTGATGACTATTTAATGGTAGAAATCAGAAATCAAGGCATACAGAGGCAGCTGTTTCCATTTGATGCCCCACCCACTGTTTTCATCTTTAAGGAATGATTTCTGAAAGTGACCCCTGAAATTCCGTTTGTTCTGAAAGGATGGGTGGATAACTACACAGCAACTTCACTGGCAGGTGTCAGGGCCACACTGGGAATTATAACTAGCACGAGGTCTTCCCGCATCAGTATTCTGGGTTCTAAGAAGAACATCATATCAGTACAGGATGTGTTGACAGTACAGGACCATCAGGGACACACAGGTCAGAGTGCAGAGGGCAGAGTTACTTGCTCCTGCTTTCTCCTTCCATCCCTTCTAGGGAAGTTCACAATTTCCTCTCCTGGGACCAAAGCACAGATCTCTCACTGCTAAAAGGATCCTGTTACAGTGGTGAGTTTTCTCACAGTGGTGAGTTTTAGTTCCTTGCCTACCACTCAAAACTGACTTCCAGCCAATGCTATCTTGAGGAAGCAGGTGCAGGGTGTTAGGGGACTTTGCTTTGTCCCAGCTTCATTTTCTTTCTGCTCCAGTGACATTCAAGTAGAGTATTTCACCCAGATTCCTTAGAACAAACCAAATTATCCCTCTTCTCTCTTTCAGAACTTAACATCATTGATACCAGTCTCTCTCAATTATGTTTGCTTGAAAGTACTTTTTATCAGTTAAGTAACTTCTGGCTTTGAGTTTTTGAATGTCTGAGAGGAAAAGTCTGTCTCATTTTCCAAAATTATCAATTAGTAATGCTCCTTCTTCCTAGTTAGGTGTGCAAAATATCCATTTTTGTTCCCATAGACACAATTTGTAAGCATGATACACTTCACTGTCTTCCAGTGGAACTCTAACTAAATGTGGTAAAGATAGGTAAAGGCAGGAACAAGATATGAGAGCATCGTTTACACTGGACAGGGGTTTGGGAGAGTGTTGGTGTGAAACAAGTGACACATCAAGCATGGGGATGACACTCTCGAGAGCAGTGATCACCTTTTCCTTGAAGATAAGCCTCCTTGATGCTTAGGAGGCTTTCCCTGTGCTTCACAGTTCCCTTTCCTCTCACCCCTAAGAAGCCTTGTCCTCACTGTCTCCTACACTGGAAGCAGAGAGAGGAAGGCAGTAGGCACAAAACCCCCGGTCCTTTAGTCTGACCTCCTGAAGGTCTGGCTTTCTTTTTCCATGGATAGTGGCCCTTTCTCCCATCCTAAATGTGCAGGATTTTATCTACTGAACAGAAGCAACAGCTCATCCAGAGATCCAGGCAACTTCTGGGAGATAAGACTGCTTGTAATTCCCTCTCTGGGGCAGCTCTCCAGGGAGAAGAAGGAAGAGTAAACCTATAGTAAATGAAAATAAGTCACTGAAGAAGAGAGAAGGACCATTCCCACCAGCATAGACAAACATCACAAACTTTTTCATCTTCTGCTCTCCTAAAAACCCATTTGTGTCTCTGTTCTCCCCATAGAAGCCTTTTCTTCTTCCTCCTTTTCCCCTACTGAGTTAGGCATATACACCTCTAAGTTGAGCCATTTAATAAGCTAGTGAATTTTTGTTAGCTTTCATATGGATATGAATCAGGCATTTTTCTCCTGTCAATCTGTTATAGATCAGTTTAATTTGTAGACTCCAGATACTGAACGTAATTAGGTAAAGAAAAGTTGTCTTTCTCCATATGTCAATTTTTAAACCTCAATTTTCACATAATATAAAAGCAGGAACCCCAACTCTTTAAAAATTTTGGCCACCACAACATTCTTGATAGAAATTAACTTTCATTTATTAGAGAAAGTGCTGTGTTTGTGTAATACAGAATACAGAAATACTTAGGCCTCAATTACTCCCCCTAGGAAACTCCAACAAACACATAAAGATTAGCATACTTTCTTATAATTCAAGATTGACTGTGGTTATAATAATAGAGGAACCAACACACTTTTATGGGCATTTGGAAGAGAACAGTTTGAGAGAGCAGGAAAAAATTCATGGGAGGCTTAAAAACTGAGGTAGATGAGGAATCAGGGGCATCCACTCAAACTCCACTGATCTGAAATATCTGCAAGATGAGGTTAGGCCACTGAAATTGTAAAGAAACTTTCCAGGGGATTCTCATTGAGTCTAAAATTTGAGAACCAATATCTTAAGTGATGTTTATTAAATACGTAAAGGTGACAGATAAAAAAGGAATACAGAAAGACATTAAGGGCTTATAACCACCAGGCTAAATTAGGACCTTCTTTAGTAGATATTGTGTAACCATTACAGCTTTCTCATTAAAGTACTACTTTAATTATTTTGTGGTCTAGAAGCAAGGGTTCCCAGGTGGCGCAGTGGTAAAGAATCTGCCTGCCAATGAAGGAGATGCAGGAGACACAGGTTCAGTCAGTCCCTCGGTTGGGAAGACTCCCTGGAGGAGGAAATGGCAGCCGATTCTGGTATTCTTGCCAGGAAAATCCCATGGACAGAGGAGCCTGGTGGGCTACAGTCCATGAGATTGCAAAGAGTTGGGCACGACTGAAATGACTAAGCATGTATGTTTGCATGAAGTGTATAGAATAGGAGGATATATTGGAAGGAAGACAGGCTGAATAACCTTGGGCAGGCAGAGCACCTAGTGAGTTATATTAAGTCATACCAGCAGTAATGCTGGGCTTAGAGAGGGCAGTATTTTAGGAAATGGAGAAGAGGGGTTAGACTTGAGAGAGTGTTTTAGGGATGGATTCCATTGTCCAAATTCTATGGAAAATTTTGTTTGTCCTCACGTTTTACCTCTACTAGATACCACTGATTTCTTTTGGTGAGCATGCACTGGGGAAGGAGATGTGTGTTTGGCTATGAAACAGATTTGCTGACCTGACTCAAATACCTGAGAGTGCTTTAGATGCCTAGAAAATCAAGAAAAGATGAAGGGTTAGAAGACTTTGGAGAGACCAGGGCTTCTGCAGTGGCAGAGATCTTGAAAAAATGTTTGAGAAATTGGGAAGTACATAAAAGGAGCAAAAAGAGGGGACATTTAAGAAGAGTGGTATGAAGAAAGAATTCTCAGCGGTCATACCTTCATCTGATAAGCCAAGAAAAGATGAGACAGATGGAGGGTGTGGGAATAATGTGTGTGTGAGAGAGAAATAGAATGGTGGTGGTGGTGGGTGGGGGGAGTTGAGCAATAAGGATAATTCAGAGACGTAATACAGAGGCCAGAGAGCATGGTAGGTTCAGGGAACCTGGAGTAATTATTTTTAAAGAAGGGGAGGCTATAAATGCTGATATAGATCAAGGAGTAGCAGTTATAAGTGAGAGATGGACAGAGAGTGTAACATGACAGATAAGCCAAGGAACTCTGCAGTTTTATTAATTATAACCCTGAGTGAATGAGAATCTCAGTTTTCTCATTCCTAAAATGAGGCTCTGGGGGGTGGGTTGGGGGATTAGGGGGTGGTTCTTGTGAGAATTCAATGGGACAATGCAAGGGAAGCGTTTAACATAGGGTCTGGGACATAGGATTACTACTCAGTACAAGTTAGCTCCTATTATCTTTATTAATTTTCATTAACTTTACAAGACATTAAGGGCTAATTTACATTGTTAAGGTTTGAAAGTTGATTTCTAGTCAGCCATTTTTTGAGTATTTTAAAGCTCTTCAGAAATCAAAAAAAAAATTATTTCAACATATAGCTTTAAGTTTTAAAGAAAAACACATATATCTCAGTGAATAAGAGTTTTAAAGGAGAAGGAAATGGCAACCCACTCCAGTATTCTTGCCTGGAAAAGTCCATGGACAGAGGAGCCTGGTGGGCTGCAGTCCATGGGGTTACATGACTGAGCACGTGTGCATGAAGGTGGAGGGAGATGGGTTGGTAGCAATAAACTGGTAGAACTAAAAAAAAAAAAAAAAAAAGAGTTTTAAAAAGCCCTGATATTTAGCATAAGCAGTTCAAAATATAATAACTTACTTTGAATATGGCCTTAAAGAATTACATTCACTATGAAACTTCCTAAATTTTCACTTTCTCTCTGCTTCTCATTCTCTATTTAGGTGCTTATCTCTTTTATTATTATCATTATTGTTCTTATACTACACATGTCTCTTTCTGCTTTTTGCTCCTTTAATTTCCACAGGTATGCATTTTTCTTATTTTCCCAGTTGTTTTCTTTGTGTTTATTTTTCTGTTTCTAACACAACTGTTTGACAACACAGCTAGATTCCTAACTGGCCACTTTCTGTTAGTCCTTTTCTTCCTTCAACAGGGAACAATAAAAAGCCCCCCAAATAGTATTAAATTTATTTTACATGCCTTATTCCTGACTACACATACAATAAGTAAAACGACCAGTCATCTATAATGTTAGGGGAAGCACACTGGCTGAAACCGCCCATCCTGGCCAGGCACCATAGTAACTATTTGCATGAGTTGTTTTACGACAGGCGGTCCTGGTAAGGAACACGGAACTAATAAGCCTCCACCAACCGAAGAGTTCAGGAAAGGTCAAAAGGAGACACCACCTGTCGGACCACCTCCCAGAATCCTTCTCTCTGGCATCCATCTTGGCTGAATAAGGCGTGCACCACCAGGAAGGACTCTGAGTCAGAAGAAGAAGTGAAGGCACTCAGTCGTGTCTGACTGTTTGCGACCCACGTGGAGTGTAGCCTGCCAGGCTCCTCCTTCCATTGGATTTTCCCGGCAAGAATACTGGAGTGGGTTGCCATTTCCTTCTCCAGAGGATCTTCCCGACCCAGGGATTGACCTGGTGTCTCCCGCGTTACAGGCAGACTCCTTAACATCTGAGCCACCAGGGATGTCCCACAGGGGAATCCAGTGCAGCAGGTATGCTCGCCAGCCCTCTGAGTCAGAATGATTGGCTAAAGACAACCCGGAAACTAATCCTATCATCATAAAACCCTAGACTGCAAGCCACGTGGCAGAGCTGTTCTCCTGGGTTCCCTTACCCTACTGCTCTCCACCTGGGTGCCCTTTCCCAATTAAGTCTCTTGCTTTGTCAGCACGTGTATCTCCTTGGACAATTCATTTCCGAATATTAGACAAGAGCCCAGTTTCGGGCCCTGGAAAGGGTCCCTCTCCCTGCAACATATAATATTACCATCTTTAAAAAAAACGCATGGCCACAAATGGCACTCCTCCAAACAGTGTTTTTTGACCTGATCGCCAACTAGCCTTTTTTATTTTTGATGTTTGTTGGCTTTCTAGTGAGTGTCTATTGTAAAGCAAAAATCTGTGTTACTCCTTTTTCATGGACATCATTTTATTACCTCCATTTTTCACATTTTTAGCTAAAAGTTAGGTACTGCTTACATAATGAATGAAAACAAAGGAAATTGTTGGCAGTGTAGAGCTTAGGACATTTTAATGTAATTGCCTCCTTTATTATGCAAATACATTTTATTTTAACTTAGTTGGAATAAGCAAAGGTTTTTAGGGGCTAAACTGGGGAAGAGAAATGGAAATAAAAGATTCAATGTTCTTCATGTTCGTTTTCTTCAGGAGGCTCCATAAACTATAAAAAAAAATCAATGACTATAAAAAAATATACTCAAAGTTTAATTTCAAGCAAGTTTACTTCTCCAATGGACAAAAATATTTTTTGGTATACTATTTTTGTCCGATAGCTTTAAATTTCAAATACTCTGAAACCAGTAAGGGAAACCATCCTGCATTCCTTATTTCTCCAGCGAAGGGGCACGTTATAACAGTGGAAGTTGGATTTACTACCTTATCTTCTACGAGGGCCACAAAAACCTTCTCCTTCCGCAAAACTTATTCCCAGCCACTACTCTAGAGTTCTTGTTTTGGGGGCGTGGTTTATAGTTCTGGAATTTTTCTACAGTTAAAAGCAGAGAGATTTTAGTCTGACCTTGTATCCAGTTGAAGAATCTCTTCTATAAGATAAGAATTTAATAATGTAGTGAACTGTTTCTCCTCCTATCAGGGAAATGTTCATGTACCAGGAGACCTTTTTAAGTGAGCTCGAAGGGGTATGAGATGAATAAGAACAACAACAACAATAGTTAATCCTTCTTGAGCACCGAACTATAAGGCAGGCATTGTGCTGACTGCCCAAAGAGGGACTTGTTACTGTTATTATTAACCCTACATAAGAGATTAAGGAATTGAGACGTTGAGAAATTCTCTGTCTTTTCCCAGGACACATGGTTAAACAGTGGTAAAATCAGATTCCAGCCCAGAACTCTAACCCAGAGTCCTTGATTTTAACCAAGTCCTTGATTTTATACTATTTGATTTTCTACTGAACCCAAATCAACCTCCCTTTAATCCCTACTCAATTAGTCTAAATTCTACCCTTTGGGGCCAAAAAGAACATGTTAATTTCTCTTCTTCATTCATTTATGTAACAAAAAGAATATTAATCAGGCACCTTCTAGATGTTAGATACTGTCTTCCAGCCTGTAATACAGCACTGAGAAGAGAGTTTCTGCTTTCATGGTGTTAACACTCTCTCCCTTAAATTGTTTGAAAAAAGCCACCAGATTTCTAAAGGTTTTCCTTTCCTCAGACCAAAGTTTCCCATTCTTTCAATCATCTGTCATAGCACAAAGTTGCAAATTCTTACCCATCATGGTAGCCTCTCTCCTCTAAACACATTTCAGTTGTAAATTTCTTTTTTTAATTGGCATATAATTGCTTTACAATGTTGTGTTAGTTTCTGCTATAGGAAAACTGTGAATCAGCCAAATGAATACATATATCCCCTCCTTCATAAGTCTCCCCACTTGAGCTGGTGAACCAACCAGACATGAAACAGCAAATGAAACGCAATCCACATGCTTTCTGATGGGTCTGTTAAAAATAAGGCAACCTGCCCAAAATGCAGTTTCTTAGGCTAAGACCCATATCACCAAACTGAATTAACTTAATTTTAGTTTCCATTCCCAGAAATAGAATCTTAAACTAGTGATCAGAAATTGCCTAATCAACATCAGTTAAGCAATCTGCCTGATAGACCCCCACCATCCCCTAAAGAAAAGTGACCCTACAATACTCAATCTGCTTTTTGTCCAGTAACTTCTCGTCCTGCCTTCTTTCTGGCTGTAAATGCCACTTTGCACTGACCCTTGGGGCTCCTTCCTATCTGCTAATTTGGATGCTGCACAGTTTGTATCCATTTTTGCTCAAACAAAATTTTTAATATGCTTCAGTTTATCTTTTCACAGGTCTGGTGACTGAACAGGGAACCAAGGAGACCTTTGCCCTCAGTGGCAACGAGCAACAGCAGCGAAGGTACCTGAGGAGCCCCTTGAGTCGCTGCTTCCTCACTGCCTCTGGAGGTGGTGGGTAAGTTTCCTCTAATCCTCCATCCATAGCTTGTGTGTTAGGAGCATTCACTGTTTTGAGCATTTTTGTTGCGTTTCGAGCATTTTTTCCCCCACAGCCTGGATCCCCAAACTGGCCTGAGTTGGGTGGTGTGGGACATAGAGATAGGACTGTTTCCAGTGACAGACCTGGTCAGACCCCTAAACCAGACCTGGTGGAGGATCAGACCGGGTCCAACTTATGCTGGATTGGGTTCAGAGTGAGGCCTCCAGCAAGCAAAATTTTGTTTGAAGGCTGAATGAGCAAGTTAAGCTTACCAAAGATAATCATAAATTACAATGGCATTGTACTTCAATTGTAATTCAATTACAATTACAGTGGAGAACTTTTAAGCTAGACAAACTTATCCATGTATGACGTGCCCTGGAGAAGATGTGTCCTGAAGAAAATGGGGTCTTCTCAGCCAACACTCACCATAAAGGGTAGAGGGAAATTTTTTTTTCCTTCTTTAAAGTTCCTGGTGACCACTGGGACACACTACTATCTCCAGAACCTGCAGAGAGGATCCAGGGAAATCCAGCAGGAACCGACCAAAGATAAGAATACTTGTGTGGTGCTAAGTTGCTTCAGTCATGTCCAACTCTTTGCAACCCTATGGACTGTAGCCCACCAGGCTCTTCTGTCTATGGGATTCTCCAGGCAAGAATACTGGAGTGAGTTGCCATGCCCTCCCCCCAGGGGATCTTCCCAAATCAGATCTCAAACCCCTGTCTGTCTCCTGTATTGGCAGGTGGGTATTTTTTTTATACCACTAGCAGCATGGGAAGCCTGTAAGAATAGTTATGTGGACTTAAAAAAAAAAAAGGCATGATGTGAGAATTGCAAATTAAGTTTTATTTGGGGCAGAATGAGGACTGCAGCCCAGGAGACAACACCTCAGACAGCTCTGAGAAACTGTTCCAAAGAGGTGGTGGGGGGAAAGATCAGTATATACGTGATTTTTGGTGAAGGGGGAATACATGCAATCAAGCACATATTTTTCCAGAAGGTTTCTACTAGTCTCATGAAGCCTTTGCTAGTTACAGGGAACAGTCATTTCCATGAAGGATTTTAGTGGTTTTCTAGACATGGGGAGATATGAAGAACTGGGCTCCTGAAATTATGTATCTGAAAGACCTGTCCTGCCATCCCCCACCCTTGAAACTGAGTGCTTCATTTCTGATCTTCACCCTGAACTCCTTTCAGGGGATGTTGACGGTCAACACCTGTGGCAGCATATGACTTAATCCTTGTAGCTGTAGATAGGTAGATGGCAAGTGCCAATTTGTAGTTGACACCAAAGTCAGCTGGCTCATCACTGTCTCTGTGGTGCCTGCTCCAGAGAGGAAGGTAGGTTTCATTTTGTCCCTTCCGTTCCAAATCCAGATTGGCAGGAAAAAATCATTTGTAAGAAATCAGTCTGTTACTGAACATAAGTTCATGTGCCCATTGCACAGTGAGGCCAAACAACCAAAATGTCAGAGTGTGGAGCAGAGACTTATTAGAGGACCAAGCAACGGGCATGAGGTGGCTTATGCTCAAAACCCCCAACTCTCTGATGCCATTCAGGGAGAAATTTTTATAGGTAAAATTTGGGGTGAGGGCTATAGTGTGTGTGATTCTCTTCTGATTGGTTGGTGGGTGAGATAACAGGGTGGTTCTGGGAACTTTGTGCTCAGCCTGAAGTTACCATCCTCCACTTGGGTGCAGGCCTTAGTTCCTGCAGAAGAACTCAAAGATATCATTAAGTGTATCCCTTGGAAAAGACCCTGATACTGGGAAAGATTGAGGGCAAGAGGAGAAGTGGGTGATGAGATGGTTGGATAGCATCACCAAGTCAATGGACATGAGTTTGAGCAAGCTCCAGGAGATAGTGAAGGACAGGGAAGCCTAGTGTGCTGCAGTCCTGTGGGGTTGCAGAATCAGACACAACTTAGCAACTGAACAGCAACAACACCCCTTGAGGACGAACCAGGACTCAGCTTTAATCACTGCATTATAGTTTCTTGATCACTCTTCCGTTGTTTCTGCATTCTCTTACTTTCCTGATTGAATGTGCTATTTGGAACTCAGGGAAGGCCTAGGAGGCTGAAGCCCTTTTTCTGCAAATGAGAAATATGGGACAGGGAAAGGATTCCTACCCAGGAGGGCCCCCCAGGATCCTGCTCAGCTTCAGATCCTTGAATCATGTGACTCATAAATTTGCTTTCAGGTGGCATTCGTTGCCCTTCCTTTCTTTCCAGGGGCAGCTGTTTCCTCTTGTTTGTCATGTTTTGTGTCCCAAGAACTTGGCCTAGCAACAGTTAGGTTGGAGGCCTCAAAAATATGGCCAGGCAGAAATGTGGGTTGCCTAAATTGATTTTTTAACAAGTCAGAAAGTGAGCAGAACCGTTAAAGGTAGACAATCTAGGTTTATGTATTACCTCTGCCTGTAATCTCCAAATCTCTTCTATCCAGACCGTGACAATTTCTAGCATTCAATGATTAAATCTGTTTACTAAAGCAAAGTTCCTTAAGCTTAGCATTGCCCTTCAAATGTCCTCTGGCTTCACAGACAAGATGCTGGAAGCCATCTTGCATCCATAACTTAACCTGGTGAGCTGTGAGGTGTGTGTTTGGCTGAGTCACTTAGTAGACCGCAGCATCCCCTAGTGGTCAGATTTAAACCTCAAGCCATGTATATTCTGAATATCACAAGAAATTAACCTAAACCTTATGTGTCAAGCAACTGTGTTTTGCAAGTGTGGGACAGATTTTATTAGCTACTTTTGGTTCAATGGGTGATAAATTCTCCACTATTTATCAGGGAACCTGATGCATCTCAGGGTCATTTCACCCTCTATTCACTTCTCCATTCTGGGCTACTTCTGAGCTTAGGAATTCAAGCTGCTTTTCCTTCTCTATTTTTGTGATTATAGATACGTTTTTCCTTTTGAGGCACTTCTTATTTCTACATAGGCCATTTAATGTGAGCATGTTACCTAAAGTTCCTGTAGAAGAAATCAGGAAGGGATAGTCTTCCTGGGGTGATTGTGGTTTAGACTAAAATGCATTAGATTTGGAGTCTGTCCTGAATTAAAAGCCTAATTTTGCCACCTTATTTGGTGGTGATATTAGGTTACCTAACTTTGCTAAGTTTACTCATGAGATAAGGTTAACCACACAGGGTTATTGTGGCTCACAGGTAAAGCAAAGTGAACTACACACAGGCCTCATGATCACTTCATCTGTAATCTGTAGGTCTGTAGTCCCTTCCTTTCACAGCAGATTATCTCTTGCGGGTGCTTTGGTGGCAAAAGTTAAATCAGAATCAGGTCTTAGTTCCTCTTTGTTCATCTCAGCACAAACCCGTGATACCCAAAAAAGCAGATCTCCAAGTCAAGCCAGAGATATAGTCCTCAGGTTGCCAGGGAAAATGGGGAGCTCTACATGACTGCCACTCACCTCAGTGACTAGTGGGGAATGGCCTCTGCTGGGGGAGAATTAAGGCTGAATGCAAAGGCTCCTCCACCACACAGCTGAGAAAATTAAACTCTTTTGGTTTCCTCAATGATTCAGAGCCTCTTTGAGAAAGTCGTGCCTCACCTCAAATCTACTGTGAGATATATGGAAAATCTTAAGACTAAACTCTATTCCATTGGACAGGCAGCATTTCAGAATCATATGCTTCTGTGCCTAGACCAGTGCCAGGCACAATAGATGCTCAGTTACATTCCAAGGAACCCTAAAGAAATTATTTCAGTCAGTGAATGGTGTGAGGCAACATGTTTCTGGACTGAGAGTTTTCCAATTGTTTCTTAAAATGCGAGTCTAATCCCCGTGGGATTACGATATTTGTGATCAACTGCATCCTGTCATTTACTGTCTGCAGTCACATTTCCTGGGACAGAGTCCTCAGAATGTGAGGAGGATGGGGAAGGGAAAAGCATCCTGAAAGAAACCCTGTCCAAAATGACAGGATTGCTGTATTTTGTAAAACTCGGTTTATTCTGAGTTTGCCTCCATCCTCTGTTCTCAGTATAATCAAACATGCCTTTGAGGAAAAAGCATATGGGAGCAACAGGACGTATTTAGATGCATTTTATTCAGCAATCAGGCCAGCCATGCATTATAGTGTACTTATGGGATTTCAGAACTTTGGTTCTCAGCAAGGCCCAGATTTTTGAATGAGGACAGGAGTCTGACGTTCCCTGTAGAAGAGATTGGAAGAAAAAATTAGTTTAAACTTTGCTGAGAAAATGTGATTATGGGAGGAAAACAAGGAAAAAATTCAGCTTTATTTTAAGATGAGAGGTTAGAGATTTCCTTCCATTTCTGTTTCTCTTATTCATATACTTATTCTCATTCACTTAAGTCGTCAAATACCGATTGAGAACTACTACCTATATTGAGGATACAACAGAAAGGAAAAATGTTCATCCTTATAGAGTTGACAGATCTAGTAGGGCATCATTAAAAGCCTTGGAGTTAATCTTTAATCCATTGTTGCTTTTCCTGCTGACGTCATTGTCCTAGCCACCAGATTTCCAGTTTAGCAGGTGCCCAGGCTACTTTCGGACCTTTGCCTTAGGACTCTGGGGATTCCCTTCTGTGAGATTTTGCAAAAGGAAATCATATCCCTATCTCATAGGATTGTTGCTTTAGTTAGCATCTAGACAGAGCCCACGGTTTGACTTATTTTCCATAGCTATGCTGTCCATGACAGCTGACACGATCTCATATAGCTTGCTTAAATTTAAATCAGTTTAATAATGTTAAAAGTCCAGCTTTTTGGTTATGGTAGCCACGTTTTAAGTGCTGGTGCCATGACTAGAGGCCTCCACATTGGACAGCATTTCCGTCATTGCAAAAAGTCCTTACAGGAGAATGCTAGTTTATAGAAAAGAATTTGCCAGTGTAGTTTGCCTAAGAAGATATAGAGTAATCAGAGAGAAAGTTCTTACTGAATGTCTGCCAGGAGCATAATGATCAAGGAGATGCAAGCCCTTGTTCGTCTACTCATCTCAAAACTCAACAACTAGGGTCAGAACCTGGATCTAGTTAACCATACAATATACTAATACTTGTTTGGGGGTTTTAATGGGCAATAGAAAGAAAAGCAAACTGATACATGAGAAGCATTGAAACATATATATGACCGTATGTAAAATAGATATCTGATAGGAAGTTGCTGTACAACACAGGGAGTTCAATGCAGTATTCTGTGACAGCCTGGAGAGGTGGGACAGGGTGGGGGCAGTTCAAGAGGGAGGAGGCATATGTATACTTATGGCTGATTCACACTGTTGTATAAACATTGTGAAACAATTATCCTCCAACTAAAAATATTTTTTAAAAAATGGTACTTTTGAAAAAGCCACATTTTTCTTTCCTGCTTTCTTATCAGAGAAATATAGGAAGAGAATACATTTTCGGGCATTCAAATATTGCTCCCAATATTTACATATTTTTAAAAGAATAGAAAGATCACGTAGGACTGATAGATTTTTAAAGTCTAAAGAAACAGGGTGTCCCAGCCCTATGCTCATATTTTTCCATTGTTTCACTCTAAATATTAGGCTGTTTGATATTGGCACTTGGAAATCTCCCAAGTCTCAAGGTTGTTGTACTGCTTTCCCCTCCCTTGGACAGAACTATGATGTTTGACTTTAACGTCAATAACATAGGCCATGAGAAAATTAACAGGTGGCTTCAAGTTTCTTTTATAAGTCTTTAATGTGGGATTTTTTAAAAAGTAGAGCATCTAATGTTTTTGGCCTAAAACTTTAGGATATTAACTATTTCTCCCTGGGAACCTAATTCCACAATCCTTGTTAAATACCAAGAATGTTCTGAAATGATTTCAAGCAGATCAAAAGGAGGGTTCATAGGACAATGAATTAGAGCAGTGGAATGATGGAAGTGCATGCAGTCATTTGAGCCTAAATCAAAGTCTTAACACCACATCAGTTCCAAAATAACAGTTTTCTAGGTTCCTTGCGGAATCTCTTTTGTTTGACCATTCTACACCTTTATTTACCTAAAAGGCTTTTGTGGTACTATGAAAACAGACTGCTGTTTAAATGACTTCCTTTTCATGAATCCTTTCTTGACCCTTTCAGTAAGAAGCAGTCTGTCTCCTTCAATCCTATAGCACATTGCTAACACCCATTTAATGGCATTTGTCACAGATTACAGGAAGCTACCTTATTTGTGCTGTTTTCTCTTAGTTATATCCACAAGGAAAGCAGAGGAGACTAGCACAATGCTTGGCAGAAAGTGTTCAGTAGCAAAGACAGAACATCTGTGGCAAATTTACTTCTCTGAGCTCGTGAGTCTGATTCCCATCACCTACCCACCTACAGTCAGTTCAGAAACTCCACTGAGGCTGGTTTTCACATCCATTAAAAAAAAGTGTTACCAAAATATGTTTTTGGTCACCTAATCTATATAATTCACACTTGCATATTTTAGGACTTTAGTAAACACAATGATTGCTATTGCAAAGAATGTTTTTTTAAGTATAATGGAATTTGGAGTATATTGTGAGCTTTAAAAAATCCATACTATCTCTTGTTTGCTATAAAAGCTAGGATTTTTATCATAGAACTGATTTTTTAAAAAATTAATTGAAAGAAGCATCCAAACACTTCCCCTCCTCTATTGCTTGGTAATTTCTTTAACACCTTTTATACTGCACCATATTATCACTTACTTTCTGGCTTTTGTTCAGTCTTTTCTTCATATTGAAATGCTTCTCTCTCCTTCTTTAGACTGTCCTAGAGAAAGCCTCCAAACTTCTCAAAATCCTAGCAGGCATAATTAATTCTTTATGATTTTGTGCTCTCAGAGCACTTTGCTTACACTACCACTGACCACACTGTGTTAGCATTGAATGTAAGCAAACTGGGAGACAGAACCTGTAGGATTTTCTTCTGTGTCTCACACGTACTTAGGCTGGTACCTGACTTTATCATGGAAAGAGCAAGGATTTCATACCAGATCTGCCACTCATTGCTGAGCATTATTTAAGCTAACTAAATCTCAATTTTCTCATGGGCATAATAATCTTAGTATTATTTACCTCATAGAGTCATTGTGAATATTAAATGCCTTGCATAATGCTTGATACAATCTATACTATTTTCTATCATAATGCACACACACTTCTATAGAATCTTTATAGATATATAATAAGGAGAAAAAGAGATCAAGAATGTCTTGGGGGAAAAGTAGGTACTTTATTTTTCACATGGTGAAATTAATGTTATTGGCATATTCATTGAGTCTTAGATATGTAAAAATCTGAAGACATTTAGCTAAAAATATATATTTTAAAAGAAATTCAAGCTTGTACTCACTTATTTTCCATACATAACAAGCATTCATTAGAATAAGTAACTCCATCTGTCCCACAGACAGGGTTATAGATCCTGGGACATCCGTTCACTTCATTTGTGCACTTGGCCTATAAATGAAATGAAACAGGATCATTTCCCATCATTTTTCATTCTTTGAATTTATAGCAAAGTCTCTAAAATGTCCCTGAGTTGATCACCTTAAAAATGGATTGGGACGATGATATTAAGTGTTCTAAAAGGAAGAATGCAAAATTTGCATTCAGAAAACTTGGTTTTAAGTAATGTCTCTGCTACTTAACAGGCTGTGTGACATTGGTAAATCTCTTGGTGTCTCTGAGCCACAGTCATTTCATTTGCAAAACAAGAATGATATTGTCCTCTTTCCTACCTGTCTCATCATGGTGTTGTGAGGTTTGAATAAGGTGAGTGAGATAAGGTTCAAGTTTACAATCACTACAAGTGCTAGCTTCTCTCAGGTCAGCCACACCTTGAAGCATATTCTTCCTTGCACACCGTAGTCCTGTTACCCTAGTCTTATCCAAGTCACTTAAAGACATGCAGTGCTTTCCACCTTTGGAGTTTTTGCACAGCCTGTTTTCTCTACCATTAATTATGAAAAGACTTTCACAGGGCAGACACTGTCCTAAATGCTTTTTATGTATTATTATATTCAAACTTCACAACTAGCCTATGAACTTTTTATCATACTTTTCTTCTAGTAAGGATAATGAAGTACAAAGAGAGTAAATCATCCCAGGTCACACACCTAATAATTATTGGTTCCTGGATTTAAACCCTGTCAATCTAGGTCCTCAACTTCAGCCCTTCACCACTTCACTCTATTATTTGTTTATTTTTGGCTGCGCTGGGTCTTTGTTGCTGCACAGACTTTCTCTAGTTGCAGTGAGCACGGGCTACTCTCTAGTTAGCGTGTGTGAGCTTCTCATCGCAGTGGCTTCTCCTGTTGTGGAACATGAGTCTAGGGGCCCATGGGCTTCAGTAGTTGCAACTTGAGGGCTCAGTAGTTGTGGTTCCTGGGCTCTAGAGCACTAAACCCATTTGCCAATGGTTTTTGCAAACATGTTTTTTGCTCCGTGGCATGTGGGATCCTCCCCAACCATGGATCGAACCCGTGCCTCTTGCACTGGTAGGAGGATTCTTTATCACTGAGCCACCAGGGAAACTCTACGGTAAGTTGCTAATGGAATCAGAACTTCTTTATAATACATCACAAATGTGATAATTTATTTACTCATGCAATTTTGGTTTGTCATTGGCCTTCTCACTATATATATATATGTAATGAGAAGAGGACACTTCTGCTGGTCTCCGCTTAAAATTCTTGTCCTACAAGATAGCCCTACTATATATAAAAACCCCTTTACAGCGAACATAATATGACTACACAGAAATTGCCCATGTATCTGAGAATTTGTCCTTCAACATAAGCACCTGTGGGGAACTACAATTACTACCCACATTTAGTAGGTTAAGCCTTGCCAGCGTTCATACTCCTTGTATTAACTTGAGGCTAAATTGAAAGGGGAGTTAGACTATGCTTTGGTTGAAACAAACATTTCTAGCCCCAGAGGTAAAAAAATTACAAAATAGTCTTTACCTCTCTTCCCAGGATGTTAGCTCCACTGTTACCTGGAAAACATAAATCAGACATGTGAAGTTGAGTCTTGAAATGCAAGAGGACAGATATATTCTCATTCAGAAATTTCTGCTTCCATTTAAGTCTATGTCTTCTCTGCCAGCCTCTTTCACCACCTAGCCCTTTTTATTTCCATCTTTTTTCTTCAAGGACATCTCACTGATGTTCACTCACAGCCTGCCTTCTGAAACCCCAAAAAAATTCAGCAAAAATTTGATTAGGGCAAAAGTTTTGTATATTTAAGACAAGTTGACTTATTTCCTTGAAAATAAAAATGATGTACGTACTGCTTCAGATGTCTCAGGCACAGAGCAAATGTCTTCTGAATGCTCACTGACATTCTAGTTAGCAACTTGTTTATTGATGTAGGAAATGTAAGTACCTATCTCAAGTTTATAGATAAAGATATGGAGAGTTTCTATAACTTGTTTCTATAGCCAGTAAAACAGTTAACACTAGCAATAACCTGGTCTTGTGATACAAAACTAACTTTTATATTTATACATAAGCCTTCTTTTATAAGTGATGCTAAAAAAAATGGAATCTTCTGATAACTTAAAACTTTGGCTCCCAAAGACCTCTTTTCCTCTGTTGCATTGTGCTATTAGTTTAATTCACATTTTTTGAATTTACAGGTAGATGCTTAAAATTGTCATGCTGCATTCTCCAGAAAATAGCAGATCTTGATGACATCATGTTTATGTAGGAGATGGTGACTGTGGGTGAGCTCATTGCAGGGAAGAGGGACTAATTTGATAGTCACTTCTTCTAAAGGAAGAAATGTTGGTCAGATTTGATTTTGTTATTAGCAATCTCTGAGGTCAGCTAGGTAAGGAGATAGTTCTCCCTAGATGTTGCAGGAAAGGGGGACTAATCTGATAGTATCTAAAGGAAGAAATGTTGGTCAGATTTGATTTTGTTATTAACAATCTCTGAGGTCAACTAGGTAAGGAGGTAGTTCTCCCGAGCTAAATGTTTTGAAAAGTCATAAGACACTCATGGGCTTGGAAAAGAAGATCCATGGAATAGTCAGAACCTGATGTGGTGAGAGTCCCACTGGATTTTAGAATCTAGTTGAGTCTAAGATTTAATGAGCAGGTGATCGCCACACAGGCATCTATCTGTATTAATTGATATGCATGAGAAATGGAAAAGGGGCCACCGCTCCCATAAATATTTAGCGAACACAACAAACAGCATTGTTCCTTTCTTCATAAAGTGTTGATTTGGTTTCTTTGCTAGATCTGATAAAAAGTTTAACACATTAACCATTTCCAAAGACAAAAAGACAAAAAGGATGCCGATTCTGGGGGTTCAGATCATCTCTCAGCATTATCAGGACAGTTTGAAGATATACACACACCGTCTATTCAAGAAGAATATTTTTTCTAAAAATATTCTGTAGGTCAAAAGTAAAATTCTTAAACTCTGCCCTGTACACTGAATAACTGGAAACCATTGTTACCTATTTCTGAAATTTCATGAGAACATGAAATTTGTAAATTGGCCTTCAACATGTACAGAGTTAGGAGGGTACTTCATGTTGAAATAATCCCTTCATTTATCTACCATATCTCTGATGAAGAGACAGCTTCATTACCTGGGGAAAAAACCATTTCATGTCTGAGCACTAGTAAAATTGTTTTCCTGTGTTATGTTAAAATCCCTCTTTCTATATATAATTCTCATCTGCTGATCTTATTTCATCTCCCTAGAACCGAAAGATCTGTCCAATAGTAGACTCTTAAGTCTTGAAAGTAATGTGCTCAATAAAGCAACAGGTCAAAAAGATTTTACTCAAATCAGAAAAACACGCAAAAACACCTACCAGATGAACTCATCAGGACCAAGGCAGTGAGGAGAAAGATGCTTGCCACCTTCATGGCTGAAGTGCTGGTTCCAGAGCTGAGTTGAAAACTGCACCGGACTTACCACTTTGCTCTGGAACCCTGGGACTGGAAGGGTCATATAGGCAGCATGGGCTCCCAGTCTCCACCTCCTGCTCTGTGTCACAGATCTCCTTGGTTATTGATTGACTCTGTAGCATAGCCTGTCTTCCAGGTTTGGGGCACACCATCAGTGTAAGAAAGGTGTAAGAGAGGAATGCTCTAGGGCTGAAATGTGCAAGGTAAAGACTGTCAGGAAGAGATGACTAGTGGTTAGTTGGTTCTTGCCCTAACTTCCTTTGACTATGGAGAGAAAGCCCATAGTCAAGTCCTGGTTTTCTCATCTGTAAGGTGAACTCAAAAGTTCTTATCCTCTGTAATTCTGGGTGTATGAAGAGGTGTGAATATCTAAAAAACTCTCTCCATTCTTGCTTCTTTTTCTTCAGCTTTTAAAATTCTTTCTCTCTTTTCTGTCTTTTTCTGCCACCCATTCAGAAAACCTAAAGTAGCTGACAGAGGGCCAGGTTAGAGGTAGGAGGACTCTCTTTCCTAAGGTGTGTGTGGGCTCACCAAAGACTCTTACCAGCTCTATGTCCTTGGACAAATAGTTCACCTGGAGATGGAAATAATAACAGTATCTATCTCAAAGAATTGATCTTTCATTCCAAAATATGCCTTGTGTCTACCATGTGTGGTTTGGGGAGATAACTCTCAATTCTTTCTCATCTTTCTGCATGTCTTGTGGGTAGAGACATTGACTGCATGTGTTTCAAACAATCTTTTCAAGAGTGTTTGTACAGGAAATAGCTTTGGAATGTAGAATAGTCTCTCTCTCTGGAGTAAAGGGGAGGTTTATTTGCCATTGGGTATAATAAGATAGTATCTCTGACTAGGGCAAAGTTTAGGCAGGTATAATGCTTTTTTTGGTATCTGCATCACCTGGCTTGTGGTATCTTAGTTCCCCAACCAGGGATTGAATCTGGACCATGGAAGTGAAAGCACCAAGTCCTAACTGTTGGACCTCCAGGGAATTCCCAGGCATACTGCCCTTGAAAAAAATTAGGGATTTTTAAAAGCTTGGCATCCTTCCCTTGTAACACACTGTGCTTTCTCTGTATGTTTCCTTGGCCCTCTTTGTGTCACGCTATGGAGGCTGGGCCTGGGGAACCAGAGCAAACGCTGGGACTCTGGCTATTCAGTTCAGTTCAGTCGCTCAGTCGTGTCTGACTCTTTGCGACCCCATGAATTGCAGCACTCCAGGCCTCTCTGTCCATCACCAACTCCTGGAGTCTACCCAAACCCATGTCCATCGAGTCAGTGATGCCATCCAACCATCTCATCGTCTGTCGTCCCCTTCTCCTGCCCCCAATCCTACCCAGCATTAGGGTCTTTTCCAATGAGTCAACTCTTCGCGTGAGGTGGCCAAAGTATTGGAGTTTCAGCTTCAACATCAGTCCTTCCAATGAATACCCAGGATTGATCACCTTTAGGATGGATTGATTGGATCTCCTTGCAGTCCAAGGGACTCTCAAGAGTCTTCTCCAACACCAGAGTTCAAAAGCATCAATTCTTCGGCGCTCAGCTTTCTTCACTGTCCAACTCTCACATCCATACATGACCACTGGAAAAACCATAGCCTTGACTAGACGGACTTTTGTTGGCAAAGTAATGTCTCTGCTTTTAAATATGCTATCTAGGTTGGCCATAACCTTCATTCCAAGGAGTAAGCGTCTTTTAATTTCATGGCTGCAATCACCATCAGCAGTGATTTCTTTTCTCTGAGTCAGGAGTCTGTGTCTTCTGTCAGACTGCCTTTAACTGTGGCGGAATAACGTGTCAGCTTCCAACCAGGTTGAAATCTTAGACCCTCCCAGGTGTTGATGTATGTTAACTGATTCAAAAGAAAATAAAGAACTGTACTAATCCATGGGGATGGGTACTGTCCTCATGAAGCTTCCATGACATTTTAGTTCGGGAGAGATAGGCAATAAAAAAGTAACCAAATAATTATAAAGTATATCAGATTAGACTACAGGTTATGGAGAAAAAGAAGATATTTAGCAGAGGTGGCAAGAGAAAGCAGAAGATACTAAGTAGAGATGGCAAGAATACACAGAAGAACTATAAAAATAGATCTTTATGACCCAGATAACCATGATGGTGTGATCACTCACCTAGAGCCAGACCTCCTGGAATGTGGAGTCAAGTGGGCCTTAGGAAGCATCACTATGAACAAAGCTAGTGGAGGTGATGGAATTCCAATTGAGCTATTTCAAATCCTAAAAGATGATGCTATGAAAGTGCTGCACTTAATATGCCAGCAAATTTGGAAAACTCATCAGTGGCCACAAGACTGGAAAAGGTCAGTTTTCATTCCAATCCCAAAGAAAGGCAATGCCAAAGAATGTTCAAACTACTGCACAGTTGCACTCATCTCACATGCTAACATCTCACAAGCAAAGTAATGCCCAAAATTCTCCAAGCAAAGCTCCAACAGTACGTGAACCTTGAACTTCCAGATGTTCAAGCTGGTTTTAGAAAAGGCAGAGTAACCGAGATCGAATTGCCAACATCCAATGGATCATCAAAAAAGCAAGAGAGTACCAGAAAAACATCTATTTCTGCTTCATTGACTATGCCAAAGCCTTTGACTGTGTGGATCACAATAAACTGGAAAATTCTGAAAGAGATGGGAATACCAGACCACCTAACCTGCCTCTTGAGACACCTGTATGCAGGTCAGGAAGCAACAGTTAGAACAGGACATGGAACAACAGACTGGTTCCAAATAGGAAAAGGAGTACATCAAGGCTGTATATTGTCACCCTGCTTATTTAACTTATATGCAGAGTACATCATGAGAAACGCTGGGCTGGAGGAAGCACAAGCTGGAATCAAGATTGCCGGGAGAAATATCAATCACCTCAGATATGCAGATGACACCACCCTTATGGCAGAAAGTGAAGAAGAACTAAAGATCCTCTTGATGAAAGTGAAAGTGGGGAGTGAAAAAGTTGGCTTAAAGCTCAACATTCAGAAAACTAAGATCATGGCATCCAATCCCATCACTTCATGGCAGATAGATAGGGAAACAGTGGAAACAGTGGCTGACTTTATCTTTTTTAGCTCCAAAATCACTGCAGATGGTGACTGCAGCCATGAAATTAAAAGACGCTTACTCCTTGGAAGCCGAGTTATGACCAACCTAGATACCATATTAAAAAGCAAAGACATTACTTTGCCAACAAAGGTCCGTCTAGTCAAGGCTATGGTTTTTCCAGTGGTCATGTATGGATGTGAGAGTTGGACTGTAAATAAAGCTGAGTGCCGAAGAATTGATGCTTTTCAACTGTGGTGTTGGAGAAGACTCTTGAGAGTCCCTGGGACTGCAAGGAGATCCAACCAATCCATCCTGAAGGAGATCAGTCCTGGGTGTTCATTGGGAGGACTGATGTTGAAGCTGAAACTCCAATACTTTGGTAACCTGATGCAAAGAGCTGACTCATTAGAAAAGACCCTGATACTGGGAAAGATTGAGGGCAGGAGGAGAAGGGAATGACAGAGGATGAAATGGCTGGATGGCATCACCGATTCGATGGACATGGGTTTGGGTGGACTCAAGGAGTTAGTGATGGACAGGGAGGCCCGGCGTGCTGCAGTTCATGATGTCGCAAAGAGTCAGACACGAATGAGCGACTGTATTGAACTCACTACAATGAAATCCCATGGACTCCATTCAATCTTGTTTTCTTATTCACTATAGAATCTGGATAAAATTCTAGTTAGAAACTGCCCTAAATTATGATAGGAGATAGCTCTTTGGAGGCACAAATTGAAGAGGACATGAAGAGACAAACCTGGCTCTAATTACAATGCTGCTGTTTCAACTGTGATAGAACTCTGGGAAAATTATTTTCTTTAACTATAAAAATGCATTCCCTAATATATTTGTTTTGAGTAAAAATAAACCTAGAAAAATAAATATTGTGCAAAAATATTCTTTCATTTCCCTTGGAATAATAATTGCTAGCTGGTAATAGTATCGCTCTTCCTTCCATGAACTGGAATTATGGTAAAACATTTAGGCTTCTTATGATCAATGTTTTGACAGAATAAATACTGTTAGGATAAATACTATGTGCCCTAGAGGATAGGATGAGCACTGGTTGGAACAATTCTGCTACTGTTCTAGACTATTAGTCATATATAATGTGTTTACATGGCCTAGCCTTGTGTAAATCCCTCCTTCACTTTACCTCTCTGTGTACATATCCATCAGTATATTATCAGGAACTCAATCAAATGTATTATGACCTACTGTCCTTTGCATCAAGGACTAATTATTCACCTGAATAAAGAATGATGACAAACCTTAAGAGAACTGTTGTAATGGGTGCTGATAGTATTGGCTGGAATGGGGTTATTGGTTGAGCACCTGTTGATTTTCACATCCTGTTCTCAAGGTTTGACTGGTATAAAAATTACAGAAATTGGAGAGACTCAGCCTCATATAGTTAACCTAACATTTGAAGACTTCTTTGACTTAGCTGCATCTTAACTCTTAAATCTCATTTTTCATTATTCATGGACCTTTCTGATTTTTCTTAAATGATCCCTTCTTTTCCTTATACTGCCTACTCTCTTAAAAGATACCAATGATTTTAAATGTACCCATCCTCTAAAGCTTGGCTAAAATATCTATGGTCCTTGATTCAATTAGTTATGATTCCCCCTCCTCTTTAATCCCTCATAGAAGTTAATAAACCTATCGCTTAATAATACTTTAAAAAATTAGATCATCATCATTACTATAATTATAATCATTGTGGCTAAAATATTTCAAAACTTTATGCCAGGCACTGTGGTACTTTATTTCCATCATTTAAAGACCCTATAGCATTATTATTTCCATTTTACAAGTAAGGAAACTAAGGCACAAAGATTTCAATTGTCATGTTTCTGATCACAGAGATCAAATACTGACGTACACATATTTCCTGTAGTCAAGTATGGATGTGAGAATTGGACCATAAGGAAGGCTGAGCACCAAAGAATTGAGGCTTTTGAACTGTGGTGTTGGAGAAGACTCTTGAGAGTTCCTTGGCCTGCAAGGAGATCCAACCAGTCAACCCTAAAGGAAATCAATCCTGAATATTCATTGGAAGGACTGATGCTGAAGCTGAAGCTCCAATGCTTTGGCCACCTGATGCAAAGAACTGACTCCTTGGGAAAGACCCTGATGCTGGGAAATATTGAAGGCAGGAGGAGAAGGGGACAACAGAGGATGAGATGGTGGAGTGGCATCACCAACTCGATGGACATGGTTTTGAGCAAGCTCTGGGAGTTGGTGATGGACAGTGAGGCCTGGCATGCTTCATTCCATGGGGTCACAAAGAGTTAGACACAACTGAGTGACTCTACTGATATATATGCACATGTGTATGTGTATATACATTTATATATCTATATGTGTGTGTATACATATGTATATTTATATAATGTATACCTGGAGCTTCCCCGGTGGTTCATTGGTAAAGCATCTACCTGCAATGCAGGAAATGTGGGTTTGATCCCTGGGTTGGGAAGATCCCTTGGAGGAGGAAATGGAAACCCACTCCAGTATTCTTGCTATGGACAGAGGATCCTGGCAGGCTACTGTCAATGGGGTTGCAAAGAGTAGGACACTGAGCGACTGAGCACACACGCAATGTATATCTGACATATGACTTCAAATCTCTTGTTTGTTCTTTCTAATGCACTTTTTAATGTCCTACCACTTTTCACTTTGAAACAGTTACTTGAGCATTTGAGTTTAGTGACATGGTTAGAGAACTAGCTTAAGCTTTAGGAGGCCTGGGTTCCTGATTTAATATTGCCACTGACAACTGATCAAATTTCTTTACTCCTCCAGCTTCAGTTTCCTTTTGGTCTGTGTATTACAAATATGTTCTTCTATTGAGTGGCTTACATTTTCATCTTTTCAGTGATATCTTTTGATGAACAAAGGTCCTTCATCTTAGTAGGTTCCAACTTAGCAATCTTTTCCTTTATCATTAGTGTTCTTTTTTGGGGGAGAGTCTCCTGTTTCAGAAAGTTCTGCCTGCTGCAAAATTATTAAGATATTTTATATAATTCTAGAAGTTCTACAATCCACTGTAATTAATTTTTATAGATGATGTATATAGGTGTCAAGATTCAATCTTTTTTTAACATAGATTTGTGGATAATCAATCCATTTTTAATTATTGAAACTGCCACTTTCCCCTATCACAATGCAGTATCACTCTTGTCAGAAACCATTGCCCAGAAACCACTATGGGTAAGTTTCTGGCCCCTATTATCTTCTGTCTGTTCTTGCTTAGATACCATTCTGGATTTTTTATCTAATGTGTTCTTCTCTCTCTACAGTACCTACTTGCCCCTCACAGATACACACCTTTGTTCACATACCTTTGTTCACTGTGGTGGGCAGTAGATGGCAGCCTTCCTCTCTTATCTCTGCTATTGCCTAGTGTTTCATGACTTTGTAAAGGCCCATCCTGTGGCCATTGAAAATCCACCCTGAGCTGTTCCTCAAGTTACTTTGGTCTCACTGAAATAGGTCTTTATTTGATACCAGTAAGAATCTAACTGGAATTAAAATATTCTTCTCTTTCTTGGGCTTCTTTTTTTGTAGCCAAAGAATGTTGGGGGGCCAAAGAATGTTGAAGGCATGGTACTGAGCTCACATATTCCTCAGTATTCCAATCAACTGGTTGTTTTAACACCATCATCATATCCACATCATAAAAGTCTCGTAGTTAGATGTAAGGAACCTGAATGCTGTTTTTTTAACAATACAGTTGTAGGGCAAAGCAAATGTCAGCTAGCTATCTCAACATGACTTTCCAGGGTCTGTCACTGTTCTCTAGAATAACCATGTTCTCCATGGGATTGGGGAGGACAAGAATTATCTGTCCCAACTCTTTATCTGATGTTTAAATCTCATCTGTCACCAGTGGGCATGTGCCAATGTTTAAACACTTCAGGTGACAGATAGTGATTGGCAGTTTCTTCTATGAAGCTGAAACCTCTTCTGGAATTTCCATCTATTTGTCCTACTGCTTGACCTCAGGTCAGTTCTGTTTTATCACATCCTGATCCTCCAAATGTTTGTTAATAATGACTGTTGTTTACTTTGAATGTCCTCTTCTGTAAGACAACCCAGTCTGTCAACGATTCTCATTTGGTATTGCTTCAAGTTTTTCTTCCTCAGGGTGGTTCCATTTTGTCTTTGTGCTTTTTAAAGGGAATTACCTGGAATGCTATTGTAGGATGGTTTAACCACTGCAGTGGACTACAGGATTGTTACCTTTCTCTCACTCCATGAATTAAATTCTAATAATGATGTCTAAAATCTTAATTATCTTCCAACTCAAAGTTATACTGTTACTTACCCTGCCACACAAAATTTACCTATATCTTATTCACCAGTCATGAGATGTTCCAACGTTTCTTTAAAAAAAACATCTGTCCTCACACACTTACACACTTAGAAAACTTACACACACTCTTACACACTTACTCACACACTTAGAAAACAAACCTATTACCAAAGAGGAAATGTAGGGGGAGGGATAACTTTAAAGTTTGGGATTAACAGATACATACTGCTATATATAAAATAGGTACCTAATGAGAACCTACTGTATAGCGTGAGGAATTCTACTCAATGTTCTATAGTAACCCATATGGGAAAAGAATCTGAAAAAAGAATAGATACATGTATATGTATAACTGGGGCTTCCCAGGTAGCACTAGCGGTAAAGAACCTGCCTGCCAATGCAGAAGACCTAAGAGACCCAGGTTTGATCCGTAGGTCGGGAAGATCCCCTGGAGGAGAGCATGGCAACCAACTCCAGTATTCTTGCCTGGAGAACCCCATGGATAGCATAGCATGGCAGGTTACAGTCTGTAGGGTTGCAAAGAGTCGGACATGACTGAAGTGACTTAGCATGCAAGCATGCGTATTGTATAACTGAATCACTTTGCTGTACATCTGAAAGTCTAACAGCATTTTAAATCAACTATACTCTAATATAAAATAAAAATTAGACAAAAAAACAAACAAGCAAACAAAAAAACCTGTCCTTTAGCTGACACTCAGCATATCAGTTCATGTGGAGTGAACCAGATGAGGAAGTGCCTCAACCTCACCACTTCCTTAGTACATTGGAGTTTTATAACCGATGTACTTTTTCATTCACCAGATACTTATGCAGATTTATTATGTGTTAGGTGCTGGTAGAAGGGATTATATAAATTCCATTCAAAGTAAGTTAGAAAGTGAAGAGAATGTGAGAAAATGGAAACAAAGAGAATGACATATATTTGAAGAACTTTTGCTCTAAAGAGAGTAGGAAATAGGGGCTGTTCCTGAAAGTAGACATGAGTTCAAAAAGGGTTTTAAGATTGGAAATAATGTACTTCAAATAGAGACTTTTGAAGACAACTATCAGGCTCAATCTAAACACCCTTTTCTTTTTAAATTGAAGGACAGTTAAATTACAGTACTGTGTTAGTTTTAGGTGGACGGCAAAGTGATTCAGTTATACATTTAAATATTTATTCTCTTTCAGATTCTTTTCCATTTACAAGATATTGAGTATAGTTCCCTGTGCTATACAGTAGTTTGTTGTTTATTTTATATATGGTAGTGTATATATATTTGTGTATATTTAATCCCAAACTCCTAATTTATTTCTCCCCTCTCCACCCTGCTATCCTCTTTGGTAACCATAAGTTTGTTTTCTATATCTGTGAGTCTATTTCTTAAACACTCATTTCTGCAAACTCAAAATTCCTAGTTCTTTTAATCATTTACCAGAGTAGCAAGAAAATAATGTCATAAATCCTCTATAGAGCCTTTCTGTATTGAACACATGAAAGGCAAGTGATAAGTATTTACCGTTGGGGTAATAAAGGAAAAAAATCTATCGAGATGATTTTTTTCTACTGAAGTATAATTGGCATACAACATTATATTGGTTTCAGGTGTAGAACTTAGTGATTTGACATTTTATATGTTGCAAAATGATCACTGCAGTAAGTCTGGTTACCATGTGTCACTATACAAAGTTGCATGTGTTTTTCTTTGTAATAGAACTTTTTTTTTTTTTTTTTTTTTTTATAAATTTATTTATTTTAGTTGGGGGCTAATTACTTTACAATATTGTGATAGTTTTTGCCATACATTGAGAAGAATCAGCCATGGGTTTACATGTGTTCCCCTTCCCGAACCCCCCACCCACCTCCCTCCCCTTCTCATCCTTCTGGATCATCCCATTGCCCCGGCCCTGAGCCCTTGTCACATGCATCGAACATGGAATGGTGCTCTGTTTCACATATGACAATACACATGTCTCAATGCCATTCTCCCAGAACGTCCCACCCTCACCTTCTCCCTCAGAGTCCATAAAATTGTTCCATGCATCTGTGTCTCTTATTCTGTCTCGCATATAGGGTTATCGTTACCATCTTTCAGATTCCATATATATGCATTAGTATACTGTATTGTTGTTTTTCTTTCTGGCTTACTTTTTAAGATTTATGCTCTCAGCAACTTTCTAGACAATCATATTTTTGAATAAGAGACTTCTTAAAGAGATCAAAAGGCACTCTGGAACCCAATAAGGAAATTGCTTTAAGCATTGGGAATCCTAGTAGTATATTTCCCAGTAACAGTTATTAAAGATGACCTTTCAGTGCTATGTACATGTGGTCTTCCCTGCTACGGCTGCCCCCGTGTATACATGGCTAGAATAATGGTGCTCTGCTAGGTAGGAGGAGATGCTCACTTACTCATTCAAACCCTGCACTTGGGCATCCTTCTATTATAGAACATTAAACTGTGAAATCTAATTTTTAATTTTTCTGATGTCTTCCACTAGGCTGAACTCTTCGAGGTCATGACTTTTTCTTTTAATCTCCAGAGCCAAGCACACTGTTCAGTCTAGAGGTACCTGATAAGATGGGAAGAATATTCAAGACTTTGTGGGCATAGTAGACTTTAGTAATTTTGCAAAGGAATGGTGGTGGAAATCATATCACACACCAGACAACGAAATGCTACAAAATAGCACCTGAGGATGGTTTTGGTCACCGCCTCTGGTACAATGTTATGAACTTCTGTCCATAGTTCTTCAGGCACTCTATCAGATCTAATTCCTTGAATCTATTTGTCACTTCCACTGTATAATCATAAGGGATTTGTTTTAGGTCATATCTGAATAGCCTAGTGGTTTCCCCTACTTTCATCAATTTAAGCCTGAATTTTGCAATAGAGTTCATAATCTGAGCCACAATCAGCTCCAGTCTTGTTTTTGCTGACTGTATAGAGCTTCACCATTTTTGGCTGCAAAGACTATAATCAATCTGATTTTGGTATTGACCATCTGGTGATGTCCATGTGTAGAGTCGCCTCTTGTGTTGTTGGATGTCTCAAGTCTCAAGAACAAAACAATCCGCTTCTAAAGCAGGACCAAATGACACCTAGATCCTTAAGATATCATATCCAACAAATTATTTTCCCAGTGAAAACAGTTCTTCCCCCAAGATCAATTGTGGTGACAGCTCTTAAAATAATAACATTTTTAGTATGTCATTTAATGATAAAGCCCAGTGTTTGGAGAACGACAGACCCCATTTCAAATCTCTGCCTGTGTGTCTTAGAGCTAAACCTCACATTTATCACCCTCAGTTTTCACAGTCTCTTCTCTGAAACCTCTGGTTGCCAGATGAATTTTGGAATTCAGAGTTTTTGTTTAATTTTAGAAAAGTCAGATGATGCATTATAGAAAGCTCGATGGTGTCTAGAGCAGCATCCTCTACAAAAGCACACTAGTAATTCTGCAGCAAAACATGTAAAGAAAATAAATAGCCTTACATGATCGCTTGACAGATTTTTCTGTCTAATGAGTTACAAAATAAAATAACAGAAATTTCTGGTTTTCAGAACTCTGCATGGTTTGGTATTATGAATTAGGGACTGTGGACCTATACCTACTTCATGGAGTTGTCATGAGAAATTAAGAAGATGATGCATGTAAAGCTCATGGCTCAGCCCGTGGCACTAAGGGCTTAGTACCTGGTTACTACTTAGCACATATTACTACTACTGCCACACTATAGCTTATGATAGATTTGGGATCAATCTCCTGCCCTTTCTCTTTTCTCTGATTGATAAAATCTTTCTTCACTGTATATTAAATTAATAGTAAACTTCTGAACTGCTCTTGCATTAATTAAAAAAAAAGGGGGGGGTGGTTCTTGTGTCCCAAGCCAAATAAAAAATTATATATAAAAAAAGGGGCAAGCCATCAGTGTTGGAGACCACCCCTTCTATCTTTCCTTGTTGACAGAGACCTGAGTCTCATTTTCAGCAGCTTTGCTCTTTTTCCAACCTGGCAGTGATTCCTCTCCAGCAATGATTAACTAAATGCTCAAATAGGGGAGAAGGAAACAGTCTAGTTGAGACATGTAAATGTTTACTGGAAGAAGCCAAAATGGTTTTGTGGTGTATGGAAACCAAGAAAAATTCCATTGCTAAAGGTAGAAGCATATATTTAAGGTTGAAAATCAATAGATGACTAACCACATTTCAAATAAGGAAATGTAGATGGGTGTGGAACAAGCACAGCAAGAAAGAGAGAATGTGAAGAAAATGAAAACAATTGGAGTAGATTCTGGCTTCTAGTCCTACTACTCTTAAACTAACCTCTTGCATTTTAACAATGAATTCATTCTTGCCAATTCAAATGACCTTTTCTTAGTCTTTCTCACATCTCTAGATTTATGGTTTATGTCTCCAGACTCTATGTGGCTTCATTCTACCCTGGAGAATTTCCACCGATGCCCTGACATCATTTTCAAACACTTTTGTTGTTGTTCAGTCACTTAGTCATGTTCAACTCTTTGTGATCTCATGGACTGCAGCACACCAGGCTTTCCTGTCTGTCACTATCTCCCAGAGTTTGCTCAAACTCATGTTCTTTGAGTCGATGATGCCATCCAACCATCTCATCCTCTGTCATCCCCTTCTCCTCCTGCCTTCGATCTTTCCCAGCATCAGAGTCTTTTCCAAGGAGTCAGTTCTTCGCATCAGGTGTCCAAAATATTGGAGTTTCAGCTTCAGCATCAGTCTTTCCAATGAATATTCAGTGTTGATTTCCTTTAGGGTTGACTGGTTTGATCTCCTTGCAGTCCAAGGGACTCTCAAGCGTCTTCTCTAGCACCACAGTTCAAAAGCATCAGTTCTTCGGCACTCTTCTTTACAGTCCAACTCTCACGTCTGTGCATGACTACTGGAAAAGCCATAGCTTTGACTATATGGATCTTTGTTGGCAAAGTGATGTCTCTGCTTTTTAATATGCTGTCTTGGTTTGTCATAACTTTTCTTCCAAGGAGCAAGCGTCTTTTAATTTCATGGCTGCAGTCACCATCTGCAGTGATTTCAGAGCCCAAGAAAATAAAGTCCATCACTGTTTCCATTGTTTCCCCATATATTTGCCATGAAGTGATGGAACTGGATGCTATGATCTTTGTTTCTTGAATGTTGAGTTTTAAGTCAGTTTTTTCACTCTCCTCTTTCACCTTCATTAAGAGTCTTTTTACTTCCTCTTTGCTTTCCGCCAAACACTTTACCAAACAAATATGATAATCTTTCTTGTCAGTCCTCCTTTTCTAAACTTTTCTTATTCTCTTGAGAGTGTCATCCTCATTTCAGATCTTAGGCTTAAAGCCATCTTTGGTCCTTACTTGTCCATGGTACTCAATCTAATCAACTGCAGTGTTCCTAGTTCACCTTTTATCCACATCCTTCTTTCTAGTCTGATTCTATCACTCTGCTCCATGCATGGATTAGTTCCCTATGTTCTTTCAGGTGGGCTCTCCTATATACTATATAGATGCCATGCATCTAATGGTTCTAAAGGGGCAGAGGACCTGGATATATGAGTTGGCTCATCCACTCACCAAAAAGGTTCTCTCTGCTCTCTATCTCTATACCACCGGATTCCTTTGTTCCCTAACACAGTCACCAAGTCATGTTAGATCTGCTTTAAAAATCGTGACTCTCTTCTCTGCTGACACAGTGTCTCTTTAACTCAGACTGTTATCAAGTCATTGAAAGAGTCTCTGAACTGTTCTCAGTACATCCTGCTGTTTCTTTAAGGGAGCTTCTGATTTTAGGATAGTTTTAGATTTACAGAAATATTGAAAAGATAGTACAGAGTCTGTGTATACCCCTCTCCTCATTTTCCATATTGTTACCTTATCTTGGTAGCTTTGTCAAAACTAAAGAACCAACACTGGAACATTTCTGTTAACTGAACTTCAGATTTTATTCAGATTTTACTACTTTTCCCACTGCTGCTGCCCCCCTGTTTTTTGGTCCCAGAGTCTCACCCAGGATATGACATCACATTTAGTAGTCGTGTTTCATTAGTCTCCTCTGACCTGAGATGGCTTCTCAGGGACATCCCTTGTTACTATACTTTGCCTGTTCCTGCCTGGGTTGTGTAAAGTACTAATCACATGTTTTTTATCATCTCCCTCAATTTGGGTTTGTTTGTGTTTTTTGTTTTTCTCACGATCAGACTGGGGTTATGGATTTGGGGAAAAACATCACAGAGATGATGAGATACTGTTCTCATTGGATATCATGGAAACATGCTATTAACATGACTTGCCACCGATGATGTTAAACTTGGTCACCTGGTTCAGGTAGTGTAGGCCAATTTCCTCAACTATGAAGTTACGTTTTTACCCCCTTTTCACAGTCTATTATTTGAAACAAAGTCATTAAGTGTGGCTTATATCAGGGATAAAAGAAGTTCATGGAGAAGGAAGTGGCAACCCACTCCAGTATTCTTGCCTGGAGAATTCCATGGACAGAGGAGCCTAGCAGCCTACGGTCCATGGGGTCGCTAAGAGTCGGACATGACTGAAGTGACTCAGCATGCATGAGACTCCATTTATTGGCACCAGCCTGTGTTTATGGGCTGTAGCAATAGCATTCAAAAATGAGCAGAAAAACTCATGAGATCTGCCACAGTTCTCAAGCATTGGGAAAAATTATTCTCCCTGAGGAAGTTTAAAACAATGTCAAAAAACAAAAATGAAGTCGCATATTGGTGATGTCTAAAAAAAAAAAGAAGTTCAACCTTTTTGAAGAGAGATAATCTATATAAATTATTTTTGATTCTTAACAGATACTTGTCTTTTCTCCCTTATTTGTTTGTTTTTGTGTCCAATATTTAATTTATATCAGTATTCTCAGGGAGGGAGAAATTTCCCCTTCTAACCCTCTTGAGTTCTTTTGGTTGGATGAGTAATAAAATTAACACAAGACTGATAAACAGGAGAAAAGGAAACAGGTTTAATTTGTGTGCATGAAGTTCTCATAGAAGTGGAATCTAAAAGGTGGCCAAAGCAAGAAACTTTTACACTTTTTAAACAAAGAAGCAATAAATTTATGAGTAATTGACAAGACAAAGAAACTTGGGTTTTGGGTGCTCAATTAGTGAATCTTCTAAAGAGAGTCTGGGCTTTGGGTAGTAAATTAAAGAAGTGACAAATTTTATTTATACAGGCATTTTGGTGCCAATTCTCTGTCTCTGGTGATAAGGCCGTATGGGTGTCCCTACGCTTCCAGACACAGGGAGGGAAATTTCACACGGGAGGTTTATTTCCTACTTTCAGGGAGACAGAGAGAAGGATCAAAGTATCCCTGCTACACTGGGCATTTCTTAAGTCACTTTAATTCAAAATAACCAATGTGATGGCTCATCTGAACCCCAACAGTTTAGATTTTGACATAAGTAAGTACAAAGTCTAATGAATGAACATGAATGAATATTCATTTTAAAATATGAATATTTATTTTTAAAATAAACCAATACTATATTATTTATTTTGTGGGTCAAAAACCCTTCCAGCTTTGCCATCGGGAGTAATTTCCACTTGGTTCCTATAACCCTATGCATATGCCTGCATGCTCAGTTGTGTCCAACCCTTTGTGACCCCATGGACTGGAGCCTGCCAGGCTTCTCTGTCCATGGGATTTTCCAGACAAGAATACTGGAGTGGGTTGCCATTTCCTTCTCCAAGGGATCTTCCTATCCGGGGATCAAACCTGCATCTCCTGCATTGGCAGGCAGATTCTTTACCACTGAGCCACCTGGGCATGTTCTTTTTCTTTTTTTGAGTATTTACTTAATTTCAGTCACTACAAAATACTTGAAACTCACCTTGTATTTTTCCTGCCTCAGTCTTAGAATCAATTATTTTTCTCCTGACAGTTTTTAAGTCATCTAATCTATTCTTCGCTTCTAAGCAGAATGATAATGTAACCTCCTTAATTAAAATTTTTCATTGACTCCATTTTCACAATTATGATAAAGTGAAAATTCCTCAACATGGCATAATCAGTCCTTTAGGACTTGTCCTGCTTTTGTGGACCAAATTCACCCACATCTCAGTTTAGATTTCACTTCTGGGAAACCATTCTTCATCAGTGCCCCACCCCCCAAACATGGATTTAGAAAACCTTTCTGTGTGCTTCCTTAGTGCTCTGACTGTATAGTGAGAGGCTGTGAATGAACTGTGCTGAATGAGCAATACTGTAATCTTTATAACAGCAACAAACCACCATGTCCTCACTTGGAAAACGGGCAGTCTGGCTTCTCATTATTAGTTTGAATGTAATGAAATAGGTTTATGAAAATTTTATGTGAATTTTAATCAACTTACAGATATGAATTAGGCTAGAAAATAGGGGCAAAGAATTAAATAATCAACCCCCATGAACCTTCTCTCCTCGAAACCCTCCCCTTCCCTTGCCAGTACAGATTCTAAGACAAGAAGTTTACTTGGTAGGAAGCAGGAGGAAAGGAACTGAATGTGTAAGACAAAAAAAGTAGAAAAGGGATGCATTATTGGCCTGATTACCATAGAGGGCAATCGGTGCTCAATCCCCATTGAAGGGTCTCTGAGGACATATATAAAATCGGATGCCAGAGTATTTATCTGTGGAACTCTGACTCCCATTGCTTAAGTGTTGGTTCCAAAAGAGTGGACTTTCCTGCCTTTGCTTTTAAGCTCCTTAGAGGAAGGAAAAGATTCTGAGGCAGAAAGACTGAGAGGCACAATATTGTTCTAAGGTGAGATGTTGTCAGTGTGCACAAAACTGGTCATTGCAGCTGTTCATACTGAAATCAAACTTGGACTGATTCATTATGTTGGAAAACACAAATCACTTGCTATGAAACCATATTCATGGGTCCTCAGGGTAGATAAAGTCACGTAAGACCTAGACCCAGAAATGATATGTTAGAAGAAAATGAAGAACTGTGTTGAATAATATAGCTATTAGCTTGTATGAATGATCAGCACAGTGTAGAAATTAATACTTGCCCAAGTTATTTTTTTAGAGACATCATTAAAAGAGTTCTTGAGGTAAGCCTTGAAAGGCACTTAAGATTTGGATTAACAGAGGAAGGAGGAAGCTTCACTTCAATCTTATCATTAAGACTCCCTGGGGTGTGACTATTTGAGTGTGTTGTTCGACAAAACTTGACAGGTATTGTACCTACTCTTTCTCAAACTTTTATTTCTAATGCCTTGGATTATCAGGCTCCTGTTACACAGGGAAACTTGGCTAGCAGCTTCTTTTACTGTTGTGAAAAGTGCACATGAGTATTCAGAGTGTGATATGGGTCAGTAAGAACTGTGGAGAAGTCCTTAACCTTATTCAAAAGAAAGCTTTTTGTTGGAGGAGGTAAAAATCTTTCCTCTACCATTTTTTATTAAAAAATTTTTTATTGGAGTGTAGTTGCTTTACACTGTTGTGCTAGTTTTTTACCGTATAGCAAAGTCAATCAGCTATATGTACACATATATCCCTTCTTTTTTGGATTTCCTTCCTATTCAGGTCACACAAAGCATTGAGTAGAATTTCCTGTGCTATAGAGTAGGTTCTTATTAGTTATTTATTTTATGCTCAGTATCAATAGTGTATATATGTCAATTCCTATCTCCCAATTCATCCCATACCCTCCTTTCCCCTTTGGTCTCCATACATTTGTTCTCTACATCTGTGTCTCTATTTCTGCTTTGTAAATAAGATTGTGTATACCTCTACCCTTTTGAATTCTTCTTTGTGGTCTGAGAATTAAGTTACAGGAGAAAATTGAACAGATATTTAATAGTGTGTAGGGGAGATTTTCAGGAGAAAATTGAACAGATATTTAATAGTGTGTATGGGAGCAAAATTTGCTACCCCAAACTGTGTCTCTTTAACATGAGAGTTAATTTAGGCTGATTATTTTCAAGGCTCAAAAGACTCAAGAAGACACTTTGATATCCCTGCTAACTGCCTACAGGATGTAGACGGGGTACAACAAGGGAGCTCTCACCGTAGGTAACTGTGCTAGGAATTATGTGTGTAAATGAGGAGGAACCTAGCAAAGTTTTTGTTAAAATTTCTTTGTGTCCCTTTGTCTCTGCATGTTCCAACAAGTATTTCTTTACCAAACATTTGCTTTTCCCTCATTTGAACATCTACTGAGTATGGAGAGAATGTGAAAATGAATGAGACATACCTTTCACCAAGTTTTGCTGCTTAAATGGAACATGTACATTCCTTTAGTAAAAACTAAAACAAAATCCTAGAGGCCAGATTGGAAAGGATGTTAGATTGGCTGTCTGGTCAAAAATTTGTGCTTAAAGATATATTGGAGGTATTTAAATGGGAGAGTGTTGACTGAAATAAAAAAGCACCATGTGAGATTGTGAGTTTCAGTTTTATTCAGGGGTCTTACTGAGAAATATAGCCGGTAAGACAGGCTTTTAGATAGCTCTGAGGAACTGTTCTAAAGAGGTAAGGGAGGAACTAGGAAATATAGCAGTTTTTGCTGGAAAAAATGTAGGTGAACATCAAAAGATTACTATGAATCATTAAAACAGACATCTCCAATTAATGATTTTAGTGCCTTTCTATGTCTGGTAAGATGCAACAATCTGAGGTCATTGAAATTCTTTCTTAGACATGCATCTTAAGTATCTGAGGGCCCTGTATCCAAAGCACAGAAAGCTTCCTGTTTTTCCATCCTGAATTCCCCACAGAGTGCAATCAGTGTTGGTAGGTGACTGCAGTGGCTTATGACTTACCCCTTTGTATAAGGAGATGATGAGGACATTCTTTGTTCTTTTTGTTTAGAACTTGTTATCTTTTGGTCATAAATTCTACTAAGGTTTGGTAGACATTTTGTGATTGGTTTGTCCCACAGTATGCTGAAGAATCTGCCTGCAGGAGACCTGGGTTAGATCCCTAGGTTGGGAAGATACCCTGGAGAAGGGAACAGCTACCCACTCCAGTATTCTTGCTTGGAGAATCCCATGAACAGAGGAGACTGGCAGGCTACAGTCCACGGGGTCGCAAAGAGTCAGACACAACTGAATGACTTTCACTATGAAGGCTCATTCCTAGTTCAGGTGATGATTTTGTCAATAGGCCATTCATGTACTATATCTAGATTGCGTGTGTGTATGTTCAGATGCTCAGTCATGTCCAACTCTTTGTGACCCCATGGACCATAGCTTACCATGCTTCTCTGTTCATGGGATTTCTCAGGCAAGAATACTAGAGTGGGTTGCCATTTCCTCCTCCAGGGGATCTTCCTGATCCAGGGATCAAACCTGCATCTCCTGTGCCTCCTGCATTGCAGGAGGGTTCTTTACCTGCTGAGCCATTGGGAAAGCCCCTATATCTAGATTAGGCTTTGTTAATAACTTGTAAATTCTCTGGATCATATGTCTTACTAGTTTATATGATCCAGAAAATGTTTTCCCTTATTGCTTCTTCCCATATCTAGAGTTACATCATAGAATTGATTTTCTTTTTCTTTGTCACTGCACTACATGGCATGTGGGATCTTAGTTCCCTAGCCAGAGATCGAACCCAAGTTCCCTGCAGTAGAAGCACAGAATCTTAACCACTCTACTGCCTGGGGAAGTCCCCAGTACAATTAATTTTATGTAGAGCTATATATGTGATCAATTGCCTCAAGATAGTTAATGATCATTAATTTTGTCAGAGTCTTAGTTACACATGCAAAAAAATGACAATCTTATAAAACTGATTCTTTACCACTGCTCCAGAGTTATATCTAAATTAGCACTCTTGTGGCCTTGAGACAAAAGGAATCCTAGGGTATATCTTCCTTTCCATCTTGGAGGAAGCCACGGCCACAAATTGATGCTGAAAGCCATTGAGTTCCATTAGGTGTGACCTGGTATATTTCTGGTTGCCTGACCCAGTTTGTTCCATATCAGTCTCTCTCTTTAGGGGAAACATGTTGGCATTTTTCATAAGGCACACAGCCTAGTTTTATGGTGCTATTATGCTGAGTATCTCAGTATGATTTAATTGTTCCCAACATAGGGGAACCTTAAACTTAACTGACTATAGCTTGGTGCTAGCCATATAAATCCATCCCATAACTGAGGGTGGGTCCCTCCTAATAATTGGTTAGTTATATTCTTTGGAATTTAGCTGGTTTCTCTGATTCAGCTTGAGTAACTTGAAAGAAAATTATTATTTATGGACAGGGTCAGAGCAAGTATGGTTGATCGGACAAATGAGGAAATCCCATTTAGCAATATCAATAGCAGCCTGAACAAAACTACAATTTCTTTCTTCTAAAATAAATTTTCTAAGGGTCATCCAATCAGAACTTTGACAATAAGAAATCCACCAGAGCGAACCAGAAGTACTGGATGTAGGTAATTAACAATTTGCATAGGATTATATTCATGATAGAAAAACATTTTTATTCATATGCAGAAGTCCATGAAATTAAGAAAACATTCTGAATAATCATACAGGTCATGTCTGGCATCTTGGGATAGCTGTCTCCTTCTAATATCATCTTCTTCTCATCCTGATGTTGGTGTCATTTCTCCTCTGAGCATTGTTTTAAGATGAGTTCAAGATCAGCGGTTCTCTCTATAGAGCAGTACAATGTAGGAGTCCTTTTTAAGTGAAAAATATGAATTTGTGAGTTAATTCCCTTCAGTTTTGTTGCTCATGAGCTAGTTAAGAGTACCTGATAAGGAGTCAACTATCTGTTAATAGTTGGAAGACAGTCCTTTAAGTGATGTTTTTTCCAGTGCACATAATCTCCTGGTTTCAGGTCATGGAGCATCTGATCTTCATTCAAAGATATATTAGTGTGATAAGCTTCAAGAAGAAGCTTAGGATATCTTTTAATAATTCAATTAAACTTTATAATAATGCAACATATTAACAAGGAGCCATCTATTAATAGAAAGTGAAGCTTAGAATAAATACAAAACCTCAAATTTTTCTCTCTTAAATTGCTACCAAATATAGCCAACTTAAGACTCATTTGTTTGCAAAATAACTCTAGCTTTTAATAAACTTGGCCTGATGATGTATATAAGTGATCATATAGGCTCTTTAATTTATTTTTGTTTGTGTTTTGCTTTTTGTTTGTTTTGTTTTTGACAGAGTCTTAACTGGACTGTGAGGGAAGTCCTGATATAGGCTCTTTTAAATTGACTTTGCTGGAACTTTTCATAAGATATTTCAGACTGAACTTTTAAAAGATCTCTCAAGGCATGGAGAAGCATATCAAGGACTTGTCATCAGATTTCACCTACAATATCCACAGATTTGTGATCAGTTCCTCTCTTCTTGGGGTTCTCAAAATATTTTGAGGTTTCTGTACTTGCCAGAAAGTGACCTTCATTATTTACCTGGTAAAGTTTCTGGGAACTCTGTAAGCAAGGTACCAGGTTGTTTTACCAGGGGTCTTTATGGTTTCATAAAGTTCAGGTGGTAGAGTCCAGCTGCAATGCAGGAGACTTGGGTTCGAGCCCTGGGTAGGGAAGATCCCCTGGAGAAGGGAATGGCAACCCATTCCAGTATTCTTGCCTGGAGAATCTCATGGTCAGAGGAGCCTGGTGGCTCACAAAGACACTCAGACACGACTGAGCAACTAACACACATAAAGTCCACCTTGATTCTTTAAAGCTTTCTGGTCTTATCTGATTCTATGTGCATTCTCAAAAATGACATTCCAGTCAAACTCTGGTCATATCACCAGAATTTCTAATTATGCCCTATTACAAGAAAAACAGATTCTCATTAAACTTATGCAAAAATTATACTGTCATGAAAATAAGAATCTCACTAAGAATTTCTAGATTGTGGAGGAATCAGAGAGAAAAGATAAATGTTTCAGTTTTGCTCACAGAGGTATAATTTATCAAATTGCTGTAAACCATAATTAGCTTAAGGAGAAAGGTTTCCTTGTATCTGGAAAACAAAGATTAAAGCCAGTAATATTTCAGGAAAAAAGTCATAAAAATTATCACTTGGCCCTATGTAACTAATTCTTGTTGATCTTGATCTTCTGTTAACAGTTTTATGAAGTCATCAGGTTTTCTATCAGAATTGTTTAATTTATTACTCAGTTCATTGATATGATCTGAAAGTTATCAGAAACCTGTGCTTATCAAAAAGTCCTTTCTATGGTTCTTCTTGAAGATGAGGGTTTTTTGTAAAAGCATCATAGTAAAAGAAAAACTTGCTACAATTGATAAGAGAACCAAAAAGTCACAGTTAAAGGCCTGATTACAATGTAATTGTCAAAGACTTTGGCTATTTTTGTAACATACATTATTGAAATATTAACTAGAATTATGGCTGATAACATTATACCAGTATATATCCAATTATTAGAAATTCCATATAATTTCTAGAACATTCATATTAGTGATATTTACTCATATAATATAACCTAAGATGGTTTATTGGAGAAGGCAATGGCACCCCACTCCAGTACTCTTGCCTGGAGAATCCCATGGACAGAGGAGCCTGGTAGGCTGCAGTCCATGGGGTTGCTAAGAGTCAGACACGACTGAGCGACTTCACTTTCACTTTTCACTTTCATGCATTGGAGAAGGAGATGGCAACCCACTCCAGTGTTCTTGCCTGGAGAATCCCAGGGATGGAGGAGCCTGCAGGGCTGCCGTCTATGGGGTTGCACAGAGTCGGACATGACTGAAGCGACTTAGCAGCAGCAAGATGGTTTATCATGACTCATTCGACAATGTTTCCCATGTAATTAAACATACTAAATAAGCCTAATTAGGTTAATATCTGTCTGGGATGTTCCAGGGCCTTCTGAAGCATGCCAAAGTTAGCTACAGGTCAAAAGAACTTCATTTAGAATTTGATTTAAGGATATTTATCAGATATCAAAAAGTTATAAAACACTTGGTCAAACAGGATCATAGGCCACTGTGGAACAATACGTTTTCATTTAGCCTAGTGCCAATAAATGATTTCAAAGGCACATACAGAGAGTTGCAAAAGATTACTAAAAGATAAAGAGATTTTATAATCTGTTCTCAAAAGCAGATCACTAAGACAACATTGTAAATCAACTATACTTCAATAAAAAGTAAAAAAACAAACTAAAAAACCTCCAATAGTCCAAGAATACTTTATCCTCTTAACAGAGAAAACCAAATTCTAATTTTGTACCACTTTACCTTTAATATTAAAATTCATTCCCAGCTATGCTAGTTCTGATCACATGTAAAACTCCTTTCTCAGGGTTTCTTTTCCACAAAACTTCTACAGATTCTCTCTTCACCTTAAGAGTTCATCCTTTTCTCTTTTTTAACCTCTTTTTAATATAAAATTATTATTTTCCCTTAACAAATGCACTTCTATTCCTTACACCTTCTTTCTTTTGCATACAATGATGTTTTCCCTATTTTTAGTAGTTTTAATTTCATATTTTAATTAGAACTCTTAACCTTTAAAAATCCTAACTTCTAGTAAAAACCAAGAAGTAAGCAATTATAAACTATCCTTTACATTAGCATTTTGTAGAATAACAATCTTATAAATACTATTTATAATTTCTAGAAACATGTGCTTTTTTATAGAAAATGTCTCATTGTGGCACCAGACATATTTATTGTTAATTGTCCTAAAAATTTTTAGTTTTCCTGTTAAAAGAAGCCTATTTTCAATAATGTTTCAGTATCTTATTTTGTTTGTTAATGATCTAGATGTTCAGTAAACTTTAATCATTTCTGTCTATGTTGTCACAAATGGCAGAATTTCCTTCTTTCTCATGGCTGAATAGCATCTATCCATTATTTATCCATGGATAATATCTATTCATTTATTATTGATGGATACTTAGGTTGTTTTCATGTCTTGGCTATTGTGAATGACATGGAATTTAACTTGGGTATATAGACATCTCCTCAAGATTCAATTTTTCATTTCCTTTGGATATATATCCAGAAGTGGGATTGCTGGATCATATGGTGGTTCTATTTTTAAATTTTTGAAAAATCTCCATACTGTTCTCCATAGTGGCTGCACCAATTTTACATTCCCACCAACTGGTCACTAGACTTCTCTTATCTCTGCATCCTTGCCAACACTTGTTATCTCTTGTCCTTTTGATCACAGCCATTCTAACAGGTATAAGGTCATATCTCATTGTGATTTTGTTTGCATTTCCCTGGTGATTATTAATGTTGAGTACCTTTTCATGCAACTGTTGGTCATCTGGATGTCTTCTTTAGAAAAATGTCTACTCAGATCCTTTGCCCATTTTTTAGTTGTGCTGTTAGCTTTTCACTATTGAGTTGAAAAAAAGCTGTTAGGAGAAATTTTGACCTGGAAAAAACACTTAATGGTAACATAAATGTCAAAAGGTTGAGGACTGCATCATTTTCCTTCCTGTTGCATTCCCCTAGTGCCAAGTACAGCTTCTGATAGGGTAATAAGTAAAATTTCTTTTCTGAATGAATTGAATAATAAGTAATAACTTAAGACATGATGGTGATGGTGGTTTAGTCGCTAAGTCATTCATGTCTGACTCTTGTGACTCCAAGACTGTAGCCCACCAGGCTCCTCTGTCCATGGGATTTCCCAGGCAAGAATACTGAAGTGGGTTGCCATTTCCTTCTCTAGGAATTTAAAATATATACTATGAAGGAAAGATATGAAGGGATACAAGATATATCTGAAGTGTTGTTGAGTAAAATGGGAAACCATTTTCCTTTATGGCACCCAAAGGTAGAACTAGAAGCAATAAGTAAAAGAATACAGATTATTAGGCAAATATTTTAAATTTATTGCCATTAGTTAGAATTGTCCAAACATATAATTAGCTGCCTGAGATATTTGAGAGGGGATGGGTGGCCACAGGACAGAAATAATTTTACAGAGGAATGGGATATCAGATTAAGTTATAAGTTTCTTTAACCACTGTTTTTGTTTGTTTATTTTGTTTTTGCTGCATAGAATCTTCATTGCAGTGCATAGGCTCTTCATTCAGGTGCACAGGCTTTCTCTAATTGTAGCATATGAGCTTGGTTGCCCTGCATCATGTGGGATTTTAGTTCCCCAACCAGGAATTGAACCCATGTCCCCTGAATTGGAAGACAGATTCTTAACCACTGTACCACCAGGGAAGTTCCAGGGCTTAAGACTCTTTCCAACAGAATATTTCTCTTGTGAACTGTGGAAACATGCAGAAGAAAGTATGTACCTAGAAATGTAAAAATAAATTTTTTTTTGCATTAAAAAATTATTTTATATTGGAGTGTAATCGATATACAGTGTTGTGTTAGTTTCAGGTGTACAGCAAGCAAGGTGACTTATTTATACACATCTCTACTCTTTTTCAGATTCTTTTCCCATATAGGTGATTACAGAGTATTGAGTAGAGTTCCCTGTGCTATGCAGTAAATCCTTGTTGAAATGTAAGACTTGAAAGGTTTTGGAGTTTTTTTATATGGGTTTAACCTTGGTTCTTAATTAGCTTCTCCCTTAAATTTGGGCTTTATCAGAGTTGAGGGTAGAATGATTCTCAGGCACTGGTGGTCTCTGAGGCTAGTAAAGTGCCTGACTCAGGTATTATCAAAATTTAATCATCACATGTAATGAGTTTAGAAAAACGTCTACCTCCATGGGTGTGTTTGGTAGGTAGAAGGACTGAAAAGGCAACTTGCATTACTGGTAATTCTTTCAAAGCCAAAAGTAACTCTTCTTTAGTCAATAATAATAGCAAAACCAATAATAATTATTAATGAAAGCACCAGTAGCAATAAAAATCTATGATAAATAGTAAAAATATATACATAATGAGAAGAACTCATTGCATACCAAAAACTATGCCACGTTCCATAAACTGTTTTTTAAAACACACTAGGGCCTGTTTAACAGACATTTAACAGACAAGAAATCTAAGGTTATATGGGTTAAGAATCCTGCTTGCCATGCTTAAGGCCACACTGTCAGGAGTGACAGCTAAAAGCAGAGCCTAGTGAATCCACATCATGTTTTTACACACACTAGAAACCATCTTCTACACCTACATACTCTATTAAAGAAGCTGGTGCAGAAGAAATATTTATGTGTGTCTCTGGAAAGTAGGTTATGCCTTAAACATGTGAGCAAGTCTTTCTTTTTTTGTATTAGAAGGGATTAAAGAGGAAATTGCTAAAGAACAGTATGTTGAGTTTCAGGTTGGAATTTGAACGCTCAATGAAGTTATGAAACACTACATTGTCCATTCAGTTCAGACAGAGACTGTGGCAATTAAGAATCTTAAAATCCTGTAAGTCTTCTGGTGAACTGTACATTAAGACTTTTAACAAACACTAACTGCTAATACAGTGTATGTGTACTCAGTCACTCAGTTGTTTCCGACTGTTTGCGACCCCATGGACTGTAGCCCACCAGGCTCCTCTGTCCATGGAATTTCCAGGCAAGAATACTGGAATTGGTTGCCATTTCCTACTCCAGGGAACCTTTCTAACCCAAGGATTGAACCCAGTTCTCCTATGTCTCCTGCATTGCGGGTGGATTCTTTACCACTGCACCACTTGGAAAGCCCTAATATATTGTCTACCAAAGGACTTTTTTTTCCCCTAAAGTTCACAGGAAAGATCCAATGTTTAAAAACATTAAAAAAAATAGGTTTTAGTTTTAAACTGTAAAACATGCTCATGATAAACTTTGGTAAAAGAAAAGCATATACCCTGAAAAACCATAATTCAAAAAGACACATGTACCCCAATGTTCATTGCAGCACTTTTACAATAACCAGGACGTGGAAGCAATCTAAATGTCCATTGACAGATGAGTGGATAAAGAGGATGTGGTACATATACACAATGGAATATTACTCAGCCACAAAAAGGAACAAAATTTGGTTATTTGTAGAGATGTGGATGGATCTGGAGTCTGTCATATGTAGTAAAGTAAGTCAAAAAGAGAAGAATAAATATTGCATATTAATGCATATATGTGGAATATAGAAAAATGGTAAAGATGAACCTATTTGTAGGGCAGGAATAGAGATGTAGATGTAGAGAATGGAAATGTGGACATGGGGGAAAGGGGAAGGTGGGATGAATTGGGAGATTAGGATCGACATATATACTTCCATGTGTAAAATAGGTAGCAAGTAGGAAGTTACTGTATAACCCAGGGAGCTCAGTTTGGTGCTCTGTGATGACCTAGGGGGAAGGGATGGGAGGGGGTCCAAAAGGGAGGAGATATATGTATACATATGACTGATTTACTTCTTTGTATAGCAGAAACTAACACAACACTGTAAATCAATTATACTCCCAAAAAATACATAGAAGGAGTGAAAAGAGTAAGAAATAGAGTAAACAGTGATCAATAAGCAATAAGAATAAAAAAGAAAAAAAGCAGTGTAAAAGGAAGTGTTGTTGTTAGAAAAGACCTCTTTCTTAAGCCCTCATGGGTCATATAGCTTCTATGTATTTGTTCCGACACAGGCTTTTGGAGACATATGGTCCAATTCCCCTATCTTTTCTTTGTGATGGCCCATCACGTAACTAGGTTGCCATACCCAGTTATGCTCTCCTACTCTCCTGCCAGGCTGGATCTTCTTTCTACAGTCTAAGTGTGGTAATAAAGAAAATGTGTTGAGTTGAGCATTTTGGCTTTAAAGGAACAGGGACTCACTCAAGAGAAAAGGTCATTCATTAGAAGAGATTCAAATTGATGGTAGAAAGCTATCAGAAGCTGCAGTTGCTTTAGGGGTCAGATTCTCTTTCCCCTCTTGTGGGTCACAGGTTGCCATCCTTTAGGTCTACTCTGCTTCCTCTCTGCTCTGTTCTTCTCTCTCGATAGCAACTTCTCTATCTTTTACTTTCTCAAAGTTTCTGCTTCCTTATAATTTCACCTTGCCATGAACCCCCTTGACTCAAAGCAGTCTTTAGGCTTCAGCATCTACCACCTCCTACTTCGTTTTCTTGTATTAACACTTTTTGTTTCTAAAATGCAAATTCTGACCTAGCTTAGTGTGTGTGTGTGTGTGTGTACATACCAGGTCATACCATAGTTCATAATCCTCAATCCAGCGTGTAGCTTGTCTCCTCTGGAGCTAGGTGCTTGGTCCCTGGATAAATCCATTAGAACCTCTGAATTTGGGTCTTGTGGTAAACCTCATGGCTATCTAGTAAACAGGGGCTATGGGAGAGGCAGCTTCCTTCCGTCAGCAAGGAAGGCATCCTGAGGGTCAGCCTATCCAGCGGAATCATAACCCTTACATTGCCTTAAAGATATTTAAATACAAACTGTCCTCATGTAACCCACATTATTCATGTAATACTCACCAACACAGCAAGGTTCTACTTTTCCAATTTTAAAGGATAAAAAGCATCTAAAATAAAGTATCAGGCCCTAAGCCATCATTATTAACAAGAGTTGTCTAGCATTATGGTCTATTTGATCTTAAGACAAGTGTTCTTTCTTCTATATCAGAGGTTCTCAAACTTTGACATACATCAGAATTTTGACACACGTCAGACTTTGTCTCAAAGTCTGACATACATCAGAATTCCTTGCAGGGCTTGTTAAACCTCACATTGTTGGGCTACAGCCCCAGAGTTTTAATGCAGTGGGTTTAAAAGCAAGTCAGAGAATTGGTTGACAGGTTTCTAGGAGAGGCCCTTGATATTAATCTGGGATCACTGTTGTATACAAGTGACTTTATTTGAGTCTCCCATTAATAAGCAGCTGTATCAATGAGATGCAATTTTTTATTTATTTATTTATTTTTGCTGAATAAGCTGGGACCAGGTGACAGGAGAATGTAATTGTACTTATCTTCATAGTTATCTCGGACCTCATAATGTTTTGATTTTCCTGGAAGAGGTTGGGAATAAATCCAGTCGTTTATAAGGCTGGATCAGGGCTGTGGGTACCTCCTTAAATATCATTTTGATTTGACAGATCTGATCAAACACCTACAGCTGTGTAGGTCACTCACATTTGAGGATGGTCATAGACCACCAGAAAAACAGACACATGATGAGCCCTGAGTTTGGTCAGTGGGTAGTAGGAGAAGATTTAGAGTAAGATGCAGATGATCTGGATTCTAATCCTAATTAACAGCTCATGGTATGACATTGGGACCATTTCAAATAAACTTAAAACTGTTAATTTTTCTGTGTAACAGATATTAATACTTGCCAAATTCCTATATTTTGTGGATATTACATGAAATTATGTATTTATTTCAAATATATATGCTTTATAGTTTGCAAAAAGTACTTTGTAAACTATAAAACATAACCCATGATACTGATTATGATGATGGTGATGATAGTGTTGGCCTTTGAGAGCATCTACTCTGTTCTATTAATAGGGGTGTTGAATACAAGTTAGAGATAAAAAGGAAATTCAGACTTCACACATATTGGGAGGGCTATTTTTTTTTTTTATAAATTTATTTATTTTAGTTGGGGGCTAATTACTTTACAATATTGTAATAGTTTTTGCCATACATTGACATGAATCAGCCATGGGTTTACATGTGTTCCCCTTCCTGGACCCCCCACCCACCTCCCTCCCCATCCCATCCCTCTGGGTCATCCCATTGCCCCCGCCCTGAGCCCTTGTCTCATGCATCGAACATGGAATGGTGTTCTGTTTCACATATGATAATATACATGTTTCAATGCTATTCTCCCAGAACGTCCCACCCTCACCTTCTCCCTCAGAGTCCATAAAATTGTTCTATGCATCTGTGTCTCTTATTCTGTCTCGCATATAGGGTTATCGTTACCATCTTTCAAATTCCATATATATGCATTAGTATACTGTATTGGTGTTTTTCTTTCTGGCTTACTTCACTCTGTATAATGGGCTCCAGTTTCATCCATCTCAGTAGAGCCGATTCAAATGTATTTTTTTTAATGGCTGAGTAATATTCCATTGTGTATATGTACCACAGCTTCCTTATCCATTCGTCTGCTGATGGACATCTAGGTTGCTTCCATGTCCTGGCTATTGTAAACAGTGCTGCGATGAACATTGGGGTACACGCGTCTCTTTCAATTCTGGTTTCCTCGGTGTATATGCCCAGCAGTGGGATTGCTGGGTCATATGGCAGTTCTATTCCCAGTTTTTTAAGGAATCTCCACACTGTTCTCCATAGTGGCTGTACTAGTTTGCATTCCCACTAACAGTGTAAGAGGGTTCCCTTTTCTCCACACCCTCTCCAGCATTTATTGCTTGTAGGCTTTTGGATAGCAGCCATTCTGACTGGTGTGAAATGATACCTCATTGTGGTTTTGATTTGCATTTCTCTAATAATGAGTGATGTTGAGCATCTTTTCATGTGTTTGTTAGCCATCTGTATGTCTTCTTTGGAGAAATGTCTGTTTAGTTCTTTGGCCCATTTTTTGATTGGGTCGTTTATTTTTCTGGAATTCAGCTGCAGAAGTTGCTTGTATATTTTTGAGATTAATTGTTTGTCTGTTGCTTCGTTTGCTATTATTTTCTCCCATTCTGAAGGCTGTCTTTTCACCTTGCTTATAGTTTCCTTTGTTGTGCAAAAGCTTTTAATTTTAATTAGGTCCCATTTGTTTATTTTTGCTTTTATTTCCAATATTCTGGGAGGTGGGTCATGGAGGATCCTGCTGTGATTTATGTCGGAGAGTGTTTTGCCTATGTTTTCCTCTAGGAGTTTTATAGTTTCTGGTCTTACGTTTAGATCTTTAATCCATTTTGAGTTTATTTTTGTGTACGGTGTTAGGAAGTGTTCTAGTTTCATTCTTTTACAAGTGGTTGACCAGTTTTCCCAGCACCACTTGTTAAACAGATTGTCTTTTCTCCACTGTATATTCTTGCCTCCTTTGTCGAAGATAAGGTGTCCATATGTGCGTGGGTTTATCTCTGGGCTTTCTATTTTGTTCCATTGATCTATATTTCTATCTTTGTGCCAGTACCATACTGTCTTGATGACTGTGGCTTTGTAGTAGAGCCTGAAGTCAGGCAGGTTGATTCCTCCAGTTCCATTCTTTTTCCTCAAGATTGCTTTGGCTATTCGAGGTTTCTTATATTTCCATACAAATTGTGAGATGATTTGTTCTAGTTCTGTGAAAAATACCATTGGTAGCTTGATAGGGATTGCATTGAATCTATAGACTGCTTTGGGTAGTATACTCATTTTCACTATATTAATTCTTCCAATCCATGAACACGGTATATTTCTCCATCTGTTTGTGTCCTCTTTGATTTCTTTCATCAGTGTTTTATAGTTTTCTATATATAAGTCTTTTGTTTCTTTAGGTAGATATATTCCTAAGTATTTTATTCTTTTTGTTGCAATGGTGAATGGTATTGTTTCCTTAATTTCTCTTTCTGTTTTCTCATTATTGGAGTATAGGAATGCAAGGGATTTCTGTGTGTTAATTTTATATCCTGCAACTTTACTATATTCATTGATTAACTCTAGTAATTTTCTAGTAGAGTCTTTAGGGTTTTCTATGTAGAGGATCATGTCATCTGCAAACAGTGAGAGTTTTACTTCTTCTTTTCCTATCTGTATTCCTTTTATTTCTTTTTCAGCTCTGATTGCTGTGGCCAAAACTTCCAAAACTATGTTGAATAGTAGTGGTGAAAGTGGGCATCCTTGCCTTGTTCCTGACTTTAGGGGAAATGCTTTCAATTTTTCACCATTGAGGATAATGTTTGCTGTGGGTTTGTCATATATAGCTTTTATTATGTTGAGATATGTTCCTTCTATTCCTGCTTTCTGGAGAGTTTTTATCATAAATGGATGTTGAATTTTGTCAAAGGCTTTTTCTGCATCTATTGAGATAACCATATGGTTTTTTCCTTTCAATTTGTTAATGTGGTGTATTACATTGATTGATTTGTGGATGTTAAAAAAACCTTGCATTCCTGGGATAAAGCCCACTTGGTCATGATGTATGATCTTTTTAATATGATGTTGGATTCTGTTTGCTAGAATTTTATTAAGGATTTTTGCATCTATGTTCATCAGTGATATTGGCCTGTAGTTCTCCTTTTTTGTGACATCTTTGTCTGGTTTTGGAATTAGGGTGATGGTGGCCTCATAGAATGAGTTTGGAAGTTTACCATCTTCTGCAATTTTCTGGAAGAGTTTGAGTAGGATAGGTGTTAGCTCTTCTCTAAATTTTTGGTAGAATTCCACTGTGAAGCCGTCTGGTCCTGGGCTTTTGTTTGCTGGAAGATTTCTGATTACAGTTTCGATTTCCGTGCTTGTGATGGGTCTGTTAAGATCTTCTATTTCTTCCTGGTTCAGTTTTGGAAAGTTATACTTTTCTAAGAATTTGTCCATTTCTTCCAAGTTGTCCATTTTATTGGCATATAGCTGTTGGTAGTAGTCTCTTATGATCCTTTGTATTTCTGTGGAGTCTGTTGTGATCTCTCCATTTTCATTTCTAATTTTGTTGATCTGATTCTTCTCCCTTTGTTTCTTGATGAGTCTGGCTGATGGCTTGTCAATTTTGTTTATCTTCTCGAAAAACCAGCTTTTAGTTTTGTTGATTTTTGCTATGGTCTCTTTTGTTTCTTTTGCATTTATTTCTGCCCTAATTTTTAAGATTTCTTTCCTTCTACTGACCCTGGGGTTTTTCATTTCTTCCATCTCTAGTCGCTTTAGCTGTAGAGTTAGTTGATTTATTTGATTTTTTTCTTGTTTCTTGAGGTACGCCTGTATTGCTATGAACCTTCCCCTTAGTATTGCTTTTACAGTGTCCCATAGGTTTTGGGTTGTTGTGTTTTCATTTTCATTCGTTTCTATGCATAATTTTATTTCTTTTTTGATTTCTTCTGTGATTTGTTGGTTATTCAGAAGCGTGTTGTTTAGCCTCCATATGTTGGAATTTTTAATAGTTTTTTTCCTGTAATTGAGGTCTAATCTTACTGCATTGTGGTCAGAGAAGATGGCTGGGATGATTTCAATTTTTTTGAACTTACCAAGGCTAGATTTATGGCCCAGGATGTGATCTATCCTGGAGAAAGTTCCATGTGCACTTGAGAAAAAGGTAAAATTGATTGTTTTGGGGTGGAAAGTCCTGTAAATATCAATTAAATCTAATTTGTCTATTGTATCATTTAAAGTTTGTGTTTCCTTGTTAATTTTCTGTTTAGTTGATCTATCCATATGCGTGAGTGGAGTATTAAAGTCTCCCACTATTATTGTGTTATTGTTAATTTCCCCTTTCATACTTGTTAGTATTTGCCTTATATATTGTGGTGCTCCTATGTTGGGTGCATATATATTTATGATTGTTACGTCTTCTTCTTGGATTGATCCTTTGATCTTTATGTAGTGTCCTTCTTTGTCCCTTTTCACATCCTTTATTTTAAAGTCTATTTTATCTGAAATGAATATTGCAACTCCTGCTTTCTTTTGGTCTCCGTTTGCATGAAATATGTTTTTCCATCCCTTCACTTTCAGCCTGTGTGTGTGTCCCTAGTTTTGAGGAGGGTCTCTTGTAGACAGCATATATAGGGGTCTTGTTTTTGTATCCATTCAGCAAGCCTTTGTCTTTTGGTTGGGGCCTTCAACCCATTTACATTTAAGGTAATTATTGATAAGTATGATCCCGTTGCCATTTACTTTGTTGTTTTGAGTTCGTGTTGAAACATCCTTTCTGTGTTTCCTGTTTAGAGAAGATCCTTTAGCATTTGTTGGAGAGCTGGTTTGGTGGTGCTGAATTCCCTCAGCTCTTGCTTGTCTGTAAAGCTTTTGAATTCTCCTTCATATCTGAATGAGATCCTTGCTGGGTACAGTAATCTGGGTTGTAGATTATTCTCTTTCATTACTTTAAGTATGCCCTGCCATTCCCTTCTAGCCTGAAGGGTTTCTATTGAAAGATCAGCTGTTATCCTTATGGGGATCCCCTTGTGTGTTATTTGTTGTTTTTCCCTTGCTGCTTTTAATATTTGTTCTTTGTGTTTGATCTTTGTTAATTTGATTAATATGTGTCTTGGGGTGTTTCGCCTTGGGTTTATCCTGTTTGGAACTCTCTGGGTTTCTTGGACTTCTGTGACTATTTCTTTCCTCATTTTAGGGAAATTTTCAACTATTATCTCCTCGAGTATTTTTTCATGGCCTTTCCTTTTATCTTCTTCTTCTGGGACTCCTATGATTCGAATGTTGGGGCGTTTCATATTGTCCCAGAGGTCCCGGAGGTTTTCCTCATTTCTTTTGATTCTTTTTTCTTTTTTCCTCTCTGCTTCGTTTATTTCCATCATTCTATCTTCTACCTCACTTATCCTATCTTCTGCCTCCGTTATTCTACTGTTGGTTCCCTCCAGAGTGTCTTTTATCTCCTTTATTTCATTATTCATTCTATATTGACTCCTTTTTATTTCTTCTAAGTCCTTGATAAACATTTCTTGCATCTTCTCAATCTTTGTCTCCAGGCTATTTATCTGTAACTCCATTTTGCTTTCAAGATTTTGGATCATTTTTATTATCGTTATTCTAAATTCTTTTTCAGATAGATTCCCTATCTCCTCCTCTTTTGTTTGGTTTTGTGGGCATTTCTCATTTTCCTTTACTTGCTGAGTATTTCTCTGCCTTTTCATCTTGTTTAGATTGCTGTGTTAGGCGTGGCCCTTCTGTATTCTGGTAGTATGAAGTTCCTCTTTATTGTGGAGGTTCCTCACTGCGGTTGGGGTTGGACAGGTGGCTTGTCAAGGCTTCCTGGTTGGGGGAGCTTGTGTCGGTGTTCTGGTGGGTGGAGCTGGATTTCTGCTCTCTAGAGTGCAATGGAGTGACCAGTATTAATTTTTGAGATGTCTATGGATTTGGTGTGCCTCTGGGCAGCCTGTATATTGATGCTCAGGTCTATGTTCCTGCGTTGCTGGAGAATTTGCGTGGTATGTCTTGCTCTGGAACTTATTGGCTCTTGGGTGGAGCTTGGTTTCAGTGTATATATGGAGGCTATTGGATGGTCTCTTATTAATTAATGTTTCCCCTGGCTTTCAGTCTTATTCTTGCAGTAGCCTCAAGACTTCTCCATCCATACAGCCTCAATAATAAAACTTTTAGGTTAATGGTGAAAAGATTCTCCACAGTGAGGGATACCCAGAAAGGTTCACTGAGTTACATGGAGAGATGAGGTGGGGGGGGGTGGTTTGAGGTGACCAGGAGGGGAAGAGAGGAATTCAAATGTGGAGAGAGCAATCTAGCCAGTAAGCACTTCCCTCTGTGCTTTCCACAGTTTGGAACCCTCAGAGTGGTTCACAGAGATACATAGAGAGGGGGGAGGAAGGTAATAGAGGTGAGCATGAGTAGAAAGGGAGGAATCAAGAGGGGAGAGAGAGATCTGGGCAGTATCCTGTTCCTGAAGTGTTCTCTGGTACCCAGATCACCCTCAGAGATTCACAGAATTGGGTTGAGAAGAGAAGGAGGAGGGTGGGAGATAGAGGTTCCCTGGGGGAGAAGAAAGAGCATCAATAGGGGGAGAGAGTAATCAGGCCAGTGATCACACTCCTGAGTAAAAATGGGTCCTAAAGATTGGGTTCTTAAATGTACAAAATTGATATCAAATATGTAAAACAAAGATTAAAAATCTAGAGTAGAGGTTAGACTCTTATAAAACTTACAATATAAAAAAAAAGAAAAAAGGAAACAGTGTAAAAAGAAAAAAAACAGTAAAACAGTAAAAAAAGAAACAGTAAAAAAAAGTAAAACAGGAAAAAAACATTAAAAAAAGAAAACACAAAAGGTATAAGATATATGTATGTAGTTTGCTTCAAAAATAGGGTTTTTTTTTTTGCAAGTTAATAGTGGGTTATGAAAATGAAAGTTAAAGGTGTAATAGAGGACTTGAAGAAAAAGGAAAGAAGAGAAAAAAAATTTTTTTAATTAAAAAAGAAAAATAATAGTAAAAAAATATATATCCCAGACTTTCTCTGGAGCTGTTGTGAGCAGTGTGGGATCTGCTCAGTTTCAGATAGATCCTTATTCCTGCTTATACTTTTCAAGATCTATAGGTCCTTTTCAATGCAGTCGGTATTAACTACAGGGATCTTAATCTGTTGGCCTGTCCCTTCCAAAGCGCTTCCCTCTGTTTATTTGGCTTCTGTTTGGAGATCTCTTCAGTATCTAATTTCCGCCCTGCAACAAAGCGGTGGAGGTGATCTCTTTAGGTTCGCTTGTTCAATCGTGCTGTGGGGAGGAAGGAACACTGCAAATCTGGCGTGTGTGTGGTGAGCTCGCAGTGTCTCGGCCACACTGGGTTCGCCCCCGCTCACGGCGTGTGTGCTTTCCCCGTCTACCCTGCTCAGGCTTCAGGTTACTCCGCCGGGGAGTGGGCCGGGGAGTGGGCCCTGAGATGCGTGCACTTCCCAGGTCTAAGCCACTCAGGTTCAGGCTCCCGGTTACTCCACAAAGGCGCAGACTCGGTTTCGCCCACGGCTTGTGCCGTTCCCGGTCGGAGCTGCTCAGGCGGCCAGGAGTTTGGCGAGCGCGCTCCCCCCTGTTGGAGCGGTGCGGCTTATCACCTCCCTGGTCCCCGCCTCGGTTTACGGGCGCGCCCGGCTCCGGTGTGCTTTGTGTCGGTTCTGGGGAGCTGGTCTCTGGCTGCGACCCTCCCGGCGGCTGTCGACCCTCCGGGACCTCAGGCAATCTTTGCTTAGAAACTGGGAGCCTGTTTGCAGTTTGGTAGGGGGTGCCCTCTCTGGGGCCGAGTTTGCCCCTTTCCGGCTCTGGCGGGCCCCGCCTGCCCGCTGTGTCCGGCGGGGGATGGGGCGGTCCGCAGCCGGCTAGCTCTCCTCTGGTATCGCTCAGTCCTTTGTTCTGTGAGCGGGCCGGCAGTGCCTTAGAGTTGGGCTTTTCGCGGGATAGTTCTCTCTCTCTGGCTGTCCCACAGTTTAGGTTACTATCTCACGTTAGCTCCCTCAGATTGCCCTCGGGGCACTCGGGCCCGGTCCTTACCCTAGGCAGTGCCGCCCGCTCCTCTCCGTTCAGCCCCCACTTGCTGGTGGCGAATGATGCGAGCGTCTGGGGTTCTTTGCTGGGAGTTGCTTTAGGCACGTAATCTGTGGATTTTATTTATTTTTTCCTCCCAGTTACGTTGCCCTCCGAGATAAGAAATCTTCCCCCACACCCGCCGGTGAGAGGGTTTCCTGGTGCTTGGAAATTCCTCCTCTTTTACGACTCCCTCCCCGGGACGGGTCTCCGTCCCTAACTCTTTTGTCTCTCTTTTTATCTTTTATAATTTCTCCTACCTCTTTTGAAGATAATGCGCTGTCTTTGTGGAAGCCTGACGTCCTCTGCCAGCCTTCAGAAGTAGTTTTGTGAAGTTTGGTCAGCGTTCAGATGTTCTTTTGATAAATTTGTGGAGGAGAGAGTGGTCTCCCCGTCCTATTCCTCCGCCATCTTAGCCTACATCTCCTATTTTTTTTTTTTTTAAAAAAGGAAGAAAATAACAAGTATTGGCCAGGATGTGGAAGGATTGGTACCTTTGCTCATTACTGATGGAAGTGTAAAATGGTGCAGGCTCTGTGGAAGACAGTGTGAAGTCTCTTCAAAATAATTAAGCCTAGAATTACTATATGATACAGCAACTCTACTTCTGGGTAATACTCAAAAGAAGGCACAGGAAGCTCGGCTCGGTGCTCTGTGGTAACCTAGATGGGTGGGATGAGGGGTAGGAAAGAGGCTCAAGAGGGAGGGGATATATGTATTGCTGTTCAGTCGCTCAGTTGTGTCCGACTCTTTGAGACCCCATGGATTGCAGCACACCGGGTTTCCCTGTCCTTCACTATCTCCCAGAGTTTGCTCAAACTCATGTCCATTGAGTCCATGATGCTATCCAACCATTTCATCCTATGGCACCCCCTTCTCCTGCCCTCAATCTTTCCCAGCATAAAAGTTTTTTCCAATGAGTGGGCTCTTTGCATCAGGTGGCCAAAGTATTGGAGCTTCAGCTTCAGCATCAGTCTTTCTGGTGAATATTCAGGATTGATTTCCTTCAGGATTGACTGGTTTGATCTCCTTGCTGTCCAAGGGACTCTCAAGTCTTCTCCAGCACCACAGTTTGAAAGCATCAATTCTTTGGCCCTCAGACTTCTTTATGGTCCAACTCTCACATCTGTACATGACTACTGGAAAAACCATAGCTTGGACTATATGGACTTTGGTCAGCAAAGTAATGTCTCTGCTTTTTTAATATGCTTTCTAGGTTTGTCATAGCTTTTCTTCCAAGGAGCAAGCATCTTTTAATTTTATGGCTTTGGTCACTGTCTGCCATGATTTCAGAGCCCAAGAAAATAGAGTGTGTCACTGTTTCCATTGTTTTCCCATCTTTTTGCCATGAAGTGATGGGACTGGATGCCATGATCTTAGTTTTTTGAATGTTGAGTTTTAAGCTAGCTTTTTCACTCTCCTCTTTCACCTTCATCAAGAGGCTCTTTAGTTACTCTTCCCTTTCTGCCATAAGGGTGGTGTCATCTGCATACCTGATGTTATTAATATTCCTCCTGGCTATCTTGATTCCAGCTTGATTTATGTATACGTATGACTGCTTCACTTCATTGTACAGCAGAAACAAACCCAACATTGTAAAGCAATTATACTCCAATAAAAGAAAAAAAACTGAAAGTGAGGGCTCAGATGTTCATACACCTAATACATATTTGTATTGTGAATCATAGCAGCATTATTTACAGTATCAAAAAGATGAAAAGAACCTAAATGTCCATTGAAAAGTGAATGAATAAGCAGAAGGTAGTATGTACATTCAACAGAATATTATTTGGCCTTAAAGAGGAAGGAAATTCTAATAATTCTAATGCATTAGAATTCATAGATAAAACATGAATGAACCTTGAAGGCATTATGCTAAGTGAAATAAACCAGTCCCAAAAGGATATGTATTGTATGATTCCATTTACATGAACCTAGAGTAGTCAGATACACAGATACTCAGATATGCAGATGACACCACTCTTATGGCAGAAAGCAAAGAAGAACTAAAGAGCCTCTTGATGAAAGTGAAAGAGGAGAGTGAAAAAGCTGGCTTAAAGCTCAACATTCAGAAGACTAAGATCATGGTATCCAGTTCCATCACTTCATGGCAAATAGATGGGGAAACAATGGAAACAGCGACACTATTTTCTTGGGTTCCAAAATCATGGCTGATGGAGACTGCAGACATGAAATTAAAAGATGCATGCTCCTTGGAAGAAAAACTATGACCAACCTAAAAAGCATACTAAAAAGTAGAGGTATCACTTTGCTGTCAAAGGTCCATATAGTCCAAGTTAGGTTTTTCCAGTAGTCATGTATGAATGTGAGAGTTGGACCATAAAGAAGTCTGAGGGCCAAAGAATTGATGCTTTTGAACTGTGGTATTGGAGAAGACTCTTGAGAGTCCCTTGGACAGGAAGAAGATCCAACCAGTCCATTCTAAATGAAATCAGTCCTGAATATTCATTGGAAGGACTGATGCTGAAGCTGAAGCTCCAATACTTTGGCAAAATACGTGAAGAACCGACTCACTGGAAAAGACCCTGATGCTGGGAAAGATCAAAAGACCCTGATGCTGGGAAAGAGGGCAAAAGGGGAAGGAAACGACAGAGGATGAGATGGTTGGATGGCATCACTGACTCAATGGACATGAGTTTGGGCACACTCTGGGAGATGGTGAAGGACAGGGAAATCTGGTGTGCTGCAGTCCATGAGGTCACAAAGAGTCAGACACAACTTAGTGACTGAACAACAACAACACTCTGATGTATTAATATTTCAAATTGATTCCTTTTCTTCCTTCCTCTGATGGAAGCCTAAGAGATTTTTCTGATATTTACCCTGGGAATGTTGTTGCACTCCTGGAGATATCGTGCCCTTCCCACTGCCATGACTGGGTCCCTCTGCTGTTTTTAACTCTGAGAATTGTACACGCTGAGCTTCCACCATTTCGTCAGTTATAATTCGGGTTTTTCCTCCTCCAGCACTAGTTCGCCAGGTGGTTTCCACTCATGAGTTTGTTCCAGTAAGCTCTGACTCCCTGTAATTGCCTGGCTTCCTCTCCAGTCTTGGGGCAGTTAACCCTGTGCCCTTATGTGTCTGATGGATCCCAGAGTAGTTGTTGATTTATTAGTCTTCCAAGCTTTTTATGTGTTGTTAGAACAGAGCAGTAACTTTGAAGCTCCTTTTATGTGGAATCAGAAAACAGCTCTAGACTTTGTAAACACTTTCTACTGTCGCTGATGACAATATCTTGGAAGTCGTGGATTTGACACCCATAGATTAGAGACTGCTGAGAGGACAGAATATTAGTGCAGCTTCTATTTATCAGAGTGCCTGTTTATTTATCCAGGTTCCGGCATGACAGAAGGATCCTAAGGGTGTTCCCCGACACTGCTAAATATTTAGGGGTGCTGTGAAAACCTCGGAGGACTAGAGGCTCTCAGGGCTTCCAATGACGTTAGTCTCTTTGCTTACTTGGCTATCACTCTGTGCATCTTTCCACTCTTCCGCACATAAACACCCACTCAAATCAACACCCACTCTCCCAAATCAACTATAATAGTTTCCAAACCTTCTGCTATATTTTAGTGTTTCTTTTAGCTTATCATTTGAGAAATAAAATGAAAAAGCAAAAACAGTAATTCCCCACCCATCCTTTTAATTGTGTAATTCATTACTGCCCTGTAGCACAGACTCTGGCATAAGAAATGCAGTCACAAACCTCTTTTCTGTTGTTTTGCTTTGTTTTGTAGACATCTCTGAACTGGCCACAAGGGGGCACTTGTGAACCGTTTTGAAAATTGATTTGTGTTCAACATCAAATCGCACAAACCCTCATGGTTTCCCATAGTTTGGACTTATTCCTTCCTGGAAGAAATAAAATGTACAGTTAAGGGCTTCTAGAGCAGGGAGGCATATCAGACATAATCTAATTCAGCTTGTCAACCTGAAAGCCCCAGATCTCAGGACCTGTGATAGTGTTATTCCTTTAAGTATTGGTGAGGCATTGTGAGCTATTCTAAATATTTCAAAAAAGAAATATTTTAAGTATTTAAATTGGTATTGGGCATTAAGTTGTTCTGACTTTAAATAATTATTGCCTTGCTCATTTGATAGTCAAAACCTTAAAAAAATTGAGACCCATAGGGAAAAATAATTTGTGCATCAGCATTTACTGAGTTGGAGACTTCTGCTTGTGACAGAGTCCTAGAAATGGTGATGAGGGAGCTTCACTAACTTTAAAGTGGCTTATTGCAATCTTGAGCACTTTCTTCTTAAATTAATATTCAGGTTAAGGAAGCTATTGGAATCTATGATAAAAGAATTGGAAATGGTAATAAAGATGGTATAATCTATCCTGTTATCTATTATAAGAATCTTTTATATAGTAAGTGTGACATTAGCTCACCTCTATTTTGGGGTTTTAATACTGATTCACTAAACTGTACAGTCTTGTCATTTCTAATCATATGTCAAAAGAACTCTTAAATTCTGTTTTACATCTGAGTCCATTCTTCCTTCGTTGTGATAGGTCCCCAAGCATTTGAACAATATCTTAAGGTCCCCTTGATTTGTCTTATCTCCAGGCTGGTGTTCCTATATTCATTAACTTTCTCTCATATGATCTTTCAAAAACCTGGACACCCATTTTAACATGGATTTGTTGTGGATTTAATATGGATATGTGTTCTTTGCAGTTCCTCCCACCAAGAAGTTTTTCCTCTCTGCTCAGATCTGGACTGGTCCTATGGCTTGACTGGAATAATAGAATGTAGTTTAAAACAGTGGTCCCCAGGAACCAGGGACCAGTTGGCACCAGGGACCAGTTTCATGGAAGACAGTTTTTCCATGGACTTTAGGGGTGGGGATGGTTTGGGGATGATTCAAATGCATTACATTTATTGTACATTTTATTATTATTACATCAGCTCCATCTCATATTAGCAGACATTAGATCCAGGAGGTTGGAGACCCCTGTTGCAAAAGGTACTGTGTATATTTTGAGGCTAACCATTATGACATTTTTGATGGCTCTGTGGTAAAGAACCCCCCTGCCAGTGCAGAAGATGAGGGTTCAGTCTCTGGGTTGGGAAGATCTCCTGGAGAAGGAAATGGCAACCCATTCTAGTATTCTTGCCTGGGAAATACCATGGACAGAGGAGACTAGTGGGCTGCAGTCCATGGGGCTGCAAGAGAGTCAGACACGACTTAGCAACTAAACAACAACAAATCAGGACATCTACAGTTTTAATTATCTTTTCTTGGAATACATTTCCTGGCACTTATGGACAACAAAGGCCTCTTGCAGACAGCCCACTGCTGAGCTGCTGGCCAAAGCCAACTACAAAGGCCAGTATTTTGTGTATCCAGACATCCCAGTGCCTCGTAAACAGACAGCAGAAGGATACAGTCACTTCAAAGAATTATGAGAATAGTAAACTGTGGTTGTTTCAAGCCACTAAGTTTTAGAGTAATTTATTATGCAGCCTTAAATAACTAATAGTCCAGGTTGCAAATTGCTTCCAAGTATTAGATTCAGATCTAAATAACTTGCTGCTGCTGAGTCACGTCAGTCATGTCTGACTCTGTGCGACCCCATAGATGGCAGCCCACCAGGCTCCCGCGTCCCTGGGATTCTCCAGGCAAGAACACTGGAGTGGCTTGCCATTTCCTTCTCCAATTCATGAAAGTGAAAAGTGAAAGTGAAGTTGCTCAGTCGTATCTGACTCTTAGAGACCCCATGGACTGCAGCCTACCAGGTTTCTCCGTCCATGGGATTTTCCAGGCAAGAGTACTGGAGTGGGTCGCCAGTGCTTTCTCCGCTAAATAACTTGACTATGACTAATAACCAGTAATGAAATAAATTTTTTTTTCTTTGATTTTGATACCACATTTTTATAATTCTGGTAGATTTTTTAAGATTAAATTCATCTTTTTTCGACATGTACACACTGTTTCATTTTATTTATTTATTTTTGGTTGCACTAGGTCTTTGTTGCTGCATGCAGGCTTTCTCTAGTTTTGGAGAGTGGGGTCTACTCTCTAGTGCAGTGCACGGCTTCTCGCTGTGGTGGCTTCTCTTGTTGTAGAGCACAGTCTCTAGGTACATGGACTTCAGTAGTTGCTGCACAGGGGCTCCCAGTAGTTGTGGCTCCTGGGCTCTAGAGCACAGGCTCAGCGGTTGTGGTGAGTGAGTTGCTCCATGGCACGTGGAATCTTCCCAGACCAGGGAACGGACCTGTGTCCCCTGCATTGTCAGGTGGAATCTTAACCTACTGTGTCACCAATTAAGTCCTAATTCTGGTATATTTTTTTTTTTAATTTTTAATTTTTATTTTTTTTTAATAGTTTTTGCCATACATTGACATGAATCAGCCATGGGTTTACATGTGTTCCCCTTCCTGGACCCCCCACCCACCTCCCTCCGCATCCCATCCCTCTGGGTCATCCCATTGCCCCAGCCCTGAGCCCTTGTCTCATGCATCATGGAATGGTGTTCTGTTTCACATATGATAATATACATGTTTCAGTGCTATTCTCCCAGAACGTCCCACCCTCACCTTCTCCCTCAGAGTCCATAAAATTGTTCTATGCATCTGTGTCTCTTATTCTGTCTCGCATATAGGGTTATCGTTACCATCTTTCAAATTCCATATATATGCATTAGTATACTGTATTGGTGTTTTTCTTTCTGGCTTACTTCACTCTGTATAATGGGCTCCAGTTTCATCCATCTCAGTAGAGCCGATTCAAATGTATTTTTTTTAATGGCTGAGTAATATTCCATTGTGTATATGTACCACAGCTTCCTTATCCATTCGTCTGCTGATGGACATCTAGGTTGCTTCCATGTCCTGGCTATTGTAAACAGTGCTGCGATGAACATTGGGGTACATGTGTCTCTTTCAATTCTGGTTTCCTCGGTGTATATGCCCAGCAGTGGGATTGCTGGGTCATATGGCAGTTCTATTCCCAGTTTTTTAAGGAATCTCCACACTGTTCTCCATAGTGGCTGTACTAGTTTGCATTTCCACCAACAGTGTAAGGGGCTTCCCTTTTCTCCACACCCTCTCCAGCATTTATTGCTTGTAGGCTTTTGGATAGCAGCCATTCTGACTGGTGTGAAATGATACCTCATTGTGGTTTTGATTTGCATTTCTCTAATAATGAGTGATGTTGAGCATCTTTTCATGTGTTTGTTAGCCATCTGTATGTCTTCTTTGGAGAAATGTCTGTTTAGTTCTTTGGCCCATTTTTTGATTGGGTCGTTTATTTTTCTGGAATTCAGCTGCAGAAGTTGCTTGTGTATTTTTGAGATTAATTGTTTGTCAGGTGCTTCATTTGCTATTATTTTCTCCCATTCTGAAGGCTGTCTTTTCACCTTGCTTATAGTTTCCTTTGTTGTGCAATTCTGGTATATTTTTATAGCTGTATTTTCAGAACCTGTGGAGTTTGAAATGATTTTTGAGATTAAAACACTTTTTGCTTATATTAATGTTAAAAAAAATAAGGATCATTGAAATTAATTCGGTCTTATTTCTTAGTTCCCTCCTTTGTCAATAAAGGAACGAGTCCTAAATTTTTTTCTAGATGTGATGGAATGAGAACCTTCATTTTCATTATTGTAATACCTACCTGTAAAACAAGAACCTGAACATACACCGTCTGAATTAATCCGTGCAACCATATATGGTTAATATTCAATTTTCCTTTACAGGTGAATGAGCTGATATTCAGAAAGGTGAAATGATTTTCTATGGGAATTAAATGAAAGAAATTGATTAAAGATTCTCTGATCTCAGTCAACTGTTCTTTCTGTTTCACCATCAGTGTAAGCTATCAAAGCTGGCAAACTGAGGCACAAACATAGGATAAGAACAGAACAACTTTTTTCCACTGAAGGACTGATGTAACTAAGAGAAGTGAGAGCATTGCTGCGGTTTGACCTGGCATGGAGAGTCACAGCCCAAGTAGAGTAAAAAGAGCATCCGCGGAGGGGCTGCTGAATAGCAAGAGAGTCAAAGCCCTTGCAGAGAGAAGAGGTCATTTAAATATATCTACATGTGTATACATATATTCTCTAGTTCTGTCCACTGGGAAGCCCTTGATGCAGGATATCCTGATTGACATGAGTAACCTAGTACCGGGATGATTCCATAATCTTTTTTTGTTTGTTTGTTTGTTTGTTTGTTTTGACAGGAAATAGCATTTATTGGTGAGCATGATTAAGGAGGGGACAGTGCTAACACTCATGAGTGCAGGGCCCTCCATTTGTCCAGGGGACCACGATTAGGGATGTATTTGACCCCACAGCCGTCTGGGATGAGTCGCTTTTCTGCCACCATGTTTTCAAATTCATCCGCGTTGAACTTGGTAAATCCTCACTTCTTGGAGATGTGGATCTTCTGGCGGCCAGGGAACTTGAACTTGGCCCGGCGGAGGGCTTCAATCACATGCTCCTTGTTCTGCAGGTTGGTGCGGATGGACATTATGTCCTGGCCAATGTGGACCCTGGCCACTGTGCCCTGGGGCTTTCCAAAAGCACCGCGCATACCTGTCTGGAGTCTAGATTGGGGAACAGCAGGCCAGTCACGAATGCCCACTAGAAGAGTTGTCTCCAAGGTACCTTAGGACAACCTGTACAGGCAACAGGTTGCATACACTACCAAGGAGGCTGCTGTTTGCAGCCATTGCACACTGGGCCCCCATGGGGAAAAGAGCACAGTCAGCTTAATTGGCTGCAAACCACAATATTTTAATACCTTTCTTCTAAAAAGAACTAAGGGTCACTTTTTGGAGAAAGGTTTATTCCAGGGTTGGGGCAGAGAAAATTGAAGATGAGCCTGGATCATCTTGGGATTCCCTGGTAGTTCAGCTGGTAGAGTCCGCCTGCAATGCAGGTAGACCCTGGTTTGATTCCTGGGTCAGGAAAATCTGCTGGAGAAGGGGTAGGCTACCCATTCCAGTATTCTTGGGGTTATCTTTTGGCTCAGTTGGTAAGGAATCCACCTGCCGTGAGGGAGACCTGGGTTCTATCCTTGGGTTGGGAAGATACCCTGGAGAAGGGAATGGCTACCCACTCCAGTATTCTGGCCTGGAGAATTCTGTGGACTCTACAGTCCATGGTGTCACAAAGGATTGGACACGACTGAGTGACTTTCACTGGATCACCCTGTACTACCAAGGCAAACAAAAGCAAGCAGATGCACGAAGAAAGACAGGAACACACCAGAGGCAGAGACCAGCTTGCAGGAGCTTTCACTGGCAATATTTGAGACATTTTGGTTATCAAATATAACATTATTATAACATTATAGTAATGGCTGATACTCCATTTGGTAAGGTAGGAAACCATGAATTGCTTCTGATATTTAAGCAGTAAATTGAATGTTTGCTTGGAAATGGGATATTTACAGAGTTTCAATGTACATTCCCACAGAACATTTGTTATTTAAACAGGGAAATGAGCACAATAGAGAAGTCTGGCAGACTTCACCTTAATCAAGGAATCATGATGAATAATAGACGCAGTAGAGGATAAACCCTGTGCCAAACTGATAGGATCCACTGAGAATACAGCCTGACTTCTTGCATAACTGGAACCTGGCAATGAGGAAACACTGGATGAAGCCAAATTGAGCAATAGTCTACAAAATAAAAAGGGGGGGGGCCTGTGGTCTTTCAAAATGTCATGAAAGTCAAGGCAAGATGGAGCAACTCTTCCAGAGTGAATGAGACAAAAAAGACATAATGACTAAGTGTAATACGTGATTCTGAACTGCATCTTTTGCTACTAAAGGACAGGATTCAGATAGTTTGTGAAACTTGAATTAGGTCCAAGTCCCAGTTGGTAGTAATGTATCAACGTTAATTTCTAATTATATTCAAGTAGGAGGATGTCTGTCCTCATAGTATGCACCAGTGTTCTTTAAGTGATGGAGCATTGGATCAGCAATTCACTTTCAAATGGTTCCAGAAAGAATTCTTCATACTCTTCTCAGATCTTTTCTATAAGCATGAAGTTGTCTCAAATTGAAAACCTTGTGCCAAAAAAAACTCCATTCTTTGTTTCCTGGATACAGTGATTATTCATCCCCCTCCTTTTATTCTATATAGCAAGCCAAAAGAAATATGGAATTCTTTAAAGAGAAAATTTAAATAAAAATTCCCAAATATTCAAAATTAAATAATTGAGAAGTTGGTGTTCATGAACTTGTTGGTAATGGTGGCTGCTGTGTTTGAGGTTATGGTTAGGAAGTTGGAAAACAAAAAGTGGAGAGGGAGAGAGTGGTAATAATAATAATATCTGATGTATATTGAATGCTCATCCTGCAGTAGTATTTCTTATAACCATTTTGTGTGTTCATTCCTTCTCCTGTTCATAACAGTCCTATAAGGAAGTCAATTTTGTTAGCCTCATTTTATAAGTTGATAAAACTGAAGTGCAGAGAGACAAGGTAACTTCCCTAATGGAAGAACTAGGATGTGAATCCAGGCAAGCTGGCCCCAGGACCTGTGCTCTTAATTACTAAAGGAAGAATAAGGGCATTCAAGGGGCAAAAGAGCAGTCTCAGCACTGGGAAGATTTGGAGAAGCCTGAGACATTGTTGAGCAAACATTGTCAACTATGCACATTTGCTTGAGGCTTGCCAGGAGCCCACTCATGTTAGTAAAAAGGCCTCTCTCTCCCTGTACTTCTGGTCAAGAGTCATAATGTAAACATTTGGAAAGAGGGAAGTGATTTATAGCAGAGGCACTGATTGAGGACCTGTAACTTGGCAAAGTGCACCATGAACTTTTCATCTTCTTCTTTGAGTCACACTCACACAGTGAACGTGCAGTTTGCCTGTTTCTTGGAGGGGTGTTAACTCACATATTCAAGAGAAGGTAAGGCTGAGATCTTGACTGATTTAGTTGCTAAAGGTACAGTGAACCACTCTTAGATTTAGACAGTTTATCACTTTACTGACAGAAAAGAGAAGAAAAGACCAAAAGTGTCAGATCCCTATCATCTTTGTCTCATACATTAAAAAAGATAAAAGTGGAGGCTTCCCCGGTTGTCCAGTGCTTAAGAATCTGCTTTGCAATACAGGAGATGTGGGTTCAGTCTCTGGTTGGGGGAAGATTCCACCTGCCAAGGAGCAACTAAGCCCGTGTGCCACAACTACCGAAGCCCAAGTGCCTAGAGCCCGTACTCTGCAACAAGAGAAGTCTGCTCACTACAACGAAGAGTAGCTGTTGCTCACTGCCACTAGAGAAAGCCCTCGTGTAGCAATGAAGACCCACCATAGCCAAATAAAGAAATCTTTTTAAAAGAAAATAAATAAAGAATGAACATGAAACAGAAGGGACTGGATGACTCCAAGGCCAGTTGTGGGGAGCTAATTCTAGAATGTAGCTGAGAGGTTTGGTTTGAATTATTCTGCGGCTCTTGTTCCAAGGCAGGTAGGGCAGAGAGTCCTACACCTTGTAGAACCTGGGAGGCAGTGTCTTATGCCAGCCACCCAGGAGAGATGTGAAGGTGTGTGGGAGATGGCTCCTGTAGCCCTCCACCCTCTCAGGTTCCAGGAGGACCACAGTGTGTTCCCCTAAGGCTCAGATAAGCTATGGTTCAACCCTTCACCTGTGTGGATCACTGTAAGGGCACCAGGTGATATGGTAAAGTTGTTCCCCTATAACGAGCAGTTGAAAGGTGGGATTTAGAACGTGATCTCGTTATGGAGAATGTCTGCTGGGTACTGGAGAGCTGCCTCTGGGAGTGTTGACATCTTTGCTGGAGGGAAGGTGTAGCCCATGCTATTCTGGTCCTCTAACAAGGTGGTGACATTAGCTGTGAATGTGAGAATGGGCCATTGATTGGGAGTATGGAGTCATCAGAGCCCAGACTCTTCTTCACTGAAAGACCTTTCTGCTTCCTTTACACTAATCTGCTTTATAAACCCCTCTGACCAAGTTCACCCCTGCTCAAGAACCCATATATCTCACTACAGATCAAGTCTTGCCAGATCAAGTCCCAGTCCCAGGCCACCAGAAATTAGTTTTTTATAGCCATACCTTCTCATTAACTCATCTGACACAATCCATGGTCTGTTTGATCATCAACTAAAGATTTGTTTGAAATCTGCCATGGTCAGCGTCTGTGAACAAACAGTGCTGGGCAGAGAAAGATGGAAGTGACTTTTCCCACACATCTTTCTTTTTAATTTACTTACTTGTCTTAATTAGTTTCTTAAAACATTACAAATTCTAGTTTTATCTCTCATCTTCTCTGCTTACCCAAATCTTTGAATTTAAGAGCCTCTTGAATTCACGAAGTCATCTTTGAAATATCCAACCTGGACAAATTCACTTTTTTCCGTTTTTGAGGCTTTCTAGATTTTTACTTCAATTTGGTCTTGATTTATGGGTCATCTCCTGTGTTTCTCCCTCATGGGCTCATATTCTATCTGGATTTCCCTGCAGTGTCTATAAAGAGGCTAAAAGTTAGCCTTAAACAATAATGGACTGATTTTCACTAGAAAGTGTGAAAGTGTTAGTCACTCAGTCCTGTCCAACTCTTTGCTATCCCATAGACTGTAGCCTTCCAGGCTCCTCTGTCCATGGAATTTCCCAGGCAAGAATGCTGGAGTGGTTTGCCATTCCCTTCTCCAGGGGATCGTCCCGACCCAGTGATTGAACCTGGGTCTCCTGCATTACAGGCAGATTCTTTACTGTCTGAGACAATAGGGAAACCCTACTTTTCACTAAATAGGACTCAATCAATATGATAGAGAGTCAGGAATAAGTTTTTTTTTTTTTTGCTTTTCTCCAAACTCCATACGGTTGGTATACAAAGCTGTGACATTTGACTGTTACATGCTTGTGGTTTTCAAGACAAATTTTGAGACTATTTCTCCTTATTTAGGCCTTCTCTTTAAGCCATTTTGACCATCCAGTTTACAGCAAGCAGAAGAGAAGATAATGAACTCTACTTCAATGTCTCCAGTGTGACTTCCCAGTTACTGTCTCTTTTCATGTAGAAGGAAGAGTGTGAGATGAAATCTCAGGCTGATTCTTTTATTTTTCTGATCTGTGTCTTGAATCTGCATTCGGTTGGCTTCTTTAGAACTATCATTCTTCTCACAGAGACAAAAAGGACACGGTATATCGTTCCCTCTGTTTGTGTCATCTTCAGTTTCTTTCATCAGCATCTTATTGTTTTTGCCTCCTTAGGTATATTTATTCGTAGGTATTTTATTCTTTTTTGTGAAATGAAGTGGGATTGTTTCCTTAATTTCTCTTTTTGATCTTTTGTTGTTAGTGTATAGAAATGCAACCTAATTTTGTATCCTGCAACTTAATCAAATTCATTGATGAGCTCTAGTACTTTTTCTGATGGTGTCTTTAGGATCTTCTATATATAGTATCATGGCATCTGCAAGCAGTGATAATTTTATTTTTTTTGTTTTCAATTTGGATTCCCTTTATTTTTTTCTCTGATTGCTATAGCTAGGACTTCCAAAACTATGTTGAGTAAAAGTGGCAAGCATGGACATCCTAGATTCGTTCCTGATCTTAGAGGAAATGTTTTCAGCTTTTCACCATTGAGAAAAATGTTAGCTGTGGGTTTGTCATATATGGCCTTTATTATGTTGGACTTACTGAGTTGTTTCTAACAGTTTCCTTTAATATAATTAAGAAGAGGCAAGAGTCATGCTACATTTCCAAAATCTACCACAAGAAGCACATCAACCAAACATGCTCAATAAACACTTGTTGAATGACTAACTGAACTTCCACTCCCAATTATGAACTTAATCTCCACAAAAATTGATTCAAAAAAACACACCCCAAATTAATTTAGAAACAGTGGCATTTGTTTCCTTTTCATTTCTTCTCATGAATTATTTATTAACAAATGCTTACTGGAAAAGCTTGTTAGTTAAGTTTTTAAAGGTGAAGAAATACAAGTCAGAAGAAAGGGCTCAAATTCTGGCCACATTATATATATATCTAAAGGACTTTGGCAATTAATTCATTGCTTTCAGCTTCAGACTTTCTTATTTATGAAATGGGATTGAAGCTCTTTATCATCAGGAGTTTTATGAGAATGAAGTGGATACCATATGCAAAGTGTAGGGCCTGGGACTGATTGGTAGTTCCTAATAATATTATCAAGTGTGTAGGATTTTGTCTTAGGATCCAAACATGAACAAGAAAAAGTCCTTTGAGATGTTTACAAATTAGTCCTGGAAAAGAAGAATATGTTTCATATTTACACAGGTCATCAGATCAGAAGATGCCTGCCATTTTAAAGATGGTTTGTTACAGTGACAGATCCCCAGAGGAGGACCATGCCACACCACAGGGTGGTAGGTTGCATGGGAAGCACTTTGTCAGGAAGGTGTGGTAGGGGAGTGGGCAGGAGACTTTACTCTGGTTTCTGTGGGAAGGGATGGGGAGACAGGGTAAGCAGGTTTAGGATAGGCTAGTTTGAATAATTTCAGTGGGCTCCATCTGGGGTGTAGGCACTGTCCCTAGCTGTTTGGTACCTTCCTGGGCCTCAGGGGGTGATTGAGGCAGGCAGACAGTAGCCCAGTGTTGGGGCTCCCCAAAGAGGTGGTTGGCAGTGTGGGCTGTAGATTGGCTGGCTTGCTTAGGAAAGTACATTCCCAGGTGAGTCATTTGCTGTCTAGGAATTAGCTAGCCCTGGGAAGGGTAGTCCCTCCAAGATCAGCAAGGCCCCAGAATGTCAAAGCATCAGAAATATGGACTAAAAAGACGTGAATAATACATAGGCTCAGCACACAGGAAGTATGGGAGTCGCCAAGCCTGAATCTCTTTTCAGGTCTGACTGTACCCCTAATCCTCTTTTTCTCTACCATCAGTGCACCCTGTTAGCTTCATCATGGCACCTATGACTAGTTCTCTATTTGTTTACATGTTTATTGTCTGTTTATCCCATTATGTTGTCAGTTCCATGAAAGCAGGAAATTAGCTTGCCTTGTTAGCTGCTCCAGTCTCAGTTCCTGACAGTGCTGGGCACAGAGAAGATGCTTAATAACTATTTGTTGAACAAAAAATGAAAACAGTTGTGTTGGATGGTTTTGTATGTGTGTCTGTTCACATGCACATATTACTGTTCATGTAGGCATGAGAATGTTTGTGTTTAAGAGAGAGTGTGTGTGTGTGTTGCATGGAGGAGGTTCCAGTCTTTAATCTAAGACATCCATGTTTACAACTAGGTTTTGGTGAAGACAATGTCTGGTCTACTGCTAGATGGGCTCACCAGAAATCTATTAGCAGAGGGGTCTGAGGAGCTTCCTGGGAGAGAGCTGACCTGCATGACCAGCACACCAGCTGGAAACAATGCCACACACTTCAGAGGTGGAAAGGAAGAAGCATCTGTGTGTGTATCACTCTGTTTCTCCTGGATTGATCTAGCCTCTTGTGAACTTGTAACTTGGCGCTTATGAGAGAGAGGCTGTTTCCAAACTGAAAGATCTGTTTTGACCAAAAGCTCTATTATATTTTAGTATATGCTGTGTTAGGCAGAATCCAACCAAAAAATCAAAACCATATCCGGTGACCACACAGGAAAAATTTAACTTGCAGGATAATTTACAAGGTGCTAGAAAGGCAATTGAAGCAACCAGGGGAAAGATGAGTCAACCCAGAGATTAGAAGGTGCAGGAAGCTTCTACCGCTTCTTGGCCAGGAGGGACAGGGAGAGCAAGTGGGGTCCAGGCTGGGGCTGCGCCATAGAAGCTGGGAGAGTGGTGGGGCTCCCTGGCTTGTGTAGGACCACAGGTGAAAGAGCGTTTCTGGAAGGAGCCATAGAGAAGTGGAGTCACTGCCTGAGATGTCTCCTGAAGCAGAGAGAGGGAGAAGCATCCTGTTTTCTCCCTTTCTCTCCCCTCCAATCTTGTCCCAGGGCCTCCTGTTTGCCCTCCCTAACCAAAATGCCGTTGGCCAGGAAGTCTGGAAACCACAGTTTGGAAAACTGTGCTTCCCATAGTGCAGGGCAGAGGGGGTGGATGTGCACAGAGACGATTTGAGAACAAAATGGAAACAACCAGCAGAGATAAGGGCAGTACTGGTTCCATATTCTGTCAAAATGTCATAACCTAAAAATAAAGGATGACATTGACTCGCTACCACTTCACCACATACAGCCTTGGCCCTGTGAGAGTTCTGGCTTGGGATAATTCCCCAGGAATAGATGAAGCCTTCTCGGGCAGAGAAAGCAGTAGAAGGGGCAGGATTGAATATGTGTGGCAGCAATACATGATCTCCTCCATGTAGTTTATAAAGTAGCAGAAAAATAAAGAAATGGCAGTTGTAACTCGGCAATGTATGGAAATGAACAGCAGGTGACATTTATTAGGTGTTAATCTTGGGTTGGTACAGTTACATCCTGGGTCTACATAATTATATTAAATCTTCATAATAGTACCACAACCTCAAGCGGGGCCCCAACTCCTGGCCTTGCATCTAAAGTGGACTACGCTTTGATGTGTCTTCCTCAGAAGGTTCTGAGTACCCCATCAATGGTGGGGGTGGCTGAGGCCAGCAACGTCATTTGGTTAGGTAGCCCTGAGCTGGGACTGGGACCCACTGGGACTCTGATCTCTATTTCTCCTTTTCAAGGTTCATTCTTTCTCTCTTTCTTGCACTAGATATGCCAAGGAGCTCTAGGGCTTGGGCTTACAGATAGGATCCTCCTGGGGCCCCATAGCTGAGTCCTGTTTGCAGGAGGGCAGCCTTGCAAGCAGATTGCTCCTCTGGCCAGCAAGTATTTCATTTGCTTGACTAAGGGACTGGACTGCCGAAAGGCTTCTGACATGCATGTTTTGGTGTCCCAAGTTATTTATATGTATGGGATCTTGTAAAAAACATTTTTTTCCCTCAGGGTCACACCCCTTTGGGACTGTCTTGCTGTTAGCTGTTAAATGTCCTATTTTAGATGAGGAAAACAATACTATAGAGTAACTATTGAATCCCAGGTCTTTAAAAAGGCATTTTTACTTTAGGTCCTGAACTATATGAGAACACAGAGAAGGCGTGACCCTAGGTGTTCCCCCCAGACGGGTGGGAGGCACTAGAAGTGGTAAAATATCTTGCCATGGTAGATATGTGACAGGGTTGGGGTGGGTAGAGGTAAATTCCAGAGAAACACGGTTACTAAATGCCATTAAGCTGAGTCTATATTATTTCAGAGCTGAAGGGACCTCAGAATTGTCAACTGGGGCATTCATTAGGTAATGTGTTTCTCTGATATTTAAATGAATAGAAAACTGGAGGAAAGCAAACAGAGCCTTAATCCTTTTAATCCTGATACAAAACCTTCTTTTCAGAGTTCTTCCAGGGAAAGGACTCTTAGGGCTTTTTGCTTACCACCGCCCCCTACCCCACTCCGTGTCTCGTGTAAGAGCTTCTGGTGTGAGAAAGCCTTGAGGGCACTTTAAGTTAGGGCTTTGTTTCTCATGGGAACATGTTGGCAAGTGGAAAAATCCTTCAATTTGTTTAGAGAGGAAACATGACCTTCACGCTGTTCTTCCCAGGGGCGAGTCAAGTGGTTGTGACCGAAATCCAAGTCCTTGGCATATAAATATGTGTGCATGCAGAAGCCACTGCCACACCTGGTACAGCAAGGGGAACCATTGGATCAGTGGACTCCTTAAGTTTTCCAGTTTAATTTTAAACTCCAGGTAGATATCACAAATAACCTACCATGAAGCTGGTCACTGTGTTCCTGCTGGTGACCATCAGCATTTGCAGTTACTCTGGTAAGTGGCCTGGAACACACGATCTCCCTCTACTTTCTTGATAACAGGAATGCAACTAGTGAGCTGAGGCTCCTGGTGGCATATGGTGAAGGGAGTTTTAGAGCCACAGATATTGGTAAGGTCAGAAGGGACTTCAGATGCCTACTGCTCCAAGCTCCAAGCTCTAATCTAACACAAGTTATCCCTGGTGTATTCTAAAAGAAATTAATCAGCTCCCACTGAGGGTCAACAAATACACTTCATTACTGAACTTTGGCCACCACTGATTTTCCTTAATTTTGAATTAAGATTTGATTCTTTTATGTTTCTGATATTATATGGAGTCATCTTTGCTCTCATCTCTAATCAGATTGCCATACTGGTTCTCTTGAGACATAGCTACTTTTGTATGTTCATACAATCAACAGGTATTTGTTGAATGGGTATAATCTGTTGGGCACTGGGTAGACTTTGGGAGATTCAGACCTGAATCAGACATGCACATTTCTGTCAAGGTTCTTATAGTCTGGCAGAGGAGTCACTGTTGTGCTGGTCCACTGTGATACACAATGAAAGTACAGATAGAGCTCTGGGGCAGGGGTGAGGGGTGAACAGTTCCATTTCTAGGTAAGGTATAGAAGCTGGCTTCTTGGAGGAGAATGGCAACCAATCCTTTCTCTTTGGAGGGAGTCATTTTAGCTACAGGAAGATACATTTGGGTGTATCTGAAGAATACATCATAATGGCTGCTGCTCATTTGGAGAACAGAAAGCTTTGAGGATCTCCCCTCTGAAATAGATAAGTAAATACAGAGAAGACACTCACCAAAGTGCTGAAAGTAAGAAGTAGAGAGTTAATCATGAGAAACTGTGTGATACCCATGCTACAGTGGTGACTTTGACTTGTGAATTTTTGAACTAATTTGTAACTTCACCTATTTGGGGTATTTTGTCATTCTTTAATGTCTAGGGGAACCTGAGGAGAGCAGAAAGGCAGCAGAAAGATGGGTGGGAAGGATATAAATATCCCCTTTCTGGAGGAGAACTTTGGGTGGGAAAATCGGCAGTAGAAAGTGAAGGGAAAATAGGTGTACAAGCTCCTTTTTTTTTCATTTGAATGAGAAAACAGAAAGGATTGCAAAGGAAGATGAAGAGTTGGCCAGCAGTACGGGGGGTGGGAGTGCCAGCAGGAAGACGTGTGTCTCATGTATGTGTTTCTACATCTGTGTATTTACATACATGCACATGTGTTTTGTAAAACTATGTATACTATGCATTTCCCCCATTCTCTAACATCTTCTATGTGAAAGCTGTCTTGCTGAAGATATAAAATGCAGTTGTCCCATAGAAGAGCCTTGGAAGCTCCCCACTACCCTTGGGGGAAAAAAAAATCTCAGACTCATTCATATGACATTCAAGTCTGAAAATCTGACCTCACCCAGATTTCAGCCTCACCTGCTTAGCACATCCAAGTGGAATTCTGAAGAAGCCTCACCATCCTGTGTATGGTTTGTAATCTTACTCTCTTGGTGCCTTGGTCAATTATTTTCCTCTTTCAAACGCTGCTCCCCTTCTTTACCTATCATCCTGATATTTGACTCAAGACACAACTATGGCAACATTTATTCTGGGAAAATTCCTGTAACACTCTCCTATATTAGAATTAATCATCACTTCTTCTGTGTTTCCATAGAGCTTTGTCCATTATGTTAGCATAGCACATGCTGCACTGTGCCATCCACAGATCTTTACTGTCCATCAGATTGCGTGGGTTCTCTGAGTCAAATATCTTATTTTATTCATCTGTGTATCTATACCAACTGACTTAAGAGTCCCTACTCAGCTATGTTTGTAGCACTGAGTTGAGTTGCTTGGGAGCAGTCTCCTGGGCTCCGGTTGGGTCCATTCATGTGTCCAAGTGGAAGGTCATTATAGCATGTTTCTGTTGGTTTCAAACTCATGGGCTGTGGAGACAGCCACATGCAAAGTATACCCCTGTCCAGTCAATCACTGGTATCTACTGTGTTCATACTGTATACCAGGGTCTGTTCTAGGCATGGGGTACAGTAGTGAATAAAACTCAATCCTTATTCTCGAGGAGTATACATTCTAGTGAGAGGATGAAGATTAAATAAATAAATAAATAAATAAATAAAGATTTAATATTTTAGGTAGTGGTAAGAAAAATAAAGAAAGAAAGTGACTGGTGATGCTATTTTAGATACATCTCTGAGAATGTAACATTTGAGGAGAGACCAAATAAGTGAAGAAGAAAGACATGTAGCTATCTGGTGAAGGGAAAGTTCTAGAGAGATAGAACAGCAGGTGCAGAGGTCCCAAAGCAGAAGTTTTTTGGGAAAGCAAGATGCGTAGGGCTGGAATGGAGCCACCGATAGAGTGGAGGGTGGTGAGGTCTCACTTTGGATCTCTTCTGCTCTGCAGCTACCGCCTTCCTCGTCAACAGTTTGCCATTTCTCGCGAACAAGGCCTTGCCTTTGCCTCTGGATGCTCTCCCACTCCTGGACCCATTTAAGCTTCTTCTGAATAGTCTGGGCATTTCCGTTGAGCACCTTGTGGAAGGGCTGAGGAAGTGTGTCAATGAGCTGGCACCAGAGTCTTCCGAGGCCGTGAAGAAACTACTGGTAACTACAGCTTGTGGGGCTAACTTGGTCAAAGGGCAAGGTTTACTCACCCTGAATACCCTTCCTGTCCACCCCACTCTCACCCGACCTGTTCTTTGTGAACCTGTGTTTCCCCATCGTGGACTGTATCCATACACATTCAGCATGTCCTGGAATCTCAGGGCAAGTGCAGTATCCACATTTCTAGAAGGAATTTTTGAATGAGAAAGATTGTGTTCTGGTTGCAAAATGTGTGCTACTTCCCAGCTCTGTGATTCTGGGTGGGACTCAATCACTCTTGAGCTTTTGTTTCCTTGTCAGGATAACGGTGGTGAAATAGGATAGTGACTACTTGCTAATGACATGTAAACTGCTCTTATTTTTAATATTGTCCTTTTGACTTTCAGGAGGCGCTCTCACATTTGGTGTGATGGCAGAAAAAGCAAGAGTAGGGGAGGAAGGGAGGGAGATGATGCTCCCCTCTCCCTCCCCTGCAGAAACTCTTTCCATCCTAAAATGTAGTGGCCCCAAAAAAGAATGAATAAAGCATTGAAAAGACTTCAGTTTGTCCTGTTTTTGTTTGGGGGATTCTATTCAGAAGGGCCTAGCTAGATAGTTTTGTCCTTGGGTTATAAACTCTAGACAGTCTGTTGTTATAAAGACAACTCACATTTTCTTTTCTTTTTTTAAGATGGTACTTTATTTTTGCACATTCATTCTAATATTCTTCACCTTTATTTTTTATTTTTTAAAATTAATTTTATTGGAATATAGTTGTTTTACAATGTTGTGTTAGTTGCTGTACAGTAGAAACTAACTTAACATTATAAAGACAACTCGAATTTTCTGTAAGGCGTAATCATTCTTTCCCTTTCCTTTTTCTTATCATCTGATGATTTTTCAGACTCCTCGCGTTGTTATTCCCCTACTTCTAAAGAAGTTTTAAAAGATTTTTGTTGAAGTATAGTTGATGCACAGTATTATAGATTACAAGTATACGATATAGTGATTTACAATTTTTAAAGGTTGCACTCCATTTGTAGTTATTTGTAAGGGTGAATACAATACGCCCTTGTAGCTTATTTTATACATAGTAGTTTGTATCTCTTTATCTTATACCCCTATCTTGCCTCTCCCCCCTTTCCTCTTCCCATTGGTTTGTTCTCTATATCTATATATTCTATATTTCTATATCTATATATTCGTTTGTTCTCTATATCTGTGAATCTGCTTCTTTTATGTTATATTCACTAGTTTGCCATATTTTTTAGATTCCACATATAAGTGATATCCTACAGTGTTTGTCTTTCTTTGACTTATGTCACATATCATAAAGAAATTTTAAAACATGAAATACAATGGAAATTTCCAAGTATTGTCTGATAAGACTAAAGTGCTACAAACCTCATTGGTTGGGAGTCTACATCACTAGAATGTGAGCTTGTATTAAGTCTGTGGTTAAATTAGGGCCACCCCATAGCTTCACAGAACTACCACCAAGTTAGGTTGCTATTACATCATTCTGAAATATCTTCCCTTTCCCCAGTGCTACATGTACAATGACTCCAGAATTATCTTTCTGAGATAAAATTCTAGCTGTATATGACCACCTATAAAACAGATTTCAAGCTCCTTAGCATAGCATATAGGGTCTTTCATGATCTGAACTTATTTTACATGCCTAGTCTCATTAATCTTCCTTTCTTCACATGTGCTCCAGCCCCAGTCATGCTGAAAAGATAACTAAATCTCTTTGCTGCTAACACATTTTATGCCTTAATGAAAAATGAAGCTTATTCTCACCTGGAACGTCTGCCTTGGTCTACCTCCAGACTTGGACTTGTGCAAATCTTGGGACTATTTGCCCTCCAATCCATTCCCCATGTTCCCCATGCTCTACTCCATGTTGAGGGAACTGAGGGGATGAGATCCTAACCCATGCAAGTGGTTCCCAGGTCAATCTCGCAGATGATTATGTCAGTTGACGTTGTTTTTCAGTTGCTAAGTTGTGTCTGACTCTCTGTGACCCCATGAACAGCAGCACGCTAGGCTCCCTGTCCTTCATTATCTCCCTGAGTTTGCTCAAAGTCATGTCCATTGAGTCAGTGATGCCATCCAACCATCTCATCCTCTGTTGTCCTCTTCCCCTTTTGCCCTCCATCTTTCCCAGCATCAGGGTCTTTTCCAGTGAGTCAGTTCTTTGCATTCTTTGCCAAAGTATTGGAGCTTCAGCTTCAGCATCAGTCCTTCCAATGAATATTCAGGATTGATCTCCTTTAGGATTGACTGGTTTGATCTTGCTGTTCAAGGGACTCAAGGCCCAGGAAGGAGATGGGTAATGGGGAAAGGGGAAAGGCCAGAGTGTGGCTTCCTCTCACTCTCTATTTGAGAGACATCAACCGTCTGTACTGGGTCTGAGCCACCCAGTCATCACCTCTCTGGAGTCCTACCATTCCTTAACCCCCACCCATATTAAATTTTTTTTTAATTTAATTCTATTTTTGGCTGTGTTGTATGGCATATGGTATCTTAGTTCCCTGACCAGGGATCAAAGCTGTGCCCTTTACAGTGGAAGCACAGAGTCTTAACCACTGGACTTTCCTAGCTGTCAATATAATCTCCATGTTAAGTATGAGAGGAGATGGGCAAACCTATGGCTGAGTCATCTTGATGTTTAGTAGAAACCAACGCAATACTATAAAGCAATTATCCTTCAATTATAAATAAATAAATTAAAAAAGAACTCTAAAATATATAGCTGCAACCTATATTTTTTCTTTGAGAAGAAGAAAATTAGTTACTTATAAATCACCTCCAGCAGAAACTGTTTTTTAATGTTCAGCTCAAAAGACAGTTATATGGACTTCTTGTCTTTTAAAACACACGCAGATATTCTAATTCCCTACCTCAGTACATAGCACTATTTTCCTTGTTGTATGGGGTCAGAAACTTGGGAATCATTCTAAGTATTCCCTCTTCTCAGAAGCCTAATTTTAGCTGCATCTACTAAGAATAGACTAGGTTGCCTAGCTGTGGTAATGTCTGCATGCATGCCTGCTAAGTCGCTTCAGTGGTGTCCGACTCTTTGGGACCCCATGGGCTGTAGCCCTCCAGACTCCTCTGTCCATGGGATTGCCAGGCAAGAATAATGGAGTGGGTTGCTATGCCCTCCTCCAGGGGATCTTCCCTACCCAGGGATCGAACTTGCTTCTCCTGTGGCTCCTGCATTGCAGGCAGATTCTTTATCGCTGAGCCACCAGGGAAGCCCAGCTGTAGTAATAAATAACTCCAAATCTCATGGGCTTACATCCACAACATTTTAATTTTTATCATACTGTATGGCCATCTTGGGTTGGCTGTAGCTCTCCCTGTGTTGACTGAATTCTGTGACCCAGACTGATGGAATAGTCTTTGTCTGGAGCATTTCCAATCATCATGGCACATGGGGAAAGAGAACTTAGGTGATAATTACTTGGAAGTAGTCAAGTAATGTGGTAATTTACATTATTTTAACCCATATTTGGCATCTTCCCTTCATAGAATTGTAAATGCCCTTCCTAAATAAGTCAGGCATGGTCATATGACTTGCTTTGGTCAATGAAACAGGACAAGATCACTTGAAAGTGGAAGCTTTAAAAGTTGGCCTAAGTTCTCTTTCCCCATGTGCTGTGATGATTAGAAATTCAACCCAAGATGGCCATACAGTATGAGAAAAAACTAAAATGTTGCAGATGTAAGACCATGAGATTTGGCGTTACTTATTACTTTCTAATTGGTAACAAAGCCCTGCCAATTATAAGACTTTTTCATACCTATCATACACATTTTCATTATCACTACTGCTACTGCTTTTCCCAAAACCTCGTTATTTGTCACTTGACTACTCTGTTAATCTCCCAAATATTCTCTGTATTCCCAAAGCTGATCTTTTCCAATCTATCAGCCACACGGAAGGAAAAGTGATTTCTTAAAATAGAAAAATCACTCCAGCTTCAAACTCATTGAAAGCTTTTTAGTGCTGATTGAAAAAAAAAAATAGACACTATTTTAAACCAACAAACATACTCAAATCACAGATTTTAGACATACTTATTTTCATACTTGGTCTTCCCAGGTGGTGCTAGTGGTAAAGAATCCTCCTGCCAATGCAGGAGACATAGGAGATGCGGCTTCAATCCCTGGGTCAGGAAGATGCCCTGGAGGAGGGCACGGCAACCCACTCCAGTATTCTTGCCTGGAGAATCCCATGGACAGAGGAGACTGGTGGGCTAAAGTCCAAAGGGTAGCAAAGAGTCAGACATGACTGAACCAACTTGGCACACACGCATTTTCATACTTATATCAAAATCTTCTTTCTCAACTGTGAAATCAGATTGATAGGGACCTGATCTTACTTACTGATAGGGACCTGATCTTACTTATGTCTGTATTCTCAGCACATAGTACAGAGTCTGTAGGTGGTGAATGTTGGGTTAGTGTTTATTGAATGGATGGATTTCTTTCTGTTATATTTTATCTTGTTGGGTTGATCCTTTTGTTCTCTCCTATCAGTTGTATTAGTAAGCTGTTCATTTCTCCTAGTTTGCTTCATTTTACATATTTAAGAAAGATGATGATGCTTTTATTCAAGGTGCTAAATGGAGAAGCCTGGAGCAAGAGTTCTGTTTCACCAAGTTTTAAGTGATAAATGTAACACAGCAGTCTGAAGGTTTTTTTTTTTTTCTGGGGGTATATCAAAGGGAAGGAGTTAGTTATGAAGAACAGACTATGTGAGCGAACATAGGCAGGGCCTGATGATAAACATTTGGCAGAAGTTGATAAAATTTATTATCAAAGTGACAACACCAAATGCTATCAGGCATATAGAAAAACTGGATCACTCATACATTGCTGGTGTGAATGTAAAGTGGTACAGCTACTCTGAAAAAATATTTTCACAGTTTCCTTTAAAAACTAAGCATGGAACTACCATACAGCCCAGCAATTGTACTCCTAGGCATTTATCCAAAGAAATAAAATTTATGTTTATTCAAAAACCTGTACACAAATGTTCATGGCAGTTTCATTTGTAATAGTTAAAACCTAGAAACTATCCAGTTGTCATTCAATGGAAGAATGGTTAAACAAACTGCTATATATTTATCTACAGAATTGGAATACTACCAGCAATAAACAGAGAAGGAACTATGGATACACATAACAGTCTGGATGAATGTTCGGAGAATTATGCTAAAAAAAGTGAATTATGTGGAAAAAGTCAATCTCCAAAAGCTAAATACTGTGTAAGTCCGTTATATAAACATAAACACTCTCAAAATGACAAAGTTATAGAAAAGGAAAACAGATTTTTGAGTTCCAGGGGTTAAGAAGCAGACAGGAGTAAGAGGGAAGATCCCATGAGAAATGTTTATGGTGATAGAAATGCTTTGTATTTGTATGGATTGATGTCAATACACTGGTTTTGATATTGTAGCATCATTTTGCAAGAAACTTAGTAGAGAATATGGGGCTTCCATGGTGGCTCAAATGGTAAAGAATCTGCCATCAATTCAGGAGACCCGGATTTGATCCCTGGGTCACGAAGATCCCCTGGAGAAGGGAATGGCTACCCACTCCAGTATTCTTGCCTGGAGAATCCCATGGACAGAGGATCCTGGCAGGCTATGGTCCATGGGGTCGCAAAGAGTCAGACATGACTGAAGTGACTTAGCACACATTGGGAAGATAATCAGATTATAGAAATACATATTATATGCAATTTAATTAATATAAGCTATATAACTATGGTATATTATACATGTATATACACATGTGTATAATTATATATACATGTATCTATATGTGTATAATTACATCAGTTCAGTTCAGTCACTCAGTTGTGTCTGAATCTTTGAGACCCCACGGACAGCAGCACACCAGGCTTCCCTGTCCATCACCAACTCACAGAGCTTGCTCAAATTCATGTCCATTGAGTCAGTGATGCCACCCAACCATTTCATCCTCTGTCATCCCCTTCTCCTCCTGCCTTCGATCTTTCCCAGCATCAGGGTCTTTTCCAGTGAGTCAGTTCTTCCTATCAGGTGGCCAAAATATTGGAGCTTCAGCTTCAGCATCAGTCCTTCCAATGAATATTCAGGACTGATTTCCTTTAGGATTTACTGGTTGAATCTCCTTGTGTTCCAAGGGACTCTCAAGAGTCTTCTCCAACAGTACAGTTCAAAAGCATCAATTCTTTGGTGCTCAGCTTTATTTATACATTACTACTGAGAAAACCATAGCTTTGACTAGATGGACTTTGTCAGTAAAGTAATGTCTCTGCTTTTTAATATGCTGTCTAGGTTTGTCATAGATTTTCTTCCAAGGAACAAGCATCTTTTAATTTCATGGGTGCAGTCACCATCTGCAGTGATTTTGGAGCCCAAGAAGATAAGGTCTGTCACTGTTTCCATTGTTTCCCATCTATTTACCATGAAGTGATGGAATATGTAACCTTAATCCCTTTCTTCCATAAATCCAACAAACTACAAGAAACCCATTCTTAGTTTTCAAAACATTTTTGGAACATTTAAAAGCAACCAGGATTTCCCTGGTGGTCCAGTGGTTAGGACTCCATGCTTCTACTGGAGGGGGCATGGGTTCGATCCCTTGTTGGGGAACTAGGATCCCATATGCCCTGTGGCCAAAAAATAAAAAAAACCATGCATACGTGAATAAGCCAACTTTATTTAAACTGACATCTATGTGAATATTTAAATCATTTCTAGTATATTTTTTGTTACTTTGAAGAGTTCTACATATTTGCATTTATTTTTCTGTTTATATTTTCAGAAAAATCTTGGAAGTAGAAATGCAATGCCAAGAATTTTTTAGTGTTTAAAATTTTGATAGCAGCTGACAAAGTTCCATGTAAAAAGAGCAACTGGGATCTGAGGTTATTTAAGTCAGAGAAGATCCATTCCCAAAGATGAATTAGGGACCCAAGACAAGGCTTCTGGTATAATTGTTCTGCCTGAAAAAGCGATAAATTCCTCTACTGGCTTGATACGTTGGAGGGTCAGGATATGCACTATATGACATACTATTTCTGGCCTCCGTTTTTAAGTCAAGTAATACAAACAAACAGATAAGAAAGTAAAACTTGCTACATTTATGTAATGCTTGGAAAGGAACCGGCTGAAAAGCTTGCAGGCTTTTGAAGCAGATTGAAGACAGTAGGGGGCGCGCATAGGTCGTTCAGTTCAGTTCAGTTCAGTTCAGTCTCTCAGTCGTGTCCGACTCTTTGTGACCCCGTGAATCGCAGCACGCCAGGCCTCCCTGTCCATCACCAACTCCCGGAGTTTACCCAAACTCATGTCCATCAAGTCAGTGATGCCATCCAGCCATTTCATCCTCTGTCGTCCCCTTCTCATCCTGCCCCCAATCCTTCCCAGCATCAGATCTTTTCCAATGAGTCAACTCTTCGCATGAGGTGGCCAAAGTATTGGGGCTTCAGCTTCAACATCAGTCCTTCCAATGAACACCCAGGACTGATCTCCTTTAGGATGGACTGGTTGGATCTCCTTGCAGTCCAAGGGACTGTCAAGAGTCTTCTCCAACACCACAGTTCAAAAGCATCAATTCTTCAGCGCTCAGCTTTCTTTATACTCCAACTCTCACATCCTTACATGACTACCGAAAAAACCATAGCCTTGACTAGATGGACCTTTGTTGGCAAAGTAATGTCTCTACTTTTTAATATGCTATCTAGGTTGGTCATAACTTTGCTTCCAAGGAGTAAACGTCTTTTAATTTCATGGCTGCAGTCACCATCTGCAGTAATTTTGGAGCCCCCCAAAATAAAGTCTGACACTGTTTCCACTGTTTCCCAGTCTATTTCCCATGAAGTGATGAGACCAGATGCCATGATCTTAGTTTTCTGAACGTTGAGCTTTAAGCCAACTTTTTCACTCTCCTCTTTCACTTTCATCAAGAGGCTTTTTAGTTCCTCTTCACTTTCTGCCATAAGGGTGGTGTCATCTGCATTTCTGAGGTTATTGATATTTCTCCCAGCAATCTTGATTCCAGCTTGCGCTTCTTCCAGACCAGCGTTTCTGATGTTGTACGCCACATATAAGTTAAATAAGCAGGGTGACAATATACAGCCTTGTCGTACTCCTTTTCCTACTTGGAACCAGTCTGTTGTTCCATGTCCAGTTCTAACTGTTGCTTCCTGACCTGCATACAGGTGTCTCAAGAGGCAGGTCAGGTGGTCTGGTATTCCCATCTCTTTCAGAATTTTCTACAGTTTATTGTGATCCATACAGTCAAAGGCTTTGGCGTAGTCAATAAAACAGAAATAGATGTTTTTCTGGAACTCTCTTGCTTTTTTGATGATCCAGCAGATGTTGGCAATTTGATCTCTGGTTCCTCTGCCTTTTCTAAAACCAGCTTGAATATCTGGAAGTTCATGGTTCACGTATTGCTGAAGCCTGGCTTGGAGAATTTTGAGCATTACTTTACTAGCGTGTGAGAAGAGTGCAATTGTGTGGTAGTTTGAGCATTCTTTGGCATTGCCTTTCATTGGGATTGGAATGAAAACTGACCTTTTCCAGTCTTGTGGCCACTGCTGCATTTTCCAAATTTGCTGGCATATTGAGTGCAGCACTTTCACAGCATCATCTTTCAGGATTTGAAATAGCTCAACTGGAATTCCATCACCTCCACTAGCTTTGTTCGTAGTGATGCTTTCTAAGCCCCACTTGACTTCACATTCCAGGATGTCTGGCTCTAGGTGAGTGATCACACCATCATGATTATCTGGGTCATGAAGATCTTTTTCGTATGGTTCTTCTGTGTATTCTTGCCACCTCTTCTTATATCTTCTGCTTCTGTTAGGTCCATACCATTTCTGTCCTTTATTGTGCCCATCTTTGCATGAAATGTTCCCTTGGTATCTCTAATTTTCTTGAAGAGATTTCTGGTCTTTCCCATTCTATTGTTTTCCTCTATTTCTTTGCATTGATTGCTGAGGAAGGCTTTCTTATCTCTCCTTGCTATTCTTTGGAACTCTACATTCAAATGGGAATATCTTTCCTTTTCTCCTTTGCTTTTCGCTTCCCGTCTTTTCACAGCTGTTTGTAAGGCCTCCTCAGACAGCCATTTTGCTTTTTTGCATTTCTTTTCCATTGGGGATGGTCTTGATCCCTGTCTCCTGTACAATGTCGCGAACCTCCATCCATAGTTCATCAGGCACTCTGTCTATCAGGTCTAGTCCCTTAAATCTATTTGTCACTTCCACTGTATAATCATAAGGGATTTGATGTAGGTCATACCTGAATGGTCTAGTGGTTTTCCCTCCTTTCTTCAATTTAAGTCTGAATTTAGCAATAAGGAGTTCATGATCTGAGCCACAGTCAGCTCCCGGTCTTGTTTTTGCTGACTGTATAGAGCTTCTCCATCTTTGGCTGCAAAGAATATAATCAATTTGATTTCAGTGTCGACCATCTGGTGATGTCCATGTGTAGAGTCTTCTCTTGTGTTGTTGGAAGAGGGTGTTTACTATGACCAGTGCGTTCTCTTGGCAAAACTCTATTAGCCTTTGCCCTGCTTCATTCTGTACTCCAAGGCCAAATTTGCCTGTTATGCCAGGTGTTTCTTGACTTCCTACTTTTGCATTCCAGTCCCCTATAATGAAAAGGACATCTTTTTTGGGTGTTAGTTCTAAAAGGTCTTGTAGGTCTTCATAGAACCGTTCAACCTCACCTTCTTCAGCATTACTGGTCAGGGCATAGACTTGGATTACTGTGATATTGAATGGTTTGCCTTGGAAACGAACAGAGATCATTCTGTCATTTTTGAGATTGCATCCAAGTACTGCATTTCGGACTCTTTTGTTGACCATGATGGCTACTCCATCTCTTGTAAGGGATTCCTGCCCACAGTAGTAGATATAATGGTCATCTGAGTTAAATTCACCCATTCCAGACCATCTTAGTTAGCTGATTCCTAGAATGTCAATGTTCACTCTTGTCATCTCCTGTTTGACCACTTCCAATTTTCCTTGATTCTCGGACCTAACTTTCCAGGTTCCTATGAAATATTGCTCTTCCCAGCATTGAACCTTGCTTCTATCACCAGTCCCATCCACAACTGGGTGTTGTTTATGTTTTGGGTCCATCCCTTCCTTCTTTCTGTAGTTATTTCTCCACTGATCTCCGGTAGCATATTGGGCACCTACTGTCCTGGGAAGTTCATCTTTCAGTGTCCTATCTTTTCGCCTCTTCATACTGTTCATGGGGTTTTCAAGGCAAGAATACTGAAGTGGCTTGCCATTCCCTTCTCCAGTGGACCACATTCTGTCAGGTCGTTCAGTTCAGTTCAATCACTCAGTCATGTCTGACTCTTTGAGACCTCATGAATCACAGCACACCAGGCCTCCCTGTCCATCACCAACTTCCAGAGTCTACCCAAATCTATGTCCATTGAGTCGGTGATCCAACCATCTCATCCTCTGTCATCCCCTTCTCTTCCTGCCTTCATTCTTTCCCAGCATCAGGGTCTTTTCCAATGAGTCAACTCTTCACATCAGGTGGCCAACGTATTGGAATTTCAGCTTCAACATCCATCCTTCCACTGAACACCCAGGACTGATCTCCTTTAGGATGGACTGGCTGGATCTCCTTGCAGTCCAAGGGACTCAGCAACATCAAAGAAAACATTTTATTTGTTACATATTATCTATTGAAGATATATGATAAGAAATATCGGCACCTTCTATTGTATCAAATTTTTCACTGGTGAACACACCTAGATGAAAATTATCTATGATCGTCCTTTCTAGTAACTACCTATGGCTTTATTTTGAGCATTTTAAAAAGGTGCATTCTTTGCCACTAGCTAGGTGTGTGTCTCTGTCTAATGAGAGCTTGTTTCCTGATTGAATGATAGTAACCACTAACATGACTAAAAGTTATAGTAGTGGTGGTTGGTTATTGATTATGTCCTCTATGTATTTTTAATTCAAGTGGTGAATGAATATTAATTACACTATCTTTGCCAAAAATTGAGCACACAATGGTAAAACAAAATGAACATGGCCCCACAGATTTTGCAATGTGAAGAAAGACAGAAACTGTGCAAGTAAACAGAAGTAAACAGATCATTATGAATTTATGATAAGAACAATGAAAGAAAAGAATAGGATTTTAAGAATAGTAATAGTGACAAGATTATACAATAGTGACTGTTTTATTTTGGGTGGTCAAGGAAGTCCTCTTTTTGGAAATGTCATTTAAGTTGGGACTCGAGGTTATGAAGACTCCATCTTGGCCAAAGAATATTCTGGGTTGAGTTTCCTGAATATGCAAGTATCCTGAGAGCCACAGGCAGTTTTATATCCAATATCCCCATCTCCATCAGTGGCAGCACCACAGGTCCAACTGTGTTAGTCAGACAACTGAGAGTCAGATTGTGTTAGTCAGACAACTTTTGATACTTCCATTTCCATGACACATCATATCCAACTCATCATCTTGTCTTGTCAACCTTGCTTCCTAATATTCTCTTGAGTCCTCCCACATGGCTCCATCTGCACTGATACTCCTTCACCCAAGTCTCTTTCATCTCTTGTAAGAGCTCACTCTGTAGCCCTCAGTCTGATCCTTGCAGCAGCCAAGTGATCTTTTCAAAATTCAACAATGATCATTCTCATTCTACTGCTTCCAACCCTTTGGTGGCTTTCCATTGTTCTCGTAGTTAAGAATGTAATCCTGACCATGCCTGTGAGGTCCTCTAGGCCTAGTGTTTGCTTTTCTCTCCTGCTTTCACTTGTTTCCCAGCCACCTTGAACCTCTGGCACCGAGGATGCCTTTGCCTGTTTGCTCATAAGTACTCCTCTTCATTTACTTCTGCTGAATTTTTTCTCATTATATCCTTGTCATTTTTTTTTTTTTTTCTTTTCCTGGATAACAGCTCAGGTCTAACTATCTTAGGAAAGCCTCCTCCCTGTCCAAGTGAGATACATTTATTAGAGGCTGTAATAGAATCATGTTCCTTCCTTTCTGAGCACGTATCTCAAAAATAATTGTATACTTATGTGTGATTAGGTGATCATTATTTGTCTCTCCCACTTGTTTGTGAGCTCCAAGAGGGCAGAGTCCAGTACCTAGCATAGTACGTGGTGCACAGTAATGTTCAGTAAGTATTCTATGATTAAACGAGTAACATGAATTAATATATACCTATTAGATGATCCATTTTCTAGATAGTCTAGAAGGCATTTTATTTAATGAATGGATAGGAGACTACATTACCTTCAGGTTAGTCTAGTATTAGTCTGCTTTTAAGTTAACACTGCACTCTCCACCCATGTTGGTAAGAGGATTGCAAGTAAGAGGTCTGGAAGCTAGAAGTACCCTGATTTCCCTCACATATTACCCAGAGCTGGAGTGTCCCAGTCATGTGTTTTGGCTTTCCCAAGGCCCAGTACTCACACAAGCCAGCTAGACACACTGAATTGTCAATCGTCGTCTCAGTGTCTGAGACAGGACTGAAAATGTGGTGAGGAACAAATAAGTATTCCAAAGCCTATCTTATAATTCTCGAAAATACAAGCTAATCTGTAGTATCAAAAAGCAAATCAGTGGTTCGCTGTGGCCAGAATAAGAGGTGGTGAAAGGGAGGAATGAATTAAAAATGGAAAGAGAAAACTTTGTGGGGGGTAATGGATATTTTCATTATCTTGATTGTGGTGTTGGTTTTGTGGAGCTGTATATATATATATACTTTTCAAATTGTATACTTTAAATATATGCAGTTTTTATACATCAATTACCCTTCAGTAAAGTTGTAGAAAGTTATTCATACAGTGAGATATATATATATCTCAGCTAATTTTTGTCAATACAACGTCAATTTGAGACAGTAAGAGAATTGTTACACTTTAAGTTTTTTTTTTTGACAATATGCATCATAGTTTAAAAAAAAAAAAAGTCCTTTCATCTAGCATCTTAATTTTTGGAAGTCTTTTATGAAGAAATAAAAACATCTCTGCAAGTGTTTATATATATAAGAATGGTTATTGCAACATGCTATAAGAGCTGAAAAAGTAGAAAAAAATCAATTATGAATGTCCAGCAATAGGGAAATTATAGTGTCTTAAGTTTTGAGCTATCAGGTAGCTTTTCAAGGTTTGTATCCATTTATCTAAAGTAAATACAGTGAGATATTGTTAAATGAGAAGGACAAGCTGCAGAGTAGAGGGCACACACAGACCTCTCTCTGTTTGTATGTACTTTAGGATGGACAAGAGAATGGAGTTCTCCTCCACTGGTTGCTGGGAGGGCTGACTGGGGATAATGGTGTCTGAGTGGGAGATGGTTAACTAGTTTTTCCCTTAGGGTGAGCTTGTTGCTGTTGTTGTTTAGTCACGAAGTTGTGTCCAACTCTTTGCGATCCCCTGGACTGTAGGCCCCCAGGTTCCTCTGTCCATGGGATTATCCAGGTAAGAATCCTGGAGTGAGATGCTATTTCCTTCTCCAACCCAAGCATAGAACCGTGTCTCCTGCATTACAGGGAGATTCTTTACCATCTGAGCCACCAGGAAAGTCCTCTGTGATGAGCTAGAGGGGTGGAATTTTGGGGGAGGTGGGAGGGAGGCTCAAGAAGAGGGGATATATGTATACATATAGCTGATGCGTGTTGTATACCAGAAACTAACACAATATTGTAAAGCTATTATACTCCAATTGAAAAAATAAAAATAAATAAAAAATAGAAAACAAAACAAAAACAAGTGTTCCTGCTGGCTGCAGAGAGGGGTCTTATTGGAGGGTGGGAAGAGAGGTAACATAGGGCAGGAAGAGGAAGTGTGCATTGTAGAGCAGTTGGGAAATTTCAACATCTCTATAGGTTGCTGGAGATCTTAGATATTTGCTTGTGTATTAGTTGCTCAGTTGTGTCCAACTCTTTGCAGCCCCATGGACTGTAGCCCACCAGGCTCCTCTGTCCATGGAATTCTCCAGGCAAGAATACTGGAATGGGTAGCCATTTCCTTCTCCAGGGGATTCCTGACCCAGAGATCAAACCCAGGTGTCCTGCATTACAGGTGGATCCTTTACCATCTGAGCCACCAGGGAAGTCTTACGTATTTCTTTGTAGTGCACCAAATCCAGTACCGATTCGGTGCCTACATTTTTGCCATTGTTATTGGTTTTGTTGTGTTGTGTTTTGCTATTTTACCAGCAAGAAAGAGGGATTTCAAATCATACAACAAACAGATGGAGATAACAACAAAAGCTCTGATAGGGCATGTATCTCTCCCACAGGGAGTACACCAATCATTTTACTTACAGTAAATGCATTTCCTGAGCACAGATTAGGCACTCAGATCTGAAGGAGGATTCTTGGGTCATACGTGTTGGGAAGAAGCAGTCCGCATGTCAGATGCTGAATATAATAGAAATCTTAGATAACTTTAAGATGATGTGATGTTTAAATTTAGCTTAGTTTTGAAATGATAAACAAAATGAAAAGGTAACCTACAGAATGGGAGAAGTGGAAAGTGAAAGTGAAGGTCACTCAGTCGTGTCCGACTCCGCGAATTCATGGACTATACAGTCCATGGAATTCTCCAGGCCAGAATACTGAAGTGGGTAACCTTTCCCTTCTCCAGGAGATCTTCCCAACCCAGGGATCAAACCCAGGTCTCCCACATTGCAGGCAGATTCTTTACCAGCTGAGCCACAAGGGGATCCCCGAATGGGAGAAAATATTTACAAATCTTATATCTGGTAAGGGATTAACTTCCAAAATAGATAAGGAACTCATAGTGATCAATAGCAAAAACAAATTTTTTTTATTAAAAAAATGGGAAAAGGACCTGAAGAGACATTCTTTCAAAGAAGACATAAAAATGGCTGACAGGTATATGACAAGGTGCTCAACATCACTAATCATCAGGGAAATACAAAACAAGGCCATGATGAGATATCATCTCACACCTGTTAGAACTGCTATCATCAAAGATAAGAGATAACACGTGCTGGCAAGGATATGGAGAAAAGGGAACTTTGTGCACTGTTGGTGGGGGTGTAAATTGGTGCAGTCATAAAGGAAAACAGTATGCAGGTTCCTCAAACAAATAAAAACAGAACTACCACAAGATCCGGCAATCCTACTTCTGGATATATATCAAGGGAAATAAAATCATTATCTCAAAGAAATATCTGTACCTCCATATTCATTGCAACATTAGTTACAATAAACAAGACATAGAAACAGCCTGTGCCTGTCAATGGATGAATGGATAAAGATGTGGTGTGTGTGTATATATACATATATATACACACATATATATATGTAATATTGTTCAACCTTAGAAAAGAAGGAAATCCTGCCATTTGCAACAATGTTTCCCTCATAGCTCAGTTGGTAAAGAAGTTACCTGCAGTGTATGAGACCTGTGTTTGATCCCTAGGTTGGAAAGATCCCCTGGAGAAGGAAATGGCAGCCCACTCTAGTATACTTGCCTGGAAAATACTTTGGACAGAGGAGCCTGGAGGCCTACAGTCTATGGTGTCGCAAGAGTTGGGCATGACTGAGTGGCTAAACCACCAGATGAATTGTGATGATGTTATGCTGAAGTGAAGTAAATTAGGCAAGAATACTGGAGTGAATAGCCGTTCAATTCTCCAGCGGATCTTCCTGATCCAGAAATCAAACTAGGATCTCCTGAATTGCAGGCAGATTCTTTACCAGCTGAGCTATCAGGGGAGCTCAAGTTAGACAAAGGAAGACAAATATTGTATGACCTCATGTATATATGAAATCTTAAAAAAAGGGAAGTCATTCAAGTAGAGAGTAAATTGGTGGTTGCCAGGGCCAGAGGAGGTGGTGAGAGAAATGGGTGAAGCTGGTCAAAGTTTACAAACTTCCAGTTATAATATCAATAAGTTGGGGATCTAATATACAGCATGGTGCTACAGTTAATAATACTGTATTGTGTACTTGAAAGTTGCTAAGAAAGTAAATCTTAAAAGTTCTCACTATACGGACTTCCCTGGAAGTCCAGGGGTTAAGAATGCACTTTCACTGCAAGAGGCATGGGGGTCCATCCCTGGTCAGGGAACTAAGATCCCACTTGCTGCACATGGCCAAAGAATAAATTAAAAAATAAAATTAAAAAAAAAGTAACCATGTGAGGTCATGAATGTGTTCACTAACCTTTTCATGGTAATCATTTTGCAGTATACATGTCTATCAAATCAACACATTGTACATCTTAAATTTACACAATGTTATATGTCTATTAAATGTCAATGGAGTTGGGAATAAAAAGAAACTGGAAGTCTCTGGAAAATGCAGAGGTGGGTTATCTAAATTTATGGTAGAAAGTAATGTATTTTTCAGTATTTAGTAGGTATTCACTCTTTGCTTAGCTATCTGCATTATGAAAGTTTCTTTGTGTTGCATGCACACCTATCCTGGCTTAAAGGAAGACGAACAAACAAAAGATTTATTGAACATACACTGGAGTAATGCTTGGGAAGAACAGGATCCAGGACAGAAGCACATAGATCTTTTATTCTGGACTAGAGTGCTATATGCTGTAGTGCTGTAGAGTGCAATTAACGCCATAATTGTCATTGTGCTTTATGGTTTCAGTCTTGTCTTAGTGTCCACATTGAATAATTCTGGGAGAATCTTCCTGGCCCACTTGGGTCAGATTTGACAGTGGTTCAATACTTTATGACCAAGTGGGCAAGAACCACACCAATGGCCACTGAGGACCCACATCTGTGTAACAGGGTTGTAGAAGAAATGAAAAGACTGCACTAGACTTGCCAAAATTCTTCCATCCACTCTTTTCAAATGTCTTCAAGGGCACTCTGCTATTCCATGAGAGTAACAAAGACTGGTGGGAGTAGTGGTTTAGTTGCTAAATCACGTCTGACTGTTGCAACCTCACCAGGCTCCTCTGTCCCTGAGGTTTTTTCAGGCAACCCTGAAATGGGTTGCCATTTCCTTTTACAATAATCTTCCTGATCCTGTGTTTCTCCTGTGTTGCAGGTAGATTCTTTACTGCTGAGCCACTGCTGCTGCTACTGCTGCTGCTAAGTCGCTTCAGTCGTGTCCGACTCTGTGTGACCCCACAGACGGCAGCCCACCAGGGCTGAGCCACTAGGGAAACCCAGTGAAGACTGTGGAACACCAATAACCTTGTTAATTTTTTTTAAAGGTCAGATTTTAGTTTACTAGCCCAACAACATGGGTTCAGATTTTCTGAAAGACTTTTCCAAAAAGGATTTATGAAACTTTTAACACTGAAATTTCATACATTTTTAGGGATTAAGGGCTTGTTCTTTGGAGTCAGGTTCAAATCCTTTTTCTGTCATTTACTGGTTCTGAGACTTTGGACTTACATTATCTGAAATTTAGTTCTCGTAATTTGAAATATAATAATAATTTTTATATATTTCATATTTTTTGCATCATTAAAAACTGTAAACATGTTCTGGAAAAATTACTTCTACCAACAACAACCTTAATGAACTAGGATTTGTGACCCATGGTGAACATATTTATTTTGACTTCTAGAAGCAAAATTGCAAAGTCAGGATGTTCAGAATAAGCTGTGTTTGGTTGAAGCCAGGGCCTGAATTCTGAGCACTTTCTGGGAGCTGCTTTGAGCCCTCTGTCCTGGAGGACTTGTGAAACAGAACTGGAAAAGCAGGATTTGCTTGCCCTTGGCTTATTCTGGAGCCATGTAGGTGTGTCCTTAGAAACAAACCAGACACAGGGAAACAATTACCAGCTAGAGAGGGCTTAAGACCTAGGAAAAACACATTTTTATGTCTCTGTACTGCAGAACATGAAATGATTTATTATAATGAAATCAGCTATAATATATATTTGAAAAAACAAGCAACAGCAACAAAAATGAAAATGCAAGATAAATGAGGCAAGAATCAATAACAGGGATGAAGGGAGAAGGCACATATATTAAACACTGGGATAAATGAGTCATCAGTTTTTCTTTGAGTTTCTGGATAGACAGGAAAAATAAATGAAATAGACCAAGCTACATAAATCTTATAACCAGAAATGAGGAAGCAGTCCTTAGGGAAGGCTTATTTTTTTTCTTGCTCTAAATTCTAAAAGAAACATTTCCCATCAGGTTTCATGGAGTAGATACTGCTGTTTTGCTCATTGGTTACTTAAGGATTTCCTATGAAATTTATTTTTTCTAGCTCCCTCCTGAGGAAGTTCTGACTCAGCAAGTCTAAACATGTCATCTAGTGTGTCAGTTACACTTTTTTCTTAATTAAAAAATGTACATAGATACTGAGAATTTGCAAAGTGCTTTCCCATCTTTTACTTCTCTTATAACCTTAGTGAGATTCATCGGATTCTTATTTTAATGCAAGAAAGGTGTGTTAAATGTCAAATGACTTAAGACACTGGGAGACTTGAATCCCCATGATTTCAAGTGATGCAGGACATTAGGAGGTAAGATTGTAAGGCTATTAACATAAGGAAATTGTGTCAATGTGATTAGGCAGAGGTTGTGAGGATCTCAGATTAATTAGGTGTCTGATTATTAGATGATTTGTTTGTGAGAACTTGCCCCTTTTGGCTCATTATCTGAGACTGTATACGGAAATGTACTCACTTTCTTTTTAAAGCCCTGCTGGTGCCCATTCCTTCCTCCAGGTCTTCCTTTTTATATCCTTTCTACAACGCATATCCACGGCACTTGTACATAGAACTTGACCGTCTCCCTGCACAGTCCTGGAGCACACTGTACTAGGTGACAGTCCAAACTAGAAACTTCTTGATGATGGGACAGTGTTATTTATCTTGGCAGCATTGACGGAATTTGACACATCGTAGGCATGGGTTAAATGAGCGTTAAAGGACTGTGTAAGAAAGAGGCATATGTTATAGGAGAAAGATGGTTTATTTATATATCTACTTATAGATATATAAATATACAACCCAGAGATGTATATAACACAACTAACCAAAGGCGTAGTGTATTATTTCTATGGGCAGCGTGTCTAAAATCACACAGCTTAGTCACTGTTCTCTGTTCTCCAGTGAGCTCTATTGCTTAGTGGTGGAGCACGAACTATGGACTCAGGCTGCTTAAATTCAGATCACATTAGTTAAGCTCCCTGAGCTTTGGTTTCCCTATTTATAAAATTTTAGAATGACAATACCTATCTTTCATAGAGAATGTTAGAATTAAATTAGGTAACACATACACAGCATTTAGCTTAATGCCTAAACCTAAACCTAAAACTAAACTAGTTCATGATAGTTACTTACAGAATTCCTTTCCCAGATCTAACATTTCTGTATTTATATTTCGATATCCATTCTCAAGAGAGAACTGGATAAGGACCCAGCAGGTATCTCTGAACACAAACAAGGCTGTTTTCGTATAAATTAGAGAGCTTACTAGTTCTTTCCGCTGGAATTAGTTTCTGTAAATCTTATCCTCATGAGTAACTAACTACATGATTTCATTGGTCCTTAGACTTTAGTGCATATAAGCTCCTCCTTTCACAGGTGGAACTTGCACAAATCAAGCTCCAAGCGGAGTTGGGACAAAACCAGCTGATCTCACTTCAGTGCTTACTTGTTTCACCCCATGATTGTGCTTCTTCCCTTAAGAGAGTCTTACTAAGTCTGTGATTTTGAGATAATAAAAATACATCTATTTAAAATTATTTTTAAAAAAACAATGCAAGAACAAAGCAAAAACACAACAACACACCTTTTCTGCTTATGTTCAGTATACTATTTTTTGGTTGTAAGTTTTTAAGTTAAAATCACCTGAGAAAGTCACTTTGATGAATGTTCTCCTTGTTTATCACCATGTTCCCAAAATTCTCTTGAAAAAAAATAGAGAAAAAAATGAATTATGATTTAGACTGATCAGGAATGTTAAAAAGATCACTAAGTTATAATATTTGAGCAATACTTTTCTTCTCCAGGTTTTCCTATGTCGTAAAATCATAAGATCTAAGATTTCTACAGTAGTTCATATTTGACAAGCCATGCATGCATAATTATCTCTTTAATTCTGCCAAGAAATCTTTTAGTTTGGTGTCTAGTCTTATATAAACTCTATAAAGACAGATATTTTGATCTATTTGTTTCATAATACATCCCCAATACCTAAAACTATCTGGCATATAGTATGGATTAATAAATATTTGTTGAATAGGTAAGTGATGAATTTTAATCTTTTTACATATGAAAAGACCTCTGAAGCTCATAGAGATCAAACAACCTGTTCAAGTCACATGGCTGGTAAATTGCAAAGCAGAGTCTAAAACTTAGGTCTCCAGAAACATGAATTAATGCCAGAGGTTTCTATACAGTTTAAGGATTGGCTGTGGGGTAGCTGTTAAGAAGGTAAAAGAAAAAATATGGTCTGTGAGGATATTCTTATCTAGTGGAGAAAACAGATGCATTCAGAGACAAATAATTTAAAACAGTGAGGTAAGAAAAGCCATATGCCTCCATAAAGCCTTTGCAGGAATTTGCCTTCCTGCAAAGGCATTATGAAATCCCAGTATCTAAATATCTGAATTTTCTAATTGTAGGGGTCTGTGACATCTTCACAGATCTTGTCTTTGGACTGGATTTTACAAAATGATTAGACTTAGCAGGTGAACAGAGTGGAGCTGGAGTTTGAGGGTGAGGCACTGATGACAGAAAATCATGTGCAAAGATAACTGGAGATTTAAACAAACATCTGTTCTAAAACAGAAATTACTTGTCACTGGGGCATCAGGTGTTTGGCTTCAGAAGTGAGAGATGCAACTGAAAGCTATATTGGCATCAGGGAAGGCCCTTTAGCATCAGCTGATGCATTTGCTCTGATTTTGCAGGCAATGGAAGTTCACTGAGAGGGTTTCAAGCATGGCAGTGATAGAATCAAATTTGTAGATGGGTAGAGGATGGGTTGGAGTGGGGAGAGACAGAAACAGTGTAACTAATGATAGATCTAATGAGAAGAGCTCTGGAAAGAGATGATGAAGGACCCAACTAGCCCTACTAGTCAGTGGAGTTGAAGAAAAGGAATGGTGTAGGAAGAAAAACTTGCTGTTTAGTCACTAAGTTGTGTCCAACTCTGCAACCCCATGGACAATAGACCACCAGGCTCCTCTGTCCATGGGATTTCCCAGGCAAGAATACTGGATTGGGTTGCCATTTCCTTCTCCATGTGATCTTCCTGACCCAGGGATTGAACCCACATCTCTTGCATTGGCAGGTGAATTCTTTACTGCTGAGCCACCCGGGAAGCCCTAAGAAAAACTTAGAAAATTTAGCAACTAGATGGAAGTGGTGATGAGCAAGAAGAATCAAAGAAGACCTGAAGTGTCTAGATTCTGCATAGATGGAAATGTGACTTACTGAGATAAGGAAAAAATGAAGAGGAGCAGGTTTGTAAGTGAGATGATGGGATTGGGTTTAGACCAGCTGAATTTGATGTACTGACGAAAACCTAGATAAAGGTTTTTGTAGCAACCCATGAATTGTTACATTCTGTAGCTCAGGGAAAAGAATGCAATAGACATCTGTATTAGGAACACATCAGACTGTAAGTAATATTCCTAATGTGGAAGCTGTGATGTGAAAAATCAGGGAGGCTCTACATTTGGAACCTTGAGTAGCAATGATATTTAAGGGGCAGATGCATGAAAAGTCAAATAGAATAAGAAAGAAAGGCTTGTGGTAGGGAGAGAACAAGGAAAATGTTGTGTCATGGAAACCTGGGGGTCAGGGTGAAATTCACAGGAATTGGAGGCTTCTCAAAGGGCCGGAGGAATTAAGAATATGGATATTTTTAGATCAGTGGTGACCAGAATGCAGTTCATATAGCTCTAAGTTTACCCAGAGGGTAAGTGAAGGGAGTGAGCTGGTCTATTCACTGTCCTGAAAGCACATACCCAGCATTTGTTACGTGCTTGACACGATATGTAGGCATCAGATACACAAGAGTAAACAAAGCAAAACTTTTATCTTTATGAAGTTCCATCATTCTTGTCATTCTCTCTTCTAATCAAATCTCATCGAGTCCTTTAAGACCCAAAGTACATCTTGCTTTTGCCAGCAACACTCCCCTAAGCATGCTTGCCCAGTGCCAGCTCCTTTCCTTGGATCCTTCACTGTGAGGGTTGACTGACATTTTAGTTATCACTAAATATGCTCATGTCATCTTATACAATAAGTACTGCAATTTCTTTGAGGAGACTTCTAGACTTAAGTCTAGATTGTTTCCTTCACAATTCCTCCCCCTACTTTCCTAAGCACACATTAAGTTCTTAGGTATAGTTCTTGAGGGTCTCTTCCCACTCCCCATCCTCTGCTGTATTTATGGTATTTTCTTGCACAGAGGGAGGGCAGCTAGATGTGTTTCCTTGAGCAAGGACTGTTGTGTCTTTAATGAAGACCCCTCAAGTTTGAGTTAACAGGGAAAACAAGTGCTATTTTATAATATAGCTAGGGAATTCCCCAGGGAAGGAATTAAAGGAATTATTATTGTTATGATTCTTTGCACTGCTATTGTTATGATTTATAACAATTTGAATTCAACTGGAGTCTAATCTGTACTTTGTAGATGAAGAGTGTTGCTCTTATTCTTTTCCTTGTCAGTTTTTTCCTTGTTTACTTGAACAATCGTGGGAACTCGACAGTTGCAAAAGCAACCATGATAGGAAAAATGAAAACACAGAATAAACACCTTTAAGTTTTAACAGTTTCTTCTTGATTGTATGCAGACTCCTGCCCATTCACCTGATTGTAATATATCAATTTAAGCAGATCGGGCATTACAAAATGGCCCCTGATCACTTCTATACAGAAGTGGCCCTTAATCTGTCACCAGTTATAGACTATTTTGAGAATTTTATAAAGTTAGAAGCACTGTCCCTAGAAAAATAGAAAGATTCACATCTACACAAAATGTGAATATAAGTTTAAAGGTGATGGGGACCTTTAAGACCCAGCCATGTAGCTCAGAGTAGCCAATCAATGGTTAATCAATATTAGAATAACCTGTAAGGTTGTTAAAATGCAAACCTACAGCTTTGCCCCAGGAAGGTGCGACATGGGGTGAAGGGGTCCGCGTTTTTCAGGTTCTCCAGGAGATTCTTAAGCAGGTAAGTAATGGTCTATACTTTGTCAAACTCTGCTTAGGGTGTTGTGAAGAGAGAATTAGAGAGCAGAGTCTCAGAGAGGTTAGCACCTAGAAATTCAGGAAAAGAAATTAGACCCTGGCAAGCTGAACTGGGAGAGGTTAATGTCAGGAGAATGAAGAACAGGGTGAAGTAGATATAGAAACCAGAGCTATGTAGATCTAGGTAGGATGTATTAGGAGTTGGGCACGGGAGCTTAGAAGCAGGTTGAAAATCACGGGAAGATTATGGGTTGTGGAATTTGCCAGCAAGGCAGTCTCTCAAGATCAAAGCAAACCCTCCCTCCTAAGAGAGGTTCTCTAGGTTGCCTTGGAGGAGAGATAGCTACTGTGTCTGCTAACCCTCCTAAATTACTCAAACTAGAAAATAAAGAGAATTCCTCATACCCCTTACTACTGAGCACATCCCTACCCACCACCTTCATCAGAGAATTACTGTGTCTGCATTGGGTGGGTCCTTTATTCCTTTAACTTTACAGATTAGCCAACTGAGGCACACAGAGAGGGAGAGTCTAACCACAGATCACCCAGTAAGTAGCACCTGTGTCAAGACCAGAACCTAGTTTTCTGCCTGTTGGTCTGGTGCTCTTCTTCCCCACTACTTGGTCCTGGAATAAAACATATTTTATGGATCCCCTTGTTTCATAAATTTCTTGGGAATGTTCCCACCCCCAAAGAGTTTAGGGAAATCCAGACAGATGCAAATATATGTTAAGGTAAGCAGTGTTTCAATTAAAACAGTACATTGGTATGCATGTAATTTTGTTTCTCACTCATTTTAATGCAATGTGGTCATTACCAACAGCCAACTGGACAAAAGCAAGGTTTGTCTCAGTGCTTACGTGCTCCTCGTCATGGAGCGGAGGATGAACTCCACCGCATTCTCAATAATCTCCGAGCCCAAAAGGTTTAGAAAATTTGGGAACTCTGGCTCTGAATTTTTGCCTGAGTCATGTGGCTGCTCATCTGGCTTGCCCTCTGGTTTGTCATCTGAAAAACAAAACGGAATCTCGAGGTTGATTTTCCGCAAAAAGATAAGGAAGTTTCTTTCATTGTAAGGAATCCAAGGGCCCTTTATAACCCCCCCCAATTATATAACCTCATATAATTATATTTATGGCACATCTAATGTCTTCCTATTGTCTTCATGTGCATTATGCCATTTATTCCTAAAACAGCAGACCCACAGATATTGATGCTTAGGTAGACATGGGTTCTCTTTCTGGATGAGAAAACTGAAGCTCACAGAAGTTGTTACTTGTTCAGAGTTAAAGCAGCTAGTAAACACCAGTGCTGGGACTGAAATACAGGATTCTTGGTTTTAATGTGTTTTTCTCATGTAGTCCCTGGACCTCTGGAAGTGATAATGAGGAGGATGATATAATAATAGGTAGCATTTGCTGAGCACATAGGACAGGCAATCCTGGGACAGGCAATCTATGTGCACTGTCTCATTTTAGTCTCCCAGCAACCCTATGAGGGAGGCAACATTATTATCCCAAGTTAAAGGTAAAGAAATGGAAGTTGCGAGAGGTTTAGAAGGGGACCAAAGTCACAGTGTTGAAGTGGTAGGATCAGAATTCAGCCCCATGTTTGCTGCTGCTGCTGCTAAGTCGCTTCAGTCGTGTCCGACTCGGTGCGACCCCATAGGAGGCAGCCCACCAGGCTCCGCCATCCCTGGGATTCTCCAGGCAAGAACACTGGAGTGAGTTGCCATTTCCTTCTCCAGTGCATGAAAGGGAAAAGTGAAAGTGAAGTCGCTCAGTCATATCCGACTCGTAGCGACCCCATGGACTGTAGCCTACCAGGCTCCTCCATCCATGGGATTTTCCAGGCAAGAGTACTGGAGTGGGGTGCCATTGCCTTCTCCAGCCCCATGTTTGTCTGGCATTAAAACCTGGGTTCTAAAGCACTCTGTGATGAACTGCATAGTCTTGGACAAAAAAGGTATGAACTAACTACATGTGTGTTATAAGACTGGAAGTAGTAGTATGATAACAAGGGGAAATTCTGTCATTTGTATCCCAGCATGTGATAGTTCTGTAAATAATGATTTTGCATCTATATGTAATTTTAAGTTTGATCAGTCTTTTGGAGTATGCAGATTTTAACTCACTGGACTCAATCTGAGAACACGGGGTGACTTGCATAGATCTTACAAATAGCAGAAGATGCGATTTTAACTGCGGGTCTCCTACTTTTTAAAAAAGTTTTAATTGGAGGATAATTGTTTTACAATGTGTTGGTTTCTGCCATACAACAACCTAAATCAGTCATAAGTATACATATATCCCCTCCCTCTTGAAAGTTCCTTCCATCCCCCACCCCAACCCCACAGAGCACTGGGTTGAGCGCCTTGTATTACATAGCAAGTTCCCATTAGCTATTTATTTTACATATGGTAATGTATAGGCTTCAGTGTTACTCAATTCGCCCCACCTTCTCCTTCCCCTGCTGTGTCCACAAGTCTGTTCTCTACCTCTGCATGTCTATTCCTGCCCTGCAAATAGGTTCATCAATACCATTTTTCTAGATTCCATATGTATGTGTTAATGTATGATATTTGTTTTTCTGTTTCTGACTTAGTTTATTGTATACAACAGGCTCTAGAGCTCTTACTTTTGATATTTATTCAAGTGCCTTTTGGAATGAGGCCAAAGATCCAGAAAGTGAAGTTGGTGACATGCAAGGTCCCTTGGTGGGTTTGGCTTTGCTTAGTGGTCTAACAGCTTCAGGAGATTAAAAGCAATGAAGAGCGGCATTTAGAAGGTACAAATGGCCTCCCCTTTGGACCCTGGTGTCAGGAAGAAGTAGAACCCTTTATCTTTTGATTTAACTGTAGCCTCACAAGTAGTGCTGGCAGATTTGGTAAACAAAAACACAGATGCCCAGTTAAAACTGAATGTCAGATAAACAACAATATGTTTTTAGTGTAAGAATGACCTGTGAAATATTTAGAACATAACTAAAATAGAAAATTGTTATTTATCTGAAATTCAACTTTAACTGGATGCCTTGTGTTTCATCTGTCAGTCTTACCACAAGTTTTGACTCAAGAAGTCCCACCCTCTAGACAATGTACCCCATGACTCTATAACTAGCTTTTGATGTGGAGGCTATCAATTAGCGAGAAGAGTTGCATTTATATCATATCCTAAAATAGAGACTCTTAGTAAAAAATATGGCTTTCAATTCTGCAAACATTTATTTTTTACTTTGCCACAAAAAAAGATTCAATAGTTTGAGCCCTAAAGATAAGATCAATATACTAACCACCAAGTATTTATTCAGCTGTTGGTTTTTACATTCAATAAATGTTTTTGAGCCTACTATTATGTACATAGCATATGCTGCTACGAGTTAAGGCAAAAATGGATGTATATGGACATGGTCCTTACATAAAGGGCAGGGCAACCACGGAGACCAGAATTGCTTTGTTTTCATTACAGGAAGGGGAAGGAAAGAGAAGGCATACTTGTGATGTGTAGGTACTAGGATGTGCATTCATCACTTTCCTAATCTTTATTCAATTCAATGATAGGATTACAGTTTTATAGGAGAGAAGACAGATGCTCAGAGAAAATAAATGACTCATCTAAAGTCACACATCTAGAAAGTGGATGAGCCAGGGTTTGAACCTATGTGTTTTTTTTTTTCAAATTTCACAGAATATGTTTCTTACATGAAATCCTGCCTTCAAGCAGTTGTTCTCTGGAGACATTTACCAGCTGCAAACGGAAATTCCTTCCATGAAAAATGAGTTCTTTTCTCTGGTTCCTACCTGCCTACTTGCATAACAATTTAATTTTATTATTTTTATTGTAACTTTTCATTTTAACATGATGCTAAGTTTTCAAAATACAAGGAGCCCTGGCTTAGAGTGTATGTGAAGATCAAATCCTTGGCTCTGCTCTTGGATCATATATATAAGAGGTATTACAGTGTTGTGGGTGATGTTTTGAAGTCCTGTATACCTGAGTTTGCTTCTTGTCTTCAGCAAAAAATTCACCACGTAACCAATATTTAATTGCTCTGCCTCTCAGTTTCTTCATTGTGTTCTTGTCAAGATGGAAGGATACTTGATGTATCTTTGTATATCATATATATGTGTATATATTACTGGAGTGGGTAGCCATTCCCTTCTCCAGGGGGTCTTCTCAACCCAGGGATCAAAATAGGTCACTGGCGTTGCAGGCAGATTCTTAACTATCTGAGCCACTGCTGCTGCTAAGTCGCTTCAGTCGTGTCCGACTCTGTGCGACCCCATAGACGGCAGCCCACCAGGCTCCTCCGTCCCTGGGATTCTCCAGGCAAGAATACTGGAGTGGGTTGCCATTTCCTTCTCCAGTGCATGAAAGGGAAAAGTGGAAGTGAAGTCGCTCAGTCGTGTCCGACTCCTAGCGACCCCATGGACTGTAGCCTACCAGGCTCCTCCATCCATGGGATTTTCCAGGCAAGAGCACTGGAGTGGGGTGCCACCGCCCTCTACGTCTGAGCCACTAGGCCAGCCCAAATAAAAGCTACCCCATATTATATTTGAAAGGAGAAAATATTCAACTATTGGCTTTGATAATTTTTTTCTGGTATGTCAAATTTCTTAATTTTTATTGTTTTCCAAAATTTTCAAATTTCTTAATATTTTAGCAGCATTTATTTACATTAATATCTATTGTTTCTTAGTATAATTATAAAGTTCTGAAAAACAATAATGCTGATATTTCTACAGTTTTTGTAGCTTATAAAGTGATTAAAAAAGCACGTTCATTTAACCTGGTGAAGTTGGTAATTATCCTGTTTTACAGATGAGGAAACTGAGGTTCAAAGCAGTGAACTGTTTTAACCAGTTTCAGTGTTCATGAGAGACAGACCTGGGACTGGTCTCTAGAATATAAATATCACTTTTTACTTTATCACAGTGATTACTTAGGGGTAGATGGACACAGCGGGCTTCCCAGGTGGCTCGGTGATAAAGAATCTTCCTGCAACATAGGAGATGTGGGATCAATTCCTGGGTCTGGAAGATTCCTTGGAGAAGAAAATGGCAACCCACTTGAGTATTCTTGTCTGGGAACTCTCATGGACAGAGGAGCCTGGCAGGCTACAGTCCATGGGGTTGCAAAGAGTCAGACATGCCTTAGTGAGTAAAACCAAAACCAAAGAACCAGATGGACACAGTAACCTCTGAGGCCACCCCTGCCGTAGCTCTGTTGGAGTGTCTGCCCACGTGTTGTGCCAGTGGACAGTGGGTGACAGAGGTTGTGAGTTCTGCCAAATTATATTTAGAATAGCTCAAAAGGTTCTATTACTAATTAGCACTGTCTGTATTTTCTGACCTGTCATTCTGAATGGAGACAGATTAAGGGCTCATTGTCTTTGGTAGACCAAAAATTAATTAATGAGACTTCTGCATGCTGCTTGTGGTCCTCTGTGTGCTTGGAACAGACATGAAAGAAGTAGATGCTTTATAATAGAAAGAATCTGAAGACTTGGGTTTCAGTCCCAGATGTGCCACTTCTGCCTGTGTCAATGCTCAAGTAACTTTCCCTCTGCAAGCCTGGTTTATTTATCTGCAAAAAGGGAAATGATAAAACTGTGCATGTTTACTTAAAAGGATTATGAGAATCAAATGAGATAATATGTAACAATAATGGTTAATGTTGGTGTTTATTATGGAATGGTATGTTTTATCTTTAATTTTCATGACAGCTAAATGAGAAAGTTAACTACTGATACTCCCTTTTAAGTGTGAGGCCCATAGAGGTTAAATAGTGTTCCTGAGTCACATTTCTGATTAGTGGTGGAGCCAGGCCCAGGAGTCTTATTCTAGACTCTTCACTTTTGAATATTATTAGTTACTGAGCGACTTCACCTTCCCTTTTCACTTTCATGCATTGGAGAAGGAAATGGCAACCCACTCCAGTGTTTCTGCCTGGAGAATCCCAGGGACAGGGGAGCCTGGTGGGTTCCCGTCTGTGGGGCTGCACAGAGTCGGACACGACTGAAGCAGCAGCAGCAATAGCAGTTACAGTCATTAAAAAAAGAAAACAACAAAAAACAAATGCCCCCAACTTTCAAGGAATTTATAGTATAATAGTGTCACTATATCATGTGAGGATATAGGAGGGGGAACACATGTAAACCCATGGCTGATTCATGTCAATATATGGCAAAAACTATTACAATATTGTAAAGTAATTAGCCCCCAACTAAAATAAATAAATTTATAAAAAAAAGAAAAAAGAAAAAAAATCATTCTAAACTTCATACATTCACTGAGGATAGAGGCTGTAACTGAAGCACATTTGAATAAAAATCCTACTTGCTTTTTGTTAGATCTGCCTCTGTTTCCCAGTCCAGTGCTCTTTCTGCTGTGCCCTAAGTTCTCCTCATTCCTCTGCATGTTCCAGATCAGTGCCACTGACTTCCTCCAGTCATGGCTAACTACTGCACAAGGCATGAGCTGAAACTTAAAGTACTTACCGGCCTGGCAAGTCAGGATTAAGACAAGCAGTCCCCAGACAATTGTCAGCCGAAGCACTGAGACAGCCATGTTTGTAGCAGTGGGTATCAATGCAGATAAATTGTTCAGATGCACCTGAAGTCTTGCTCCATTTATAGGGCATTTATAGCTGACATCATCTGCTATGGAATTTAGGTTGTTGCATAAGATATCAGTACAGATTGCTTCTGAATCTCTACTAATGGGCCCTGCCCTAGCTTTCAAACCAAGAATTTTACAGATAGGAAAAGAAAAACCCTCTTGGTATTTTTAATGTGTGTTTTATAAATGACACTGCAATCATTCTGTTGCAGTTATTTCCGTGCCAGGGTTGACAATTAGGTGAGGATCAGGCGGAATTGCTTTTCAGTGTCAAAGAACAAGCAATAAACCAGTCGGTAAGGTGTGCCTACTCGCCTCCCTGTACACTCTGCTTCCTTCCTTGCTCTGAGCTAGTGACTTGTCCCCACCTGGGCTTGCCCATTCACACCCACATGCTGTGCTCATGCCCTTTGTTTTTCCTGTGTATGTTATCATCTCTATTATCTCCCCTTGCTGCGTCCCCACTTATCCCTCAAGCTTAGGTTCAAATGCCCCCTCTGCAGAACCTCCATCATGGCCATTGCATTACACTCCAGATAGTTGCTCCATCATGTGCCATATATCCTCCTTGACCAGTTATTTGGGAGCTAAGTATTTTGATAGTTTTCTTCTCCTTTAGCCTATAGATCTCTTAAAGGCAGGGTACTTTATTCACTTTTGAATTCTCAAGGAGCCTAGCATAGTACGTGGCATTAGTCTTGGCTCTCACTTCACTTCCCTGGGAATCTTGTTCTGGTTCTCCGGGGAAGGGCTAAATGTTCTTCTTCTGTACCCAATAGGCACCTGCTTAAATATCTCCGCAAATTGGCAATAGGCTCCTTGAGGACAAGTTTATCTTTTTCAGAATTGGTGTATACATACATACATACATATATATGTATGTATTACTCAAGGTCTATAGCAGACATTAAAAAAGAGAAAAAAATTAAATTACAGCACTCACTGAAAGGTAACATTGGGTTTGGCATGCTGTTATGTAAAATATCCTTCCTTTTGGATACAGACATTCAAGAAGATACAATTTGGTTTGAGTCTAGATGATACTGCTTACCCTGAGGAATGATGTAATAAAACAGTTACCTGGAACAAAGATTTAGGGATGGTCCCTAAACTTACATATTGACCAAAACTTGTACATTGTGAATGTCAGAGAATCCTTTTAATAAATGGTGAAATTAATCAAGCTACAGAAATAGGCATTTCTGGTGTCACAGGGCCTAGGCTAGGTCCTCTTACTCTCAGTTTAGTACTTGAAAGCCATCAACAAGCTCTACTTGGATGCTTTCAGGCCTCTCCAACCTATCCTCTGGTTCGGTCTCTCCTATAGAAAGGGTTGTGACCTGGAGATTGTGTTCACAGTAGGGAGATTTCAGTAAGTTAGATTTATGCCATCAGGGTCACTGCTTAGGACTGAGTACTGTGCTCTCCAAGAGCCTAGTGGGGAGATAACATTCAAGCTAGCCCTGCCATGGACCCCTTACATGTGCCTGTATTTGCAGGCTAACAATTCCTTTTACTTTGCACAAGCTTCAAGTCCTCAAGGCTTAATCAGCCAAGAGAGTGATGTGTTTTTCTAATTCACCACAAGAATGCTGTGCAGGCAAGCAAAAGCTCTGGATATTACAACATAGGGCCTGCTGGCTTATCAAGGATATCAGCTAAATGGGGCATGGAGACAAGTGTGCATACTCCATGTAATGGCTCATTTAATGAAGAATGAATGGCTCTCAGTAGTCGGGTGTCAAAGAAATAGCACCATCCTCGGGGTCAGGATGGTGCTTCTTCTCTCTTATTATTATTATTTTTTAAAATTCATTTCTGTTGGAGTATAGTTGATTTAGTGTTGTGTTAGTTTCTACTGTACAGCAAAGCGAATCAATTATACACATACATATCCACTCTTTTTTAGATTCTCTTACGCTGTGTGGCGCTGCAGTGGCGGCTGCGTGGCCCTGGAGCTGCGGCTGCTGGCGCTGGAGTGACTGTGAGGATGTAACTTCCGTCCAAGGGCACAGATGCCCCAGCAAGACGGTAGGCGCTGGAGTGGCTGTGAGGAGATACCCCACGTCCAAGGGCAAAGGAGAAGCCCCAGCAAGAAGGTAGGAGGGGCAAAATAGCCTTTAGAATCAAACCCATACCCGCCAGAGACTCTCAGAGGGCTCAAACAAAGCTTGTGCGCACCAGGACCCAGAGACCGACCCCACAGAGACTGAGAGAGAACTGTGTTTGAATGTCTCTTGCGGAGGTACAGGTTGGCAGTGGACTGCCGCAGGGGCTCTGAGTGCAGCAGACCAGGGAATGGCATAAGCCCTCTTAGAGGAGGTCACCATTAACCCCACCATAGAGCCACCAGAACTTACATAGGACTGGGGAAACAGACTCTTGGAGGGCACAGACAGAACCATGTGCACACCAGGACCCAGGAGAAAGGAGCAGTGACCCTACAAGAGACTGACCCAGACTTGCCCGTGAGAGTCCAGGAGTCCCCAGTGGTGGCATGGGTTGGCGGTGGCCTGCTGCAGGGTTGGGGACACTGAGTGTAGCATTGCATGCATGAGACCTTTTGAAGGAGGTCGCCATTAATCTTCATTATATGTGATACCACATATTTGTCTTTCTCTGTTTGACATACTTCACGTAGTATGACAGTTTCTAGGTCTATCCATGTTACTGCGAATGGCATTATTTCATTCTTTTTAATAGCTAAGTAGTACTCCATTGCATATATGTACCGCATCTTTATCCATTCCTCTGTTGATGGTCATTTAGCCTGCTTCCATGTCTTGTCTATTGTAAACCATGCTTCGATAAACATTGGGGTGAATATAACTTTTTGATGTATGGTTTTCTCCAGATTTTTGTCCAGGAGTAGGACTTCTGGATCATATGGTAGCTCTATTTATAGTTTCCTTATAGTGGTTACACCAGTTTACATTCCCATCAATAGTGTGGGAGGATTCCCTTTCTCCAGACCCACTCTAGCATTTATTGTTTGTAAATTTTTTTGTATGTTCTGATTTGTGTAAGGTGATACCTCATTGTAGTTTTGATTTGCCTTTCTCTGATAGTTAATGATATTGAACATCTTTTCATGTGCTTTTTAACCATATGTATGTCTTCTTTAGAGAAATGTCTGTTTAGGTCTTTCACCCATTTTTTTATTGGGTTGTTTGTTTGTTTGTTTTTTAATACAAAAAACTGCATGAGCTTTTTGTATATTTTGGAGACTAATCCTTTGTCAGTTGCTTCATTTACAAATATTTTCTCCTACTCTTTGGGTTGTCTTTTCATTTTTATGGTTTCCTTTGCTGTGCAAAAGCTTTTAAATTTAATTAGGTCCCATTTGTTTATATTTGTTTTTATTTTCATTACTTTAGGAGGTGGATCAAAAAAGATCTTGCTGTGATTTATGTCAGAGAGAATAGCTGCCTTCTATTCCTGGCAGTACCCCTGATTAAATACTCTCCAGGCCTGACACTGTTTTCTCTGTTGTGTTCTTATCACTTCACTTCTTTTAGTTGATTCATTTTAGCTTCAGATTTCAACTAAAATATCTTTTTTTGTTGTTGTTGTTGAAAGTTTTCATGATCCTCTAATTCAACTCATGTTGCTCTATTACAATCTTTTATACACTCTATATTCTTCCTTCTTAGTACCTAAGTATTAATTTTTGTTTATTTTAATGCCTCTCTTTTAAGAAATGTTAAAATCCAGTCTATGTTGTTCACTAAGACCTCACTGTTTTCTAGGATAGTGCCTTAGGCATAAGAGACCCAGCAATATGTACTAAATACATGAGTTAATAATCTTCAGAAGAGAAGCATGGACTCATGTAATAGTTCTATCAGTTATTATCTGTGGGATTATGGCAAGTGATGGACACCACTCTAAGTCTCAGATTCCTCATCTATAAAATTGAGTCATAATTTCCTGCCTATTTATCTGTACTATCTTAAGGATTTAGGAGATAACAGATAAAATGCCTGATAAACTGTAAAGAACCTTTAATATGTGCCATATTAAAAGCATTTAAGAAATTGTGACTTACCCTCCTCTGGCGCAAGCAAATGAACCTGACTTTAGGTAGAGGGGAAACAAATTATGAGACAGTTTCACCCAAGCTGGGAAGAGGAAATGGGGATCTTCTTTCAGAATGCTGTTCTAGTTTGGCAAGAAGATAGGAAAATAAAAGGAATATGGCATTCTTTAGTTCTTGTGAACATTTCCATGCATAACTGAAAGTCATCACAGTTCTTTCTTCAGGTAGGTAATACTTGTAGTCTGGTTTGGAAATCTCATAGAGAGATCTTGATGTGTGTATTAGTGACTAAAGGCATGAGTTTTGGGATCAGACAACTGAGTTAGAGCTTCAGATTGCCACTTACAAGCTGTGTGTCTATGTGGTCTTAAGGAATAGTTCCTAATTTCTTTATGCCTTAGATCCAGTGTCTAAAAAAGAGGAATAATGATATCTCTCAGGGTTGTTATGAAGATTGGATGGAAAAAACACATGGAAACAGCACAGTATCTTATATATATTAAGTGAAAAATAAATGGTAAACCAGTTTTCCTATCCTGTTCTATCTTGGATTGTCCCAGAGGAGGGTGTGACTGCCATATAAGCAGCACTGGGAATAATAATAATAATAAAACAACAACAACAATAGTAATAGACTAATGTTGTTAACTCTGGCCAGGTATCAAAGTAGATGAACTATATTGACAAAGCAGTTGAGAGGCTGCCATTATTATCCTGATTTTATATAAGGAATCTCAAGTTTGGGGAAGTTAAGTAAATTGCCTAGCATTATAAATCACGTATGTGCCAGAGCAAGGAACTGAACTCAAGGACATGATTTCGAAATTTGTGCTCTTTTTTAAACTTAATTTTTATTGGAGTATAGTTGATTTACAGTGTTGTGTTAGTTTCTGCTATACAGAAAAGTGAGTCATTTATGCATATACATGTATCTGCTCTTTTTTAGATTTTTCACATATAGATCTTTACAGGGTATTGAGTAGAGTTCCCTGTCAAAGTTTGTGCTCTTAACTATTACATTATTTATTGGCACATGCTCAGTGCTGTAACTGATGAAAAGCCTGAGTCAAGCAAGGAGCCCTGCAGTCTCCAGCCTGTTTGTGTAGATTCATCTGTTTTCCCCCATTAAATTCCAGACTGCGTGTTGACCTGAATCATTCACCTCTGATTAGCTCAGTTTGATTTATCAACAATTAGGGGTACAGAGTACCTTCTCAACGCTTGGTAGAAAGTGAACTGGAGATAGGGTTTCAGAATTAAATACAGGCTACATCATTAAATTTGAGTTTCAGAGAACTAATGAGAAATTTCTATAAGTATGTCCCAAATATTTCACAGAACATACTTTACTAAAAGAAATTTTGTTGGTTATCTGAAAAATAAATTTAACTGGGCATCTTAAAGTTTTGTTTGCTAAAACTGACAACGCTATCTGGAAAGGCCCTCATCAGTGTTTTCTTACATTAAATCTCAGATCAGAGAGTAAAGGACACGATGGAGGAGAAATCAAAGAAAAAATTAAAAGGTAGTATGTGAAATGTTAAAATCGTACATGGAAGGAGGAAGTTACTGAAAAGCCCCAGTTCTTTATTATCATGTCTAGAGCATATTTCACTCCTGTGTTCATCATAAGGGAATTGTCAGCCCCTCTGTTGCTCTTGGTTCAGTCTACCTAAAGTTTCAAACCAGCCCCAGAAGGGACATACGTGCTTGCAGGAAGAACTCCCCTTCCCATGGTATCCATATGCTGAGGAGTGGCTGTAATTTTACCACCCTAATCTCCTTTGTACACATAACTTGTTACTTACTCAATCCTCATGCCACCCATGAATTTATTAATTTCTTATTCAGTGGACACATCTTGGGCTTGCACAGTTTGCCAGGTGCTCTGCAAGACTCCGGGGACATAAAAAAATAAACACCAAACACCAGTCCCTGACCTTGCCTTTGCTGAGGAGGCAAACAAGTAACCAAACAACTGCAATTTAAATAAGAGAAATGCTGATGGAGGTATGAACAGATTTCTACGGAAGACTATCAGGGAGTGGTAGCATTGCCCAAGGAGGCAGTTATGGGGGTATCATTTGTGTGGAGCCTGGAAAAGTGAGTGTGTATGTGTTCACTATACAAGCAAGGTATGGAGAAGATACTTCAGGTAGGAGGATGGCATCTGCAAAGGCACAGAGGCATGAAGAACAGGGCATTTCCAAGAATGACCCCTCAAATTCTTGAATGTTGATATCAGAAGTGAAAATTAAAGTGAGCTAACTGAATGTTGAAATGTATTTTTTAAAAAATATGTATTTATTTTTGGCTGCATCAAGTCTTAGTCGTGGCAGGAGAGTTCTTCATTGCAGCATGAGGGCTTAGTTGCCCTATAGCATGTGGGATCTTAGTTTCCTGACCAGGGATTGAACCTGCATTGCCTGCACTGGAAGTTTGGAGTCTTAATCACTGGACCGCCAGGGAAGTCCCTATATACTTTACGTATGTGCAGTTTATTATACATCAATTATGCTTCAATAAAGTTAAAGAAAGTTACTCATGCACACTGAGATACAGATCTAAGCTAATATTTGTCAATACAATGTCAATTTGCGCCAGTAAGAGAACTGCTACATTTTGAAGGTTTCTTGAAAACATCTATCATAGTTTTCTTTTAAAATTAATTAATGTATTTTAATTGGATGATAATTACTTTACAACATTTGATGGTTTTTGCCATGCATCAACATGAATTGGCCACAGGTATACATGCGTCCACCTTGTCCCATACTCCCTCTCCCACCTCCCTCCCCTCCTTATCCCTCTGGGTTGTCCCAGAGCACTGTCTTTGGGTGCCCTGCTTCGTGCATCTAACTTGCACTGGTCATCTATTTTACATATGTCATGTACATGTTTCAGTGCTATTCTCTCAAATCATCCCACCCTTGCCTTCTTCCACTGAGTCCAAAAGTCTGTTCTTTACATCTGTGTCTCCTTTGCTGCGCTACATGTAGGATCATCGGTACTGTATTTCTAAATTCCATGTATTTGTGTTAATATATGGTATTTGTCTTTCGTTTTCTGACTGACTTCACTCTGTATGAAAGGCTCAAGATTCCTCCACCTCACTAGAATCGATGGACACCTAGGTTGCTTCCATGCCCTAGCTATTGTAAATAGTGCTGTAATGAATATTGGGGTACGTGTGTCTCTTTTAATTCTGGTTTCCTCCAATATATGTCCAGCAGTGGGATTCTGAGTCATATGACAGTTCTATTCCCAGTTTTTTAAGGAATCTCTACACTGTTCTCCATGGATGTACCAGTTTGCTTTGCCACCAACAGTGTAAGAAGATTTCCTTTTCTCCACATCCTCTCCAGCTCTTATTGTTTGTAGACTTTTTGATGATGGCCATTCTGACCGGTATGAAATGAGACCTCATTGTGGTTTTGATTTGCATTTCTCTGATGAGTGATGTTGAGCATCTTTTCATGAGTTTATTAGCCATCTGTATGTCTTCTTTAGAGAAATGTCTATTTCGGTCTTTTGCCCACTTTTTGACTGGGGTGTTTATTTTCTGGTATTGAGCTGCCTGAGCTGCTTGTATATCTTGGAGATTAATTCTTTGTCAGTTGTTTTGTTTGCTATTACTTTCTCCCATTCTGAGGGCTGTCTTTTCACTTTGCTTATAGTTTCCTTCATTGTGTAAAAACTTTTAAGTTTAATTAGGTCCCATTTGTTTATTTTTATTTCCATTACTCTGAGAGGTGGGTCATAGAAGATCTTGCTGTGATTTATGTCAGAGAGTGTTCTGCCTATGTTTTCCTCTAAGAATTTTATAGTTTCTGGTGTTATGTTTAGGTCTTTAATCCATTTTGAATTTATTTTTTTGTGTGGTATTAGAAAGTGTTCTAGTTTCATTCTTTTACAGTTTTCTGATCAGTTTTCCCAGTACCACTTGTTGAAGAGACTGTCTTTTCTCCAATGTACATTTTTGCCTCTTTGTCAAAGATGTGGTGTCCATAGGTGCATAGATTTATCTCTGGGCTTTCTATTTGGTTCCATTGATCAGTATTTCTGTTTTTTGCACCAGTACTATACTGTCTTGATGACTGTAGCTTTGTAGTATAGTCTGAAGTCGGTAAGGTTGATTCCTCCAGTTTCATTCTTCTTTCTCAAGATTGCTTTGGCTATTCGGGATCTTTTGTGTTTCCATACCAATTGTGACATTATTTTTTATAGTCCTGTGGAAAATACCATTGGTAGTTTGATAGGGATTGCATTGAATCTATAGATTGCTTTGGGTAGCATACTCATTTTCAGTATATTGACTCTTCCAATCCAAGAATATGGTATATTTCTCTATATATCTGTGTCATCTTTGATTTCTTTCATCAGTGTTTTATATTTTTCTGTATACAGGTCTTCTGTTTCTTTAGGTAAATTTATTCCTAAGTATTTTTATTGTTGTTGTTGTTGCAATGGTGAATGGGATTGTTTCCCTAATTTCTCTTTCTGACTTTTATTTTTAGTGTGTAGGAATGCAAGGGATTTCTGTGTATTAATTTTATATCGTGCAAGTTTACTATATTTATTGATTAGTTCTAGTAATTTTCTGGTGGCATCTTTAGGGTTTTCTATGTAGAGGGTCAAGTCATATGCAAACAGTGAGAGTTTTACTTCTTCCTTTTCAGTCTGGATTCTTGTTATTTCTTTTTCTTCTCTAATCGCTGTGGCTAGGACTTCCAGTCTTGTTCCTGATTTTAGAGGAATACTTTCAATTTTTCTCCATTGAGGACACTGTTTGCTGTGGGCTTTTTATGTATGGCTTTTATTATGTTCAGGTATGTTCCTTCTATGCCTACTTTCTGGAGAATTTTTATCATAAATGTGTGTTGAATTTTGTCAAAAGTTTTTCTGCGTCTATTGAAATAATCATATGGTTTTTATCTTTCAATTTGTTAATATGGTGAGAATCCTTGCATCCCTGGAATAAAGCCCACTTGATCATGATGTATGATTTTAATATGTTGTTGGATTCTATTTGCTAGAATTTTGTTAAGGATTTTTGCATCTATGTTCATCAGTGATATTAGCCTGTAGTTTTCTATTTTTGTGGCATCTTTGTCTGGTTTTGGTATCAGGGTGATTGTGGCCTTGTAGAACGAGTTTGGGAGTTTTCCTCTGTCATCATAGTTTTTAAAAGCATCCTTTGATCTAGTAATTCAGTTTTTGAAAATCTTTTATAAAGAAATAAAAACATCAGTGTATATGTATAAGGATGGTTATTGCAACATTCTATAAGAGCTGAAAAAATTAAATATGAATGCCCATCAAAAGGGAAATTATAATGTCTTAAATTCTGAGCTATCAGATGGCTTTTTAAAGGTTTGTATCTCTGTATCTAAAGTAAACACAATGACATTGCTAAATGAGAAGGGCAAGCTGCAGAGTGCTGGGCACACACACTTCTCCCTCTGTTTGTGTGTATATTTGGATGGCCAGGAGAATGGAGTCAACTATTGGTTGCTGGAAGGGCTGATTGGGGATAATGGTGTTTGAGTGGCAGATGGTTAACTTTATTTTTTTTTTTTAGTATACTGAGTGTCATTTAGGTTTTCAGTTCAGTTCAGTCGCTCAGTCGTGTCCGGCTCTTTGCGATCCCATGAATCGCAGCACGCCAGGCCTCCCTGTCCATCACCAACTCCCAGAGTTTACCCAAACTCATGTCCATCGAGTTGGTGATGCCATCCAGCCATCTCATCCTCTGTCCCCTTCTCCTCCTGCCCCAATCCTTCCCAGCATCAGGGTCTTGTTTTAATGGTTATTTGCTGCTGCTAAGTCGCTTCAGTCATGTCCGACTCTGTGCGACCCCATAGACGGCAGCCCACCAGGCTCCGCCGTCCCTGGGATTCTCCAGGCAAGAACACTGGAGTGGGTTGCCATTTCCTTCTCCATGGTTATCTATTCTTTGACAAATCTGTTCAGAAATCAGTATAATGAGCACTACCTTTTTAAAATCAGTAAATGCTGAGATTCAAGAGGTGAGAAAAGCAAAGTCCTTGGCTTCTCCGTGAATACAGCCTAGTGGAGGAAAATGGATAATTTAATAAAATAATCACAGTGACATGTAATTGCAAACTACAAGAGCTTCAAAAGTAGAGGAGAGGAAACTATAGACAGAATTGTGGGTGATGGAGCAAGTGATGGAGCATAGGGAATCTCTGAGGAAGCAGTGCTTGAACTGGAATTATGAAAAGTGATAGTTTAGTAGGTGAAGTGTGTTGAAGTTGGGAAGGATTTCCACTCTGAAACAACTATTAAAATATCCATAGGGCAGAAAGGACCATAGCATGTTGGCAGAACAGATAAAGGTCTGGTAGGACTAAATTAAGGGAAACAAGGAGGATGGTATTTTTAGATAAGAGCTAGGCAAAGGCTAGATCATGCATTACCTTCAGGGTCTCAATAGCAATCTTGATTTATGATGTCAAAATTGGGTACAGCCATTCCTGGATGGATTAAGGCTACACATTGCCCTGAGTAACTCTGCAACACTTTAACCTGGTAGATCTCCAAATACTACACTTCAGCAACCATGTAATTATGAAGTTGCCTACTTACCTTTCTTAATACTTCCTTTTGGCACAGTAGGGGCAATTAATGTAAGTATATTCTCTTCCTTTTAAGCAAAATTCTAAGTTAGAACCAACAAGTTTTATAAAAACATCCTCAGTAAACACTTATGGAGTGTTAAAAAGTTTTCAGAGTGATGCTAATTTGAGTTACTAGTACAGTAAAAACTAATTTTCTTGATGGGACTAGACTGAGGCAGTAAATTTTTTATTAAACTTTTAAATTAATACAGACAAACATCACCTATTTTCTAGAAAAATATTGAAGATAACTTAACATGCCAAAATTAACAGGTTGGTAGTTTTGCTTTATATATATGCCCTAAAATTTAAATGTGATTTCTATGTAGCAGTAAGGTCTACATCTTTGGGTTATATTACTTGCATCATAGGTACCAAGAAACTATTCTCACTGCCTAGAATTATTATACCTTAAAAAGGTATAATAATTATATCTTAAAAATATACCTTATTATGCCTAATCTAGTTGTGATGTTTTGAGGCTTCACAGCTTAAATCAGTTATATTATGGAATCCACTGCTCAGGATTGTAGAGAAAGGCTTCAGAAGTTTGTGTTGCTGTAACCATCCAATTAAAGGACCATTTTAGGAACTGTTGGAAGGTGGGTTATTCTGTAGTAACTATGCCTCAGTTGCTGTTCAGTACGCCCAGAAACAATCCACTTCAACTTCAGAATATTTGGTTTGACACACATGTTCGATGAATGTTCAGTTAAACACTTGGATACGAGCTCTTGCCAGAAAGTCAAATCTCTGCCACTGATCTTGGAATGTTTCTGAAGATGTTCTACTCCTTCTGTTAACTCTATACACTTCTGTGCTTGGATCTCCAATGCAATGATAGACAATGCCAACACAGATGGCTTTGCTTTAGAAAATATGATCCTGCAGTAGCATGCCTTAATTTGGGCTTCTAGTCTTTCAAAATTAAGGCTACTCTCCTTTCATGTGGCACATTCTCTTGAAGGCGTGAATGATCGAGTTGTAGAAACGAAAAGGCAGTAGTAGCTTTGACTTTCCAACACACCTTCTCCAGTACAATCTTCTCCATTCTCATCAAGTCTGAAACTGTGAACCTGTACTGGCTTATTTGGATCAAGTCAGTTGCCAGTGGGACATTCCTTTCCTCTTTTGTTGATTTTACAGCCAAATAGAAGCAGCTTGGTCCTACACACTCAATATGCTTGGGCTGTACCTTCATTTTAGACAGAAATCTGTCCAGTAAATTTACTTTTAGAGAAAATGTCACGGTGTCAAAGCCAAAGAACTGAGTTAGACTAAGAAGATCTTTTACTTCGAAGTCCCTCAGTCTTGCAGTCATTCTAAGGCCATTATTGTGTGCAGATTCAGTTAGTCTCAAGCCGCAGACCTTTGGCTGACATCTCAACTCCTGTTCCAACAGGGCATTCAGCTGGTGTAGCAGTTGCTGAGAGTCAGTTGTCAGTACCTCTATCATCTTGATTGTAACTGCAGTTCCTCAGCGGTAACCACCTCCCCGGGCCTGCTCTCACCTCCCCCCACGATATGAGATTCAAGAGGCCTATGAGGCAGCGAGAGGACTCGCAGGCAAGAGGGGACAGGCCCAGGGAGGGGGAGCTGTCTTGAGTGGAGTTCTCTGCAGCGCCATCGAGATGACAGTAAATTTATTTATTTTTAATTGAAGGATAATTGCTTACAGTATTGTGTTGGTTTCTGCCAAACATCAACATGAGTCAGCCATAGATATACCTATGTCCCCTCCCTCTTGAACATCTCTCCTACTTCCTTCCCTATCCCACCCCTCTAGATTGTTACAGAGCCCCCGTTTGAGTTCCCTGAGTCATACAGCAAATTCCCATTGGCTATTTATTTTACATAGAGTAATGTATGTTTCCATATTACTCTCTCCATACATTCCACCCTCTCATTCCCCCTCTCACCCCATGTCCATAAGTCTGTTCTCTATGTCTGTGTCTCCATTGCTGCCCTACAAATAGATTCATCAGTATTGTCTTTCTAGAGTCTATATATATGTGTTAGTATATGATGTTTGTTTTTCTCTTTCTGACTTATTTCACTCTGTATAATAGGCTCTAGGTTCATCCACCTCGTTAGGACTGACTCAAATGCATTCCTTTTTATGGCTGAGTAGGGAAGGAAAGTTATGACCAACCTAGACAGCATATTAAAAAGCAGAGACATTACTTTGTCAACAAAGGTCCTTCTAGTCAAGGCTATGTTTTTCCAGTGGTCAGGTATGGATGTGAGAGTTGGACTATAAAGAAAGCTGAGCACCAAAAAATTGATGCTTTTGAACTGTGGTGTTCGAGAAGACTCTTGAGAGTCCCTTGGACTGCAAGGAGATCCAACCGTCCATCCTAAAGCAGTTCAGTCATGGGTGTTCATTGGAAGGACTGATGCTGAAGCTGAAACTCTAATACTTTGGCCACCTGATGGGAAGAGCTGACTTATTTGAAAAGACCATGATGCTGGGAAAGATTGAGGGCTGGAGGAGAAGGGGACAACAGAGGATGAGATGGTTGGATGGCATCACCAACTCAATGGACATGGGTTTGGGTGGACTCCAGGAGTTGGTGATGGACAGGGAGGCCTGGCGTGCTGCAGTTCATGGGGTCGCAAAGAGTCGGACACAACTGAGTGACTGAACTGAACTGAATATTCCATTGTATATATGTACCACCACTTCTTCATCCATTCATCTGTCAGTGGACATCTAGGTTGCTTCCATGTCCTCAGTTCAGCTCAGTTCAGTTTCACCTTGTTTATAGTTTCCTTTGTTGTGTGAAAGCTTTTATGTTTAATTAGGTCCTACTTGTTTATTTTTGTTTTTATTTCCATTACTCTAGGAGATGGGTCATAGAGCATCTTGCTGTGATGTATGTCAGCAAGTGTCCTGCCTATGTTTTCCTCTAAGAGTTTTACAGTTTCTGGTCTTACATTTAGGTCATCCATTTTGAGTTTCTTTGTTGTATTGTGTTAGGAATTGTTCTAATTTCATTCTTTTACATGTAGCTGTCCAGTTTTCTCACCAGTACTTATTGAAGAGACTACCTTTGTCCCATTGCATATTCTTGCCTCCTTTGTCAAAAATAAGGTACCCATAGGCGTGTGGGTTTATGTCTGGGCTTTCTATTTTTTTCCATTTGTCTATATTTCTGTTTTTGTGCCAGTACCATACTGTCTTGATGACTGTAGCTTTCAAAGATCTCCATCTATGTTTGTATGTACATTTGGATGGACAGGAGAATGGAACCAACTATTGGGTCTTGGGAGGGCTGTCTGGGAATAATAGTGTTTGAGTGGAAGATGGTTAACTTTTAAAATGTATACATTTTCCCCACTTTCCCCCTCATTTTTCCCTTTAGAGTGAGTGTATGCTTCTTTAATCATTTTTGAAGAGTAATTTTGAATAAAACATCTTCAAGTATCATATCCTTCAGAAAAATATCTTGGTCATATCCCTGAGCTAATCCATGGCAGAATTCACCACTTCTTCTATGGGCCCACACTGTACACAGTTCTATTGTAGTATGTATTATTTTGAATCATAGATTATTGTTTTATTTCTGACACCTTCATTAATCTACAGTTTCCTCAAGTGTGGGCCATGCCTTATTTATCCTTGGATACCATTTGCCTACAACATGACTAGCAAATAGACAGTGATGAATAAATATAATAAATGTTCAGTGAATGCTCATTAGATGTGTAAATGGAAAATTAGAGCCAATGGCAAAGTGACTCAGGAACTCCACTAGAATGAGAGCCAGAGCTCAGATGAAAAGACTAGATATAAACAAAGAAGTTAAGAGTCTAGTGGCTCTGACTCTTCTAGCAGTTAGAGCTAAGGTCGAGGTTAGAGGCAACATTCCAAAAGAGGTACTTGATCATGCCTTTGGCATATGGGATGGAATGAAAGGGAGCTAACAAAAAATTAAGCATAAAGTAATCACATGGAAATAGTGAATTTCCCCAAATTATGAAGGCCCTAGCTCTGAATTCACAGTATAAAAATTTCTATGCCAGTCATATGTAATTTGGGCTTCCCAGGTGGCTCGGCAGTTAAGAATCCACCTGCCAATACAGGAGACACGGGTTTGATCCCTGGGTTGGGAAGATCCCTGGAGAAGGAAATGGCAACCCATTCCAGTATTCTTGCCTGGGAAATCCCATGGACAGGGGAGTCTTGTGGGCTATAGTCCATGGAGTCACAAAAAGTCGGACATGACTTGGCAACTAAACAACAACAGCAATATATTTATTAAAGTATGAAACCCAAACTTTAAAACTTTTCAATAAAAGAATCTCCAGGATAACTTCACTAGTAAATTCTATCAGAGAATAAATAATAGTGGATATATAGAAGACTTATTCAGAATGCAGAAAACAGGGCTTCCTGGTGGTCCTGTGGTTAAGACTCCATGCTCCCTATGCAGGGGGTCCAGGTTTAATCACTGGTCAGGGAACAAGGTCCCACATGTCACAACTAAGAGTTTGCATGCTGCAGCTAAAATCCCCTGCACCTCAATGAAGATTGAAGATCCTGCATGATGCAATTAAGACTCAGTGAAGCCAAATAGATAAATATATATATATATATATATATTTAAAATGTAGAAGAGGGAACAGTTCTCCACTAATTGTTTTAAGAGCTTTATTGAGATGTAATTCACATACTATACACTTCAACCTTATAAAGTATGTAGTTCAATATTTTTTTTAGTGTATTCATGGAGTTGTCATAATCAGTTTTACCATTTTTTCATTGCCCCTGCAAAGAAACCTATACCCAGTAGCAGTCATTCCTCATTTCTCCCTAATCCATCCCCCTCCAGCCCTAGGCAATCATTAATCTGCTCTTGTTCTCTATAGATTTGCCTGTAAGGAACATTTCATATAAATGTAATCATACAATATGTGGCCTTTTGTACCTGGCTTTTTTCACTTGGCATAAGGTGTTCAAGGTTCAATCATGTTGTAGTATGTATTACACTTCATTAAGTTTTATTACCAAATAATATTCTTCTGTATGGATATACTGAATTTTATTTATTCATTCATCAGTTGATAGAAAGATGAGTTATTTCTACTATTTGCCTATTATGGATAATGCTGCTATGGATATTTTCATACAGGCACTTAAATGGATGTATGCTTTTATTTCTCTTAAGTATACACACAGGTAGGAATAGAACTGCTGGGTCATATGCTAACTCTGAGTTTAATCTTTTGATGAACTGCCAGATACGTCCAAAACAGCTACACTATTTTACATTCTCATCAGCAGGCTATGAGGGTTTCAGTTTCTTCATGTCATAACCAACCCTTGTTGTTATGTCTCTTTTTATTATAGCCATTCTAGTAGGTGTGAAGTAGTATCTAATTTTGATTTTGAATTTCCTTAATAACTAATAATAATGAGCATCTTTTGTTGTGCTTGTCGGCCCTCTCATTTTACGAGGCCAACATTGCCCTGCTACCAAAATCAGAAAAAGAAACTACAGGATGAGAAAATTACAGATCACTATACTTCATAAGCATGAACATAACATCCCTCCCCAAGAAAGTATATGAGATCGAGTAAGGAAGGTTTATAACTAGAATGCAATTGAAAATCAATAAATGCAATTTATCATATGACTAGAGTAAAGAAGAAAAATCATGTAATCATATTAATTGATACAAAAATAATCTAACAAAATTCCATATTTATTATTTATTTATTTTTGGCCACTTAGCATGCAGGATTTTAGTTCCCTGACCAGGAGTTGAACTCGTACCCCATGTAGTGGAAGCACAGAGTCCTAACCACTGGACTGCCAGGAAAGTCCCTCCATACTTATTACATGTATATGCCTCACCAAACCAGGAATAGAAGGGAAATTCCTCAATTGATAAAAGGTATCTATAAAATATCCACAGCTAACTTCTTGTTTAATGTTGAAATATGAATGGTTTCCCTCTTAGATCAGGAGCAAAACACAGATATCCTCTGAAATTACATCTTTATTGCACTGGAGGTCCTTACCAGTGTAGTACAGCAAGAAAAAGAATTAAAAGGCATACTGATGGGAAAAGAAGATATACAACTGTTTCTATTCATAGAAGACATGACTGTCTATGTAGAAAATCCTAAATAATCTACAAAAGTGCTGTTAGAACTGATAAGTGCATTTAACAAGGTTGCAGAATGCAAAACTAAGATACAAAAATCAATTGCATGTTTCTGTGCTTGTAAAGAACAAGTAGAAATTGAGTTAAATATAAATAATTTGTAATAACACCAGAAAAAATAAAATATATACATCTAACAAAATATATGCATAATATGCATGTTGGTAACTATACAATTTTGTTAAAAAATTTTTTTAAATGACCAAAATAAATTAAGAGACTTACTATGTTCTTATACTGGAATACTGAATTTTTATTGCTAAGATGTCAATTCTTCCCAAAGTGATTTTGTATATAAACTGACAAAATGATTTTAAAATTTACGTTAGGGCAAAGAACTGAATAACTAAAAGAATTTTGGGGGAAAAAATGAGCAAAATCTATGGAGTCACTGCTCAGTAATTAACAGAATATTTTATTGGAAAAAGGATAGGCATATCAATTGAACAGAATAGGGTTGAGAAATACGTGCACACTTATATGGTCAACTGATTTTCAACTAAGATGCAAAGATCATCCGGTATAGAAATGACAGTCTTTTCAATGTTTGATGCTAAAACAATTGAACATCAGTATAGAAAAAAATAGGGAGAGAAATAATAAATTTTCACCTTTACCTGTACAATATGAAAATTAATTCAAAATGTGTCCTAGACCTTCATGTAAAAAACTTAAACTCCAAAATTTCTAGAAAAAAATGTAGAGGAAAATACTTTTGTCCTTTGGTTAGAGAAAGATTCCTTACACATAGCACTAAAAACCTGATCCATACATACACAAAGACAGTCTTAAGAAAAAAACAAAATGTGCTTTCTGATGGAAATGTAAAATGAGAAAGCAGTTTCTTATAAAATATATGTACTTAACCATTTGACCCAACAATCCCACTCCTAGGTATACTCAAGTGAAATAAATACTTGTGTTCCCACAAAAAATATACATGGATATTTATAGTGGCTTTATTGGTAAAAGCCCCAAACTGGAAAGAATCCAGTGTTTATCAACTGGTGAATGGTTAAACCAACATCTACGTAAAGATGTACATCTTTACATACATCTACGTAAAGAAAGATGGCCAGTAGGAATGACCTGCTGATACCTGCAACAGTATACTGTATAATTCTAGCTTCATTTATATAATGTTTTCAAAATGGCAAAACTATAAAAACAAGAAACAGAACTCTGATTGCCAAGCATTGATCAGGGAGAGAAGGGCTTATTATAAGTGGATACAAGGGAATTTTTAGGGTGATGGAAATTTTCTGTTATGAGTATGGTTGTAGTTTGAAAATTTTTTCTTTGGTACAACTCACAGAACATCATGTTAAAAAGATCAATTTAAACTGTGCAAATTAAACCTTAATATTTTACTGTAGGTAAATTATATCCAAATAAAGGAAAAGAAAAAATTATTAGCCTTGTTTATGGTGGTGGTAAACAGCTGGACACGACTGAGCGATTAAGCACTGCACTGCATGGTGATGGTAGTCAGGGTGGTTAGGATATCTAGTGGGGTGATAGCTTACTTTGTATTCCACTATGCAACTTAACTTATTTTTCCCCTTTCTGGACTCAAGTTTCTCCATTTTTTCCAATGGAAGAAATTGAATCGATAATAACCAGAATAAAATGTCTTCTAGTCTTGGCATTCTATGATGCCTGAAGAGTCGATTTCTCTGTGTGTGTTAGTTGCTTAGTCGTGTCCTACTCTTTGTGACCCCATAGATTGTAGCCTGCCAAGCTCCTCTGTCCATGGGATTTCCCAGGAAAGAATACTGGAGTGGGTCGCCATTTCCTTCTCCAGGGGATTTTCCCAACCCAGGGATCAAACCTGAGTCTGCTGCATTTCAGGCAGATTCCTTACCATCTGAGCCACAAGGGAAGCCCTTGATTTCTCTAGTTGCTTTGTATTCCTTCAGTCTTTGAGACCAGTCACTTTGGTTGAGGTTTGGGCTGGGCTCATGTTCAGAGTCATTACCTTGCATTACAGGTAGGTATGTGTTGTGGATGTCTAGTGCTACAGTTAATCTGGCCACCACACTTTATCCTTCGTACGCTTCCTTTACCAGGCTGTTTATGCCTGAGCTGTGAATAGCTACCATTAATAGTTACCCAGAACCTCCGGATAAACAAAACAAAGCAAAACATCTGTTGTGCACCCTGCTTGGCATCCTGTTTTCTGTCTCTCTTGATAGAGTAGTTCAATATAGTTTAGTAAGACTAATTTCTATTCCTAAGGCCCTCTTCCTTGTGAGAACTCACGCATTACTCACAATTACCCTATCTGAAATCTAGGTCAGGATGGGTATAATTACCCTCATTTTGTAAATTATTAAAAAAAAGCAACAATGACAATGTAACACAAACTAAGGTGTAGGCCTTTTAATTCACTAATCTCACGTCATGCTACTTATCAAGGGAGAACTTAGATGTGAACTCAGTTCTATCTGATGAAAAACCAGTGAAAAGAACGTGTTTTACTTGTTTCTAGTCTGAAATATGGGAACCTGGTTACTTCTCATAAACTTATGTATTGATTCCTGCATTTGCTCATTTATCAACCAATCCTCTCTGACCTTGCTCATGAGGTAGGAATTCACATAAGATATAGATTTCCGAGTTATCACTAAAAAATAAAGCCATGGGAATAGCTGAGTTTCTTCAAGGATTGTGGATAGAATTAGAAGTGTACTTACACAGACACTTGGCAAATATTATCATGTAAGGACCCCACAAAGCAAGAAGGCTCTGTAGGAGAAATTTAGAAAAAGCTCTCAGAAAGAAAGAAGAAGAAAAGAGGATACTTAGAGGCTACAGAAACTAAGGGAAGAGAGGCTTAATGGAAGGGGACACTGTTCTGTTGGCTGTGGCTCCAAGATTAAGGGAGAGAAGTATTATGATATTTTATAAATCCAGCAGCAAGGAAGCCTTTGATCATTTGCAGGCGTGCCAGTGGAGTGATGGTGATAATCCTCAGTATGTGCTGTGAGAGAATCCAGGAAATAGATTCCATGAGAACAAGCATAGCTAAGAGCTGGTTTCCTTCTCCATGAAACAAAGGTGTCAGCAGCCCCACTACATTTCAGAAGTATGTGAAATGTAAAGAACTAATATAAAGCAGAACATGATGAAGTCATAATCTTGGCATAGAAGAGAGAGAAGAGTCATATTCTGCTGTTGCTAATTCTACTGCTTTCATCTTAAATGTTCTGTGGAACTCATCATTGCATATTATACAACTGTTTAAAATTATAAGTTTCATGTGATTGGGAAGGCTAAAATCAGAATTGGGATTATTCTCAAAGGTCGTATGCAGCTCATCAGCTGCTTAGAGCCTCATTCTGTTGTTCCCCCAGGTGTACATCTAGACGCTGCTTGTACACGTCTAGAGATGGGCAGTTCACTGCTTCTTCAGACTGCTCCTAGTGTACACTGCTTCTAGTGGCTGCTCTGTGCCATAGGCTTATCTCTGAACTCAGGTCCGGCTGCTAGAAGCTCAAAAATCAATACTCGAGAGGCAAATATTAGTAGAAATGGAAAATGTTGCTTTTAATCAAAAAGCCAGAAAATCTAGGGAGAAGGCAGACTCAGTGTATCCAAAAAGCAACTGCCAAGAGTCTGCTCAGCCATGAAAGGTTTTAAAGGGAAAAAGGGAAGTAAAGTAATGTCAGTTAATTACTGAGATAGGGAATCAGAACTGTCGCCAATGCCCCATCCCCCTCTGCACGCACACTCATCATCTTCTTGTGGTCCTTCTTTAGATGCTACCTCAGTCCCACGGTTTGTTCTTGAGATTACTGAAGGGAAAGCTAGGGAGGAGATCTGGTCAACTGTTAATTACTTTTTCTTCATTTTTAGTTCTTGGATCTGTAAAAGAACCAACAGGTTAGGCAAGGTATTGTGTGATCAAAAGATCTGGAAGGTGTGCTTGGGCCAGAGATGAGTGGAGGATGGGGGTACCTGGCGTAAGACTAGTTACAGTATAGCTCTGCTAAAGGGACATGAGAAAAGGGGCCTCCTGCAGAGAACTCTTTCCTGCCAGAAGCTGCTTACAAATCCCGACTGTTAGAACATCATTCCATTTCTGTGAGATTAGGGACAAAGGTCCATCTTCTGTAACTTCTTCATGCTAACACAAGGGGCCATATTCTGAGTGTGAAAGACATTGACAGGGTCTGTCACATCCCTTTGCTGACGGTTATAGGTGCCCGCTTACATATACAGGTAGAGCAAGCTACAGTTTTTTGGGTGCCACAGAGATACAGATTATTGTGAGCAATAATGTTAGTCCAATTTTCTTGAGGCCAATTCTTGGAATTGTGCTAGCTATAGATTCATAGATTCAGTGCTACTCTGAAAATGGAGGTGCTTATGTCATAGGTATAGTCTGGTCATCATGCAGTTAGCTTTTTCGCTCTGGTGGCAGCTATTGTATTGGTGAAATGACTCAGGAATATGCATCAGATACTGAATCTGTGACTCTAATCATTAACTGCTTGAGCCTGCTCTTTTGTGACTTAGGGAGGCCTGGGGGGAGAGTTCAGTTTTTCTATAAACAAGAGGCAGGGGACATGGAGAAACCTTGGAACTTGGGCATTGGGGAGGCTGCAGAGTTCTGTTCTAGTCCAGGCTCTGAGGTCAGACAGAACTATGTTTGCATGTTGCTCTACCAGTGATATCTTGGGCAAGTTACTTAAGCTTTCTAAACCTCAGTTTTCCTATGCGTAAAATGGAGATTATAATATTGATACTTAACTCTCAGACTTCTTAAGAGACTCAAGTGTGTTTATACTTCGAAAGCAAACAGCACAGTCTCTGGCACAAAAATACGTTAAAGAAATGATGTATTTTATTCCATTGTTTTCTTTTTGACAACTTTGACTTGTTGGATATTTCTTAATCGTTTAGGCCTAAAATGTTTTCATCTAGTTTCTGAATGTCAGCTCTAATTTTGGGTCTTGGGTCTGAGCAGCAGCAGAGTTTAATCTACTTTCTTACAACAGTCCTTCACCATTAAATATTTTCTCCTTTGTGGTAAACATTCTGATTTATTCAAATTTTCCTCAAAAGCCATGTATTTTAAAGCCCCTCTCCATCCTTGTTGCTCTTTTTCCCAGTTTATTCCAAAGTGTTCCTATTCCTTCAGAGTGGAGATAGTGGCATTTGACCTGAGACTTGAAAGATTATTAATAGTAAAAGGCACAATTTAGATGTGTGGTTGGGAGTAGGGGGAGCAGGTGGGAAAGGGGCATTGCTGGCTGAAGAACCAGCAAGCAAAGTACCGGGTGGAAAGTTCTGGGGTATGTTCAGAGATGGTGAAGAATTAAGGTGCAGTGAATCTCTAGGATGAGAAGTATTTGAAATTAAGCTTGAGGATATAGGTTAGGGGGTCAGGTCAGGGAGAGGCTAAATGCCATTCTAAGGAATTAATTCTATTCAATTGATGACAGAGATCCTTCAGTGTTTGTGCGGTGAGTGTGGTCACACAGTCATTTTGGCTCATTACTTTGAAAGTGGTATGAGATGCAGCACAAGTGGTATACTGAGAGTTTATAGTGATAGACACATCCATTTAAAAAAAGAGATCTTGAATAAACAACCTAACTTCAGCCTCGAGGAACCAGAAAAAAAGAACAAACTAAGACCAAAGTTAGCAAAAAGAAAAAATAAAGCAGGGGCTTCCCTGGTGGCTCAGTGGTTAAGAATCCACTTGCCAATGCAGGAGACGTGGATTCAATCCCTGATCCAGGAAGGTCTCACGTGCCACAGAGCAACTAAGCCTGTATACCACAACTGCTAAGCCTAGGCTCTGGAGCCCGGGAGCCACAACTACCGAGCCCATGTGCCACAATTGTTAGAGCTGGAATGCTCGAGAACACATGCTCCGCAACAAGAGGAAGCCAAGGCAATGAGAAGCCCTTGCACCACAATTAGAGAGTAGCCCCCACTTGTCATAACTAGAGAAAAGCCTGTATAGCAATGAAGACCCAGCACAGCCAAAAATAAATAAATAAAAATTAAAAATATGAAAAAAGAAAAAATGTAGAAATATAGAATAAAAATCAGCAAACTAAGAATTCTTTTTTTTTAAAGAAACAAAAATGGACAAACCTTTACCTAGACTAAGAGAAAAAAGGAGAAGACTCAAGTAAGTAAATCAAGAATGAAAGAAGAGAAATTATAATGGATGGCTCAGAAATGAAAAGGGTCATAAGAGACTATAAGCCAACAAGCTGGATAACCTGGAAGAAGTGGATAAATTCCTAGAAACATTCAATGTATCAAATTCAATCAAGAAGAAATAGAAAGCCCAAACAGACCAATAACAGCGTGATTTTATCAGTAATCTAAGACATTCCAACAACAACAACAACAAAAAACCCAGGACAAAATGCCTTCATGGGTGAATTCTACCAAACATTCAAAGAGAATTAATATCAATCCTTCTTAAGTTCCTTTTAAGAAATTTAAGAAGGACTACTTCCAAACTAATTGTATGAGACCATTTGTATGAGACCAAAGTTTCAATTGATGATGGTCTGATTGTCATTGTCATTGTCTGATTTTGTCATACAAAATCAGACAATGACATTTAAAGGAAAAAATATCCTTAATGAACATAGCAGAGAATAAAATGGCAGTTGCCAGAGGCTGTTGGCAAGGGGAAATGGAGAGACATTGGCCCAAGTATACAAAGTTTCATCTATGCAAGATAAGTTCTGGAGCTCTGATGCACAACACTGTGACGATAGTTAATAATACTATATTGTGCACTTGACATTTGCTGACAGGACTGGTCTACAGTGTTCTCACCACACACAAAGACAGTGGTAATTATGTGACATGATGGAGATGTTATTTAGGTTGATTGTGTTGATTACTTCACAATGTGTCTGGTTATCAAATCATAAAGTTGTATACCTTATATATACATGACCTTGAATTGTCAATTATACCTCAATAAAGACCGTGTTTGCACAACAAGTAATAACTTCAAAGTTTCAAGTAGAGATTGATGAGGAATTTAACATTACACACACACACACCCCTCTCATGTCTGTGTGTATTTATATGTTTAGTTGCTAAGTCATGTCTGACTCTTTTGCAACCCCATGGACTGTAGCCCAACAGGCTTCTTTGTCCACGAGAATTTTCAGGCAAGAATACGGGAGTGGGTTGCCATTTCCTTTTCCAGGAGATCTTCCTGATCCAGGGATTGAACCTGTGTCTCCTGCATTGCAGGTGGATTCTTTACTGCTGAGCCACTGGGGCTTCTTCCCATGTATGCATATATGTATATATACACATATACATACATATACATATATGCATATGTGTATATATATGTATATGTGTATATATACACATATATATGTCCATGTATGTGTATATATACTGTCATACAAAGAATGTGAAATCCATGTGCTGTGTTGCTGAATAGAATTTTTAGTTTTTACTTCTACTTTCCAAATGTACTCATGTGACAAAACAATTAAACACAAACAGATAAACAAATTAAAAAAAAATAAAAATTCTTCCCCCCAAAAGCAAACAAAAGCCTAACAGTTTTAATCCAGAGATCTCTGGGTCAGTTTTTAAAATAATCAACTTTCTATTCAAAAGGAAAATCTGATGCTTTTTTATATTACAGCAAATTTTGTTATTAAAGAAATGTTTAAAACATTATGAAAAATGTACCATATTAAACCTGTGTAAAATAAGTCATGTTTTAGTTGATGACTAATAATGACTATCAGCTTCCCAGTTGGCTCAGATGGTAAAGTATCTGTTTGCAACGCAGGAGACCTGGGTTCAATCCCTGGGTCAGGAAGATCCCCTGGAGAAGGGAATGGCAACCCGCTCCAGTATTCTTGCCTGGAGAGTCCCATGGACAGAGGAGCCTTGTGGGCTACAGTCCATAGGATCACAAAGAGTCTGAGAGGACTAGCGACTAACACTTAAGGCAAGTTACCTCACTTTGACTTTCCTCATGGCTCAAACGGTAAAGCGTCTGCCTACAATGTGGGAGACCTGCGTTTGATCCCTGAGTCAGGAAGATCTCCTGGAGAAGGGAATGGCAACCCACTCCAGTACTCTTGCCTGGAAAATCCCATGGATGGAGGAGCCTGGTAAGCTACAGTCCATAGGGTTGCAAAGAGTCAGACACGACTGAGTGACTTCACTCACTTAGTGACTAACAAGTAAAAGATAATGAAAAAAATTAAGATTCTGAATAAATTTGCAGGGAATTTGACAAGGAGATCAATGAAAAATTTTCTCCACACATAACAATAGATTAATAAAGCATTTGTTTTTATTTAAAAAACTTTATTGGAGGGTAGTTGATTTACAATGTGTTAGTTTCTATTCTACAGCAAAGTGAATCAGTAAAACATATATCCACCCTTTTTTGGATTCTTTTCCCATATAGGCCATCACAGTGTATTGAGTAGAGCTCCCTACACAGTAGGTTCTCATTAGTTACCTGTTTTATACATGTTAGTATATAGGCCATCACAGTGTATTGAGTAGGTTCTCATCAGTTATCCATTTTATACATATTAGTATATAGACCATCACAGAGTATTGAGTAGAGTTCCCTATACAGTAGTCTCTCATTAGTTATCCATTTTATACACAGTAGTGTATGTATATCTGTCAATTCCAATCTCCTAAGGCTTCCCACCCCACCTTCCTCCCTTGGTAACCATATGTTTGTTCTTTGTGACTCTATTTCTGTTTTGCACATAATTTTATTTGTACCATTTTTCTAGATTCCACATATAAGCAATATTATACAGTGTTTGTTTTTCTCTTTCTGACTTACTTCATTCTGTACGACAGTCTCTAGATCCATCCACATCTCTGCAAATGGCACCATTTCATTCAGTTTTGTGATTGAGTAATATTCCATTGTATATATGCACAGTGTCTTCTTTATCCATTCCTCTATTGATGGACATTTTGGTTGCTTCCATGTCTTGGCTATTGTGAGTAGTGCTGTAGTGAATATTGGGGAGCATGTATCCTTTCAAATTATGGTTTTCTCTGGATATATGCCCAGGAGAGAGATTGCTGGATCATACGGTAGCTTTATTTTTAGTTTTTTAAGGAACCTCCATACTGTTATCCATAGTGGCTGCACTAGTTTACATTCCCACCAACAATGTGGGAGGTTTTCCTTTCCTCCACTCCCTCTCCAGCATTTATTGTTTGTAGATATTTTAATGATGGGCCTTCTGACCCATGTGAGGTGATACCTCTTTGTAGTTTTGATTTGTATTTCTCCAATAATTAGTGATGTTGAGTATCCTTTCATATGTTTTTTAAAGCATCTGTATGTCTTTTTGAAGAAATGTTTGTTTAGATTTTTCACTCATTTTTATTGGATTTTTTTTTTTATATTGAGCTGTACAAGCTGTTTGTGTATTTTGGAGATTAATCCTTTGTCGGTTGCTTTGTTTGCAAATATTTTCTCTCACTCTGTGTGTTGTCTTTTTGTTGATGGCTTCCTTTGCTGTGCAAAAGCTTTTAAGTTTAATTAGGTCCCATTTGTTTTTTTTCTTTTTTTTCTTTTCATTACTCTAGGAGGTAGAGCAAAAAATAACTTGCTGCTATTATGTTAAGAGAGTGTTCTGCCTATGTTTTCCTCTAAGAGTTTTATAGTATCTGGTCTTAACATTTAGGTCTTTAATCCGTTTTGAGTTTATTTTTGTGTGATGGTGTTAGAGTGTATTCTGATTTCATTCTTTTACGTAAAGCTGTCCAGTTTCCCGGGATCAGTTATTGAAGAGACTTTTTCCCATTGTGTATTCCTGCCTCCTTTGTCATAGATTAAATGACCATAGGTGTGTGGGTTTATTTCTGCACTTTCTGTCCTGTTTCATTGATCTGTATTTCTGTTTTTATGTTAGTACCATACTCTATTGGATTACTGTAGGTAAAGTTTATTTTGAATAATGACAATGTGAAAATAGTAAAATATATTCTTCCTATGAAATGTAACATTATTTACTTTCTGTAGAAATTACTGTAATGACCGTTTCTTTGCATTAGGGGGTGTGGTTTTTAGAATGATGTAGCCATCTTTTCCTTACTTTCAGTTCAATTCAGTTCAGTTGCTCAGTCGTGTCCGACTCTTTGCAACCCCATGAAATGCAGCATGCCAGGCCTCCCTGTCCGTCACCAACTCCCGGAGTTTACTCAAACTCATGTCCAATGAATCGGTGATGTCATCCAACCACCTCATCCTCTGTCGTCCCCTTCTCCTCCCGCCTTCAGTCTTTTGCAGCATCAGGGTCTTTTCAAATGAGTCACTTCTTCGCATCAGGTGGCCAAAGTATTGGAGCTTCAGCTCAACATCAGTCCTTCCAATGAATATTCAGGACTGATCTCCTTTAGGATGGACTGGTTGGATCTCCTTGCAGTCCAAGGGACTCTCAAGAGTCTTCTCCAACACCACAGTTCAAAAGCATCAATTCTTCGGTGCTCAGCTTTCTTACTTAATCCTTCATATTTTCTCTTTCCCTTAAAAACCTTCTTTGTTTTTTTCCTCTGTCCTTGTAAACATAGTCATCACAATATGCATCCTGAAATTCTTCTTTCTTTAAATATGAGGTCTATTTCCCCTGTTCCCTTTCCCAATCCTGAGCTTGATTCATCTGCCCTCATTCTCCTCTTTCTTTTCCTCCTCCTCCTCCTCCTCATGTTCTTTGGGTGGACCAGTTCCATCCTCCACATTATCTTTATTATCTTTGTTTTCATCCTCATCCTCTTTGCCTTCAGACCTGATTTTTTTTTCTTTCTACCAACTCCCTGTAAGAATGTTTTACTGCAGCACTTAAAAAATACTTTAACTTTTAGGATTGCAATCGCATAGCTAAATAAGTCATGATTTTTCTATTTTTTAATGTCTCATGGATCATCATGCCTCTTTCTTTTAAATGCATGCCGCAAGGCCTTAAGTTATTTCAACTTTCTGAACGTTGCGGATGGGATTTGAAGAATATTGGACTATACATTAGCATATCCTGAAATGTGCTTCATAGAACACCAAATATTGTGTGCTTCTCCAGGGAGAAAATAAAAAAGATAGGTGTAACAAATTAAGTTGACACACTTATTTCTCTATCGGGAGATCATGGTACACTTTTACTATATTAAAGGCTTCAAGAAGTTCAAAGTAAAACACTTCCTCAACTTGGAATAATCTGGCTTCTGTCACTTATTGACAAAGACTTCTTTCTTCCCTCCTTCCTTCCTCTCGTTCCTTGCCTCCTTCCTTCCTTTCCTTCCTGCCCCCATCTCTCTCTCTCTCTTTCCTTCCTTCTTTACTTCTTTCTCTCTCTCTCCTGTCACAATAATTTGGAGAGATGTCAGACTGGTTCTTTAAGGCCATTTGTAAATATTAAAGTTTGTGCATCTATCTTAGAAAAGCCAGGCAGGAAGGAAGATTTTTCTAAGAGTCTCCCCTCAGTTGCTGGCCAGGACAACTCCCAGTGGGTATCAGGTTTCCCATATGGAGGCATCAAACTTTAATAAAAGAGCAGGGGATTTGATTTAGGAGCACCATGGGGGGAGTCATCTGACATTGAGCAAGTCTTTGGCCCTCAGTTTCTGTCTCTGTCAGAAGGTGTGGGATCAGCCTGGTGACTCTGTCATGATCTGAATGCTAGGATTACATCTGCACTGTGTAGGAAATGTCTGCCTGCCTGTGGGTGAGGAGAGGACCGTGTGTTCACGCCATGAAGTTCAGAGGTGAACTCGAGTGCTCTTCTTGTTTGACTTAGAGGTGGTGTTTTCCCCAGTGAAAGGTGGGCTTCCTCTCCCAGGGTAAGGATTTGGGGAGTCCTACATTTGGCTTGAAGAGGGCCTACTGACATAGATTAAGTGCCCAAACCTGTCCCACTTGCTTGGCTCTGGGTTTCAAAAATATGGCCACAATCCAGAACAAAGACCAAAGCTTGTGTCAACAGGTATTTTGACGTTATCCACCCTACTACACCCTCCTGCATAAAGTTCCCAAGATTTTAATGTGAAGAAAAGAAGGATTCCTTATTAAGTTCCTAAAGTTTCCTTTCTTGTAAACTGATAAGTAGAAACTGTATAAGCTAGTGGATCCTGGTTTAGTGCAGTGAAAAGGAAAGTAGATAGTAATGCACCAGCAATTTTGACAGGAGATTCGGCAATGATAGGTAGTGGGGATGGAGAAAAGGGTCCTGGGGTCATGGAGAAGGAAATTCTGGTCATATTCAAAGAAATTCTTCTGCACGTCTAGATTCGAAACAGAGGCTTGGGTCTAAGAACCAGACTAAAGTCCCGCTTACCTAGGCAGTGCCATGTAGTTTTTAAGAATACAGATTCAGAGGAAGGCAAACCCAGATCCAAACCTGGAGGAAGAGATTATCCAGATGACACGACTGCTGGTTGACCTGAGGGGTGGACCCTGGCAATTGGAGGCTCCTTACTTTCTCCCCTGTCCTTGGAATATTTCTTTTGCCTACCAGTCCCATAGCAGGAGCCATTTTCAAGCCGCAGTCTCAAAAGGGTAATAAGTTCTTAAGACCGTCTGGACTAGATACATGACTGAACCCTCTTCAAGGCTTCGATATAAACATTTAAGATGCTGGCAGGCAGGTGCAGAGATCTACCTATCTTGTGGTATGCAAGACAAGCCTTGAACCTTAAAGTTTCCTTAGTAAGACTGCCACCTACGAATTTAGAGTGGTCTGTCTCTTTTGTAATCACTCACATATTTTGATAATTCAGCAAGAGATCATGAACCTATATTGTATCATGATAAAAGAACCTGTCAGATGTCTCTGTTCAAATCCTGATCCTGCTACCAGTTTGGGAAAGTTACTTTAACCTCTCTGAAACCTTGCAAGGTTATGAAGATTAAATGGATAATGAATCCATGAACCTGTTATTAGGGTTTGCCTTCTATAAGCATTCAGTGAAAATAGCTATTTTCATCACTACTGTAGGATATTGGAGTTCTAAAATACAACTGAATGAAGAAGTTCATAAACATAGGCCCAGAGTGGAAGAATGACTTATCCAAAATTACAGAAATGTAGGGACCAGAACCAAGTTCTCCAAGCTTGAAGCCAAGTGTTTTTGCCTCTGCATACTCAGTGTTCTATATTACATAGTATCTGAAGCACATTTGAACAGTAGAGAAGTATGGTGACAAGTCCCACGGAACTCTGTAGACTTGTAGTCTGAGATCAAAATTAAAATCCAGTTTTGCTGTGCACGGATGATGTGACCTTGTAAAAGCCATGCAACTTCTATGGCCCTCCTTTCCTTCATCTTGTAAAATAGTGGTCATGACCCTTTCTTGCTTTCCAGGAATGTTATGAAATTCAAATGAGATGAAAAAGGAAGCTATGAAGAGCAGCATGTGTATAAGAGGTTTCTGTTTATATTACATAAAAGTGGCCAGGGAGCATAATTTGCTTCATACCAGTTTACCAGTGTTTTGAAAATGATTTCTATGACCAGTTCTGTTTGGGGGCAGAGAATAGCAAATGGGATTAAAATTGTGCATTCCAGCAAGATGGGTGCATGTGGACGACTCTGACAAGTTTTGCTCTAGCCAGAATAAACCTGAGGACTCCAGCAGGCTGAAGTTTTCCATGCATTTGTCTTCAAAGAAACCAAGTTCAGTATCCAAAAGTAATAAAAAGTGTTTCGGTCTTTACTTGAATCTCTTGGCAAACATCAAGGGATGTAATTCTTACTCAGTCCCCCTATAGACCTGCCCTGTCCCTGTTCCACTCAGTCTTCACCTCTCTCACATGCCGCAGGTACTTCAATCCTCCATGAAGCTCATTTTGATAAAAATGCAAAACAAAACTAAGCTTTAGTAACCCTTTGTTTTTCTTCTTTAATCTTATCCTTTAGCCTTTATATTTTATGCCGTTAATTGAGTAAACATTTGCCTTTCTCTCTCTTCACTTCTCCATTTGTCTCTCTTTTCGTTTGCCAATTCTATGTCAAAAAATGATTCAGAAGCAGAACTGGGGCATGCTGAATATCTCTTTTGAAGTTGGGGGTGATTGAAGTGTAGTGAAAAAACCAGAATAATGTGGAATTTTCTTTAATACAATAGGGAGGGGTAAAAGATAATGAACACATAGATTAATACATACATAATTTGAATTTATTATAGTTCATTTTGATCTCTCCAAGGGAATGACTGAATTAACAGTGCAGATACGGGGATGTGAAATTTGTGGTAGAACAGGCATAGGGTAGTTAGCTGCAAGAGGTTGCTAATTTTCTGGTTATCACTCTTGAAAGTTTTTTCCTTCATATTTTTTTCAAGCATATAAGTGCCTCTCTTGTGCCCTAAATTTGTATTACTGACCAAACCACCTATCTAATCTTATTTTTTTATTTTACTTTTACTCTTTTAGTAATTTTCAAATATGCAATACAATATTATTATTTATAGTCACCTTATACATTATATCCGCATGACTTATTATTATTGCCCTTAAAAACTTACTGAAAGTCTTGCACTTGGAGGAAAATTGCCTTTGAAAATACTGACTTCCCACCATTGGGCCTCATTTTGAGTTGCTTGTCCTTCCCTTGAGAGAGCATAGCCAAACAAGCCATGCTGTATTGCTGAGCATTACCTTATGGATAAATAATGAGCTATGCTAGTGTAACTGGTATTCCGGGCCAAAACTCTTGGATTCAAGGCCTTACTCTGCCATATATCAATATCAACTGGGTGACATGGATAAGCTATTTAACCTTTGTGTCAGTTTACTCTATAAAACCAGATATTCTACCAATCCTATGGTACCTGGTATTAATAGTAATGACAGAACTACAAAAAGGATGTCTTGTATATCACAGTTTGAAGACATTATCAAGTAAAGCTAGATTGCCAGATAAGAGCAATCAGAATAGCAAGTATTAATAATATTATTAATAAGATGATGATAATAATAGCATTTACTGAATGCCTACTTGTGGCAGATGCTGAACTGTTTCATTTACTCTTCACAACAACCCTTTGAATTGAATACTCTTTTTATGCTCATTTCACAGATGAGGGAACTGGGACTCTGAGTAACTGATGTGTCCAGAGTTACACATCAAGAAAGGCAGAGTTGAAATAAAATCCAAGTCTGATGTTACAACATATCATCTTAGCTGTTCTAAGATATTGTGATAGGGGTAGGCAAGGAAATAATATATACAGAGAGAACACTCTCTGTGTGTGGGTGTGGGTGTGTGTTATACACAAAGGAAAGAAGAGGAAGGAGTAGGGTGAAGGTATTGTCTTTGTCTTCAAATTGCTACATAGTTGTCATAAGAAAAGACGTCCCTTGTCTTTTTTTTTTTTTTCAAATGATTCCAAATGTTATTTTATTTTGGGTGAACAAATTTCTGCCCATTTACACAGAAAAATTTCCTAACAGTCAAAGTTACCCAAATATGGGACAATCTTCCTTAGAGATAGTAAGTCTTCCTGAGTTGGCTTTCTTAAGCAGAGTCTTCTGATAACTGGAAGAGGTAGTGCAGGGGTTGTGGCTCACTAAAAATAACCATTAAGGTATTTTCAAATCTTAAGAGTCAGCATTTCTATAGTAAATTTCCAAATGAAGTAATTTCTCTGGTTCACAGTAGGCTTCATGGCAAAAGTAATCCTTCAGCTGAATTTGTACATTAGATAGGACACTTTTGATTACAAAGAGAAGTCACTCAGTCGTGTCCGAATCTTTGCAACCTCGTGGACTGTAGCCTACCAGGCTCCTCCGTCCATGGGATTCTCCAGGTGAGAATACTGGAGTGGGTTGCCATTTCCTTCTTCAGGGGATCTTCCCGACCCAGGGATCGAACCTGGGTCTCCCACATTGCAGGCATTACAAGCGGTAGAATAAAAACTCTGAAGAAAAAGAAAAGTTAATCATAAGGCTCAGAAGATGTCTCAAGAAGTCCACAGGCAGGAGAAAGAACAGAAACTAGGATCTGAAATATCATCTGTCTTCTCTCTTCATCCTGCATTTGTGCTCCTGCTTATAGATTATATTTCTTTCTTTACTTCTCTCTAGAACAGGTTTCTCTCAGTTCCTCTGTCCACTTGGCAGGAAGTGGGTATCCATTTGTTTCTGAGCTGACATGTTACAGATGCTACAATATTAAGGAAAAGAGGAATTTTTCTTTTGGTTTCAATTCCAACATTTTGGTGGTTTGTTTTTTATTTTTATTTTTTACTGTGGTAAAGTTCATGTAGTATAAAATTAACCATTTAAAACTACAGTTTAATGGCACTTAGTACTTATAGAGTGAAACCATCCCCTCTATTTATTTCCAAAATATTTTCATCACTCCCAAAGAAACTTTTTACCCGTTAAGTGGTCACTCCTCAACTCCATGACTCCTGGCCCTGGCAGTCACTAATCTGCTGTTTGTCTCTATGGATGGACCAATTCTGAATATTTCAAATAAATGGAATAATACCTTTTGTATCTATCTACTTTCACGTAGCAAAGGTTTTCAAGATTCATCCATGTTGAAGCATGAATCAGCATACCCTTCCTTTATATGGCTGAATAATTTCCATTGTGTAGATATCTTACTTTGGTTTCTCCACTTATCTATTGATAGGCATTTGGGTTGTTTCCACATTTTGGCTTTTGTGAATAGTGCTGCAGCTTTTGTTTGAATGCTTGTTTTTAATTCTCTTGCATCTATTATAAGAGTGGAATTGCTGGGCCACATGGTAACTTTACGTTTAATGTTTTAGGAAACTGCCAAATGTTTTCCACAGTGGGTGCATCATTTTATACTGCTGTCAGCAATGTGTGAAGATTCCAATTTTCTACATCCTTGCCAAAACTTATTACCTTTCTTCTTTAAAAAGATTATAGCCACTCTAGTTGGTGTAAAAAGGTACCTCCTTGAAGTTGTGATTCTTATTTCCCTATAACTAATGATGTGGATCTCCTTTTTAATGTTCTCTTGGCCATTTGTATATCTTCTTTGGATAAATGTGTTTTTAAGTCTGTAACTTTATTTTAAAAATTGTGTTTATCTTTTTCTTGTTGAATTATAACAGTTCTTAATATATTCTGATAATAGTCCCTTATCAGTTGATTCCCAGCTCTGCAATCTACCTCAGGCAAGTCACTAAACTCTTATGAACCTTGTTTTCTCTTTTCAAAAATATAGAGAAAGGATACACATACATCAAATATATGTGTGTGTGTAGAGAAGGGATCACTTCTCTCTGTATATGTCTCTTCTCTCTACATAAAACTTGTGTGTATGTGTGTGTGTGTATATATATATATATATATCTCCATCTTAAACTCTATCCATCTATCTGTCTATACCTAGGAGCAATATTTCATTTTTGCTAATTCATTGTTTGTAGTGACTTTTAGGGGCTTCCCTGATAGCTCAGTTGGTAAAGAATCCGCCTTCAATGCAGGAGACCTGGTTTGATTCCTGGGTCGGGAAGATCTGCTGAAGAAGGGATAGGCTACCCACTCCAGTATTCTTGGGCTTCCCTTGTGGCTCAGCTGGTAAAAAATCCACCTGCAATGTGGGAGACCTGGGTTTGATCCCTGGGTTGGGAAGATCCCCTGGAGAAGGGAAAGGCTACCCACTCCAGGACTCTGGCCTGGAGAATTCCAGGCAGAATTCTATACAGTCCATAGGGTTCCAAAGAGTCAGATACAAGTGAGTGACTTTCACACTTCACTAGTGACTTTTAGAATGTAAGCATCACAATAACAAGAATAGACTGTATGATTTGCAAATCTTTTCTCTCATTTGGTATGTGTCTTTTCACTTTCTTAATAGTATCCTTTGTTGACCTAAAATAAATAGACCTCCAGCTATTTCTCCAGCAAAAATGGGTTTATTTGGGATCAGAAAGACTTGGAATTTAGAGTCTGTAGCCAGAGCCACTGCAAGTCCTTGAAGAGAAAAGGAAAAAGAATTCTTTTAAAGAAAGAAGTTTGGAGGCCTATCCTAAATGAAAAAGCCCATGGCTTTTCATTGGCTGAGTCCTTGCCAGGAAAAAGGTCCTTCCTATTGGGTTCTTTTTAAGGGTATGGGAGCTCCCCCTTCTGGTCTCCTATTTAATTGATATTTTTGTTTATTAATTTTTTTCTTACTTTTTCTCCTTTTGATCAAGATCGTTCTCTGAAGCATCACTGATCAAATCAGCTTTTCTACTGTTAGTTGCTTTTTCTCTCTCATGCCTAGAAGGACCTTTCCAAGGCATGGTGTCTCATGTTGGTGTACAGATTGGAAACCTGTTGAGGTCATGTTCAAGTGACAAGGAGTGGTAGGAGGAAGAACCCTCAGGGACTTTTATCTCAAGTCCATAAGTTATCAAGTCATAGATATTGGAGATCATCTGAATCATGCCATCATCAGAGGTTTGGTAACAAACTTCCAATGGGTCTGTTCTGAATAACCTAGGAAAGTGGTCTCATCAAATGTGGTCTGCTTTAATTCAAGGACATCTTTACTTTCAGGTCACCAGATGACATGCGGGTCTAGCCAGGCTTCAAGGCTTTCATAAAGTGTGAATTCAAGAGTCTATTCTCTTGAATTTGGAGGCACGAGGGTTGTTAGCACAACCTGCCAAAGGCCTTTCGAGTGAAGATGAAGAGAGTCTTTCTGGAAGTGTCTTTTCCAATAGATGAAATCTCCAGGTTGCAAGGTGTGATATGTAAGGTCTTTACCTCCTGAGAGTACACTGTGAAAAGACTGTTTCACCAGATCACGATTATTTCTAATAGAAGCAATTAGACCTTTATAATAGTAGAGTATCTTTCCTTTTATCATTGTGGGTCACAAAAGGCAGGGACAAGTGTATTGCATGTCCTGTGACTGTCTCAAAGGGTGAGAGCCCATGAGTTTCAAAAGAGGTGGATCTAAGATTTAAAAGGACCAATGATGATGGTTTAGGTCAAGGTATTTGAAGGGTCTTTACAAATTTTACCAACTGAGTCTTAATAATGACATTAGTGTGTTCAACTAAGCCAGAGGATTTGAGAGTATTAAGCATAGTGGAAGTGTAAAACCAGTCAAATGATGTAGACTTGTTGAATGCCTGATCAGTAAAATGGGTTCTTTGAACACTATAAAGTTGAAGAGGATTTCATCACGTAGGGGTAATCTTTTCTAAGAGGATTTTAACCACAGAAGAGGCAGTAATCTATTCGCAAGGGAAGGCTTCAGTCCAGTGTGAAAGCATATAGACCATGACTAAAACATACTTGTATACATGAGATGGGGGAAGGTGTATGAAATCCATTTGCCAGACCATGAAAGGTCCATTAGGCAGGTTAGCATGACAGCAGGTAGCACCAACATGCTTCCTTGGGCTGTATTTTGGACAAGTGGGACAAGTGAGGAAGGCACTTTTTGCAGCTTTGTTCCGTTTTCCTACCAATACTGATTCATGAATGCTATTATTTTGTCAGTAGACCAATGGTTTAATGCATGTAGAGTGGGGAGGAGTGGTAATTTCAGTCTCCAGCAGGACTGAATCATCATTTGGTCCAAACCAGAGCCTTTTCTTTTTTATCAAACCAAAAGTTGTTGACTTCCAATCTTGGTTATTTCTTTTCTGAGGTCAACTTTTAGGCTTCTCTAGCCATTTTTTCTAAGTTATCATCTAGGGAAAATAGTGTTTGTACCAAGCAGAGGTTTGGCTGCTGTTGGTCCCTTTAAAGGCACCATTCTTTGCAGAAACATCAACTAGATGATTTCTTTTAGCTTCTAGGGACTCAAGTTTAGAATGCCTTGGAATCTTCATAATAGCAAAAGCAGCAGGTTAAAACATTGTATCTAATAGTTCTTGAACATAGAGGCCATTTAAAATTTTATTTCTGTTGGAAATTAGGAAGACATAGTGTTTCCACAACATTCAAAAACTGTGAGCTGCTCCAAAAGCATATGTACTATCTATAAAATATTGATAGTTTTGCCCTTAATTAAAGTGAAAGCCCATGTTGTTGTTAGTTGCTAAATTGTGTCTGACTCTTTTGCAACTCCATGGACTGTAGCCCGCCACGGTCCTCTGTCCATGGGATTTCCCAGGCAAGAATACTGGAAAGGGTTGCCTTTTCCTTCTCCAGGGAATTTTCCTAACTAAGAATGCATAATTCAACCTGCTGGGCTGAAGTAGCCATAGGTAAAGATGCTGAAGTTGAAGATTAAGAATTGTATCTATACTGATAAATGCATAAAATGTGGTATGTATGTGCCTGTTTGAGTATATCTATATATTCCTATATAATATATATATATGAATACTACTCAGCCATAAAAAATAATGAGACAATGCCATTTGCAGCAACAAGGATGAACGTAGAGATTATCAAATTATGTGAAGTCAGAGAAAGGGGAGTACCATATGATATCACTTATCCATATTATGATAAGTAGAGTCCAAATTATGATACAAATGACTTATTTACAAAACAGAAGCAGACCCGCAGACATAGAGGACAAATTTAGAGTTACCAAAGGGGAGAGGAGGTGAATGATTTAGGAGTTTGGAATTAGTAGATATAAACTACACTATATAAAATAGATAAACAAAGTTCAACTGTTTAGCATGGGGAACTATGTTTAATATTTTGTAATAACCTATAGTGAAAAAGTATATATGTATAACCTAATAACTTTACACAAAAAACTGACACAATATTATAAATGAGCTATATTTCAATTTAAAAAATCCTTTAAAAAAAGAGAATTTTAGCTGTCTTCCTTTGAGGTGACTCATTCTCCATATGAGAGAGCTGATTTGCAGATTAATTAAATCTGAAACGAATATAGTTTCTCATTCCATCCTGGTTGTTTTTCCTGGAAGGGTAAGGTCCTGGCTCATCCCATAATAACCCATTTTAACATAATGTTAAAAGCTACCTAGGTGGAATTCACATCTGAAGGAAGACCAAATTTTTCTTTAAAAATAATCTGAAGTTGATTGTAATAGTCACGACAAGATTAATCAGACTTTTACATGCAAACCTCAACTTTGTTTCAATCAATAGACTTTTGGAAAAACCGTAAAAGTTACTGGATAAAATCACCCAGTTATTGCCTGAGCCTAACCTTATAATAAGCTAGTGGTCTGGTCTCCCAGCTGTCATCTTAGAGACCTTTCAGAATGTTCCCAGTTACTGAGTTTCATCCAGTGCTGGGCTGGCCTTCATTGACAAGCATATGAACTAGCTGACACAAGACAGAAATACCAGGTTGATAGGTTTGAATGACTGTGTTAAATTCCTCTGCAAATCTGTGAGAATCTTCACTTACTTTGGGAAAATCTTTGACTGTGGCTCATAGTTTAGATTCAGTCTAGGGAATATGAGAAATTAAGGGTTAGCCCCTGGATTCTCGGAAAGCTTAATTTTTTTTTAAACTTTTTTATTTTGTATTGGGGTAGAGTCGATTAACAATGCTGTGGTAGTTTCAGGTGAACAGTGAGGAAACTCAGTCATACATATACATATCCATCCTCCCACAAATTCCTCTCCCACCCAGGTTGCCACATAACATTGAGCTGAGTTCCTTGTGCTTTACAACAGGTCTTTGTTGGTTATCTATTTTAAATAGAGCAGTGTATACATGACCTTCCCAAAGTTCCTAACTATCCCTTCCTCCCAGCAACCATAAGTTTGTTTTCTAACTTTGTGAGTCTCTTTCTGTTTTGTAAGTTCATTTGTATCATTTCTTTTTATATTCGTTCTCCTTCTCTGTCTGACTTAACTTCACTCAATGTGACACTGTCTAGATCCATCCACATTACTACAAATGGCATTATTTCATTCTTTTTAATGGCTGAGTAATATTCCATCACATATATGTAAGATATCTTCTTTATCCATCTGTTGATGGACATTTAGGTTGCTTCCATGTCTTGGCTGTTGTAACAGTGCTGTAGTGAACATGGGCTGCATGTATCCTTTTAGATCATGGTTTTCTCCAGATATATGCCCAGGAGTGGGACTGCAGGATCACATGGTAGCTCTATTTTTATTTTTTAAGAAACCTCCATGCTGTTCTCCATAGTGGCTATTCCAATTTACAGTCTCACGAACAGTACAAGGGTATTCCCTTTTCTCCACACCCTCTCCAGCATTTGTTGTTTGTGGATTTTTTGACGATAGCTATTCTGACCAGTGTGAGGTGATATCTCATTGTAGTTTTGATTTACACTTCTCTAATAACTAGTGATGTTCAACATCTTTTCGTGTGCCTATTGGCCATCTATGTGTCTTCTTTGGGGAAATGTCTATTCAGATCTCTCAGAAAGCTTAATTTTAAAGGAATATATTCTGACAAGTTCAGTGGAAAAGGGAGTGAGGCATGTTTCTGAGAAAAAGGGAAGTTTAGTGAGAGAATTAGTATGGGGGAACTGAGGGTATATAGGTGTAGGCGGCATAGAAGGAAAGGAGGAGGATGGGACACATCCTCAGAAAGGAGGCAGGGCTTGGCACAAGGAGTGGAGGTAGACAGAGACGATGGCGTTGGAGGTGGAACCAGGAGTGAGGAGCCAAGGAGGAAGCGCCAGTAGCTCTTGGATCCATTTTCACCTTCTTTAATCCTTTCTTTGCATCAGTTAATCTTAAAATCTTATTTTGCAGAGAGAGGCAATTTTAGGCTCCTGAAAATGTTGGAATCCTCAAAATATACACATCGAAATAGACATTCTATTTAGTTTGAGAAATTTTAGAGCTATGGTAGTCCAATTTAGTTTTTAAAAAAGTAAGTTTGGGAGTTTCCCTAGTAGTCCAGTGGCCAAGACTCTGAACCCTCAATGTAAGGGATTCGGGTTCCGATCCCTGGTCAGGGCACTAGATTCCACATGCCACATGAAGATTGAAAATTCTGTGTGCTATAAATAAGACGAAGCACAGCCAAATAAATAAATAAATTAAAAAAGAAAAGTAAGTTTGGGTATTTTAAAAGTTCCTCTTAATGGCCACTGATATTCTAAATTGCCTTTGGTTAGGTTGGTCCATTTAGTTAGAAACATGCATGAGGAAAGACTATGGTTTTTAAACATAAAATCAGCTCAAATCCCTGAAGGGAGAGTGCCTACAAAATACTAAGACAATTGGGGTCTGATTCTCAGAGGTTTTTCTCTAGGGTAACAGAATAATTTTCAGACCACCTAAACAGCTTACAGCTCAAACAGTTCAGATACCTCTCACATCCTGTAGGCCTAATACTAGCCATTTCTAAGTAACAGTCTGGTCCTAGAGGGACCTAACACAAGGCTTCTCAGCTCAGTCCCCATAGAATAGCCCTTGTTCCAAAAAAAAAAAAAGGCTCACAGGCCAAACCAGTCCAACTGGAAGAATCTGGTTTCAAATCAGATCAAAGTGCCATGACCACTTCCATATAGAAGAGGACCTTAACTAGAAAAGATAAAACCTGAAAATAGATCTAAAAAAGAACCTAGAGAACTTCAAAATGCAAAGAGAGGGGAAGCTTTGATCCAACAGAGACACCCTTTAAACTCCAGGTTCAGGGAGAAAAGCCATGAGTAATGGTGGGCTCAGTATGGGTACTGTACCTGTTTCTCACCAGCCCTGGAGTTATCAGGGGTCTTCTCTAAATTCCTGTATGTGCCACCAAAATGTTGACCTAAAATAGACTGCTAGCTATTTCTCCAGCAAAAAATGGGTTTATTGAGGGTTAGAATTGCAATTTGGGGTCTGCATCCATGGCTAGTAAGCCACATGCCAGTCCCCAAATAGCAAGCAGAGGGGAACTCTTTTATAGAGGGGGAAAGGAGGTTAGGGGGGCTGTAGTAAACAGTCCATGGATTTTCATTGACTGAGTTGTTGCTGGGAAAGAAGAGGAGTCTTCTCTGTTAGGCTCTGCTATTGTTGCAGGGCATGAGAGCTCCACCTTCTGGTCTCCCAATTCAGTTCAGTTCAGTCACTCAGTCATGTCCAACTCTTTGCAACCCCATGGAATGCAGCATGCCAGGCAGGCTTCCCTGTCCATCACCAACTCCCAGAGCTTGCCCAAACTCATGTCCATTGAGTCGCTGATGCCATCCAACCATCTCATCCTCTGTCGTCCCCTTCTCCTCCTGCCTTCAATCTTTCCCAGCATCAAGGTCTTTTCCAGTGAGTCAGTTCTTCACATCAGAACTGATTTCCTTTAGGACTGACTGGTTTGATCTCCTTGCAATCCAAGGAACTTTCAAGAGTCTTCTCTAACACCACAGTTCAAAAGCATCAGTTCTTTGGTACTAAGCTTTCTTTATGGTCCAACTCTTACATCCATACATGACTACTGGAAAAACCATACTCCATTTAATTGAGGTTTTGAAAGTGAAAGTGAAACTTGCTCAGTAGTGTCAACTCTTTGTGACCCCATGTACTATACAGTAAATGGAATTCTCCAGGCCAGAATACTGGAGTGGGTAGCCTTTCCCTTCTCTAGGGGATCTTCCCAACCCAGGGATTGAACCCAGGTCTCCTGCATTGCAAGCGGATTCTTTACCAGTTGAGCTACCAGGGAAGCCCAGTTGAGGTTTTAGTTTATTAAGTTTTTATATTTTTGATACATAAAAGTTGTATGCCTTAGGCTGATGCCTTAGACTTTGTTAGATATCCCTAATACTTAGCAGGGGCTTCCCTGGTGACTCACTGGTAAAGAATCCACCTGCCAATGCAGGAGATACAGATTTGATCCCTGAGTAAGGAAGATCCCCTGGAAAAGGAAATGGCAACCCACTCCAGTATTCTTGCCTGGAGAATCCCATGGACAGAGAAGCCTGGTGGGCTACAGTCCATGGGATCACGACTTGGGACTGAATAGCAACAATACTTAGCAGGTTTGCTGTTATCACTAATAATAGACACAAGAGGGTGCTAAAAGACCTTGCTTCTGGTTCTTTAGGCCCAACTGTAGAACAGTTGTGGTTTCTTTCCTTTAATGCAATTTCCATTTTCAGAAAAGAATCTTAATAACCAAACAGGAAAATCTTAAGAGAAAGAATGAAAATACAGCATAATATCAAATGTTCAGATTTTAAGGTTAACTGAGGTATAGCCTCAGTGTTGCTGATGATTTAGTACCATTTTGCTGCTAAGGCGCTTCAGTCGTGTCCAACTCTGTGCGACCCCATAGACGGCAGCCCACCAGGCTCCACCATCCCTGGGATTCTCCAGGCAAGAACACTGGAGTGGGTTGCCAGTTCCTTCTCCAATGCACGAAAGTGAAAAGTGAAAATGAAATCGCTCAGTCGTGTCCGACTCTTCGCGACCCCATGGACTGTAGCCTCCCAGGCTCCTCTGTCCATGGGATTTTCCAGGCAAGAGTACTGGAGTGGGGTGCCATTGCCTTCTTTTAGATGAATGTAATAGAATTTCATTTGCTAGAAAAACACATGATACTTCCTTTTCTTCCTTCCTACTTCCCTCCATCCCACCCTCCCCCCTTTCTTCCTTCCAGGGACACTTTGATAAATGCAATCTTTTCCATTTTGAAAAAGTAAACAAAATATAAGCAGAACTGTTCTTGAAGTGGAGATAGGATGCTGTTTACTGTTTGGTCCTTTATAGAAAAAAGTTCACTAATTCCTATTCTATACTCATAATGACTCACTGGGACGAAGGAAAATACATTAAAATTTTAACTGCTCTTTTAAAAGTCCAATTATTTAAAAACTTTTGTGGTATGCTTTATACAATACGTCATATATTCAGGTTGAATATTCTTTGGGCTTCCTGGGTGGCCCAGCAATAAAGAATATGCCTGTAGATGCAGGAAATGTGGGTTTGATCTCTGGGTTGGAAAGATCCCCTAGAGAAGGAAATGGCAACTCACTTCAGTATTCTTGCCTAGGAAATCCCATGGACAGAGGAGCCTGGTGGCCTGCAAAAAAGTCAGACACGATTTAGCAACTTAACAACAACAAAAGCAGGCTTTTGTTGTTGTTCAGTTGCTCAGCCATGTCTGATTCTGCAATTCCATGGACTGCAGCGTACCAGGCTTCCCTGTCCTCACGATCTCCTGGAGCTTGCTCAAACTCATCGGTGATGCCATCCAACCATCTCATCCTCTGTCATCCCCTTCTCCTGCTTTCAATCTTTCTCAGCAACAGGGTCTTTTCTAATGAGTCGTCTCTTCATATCAGGTGGCCAAAGTATTGGAGCTTCAGCTTCATCATCAGTCCTTCCAATGAATATTCAGGGTTGATTTCCTTTAGGATCTACTAGTCTGATCTCCTTGCAGTCCAGAGGACTCTCAGAGTCTTCTCCAACATCACAGTTCAAAAGCATCAATTCTTTGGTACTCAGCCTTCTTTATGGCCCAACTCTCATACCCACACATGACTACTGAAAAAACTATAGCTTTGACTATAAGACCTTTGTTGGCAAAGTAATGTCTCTGTTTTTTAATATGCTGTCTAGGTTTGTCATAGCCTTTCCTCCAAGGAGCATGTGTCTTTTAATTTTATGGCTGCAGTCACCATCTGCAGTGATTTTGGAGCCCAAGAAAATAAAGTCGGTCACTGTTTCCATTGTTTATCCATCTATTTGCCATGAAGTAACGGGATCGGATGCCATGATCTTAGTTTTTTGAATGGTGGTTTTAAGCCAGCTTTTTCACTCTCCTCTTTGACCTTCAAGAAGCTCTTTTGTTCCTCTTCGCTTTCTGCCTTAAGGGTGGTGTCATCTGCATATATGAGATTATTGATATTTCTGCAGGCCATCTTGATTCTAGCTTGTGTTTCATCCAGCCTGGCATTTCACATGATGTACTCTGCATATAAGTTAAATAGCAGGGTGACAATATACAGCCTTGTCGTACTCCTTTCCCAGTTTAGAACCAGTCCATTGTTCCATGTCCAGTTCTAACAGTTGCTTCAGGAGGCAGGTAAGGTGGTCTTGTATTCCCATCTCTTTAAGAATTGTTCAGTTTGTTGTAATCCACACAGTCAAAGACTTCAGTGTAGTCAAAGAAGCAGAAGTAAGTGTTTTCTGGAATTCTCTTGTTTTTCTATGATCTAATGGATGTTGGCAATTTGATCTCTGGTCCCTCTGCCTTTTCTAAATCCAGCTTGAACATCTGGAAGTTCTTGGTTCACTTACTGTTGAAGTCTGAAAAAAAGTGAAAGTGAAAGTCGCTCAGTCACGTCCTACTCTTTGTGACCCCAGGGACTGCAGCCTGCCAGGCTCTTCTGTCCGTGGAATTCTCCAGGCTAGAATACTGGAGTGGGTAGCCTTTCCCTTCTCCAGAGGATCTTCCCAACCCAGGGATCAAACCCAGGTCTCCAGTATTGCAGGCAGATTCTTTACCAGCTGAGCTACTGTTCAAGCCCCTTGGTGAGTTTTGAGCATTACTTTGCTAGCCTGTGAGATGAATGCAATTGTGCGGTAGTTTGAATATTCTTTGGCATTGCCTTTCTTTGGGTTTGGAATGAAAACTGACCTTTTCCAGTCCTGTGGCCATTGCTGAGTTTTCCAAATATGCTGGCATATTGAGTGTAGCACTTTAACAGAAGCATCTTTTAAGATTTGAAATTGCTCAGCTGGAATTCTATCACCTCCACTAGCTTTGTTCATAGTGATGTTTCCTGTGGCCCACGTGACTTCACACTCCAGGATATCTGGCTTAGGTGAGTGATCACACCATCGTGGTTATCTGGGTATAGTTCTTCTGTGTATTCTTGCCATTTCTTCTGCTTCTTAATATCTTCTGCTTCTCGTAGGTCCATACCACTTCTGTCCTTTACTGTGCCCATCTTTGCATGAAATGTTTCCTTGATATCTCTAATTTTCTTGAAGAGATTTCTAGTCTTTCCCATTCTATTGTTTTCCTCTATATCTTTGCACTGATCACTTAGGAAGGCTTTCTTATCTCTCCTTGCTATTCTTTGGAACTCTGCATTCAGATGGGCATATCTTTCCTTTTCTCCTTTGCCTTTCACTTCTCTTTTTTCACAGCTATTTGTAAGGCCTCCTCAGACAACCATTGTGCCTTTTTGCATTTATTTTTCTTGAGGATGTTTTTCTATCACGATTTCCTGTACAATGTCATGAACCTCCATCCAGGCACTCTCTATAAGATCTAATCCCTTGATTTTTTTTTTTTTTACTTTCACTTTATCGTTGTAAGGAATTTGACTTAAGTCATACCTGAATGGCCCAGTGCTTTTCCTTACTTTCTTCAATCTAAGTTTGAATTTTTCAATAAGGAGTCCATGATCTCAGCCACAGTCAGCTCCCGGTCTTGTTTTTGCTGACTGTATAGAGCTTCTCCATCTTCGGCTGCAAAGAATATAATCAATCTGATTTTGGTATTTACCATCTGGTGATGTCCATGTGTAGAGTCTTCTCTTGTGTTGTTGGAAGAGGGTGTTTGCTATGACCAGTGTATTCTCTTGGCAAAACTCTGTTAGCCTTTGCCCGTCTTCATTTTTTTACTCTAAGGCCAAACTTGCCTGTTATTCCACGTGTCTCTTGACTTTCTACTTTTGCATCTGGTCCCTATGATGGATGACATCCAGTCCCATCTTTATAAATAAATAAAATAGACATAATTTCACATACATCTGCAGAAATGTTTTTCTGATTGAAGTGCATAACCAAATATTTTTAGAAACCAGTCTAATTTAACTGTATTATTTTTACATATGGGAAGAATAAAATCCAGAATGTTAAATGATTGTTCAAGGTCCCAAAGAAAGTTATTGTCAGATTAGCTACAGGCTCCTGCCCCTTTCACTGTATCATTTTGCAAACATGCCCACCCTATCTTTTGCTGTCCTCCAACTTGAGGTTTCTGAAGTAGGGGCTCACCTGTGCTGACTTCACATTCTCTTTATCACTAAATCTACTGCTGTGTCATACATTCACAAGCCTTTTTCCTCGCCTTATGAACTTCGGTATGCCCTGGTCATGTGAGTGCTCTTTGGGCTCTAGCGAGAAGTTGAGGCATACCCTAAATTAATCCCGAATGTCTTCTCTGAGCTTATAAATATCTGGCAGACAGGTGAAGTAGAAATCTGCACACATACTGCATGGTACACCTCTCCTTTGCTTTAGGAATGTGATGTCGGGAACAAGATCAGAAAAGTTTCTGTAGTTGACTTTGGACTTCCCTAGTTGTGATGACACAACTTATTTAGGAAAGTCACAAGTCAAGAGGGACACATGAAGAAATTGTACACGTTGAAAAGTAGGTCCAGGATGACAAAAAATAAGAAACCTCATGTCTGTAAAGAAGAGAAGAAGGAACTTGGTGGTAACTTAGCTCAGAGATGACTCAGATGCCGAAGTAATTATCTTCAGGTATCTTAATGATTGTCCTGGGAAAGGAGGAACTTTTAACTGTTTCGTAAGCCCACATCTAGGACCTATGGGTAGAATTTGCTGGCATTTAGGCTTGAGTTCACTAGTTGGAGATGTCCAGTGAATAACTAGATGTTATTTAGACTTTGGCATTAGAGAGAGATGAGTATAATTCTTGGCTTCATCTCTTATTGCCTACTTGACTCTGGGAATTATGGTTATGGAGGAGAATAGTGTATTGCAATATTGTATATAGAGCCCTCTGTCTTTCCCCTCTTCTACATGCCCTTGAACCTCATACATCCACTGCCAGTTTATACTATCAGGATTTAGAAACTCAAGGCTGCAAAAGTATTTTGACAAAAAGGATTTTGAGTATGGCTTTTAGAAGCAAAGGCCAGAATATCTGGAAGGAAGTAGAACACATAGTATATGCTGAAACAGTTGGTTTGGAAATAGAGTAGGAGTCACATAGCACTGTCACCTAATATCAAATAAAAATCCCATGGGCTAGAAGTTAAGGTATGGAGGCAAGACAGTGTTGAGAGAGAAGACTGGTGAAACCTAGCCTGTCTGGGGCTCACAGTACCCAAGGGAATGAGAGGGGGTGCTGTGGAATTGGCACAAAGGCTCATAAACTATCAATAGGGAGACATCATCTATCACAAGATGAGAGTCAGATCATTAATATACATCATGGGATCACATTAGGCATTTGAACCAGTGTCATAAGTCATCGATGCCATATGGTCCTCTTTACATTTTGTAAAGACCTCCTAATGAAACACTAACAAAGTGCTAGTCACTGTCCTCTGAGAATTACACCTCTTTGGGACCAAAACTTTGCTCAGCTCTATTCTACTTTCCCTGCATGGAAACAACTTTTATTTACCAGGTATATTCTAAGATGTTGCTGAGATGACAGGAGGCCTTCTGAACACCTGTAGGAGGAGAGATGGTATGGAAGGGAAGCCTCACATCAGTACCTTGGTAGGAATGAATCAAACTAGTTTGAGATCCTGTCTGCTTCTCCCCAGTTGCATTAAAAGCAGCAATTCCAGTTACATGTTAACCGTACTTTTACCCTTTCCATGTTGTTACAGTAAACTTTCCTATATTGTTTTTAGTGTTGGCTTCCCAGGTGGTGCTAGTGGTAAAGAACCCACCAGCCAACGCTGGAGAATCAAGAGACAAGGATTCAATCCTGGGTCAGGAAGGTCTCTTGGAGAAGGGCATGACAACCCACTCCAGTATTCTTGCCTGGAGAATCCCATGGACAGAGGAACCTGGTGGGCTATAGTCCATGGGGTCGCAAAGAATCAGACACAACTCAAGCAACTTAGCATGCACAATTTATATCATTAATACTTAGTTTACAAGGTTGCTCTAAGATTAAATGAGATAATGCATAAAATATTAGCACATTGATTGTCTTAGGATATATTCAATAAATGGAAGCTGTGAGTATTATTCAAGAGGTGATGACATCATAATCCCTTTAAGTGTTTTTATGAAACACAGTGACCACTTGGTGTTTATGTGATAAAGAACATTAACATTTCTGAATGTAATAGTGGTCTCAGAGACTGATCTGTCAGTTTAGATCCAGTGTTTTTCAACCCGCTGTGCATGGGCTAGTATAGGCTGACTATATCGCACAGCCTGAATAGTGTTAAAAATTAGATAAGTCTGGGCCCAAATTCAGATAATCTGATTTCGTAGATCTAGAGAAAGGCTCAAGATTCTGTGTTATTAACAAGATGCTTCCCTCTGGAGGTTCTAGAAGAGAATGCATTTCTTTGCCTTCTTCAGCGTCTAGAGAATACCCACATTCTTTGGTTCACAGCCCTACATCACTCCAACTTCCCCTTCCATTGACATAGCTCCCTTTCTGACTCTGACACTCCTACCTCCTTATTATACAATAGAATCCTCCAGGATATTCCAGGGTTATCTTTCCATCTTAAAATTCTCAACTCAATTACATCTGCAAAGTCTCCTTTGCTATATAAAGCAACATATTCACAGATTATAGGGATTAGAATGCAGGTATCTCTGGGGATCATTATTCTGAAAATGATAGAGGGTAAACTATTTTTCTGGACTGTCAGCTACAGGAAAAATCCCTGGAGACTTTGTTCATTCCCACTTGGTAACTCCATGTATTGAGGGAGTTTTTCTTCTAAACTACCAACCCCTCTAAGTATCTATTTCTTTGGTATACAAGTATCCCAGGCGGCTGACGTAGACTTGACAATTCTATATTTAGATCCACTCTACTGGTATGCGAAATTCCAATATAAATGTGTAAATTACTCTGGAGCAGCAGAATACTTCTTTAGAGTGTTGGTTCCCACAATGGATAGAAATGCTTTGAGATCACCCTGGGAAAAACTGGCCTCTGAAGTCTTCATGCAGAATTAGGATGCAGCCATGTAAGACCTTATGTGGCTAAAAGAGACCATAGATAATAATTCTGTGCCACTTCAGTCTCTTTAGTAGCAAACATGGCTCATTCACTGGTCTCTGTTTTCTTCAATCACCCCCAAACAGTATAATAGCATTATTGATCTCTTCCTTTGTGAGCCACAGTATCCTAAAGTGCTTTGTACAATGTGTCTACATATTCTATGCTTTTTGACCACAGTGAAAGTGAAAGTCACTCAGTCGTGTCCGACCCTTTGCGACCCCCTGAACTGTATAGTCCATGGAATTCTCCAGGCCAGAATACTGGAGTGGGTAGCCTTTCCCTTTTCCAGAGGATCTTCCCAACCCAAGGATTGAACCCAGGTCTTCCACATTGCAGGTGGATTCTTTACCAGTAGTCATATAAACAAAGATGTTCAAAAACGCTGGCAGGTACTATTAATAAAAGATCTAGTCAAAATTATTCAACAGGAGTCCTACACATATAAAAACCCAGTTACATATTGTAAAGTAATTAGCCTCCAATTAAAATGAATAAATTTATTTAAAAAAACCCAGTGACAGAGTTTGTATAATATTTATATGTTAACTTTGACTTTGGTAGGGCTCAGAAAAAGCTGAGGAAATATGAATCAGTGCTAGTGAATGATTTCTTCTTGGTGGCTTGTCTTGAGGATTTCATTGAAAATGCCCAACTCCTTATATTTGAGTTTTTTTGTCTCAAAATACACTGCACCCATCAGTGTACCACCATTAACATGTTGGCAGGTAAACTGAATGCAACTCCAGAAGAAACTGAAAGGTGGATTGTAAATTTGATTAGAAATGCAAAACTGGATGCCAAGATTGATTCTGAACTAGGTCATGTGGTTATAGGTAACAATGCAGTCTCACCCTATCAGGGATTCAAAAGACCAAAAGTATTTCATTTAGCAGACAGATGTTGGCCATATATATTGAGAAGAAATTTAAACAGGGGCTTCTAACTGAGCAATTCAGGACTCTGGCTTCTATTGAAGAACTGTACAGAAAAAGTATAAAAGAAAACTATAAAGACTATGAAAGAAAAGTGAAACAGTGCAACCATTTTATAAAAGTGAAACATTGAAAACAACATACTGATATAAAGTTTGGAGAATTTGAATAAAATTGTTTCATTTTAAAAAATACTTGACAATTCTAGGATATGCTGGATGGGAATCGAACAAGCTTATGGGCCAGGGTATCAATGGCTTTCACTTGTGCTTGATTATCAGTGTGCTAGATGCTAACTTCTGTCAAGGGAAGGACCTCATCCTAGCTCCTCAGTACAGGCAGCACGTAAGACTTCATGTCTGAAGGCTGTAGCTTCTATTCCTGGGCCCTGGTTACACATGGTCCTGCTCAGTGACACTGGTCATTTTGGGATGTTGACTCAGTGCCGTTCTTAAGGTCTCTCCAGCTATTTCTTCTCATTCTTTGTCCAGCTGTCTTCTAAGGTCTCTTTTATCTTTTTGTTTTCAGCCTTTGGAACCAATCTTTTGTCTTCAAGGTAAACTTTCTCTTATCATTTATATCATCACCATATCATATATTCTTTCAAAACCTCATGCATCCACAGCTGAGGCATAATGTGTGGGTTGCTAAACTCCAAACCAGTAACCGACTCCCTTTGCTTTCTCTGCTTTCTTCTGTCACTTCATCTCCACGGCAGTGATGGAGAATGCTTAGCTGACTGAATGTGGGAAGAAACAAGGAATGAAGCAGAATCCTGGCAACAAATGCATATTAATTAACATTTCAAAATGTTATCCATTTTCATGATTTTCAAAGTTTGTTCCAACACTGAAATTCAAAGGTACAATTTCCTAAGTTCAAGGCTAGTGCCTGTTTCACTAAACCACACCCCATTGTACTCGCTGTCTTCATTTCAATAGCTTTTTCAACAACTTCCAAGACCTTGGATTTCCAAATTGGCATATTTCCCCTTCACCAGGACACCTCCCACTATTTCTAAATATCCACTCTCACTGTGGTACGAGCATCCTGCTCTCCAGCTCCTGGGAAAGGCTAAGTAGCAAGAAAGCTGCACCACCCTCTGTTAAGCTGCCTGTCTACCTTTTCACAATTTCAGCCGACTGCGTCTGACTCAGCTCTCTGGTCTGCCAGGTAAAGACTTGTAGAAAACATTTCCTACTGCTTCTCTTCTCCCAAGGAGTACAGGATTAGCATGCAGTACACCTGAGCACAGGGCAGCTCCTTTTCAGTTTGTCTGTCTGGTATTAAAAGGGGATGGGAACTAGCTTAAGGTCTGAAATGATTTCCTTCCCACAGATACCTGCCCACCCTCTAATACCCAGGTACACAGCAAGAATGTGGACTCTGCTGGCCGCTCAACTGGTCCAGCTTCCTTAATGCAAGTGGCTGCTTGTCTGACTCGGTCTCACCATTCCTGCTCTTTCCTTTCAATTTTATAATGAAGTAGTACAGAGAGGCAGACAAGATTAGTGTGCAGGTTACTCTTGAGTTTGTATCCAAAAAAAAAAAGTCCCAGTTCTGGCTCCTTACTAATTAGGTGACGTTGGGGAAGTTGTTTAAGTTCCTCAAGCTTCTATCTGCTCCTCTGTAAAATGTAAACTGAAGACACCTACATCACTGGATTGCTAAAAGGATAAAAGTAAACTAGGTAAAACACTTACATGCCTGGTACATGTTGTTCCATAAATGGAAGTCATGGCTACATTTTGTGCTATTTAATAAAGATGTGCTGAGTCCTTATTACGAAAAATACCATGCTTGGTACTATGGAATTAGGGAGAGAAGGAGATATGGTCCCTGCAAAGGACTTTGCAGACTATTGGAAGAGAGAAAATATCAAAGTAAGCTAAGGGACTGGGTGAAGGAGGGGTAAAGTTATGGGGAGAGAACCGAATGGAGATGAAGTTGGACCTATGCAACAGGGAGGAGGGTCCAGAGGGAAAACTTCATTGCAAAGGTATGGAAAAGGCCACCTTGACATTAAATTCCATTCTGTGGGCAACAGATTTTTCTCATGTTTCTGAGATTCTCTTATTCAGTAGTGGTGTATAATGACCATAAGATTTATACCTCTATTATTCTGTACTTTTTGGATACCTGTGGGTATCGCAGCTTTCCACTAGTTATCTGGGTGGCTTAGACAGTGGAGAATCTGCCTGCAATGTAGGAGACCTCGATTCAACCTCTGAGTCAGGAAGATCCTCTGTCTGGAGAAGGGAATGGCTACCCACTTCAGTATTCTTGCCTAGAGAATTCCACGGACAGAGGAACCCTGGCAGGCTACAGTCCATGGGGTAACAAAGAGCTGGACACAACTGAGTGACTAACAGTTCCAGGTTAGTTAGGGGTCTGTAGGAAAATGAACAAAGAAGCATTTCTTCCTTCCTCATACACCCCTCTTTCCCTTATACTACTGTGATCTTCTGGGTCATCTTTAGAAAGCTTAGATTTTTTTTTTTTTTTTCCTGACTAGATGACAGCTCAATCACAGATGATCTTCTGGGCAGATTTTAACCATCTCTAAAATTCAGAATGAAAATTAACCGAAGTGTATGTATGCCAAACCGAACGCACGTACACCTTCTCTACACTAGATAAAGCAAACAGGTTGTCTGAATGCCTGACCAGAGAGGCATCACATGTGTGGGCTGAATAGTACATGGGGAATTGGCTGGGTCACTCTTCAGTTGACTAGCACATATTACAAAATTCTCCTATTCCCCAACATCAGAAGTAGTATTATAATGAGAATCAGGGCACCTGTATTCTAGTCTAAGCCAGCGGTGATGATTGTATGTAAAATCAGGCAAATTTTCTTGATTGATTTCTCAAAATAGGTGAAATAACCCCTGACAATGGCTCTGTGGAGCACAGTTGTAATCTTCTTTGCAGAATCTGGTGCTTCTTATTTATAAAATGGTAAGAAATGATCATTTCTCCTTGAACCACTTTACCTGATTGTCATGGAAGTCAGACTATAGAAAGGAAAATATTGTACGTACATACCACATCTTCTTTATCTATTCATCTGTCAATGGACATCTAGGTTGTTTCCATGTCTTGGCTACTGTGAATGGTGCTGCTATGAACATAGGAATTAGAGTTTCTTTTGGATGTATGCCCAGGAGTGGGATTACTGGATCATATGGTAATTCTTTTTTTTTAATTTTTATTATTTTTTAAAATTTATTTTTAATTGGAGGATAGTTGCTTTACTGGTAATCCTATTTTTAGTTTTCTGAGGGACCACCATATTGTTTTCCATAGTGGCTGCACCAATTTGCATTCCCACCAACAGTGTAGGAGGGTTCCCTTTTCTTCACACCCTCTCCAGCATTTGTTGTTTGTAGACTTTTTAATAATGGCCATCATTTGCTGTACAGTAATAATTAACACAACATTGTAAATCAACTACACTTTAAAAAAGAAAGGACAACATTTGGCAGCTTTGTCTCCAAGGCTGGTTTTTAAGTGTCTAAGAAGATTATGTTCCCATTAAGATTTCTATAGGTTGGTTATTTCCTGTTTTCCAACCTTGCAAGACAGGTTTTCTGGGTGTCTGATTTCCCTCCTATTTTGGTCCCAGACTCAAGGCTGGTGAATTTGTTATCATTACCAGATATACATCTATCAGATCATTCATCAGCCTCAGGTTTTGCAGTTGTAGTCGACAGACAATAGGAAACAGTGTCTTCTGAGATCTGAGTTTCTCAGAACCAGGCTTTTGTAAATATGATAATCACATTTCAGTGTTCTTAGATCATCTAATGACTTCTCCTCACACTTCGAATAAAACCCAGATTTGTTACCAGAGACTGCCCACGCTCACATGCTGTCGCACTGGCCTACTTTGGACAATGCTGATTGTATGTAGTCTCACAGGCCTTCTCTCTCCTCTCCGTACATGCCAAACCCATTCCTGCCCAAGGGCTTTGGCTCCTACTCTTTCCTCTCCCTCCGATGCTCTTTTCTCTCTCTTTAATGCTCTTCCCCGAGATCTCTGCATGGCTGGCTCTCACTACTTTTTCCCTATTCCTGTCTCAACACAAATCTCACTTCTACAAGGAGGCCTTTCCTGATCTTGCTATCTGAGGTCCACCCCTACTTCACCCCAACTACCATCTCATTTCTTTAGAGCTCTTATCACAATCTGCTATTGAATTATGCATTGTTTCATTCACTGTTTACTCTGTATCTTCTCAGTAGAATGGGAACCTGTTTTCCCAGAGTGATATTCCAAATGTTTAACAACCAGTGTCACATGGCACTCATCAATCAGGATTGATACTAGCCAAAGTCTTGGAACAGGGTACAGGGGGCACCCTTGACCTTTAAGTTGTTGGGGAGGCCCAGGAATCCAGAGGGAAGAGTTGGAGTAGATAAGCAGCACACGTTAATTATGGGACTCAAGAAAATGTCTATGTACCCATTGTTGTGAAAATATTTCAATATCTTAGTGATCAGTATGACCATTAGTTTGTACTAGTTGAATACCCACCCTACTTGTCTTCTTTATTCAACACTGTATCCCAGGCCTGGAACAGTGACTAGAATATAGCAACCCTCACATGGTGACTTACTTGACTAGCAAGTACTGTCTGCAACACCAAGTTGATGTTCTCTAGAAGAGCTATAAGGTAGCCTGGGTTCAAAGGTCACTCATAGGATTAAATAATGGTGTATTTAGGCCATGCAGCCTGCTTTTTTTTCTTTTAATGGCCACACTGTGTGGTGTTTGGGACCTTAGTTCCGTGACCAACATCAAACCTGTGTTCCCTGCCGTGGAAGCATGGACGGCTTTCACTGGACCACTGGGGAAGTCCATATGGTCTGCTTTAGTGATAACTGATGTCTTGAACTCTTTATTGTTTACACAATTTACATTTGTCTCATTTTGTCCTCTCAACCATGCTGAGAGGCTGGCACGACAAGACATTATATTCATTTCTCGACTGAATAAACTCAGGCTCCTATAAATCAAGTGATAGCCAGAGGGTAGGCAGAGCTGTGAAACAGTTTATGTCTTCTGGGCTGGGACCATGTTCTTTTCAGCAAGCTATGTGTTCTGTCCCCAGCCCTAGATCCATCTGAATCTGGGTACAGAAGCACCTACTGGGTATAGGTATAAAGATTGTGGGTTTTACAACTAGGGTTGTATATAGCCTTATATAATAACAACTGTGGTTATTTCTACAACATAGGGTAGTTTAAGCAAGAGTGACCAGCCTAAGAGGGTCTAGAGGAACCTAGAAACTCTGTCTAAGAGTTGGAGGAACAGAAAATGACCAACCTAGAGAAGGCTTCAAGGAGATACGGTCTTCTCAGACACTTGAAAACCAGTCTTAAAGACAAGATTGCCAAGACTTTTTCTCTGTAGGCTCACAGGGCAGAGTTAATACCAACAGTGATAAATAATTGCAAAAATCGAGTTTTTGATTCAAAATATATATTTAAAAAATAAGAAAGAATATAGCCCTGAGCAATGTTTTCCAAAATACAGTATATACAAAATGGTGCTAAGAAAGATTTTTTTATCTAGGACATGATTTAACATTTTGAAAAATTTTATTAGTTATAAGTTTGCTTTACTACATACTAGGGAAATATATAACTAGTAGACAATTTTATGATTTCAGATATGTAAGAAGTGGTTAAAGTAGATATTTAACTTTTCAAAAAAATTGAAACAAAAGCATTTAAAGAGAAATTTTTGGTGTGTAACGGTAAAGGTGATTTTCAGACATGTTACAATTGAAATGATTGATGAGTGATTGAAGTTTGTGAAAATCATATTCTTTGAAGCTAGCTCTATCACTTTTCATGGCCTTGGACATATTCCTCACATTATGATGTTTAATTTCCTCATCTGTTTAATAAGTCTGTGTAGCAAGGACTAATGGTTTAATGAATGGAAAGTATTCAGCCTAGTTTCTCACATAGTGAGAACCGAAAAAATGTCTGCTTTTGTTTTTACTTTTATTAATAACAATAAGAACTATTGAACCATGGATGGGTACCCTGTGAAGCAGAAAGCTCCTCATTGTGGAAGATATAGAAATAGAACTAGGTGGGCATTTGTTAGGGATGCTGAAAGGGAGATCCTATGTGGGTGTGAACTCAGCTAGAACTCTGAGGTGGTTTCAGATGGGCAATTTCTGTGAGTCTGCCTTTAGTGAATTCTGTCTTGATGCAAGAGAGACTTGAAACTAGAGTTTTCCTCCTACAACTTGGAAGGATATTTAAAGTACTGCTTGGCAGGACTCAAAGAGCCATTGCTCTGTGAGCACTATTGTTGGCCTTTGTTTAACCCACGTCACAGTCAAGGAGAGTTGTCTGAGAACCACACACCTATTGTCCCATAGTTCTTGCCCAACCAGAAAAAATACCCATTCTATCCTCACAGCCTTCCTCACAACCATGGGAAAGGCTGTGAGGGTTCCTATGGGTACAGAGAGGACCCATCCTGTCTAACCCTTAGCTGGAACGTGGCCTTCACCCAGTAGTGGTTGCTGACAGGCAACCAGGTCCACCTTGAGAGCTCTGGCTATGGGCAACACTTCTTTAAGCAAGCTGAAATATGTTTCTCTGTAGCTTTCACTCACATGTCGTAATTTCATCTTCTTTAACCACAAAGAACATGTCTCCCATTGCCTCCTATGAGAATCTTTCAGAAAGTTGCAGACTGATGGAGTGATTGCCTTGTTGATTGATTTCCATGCCATTCTGCATTGTTCCCACAGTTACATTGTTTCAGTCATAGTTTCCAGGCCTTCTTAGTCATTGACAACATGTTCTAATATTTGTCTCTGCCCTTTTTTGAAGGCAAAAGATAGTGGACTCTGGGCCCCTTTTCCATTATAAACCGAGATGCTTTCAGTAGCAGTTCAGTTACACAAGATCCAGTCACTATGCTTATGTGACACCATTAATGACAGATTATGGTGTGTCTGGTGCTCTTTAGAGCTCGGTCCCCCCCCACCCCCTTTTAACTCTGCAAATGATCCTAAAAGATGTTCTCCAGGGCTACTACCCTAGTTTGCATCCACAGACTGAGGAGTCTAATGTCTAATTCAAATGTTCTCCTGAGTTCCATGATTACGTATAGCAGCCTTGTGAATATCTATGGATGAGTGTCTTACAAGTGTTTTATCTTACAAGTTCAAATTGAACCCACTCGCTTTCTCTCTATGCTCCATCTCTGCACTGAGGATAGTAATAGTATCTACTTCACAGAGTTGTTCTAAAGTTGAGGATGGCAATAGTTCTAAGGAGTAAATGAATGAACGTGCATAAAGCACTTAGGATTGTAACTGATGAATTTACTTATATATTGCTATTATCAGAGGATAAAGAAAAAAAAATAAGGAATAAAGTTTGAAGAGGGAATGGTTATATGGAAAAAAATGAAACCAGACAGATTGAGAAGTGTTGATAGAAACAGGATGATGCTACAGGGCAGTTTTGGAAAAAATGACTATATGTTCCTCAGTGTTCTTCTTTAGGAAATAAATGTCTGAAGAAATTCTTAGTGTATCCTTAAACCCTGGTCATTGTGAGCCTTTTTTGTTATTAAAATGCTCAGTATGAGGAATCTTCTTTCCTATGGCTGAAGTCACTACTAGGTCCAGGATTCCTCTGAACTCATTAGAGGAAGTGAGTTCATGGTGAAGTTAATTTCTTAAGAACAAGAATTTCATTTGGAGATGGCAACAGCCTGCTCTGTAAGGCTTTATGCAGATCAAATGTCAACTTGCTACCGAGAAGGATCTTGTGGATCTGGAAGGTGACCGGTTAGGCATGACATTAGAGCATTGCCACTCAAAGTGCAGTCTGCGGACCAGCGCTGGTCCTCAGTCTGTTCTGTTCTGAATGTGATAATCATGGGATTGAGAATAAGCATTTAACCAGATGTGTATCAGTCTCACAGAGTGCCTTTATGTCTGTTAAATCTACCAGTAGAGAAATGTGGACACATATTTGGCACATGTGTGATAAAGGACTTGAGTATCTGTGGATTTTAGTATTCATGAGGAGTCCTAGAATCAATCCCCCATGAAAACGGAGGGCTGGCAGTGTACGTTTCATTTAATTTAAGACATTGGTTTGTGAGGAATAGAAAACAAACAAGAAAAAAAGAAAAGGAAAGAAAGAAAAGAGAAGCTGTTTTTTTTATGATAGATTGTTTGAAAGCAGTGGGCAGTGTGGGGTCATGGCTTCTAGTACTGGCTCTCACACCAACTCATACTATTTCCTCATCCTAAGTTCTCTCTTCACATTGCAGTCGCTGGCATTGATTATCTTGTGGAGTCAAATATCTTGGCACCTCATTCTTCTTTGGATATTACTTTTTTCATTCATGGATGAAAGGTTTTAGAATAACTGATTTTTAGTTTCCATTTCAGTTCCACAGATGCCATAATCCCGAGAATCTTTAGAAAAAAGTCTAAATAAAAATTGAGTGAAGCTCCATTGCTCTATTTCAGGCTAAATAATCCTGCTTTTTGGTAAAAGCCTAAGTATAGCATAGATTCTGAATGCTTTATTTAAGATCCCCATAAGGAGCATAGTTTTTTTTTTTTGGTGGTTATCTCCCTGTTGTTTTTTATTAAAAACTTCTCTTTTTCTTGCTGCTCTCAGATTTTCCCCATGAATTACAGCATTTTATAGGGAAAAATTTCTCTCCTGGGTATTCATGGACTGACTGATGATCGTCTTGAATTTTCCAGGAGTCCTTCTGAGAATGTTCTCTGAATAAAATCTAGCCAGCATTATAAGGAGTTTAGATATTACTCTATCAAATCCCTTATGATTATACAGTGGAAGTGACAAATAGATTTAAGGGACTAGATCTGATAGACAGAGTGCCTGATGAACTATGGACAGAGGTTCTTGACATTCTACAGGAGACAGGGATCAAGACCATCCCCATTGAAAAGAAATGCAAAAAAGCAAAATGGCTGTCTGAGGAGGTCTTATAAATAGCTGTGAAAAGAAGAGAAGCGAAAAGCAAAGGAGAAAAGGAAAGATATTCCCATCTGAATGCAGAGTTCCAAAGAATAGCAAGGAGAGATAAGAAAGCCTTCCTCAGCGATCAGTGCAAAGAAATAGAGGAAAACAACAGAATGGGAAAGACTAGAGATCTATTCAAGAAAATTAGAGATACCAAGGGAACATTTCATGCAAAGATAGGCTTGATAAAGGACAGAAATGGTATGGACCTATCAGAAGCAGAAGTTATTAAGAAGAGGTGCAAGAATACACAGAAGAACTGTACAAAAAAGATCTTCACAACCCAGATAATCACGATGGTGTGATCACTCACCTAGAGCCAGACATCCTGGAATGTGAAGTCAAGTGGGCCTTAGGAAGCATCACTACGAACAAAGCTAGTGGAGGTGATGGAATTCCAGTTGAGCTATTTCAAATCCTGAAAGATGATGCTGTGAACTGACTGAACTGAAAGAAAAATCATAAGATGGTGCTAAGAAGGAGACTGACACAACATAATTTATTTTATCAAATAACATATTGACTAATCTTTGATTAGATTGTAAGGGTACAAGACTATAAACAGAGAACCGTTCAAAGGCTATTGCAGTAGTGTAGGCAGGCTATAATGGTGGTTTGGCCTCTGGGATATAAAGAATAAGTTATGCAATCTAGTTTATTTATCAGCCTTGGCAGTGAAATTCTGTGGAATTATTTATAATTCCACATTTATAATTTATAGTTCCACTTATAGAATTTTTCTGAGCTGGATTGGGATCATAGGTTTTTTTTAATGGAGTTATAGTTAGTAGTTTGTATTGGAATTAACATTAGCTCCCAAAAAGTCCTATCTTAGATTATTACTGAATGTCCTGTTCATATGAGTGTATGGAATCAGAAAACATGCAGGTATTGAATAACTATAGATGCAGGATTTCAGATGATAGAGGGCTTCTATCTTTCTATCTCATGCACTTAGAAAACAGAGTTCACAAATAAAAGTGCTGCAGTGTAGAAGTCAGAAGCCATCCCAGACAAAGTGCTGGTTTGTTGGGTTCTTAGCCCTGGAGCTACCCAGGAGATAAAGAGACCTGCCTTTGGAGACAGACTGTCTTCAGTCACGCAGACCCCACTTTAGCTGACTCAGCATCACAGGGCACGAAGCCATTCAACTCATATTACTTTGGACTGTATCCAGGCATTTCACTGGGAAGTAAAAGACTGAGAGGAAGAAATAAGGACTCCACCCAGGTAAAAGCATTCTAGTGTAGTAATGATACAAGTGATTGGAGATTTCCATCTGGGGAAATATTTGATTCCACAAGATGACCAATACCAGCAACTACAGAGTGAAGAGATAGCATAGGATGAGGAAATAGTTCATGAAGCACGTGATGCAAAGAGCCTAGGCTTTGGGGTTTGACTGAGATTAAATTCCCCACTCTTTCCCCCAGCTAGCCTCTAATTTCAGGTCATTGTCTAATCATCAGAAACTGTACCACCTTCTTCAAAATGAGATAATTGCACATTTTATGATTGATATGAACCCCAAGTGAGAGCTAGGTAAAATGTTTATAAACTACAAAATGTCTCAGACAGTTTTGTTATAATAGTAAGGCTTCCACTGAGTTGCATCAGAATAGCAATACTATTTGCAGAATTCATATGACTTGTTAGGTCACAATGCTGCTAACTGAAACTTGAAAGACACTGTGAGAAAATACCTGTAGGTGTGGAATTGCATAATACAGAAATATGATTCTTGTGTATGCATGTGTGAACTTGTTTGCACTACATCAGTGCTGTATTTATGCTCAAACATGAACTATATTTTGATAGGATGGGATCAGATGTAATATAGGACAAGGGTTCAGAGCAAGGGCTTTGGAGTCAGAAAAACCAGTGTTCATCCTCCAGCTTACAGGCTTCATGACAAAATTACTTAATTTGCACAAAACTTCAGTTTTATCAGTTGCAAAATGGTGATAGTAATTCTACTTCAGGGTGTGGCAATAAGAATGAAATAGTATAAAGAATAAGAAACATTTAGCAAGTACTAAGAAACCGAAGACTCTAATAAATACTAATTGTTGTCATTGTTCTTGTTATTAAGAATAAAACTCACTTGGTGCTTATGGGTGGAAGGATGGAGACTCTTGCCTGGAATGGGACAAATGGGCAGAGATGACCACTTGTGTGAGGAGGGAACATCATTTCTGGAGTGTGCACCTCCCTGGTCTGTGGAGGAAGTTTCCAGAATCAGAGTCAGGATTTGATTCTCTATCCCTTTCCTCTCTAGCTTCTAGAAATGGAAGAAGCTTGTGGGTGCTGGGAATTATGAATGAAGAAAAACAAAATAATTAAATTTTATCAATAGCCTCTTCCAAAATCATTCAGCGAATTAAGCTATATGAATAGAGAAGCAAGGAAGCTGATGGTCCTGATCCAGTAAAGAGGGTAGAGAAGAAATGACACATGGGCAGAGTTGGGACATTTGGTCAAATTCTCTTTAGGGTCAAGGAGTTTTAGAGTCAGTAAAACATAGTGGTTACAAGAAGTGGCTTTAACATTAGGCAAAGCAGTATTCAAATTCCAGTTCTATCACTAAATGTGTGTAGTTGGGCAAATTACATAAATTCTCTGTAAAGTACACACTGGAAGTAAAAAACAACACACTTCTTATTCTGATGAGGCAATATAGTTAAAATGTTTAGCAAACTGGTAATTTGGGGGCTACTTTTAATAGTTAAGAACCTGAAGCTTCTCATTTAGAAACTTGCTATGCACTAAAATGATTGCCTTATTTTTCTATTTGGCACAGATTGATAAAGATGTTTATTTCAAAAATGAACAGCCACCTTGTGACCTATGGCAAGCAGTGTAACGTTTACATGCTTCAATTTCTGCATCTGTAAAAGGAAGTTATAATAATATTAATAACTGTTAACAAGAGTGGTTGGAAGGATTAGATTAAGCCGTCACTATGACATTACTAGCACGAAGCCTGGAACATTGTAAGCCCTCACTAAGTGTAAGTAGTTATTATTATTAAATCATTCTGTATTATTCTTAAGGAGACAAAAGGAAATATTTTGTATGTTATAAGATTTGTTATAAAGGGCTTCACTGGTTGTCCAGTGGTTAAGCCTTCGCCTTCTAACTGCAGGAGATAAAGGTTCAGTCCTTGATCTGGGAGTTAAAATCCCACACGCCTCTCAGGCAGAAAACCAAACCATAAAACAGAAACAATGTTGTAACAAATTCAGTAAAGACTAAATGGTCTACATCAAAAAATCTTAAAAGATTTATTTCAACATACATACCAGCTTCTTGAAACTTGAACTAAAATCTGCTCAGAAGACACAATAGATCCTTATAAAATAAGACTTGAATCTCAGTTTTTCTTTGCATAAAGCACATGTAATTTTGTTGCTTCTACATGTTATATTCTGAACCCACAAAATGTAATGATTCCCCATTATATGATGCCAATGAAAAAGGGAACAGTACCATCATGCTAATTTAAACTCAACCAGTGGTCTACTCTCTTTTCCCTTATTTGGGTCAAGCAGTGTTTCTTCCAAGCCTGACACGGTCTTTCTCTTGAATTTGTTTTTGGTAAATTTTGTAACTGGTTTTCTCTTTTAAATACATCGAATTAGCATATTTTGAATATCTAAGACATTCAATAAAATTATTTTAAGATTTATAATTGTTTATGGAGATACCAGCTAATATTGTTGCATCAGTGCTGTACTTTATAGTTAACCAAGTGGTAGAATATTATGTTTAAGAGGGTTCTATTTGTTGAAGTATAGTTGACACACAATATTATGTCAGGTTCAGGTGCACAACACAGTGATTTGATATTTAGGTACATTAGAAAAAAATCACCACAGTAAGCCTGGTAACCATCTGTGTCCATACTGAATCCTGGCTCTGGCACTCAGAGCTGTGTTGCTGGATGATTCCAGGGATCGCCATATATATATATATATATTATAGCATCAACGTTGCCAACTAGAGTTTTACACTGTGACAGTTCTCACTGGCATGCTATTTCATCTCCTGTGTCTTGGTTCCTTATTTATTTATTCATCTTTGAAATCTATCAGTATTACTTGATTTCTGTGTGGTTGATCTAGGTGATGTAGAGAAAATATTTAACACAGTACTTCTCTCTCTCACATGTGCTCAGTCATGTCCAACTCTTTGGGACCCCATGGCCTGTAGCCCGCCCGGCTCCTCTGTCCATGGGATTTCCCAGGCAAGAATACTTGGGTGTGGTCGCCATTTCCTTCTCCAGGGGATCTTCCCAACCCAGGGATTGAACTCACGTCTCTAACACAGTATTTGGCACAATGTAGACCATAAATAGGAGCTATAATTATTGTTTTCATGATTACTATCTCCCTTAAACCATAAAGCAATTCTCTGAACTTGATGGCCATTATTATATCCATTTTGCAAATGAGGAAACTGCAGTACAAAAAATGCATATTCTTTTCCCCAAAGCAGGGACAAAGGCTGAGAGATTTTGCCATAAAATTGAATAGTATAATATTGTTTTTATATAATTATATATTTAATTTGTGTTTAAATTGTGATTTTTTTTTGTTAATTAAATGGGATTCTTTGCTGTTGTGTGAACATATGTGAGAAATAGTGTTTAAAGCCTGAGCATGAAAGACAGAAAACAAAATGGAACAGAAAAAGAACCTAAGCGTGAAAAGAGCTGAGACTATTTTAATGCTTTGGCCATGGAAATCTGGGTAGGAATATGCTACCATCTTCACATTCCTGAAGACTGAGAATTCTTAGGCAGGTTGACTCCCAGACACGTCACATTGAATGTAGCTCTAGTCTGATGACACCAAAAGTAACAATATGAGCACGGACTATTACAATTTTCACCCCTTACAGAATAATGTGTAAGTACTCATGGGGAAACTATTTCCTTAGTCATTAGGTTTGTTAATGTCAGGTATTAGCACATTATGGGTTAAATGAAGCATTTATTGTTGAGTGATATTCTGAAGGTTTCTGTATAATGACACTGCAAGAATTTGTGATATTTAGTCACAGGGCTGGGGGGAGGGAACAGAATGACTCATGAGTGAGGGACGTTAAGAGTCAAGAAAAAAACCAGAAATTTGTAAAATCCTGATTAGGTCAACTTTGGATTATTAATAGAATGATTTCTTTACATAGTTTCAATTTTTGTATTTTCCATTAAATAAGGCTACTTCCTAATTTTGTGTATTATTTCAACAAGTTGAATAATCTTTTAATAGTTAATTTGTGGAAAAGATTTGTCAAGCACCAACTACATGGGGTGTATTTGTCTAGGAGTTGGGGATCCAACTGACAGATTGTGGTCTACTGGAGAAGGGCATGGCAAACCACTTCAGTATTCTTGCCTTGAGAACCCCATGAACAGTATGAAAAAGCAAAAATATAGGACACTGAAAGATGAACTCCCCATGTCAGTAGGTGCCCAATATACTAATGGAGATCAGTGGAGAAATAACTCCAGAAAGAATGATGGGATGGAGCCAAAGCAAAAACGATACCCAACTGGATGTGACTGGTGACAGATGCAACGTCCGATGCTGTAAAGAGCAATATTGCATAGGAACCTGGAATGTTAGGTCCATGAATCAAGGCAAATTGGAAGTGGTCAAACAGGAGATGGCAAGAGTGAATGTCGACATTCTAGGAATCAGCGAACTAAGATGGACTGGAATGGGTGAATTTAACTCAGATGACCATTATATCTACTACTGTGGGCAAGAATCCCTTAGAAGAAATGGAGTAGCCATCATGGTCAACAAAAGAGTCCGAAATGCAGTACTTGGATGCAATCTCAAAAACGATAGAATGATCTCTGTTTGTTTCCAAGGCAAACCATTCAATATCACGGTAATCCAAGTCTATGCCCTGACCAGTAATGCTGAAGAAGCTGAAGTTGAACAATTCTATGAAGACCTACAAGACCTTTTAGAACTAACACCCAAAAAAGATGTCCTTTTCATTATAGGGGACTGGAATGCAAAAGTAGGAAGTCAAGAAACACCTGGCGTAACAGGCAGATTTGGCCTTGGAGTACAGAATGAAGCAGGACAAAGGCTAATAGAGTTTTGCCACGAGAACGCACTGGTAATAGCAAACACCCTATTCCAACAACACAAGAGAAGATTCTACACGTGGACATCACCAGATGGTCAACACCGAAATCAGATTGATTATATTCTTTGCAGCCAAAGATGGAGAAGCTCTATACAATCAGCAAAAACAAGACCGGGAGCAGACTGTGGCTTGGATCATGAACTGCTTATTGCCAAATTCAGACTTAAATTGAAGAAAGGAGGGAAAACCACTAGACCATTCAGGTATGACCTACATCAAATCCCTTATGAGTATACCGTGGAAGTGACAAATAGATTTAAGGGTCTAGACCTGATAGACAGAGTGCCTGATGAACTATGGACAGAGGTTCATGACATTGTACAGGAGACAGGGATCAAGAAAATCCCCATGGGAAAGAAATACAAAAAAGCAAAATGGCTGTCTGAGGAGGCCTTACAGATAGCTTGGAAGAGAAGAGAAGCGAAAAGCAAAGGAGAAAAGGAAAGATATTCCCATCTGAATGCAGAGTTCCAAAGAATAGCAAGGAGAGATAAGAAAGCCTTCCTCAGCGATCAGTGCAAAGAAATAGAGGAAAACAACAGATTGGGAAAGACTGGAGATCTCTTCAAGAAAATTAGAGATACCAAAGGAACATTTCATGCAAAGATGGGCTCGATAAAGGACAGAAATGGTATGGACCTAACAGAAGCAGAAGATATTAAGAAGAGGTGGCAAGAATCCACAGAAGAACTGTACAAAAAAGATCTTCACGACCCAGATAATCACGATGGTGTGATCACTCACCTAGAGCCAGACATCCTGGAATGTGAAGTTAAGTGGGCGTTAGAAAGCATCACTACGAACAAAGCTAGTGGAGGTGATAGAATTCCAGTTGAGCTATTTCAAATCCTCAAAGGTGATGCTGTGAAAGTGCTGCACTCTATATGCCAGCAAATTTGGAAAACTCAGCAATGGCCACAGGACTGGAAGAGGTCAGTCTTCGTTCCAATCCCAAAGAAAGGCAATGCCAAAGAATGCTCAAACTACCACACAATTGCACTCATCTCACATGCTAGTAACGTAATGCTCAAAATTCTCCAAGCCAGACTTCAGCAATATGTGAACCGTGAACTTCCAGATGTTCAAGCTGGTTTTAGAAAAGGCAAAGGAACCAGAGATCAAATTGCCAATATCCGCTGGATCATCGAAAAAGCAAGAGAGTTCCAGAAAAACATCTATTTCTGCTTGATTGACTATGCCAAAGCCTTTGACTGTGTGGATCACAATAAACTGTGGAAAATTCTGAAAGAGATGGGAATACCAGACCATCTGACCTGTCTCTTGAGAAACCTGTATGCAGGTCAGGAAGCAACAGTTAGAACTGGACATGGAACAACAGACTGGTTCCAAATAGGAAAAGGAGTACGTCAAGGCTGTATATTGTCACCCTGCTTATTTAACTTATATGCAGAGTACATCATGAGAAACGCTGGGCTGGAAGAGGCACAAGCTGGAATCAAGATTGCCGGGAGAAATATCAATAACCTCAAATATGCGGATGACACCACCCTTATGGCAGAAAGTGAAGAAGAACTAAAGAGCCTCTTGATGAAGGTGAAAGAGGAGAGTGAAAACGTTGGCTTAAAGCTCAACGTTCAGAAAACTAAGATCATGGCATCTGCTCCCATCACTTCATGGCAAATAGATGGGGAAACAGTGGAAACAGTGTCAGACTTTATTTTTTGGGGCTCCAAAATCACTGCTGATGGTGATTGCAGCCATGAAATTAAAAGACGCTTACTCCTTGGAAGGAAGGTTATGGCCAACCTAGATAGCATATTTAAAAGCAGAGACATTACTTTGCCAACAAAAGTCCGTCTAGTCAAGGCTATGGTTTTTCCAGTGGTCATGTATGGATGTGAGAGTTGGACGGTGAAGAAAGCTGAGCGCCAAAGAATTGATGCTTTTGAACTGTGGTGTTGGAGAAGACTCTTGAGAGTCCCTTGGACTGCAAGGAGATCCAATCAATCCATCCTAAAAGAAATCAATCCTGGGTGTTCATTGGAAGGTCTGATGTTGAAGCTGAAACTCCAATACTTTGGCCACCTCATGCAAAGGGTTGACTCATTGGAGAAGACCCTAATGCTGGGTAGGATTGGGGGCGGGAGGAGAAGGGGACGACAGAGGATGAGATGGCTGGATGGCATCACCGACTCGATGGACATGGGTTTGGGTGGACTCCGGGAGTTGGTGATGGACAGAGAGGCCTGGCGTGCTGTGATTCATGGGGTCGCAAAGAGTCGGACACGACTGAGCGACTGAACTGAACTGGGGATCCATCACAGGATGAAACAGAACTAATTCTTGACCTGAAACTCAAGGAGGGAAGACAGATAATAAAATGAATGACTTTAGATGAAGAGTATAGAGGAATCATGGAGAAGGCAATGGCACCCCACTCCAGTACTCTTGCTTGGAAAATCCCATGGACGGAGGAGCCTGGTAGGCTACAGTCCATGGGGTCACTAAGAGTCAGACACGACTGAGCGACTTCACTTTCACTTTCCCTTTCATGCACTGGAGAAGGAAATGGCAACCCACTCCAGTATTCTTGCCTGCAGAATCCCGGGGATGGCGGAGCCTGGTGGGCTGCCATCTATGGGGTCGCACAGGGTCGGACACGACTGAAGCGACTTAGCAGCAGCAGCAGCAGCATAGAGGAATCATGTCACAGGGAGCACTTAACTTGTCTAGTCAGTCATGGAGGACATTACCTGAGGAAGTCATATGCAAACTGATATCTAAAAAATGAACAAAAATTAGCTGCACCTTCAGGCATGTCTGGTTCTGCACATTTATTCATTCATTCATTCACTCATCCATTTTTAAGACTAATGTGTGTTGTTTTCCTACAATGAAACATGCCCTATTCTAGGTTCCAAAAACTCAGGAATGAATAAGCACTCCCTTTCTAAAACAAAGGAATAGATAAACAAATACATAAGATAATTTCAGGTACTGATAAAGAATAAACATAAGAAGGAGGAGAGGGGAGAAGAGGATAATTATTATATAGGTAAATGTGTTAGGGGAAGATACCTGGGAACCCGCTGTTCTGGGGAAATGACCCTTAAATAAAGAAGAGCCAACCATGCAAGGAGCCTTTTAAAGTTATCCTCAGTATTTTACCTTCCTTTCGTTATTCACAAAGCCTCAATAAATTCCAGTCAAAAAGTAGAACCTTTGTTCAGGGGCGTTTTGAGTAGCAGAGACACCACAGTTTAGGGAAACTGCCTTCTCCAGTTGATAACAGAAGAGACTAGTAATGCTGATCTCCCCTGGACAACAGTGTAACCAACAAAATAATCAATTCCAAGGGTCACCAGCAACAGAAACTTTAGAATGGTGGCTTGATAAAGAACTGAGGTCAGGTGAACTAGAAGATCTATTTCCCAACCACATAAATAGCAAGAATGGGAAAAAAAAATCTCAGAAGTATTTGAGGAACCTTTGAGATTGGATGATTTTTGAACAGAGGATCATTAATCCCATCACAATTTGGTTATGAAAAGGAAGTATGCCCTCATTTTATTGTCACATCCTGTTTAAGCCTGGAGTATGTACATTAAAACAATTTTCTATTGGAGTATAGTTGATAAACAGTGTGTTGCTTTCTGCTCTACAGCAAAATGAATCAGTTATACACATACATCTTTTATACATATACATCAGTTATACATATACATATATCTACTCTTTTTGAGATTCTTTACCCATGTAGGTCATTATAGGGTATTGAGTAGAGTTCCCTGTACTATACAGTAGGTTCTTACTAGTTACCTATTTCATAGTGTTTAAATCAAACATATATAGTAGTGTATGTATGTTAATCCCAACAGCTATAGACATTTTATTCAATATCTACTCAAATACTACTTATGCTATAATAATTGCTAACACTCTTTGAACATTATGAACTATGTCACTCTCCCGTCTAAGTGCTAACATGTGAGCTTATGTGATACTCATAACACTTCTATGAGGGAGATACTACTACTGTTATTTTTTTTTCTTTTTTGTATTTTATATCTGAGACACAGAGGACATAACAGAATTTGGCTAAGTTCACAGTGCTTGTTCAGGAGTTCAGTGCAAGCAGTCCAGATCCAGGGTTCTTAATCATTTTGCAAGCCTGTTTCTTGTATTCCAGGTCTGTGTTTTTTTCCCCCTCAGAAGCTAGCAGTGTGTGATATTCTTTACATGATGAAGAGTGAATTGTGGGAAAAAGAGATGGAGAAAGAGAGAGAAAGAGAGGGAGGGAGGGAGGGAGGGAGGGAGGGAGGGAGAGAGAAAGGAGGAGAAAGCATGTGGTTAGAATTACCCTGTTTAAAAAAAATTCTGAAGAAAAAGAAAAGTGCAATTTTCCAGATATTATTCCAGATGCAGTTGTTACTTCTCTTACATCTCAAAGCAAAAAAAGAAACAAGGTAATTTTAGCCTTGTTTTACAGGTGAGGAAATTAAGCTTGGAGAAGTTCAGCAGCTAGGCTCTGCCTCTCATGCCAAGTTTCTGTTCCTTATGATTTTGTTCCCTGCTGCTGCTAAGTTGCTTTAGTCGTGTCCAACTCTGTGCGACCCCATAGACAGCAGCCCACCAGGCTCCGCCGTCCCTGGGATTCTCCAGGCAAGAATACTGGAGTGATTGCCATTTCCTTCTCCAGTGCATGAAAGGGAAAAGTGAAAGTGAAGTCACTCTGTCGTGTCCGACTCTTAGTGACCCCATGGACTGCAGCCTACCAGGCTCCTCCATCCATGGGATTTTCCAGGCAAGAGTACTGGAGTGGGGTGCCATTGCCTTCAGAAAAGCAAAAATAAAGCATTATCTAACCTGTCTTCCAGCCCTAGATCTATGATACTGAATTAGGCTTTCACACAAAAAGGAAAATGAAGGAAGCTTTTTCTTTTTTTTTAATTTTATTTTATTTCTTTTTTTAAAATTTATTTATTTTAGTTGGAGGCTAATTACTTTACAATATTGTAGTGGTTTTTGCCATACATTGATATGAATCAGCCATGGGTTTACATGTGTTCCCCATCCTGAACCCCCCTTCCACCTCCCTCCCCATCCCATCCCTCTGGGTCATCCCAGTGCACCAGCCCTGAGCACCCTGTCTCATGCATTGAACCTAGACTGGTGATCTGTTTCACATATGATAATATACATGTTTCAGTGCTATTCTCTCCCAGATCATCCCACCCTCGTCTTCTCCCACAGAGTCCAAAAGACTGTTTTATACATCTGTGTCTCTTTTTCTGTCTTGCATATAGGGTTATCGTTACCATCTTTCTAAATTCCATATATATGCGTTAGGATACTGTATTGGTGTTTTTCTTTCTGGCTTACTTCACTCTGTATAATGGGCTGCAGTTTCATCCACCTCATTAGAACTGATTCAAATGTATTCTTTTTAATGGCTGAGTAATATTCCATTGTGTATATGTACCACCACTTTCTTATCCATTCCTCTGTTGATGGACATCTAGGTTGCTTCCATGTCCTGACTATTCTAAACAGTGCTGTGATGAACATTGGGGTACACGCATCTCTTTCAATTCTGGTTTCCTCAGTGTGTATGCCCACTAGTGGGATTGCTGGGTCATCAGTTCAGTTCATTCGCTCAGTCGTGTCTGACTTTTTGCGACCCCATGAACTGCAGCACGCCAGGCCTCCCTGTCCATCACCAACTACCTGAGTCCACCCAAACCCATGTCCATCGAGTCGATGATGCCATCCAGCCATCTTATCCACTGTCGTCCCCTTCTCCTCCTACCCTCAATCTTTCCCAGCATCAGGGTCTTTTCCAATGAGTCAGCTCTTCCCATCAGGTGGCCAAAGTATTGGAGTTTCAGCTTCAACATCAGTCCTTCCAATGACCACCCAGGACTGATCTCCTTTAGGATGGACTGGTTGGATCTCCTTGCAGTCCAAGGGACTCTCAAGAGTCTTCTCCAGCACCACAGTTCAAAAGCATCAATTCTTTGGTGCTCAGCTTTCTTTATAATCCAACTCTCACATACATACATGACCACTGGAAAAACCATAGCCTTGACTAGATGGACCGTCTCTGATTTTTAATATGCCGTCTAGGTTGGTCATAACTTTCCTTCCAAGGAGCAAGTGTCTTTTAATTTCATGGCTGAAGTCACCATCAGCAGTGATTTTGGAGCCCATAAAAATAAAGTCAGCCACTGTTTCCACTGTTTCTCCATCTATCTGCCATGAAGTGGTGGGACCGGATGCCATGATCTTGGTTTTCTGAATGTTGAAGTTTAAGCCAATTTTTTCACTCTCCTCTTTCACTTTCATCAAGAGGCTCTTTAAGTCTTCTTCACTTTCTGCTATAAGGCTGGTGTCATCTGCATATCTGAGGTTATTGATATTTCTCCCGGCAGTCTTGATTCCAGCCTGTGCTTCCTCCAGCCTAGAGTTTCTCATGATGTACTCTGCATATAAGTTAAATAAGCAGGGTGACAATATACAGCCTTGACGTACTCCTTTTCCTATTTGGAACCAGTCTGTTGTTCCATGTCCAGTTCTAACTGTTGCTTCCTGACCTGCATACAGGTGTCTCAAGAGGCAGGTCAGGGGGTCTGGTATGCCCATCTCTTGAAAAATTTTCCACAGTTTATTGTGATCCACACAGTCAAAGGCTTTGGCATAGTCAATCAAGCAGAAATAGATGTTTTTCTGGAACTCTCTTGCTTTTTCTATGATCCATCAGATGTTGGCAATTTGATCTCTGGTTCCTCTGCCTTTTCTAAAACGAGCTTGACCATCTGGAAGTTCATGGTTCATGTATTGCTGAAGCCTGGCTTGGAGAATTTTAAGCATTACTTTACTAGCGTGTGAGATGAGTGCAATTGTGTGGTAGTTTGAGCATTCTTTGGCATTGCCTTTCTTTGGGATTGGAATGAAAACTGACCTTTCCCAGTCCTGTGGCCACTGCTGAGTTTTCCATATTTGCTGGCATATTGAGTGCAGCACTTTCACAGCATCATCTTTCAGGATTTGAAATAGCTCACCTGGAATTCCATCACCTCCACTAGCTTTGTTTGTAGTGATGCTTCCTAAGGCCCACTTAACTTCACATTCCAGGATGTCTGGCTCTAGGTGAGTGATCACACCATCATAATTGTCTGGGTCGTGAAGAACTTTTTTGTACAGTTCTTCTGTGTATTCTTGCCACCTCTTAATATCTTCTGTTTCTGTTAGGTCCATACCACTTCTGTCCTTTATTGAGCTCATCTTTGCATGAAATGTTCATTTGGTATCTCTAATCTTCTTGAAGAGATCTCTGGTCTTTCCTAATCTGTTGTTTGCCTCTATTTCTTTGCATTGATCACTGAGGAAGGCTTTCTTATCTCTCCTTGCTATTCTTTGGAACTCTGCATTCAAATGGGTATATCTTTCCTTTTCTCCTTTGCCTTTCCCTTCTCTTCTTTTCACAACTGTTCGTAAGGCCTCCTCAGACAACCATTTTGACTTTTTGGATTTCTTTTCCTTGGGGATGGTCTTTATTGCTGTCTCCTGTACAACGTCACAAACCTCCATCTATAGTTCATCAGGCATTCTATCAGATCGAGTCCTTTAAATCTTTCTACTGTATAGTCATAAGGGATTTGATTTAGGTCATATGTGAATAGTCTAGTGGTTTTCTCCACTTTCTTCAATTTAAGTCTGAATTTGCCAATAAGGAGTTCATGATCTGATCCACAGTCAGCTCCCGGTCTTGTTTTTGCTGACTGTATAGAGCTTCTCTATCTTTGGCTGCAAAGAATATAATCAATCTGATTTTGGTGTTGACCTTCTGGTGATGTCCATGTGTAGAGTCTTCTCTTGTGTTGTTGGAAGAGGGTGTTTGCTACGAAAAGTGTGTTTTCCTGGCAGAATTCTATTAGCCTTTACCCTGCTTCATTCTGTACTCCAAGGCCAAATTTGCCTGTTACTCCAGGTGTTTCTAGACTTCCTACTTTCGAATTCCAGTCCCCTATAATGAAAAGGACATCTTTTTGGGGTGTTAGTTCTAAAAGGTCTTGTACGTCTTCACAGAACTGTCCATCTTCAGCTTCTTCAGTGTTACTGGTCGGGGCATATACTTGAATTACCATGATATTGAATGGTTTGCCTTCGAAACAAACAGAGATCATTCTGTCACTTTTGAGATTGCATCCAAGTACTGCATTTCGGACTCTTTTGTTGACCATGATGGCTACTCCATTTCTTCTAAGGGATTCCTGCCCACAGTAGTAGATATAATGGTCATGTGAGTGAAATTCACCTATTCCAGTCCATCTTAGTTCACTGATTCCTAGAATGTTGATGTTCACTCTTGTCATCTCCTGTTTGACCACTTCCAATTTGCCCTGATTCATGGACCTAACATTCCAGGTTCCTATGCAATATTGCTCTTTACAGCATCGAATCTTGCTTCTATCACCAGTCCCATTCACAACTGGGTGTTGTTTTTGCTTTGGCTCCATCCGTTCCTTCTTTCTGTAGTTATTTCTCCAGTGATCTCCAGTAGCATATTGGGCACCTACTGACCTGGGGAGTTCATCTTTAAGTGTCCTATCTTTTTGCCTTTTCATACTGTTCATGGGGTTCTCTATTTCCAGTTTTTTATGGAATCTCCACACTGTTCTCCACAGTGGCTGTACTAGTTTGCATTCCCACCAACAGTGTAAGAGGGCTCCCTTTTCTCCTTTTAAATTTTTTTTAATTGAAATAAGTTGACTTGCAATGTTGTGTTAGCTTCAGGTGTACAGCAAAATGATCCAGTTATACATACACACACACACATATATATACACATATAAATTATACTTTCTTTATCATTCACTTACATTGTAGTTTATTACAATATATTGAGTAGAATTCCCTGTGCTATATAATAGATTCTTGTTGATTATCTATTTTACATATAGTAGTGTGTATATTTTAATTCCAAACTCCTAATTTATCCACCTCACATCCCATTTGGTAACCATAAGTTTGTTTTCTATGTCTGTGAATCTATTTCTATTTTGTGAATAAGTTCATTTGAATCATTTTTTTTTTTAATTTCACATGTAAGCCTGACCCAGGGATCAAACCTGGGTTTCCCGCATTGTAGGCAGACACTTTACCACTGAGCCACCAGGGAAGTATATCATTCACATGTAAGCAATATCATGTAATATTTGTCTTTTTCTGTCTTACTTCACTAAGTATGATCATTTCTAGGTCCATACACGTTGCTGCAAATAGCATTATTTCATTCTCTTTTATGATTAATATTCCATTGTACATATATACATCACTTCTTTATACATTCATCTGTTGATGGACACTTAGCTTGCTTGAAGAAAGCTTTTTTATGGCTGCATAATGGACAGAGGAGCCTGATGGGCTATAGTCCATAGAGTCACAAAGAGTCAGATACGACTGAACAACTGAGCACACACACACACAACATATATTTGATCTTAGAAAGGCCTGTGTGATCCACTACCCAAATACATTTCATGGGAGAAGTGCGGACACTCCAGCATTCTCAGTGCAGTGCTGGAAACTTTACTAGTATCACACTGAGGGTACTGGAGTGTCCTTATTTGGGTGCCAAGTATACACACACACGCTGGAGGGAATAATGAAAATTCTTTTGTAGTATGCACACCAAGAAATGTACATATTAGCAAGAGTTTTAAGAAAAGTATAAAACATGTAAGAGGCTTAACACAAAAAGACCCTTTCATTAATTTAGAAAGGTCTCTAAGTATGACTACTGCCTCTTTCATAAAACAAAGAAAGAAAAGATAATCACCTTGATTGTTATATTTCCTGTATTATTATTCTTAAGCATGTTCAGCTTTCTTTTTGCATTGCTTTTGACATTTTGGATGTTTTGATATAAGCTCATCCATGCTGATGGCACTATATTAAAAACCCATACTCCTTTAAGTGACCAGTTTACTAATGTATACTCCCTTCCATAGTACAAAGTTTGTCATCAGTTGTGTCTGACTCTTGCGACCCAATAGATGTAGCCTGCCAGGCTCCTCTGTCCATGGGATTCTCCAGGCAAGAATACTGGAGTGGGTTGCCATTTCTTTCTCCAGGGGATCTTCCCAACCCAGGAATCAAACCCAGGTCTTCTGCATTGCAGGCAGACCCTTTACTGACTGAGCTACGAGGGAAGCCCAGTACAAAGTTTATGCACTGTTCTTTTCTTAATTAGCTTCCATGATTTGTTTTTCTTCTTCTTCTTCTTCTTTTTTTTTGGTCGATAATGCTGTTAGGGGCTTCCGTGGTAGCTCAGCTGGCAAAGAATCCACCTGCAATGCAGGAGACCCTGGTTCGATTCCTGGGTCAGGCAGATTCGCTGGAGAAGGGATAGGCTACCCACTCCAGTATTCTTGGGTTTCCCTGGTGGCTCAGCTGGTAAAGAATCTGCCTGCAAAGTGGGAGACCTGGGTCTGATCCCTGGGTTGGGAAGATCCCCTGGAGAAGGGAAAGGCTACCCACTCCAGTATTCTAGCTTGGACAATCCATACATGGGGTCATGGCTGAATGACTTTCACTTTCATAGTGATATTAACTTTTAAGCAGTTGGTCAAGATTAATTTAAATGTGCTTCTAATTTATTTGATGTAAAAACGTTTCAGGTTAGTTCAGTCGCTCAGTCGTGTCTGACTCTTTTCAACCCCATGGACTGCAGCACCCCAGACTTCCCTGTCCATCACCAACAGCTAGAGCTTGCTCAAACTCATGTCCATTTGTAGTCCAAGGTCTCTTTGTAGTCCAAGGTACTCTCAAGAGTCTTCTCCAACACCACAGTTCAAAAGCATCAATTCTTCGGCGCTCAGCTTTCTTTATAGTCCAACTCTCCCATCCATACATGACTGCTGGAAAAACCATAGCTTTGACTAGATGGACCTTTGTTGGCAAAGTAATATCTCTGCTTTTTAATATGCTGTCTAGTTTGGTCATAGCTTTTCTTCCAAGGGGCAAGGGTCTTTTAATTTCATGGCTACAGTCACCATCTGCAGTGAGTTTGGAGCCAAAAAATAAAGTCTCTCACTGTTTCCATTGTTTCCCCATCTATTTGCCATGAAGTGATGGGACCGGATGTCATGATCTTAGTTTTCTGAATGTTGAGTTTTAAGCCAACTTTTTCACTCTCCTGTTTCACTTTCATCAAGAGGCTTTTTAGTTCTTCACTTTCTGCCATAAGGGTGGTGTCATCTGTATATCTGAGGTTATTGATGTTTCTCCCGTCAATCTTGATTCCATGTGTGCTTCATCCAGCCCAAAATGGACTCGTGCCCATTGAGTCTGATGCCATCCATCCATCATCCATCCATCTCATATTAATTAAATAATTAGTTTGTAATTTTGTGTTAGAAATATCTCTTAAAAGCAGTTGCTAAATTTCTTTTCAGTTACATGGAGACTCCTTACATTTGATCAGGAATGTTTACCCTTTATATTTAATGACTTTTTCACAATTTGACATTTGTTACCTTTTTGTTTACTTCCTTGAATTTATTTATATTTATTATTTGTTTATCAACACACCAACTATCTCTTTTTTTGATTTTATACTTAAAATTTTGTGTGAGGAGAAAGTTTTTTTTTCTATGCCATTAGTTATTTCCTAGTATTTCAAACATTGTTAATCACCAGATTATCTATTTATTCTCATATAAAATATATTTTAAGCTTAATTTTATAGGGCAAAAAGACCATTCTTATTGGCAACATTTTTGTTTTGTTTAATCTGGAGAATGAGACTATCTTTAACTGCTTTTTAAAAAATTTGGTCAGCATGACTTAAATTTATTCAAAATACTACATTAATTTGGGATATTTATTAGCTTCAACTATCTTGTTTGCAGTTAATGCTTTATTTTATTTTATTTCTTTTTCTATTGGTTGGTTTTTTCATTATTGTAAGTTTTTTTTTTTTTACCTTTGGTATTTAATGTATCAATTTTCTTTCACTGAGTAACAAATTGTCACTAACTTACTGATTTAAAATAACATAATTTTTTATCTCACAGTTTCTGTGTGTTAGGAATCCGGACATGGGTTAGATGGTTCTTATGGTCAGGACCTCACCAGGATAAAATCAGGATGTCAGTTGATGTTTAAATCTCATCTGAGGCTCTAGGTGTTACTCCCAAGTGAGTGGTTATTGATAGAATTTAGTTCCTTACAGCGTGGAACTGAGGCTCTAGCTCCTAGAGGTCATGTTTCATTACCTGAGACATAGCCCTCTTTAAAATACAGCAGTATTATCCTTTAGGATCTGCAGGGATGTATATGCTCCTGCCTTGAAATGTTCTGACCTTATGTCTCTGACCTCTTGCTACACTGTCATTTAAGGGTTTACCTGATCAAGTCAGGTCTACTTAGGATTATCTGCCTTTTAATTAATTTAGAGTTAGTAGATCAAAGACCTTAATGACAGCTGCAAAATTCCTTTACTTAGTCCTATAACATAGCGTAATCTTGGTGGTTGTTTGCTCTCATATTTACAGGACCTGCCACACTCAAGGACACTCACTGGGTATGTGCAACAGGGTGCAGGAATCTTGGGGGCCTTCTTAGAATTCTGCCTACTATGATGTCTCATTTAAATCATACAAATTCTGCATCATTTTTGAGAAATATTTGTAAAGACTTGCTAGAAGATTTCTTTCATATGAATATGTTCTATGATGTTTGAAAAGAAATTCTTGAGATACATCTCTAAAAGTTTTATAAAAGTACTGTTTTTATATACAAATGATACATAAAAGAAAAATATATTGTACAATATTTGTAAATTTGTATGAAGTATGTATTTTAAAACATTAATTCTAATACCTATTGGCGTCATTATAAATTAGTATAACATTATACAAGATTAAGTTGCCTTAAGTTGTTTAAGCTTTTGGGGTCAATAATCCCACTCATAAAAATCCACAGTAAGAAAAGGATTAAAGACAAGGAAAAACTCTTATGTACAAAAATGTTTAACAGTCTATCATAGTGAATGTTCCAAGTAAGATCAAATTACAAAGCTGGGGAAATGTTGAGGAACTTCATGTGGATTCCCTGAATATATATTTTATGATCATTAGGAATGCCATAAGAATATGAAAGATGTGTACAGCATATGTGAAATAAGGAGCACAAAATTATACATGTACTATGATTACAGCTATGTAAAATATGTATGTGGTTGCTGTAGGACCATAATAATGTATGAGAAAACAGTAGTAATTGATGAAACAAGTTGGTATAACATGTTCACATTTTTAAACAATTTATTTAATTGCCAGAAAACGCTTTATACAAGGTACAAAACAAAACTAGGTCAGTTTCCCACATGTCTGGAAAAGGGTAGGTGTGGACCTCCTTGACTTCTGATTCTCTTTCATCTGAAATCTGCTGAGCCTTTACTAATTGAAGGGTGAAATCTTCTATTGCCATTGATGAGAACTGAGTGAATTATATTGGGAGTTGACAGACCTGGCCCTTCCCTCTAGATGATGACTAATTGACAAACCCTTCTGATGCGGTGTGACCTAGGGCTGACCCTTGATGACTAGGGTTGAATTACACACAGAATCCTCAGTTTTCCCTGCCTTTTCCTTGAGGTTCCAAATGGGATGGGGGTATTGTGAGCAAGAAGGAATTACTAGATCCTCTTCATAAAGACATCAGTGCTAAAGGGTGTAGAGATGATAGTTAAAAGTTCTTTCATCCAGGCTGAAAATCCCTGCCAGTGAATGTGTGAGGGGATCACCACCTTTCTTCTGCTTGTATAACATGTATTTGCTGCTGCTAAATGTAGCGTATGTCCTTGATAAGCAGCGAACTTCTTTGACCACTTTTTCATGGGACACATCCTAGCTGCACTGTCCCCAGGTACAGCATTTGAGAAAGACTGAGTTACAAATAATCCTGTTATCTTTGTACAAAGATCCATGTCAAATAAAGAAACTTGGGATGTAAAGGAGGAATTATATTTATTTCTCAAGGGCCCAAGAAGGTTAAAACTTGACTGAAAACGTAAAATTATAGAATGAGTTAGATAACTAGAAAAAGATGGTTTTGTTCCACAAGTCAGGCTTCCCATTACTAGTAGTTCTCAAACATGGATTTGATGATCATTTGCTGTGACTATCATGGGGAGGATGCAAGAGTGAGGCCCAAAATTAGAATTTGGAAGATTTGTGATTTTCAGCCCTGTCTGAGCATCAGAATCTTCTGACTGATTTAGCTAAACAAACAAAACAGGAAGGATGGATTGAAGGACAGAAGTACCTGGGCCCTATTTAAGGTCTACTGAATTGGAATATCTAGGTTTTGGGCCAAAATTTTTGAATTTTTAATAAGCTGCCTAGGTGACTCTTACGTATTCAGTTCAAGGGACTAACCATTGAAAACCAATGAGCCACATGACTTTTGACAGATAAGGTCTGTTTCCATGATACCAATAAACAATATGGCAAAGTAGGTAACTGGGAATGCTGCAGAGGTGGCATTGCTTGTCTTCCAGGAATCAGAAAATAGAAATTCAGTTTCTGAGATTTCCTGTCCAGGCGCTCTGGGACCTGTCTATGCTACTGAATTTCTTATTCTAAGAAACAGAAGGGCAGGTGAGACCTAGGGAAGGAGGAGGCTGCCTGGGAAGGTGACCCCTTTTTGCACTCTCCTGTGCAAATCTAAGATTTTGATTACTTGAATCTGTGCCTATTGCCTCATGGAATTTATTGAGGTTCATCCCTTTCAGAGAGGCTACAGGACTTCCCAGATGGTTGTCACAGGGAGTGGCTTCTTGGATCAAAGCAATTCACATAATCTCTCCTCTGTTGGCAAGGGTCTGGCAGGATGTGTCTACACTGCTGGGCTTCCTGTTCTAATAGTGCCAACTGGTTTTGCCCAAACCAAGGGAGGGACCTCAGACAGGGTTTGCCACAAATTTCAGTTTTAGCTGGAACACATAGTTCTGCCTAGTGTTATATAGAGATCTAGGAAAAGAGGAAGCCACTTGTGGAAAAGTGCATCTAGACACAGGGTCTGGACGTGGCTAGGAAACCTGGACACCCTTCCCAGACATCCAACACTCCCGACCCAGTCATGTGAGATATCACTGCTCCTCAGAGATGCCTAAAATCTGGGCAGCTGGAAGGTATTTGCCAAATCCATTTATTTATTCAATTATCTATATTTGTCCAATGTCAACTGTGTGCCTTCACTATATATATATACAACAGGTACTGAAGATAAAATAATGCGTAAAAACAGCCAAGAGTTTACAGTCTGGCTAAATTTTTGTACTTGCTCCAGCTGGGAATTGACAAGCTCTTCTTGGTCATCATTGTCTCCTCATTAACATAACAATAGTTACTCTTTATGGACCTGGCACCTATGTGCTTAAAACTTTTCAATGGCATATTTCTAACAAGATAAGCACTATTATTATATCCATTTTTCAGCTGTGGAAGTAGAGATATGTGGATAAGGACCAAGATTTATAGCCTCCATTCGTCCTGAGGGTGGGCGGGAGAAAGTGGAGACTTAAGAATCCTTCACTACATCCTAGGAAGGTGGGTCTTCCTGGTTCTTGATGGCTGTGGTAAGGGTCTGAAGCAGGCCAGCCTCCATTAGTATAGCATTAGTACAATGTAGTCTCCAAACCCAATGAGGATCGTTCTGAGGAATGGGGATTATGTTCAGGCCTTGAGTAAAAGAGGAGAAATGGGTTGGCAGTAGCTAACTTTGAACCTCAGGAGACCATAGAGGCTCAAGAGAAGAAGGGAGATTCTCAGAGTTTGGACATGGCTGAAGGTTTTCCTTTGGGTGCACCAGAGGGGGAGGCTCTATCTACTGAACTCTTACACTTTAAAGAGTCAACAGGACACCTAAGTCTGACTTCCTGGATTCTGAGGGTCAGCTGGACCTAACCTCAGTGGGTCAAGGAGAGTAGCCAAACCTGAAGAGCAGGGGCCTGACCAGGGAGCTCAGATTTAGTTTTATTCAAGTAATACTGAAAAAGCTTCATGGATGTGATTCATTTTAGAAAGATTTAGGTGTAATGCCACAGAGTTTCAGTTCAGCTCAGTCACTGAGTCGTGTCCGACTCTTTGTGACCCCATGAACCGCAGCACGCCAGGCCTCCCTGTCCATCATCAACTCCTGGAGTCCATCCAAATCCATGTCCATGAGTCGATGATGCCATCCAGCCATCTCATCCTCTGTCGTCCCCTTCTCCTCCTGCCCTCAATCTTTCCCAGCATCAGGGTCTTTTCCAATGAGTCAGCTCTTCCCATCAGGTGGCCAAAGTATTGGAGTTTCAGCTTCAACATCATTCCTTCCAATGACCACCTAGGACTGATCTCCTTTAGGATGGACTGGTTGGATCTCCTTGCAGTCCAAGGGACTCTCAAGAGTCTTCTCCAACACCACAGTTCAAAAGCATCAATTCTTCAGCGCTCAGCTTTCTTTATAGTCCAACTCTCACATACATACATGACCACTGGAAAAACCAAAGCCTTGACTAGACGGACCTTTGTTGACAAAGTAATGTCTCTGATTTTTAATATGCCGTCTAAGGTTGGTCATAACTTTCCTTCCAAGGAGCAAGTGTATTTAATTTCATGGCTGCAGTCACCATCTGCAGTGATTTTGGAGCCCAGAAAAATAAAGTCAGCCACTGTTTCCACTGTTTCCCCATCTATTTGCCATGAAGTGATGGGACCGGATGCCATGATCTTAGTTTTCTGAATGTTGAGCTTTAAGCCAACTTTTTCACTCTCCTCTTTCACTTTCATCAAGAGGCTCTTTAGGTCTTCTTCACTTTGTGCCATAAGGGTGGTGTCATCTGCATATCTGAGGTTATTGATATTTCTCCCGGCAATCTTGATTCTACCTTGTGTTTCTTCTAGCCCAGCGTTTCTCATGATGTACTCTGCATATAAGTTAAATAAGCAGGGTGACAATATACAGCCTTGACGTACTCCTTTTCCTATTTGGAACCAGTCTGTTGTTCCATGTCCAGTTCTAACTGTTGCTTCCTGACCTGCATACAGGTTTCTCAAGAGGCAGGTCAGGGGGTCTGGTATGCCCATCTCTTTCAGAATTTTCCACAGTTTATTGTTATCCACACAGTCAAAGGCTTTGGCATAGTCAATAAAGCAGAAGTAGATGTTTTTCTGGAAATCTCTTGCTTTTTCAATGATCCATCAGATGTTGGCAATTTGATCTCTGGTTTCTCTGCCTTTTCTAAAACCAGCTTGAACATCTGGAAGTTCACAGTTCACATATTGCTGAAGCCTGGCTTGGAGAATTTTAAGCATTACTTTACTAGCGTGTGAGATGAGTGCAATTGTGTGGTAGTTTGAGCATTCTTTGGCATTGCCTTTCTTTGGGATTGAAATGAAAACTGACCTTTCCCAGTCCTGTGGCCACTGCTGAGTTTTCCAAATTTGCTGGCATATCGAGTGCAGCACTTTCACAGCGTCATCTTTCAGGATTTGAAATAGCTCAACTGGAATTCCATCACCTCCACTAGCTTTGTTTGTAGTGATGCTTTCTAAGCCCCACTTGACTTCACATTCCAGGATGTCTGGCTCTAGGTGAGTGGTCACACCATCGTGATTGTCTGCATCGTGAAGATCTATTTTGTACAGTTCTTCTGTGTATTCTTGCCACCTCTTCTTAATATCTTATGCTTCTGTTAGGCCCCTACCATTTCTGTCCTTTATTGAGCCCATCTTTGTATGAAATGTTCCCTTTGTATCTCTAATTTTCTTGAGGAGATCTCTGGTCTTTCCCATTCTATTGTTTTCCTCTATTTCTTTGCATTGATCGCTGAGGAAGGCTTTCTTATCTCTCCTTGCTATTCTTTGGAACTCTGCATTCAAATGGGTATATCTTTCCTTTTCTCCTTTGCTTTTTGCTTCCCATCTTTTCACAGCTATTTGTCAGTCCTCCTCAGACAGTCATTTTGCTTTTTTGCATTTCTTTTCCTTGGGGATGGTCTTGATTCCTGTCTCCTGTACAATGTCATGAACCTCCATCCATAGTTCATCAGGCATTCTGTCTATCAGATCTAGTCCTTTAAATCTATTTCACTTTCACTGTATAGTCATAAGGGATTTGATTTAGGTCATACCTGAATGGTCTAGTTGTTTTCTCCACTTTCTTCAATTTCAGTCTGAATTTGGGAATTAGCACAGAGTTTAGGTACCTCCAGTTTGTGAACTCTAAACTATTTTGCAACAATAATAATATAAATTATAGTGTCTTTTAAAAACAAGATTCTCCCTAGCGTTCTTAAATTACTAACTTTTTTTTGCTTCTCCTACAAAGGATATTTACCATATTCTTTTTTTTTTTTTTTAATTTATTTTTGACCATACTGGGTCTTCACTGTGGTGCACAAGCTGAGTAGTTGTGGTGCATAAACTCAGTAGTTGTTGTGCATGGACTTAATTGCTCTGAGTTACATGGAATCTTCCTGGACCAGGGATTCGAACCTGTGTTCGCTGCATTGGCACGTAATTCTTAACCACTGGACCACCTGGGAAGTCCTTACCATATTCTTATTTAAAGATTATACATTTCTCTTTTCCAAGCCAAGGATGGCATTCCAATCTTTGCAGTTGCATTCAAATATTACCAACAACTTCAAAATAAAGTTGGAATCATTATAGTACATATGATTTTGTATTAGTTTTTCTCCCTTAACATTTTCAATAATATTCTAAAATATTTCCTTCTGTCAATAATTTATTACTCATATTGTTTTGGAGGGGTTAATGATAGTCTATCATTCAGATAAACTGTAATGATTTAACAGTTTCTCTCTTACTATTCCAAGTTTTCTCTCTTTCATTTTACCATTCACATTACAATGGGGAAAATCAGGAACAACCTGAATGCTAACACTATTTTGAACACCTTTGTCCATGAATCTTTTCAATAAGTTAGTATACTAGGTCCAATTTTGATACTTGAAATTTTCTTGTTGTATAGAATTTCAGTAATCATCAGAAGGGTCGTATTACTTTAATGTGCACCTGGGAAATTTTTAAAGTTTCTGTACCTCAGCTACCTCATCTCTAATATAGGAATCACAGTGGTATCCACTTCATGAAGTTGAGGAGACATGATCTACTTCATAAAGTTGAGGAGATATATGGAAAGTAATGCATATTCTTTGGAACTGTTTGCAGTTTGTTGTGCTCCCACCAGCAATGTACATTATTGCCATTGTGATGGCAAGTTTGACAGCTCTTCCTTTTGTTCTATAGTAAAGAATACTAGCTGAATGGAGAAAACTTACTCTTTTTATTTGCATTTTGATTACCAGTGATGTTTGATGTTTTATTTTGTATTTGTTTAGCCCTTTGTAATTCTTTTTCATGAATTGTATTTGTTAACTGGATTCTCATTTTTTTCCTATCAATTTTATGAGCTGTTTTTATGGTGACCCTTTCCTATCTATCATCTATGTTACAGTTATTTTATTGGTTTGTGAGGTACCATTTGTTTCACTCTAGTTATTTTTGACTGTGGGTAGGAAAGGACCGAGGCTTCAAGAAGACAGTCACACTGTCTGACTGTTGAGTGGAGGTAAATGGTCTACAAACTGCAGGGCCAGTGAGAGTGGTTGAGGAGGAAAAGTCCTGCAGTGGGGACCAGAGACCATAGTTTTACTCCAGATCTTGTTCCTTGGATGAGCCAGTTAACAAGTCTGAACTCAAATATTCACCTATAAAATAACTCTTACTAATGATTACAGAGTACCCATCTAGATCAAATGAGTTAGCATATAGTAAGTTGCTGTATAAACTAAATAGAACTCCAAGTAACTGAGCTTATTGTTATTTTTTTTTTAATTTTGATATCTACATATATGGCAGGTCACTTTTGCATTTGAAGCCTACTCTGTTTTGTCACAACAGGCTTCCTAGCCCACCTGTTACTTCTTTGATTGGTAGCAGGAGGTTCCATGGTGACTACCAGGAATAGGTAGTGCTCCTGTGAGGGAAAAGAAATGCACAAGAATTTTCTGCAAGAAAGCACAGGAATAGATAAGATAAGCTTAAAATTTGTAGTTGAGCTTCTTGTCTTGTGACAATTAGGTATACTCATTATCATAACAGATAAGGTTAATCTTTTATCCCTTGGGGCCTACCTGTTTTTTCCCTCTGTCACTCAGAGCCCCAAGGTCTTTGTTAGTTTAGCTTCCAAGGCTTGTTTTGTCCAAGGTCATTCCCTGGTCCTTTTCGAAAACAACTGTATTTTTGTCTTCCTATCTCAATGGCACAGTGTGCCTCTTAATTGTAGCACTCAACAGAGTTACGCTTTCTCATTTACTTCTGAGACTACTTGAGAAATGTCCATTTCTCCCTCTAGACTGCCAGCTCTGTAATGGCAGACACCTTTTTTTTTTTCTCACTATAATGTTATACATGTTTGCTATGTCTGAGTAGGCTTTTGATTAATAGTTCTCTAATAACTCATGGGAGGGTTGGATATGCATAAAGGCATTTCAGAGGGCTCTATAACAATGTAAGAAACTTGTAAGAAATGTATCTGTCATGTTAGAGTTTATGAAGAGAGAAGGATGTCTGGATTAGAGAGCAGTATATGGAGGAGGATCATGGGTGATGGGACTGTCCTTGGGTACTGGGGGAAGAGTTTTAGTGATGAAACATGAAGTCGGAGTCATTGAAGAACTTGGAGCAGGTGTGGCATATAAACCACATGTGTAAGGAGGATGCATGGGCATGTAGAGTGGATTGGAAAAGAAAGGAAGAAGGGGGGAACCTGGTTAGGAATTTGTTGCAATATTTCCTTTTAAAAGCCATTGAACACATGCTTAGGTCTGCTTCCATTGGAGCTAGAGAAGAGTGGATGAATTTGAGTGACATTTCCAGAAAAGAACTGACGTTACTGTTGGCATTATATGGTAGAGACTCAGTTTCAATCCCTGGGTTGGGAAGATCCCCTGAAGAAAGGAATGGCTACCCACTCCAGTATTCTTGCCTGGAGAATCCCATGGACAGAGGAGCCTGGCAGGCTATAGTCCATGGGGTAGCAAAGAGTCGGACATGACTGAGTGACTAATACTTATATGGTAGAGAGGAAGAGGAAGAGGGAGTAAGTAAATCTCACTACAAGTAAAAAATTATTGGTTCTGGAAGAAGCCTGTTGGATCATCTCAGGTAACATTCTCAACTTTACAATTGGGAAGTGGAAGCTGAGAACAGAAACAGAACTGCTAATAGTGCAAAGCACATACCATATTAGTAACAGATGGGAATCATGAACAGTTTTCCTGAATCACACTTACTGTCGTTTTTTACTCAGTGACTAAGGGAATGTGTCTTTGCTACAAACAATGGAGGGAGTTAGTAAGGGGATTGTGAGTTCTATTTTATATAGGTTTGGTTTGGAAAAATGTTGAGACAATCAAATGAAAATGGCAGGCATGTGGTGGGAAGGGAGTCTGGTAGGGAGGTCAGAGCTAAGGTTACACATTTTAAACTTGGTGGCAGAGATGGTGACTTTGGTTGAGCTGAAATTTTTCATTATGAATTCATTTACTTCCCCTTCAGTTTCCTACTTTTGAAAAAAAATATTGATTTATTGAGCACTTACCATGTGATAAATACTTAACCAGCACCTTATTCAATCTTGTCATAAACCCTATGAAGGAGATACTGTTACTCTTAATGGCTTCATTTTACAATGAGAAAGCAGGGTCACCTTTGTCAATGTTTATTACATTCCTGACAATCATTTAAAGTGCAGCAGACAAATGGATAAGGAAGCTGTGGTACATATACACAATGGAATATTACTCAGCCATTAAAAAGAATACATTTGAATCAGTTCTATTGAGATGGATGAAACTGGAGCCCATTATACAGAGTGAAGTAAGCCAGAAAGAAAAACACCAATACAGTATACTAATGCATATATATGGAATTTGAAAGATGGTAACGATAACCCTATATGCGAGACAGAATAAGAGACACAGATGCATAGAACAGTCTTAGGGACTCTGAGGGAGAAAGTGAGGGTGGGACGTTCTGAGAGAATAGCATTGAAACATGTATATTATCATATGTGAAACAGAACACCATTCCATGTTCGATGCATGAGACAAATGCTCAGGGCTGGGGCAATGGGATGACCCAGAGGGATGGGATGGGGAGGGAGGTGGGAGGGGGGTTCAGGAAGGGGAACACATGTAAACCCATGGCTGATTCATGTCAATGTATGGCAAAAACCACTACAATATTGTAAAGTAATTAGCCCCCAACTAAAATAAATAAATGTATTAAAAAAATAAAAATAAAAAAAATAAATAAAGTGGGCCTTCTCAATCTCAACACTATAGACGGTTTTGGCTGGATAATTGTTTTGTTGTAGAAGAGTTGGGGGAAGCTTTCCTATGCTTTGTAAGATGTTTGGCAGTGTCCCTGGCCTCTGCTTGTCCAGCTGTGATAATAAAATAGGTCTATGGACACTGCCAAATTTCCCCTGGTTTAGTTCATTTAACCTCCTCTATTAAAAATGTTCCCCAGAAGTTTCAACCTTAGTTGATATATTCTTCCTCTGTATTCTTGTACCACTTACTGACAAATTCTAAATATTTTTTTTTTCTTTTTTTTCTTTTTTTAATAAATTTATTTATTTTAGTTGGGGGCTAATTACTTTACAATATTGTAATAGTTTTTGCCATACATTGACATGAATCAGCCATGGGTTTACATGTGTTCCCCTTCCCGGACCCCCCACCCACCTCCCTCCCCATCCCATCCTTCTGGATCATCCCATTGCCCCGGCCCTGAGCCCTTGTCACATGCATCGAACATGGAATGGTGCTCTGTTTCACATATGACAATACACATGTCTCAATGCCTCTGTATTCTTGTACCACTTACTGACAAATTCTAAATATTTTGATTTTGTTTTTATACATCTTGTCTTCCTAAGAAGCTTGTGAAGTTTTTAAAGACTGTCTTTTACACTTAATACAGTATTAGAAGCGAGCATCTTTCATCTTTGTTTTCTTTTCCATTCCTAATGTCATCCTCTGTCCCTCACCCCAGTTTAGAACCTCACGGTTTCTGAGTAAAGTTCTACATAGGAAAGAAATGCATTATCACTATCATATTTGTGTTTCAGGGAGTGTTTTCAACTAAGGAATGTATGATGTAGTTTGAAGAGGGGAGAAGATAGGCTGGGAGGTGACAAGCTAAGTTATTTCAATAGTTTAGGTAAGACTTATGAGGTTCTAAACTGGGGTGAGCGGCAGAAGATGGCATTAGGAATGGAGGAGAGAACAAAGATGAAAGATTAAAGGTATCCCACATCCTGGTCTTGGGGCTTCTCTGATAGCTTAGTTGGTAAAGAATCCACCTGCAATGCAGGAGACCCCACTTTGATTCCTGGATTGGGAAGATCCCCTGGAGAAGAGGTAGGCTACCCACTCCAGTATTGTTGGGTTTCCCTTGTGGCTCAGCTGGTAAAGAATCTGCCTACAATGTGGGAGACCTGGGTTGGATCCCTGGGTTGGCAAGATCCCCTGGAGAAGGGAAACGCTACCCACTCCAGTATTCTGGCCTGGAGAATTCCCTGAGCAACTTAAAAAAAAATCCTGGTCTTAGTATTTCTTTCAAAGGTGATTTTTCATCACTTATTTATGTGTAAGCTTTGCTCTAGTCAAAAATAAAGATGTTCACTTTATATGTCCTTTGACTTTCTGTCTCCATGCTCTTTTTTCCTTTCATAGTCCTTTTATTTCTCTCCATCCTTCAAAGCTAAATTCAAATACCAAAGGTACACATTCCCACTTTCTCCCCTTAAGTAGAAAAAGGTTTCATTCTTCCTTAGATACCTACAGACTTCTATCAGTACTACCCTTATACCTCTTAGCAATATCTATCTCTGTCAGAATTAGGTATGTGTGTATATGTTTTCTTCCTTTTGCTTAGTTTTAAAGTTAAACAGACCAGTATTTGAATTTTAGTATTCACTAGCTAGAGTACTAGTTTAACTCACCAGCCTTTTTTTTATTTCTTCACACTTAAAATGGGCTAGCTACCTCCTAGTGTTGTTTGAGAATTAAACAAAAATGAGGGAATGACGCTTGACATAGAGCTTGGCAGATAGAAAAATAGTAAGTGCTAAGTAAGTATTACCTACTAATTTTCAGCATAATCGTCATCATTATTGTCAATTTTTCTCTGAATAGGCACGCTACATCAATTTGTTTTATACTTTGCCTGATGATGATGAGTAAGAGATTTACTTGTAAAGACTAACACGGCAACTGTCAGGAATCTTTTTTTCTTTTTAAAATTTTTAATTGGAGGATAATTGCTTTGCATTATTGTGTTAGTTTCTGCCATACATCAACATGAATCAGCCATAAGTATACGTATGACCCCTCCCTCTTGAACCTTTTTCCCACCTCCCACCCCATTCCACCTGTCTAGGTTGTTAGAGCCCTAGCTTGATTTCCATGAGTCACACAGCAAATTTCCATTGGCGATCTATTTTACATGTGGTAATGTATATGTTTCCATGTTACTGTCTCCATACCTCCCATCCTCTCTGTCTTTCCCTCTTCATATCCATAAGTCGTTTGTTCTCTGTATTTGTGTCTCCATTGTGGCCCTGCAAATAGGTTCATCAGTACTATCTTTCTAGATTCCATATATATGCATTAATAGATGATATTTGTTTTTCTGTTTCTGGGAAGTGTCAGAAATTTAAAGTTACTGATTATAGAACCGATACAGAAACAGTACGTGCTAATTCTAACCTCTCAGAGGAAAGTAGCTTTTGAAAGGATTTTGCAATAGACATTTGGGGATTTAGTGGATAATGAATCTGGCCCTACTGAGAGTACTCATAGGAGCTGATTGTAAGGTTCCCATGACACAGAGAGGAGGCTGTGAGCTAAAGCAGATGGCACTGCATCAGAGAGAAGTGGGTGGATAAAAAGCATGGAGATGAAATGCAAAAGACTGAATGGGGATGCATGGTTCAGGGAACATGAAACGAAACCCCGGTCTTTCAGTCTGAAGTGGCTGCCAGAATCTGTTTCTGTACAAAGTCCAATTTGTCAGACAGGTAATATCAATTTGTGGTCGAAGTCAATACCAGGAGCCCAGCTGATGGATCCATCATGGACTTATGTCAGAATCAAGGCTAACGCTCTCAGTGAAACAGGGTAGAACAGGAAGAGGTGAGATTTTGAGACTTGAAACACCTGTGAGGAGTTGGACACACAATTGAGTAGAATTCTAAAGGTAGTTTAAAAGAGGGCTATGGTATGTCTAGGTGGCTGTGGCCCCATACAGAGTGTAGAACTATACTCAGGTTTCTGGGTGGCTTCAGAAAACAGGGCTAATCCAATATTAATTGACACTTGAGGGTAAGCCCCTGGAGAAAATAACATTCATAATGGTTAACATTTATTGAGCAAATACTACACACCTGCTGCTGTGCTAAGAGCTGTGTATGCATTGTATCTTTTAACCTATATAGTGGCCCTATGAAATAGGTACTATTGTTATCTTCATCTCAAAGATGTGTGAAGCAGGATTTACATTGTTTAGCTTTTAAACAATTTTCCCATCATCAAATTTGCAGTAAGTAGCAGAGGTAAGTTTTGAATCCAGGTCGTTTTTATTTTTATTTTTCACTAGGACATCTACTCTTAACTGCTAAGAGTAGAAGAGACTGAAAGCTTAGAAGAGACTGAAAGACCATGTAGTACAATTTTCTGATCCTATAGAAAAGCTAGGCAAAGTTCAAAGGCAGGAGTTATTGCCCTAAGTTCCATGCTGCTAAGTCGCTTCAGTCGTGTCCGACTCTGTGTGACCCCATAGACGGCAGCCCACCAAGCTCCGCCATCCCTGGGATTCTCCAGGCAAGAATACTGGAGTGGGTTGCCATTTCCTTCTCCAGTGCATGAAAGGGAAAAGTGAAAGTGAAGTCGCTCAGTCATGTCTGGCTCTCAGCGATCCCATGGACTGTAGCCTACCAGGCTCCTCCGTCCATGGGGTTTTCGAGGCAAGAGTACTGGAGTGGGGTGCCATTGCCTTCTCCGGAAGTTCCATGGGGACCAACCAATGGCAGAACTCAGTGGGAGGCTCAGACTTCATCTTAGGTTCCACTAGAGAGGAAGCCAGAGTTGGAGAAGCAAGAGGGCTCATGTGACTACTTAGCCTTATACATTATACTTATCCCTTTCTCTCTTTTTCTGTGTGTGTATGGCTCCTGTAGGTCTTCGTTGGGGCTCTCTGTGGCTTCTCTAGCTGTGGAGCCCAGGCTCTAGAGTGCATGGGCTCAGTAGTTGTGCTTGATTGTGGCATTTGGGCTTAGTTGTCCTGCTGCATCTGGAATCTTAGCTCCCCAACCAGGGATCGAACCTGGCCCCCTGCATTGGAAGGTGGATGCTTAACCACTGGATAACCAGGCTTATACTTCTCTTGACTAGGGCCATGGTTGGCCCAGAGTCTGTGCAGGATAAGCCTAAAGGAGCACCTGTGCAACCAGGACTTGGAGATTGAAAGGCTGCACATGCGCAAAGCCCAGCGGCTTGCCCCTCTGGGATTGCTAACGCAACAGAAGAAGTTAAAGGGGCAGACATGCCGCTTGCCCCTGTGTTAGTTTTCTTCTTTTTCCTTACCTGAGTAGATTGCCTCATGAGTGATCAGACCTTATTTTATGAAACAATGGATGCACTGTTGTTGTTGGTGTTCAGTTGCCAAGTTGTTTCCGACTCTTTGTGACCTCATGGACCACAGCATGCCAGGCCTCCCTGTCCCCCACTATCTCCCAGAGTTTTCCCAAGTTCATGTCCATTGAATCAGTGATGCCATCCAACCATCTCATCTTCTGTCATCCCCTTCTCCTCCTGCCTTCAATCTTTCCCAGCATCAGGGTCTTTTCAAATGAGTCAGCTCTTCACATCAGGTGGCCAGAGTATTGGAGTTTCAGCTTCAGCATCAGTCCTTCCAATGAATATTCAGGATTGATTTCCTTTAAGATTGACTGGTTTGACTTCCTTGCAGTCCAAGGGAATCTCAAGAGTCTTCTTCAACACCACAGTTTGAAAGCATTAATTCTTTAGCGCTCAGCCTTCTTTATGGTCCACCTCTCACATCTGTACATGACTACTGCAAAGACCCTAGCCTTGACTATATGGACCTTTGTCAGCAATATGATGTCATTGTGTTTTAATACACCATCTAGGTTTGTCATAGCTTTCCTTTCAAGAAGCAGTTGTCTTCTAGTTTCATGGTGGCAGTCACCATCCACAGTGATTTTAGAGCCCAAGAAGAGGAAATCTGTACAAACTTTAAATGTGCCATCATTTCCCAGTTGGAGAGAAATTTGAGTGCCCTTTGGAGGTGGATCCCCATTAGATATGGGAAAACAGTATCAATCTAAAATACAAAATACACTTGTATAAGAAATCACCCATCATAAAGAAAGTATAAAATTACTGTAAGGCATGATAAATGAGATTAAAACTTCTGTTTTTTCAACTTCATGTTTAAGTAATGCTCAGCTAGCATCTTCCTGAGAATGTGATGCCTATTAAAATCATTTTCACAGAATAATTATTGCAATTACAGTGAAAGAGTCATGATATATCACATGGTCAAAAGCAATAACTCACCAAATGCCTGTGGTATTTCAGTGAGTTGGACCAGAAGTGAAGGAAGCTCAGCAGAGGTCTAATGATTAATTTCTGTTGCTAACATTGTATGTTTCCTAGTGTACTATATTCCCCAAATGTCTCCGTGGATGGGAAAACATTTCTTAATATTTAGTTTCACTAGTGGATACCACACATAGGACTTGGATGTCTACTTCCCGAGTATCTACATTAATGGCCATAGAGAATTATCCCTTATAACATTTTTTCTCTTGTTGATCTCCTTCTTTAAAATGTCTCCTGTCCCAACCAGTATTGATATTTCATTACATTGTATCATAATTCTGATGATTGTTGTTGTTGTTCAATCAACCAGTCGTGTCCTACTCTTTGCAACCCCATGGACTGCAGCACACCATGCTATATAAAAATTCTGATGATAATTCTGTTCAATCACCTATCTCCAACTCTAAGTGACTGTATGTCCCATGGGGGCAGAACCAAGTCCCTCTTGTCTCCTACAAAAATAAATTTACTCTTTATATCCAGCTCTAACTTAACCTGCACTGTGAAGTTCTCATCAGATTTTACTTGATTTAATTATTACCTACCTTTGTTTCTATTACACTTTGTTCTGTTAGTAGTATTTATTACATGGTTTTAGAGGTAATTTGATGGGGCATGCTTCTTGCCATATATTGAATTCATTTTAAACAAAAACATCCCCTATTCATATTCCTAGTATAGCACTTGTAATTTGTTGGTGTTTTGAACTTAGTAACTAGGCCTATCACAGAAATCCCTCATTCAAACCTTTCCAAAATGAATAAGGATTTTATCCCTAAAATATGCCCTTCCTTTTTTTATCCCAAAGTGTTGTTGATGGATCTTCATCTACTCATTTTCATATGCCAGAATTTAATCTTTCCTACCTTTCCACTGGCCATTCTCTACATCCAATTAATCATTAAATTTATCTTCTGAATAATCATTGTCTCTATTCCTTCCCTTTCCATGGTTACTTGACAATTGAAAGTGGTATGATCTATTGCTTTTCACCTGGGTCTCTAGCCTGATCCTTCCTCTTTAGCCCATGTTTGGCAAAGTTGCCAAAGTTAAACTCTAAAGAAAATTAATAAAATTAGGTATATTTCTTACTTGCTGCTAAGTCGCTTCAGTCGTGTCTGACTCTGTGCGACCCCATAGACGGCAGCCCACCAGGCTCCGCCGTCCCTGGGATTCTCCAGGCAAGAATACTGGAGTGGGTTGCCATTTCCTTCTCCAGTGCATGAAACGGAAAAGTGAAAGTGAAGTCGCACAGTCGTGTCCGACTCTTGGTGACCCCATGGACTGTAGCCTACCAGGCTCCTCCGTCCATGGGATTTTCCAGGCAAGAGTACTGGAGTGGGGTGCCATTGCCTTCTCCAATATTTCTTACTTAAATTTCTTAAATACTCCAAATCCCAATCTATTACCTACAGAATGTACCCATTACTTTCTAGTGTTTCAAATAAAGATATTTATGGTTCAGATACCTTTTTGGATTAATTCCATGTACCCCATTTTTTTCATTTCACAAACATTCACTGTGCATTTTTCTTGCATCCATTCATTGTTAGCCACTGGGTAAGGCACTGTGAATACTATATATTGGATGCATATAATATGTTGCATATCATATGCATGGGTATCGTATTTATTGGGTAAGGTGATGAGAAGGACATAGCAAAGACTTTGAGAATCTAATGCTAGCAGAGAAGACCCTAGGTAAACTCACATGTGACTAGTTATCATATGACTAATATCATGTGAGAGAAAACAGACAATTTTGTGGGCATGAAAGGAGTGATGTGTCTACCTCAAAAAGTCAAAGAAGGCATCAAAGAAGACATTGGATTAGTTAAGCAGGAATTTGTGAAACTGACAGAAGGGAGGGAGTCATTCTAAGCACAGGTGATGGCACAAAGACAAGGAGACCTATGAGCACTTACTATGTTGGGGAAAAGACTAGTTTGAAGGTGTTGGTTGTCCTAGTGAGAGGAGACTGGGAAAGTCTGCCGGGCTAGATTTAGAGGAACATTTATTGCAACCCTGATGATTATGAACTTTCCCTTACTTAAAAACCTTTCCAGTTCTTTATTACTCCCTCAGAGAATAACGAAATAATAATATTTGCTTGTCAAATAGATGACCCTGTGTGTAATGAGAAGGAGGAGAGATACTGTAAGCACAGAAAGCAATACAAAAACAATTGAAATGACCTGGATTCGAGAAGAATGAGAATGTAAACTAAGATGCTGTTGATGGCAATGAAGAGTAGATGCTGGATTCCAAAGAGAATCTTAAGTTTGAGTTAATAGGACACTGTTAAATTGAGGTATGCTCAAAGCAGAAGGTAGGAAAGAATGTGATATGGTAGGTGAATGAAACTGGTGACCAACATAAAAGGGAGGCATGATTCTTCATAAGTATACACTAACTCTGAAGGTCCCTGACATTCAGTTCAATAAATGAGAATTTTAGTTTTTGAACAATGAAGGAAAACATAATGGAAGACAAAACACAGCAAATAAAAATGGAAGGATGTCTTCTCTTTGTAGTATTCCTCTATAATGACAGATAAATGGGGATTACTGTGAACTATTTCAAGAGCAGTCCAGAAATATTAAATGGAAAATTCCACAAATAAACAATTCACAAGTTTAAAAGTGCATTCTCTTCTGAGTTGTGTGATGAAATTTCACAGTCCTGCTCCATCATGCTCTGGGTGTGAATCAGCCTTTGAACTTAAGTGGGACCGTATGCCTTAGCTTCTCTGTCTATAAAGAGTTATGAGTGTAGATAAGCCTTGTCACTTCTGGGTTGAACATTTCATTGTGTGTTCCCTCCAGAACACCCTGCCTGAGTATTACCTGGCAGCATTCAATATTGTGAGTGCTCTGCAGCCTGGGTCGTTGAGTCATAGAATAAGCAAAGTCCCTGTTCTACAATGGACATGTGATGTTTTAAGAAATAACTTTTGTAGTTCAAAGATACCGAGATATTAGGGCTGTTTGCAATGCAGCATCACCTACCATATCCCCATTGACACATTTGGGTCCTATACAATCTAAAAAGCAAGAATGGTAGTAACAAATATGTAAGGCACCTTCTGATTTTTATGTGAATCATAAATAGGTTTTGAAGTTTTATCTGTTTTTAGAGGTTTTCTTTGACAGTCAAAAAAGCAAAGATCTTCTTGGTCCTCTACAATAAAAATCAAAGGTGTTTTAACTGGCAGTGTATCGATTGTTTTATTTTTAAGAACTTGATTGAGATATAATTGACAGACAATAATCTGCAGATAGTTAAGAGAATATAACTTGATACGTTTTGACACTTGCATATACCCTTCAAAGCTTTACCTCAATCAAAACAATGAACATTTCCATAACTTGCAAATTGTTCTTTAAGACCCGTATAACTCATCTCTCCCACTCCTCCCTCGCTCCCCAGACTACTGATACTTTCATCATTGTACATTAGTTTGCAATTTCTTTAGTTTTACGTAAGATCATGCAGTATGTAGTCTAATTTCTTCCCCTCAGTATGATTCTTTTGAGATTCACTCATACAGTTGCATGTATGAATGCTGTGTGCTGTTCTTAGTCACTCAGTCATGTCCGATTCTTTGTGACCCCCATGGACCATAGGGCCCCTGGCTCCTCTGTCCATGTGGATTCTCCAGGCAAGAATACTGGAGTGGGTTGACATGCCCTCCTCCAGGGGATCTTCCTAACCCAAGGATCGAACCCAAGTCTCCCACATTGTAGGCAGATTCTTTACCATCTGAGGAACCAGGGAAACCCAATAATTCATTCCTTTTTTTTTATTTTTTATTACTGAGTAGTAGTCTGTTGTGTGGATATAATACTATATGTTTGTCTGTTCACCTGTTGTTGGACACTTGAGTTGATTCCAATATTTGGCTATTAAAATAAAACTGCTTTGAACATTTCAGTACAAATCTCTGCATAAAAATAGGCTTTCATTTTTCTTGGGTATGTAGGAGCAGAATGGCTGGGTTAAATAATAGATCTAAGCTTAATTATCTAAAGAAACTGCAAATTATTTTGTAAGTGGGGTTCCATTCTACAGTACTACTGTGCATCAGTGCCGCTATGTATGAGAGGCCCAATTCCTTCACGTCTTAGCTCCAGCACTCAGTATGGTCAGTCTTTTTAATTATAGTCATTCTGTTAGGTGTGTAAGTATCTGATTGTGGTTGTGCTTCTCATTACCCCAATTAATGATGATGCCAAGCATCTTTCCATGTGCTTATGTGCTAATTGTTTCTTTTTTGTCCAATATCTATTCAAATCTTTTGCCCAGTTTTCATTTTGGCTTGGAATACTGTTCTTAGTGTTGAGCTTTGAGAATTCTTTGCAAAGAGATATTAGAAAAATTGGAGGGTAATGGACATATTTGTTTCATTGTGGCAATGGTTTTACATATGTATATATATGTCTAAAATTATAAAATTGTACATTTGAAATGTTTAGATATGCCAATTATATCTTAAAGAATGGGGTGTGTGTATTTGTAATTTCACATACTTATAATAAACAAGAATGTTTAGTTAATTGAAACCACAACCTTGTAGATAAATTTGAAATGTTCACTTGCTTAAATCGATTTACACCATTTTTCTAGATTCCACATATGTGTTAATATATCATATTTTTCTCTTTCTGACTTCACTCTGTATCACAGTCTCTAGGTCCATCCACATCTCTACAAATGACCCAATTTCATTCAATTCTATGGCTGAGTAATATTCCATTGTATATATGTACCACATCTTTATCCATTCCTCTTTGATGGACATTTAGGTTGCTCATATGTCCTTATTGTGAATAGTGCTGCAGTGAACATAGAGGTACATGTGTCTTTCAAAATTATGATTCTTTATAGAGAACTGGCTGTCATATCTTCAACAAATACATCTTATAGTTAGTTAGCTGTCAGTCTGCTGGCTTTGTTAGAACTGCACTTGGGAAACTAGTCACGCTACCTATCTATGTCTTTATGCAATTTCATTTTGCAAGTGGAATATCACGCTTAATACTTAGGGTCTATGTAACAGGATCAACAAGAAAGATTCTCCATTCTACTGCTACTAAGATGAAAATATGCATATGTTTATTTATTATTTCTCATCATACATGGGTATACTTGACCCCAGGGTATTGAACCATCTTCCCATTCTACTTTGTACAGAATAAAAAGAAAAATGCTTCATTGTGATAACTTGCATCTACCTCCACCCCCTCCCTTAACACACATACATTGATGAATTTACGTTGGTGTGCTCACTGGGCTTATCAGATAGCTCAGTGGTAAAGAATCTGCCCGCAATACAGGAGACCCAGGAGACATGAGTTTGATCACTGGGTTGGGAAGATTCCCTTGGAGGAGGAAATGGCAAGCCACTCCAGTATTCTTGCTGGGAAAATCCCAGGGACAGAGGAGTCTGGCTGGATACAGTCCATGGGGTGACAAAGAGTTGGACACGACTGAACACACACATACAGACACACACAAACTCACTGTCTGGAACTCTATGCAGCATTTGCTCAGTGACAACTCGTTGTTGATTAATGAACTTTGTGAATGAATGACAAAAAATATCATGCTGTTACTGTAATTCTTGCATCTTTACAAATGACACTTTTCTGTCATTCAAGTTAATAAACAATGTAAATATTTATTGTACTGTCACTCTAAAATATGGAGTATCAGTTTTCATTTTTTTCTAATTAGGGTATAGTTGCTTTACAATATTGTTAGTTTCTACTGTACAATGAAGTGAATCAGCTATATGTATACATATATCCCCTCCCTCTTTGACCTCCCTTCTACCCCACACCCCCCATCTCACCCACCTAGGGCAACACAGAGCACTGAGCTGAGCTCCCTGTGCAATACAGCAGGTTCCCACTATCTATTTTTTATATGATAGTATATATATATCAGTTCCAGTCTCCTGATTGATCCCACCCGCTTTTCCCTTCCCTCCCCATGTCCACACGTCTGTTCTCTACATCTAGATCTCTACTGCTGTCCTACAAATAAGTTCATCTCTACCATTTTTCTAGGTTCCACATATATGCATTAATATTTTGTTTTTCACTTTCTCACTGACTTTTCTGTGTATAACAGTCTCTAGGTCCATCCACATCTCTATAAATAACCTAATTTCCTCCCTTTTAATGACTGAGTAATACTCCATTTGAATTTGTAAAACAAAAAGTATCTTCTAATCTTAGGACTTCTATTAAGCATTCCTTCAAGTAGGCCTTGTTTCCACACTGGAGATAAGCCCATGTATTGGCCTCTAGTGACCAACGTTGTTTTCTATTCAGCATGTGTTCCACGCTCCTCCTACCAGAATGCTGGTGTGTTCTCTACTCATCTCCGCAGAGAGCGCTGTGTCTCTCGAGAAGCACAGCTCTAGGCTGGGCCTTACTGATGTAAGGGAAATGTTATACTATTTCCTAGCCATTAGTGATTAGCTTACAAGTAACCTGAACTCAGTGCACGCCAAGGCAGCAACTGTTAGAGGCTTCTGGAAGAGGTTCCTCTCCCTGTAAGGATGCTGAGGATGGCGTGGTCTTTTTCTTCTCTGGCTTCATACCTGGAACTGCTGTACTGGTTGGCCTGCTGCCTGAGGATGATGCAAACTGTGCTACTGAGTCACCCAGTCTTGAAGCCTATTCCACCTCTGACTTCCTGTTTTGTGAAATAATGATTCCCTTTCTGATTAAGATGTTGTAATTAAGACAACCCTAGCCTTAACCTTAACTGTATTAACATAGTGGTTCTCAATAAAAAAGGATCGAGTTTCTGTGGTGAGAAGGGGTTCCTGAGGTTTTGCAAGCTGCTAATGTAGGAACCACAGGTTTGATCCATGGGTCCGATCTGTGGGTCAGGAACCTCTGGAGTAGGAAATGGCAACCCACTCCAGTGTTCTTTCCTGGGAAATCTTATGGACAGAGGAGCCTGGCTGGCTACAGTCCATGGGGTCACAAAAAGTCGGACACAACTGAGCATGCACGCAATGAGTCAGTATTCATATTAGACATTGTGGGTATTGTTAAAGATAATATTTCTGACTTCTGCAATCCAAAAAGATTATTTGATAATTTAAAAAATAATGTATTCTGAGAATATCAAAGAGTAATTAAGCAACTGATATTCAGTTCTAGGAAATAGAATTTATGTTTCAGAAAAATTCCTTAACTTGTAATCTGAACTTCTCCAGCCCCTATACAAGAGACCTCAGACAATATATTTAACCTCCCCAAACTTTAGATTTGTTGTTGTTGTTTATTCACTAAGTCTTATCCAACTCTTTGCAACCCCATGGACTGTAGCCTGCCAGGCTCCTCTGTCCATGGGATTTCTCAGGCCAGAATACTGGAGTGGGTTGCCATGTGCTTCTCCAGGGGATCTTCCTGACCCAAGGGTTAAACCCATGTCTCCTGTGTTGGCAGGCAGATTCTTTACCGCTGAGCCACCAGGGAAGCCCAAACTTTAGATACTTGTTTGTAAATGGAGAAAATATATATCACCGACTTGTCTCCCTAGCAGTTTTGTGAGGATGAAATGAGATACAGAAAATAAAAGAGCATTGTAAATTTAAAAGCACTGTCCACATGGAAGAGGTGATTTTTGTTATGATATTATTGCTAAAGCTAATAATTTACTCTGTCCAATGCTCCCCCTATTTCCACCCATCTCCAGATTGGTTCTTTGCCACAGCTTTCCAGATAGTTCCAGTTCCAGTTCAGTCGCTCAGTCATGTCTGACTCTTTGCGACACCATGAACCACAGCACGCCAGGCCTCCCTGTCCATCACCAACTATCGGAGTCTACCCAAACCCATGTCCATCGAGTAAGTGATGCTATCCAGCCATCTCATCCTCTGTCATCCCCTTCTCCTCCTGCCATCAATGTTTCCCAGCATCAGGGTCTTTTCAAGTGAGTCAGCTCTTTGCATCAGGTGGCCAAAGTGTTGGAGTTTCAGCTTCAACATCAGTCCTTCCAATGAACACCCAGGACTGATCTCCTTGAGGATGGACTGGTTGGATCTCCTTGCAGTCCAAAGGGTTCTCAAGAGTCTTCTCCAACACCACAGTTCAAAAGCATCAGTCCTTCAGTGCTCAGCTTTCTTTATAGTCCAACTCTCACATCCATACATGGCTACTTGAAAAACCATAGCCTTGACTCAACAGACCTTTGTTGACAAAGTAATGTCTCTGCTTTTTAATATGCTGTCTAGGTTGGTCATAACTTTCCTTCCAAGGAGTAAGCGTCTTTTAATTTCATGGCTGCAGTCACCATCAGCAGTGATTTTGGAGCCCCCCCCCAAATAAAGTCAGCCACTGTTCCCACTGTTTCCCATCTATTTGCCATGAAGTGGTGGGACCGGATGCCATGACCTTAGTTTTCTGAACGTTGAGTTTTAAGCCAATTTTTCACTCTACTCTTTCACTTTCATCAAGAGGCTCTTTAGTTCTTTTTTACTTTCTGCCATAAGGGTGGTGTCATCTGCATATCTGAGGTTATTGATATTTCTCCCAGCAATCTTGATTCCAGCTTGTGCTTCCTCCAGCCCAGCATTTCTCATGATGTACTCTGCATATAAGTTAAATAAGCAGGGTGACAATATACAGCCTTGATGCACTCCTTTTCCTATTTGGAACCAGTCTGTTATTCCATGTCCAGTTCTAAGTGTTGCTTCCTGACCTGCATACAGGTTTCTCAAGAGGCAGGTCAGGTGGTCTGGTATTCCCATCTCTTTCAGAATTTTCCACAGTTTATTGTGATCCACACAGTCAGATAGTAATTTGAGGAACTTTCCCCTTTTTAAAGTTTGCCAGTTTTTAAATTTACTTTCAATGACAGTACTTCTGCATGAAAATGTCATGTCATCAAAACTTGAACTCCTAACTTGTGCCAGACATTGTATACACCCATAAGATTATAGCTGATTATTCTTGCCTGCCTATAAATTAAAGATAGTAAAATAACCACATCCTCAGTTCAAAGACTTCTAATTAACAGGCTTTATATTTAGGACTGGACCTTGAATACCATAAGGGAAAGATGCACACATATTTACTACAGAAAATACTGGAAGATCTAGGAAAAATAAATAAAAACAAAAGGAAAACTTATCTGTTCTTTTTAAAAGGTAAGTTGAAACATAAATCACAAACCAGAATATTGAAAAAGTAAAATCCTAAGCCTTGACACCCATAGCAGGTGCAAAGGCATGAATGTCAGATATGTGAACCTTGGCAGATATAGTAAGGAGGAAGTGGGAAGAGGTGCATTTTCATAGGAAGTAAAAGCAGGGCAGGTATGATACATCCTGGAGGAGTGCTCCTGTGGTAACAGGCTACAACTGAGTCAAACTGGGCACAGAGAGCTAAACTAGAAATGTACATGAATACACACATACATACACACCATTCATTCATTCATGCATGTACATACATACATGTGTGCCTCCCTATATATATATGTGTATATACATACAAACACACACATATAGAGCACTTGAAATTTCAGTAATTAGAGGCTAATATTAATAATATAGAATGTAAACTATGGCCAAATACACAATTTTGCATTTTCCTTATAAATCTGAAGCTTAGAGATTATTAATATTTCCATATGAATGAAGAAACTGAAACTCAGAAAGATTAATTTGTCTAAGGTTGTAGAAAGGGTTGAGTTAGAATTTTAACTGATATTTCTGGACTTGGAGTTCAAGGCTTAGTCCACTCTATTTGGATCATAGAGCCTCAAATGCTTCTAGGAATCTTAGAGTGATTTGGTCTAACCCACCTTTAATTTAAGGACTAATCGTACATTTGATTAATTGTTGACCAGTTCATTATTTTATACTCTAAATAAAATGAAGATAGAAATACAGTTACTGTAGCCAATGGGATATATAAAATTTTTCACCACCTCTTCCTGCCAAACAAATGTTCAGAATACTAAGAACACAAAAATCATCTTAGTATCTTGCTTTAATTTTGTCTAGCTCATAAATGATCAAGTTCTGTACCACACTAATAAAATAAAATGTGAAATAATAACAAGAAAAACTTCAGTTATATAACTTCTAAGAGGAAGGCAGGGAGAAGGAAATGGCAACGCACTCCTGTCTTCTTGCCTGGAGAATCCCATGGACAGAAGAGCCTGGCAGGCCATGGTCCATAGGGTCACAGAGTTGGACACGACTGGAGTGACTAAGCCCACAAGAGGAAGGCAGATACAGTAGGTGCTTACGTCCTAGCTTGGACAGTGACTCACTGGGTGACCTTGGGCAAGTCATTTATTCTTTCTGTGCATCAGTTGCATCATCTGTAACCTGAGGGAGTTACAAGAGGTGACCTTTCAGACCCTTCCTACTCAAAGGTTCTATACCTCTCTGAAGAGCTAAATGGAGATGAGTGTGTCTCCAAGTAAGGGTACAGAATGACTGGCTTCCATAGGTTTCTTGTTTCCTTATAATTTATCAAAAAATTGGCAAGGGTTGGATAGAAGCCTCCATATATGTCATCATCTTTAATGTTGTTGCTTGTTTCTGCTTCTCTGGTAAAATGTAAAATGTCAACTTGGCTCAGCCAAAACTAGTTTGGGAACCCCAGGCTACCTACCCTTGGAGGAACATTTATTTTACCACAGTTCTTCCAATCCCATGAACAAAATCTTTCCTTTCCTGATTCCTGTCCAGATCCACCCAGCGATCTTACTCATTTCACTGTTACTTCATTCCTTGTTTTTCTTCTGCCATCAATTATGTAATTTCATTCAAATCTCCTGGTCATATGTTCTGGAGCTTTGAATGTGGCTGCGTCACACAGTGAGTGGGTTATTGTTCTAGCATATGGGCTGATGTGGCACAAAGAAGTGGTGCATAGAGGTGAAGAGGCTGGTAACAATTTAGCCTCAAGCAATCATATTAATACAAAACCGAATTTCTGTGTACTTCAGCATTGTGATGGATTGGATTCTGTGCATATTATTTTCCACGTTCCTTCCCTAACTTAAGTGCATTTGAGGGAAGTTTAATGCACAGTGCTTTGGTGTTTGCGTCAGGAAGCTTGGGTATGGTCATGGTTTTGCCACTTGCCAGCTATATAACACAGACTTGTTGTTCAGTTGCTAAACTAGGTTAACTTCAGTGGAATTTAAAAACTGGGAGAAGCTGGAACCTGGAACTCCATCCACCCACTTGGATGCGATAGTGACAGGCAGGGACTCAGTTGTAGACGGTGAAGTTAGGAATTGGAGGCCAACCAACACAGTTCAACATTTGTAAGAATACTATGGTGGATCCAAATATTGGACTGTCATAGGATATTCCTCTCTAAGGAAGTTTCTGGGTCTCAGTCTGATGAGAGATATTTGGCCTTTATTTTTTCCTCTGCTTCCTTAAAGGAAACATTGGCCTTGAGTCTGCAATGAATTAAAACACAGAGAAACACACTGTCCGATTTTTCATACACCATCAAGAGAATTTTAAATTTCATCAAGTACAGTTCCTATGTTTGACAGGTGAGGAAGTTGCAGTGTAGTGGGAAAAATTTTGCCCTTGCCTCTTAGCTTTGTGACCTCCTGTAAGCCATTTAACCATCCTGAACTATATTCTTATCATAGGAAAAAAGAGGAGGTAATTGTAGATATATGTGAAAGTGCATAGAACAACAGTGAAGTATACTTGGTAGGTAAATGGTTAATCAGTTTCTGAGACTCCGACATGTTATAAATCTAGATTCAAGGATCAGTTTCTTTCCTACTTCTGGGAATATGTTGACTAGTATTAGCTATTTGCCTTCCTGTTGTTTTTGTTTAGTTGCTAAGTTGTTTCCAATTCTTTTGTCACCCTCTGGACTGTAGCCCTCCAGATACTCCATTCATGAGATTCCCAGGCAAGAATACTGGAGTAGGTTGCCATTTCTCCAAGAGATCTTTCCAATCCAGAGATTGAACCCCTGTCCCCTGCATTGGCAGGCAGATGCTTTACTGCTGAGTCACCAGGGAAGCCCATTTGCCTTTCTAAATTCAATTAAAAATTTAAATCCTTGCTTTTCCCTTTCCATTCCCTCAGGATTGTGCTTCTCAAATTTCATATTATTGAGAATTAGGAAATGAATACAGTTTTCATAACCCTTCCCCAAGAGATTCTGACTTAGTAGGTCTAGATAAGGGCCCAGGATTCCACACTGATAGACAAGGACCTCAGTTACAGATATATGAGCTGAAATTGGTCCCTGGTGAATAATTTTATATTAAAGCTTGGCTGCACATGTTGTTGCACAAGAGCCCAAAGCCGGGGTTCTGGAGACCAGTATTCTATTCCTGGTTCAGATACCAAAGCAGTACTTCACACAAGGTAGGAGTTCAATGAATATTGACCTTAGTGAGTGCATCAAATAACTTGTCCTGCAACCTTGGATAAGTACCCCACCCCCACTGGGCTTTAGCCTCATCATCAGTACAAGGAAAGTGTTGAACTAGATAATCTCTAGTGTCCTTTCCAGCTTCGAATGTCTTTGACCCTTTCAACTCTGACGTCTGCCAAGGAATCAAGGAACAGCTTCCTAGAAATTATTTAAACATCTTGAGAGGCTGTCCTTATTCTTTCAGCACATAAAGGTTTTGAGTGGTATAACTGAACCGTCAAGTTGGCATCCTGTTGACCTGAGTTTATGTAATTTGATAGTGTGACTCATTTCATTTCATAGAATATCTTCAGCTAAAGGGAAATATTGTGGTTAATTTCTTGATATTATACTTTATTTTTAGAAATTTAAAGATAACTCCTTTAAAAATCCCCATGTATTTTTCATGCGACTGGTAAATAAGCATGTTCTATCTCAACTTAATCTGCAGCTCTGGGATTTGGTAACTAACCCATACTTAATAATTTAATAATGCCAAAGATAGGAGAGAGAAACAGATGCCTAATTAGTCTGATCAAGCTACTTTCTTAGTCCTGATCCTTCTGTCTCTTCCCATAGCCTCTCAATTGTTTTTCCTCCTCTCCATTCCAATCTTTCCTTTGTTCTTTTCTCAAAACATCTTTTTTTTCTTTTTTTAACAGTACAAATCTTAGTGACTCTCTTACTAGGATAAAAGTCTTATATTAGGATATTGGGATGACTTTTGAAATGTCTCTCTCTCTCTAAATTCTAACTCATTCTCTTCTGTTCTTACTCTCCTCTTCAGCCATACTAGATTGTTTGAGCTTTTTATTATTCACTATGTTTTAGCTCAAGCTGATTCCTCTGCCCTGACTAATCTTTTTTGACTCTGTTTACACTTCTCAAACCTTAAAGGGTAGTCCAAATATCACTTCCACTTTGTGACCTTTCTTTGTTACCTGTCCTGAATTAAACTTCCCCCTCTGAACTTCAATGCTGCTGCTGCTGCTAAGTCACTTCAGTCGTGTCCGACTCTGTGTGACACCATAGTTGGCAGCCCACCAGGCTCTGCCATCCCCGGGATTCTCCAGGCAAGAACACTGGAGTGGGTTGCCATTTCCTTCTCCAGTGCATGAAAGGGAAAAGTGAAAGTGAAGTCACTCAGTCGTGTCCAACTCTTCACGACCCCAAGGACTGTAGCCCACCAGGCTCCTCCATCCATGGGATTTTCCAGGCACGAGTACTGGAGTGGGGTGTCATTGCCTTCTCCACTGAACTTCAATAGTTCTTTTTAAAAAGTTTACACTAAGTGGAAAAGAAAGGAGGTCATTTTAGGCAAAAGGAACAGCAAGAACTAAAGTAAATTTTAAAAAATGGTATAAGTTTACATATGTAAAATAAATAGCCAATGGGAATTTGCTGTATGACTCAGGGAACTCAAACTGGGGCCGTGTGATACCCTAGGGGGTGGGATGGTGTGGAAGGAGGGAGAGGTTCAAGAGGGAGGGGACATATGTATACCTACGGCTGGTTCATGTTGATGTATGGTAGAAACCAGCACAATATTGTAAACCAATTATCCTTCAATTAAAAATAAATAGATTTTTAAAAATTAAAAAAAATATGGTTATCAGTTTAAAACATTTACTACATATGAATAATAGTTTATTTATTTATTTGTTTGAATGTGCCACTTTGCATGTGACATCTTAGTTCCCTAATCAGGGATGGAACCCATGATTCCTGCAGTCAAAGTGCAGAGTCTTAACCACTGGACCACCAGGGAAGTCCCTACATATAAATAATGTGTTCATAGACCAAGCTTATATACAATAAATATATACTAATAATGTATACATAGACCAAGCTTATATACAATAAAAAGAATACTATAATGAATACTTGTGTACCCACGTTTCATCTTAAGAAGTAGCATATTACCAAATATACTGAAGATTCTAGCTCTCATGGCCTTCTTTTCCCTTTAAAGATAACCACTATTCTGAATGTGGTGTTTGTGATTGTTTTGCTTTCCTTTACATACAGGTTTGTTTCTTAAATATGGGCATCTAAATAATTTGTTTAGGTATTTATATGTTTTGAACTGCATACCAATGTTATTATATGCTATTTATATTCACACTACTTGCATTTTTCTTAATATCATATTTGTGAGATTTTGTCCATGTTGATATGTATATTTCTGTGCACATCACATTTAATTGCTCTGTATTATCCCATTGTATAAATAAGCCACAACTCATTTCTCTAAATCTCTTACTGATAGATTTTTGTATTGATTTATCTCTTTCCCTCTATTCTTTTCTCCTGTTGCACAGAAATGGTATTTGAGTATTCTTGTACACATCTCCTATTGAAGAGGTGCAAGAGTATCTCTGAGATGTACATCTAGGATTTGCATTGCTTGTACACAAGGTATATGTCTTCTCTATTTTGCTGGATAGTATCCAGTTATTTTCCAAAGTATTTTTAGGAATTAACATTTTGTCATTTGTAATTGCTAGTTATAATTAAACTTTTGTGTTTCGGAAGACTATTGGGAAATAAAGCTGGAAAGAAAGGGTGGAATCAGATTGGGCAGTAAGTTGACGTGCCAAGGTGTTTGGATTTTATTCTCCAGGCAAAAGGAGAATAAAGACCCTGTTGGTTATTTATCTTCTTTGAATCTTAGTTTCCTTTTCAGTAAAATGGGGACAATAACACCTTTCTCACAAGATTGTCATGAAAACCCTGATGTGGAATAATTACTCAATACATTTGTAGATATTGTAATAATATCAGAAAAATTATGAACTGGGTGTGATATAAATAGACATATATTTTAGAATTGGGTATAAATAGCAACTGGTATAGAATAGATATTTTCAGGAAGACAGAAAGTCGTTGCCATCTAGCTAGTAGGAAATCCTCATTAATTTTTGAAGATCTAAGTCAGAGTTTCTCAAACTTGGCCCATTTGAAACTTTGAGCTGGATAACCCATTCTTTGGGGGTTGCTGTAATGTACATTGCAGGATGATTCCTGGTCTTTACCCACCTGGTATCAACAACAATCTCCTTCTTCCCCAGTTGTGATGATTGAAGTGTTTCTAGACATTGCCAGATGCCCTTGGGAGCAAAATTGAAACCTTTTGAGAACCTCTGATTTAGTTCCAATGTCAGCTTCTCCATGAAGACTTCCTTGCCTCCTTTAGGAAGACCAAATTGTCCTTTTCCTACCAATGCCTCTTTATGGCATTTCCCACATAATTTTGTAATCCTTTATCTACTTCTGTATAAGAATGCCTGTTCTTAAAAACTACATTGATCCTTTTCTGTATTTCAAACACTTACAACATAGTAGAAACTAGTGTAGATTTTTCAAATGTGAATTCTCAGGTAAATGATTAAGCAGTTATTATTGAGCATATCCCATGATCTGGGGACAGTATCAAGTGCTGAAGCCATAATGTTGAAAAGAAAACCATGGTCTTTGACTTTATAATATATAATGTATTGCAAGAGAAGCAATGGACAAATAATAAATTAACTAAATGGTTATAGATATGATAAATGCCATGAAGGAAATTAAAATGGTGCTTTGACAGAAAATAATGAGGGCCTTACCTTTAGATATGTTTTTCAGGGAAAACAGTCACAATTAGTTTAAGACATGAAGGCTGAGATAAGAAGTCAGTCAGGGATGACTTTGGCAGAACAGTTTTCGAGATGAAGGAACTAACATGAGCAACATCCCTGAGTTAGGAGAGAGTTCGTGATATCTTATAAACACTGAGAAAGGTAGTGCAGTCAAAGCCAGGTGAACCCAGGTAAGAATAGCACGATGACAGTGAAGAGACAGGTAAAAAGGAGATTATTCAGGGCATTGTTGGCTACACTAAACAGTTAGTACTTAACTATAAATGGTGGCTCAGACTGTAAAGCATCTGCCTATAATGCGGGAGACCCGAGTTCAATCCCTGAGTTGGAAAGATCTCCTGGAGAAGGAAATGGCAACCCACTCCAGTATTCTTGCCTGGAAAATCCCATGGATGGAGGAGCCTGGTAGGCTACAGTCCATGGGGTCACAAAGAGTCAGACACGACTGAGCGACTTCACTTTTCTTTCTATATATGTAGAAGGCCTAAAGATGGCAGAGGAGTAGGTGAGTGTGTAGTACATCTCTCTCCATGGACACATCAAGAATACACCTTCAGACACGGAAATGCATGCAGAACACCAGCTGAGAGCAAACAGGAGTATCTGACCAGCAGAAAAGAATATATAGAACCACGTAAAACTCGGTAGGACCAAAGAACTAGGGGGAAAAACAGGGGTGTTAGTAGGACTGGACTTGCCCTGGGTGGGTGGGGGAACTGAAACAGGGGTCTGGTCCCCACATCGGGGCAATTGTCTGAGTCAGAGGAGAAACATTTGAAGCTGAGAGTGAAACAGCTGATCTGTGGCAGCCGAAATGGAATGAGAATCATACATTCCTTGCTGCAGCCATACATGCCCCAGACAGGGATGCAGGTCCCTGAGAAGGCGCAGTGGCTAGGAGCGGGTGTTAGGGATTGTGGAGCAATCTCAGGGTGAGGGCTGCTGTTGACTGCAGCGAGACAGATTGAAGGGATGTGAGGGAGGAGATTGTGGTGGGAAATGCCTGTGGAGGAAAGCCAGGCAGCCATGGAAGCAAGACATTACTACTGAGTCATGCGTAGGGGGTGGAGCCATCACCATAGCCTCTCCCCACAGGCCAGTATGGACAGTTCAACAAGAGAGAGGCTGGCCCATCAAATGCCCGTCGCAGTGAACTACAGAGTAGGACCCCACCCAGGGTGCCCCTTTAAGTGCCTGACGTGCCGATCCACAGAGTAGGACCCCAGTCAGGGGAGCCCTTCTGTGTGCCTGACATGCTGAATAACAGAGAAGGACCGCAGGCAAGGGAGCCCTCCAAGTGCCTGAACAGGCAGAGCTATGGAGAAAGACTGGCCAAAGAGGCCTGATCGCTAGCTACAGGAGGCTCAAAAAAAGACTTGGATAGGGCCATAACTCCTGCGGTGGAGGCAGTCTGTGTCCCTGCACACTTGGCGCTGCTAGGGTCCCCACAAACCAAGCAGCTGTGCCACCTTCACGCTCAACTCTCAGTGGGGCAGAGCTGCCATAGACAAAAAATATCTTGTGTCTACGCATGCAGGGTTGCTTCAGTCGTGTCCAACTCTTTGCTATCCTGTGGACTGTGGCCTGCCAGACTTTTCTGTCAGGGGTATTCTCCAGGCAAGAATACTGGAGCATATTGGCCAATACTGGTTGCCATTCCCTTCTAGAGCACTGTATTTTCTGCTGCCCTAGCCGCCGACTTCCCTGAGTACATGGTGCTGCCAGAACCTCTGCAACCCCAGCAGCAGCACCACCTCCACACCTGGCCCTCACAAGGGCAGATCCAAGTCCTCCAGGGTAGCCTCAGGAGCAAACTCCAGTGGAGGACCCACATGCAGAGGTGGAAATAAAACCACAATTGAAACCCAGGGGTAGTGTGGCTAAGGAAGAAGACCCAAAACCTTCCCACCAGCTGTACAAGCTGCAGATTAAATCCACATGAGGCAGACTCTGTGTCTATGGAATATATAAAAGGAACTGAGAGCTCCCACAAAAGAAAACACACTAGCTCTGATAGCTGTGGACATTGGAAGCAAGAACACACAGGAGTAGGATCAGATTAGAATCTGAGCTGTCCCCACAGCAGGTCCAGAAACCAGCACAGTGTTGGAGGCCATCCTAGGGAGGTTGAGGTGGACTGTGACTCCCAGAGAGGAAAAGGACTCTGACAGCAGTGACTCAAGAAAAACATTTATCATTCTTATGTTTTGACTTGTTTTGTAGATTCTTTTGAATTTTTTTCTTTTCCTCCACACCTCCCCGCCGCCTCGCGTTGTAGTTGTCAGTTTTATTGGCACTAAGAAATCTAAGCTTCTGAGCTTTTTTTTTCCTCAGTCACATTTTGTATTGTTACAAACCTTTGCCTCTGTGTTGGGCTTTTGCAATTCTGTTGAGTTTACCTTTCTTTTTCTTTTCTTCCTCCTGTTTTTATTTTCTCTCTTTTAAAAAATCTTTAACTTTTTAAACCTATTATTATTTTTTCTACATTTATGACTTTGCTTTTCTACTTTTCTTTTCCCCTTGCCGTTAATCTTTAATGTATACTTAAATCTTCTTTATCTACCTCTATTTAACTTTGCAAAACTTTCTTTCTTTTCTTTGTTTCCTTTCCTCTCAATATATTTGTTAGTTTTATTTTCATTGTTTTATTCCCCACTTGGCACCTTGCTTTAGTTTTGTTTTCCAGTTTGTGCTTTAGCTAGTTTTGTTCTTAACTGATAGATATAATTTTTGACTTCCATTGTTCATCAGGTCAATCTACTGTACTTTAGTTTTGTTGGATCGTTTTGATTTTGCTTATGGATGAATATGTATATGTGTATATTCCATTATTTTAATTATTATTTGCCTGATTTTGTAACTGCCGTTTGTCTGGGGTTCATCGTTGGTTTCTAGTTATGCGGTATTTGCTCTCACTTAATGCCACAACAAACCACTGTGGAATCTTTGTACGTGACCAGAGATCAAGCCCTGAGTCTTTGGAGTGGAAGCACTAACTCCAAGATCCTAGACTAGCTGAGAACTCACCCTAGGAAGTATCAAATAGTGAGAACTCACACAAAGGAAATCACGTGAATACAAGACCCAGCATCACCCTGTGCAGGATGCCTCATCTAAACAGCAAACAGAACAAAAATGCAAATCCAATCCTCAGCAGACAGGATTACCACCTCACTCAGCCTTGCCCATCAGAGGAAAAACAAACAAACAAACAAAAAACACACTACAAATCTCACCCTATATAAAGCTTACAAAAACAACTGGATGAAACAGGAGGGCAGAAACCAAAAGGAAGAAAGAATTCAACCTTGAAGCCTGGGAAAAGGAGACCTCAAACACAATAAGTTAAATAAAAATAAATAAATAAATAACGAAAAGGCAAAGAAATGCTATACAAATGAAGGAACAAACTAGAAACACAGAAGTACAAATAAATGAAGAGGAAATAGGCAAACTACCTGAAAAAGAATTCAGGATAATGATAGTAAAGATGATCAAAAACCTTGAAAACAAAATGGAGAAAATGCAAGAATCAATTAATAAAGACCTAGAAGAATTAAAGAATAAACATACAGAGACAAACAACACAATTACTGAAATTAAAAATACTCTAGAAGTAATCAATAGCAGAATATCTGAAGCAGAAGAACGAACCAGTGAGCTGGAAGATGAAATGGTGGAAATAACTTCTGAAGAGCGGAAAAAATTACAAAGAATGAAAAGAACTGAGGACCATATGGGACCATATGAAACACACCAACACTCGAATTATAGGGGTCCCAGAAGAAAAAGAGGAAAAGAAAGGGTATGAGAAAATTTTTGAAGAGATTATGGTTGAAAATTTCCCAAACGTGGAAAAAGAAATAGTCAATCAAGTTCAAGAGGCACAGAGTCCCATACAGGATATACACAAGGAGAAACACACCAAGACACATGATAATCAGACTAACAAAGACTAAACACAAAGAAAGAATATTAAAAGCAGCAAGGAAAAAGCAACAAATAACATACAAGGGAAACCCCATATGATTAGCAGCTGATCTTTCAGCAGAAACTCTGCAGGCCAGAAGGGAATGGCAGGATATATTTAAAGTACTGAAAGAGAAAAATCTACAACCAAGATCACTGTACCTGACAAGGATCTCATTCAAAATTGATGGAGAAATAAAAAGCTTTTCAGACAAGCAAAAGTTAAGAGAATTCAGTACCACCAAACCAGCTTTACAACAAATGTTAAAGGGACTTATATAGTGAAGAAATACAAGAGAAGAAAAAGATCTACAAAATCAACCCCAAATATTTAAGAACATGGCAATAGGAACATATATATCAGTAATTACTTTAAATGTAAACAGATTAAATGCTCCAATCAAAAAACACAGACTGACTGAATGGATACAAAAACAAGACCCATATATATTCTGTCTACAAGAAACCCACTTCAGACCTAAAGACACATATAGACTGAAAGTGAGAGGATGGAAAAATATATTCTATGCAAATGGGAAGCAAAAGAAAGCTGGAATAGCAATCCTCATATCAGACAAAATAGACCTTAAAGAAGATTACAAGAGATTAGGAAGGACAATACATAATGATCAAGGGATCAATCCAAGAGAAAGACATAACAATTGTAAATATCTATATAACCAACATAGTAGCATCTCAATACATAAAACAAACACTAACAGACATAAAAGGAGAAATTGACAGTAACACAATAATAGTAGGAGACTTTAATAACCCACTCACACCGGACAGGTGAGTGACTTATGGACAGGTCATCACAACAGAAAATAAACAAGGAAACATAAGTCTTAAATGATACATTAGATGAGATGGATCTCATTGATATCTTCAGGATATTCCATGCAAGTGCAAAAGAATACATCTTCTTCTCAAGTGCACATGGAGCATTCTCCAGGATAGACCACATCTTGTGTCACAAATCAAACATCAGTAAATTTAAGAAAATTGAAATCATATCAAGCATCTTCTCCAACCACAACACTATGAGCCTAGATATCAATTACAAGAAAAAAAAAACTAAAAAACACAAACACATGGAAATTAATCAATATGTTTCTAAATAACCGATAGGTTACCAAAGAAATCAAAAGGGAAATAAAAAAATTATAGAAACAAATGACAATGAAAATGCGACAACTCAAAACCTATAGGATGCAGCAAAAGCAGTCCTAGAGGGAAGTTTATAGCAATGCAATCCTACCTCAAGAAACAAGAAAAACATCGAATAGACAAACTAACACTACACCTAAAACAACTGGAAAAAGAAGAACAAAAATCCCCCAAAAATTAGTAGGAGGAAAGAATTCATAAAAATCATGTATTAGATGTATCTGTCAATAACAATATATATTTTAAAAGGCAATCTCACTTTTTAAATTATTTTTTATTGGAATATAATTGATTTACAATGTTGTGTTAGTTTCTGGTGTACAGTAAAGTGAATCAGTCACACATATACATATATCCACTCTTTTCTAGACTTCATTGCCATACAGATCTTTGTAGAGACCTGAATAGAGTTTCCTCTGTTATACAGTTTATTATTCATCTTTTATATATGCTGTGCATGCACGCTATGTCGCTTCCTTTGTGTTTGACTCTTTGAGACCCCATGGACTGTAGCCCTCCAGGCTCCTTTGTCCATGTGATTCTCCAGGCAAGAATACTGGAGTGGGTTGCCATTTCCTCCTCCAGGGGGTCTACCCAACTCGGGGATTGAACCCCTGTCTCTTATGTCTTTTGTATCAGCAGGCAAGTTCTTGACCACTAGAGCCACCTAAGAAGCCCACCTTTTATGTATCAGTTCAGTTCAGTTCAGTTCAGTTGCTCAGTCGTCTCCGACTCTTTGCGACCCCATGAATCGCAGCACTCCAGGCCTCCCTGTCCATCACCAACTCCTGGAGTTTACCCAAACTCATGTCCATCGAGTCAGTGATGCCATCTAGCCATCTCATCCTCTGTCGTCCCCTTCTCCTCCTGCCCCCAATCCTTCCCAGCATCAGGGTCTTTACCAATGAGTCAACTCTTCGCATGAGGTGGCCAAAGTATTGGAGTTTCAGCTTCAACATCCGTCCTTCCAATGAACACCCAGGACTGATCTCCTTTAGGATGGACTGGTTGGATCTCCTTGCAGTCCAAGGAACTCTCAAGAGTCTTCTCCCATACCACAGTTCAAAAGCATCAATTCTTCAGCGCTCAGCTTTCTTCACAGTCCAACTCTCACATCCATACATGACTACTGGAAAAACCATAGCCTTGACTAGATGGACCTTTGTTGGCAAAGTAATGTCTCTGCTTTTTAATATGCCATCTAGGTTGGTCATAACTTTTCTTCCAAGGAGTAAGTGTCTTTTAATTTCATGGCTGCAGTCACCATCTGCAGTGATTTTGGAGCCCAGAAAAATAAAGTCAGCCACTGTTTCAACTTTTTCCCCATCTATTTGCCATGAAGTGATGGGATCGGATGCCATGATCTTAGTTCTCTGAATGTTGAGCTTTAAGCCAACTTTTTCACTCTCCTCTTTCACTTTCATCAAGAGGCTTTTTAGTTCCTCTTCACTTTCTGCCATAAGGTTTGTGTCATCTGCATATCTGAGGTTATTGACATTTCTCCTGGCCATCTTGATTCCAGCTTGTGCTTCTTCGAGCCCAGTATTTCTCCTGATGTACTCTGCATATAAGTTAAGTAAGCATGGTGACAATATACAGCCTTGACATATTCCTTTTCCTATTTGGAACCAGTCTGTTCTTCCATGTCCAGTTCTAACTGTTGTCCCTGACCTGCATACAGGTTTCTCAAGAGGCAGGTCAGGGGGTCTGGTGTTCCCATCTCTGTCAGAATGTTCCGCAGTTTATTGTGATCCACACAGTCAAAGGCTTTGGCATAGTCAATAAAGCAGAAATAGATGTTTTTTTGGAACTCTCTTGCTTTTTCGATGATCCGACGGATATTGGCAATTTGATCTGTGGTTCCTCTGCCTTTTCTAAAACCAGCTTGAACATTGGAAGTTCACAGCTCATGTATTGCTGAAGCCTGGCTTGGAGAATTTTGAGCATTACTTTACTCGCGTGTGAGATGAGTGCAATTGTGTGGTAGTTTGAGCATTCTTTGGTATTGCCTTTCTTTGGGATTGGAATGAAAACTGACCTTTTCCGGTCCTGTGGCCACTGCTGAGTCTTCCAAATTTACTGGCATATTGAGTGCAGCACTTTCACAGGATCATCTTTCAGGATTTGAAATAGCTCAACTGGAATTCCATCACCTCCACTAGCTTTGTTCGCAGTGATGCTTCCTAAGGCCCACTTGACTTCACATTCCAGGATGTCTGGCTCTAGGTGAGTGATCACACCATCGTGGTTGTCTGCGTCGTGAAGATCTTTTTTGTACAGTTCTTCTGTGTATTCTTGCCGCCTCTTCTTAATATCTTATGCTTCTGTTAGGTCCATATCATTTCTGTCCTTTATTGAGGCCACTTTGCAAGAAATGTTCCCTTGGTATCTCTAATTTTCTTGAAGAGATCTCTAGTCTTTCCCATTCTGTTGTTTTCCTCTATTTCTTTGCACTGATCGCTGAGGAAGGCTTTCTTATCTCTCCTTGCTATTCTTTGGAACTCTGCATTCAAATGGGAATATCTTTCCTTTTCTCCTTTGCTTTTTGCTTCTCTTCTTTTCCCAGCTATTTGTAAGGCCTCCTCAGACAGCCATTTTGCTTTTTTGCATTTCTTTTCCATGGGGTAGTGTATATATGTTCAATCCCAGTCTCCCAATTAATACCCTTCTTTCTCCTCCTGATAACAGTAAACTTGTTTTCTATATCTGTGACTCAATTTTTGTTTTGTAAATAGGTTAATTTTAGCTTTTTTTCTTAGATTCCACATATAAGCAATATCATATGGTATTTATTTCTTTGCGTCTGACATACTTCACTCAGTATGACAATCTCTAGGTTCATCAATGTTGCTGCAAATGACATTATTTCACTCTTTTTGTATAGTTGCATAATTTTCCATGGTATATATGTACCACATCTTTATTTCTTCCTCTGTCAATAGACATTTGGGGTGCTTCCATGTCCTAGCTTTTGTAAAATGTGCTGCAATGAACATTGGGGTGCATGGATCCTTTCAAATCATGGTTTTTCCAGGCATATGTCCAGGAGTGGGGTTGCCAGATCATATGGTAGCTCTATTTTAAAACTTTTAAGGAACCTCCATACTGTTCTCCATAGTAGTTGCACCAGTTTACAGTCTCACAGTGTAGGAGGATTCCCTTTTCTCCACACCCTCTCCAGCATTTATTGTTTGTAGATTTATTGATGATGGCTATCTTACTAGTGTGACTGGTGTGAAGTGATACCTCATTGTAGTTTTGATTTGTATTTGTCTAATATTTAGAAAAATATTTAGAAAAAAATGCCTAAACACAGCCTAGTTTCTTAAATATATGCTATGCCCCCGCATGAAAATATCTGGCTTTTTTTTTGTTGTTGTTTGTTTTGTTTTAAGATTTATGTATTTATTTTGGCTCTATTCAGTCTTGATTACTGCGTGCAGGTTTTCTCCAATTGTAGCAAATGGAGGCTATTCGCTAGTTGTGGTGTGCAGGCTTCTCACTGTGGTGGCTTTCTTGTTGTGGAGCACTGACTCTAGGTGTGCAGGGTTCAGTAGTTGTGGCACATGGGCTCAGTAGTTGTGGTGCACAGGCTTAGTTGCTCTGCAGCATTAGGGATCTTCCTGGACCAGGGATTGAACTGGTGTCCCCTGCATTTCAAGGCCGATTCTTAACCACTGGATCACCAGGGAAGCCCTGGACTTTGTTGTTTAGTTCTGGAATTTTGCAAAGAGGAGACTTGGAAGTTCAAGATCCTGTGATTCTGAAGATGAAAGAAGACTTGATACAGTCAGCCTTGAATTTAGGTTGAAATAAGAAAAAAAGAAAAAACTAAAAATGTATAGTCAGCCAGAGATAACAGAAAGGGGAGAAGGACTTGATTAATGTTAAGGTTGTGATTAATGTAAGAAGCAGTTTGAGTGGGAGTTAGTGGGGAAAATAGAAAGAAAGTGATCTGATCAGAAAGGGGACTTCAGTATTGCATCTTGGGGGTGGAGGATTTCCATGTCATGTTGAGGCCAAGGGTGAGGCTATGTTGTATAGACTGCTAAGGCAGAAAATTCCACACACAAACCTTATAGGAGAACACATAAATTAGGGGATAAAAACAGTATAGGGCAAACTACCACAAGCCTTAATGAAGTCCAGAGGGTATAACTGCATTTTATATAGTTGTCAAGAGTAGTTTAAATTATGTGGATTATTTTTTATTTTTTATTCAAGGAGGCAAAATGTGTATGCACTGATATTTAGAATATTTCTCCCCTGGATGTGGATAAGCCGTATGGCACATAAATGGTACGTTGTCAGTTTTTCAGAAATCTTGACCATATTCAAAAACTCATTCTCTACAATATTGGCTTACTGATTATCACTTTATTTAAAATCATTTTCACTACCTTTATGCTTACTAAGTGTGCTGGCCCCAGTTGTTCTTTTCCATGTGGCCGAGTTAGTTAGGTATAGCTCCAGTAGGTACAGGAGTCCTCAGATACCTAAGAGCCTTCTCTGTTCATGGGGAGTATCTCAACTGAGCTTCCCTTCCATCATGTTTGATAAGCTCTCCCCTGCTTCAGATCCCATCCCAGGAAATTCCCACCCACATCCCAGCTGCTTCCTTCCCACTCAGGTATTTCTGATAGCTCCTAAAAATATCTCCTGTCATCTAGTTTTTCTGTTTTCTTCCTGATACAAGTAAGATTCCTCAAGTAACAAGAACAATAGCAAATATACATATGAAGTTTTCAAAATGCTTCTGTCTGTACATTTTTGTCCCCATTTCAATAATGTGAGGAAGTTGAAATATCTGCAATTTACTGACCAATGAGAAAGGTCAAATTACTTGTCCGAGGTTCTTTATCCTAGTAAGTAAAGAAGACCAGAGTGAGTACCTAGGTCTTTTGAAGTCAAATCTCACCCACAAGATCTTCATCCTTTTTTAAAAAAAGTTGTAATATTAGTGTTGGAAGAAAGAGATCAATTGCCACTTTCCATTAATTGCCAATATCCCGTCTTCAATGTTCTTGAAGAGATAAGCAGTATATACCTCTTGAGGCAAGTAAGTCCATCTTGGATTATTTGTTTTTCCTTATAATAAACTGAAATTGGTCTTCTTATAATTTCTATCCAAGGGTCCCAGTTCACATTCTGCAGCTACAAAGACTAAAGGAATCAGCACCCACTTTCCCTAGATAACCTTTCGGTATTTTCAGGTACTTTTCTCTGGGAGCAATGTCCCTATTTTTTTCTATTATTTTATAAGACATATTTTACATACTCTCTTAAAATAACCCTCCTCTAGATATGCCTGATTTTGTTAACTGAATCTATAATTGAGCATGGTAATTTATACTTTATTTATTTTTGACTGTGCTAGGTCTTCGTTGCTTTGCATGGGCTTTCTCTACTTGGAGTGAGTGGGTGCTACTCTTCATTGCAGTGTGCAGGCTTCTCATTGTAGTGGCTTCTCTTGTTGTGGAGCAATGACTCTATGCACACGGGCTTCAGTAGTTGAATCGTGCAAGCTCAGGGATTGTGGTGTCTGGACTCAGTAGTTGTGGTACATAGGCTTAATTACGCCACAGCAGGTGGAGTCTTTCCATACCACAGGTTGAAACCATGTCCCCTACATTGGCAGGTGAATTCTTATCCATTGCACCACCAGGAAAGTCCAATCATGGTACTTTAAATGTGTTCCGTTTAATAGATTAATGCAGTTGTCACCTTCTATGTTCCAATAATAACGCTACTGAGTTTTTTGTGTGTCTTGTAGTAATTGTACCTCTAAATGCATAGATCTGGTAGAGCCCATCAAGGACTTTGTGATAGAAATTACTGAACTAAGAAGCGTAACACAGGCTCTTTGAAGTTTAAGAGTTGAAACATTATGTCTCATTCACATGATTTGCAGTAATTGTAAGTGGTACCCATAATTACCTATTCAGATTTATTGTAATTTGATTCTAAGTCCAACCTGTAAACTTTTTATATTTCTTAACTTTTAATATTCTTTTTATTTATATTTTAAATTAAAAGCAAAATTATTATGCCCTGAGAGAAAAAGTTTTGATTCCCTCGTCCATCATAACAGCTATCCTAGTTCTCTTACATCACATCACTTCCCCCTCCAAAGTTAGAATCTATTTGCTATCACTGAACAACAACAATGTTGATACTGAAAAGTTGTTATGGTTTTATTATATACATAAAATGTACATATAATAGATTTTCAATTAAGTAGGTTCCAAAAACTGAACATACCTGTTTAACCAGCATTTCCTCACACTCTCTTCAGATCATTGTGTTTGTCAATGATGACCAATCCGTTGATTTATACTGTTGTAGAACACTTGTGTTTTAATGGATTTTATGTAAATGGAGTTATACTGTATTTAACTTTTATGTTTTGCTTCTTTTATTCAGTGTTATATTTATGACATCCAAATTGGTGCTTATATTTGTGGATTGTTCAATCCCATTGCCATGTAACATTCCATTGTGTATATATACCAGATCCATTCTATAGCAACGGTTAGCCATTCTATGTATGCATTCTTGTTGGGAATATAATCAAGAGTGGAGTTGTTGGATCAAAGTGTATGCATGTATTCAGAAATAATCATCTGTTAGTATCTGGGATGATTGGTTCTAAGACTCTCCTGTGGATACTGAAATTTGAAAATCCTCAAGTCCCTTATAAAGTGGTGTAGTATTTGCCTAAAACCCATGCATATCCTCCTATATACTTGAAATCATCTCTAGGTTACTCACAATACCTAATACGATGTAAGTTCTATGAGAATAGTTATTAGCTAGTGACAACTTTGTTTTGCTTTTTGGAACTTTCTGGTATCTTAAAAAATAATTTTGTTCTGCAGTTTGTTCAATGTGCAGTTACAGATTTCAAGAATGTAGGAGTCTTATCATACTACCAAACAATTTTCCCAAATATTTATTCTAATTTATATTCTCAGTGTTTAAAAGTTCTGGTTATTCCATATGCTCACCAACACTTTGTATTTCCTGTCTTACTCATTTCAAACAATCTGGTAGGTATGAAATTATCTCATTGTGATTTCACTTAGCATTTCCTTTGTGATTAATTATATCATTAGTTGCTTAGTCATGTCCAACTATTTGAGATCCCATAGATTGCAGCCCATCAAGCTCCTCTGTCCATGGGATTCTCCAGGCAAGAATACTGGAGTGGGTAGCCATTCCTTTCTTCAGGGGATCTTCCCAATCCAGGGATCAAATCTGGGTCCCCTTCATTGCAGGCAAATCCTTTACCTTCTGAGCCACGATTAAAGCATTCTTTTAAAAAATTTATTTTTTTTTTAACACCAAAAACATTTTGTATTTGGGTATAGCTGACTAACATTGCTGTGATAGTTTCAGGTGAACAGTTAAAGGACTCAGCCCCACATATACATGTATCCATTCTCCCCCAAACCCTCTTCCCATCCAGGCTGGCACAAAACATTGAGGATAGTTCCATGTGCTATGCATAGGTTTTTATTGGTTATCCATTTTCAATATAGCACTGTGTAAATGAGCTTTTCCAAAGTCCTTAACTATCCCTTGCCCCCTGGCAATCATAAGTTCGATATGGAAAGGATTCAATCCACTGCAACTTGTTTTGAAGAGAGGAGACAAGGGCTGTAAATCAAGCAATGTATTTCACCTCAAATTTGGAAAAAGCAAGAAAATAGATTATCTGTGAGAGGCTCCAGACAGAAATGCAGCCCTACTGACACTGATTTTAGTCCAGTGAAACCTATGTAGGTCTTCTGACCTGTAGAACTGTAAGAACATATATATATATTGTTTAAACTGCTAAATACTTCGTGATTTGATATAACAGCAGGTGAATGCTAATAAACAGGCCTAGTGAAAAAAAAAAATAAAGCATTGTTACATTTTTTGATCATCTGGACATCTTTTTTTTTTTTGACATCTTCTTTTGTGACAGGTGTGTTCATAATTTTTACTGAGTTGCCTATATGTTTTCTTACTGATTTGTAAGAGTTTAAATATGAATCCTGTGTTGGATAAATGCACTGCAAATATCTTGCCACCCTTTGTAACCCCCAAAGGTGTTTAAGTGATCAGAATTCCTTAATTTTAATATTGTTCCACTTATCTTTTGAAAAAGTTATAGTTACAGAATTTTCAATTTTTTAAAATTTAATGACAAGAGGAAAATCGCAATTGTTATGTTTTCTTTAAAAGATTTAGTATTTTATTTTTCAAGTTTTGATCTTCAATATAGAATTGTTGTTTTTACATGGTATGAAATATATATATATATAAAATGTATGTGTGAGTATTCATTCTTCCCTGCATACCTAATTGTTGAGCACCCTTTATTGAAAAGATCTTTAAAAAAATAAGAACAGATCTTCCTTAATATAGGAATACATTTCAATGTTGCATTTTTCATAAATCAGGATATTGTTTGTGTGTGGATCTGTTTCTGGATTTGATTTTGTTTCATTGGTCATTTCGTTTACTCTTACACCATTTAAATTATTTCGTTAATTAAAGTTATTTTATCATTAAAATAGATCTTCAATATATAATACAAGTGCAGCTACTCATTTCCTATGAAGTATCTTGCTAGAATTTTGAAGGTTGTTGAGTTGACTTCATATATTAAATTTGGGGAGATTTGAAATTTTTATAGTATTGAGTCTATTTATTCATGAATATGTACTTCTCCATTTACTTCAGTACTTTAAAATTTCTCTGAAACATTTCTCTGAAATACAGTTTTTGATGTGGAGGTTTTGTACATCTTTCATTATATTGATTCTTAAAATTTGTATGTTTCATTTTTAATTTCATACTGTTATTGCTGATTTTTATAGCTGGAATTGATTTTTGAGTTAGTCGTTTTTTGGGAAAAAAAAGATTTTTTGATGTGGACCATTTTTAAAGCCTTTATTAAATTTGTTACAATACTGCTTTTTATGTTTTGGTTTTTTGGCCACATCATGTGTGATCTTAGCTCCCCAACCAGGGATCAAACCCACACCCCCTGCATTGGAAGGTGAAGTCTTAACCACTGGACCACCAGGGAAGTCCCTGTAATTGATTTTTTAAATGACATGTGTAGCAAGCTTGCTAAATCCACATATTTATTCTAATTTATTTGTAGATTCTTTTGGTGCCCACATTTGAGTTGTCTATAAATAACTGCAGTTTTATTTCTTCCTTTCTAATTCTTGTGCCTCTTATTTCCTTTTTCTACTTTTTTACCTTGACTAGGACCACCACCAGTATAGTGGTGGATACATATGGCTTTAGCAGAAATCTTTGCTTTGTTCCCTATTCCAAATGAAAGTTTTTAATATTTCACCATTGAGAAAAATGATCGCTTTAATTTTCTCCATGGATTCCTTACAAGACTCTGGTTTGCTAAGTGTTTTTAGTATGTACTGAGTTGTTCAGGCTCTTTCTGTGGTTATATGGTAATATGGCATATTTATTTTCTTTGCTAATATGACAATAACATTGATATATATTTTAATATATCCTTGCATACTTGGGGAAAACTCAGTTTTAATATTGGAGAAGGAAATGGCAACCCACTCCAGTATTCTTGCCTGGATAATCCCAGGGACGGGGGAGCCTGGTGGGCTGCCATCTCTGGGGTCGCACGGAGTCGGACACGACTGAAGTGACTTAGCAGCAGCAGCAGCAGTTTTAATATATCGTCCTCTTTCTCTCTCCTCATCCTCATATTTAAATATGTTAAGGGTTTTTGTGTCTACGTCCATGTGAGAGCTGTTTTCTAATTTTCCTTTCTTGTACTATCTCGGTCAGTTTTGGAATTAGTGCTATGTTGGCTTCATAAGCAGAATTAATGGTTATTTCCTCTTTCTTTGTGAAACTTTTAACAGTTTTTATTTTCTTAATGTGTGTCAGGTGATTTAGATTTTTAACTTATTCTTGTGTGTTAGGGAAATGGAGGAAGTCTTGTTCAGGCTTCAGAGGCAGGGAGGCAGGGCTCTGACCTTACTTCTGACCTGCCTGGACACTGCCCAGATCCCATGCTGGCCCACAAGCACAGCTCATCAGGTGGCACTTTAGATAAGAAAGAGAATGGGTCTTGAAATTCGTGAGGTCTGGGCAACCACTTGGGGTTTAACAAAACATATGACTCACAAGATAAAACAAACAGCATTGTAAAAAGGTTAAATAAAAGGAGAGCTGCATTTTTGCATGCAAACTGACGATGATATCTGTTTGCTCTCTGGGATTGTAAGTGGGAACCTCCGAAACTGCAGTTCAAAATCTCACCTGTGGAGTGGACACACTGCCCGGGACCCTTTTGGGACTCCAGATTGCTGTTAACCAGAGACTTCCCAGTGCTCTTTTTAAATCTGAATGTTGGTTGGCCCAATTTTGTGATGTATATGCTGTTAATGACTTCCCTGGTGGCTCAGAGGGTAAAGTGTCTTCCTGCAATGCAGGAGACTTGGGTTTGATTCCTGGGTTGGGAAGATCCCCTGGAGAAGGAAATGACAACCCACTGCAATACACTTGCCTGGAAAATCCCATGGATGGAGAAGCCTGGTAGGCTACAGTCCATGGGGTTTCAAAGAGTCGGACACAACTGAGCGACTTCACTTTCACTTTCTTTCTCTATGCTGTTACTATCTTCTATTGTTTCTATTTATTTTTTAATGATATACATATTATTTTGCTTATTTTTGAACATAATGTAAATGAAATCACATAGTATAATCATGCCTTGGTGTCTGGCTTCTTTCATTCAATGTAATGTTTTTGAAATTTATTTATTGAAATGGATGTATGTATGTTGCTATTTATTGATGAATATTACATTGTATAAATATACTGCAATATATTTACTCTACTGTTAATGGGCATTTGGATTTTTCTCTTATGGAGGAGCTGATGTACATTTTGTATATGTCTTTTTGTGGAAATACACTTTTTTCTCTCTTGAGTTTACACCTAAAATTTTAATGGGTATATCACAAGGTAGGCAATAGTTTGCCAAAGTGGTTGAACAAATTTATACTCCCATCAGGAATGCAGGAGAGTTCAAGTTGCTCAATATACTACATGATGTAGTAGTGACAGTAATAATGACAATATATGACATTATCAGACCTCTAAATTTAGCTCTTTTGGTGGAAGAATAGTGATATATTATTGTGATTTTGTGTTTAATTATTTATAATGCTTTGTGCCTTTTGATATGCACATTGGCCTCTTGGATATTCGTTTTTTTGAAGTGTTATTTAAGGCTTTTGCCCACTTACTAGTTAGGTTGCTTTTCTTATTAGTTCATATATTTCTGGTTTCAGTATTCTTTTCCATTGGTCTATTTTTCTATCTCTGCATCAAATTGATATTATCTTAGCTTGTTGCTTTCTAGAAGGTCTTGTAGTTTAAGTCTTCTAAATTTATTCTCCCTTTTTAATATTATCCTTGCTGTTATATATCCTTTGAATTTATAGATAAACTTTGGAATCAGAATATTAATTTTCAAAAACTTACAAAAAAAGGCCAGCAAAGTATCAGTTCAGTTCAGTCGCTCAGTCCTGTCCGACTCTTTGCGACCCCATGAATTGCAGCACACCAGGCCTCTCTGTCCATCAAAGTATACTGGCCCTTTAAAATGGGTTCGCATTGTAGTTATAGACCAATTTAGGGAGAATTAACATCTTGAATACTGAGTTTTTTGACCCATGAACACAGAATATCTATCCATTTATGTGGATCTTCAATTTCTTTCAGAAATTTTTTTTTTTTAGTTCAGAGATCTTGCACAACTTTCTTAAGGCTTATTCCTAAGAGTTTGATTTTCTTAAAAATTCTATTGTAAATGGTTTTACTTTATACTATATTTATTTTTTGAAGAACAGTTGATTTACAATGTTGTGTTGATTTCTGTTGCATAGCAAAGCAATTCAGTTATATATATATATATATATACACACGTGTGTGTGTGCATATATATATATATACACACACACACACACATATATATATATATACATGTGTGTGTATATATATACACATTCCTTTTTAATATTCTTTTCCATTAAGGTTTGTCACAGGATATTGAATATAGTTCCCTGGGCTATACAGTAGGACCTGTTATTTATCCATTCTATATATTACAGGTTATATCTGCTAACTCCAACCATAAACTCTGTCCCTACCCCACCCCTGCTCCCCCTTGGCAACCACAGGTCTGTTCCTTGTGTCTGCAAGTCTGTTTCTGTTTCATAGGTATGTCCATTTGTGTCATATTAGATTCCACGTGTAAGTGATATCAAATGGTATTTGTCTCTCTCTTCCTGACTTATATCACTTAATATAATAATCTTTAGTTGCATCCATGTTGCTACAAATGGCATTATTTCATTATTTTTCACGGTTGAGTAGTATTTAAAAGCTTTTTTTCTGGATGTATGCCCAAGAATAGGATTGCTAGATTATATGATATCCATTTTTAGTTTTTTGAGTAACCTTCATAGTGTTTTCCAAGTGGCTACACCAACTTACAAAGGATGTAACAGTGAGTTGCTACCTAACAATAGTGTAGGATGATTCCCTTTTCTTCACAACCACTCCAGCATTTGTTATTTGTAGACTTTAATAATGGTCATTCTTACCAGTGTGCCATGTGCCTCATTATAGTTTTTTCTATAATAATTAGCAATGTCGAGCATCTTTTCATGTTACTATTGGTCACTTGCATTGCTTCTTTGAAGAAATGTCTATTTAAGTGTTCTGCCCATTTTTCAACTGGATTTTTGTTTTCCTGGTTATTGAGTTCTGTGCTGTTGCTCAGTTGCTCAGGTGTGTCCAACTCTTTACGACCCTGTGGACAACAGCACACCAGGCTTCCCTGTCCTTCTCAATCTCCCAGAGCTTGCTCAAACTCACATCAATTGAGTCGGTGATATCAACCAACCATCTCAACCTCTGTAACCCCCTTCTCCTCCTGCCTTCAATCTTTCCCAGCATCAGGGTCTTTTCTTATGAGTCAGCTCTTCCATCAGGTGACCAAAGTGTGGAGCTTCAGCTTCAGCATCAGACTTTCCAATGAATATTCAGGACTGATTTCCTTTAGGATGGACTAGTTGGATCTCTTTGCAGTCCAAGGGACTCTCAAGAGTCTTCTCCAACACCACAGTTCAAAAGCATCAATTCTTTGCTGCTCAGCTTCCTTTATAGTCCAACTCTCACACCCATACGTGACTACTGAAAAAACCATAGCTTTGACTAGATGGACCTTTGTTGGCAAAGTAATGTCTCTGCTTTTAAATATGCTATCTAGGTTGGTCATAACTTTTCTTCCAAGGAGTAAGTGTCTTTTAATTTCATGGCTGCAGTCACCATCTGCAGTGATTTTGGAGCCCAGAAAAATAAAGTCAGCCACTGTTTCGACTGTTTCCCCATCTATTTGCCATGAAGTGATGGGATCAGATGCCATGATCTTAGTTTTCTGAATGTTGGGCTTTAAGCCAACTTTTTCACTTTCCTCTTTCACTTTCATCAAGAGGTTCTTTAGTTCTTCTTCACTTTCTGCCATAAGGTTTGTGTCATCTGCATATCTGAGGTTATTGATATTTCTCTCAGCAATCTTGATTCCAGCTTGTGCTTCCTCCAGCCCAGCGTTTCTCCTGATGTACTCTGCATATAAGTTAAATAAGCAGGGTGACAATATACAGTCTTGACGTACCCCTTTTCCTATTTGGAACCAGTCTGTTGTTCCATGTCCAATTCTAACTGTTGCTTCCTGACCTGCATACAGGTTTCTCAAGACGCAGGTTAGGGGGTCTGGTATTCCCATCTCCTTCAGAATTTTCCAGTTTATTGTGATCCACACAGTCAAAGGCTTTGGCATAGTCAATAAAGCAGAAATAGATGTTTTTCTGGAACTCTCTTGCTTTCTCAGTGATCCAGCAGATGCTGGCAATTTGATCTCTGGTTCCTCTGCCTTTTCTAAAACCAGCTTGAACATCTGGAAGTTCATGGTTCACATATTGCTGAAGCCTGGCTTGGAGAATGTTGAGCATTACTTTACTAGCGTGTGAGATGAGTGCAATTGTGCAGTAGTTTGAGCGCTCTTTGGCATTGCCTTTGTTTAGGATTGGAATGAAAACTGATCTTTTCCAGTCCTGTGGCCACTGCTGAGTTTTCCAAATTTGCCTTTCACACTGCTCCTCCCCAAAGATAAATTGAGTGCCTATCATGTGAAAGACTGTGTAATTTGTACAAATGATGGTAAAGTTGACCTTTGAATACAAATTATCTAGCTTGAGACAGTACTTTCGTACTGTGTTTTCCAAAAGTATTGCAGGGAACTTCACTAAAAACTTATAATTTCAGGCATTTCTAAGCCATTATGAGATGAAATGTAAAATCCAAACCTAATCTTTTCCTTATTACATGATCTTGAGTAAATTTCTTCCCTGTGGTACAGAGTAATTTTTTTTGTATACAATCCTAAATGTAATTCTAAATATATGAAGAAATAGTCTCTGGGTGTTATTCAGTGGAAGATGAGCAAGCATCTTAGGATGACGTAAGACTAAGACAAGCATCTTAATATGTAGGCATTTATTTTCTTCTTTCATTTTCTTTTTAGATAGAATTTGCATATACCAAAATTTGCAAATCTTAAATGCACATTTTGAGGCATTTTATGTATGTATATATCTTTGTAATCATCATTCAGATCAAAGTATAGAAATTTTTTTATTGCCTTAAAGGTTTCTTTGTGCCTCTTTATAGTAAATGTCTCTTCCCCCCAGTCACAGATGTTACCCTTATTTGAATTCCTATCACTACAGATTTGTTTTATCTGTCTGGAACTTTACATTAAAGAAATTATATATCATGTAGTTTAAAAACAGTAGGCTTTAATTTTCTTGTAAAATTTTACATGGTGGCCCACATCTTTTGTATCTGGCTTCTGTCTCCCCACATACTGTCTTTGTGATTCATCCAAGTTGCTTGTTTTAATGTCAGTTGGGATTCGATTTCTTAATCTATACAGTGAATAGGTTGAGCTAGATGAACTCGAAGGAGTTTTTGACTTCTGACAATAAGTGAGACATTCTTTCCACTGTTTGGCAAGAATTAAAATTCTGACCTGAATCAGTTGCCATGATACCATAATAATATTGGGAATGACAGCTATGAATGTGTAATCCAGTGACAGCATTGATGTTGCATGTCTAGGCTGGAAATATTTTATAAACCTGTGTTATGAAAGGACAGAAACTTTGTTCTGTCTCAGGATGCCCTCATTGACTTCTGAGCCCTCCCTTAGACAGCATTCTCCCTGTGTGAATTACGAAGTTGTACTCTCCATATTGCAATTTAAAAAGTCATTTATAAATAGGCTTAAAATATGACTCTGGTACAGAGTACTCTGCTCCCTCCCTCCTAGTTTTGTTTAGGAATCCATATGAGTAGTGTTTAAGAGTAGTCAATGGCATTAGAGAAACTCATATTCAAATCCTGGTGTTTCACTTCTACCCCTGTGCATGACCCTGGGTAAGTCTTAAACTCTGTTGCCTCACTTGGGAATGGAGATAATTATAGCTACCTCATAGGATTATTATGAAGATCCAAATGAGATAATGCATGCCAAGTGCTCAGAGTGCTTGTAATACAGATAGCGCTCCATCCAGGACAGCTATTATTGCTGGTGCTTCTCAGCCAAATCTGCCATCCTAGATCCTGAGATGACACATCCTCCCTGAAGTTCCTTTTCTATGCCAGTCCCATTTGTTCACATGTGCTGGGACAAAAGTGGATGTAACAGTGAGTAGTGAACAACCACAAGATTTTTAATCAATCCCATGAGGAAGAAAACTTTCAATAGAGAATGAGCAAGCAGTGAATGGGAGGTAAGAAGTGGGTTCTGACAGCATCTCTCATCACAAAACATTTCATTATCTTGACTGAGGCACCAAATCTCTTTGGAATAGACAGGATAGTTTAATAGGTAAATAGAGTACATGTTTTTCATTCAAATTCTGTTCTGCCACGTATTCTCAAATTCCTCAAACTTTAAGGAAATTTCTTCATACATGAAAGTAATATAATATAGAAGTTAAGAAAAGTTAAGAAACGAAGTTAAGCAATATAATAAAGAAGTTAATATAATATAGAAGTTAAAATCAACATACTATAGAAGTTAAAGGAATATATGGAGTCGGATGAATTGGGTTTGAATTCTGACATTGCCATTAACAATACTTGCAAAATATTGGACAACTTAATTTATTTGCTTCTTGATCTGTAAAATGTGTTGTTAGTTGTTTTGAAGATCGGTTAACATAAGGAGAACAAATTTAACAGTGTTCTGTGCTAAGTGCTAAGTCACTTCAGTCCTGTGCGACTCTTTGAGACCCTATGGACTGTAACCCACCAGGCTCCTCTGTCCATGGAATTCTCCAGGCAAGAATACTAGAGTGGGTTGCCAGGCCCTCCTCCAGGGGATCTTCCTGACCCAGGGATCGAACCCACACCTCTTATGTTTCCTGCATTGGCAGGCAGGTTCTTTACCACTTAGTCAACAAATGTTACCTCTTACTCACAGACATAATACTACCTGTCTTTTCAGATTGTTAAGTATAGTTATATGAAATAAGGTAGGTTAAGTAACTGATACTGTTTTTAAAGATTTTTCAAGTCCTATTGTTATATATAAATATCCTAATTTATAAAAAGAGGATTGTGATGAGAAGATTTAAGGAAAAATAAAAATCATCAGCACCAAATTAATGGATTTACTATTTTTTAAATGGGAGTGTAAGAAAAAATAAGTGGGAGAAGCTATATGGTTTATGAGATATATGTAAAGAAATGCTCTTGTTTTTGCTCTGAAATAGTGAAAACCATGTAAAGGTTCTTAAGCCAGACAATAAGCAATGATGATGATGATAATGATAATAACAATAACAATAATCATGAAATACCTTTTCATGGAGTAAAATCTGAGAAATAACCCAGAGTTCTCTCTTAGGTAATGTCCTTGCTTTATGGAGCCTATATTCGAGTGGACTGGACTTAGTCACTCAGTCGTGTCCAACTCTTTGTGATCCCAAGGACCTGTAGGATACCAGGCTCCTCTGTACGTGGGATTCTCTGGGCAAGAATACTGGAGTGGGCTGTCATTCCCTTCTCCAGGGGATCTTCCTAGGAAAAGAAAAATAGTAAAGTAAACAGATTAATAGTGAAGAAGTAAACAGGCTTCCCTGGTGGTCAGACAGTAAAGACTCTTCCTGCAATGTAGCAAGCCTGGGTTCGATCCCTGGGTTGGAAAGATTTCCTGGAGAATGGAGTGGCAACCCACTCAAGTACTCTTGCCTGGAGAATTCCATGGACAGAGGAGCCTGGTGGGCTACGATCAGTGGGGTCGCAAAGAGTCAGACACGCCTGAGCAAGTAACGCACACAAATATATTAATAGCAAGAGGATTCCAAATATGATTATTCTACAAAGACAATAAACTGTGTCATTAAAATGACTAGGAATGGGGATGAAGTAGATGGAGGGACTGCTTTAGATTTGGTTGTGAAGAAAGATCTGAGAAGAAATATTTAAGTTGACCCTGTAAAGAAATCAGCTACTCACAAATCTAGGGGAGAGACTTTCTAGGCAGAGGGTAAGCTGGTATAAGATTCTAAGGTAGGAACAAGCTTGGAATGTTGGAGAAACAGGAAGAGGGTTGATGGTACTGGAATATAGTACACGAGAAGAAACATCAGTACAGAATGACACTGGAAAGGTTCATTAGCATCTTGTAGACCACAGCTGAAAGTCTGTATCTATCTCTGCATGTGAGGTTTGATGGGAAATAATCAGAAGCTCTAAGAAGATGTTTTAATTGATCTTATTTATATTTTTAAGACATCTCAGACTACCCTGTGAAAACTTCATTGGTATGGAAGCAAAGAAACTGATGAGGAGGCTATAGCAGCAGTCCATGTGAGAGATGATAATGGCTTAGCTCAGTTGGTAACGACTGAGTAATTTAGAGTATGTAACAGAAGAATTGGTAGGACTTACCGAAAGATTATATAGAAAGGAGTCAGGTAGGAATTGTAGGCTTTAGGCTGGAGAAATTGAATTGAAGCTGGAGATGTTTACTGAGATAGGCTATAGTAATGGAGAGTGAGGCTTCAGGGGCTTATGGGCACACGCTTGTGAATATTCTATAGTTTATTTTACCATTTTCCTTTTGGTATAAGTTTAAGTTGATATTTCCTTTTATATAAAGGTGTGCAATTACCAATCTTATATGTTCAGGTTAGTGCGTTTGCTCTATTATTTCGCTGGCATAACAAAGTTAAGTTGCTCTGCAATGCTCTTTAGAAAGGCTTTTCCAGCATTTATTGCTTGTAGACTTTTGGATAGCAGCCATTCTGACTGGTGTGAAATGATACCTCATTGTGGTTTTGATTTGCATTTCTCTAATAATGAGTGATGTTGAGCATCTTTTCATGTGTTTGTTAGCCATCTGTATGTCTTCTTTGGAGAAATGTCTGTTTAGTTCTTTGGCCCATTTTTTGATTGGGTCATTTATTTTTCGGGAATTCAGCTGCAGAAGTTGCTTGTATATTTTTGAGATTAATTGTTTGTCTGTTGCTTCATTTGCTATTATTTTCTCCCATTCTGAAGGCTGTCTTTTCACCTTGTTTATAGTTTCCTTTGTTGTGCAAAAGCTTTTAATTTTAATTAGGTCCCATTTGTTTATTTTTGCTTTTATTTCCAATATTCTGGGAGGTGGGTCATGGAGGATCCTGCTGTGATTTATGTCGGAGAGTGTTTTGCCTATGTTTTCCTCTAGGAGTTTTATTGTTTCTGGTCTTACGTTTAGATCTTTAATCCATTTTGAGTTTGCTGGAGAGGGTGTGGAGAAAAGGGAACCCTCTTACACTGTTGGTGGGAATGCAAACTAGTACAGCCACTATGGAGAACAGTGTGGAGATTCCTTAAAAAACTGGGAATAGAACTGCCATATGACCCAGCAATCCCACTGCTGGGCATATACACCGAGGAAACCAGAATTGAAAGAGACGCGTGTACCCCAATGTTCATCGCAGCACTGTTTACAATAGCCAGGACATGGAAGCAACCTAGATGTCCATCAGCAGATGAATGGATAAGGAAGCTGTGGTACATATACACAATGGAATATTACTCAGCCATTAAAAAAAATACATTTGAACCGGTTCTACTGAGATGGATGAAACTGGAGCCCATTATACAGAGTGAAGTAAGCCAGAAAGAAAAACAATACAGTATACTAATGCATATATATGGAATCTGAAAGATGGTAACGATAACCCTATATGCGGGACAGAATGAGAGACACAGATGCATGGAACAATTTTATGGACTCTGAGGGAGAAGGTGAGGGTGGGACCTTCTGGGAGAATGGCATTGAGACATGTGTATTGTCATATGTGAAAGAGAGCACCATTCCATGTTCGATGCATGTGACAAGGGCTCGGGGCCGGGGCAGTGGGATGATCCAGAGGGATGGGAGGGGGAGGGAGGTGGGTGGGGGGTTCGGGAAGGGGAACACATGTAAACCCATGGCTGATTCTTGTCAATGTATGGCAAAAACTATTACAATATTGTAAAGTAATTAGCCCCCAAGTAAAATAAATAAATTTATAAAAAAAAAAAATAAAAATAAAAAAAATAAAAATAAAAAAAAAAAAAAAAAAAAGAAAGGCTTTTCCAATTCACACTTCTGCCAGAGTTTAGTATACTAAACTCTCTAAATTCAGCTGGTTTCCACAAACTTCCTGGCACTGTCACTGTTTTTCTTTTTAACCTTTGTGAACCCAAATTAAATCCTATTTCAAGTCACTAAGTACTAAAGGACCCTTTCATTGACCAGATAATGCTAAATGTTTTGGAAGGGAGTTGGAGAGAAGGTTATCAAAGAGAACTAAAAATGAAATAATAATGATAAGCAAATACTATCTGAAATTGAGAACTTTTGATTGTCAAGAACTATTCTAAGTACTTTATGTAAGTGTTAGTATAATTATGCGAACTGCTTTTACCATTCAGAATTTATGTATAAATAAACTGAGGCAAGGAGAGATAAAGTAACTTGCCAAGTTTTAAGCAGTTTGTTGGTGGCAGATACAGTCCTTCCAGAATCCATACTTCTAATTGTTAACTTCCATCGACAGTCTCCAAAACATCTGATTAGTGAATGTTTTATTTACATAAAGACAACAGCATGAGATAGAATTTTGTTTCAGTCACTCAGTCGTGTCTGACTGTGCAACCCCATGGACTGCAGCACGCCAGGCTTCCCCGCCCTTCACCATCTCCAGGAGCTATATGAGATAGAATATAGGGTTTAGATATCAGGCATTCTAGTAGTTAGGGAAAAACACATGCGAGCTAAATAAATAAGTATTGATTAACTTAGGACTTGGGTTGAAGTTTTTATTCAGAGAGAGACTTTTTCTACTCTCTGAAAATCTGCTCAGTGGTCAAAAACCCATCATCCTCAGTATTACCATCACTTCCAACTAGTAGGTGTCTGTAAGCGCATGCTAAGTCACTTTGGTCATGTCCAACTCTTTGCGATCCTATGGACGGTAGTCCGCCAGGCTTCTCTGTCCATGGAATTCTCCAGACTAGAATACTAGAGTGGGTTGCTATGCCCTCCTTCAGGGGATCTCCTTGACCCAGGGATTGAATCTGTGACTCTAACGTCTCCTGCTTGGCAGGCAGGTTCTTTACCACTAGTGCCCCCTAGGAAGCCCTGCATGAGTGCCTACTATGTGTCAGGTCCTGAGTTATAAGCACGATGGGTATTATCGGCAACCCTTATATTACCATCACATTTTAACAGATGAAGCTAGGTTAAATGAAATGTGTAGAGTCCCATGGGTATGAAGAAGCAGAGCCTGGATTCAAACTCAGTTTGTATCTAGCTTAAAATTCTTACTCTTCCTACAGTAACAAGTAGAGGAATAAGTAGATATATTCATTAGCCAAGATTTGATCAAGGTCCAAGAATTCACATAGATTCACATATATTTCAACAAATAAATCATAGCCAAATTATGTGAACTTTACAAAACAGAGATGAGTAGGAAGATTTTGAAGCTGGGAGGAGTCGTTGGAAGACTTTTGAAGATGGAAATTTTTTTTTAAATTTTTAATTAGGACTTAATATTTTAGAGCTTTTAGAATCTCAGCAAAATTAAGGGGAAGATTCAGGTAAATTTTGATTATCTACAGCTTATCAATTATTTCTTTCATGGATCATTCCTTTGGTGTTATGTCTAAAAAGTCATCACTGTACCCAAAGTTGTCTAGGTTTTTTTTATAGTTTTGTATTTTACATTTTGAGGTAATATTTCTGTTGAGTTAATCTTTGTGAAGGGTGTAAAGTCCATCTGATTTATTTATTTTTTGCTTGTGGATGTTCACTTGTTCCAGCATCATATACTTAAAAGACTATGTTTGTTTCATTTTACTGCCTTTTTCTCCTTTTGTCAAAGATAAGTTGACTATAAGTTGACTATATTTACGTGTGTGTATTTCTGGGCTCTCTATTCTGTCCCATTGATTTGTATGTCTTCTAACCAATACCACATTGTCTTAATTACTGTAGCTTTGTAAATCTTAAAGTCAGATAACATCACTCTTTGAACTTTATTTTACGTCTTCACCAGAGTATTGACTACTCTGTGTTTTTACCTCTTTATATAAATTTTAGAATCAGTATCCACAAAATAACTTGCTGAAATTTTGATTGGAATTGCATTGAATCTATGGATCAAGTTTGGAAGAATCTTGTCATAATTGCTTATTAGTTCCAGGAATCTTTCTATGGTTCTTTTGAACTTCCTGTGTAGACAGTCACGTCATTTCTGAATAAACATGGCTTTACATTTTCCTTCCCAATACTTTCATTTTTCAATACCTTTATTTTAATGGAACTAATAGCTATCATTTTTTAAGCACCTACAAAGTCCTAGGAAGTTTCAAATATTTTCTAAATAATCTTCATGATAATTCTATGAAATACCTTAATCTCAACCAAGGCTCAGAAATTTTAAGTAATTTCCTGAAGCTTTCATGGCTGGTAATGTTGGGTTTAGACCCCAAAACCTAATCTATCTGTTGTTTTTCACTTGGCATGCATCCCTGGTTATAAAATGTTTTAAAAATGTAGATCAGACAAAACTGTACATGATCTAAGATTATTGGAAGCATCAAATGTAATAATTAAGATAAAAGTGTTCTATTGTTACAATGTCTGAGACCAATAAAATGACAGAAGATTGTCTGTGTGGACCAGGGAACATTCATAATTGTAAGCAAATTCAAAGAATTTAACTTTTTTAATTTGGGGAGAAAAAAAGGTTTCCCTTATTGGCAAGTATTCTCTGTTATTTGATACTTTATTAGGTATTTTGGTTATTAAAAATGTATAAGGTATTGACTCTGTTCTACAGCATTAAAAACAAAAGCAAATTATAATTTAATCATTAAAATAATGTGTCAAATGGGTGAGCAAGTCAGTATGTATATGCTAGAAGAGGTCAGAGGAGGGAGTGTTCTCTGAGGCCAGGTGGAGAGAGGAGGCTATTTTTAGCAACTGAACTCTCCTCCACTTAAATTCTGATTGATGCTCTTCCCACATGATGATGTTACCTCATAAAATTGAGAAGAAAATGAAGGATCTACTAATCCCAGTTCCTTATTTCGCCAATGTGGAAATTAGGGCTCAAAAACCACAAATTTTTAGGATGAAGTTGTTTTTGATGATGAAATCAGTTGTTATTGTTCAGTTGCTAAGTCACATCAGATTCTTTGCGACCCCATGGTCTGTAGCCTGTCAGGCTCCTCCACTATCTCACAGATGAAATCAGTGCTCATTTCTAAATGTATGTGGCTTTCAGATCTTTGTACCTTAGCACTTCTTTCCTTTTCTATAGGCAATTGTTTCCTTGGAAGACCTCAGAAAGCATGAGCTGTCTTATGTTTAAGTCACTGTTTATATTCAGGAAATTTGATTTAGAAGTTGAGTTGTTTGCCTCAAATACTTTTTAGAAGAAGGTGGGGTAGAAATAAATTAGCAAGTGAACATAAATAGACATGAGTAGTCCTGGATAAAATGACATTCTTTAAATCTAAGGAAATCTTACATGATGAATCATACTCCATGCATTTCACATTATGATTTGACCTTGGAGAGTTTGGTGGCTCTTAAGGACAGTGTGATTTAATTCTTAAAAAGAACTGGGTGGGATCTGGAATGGAAGAGGAATAGAACAGTCATTTATTGGACACCTTTTATTTGCCGATTATTGAGCTAGGTTTCATTTAACATTAATCCTCACATTATTCTGTGAGATCAATGTCATTATTTCTTCTCTTCTGAAGAGATGCCATAGTTAATATACCTGCTATGTGGAGAAGGTTGGCTCTAAAGCATGTGTCATGTCCTCTGAATTAGTTTGCTTTATACAGTCTCTAGAGTTGGTGGAATGTTAGGTTTCCTCATCTGTAAAATGAGAATGTTATTACCTTTCTCATTTATCTCCCACATAGGAACAGGTATAACAGTTTTATTATCCAATGAACTAAAGATATGGAAGTATTTTGAAAAATATTATGCTATTATTTTCAGCCAGAAGTGTGTGATTACAACCTGCTGGCATCAAAAAAATTTTTTTAATTAAAATATAGTTGATTTATGACACTGTGTTAGTTTCTGGTATACAGCAAAGTAACTCAGTTATACATGTATAAATATATTATTTTCATATTCTTTACCATTATGGTCTATTACAGGGTACTGAATATAGCTCCATGTGCTATAGGACCAGTGAGACCTTGTTGTTTATCTGTTTTACATATAGTAGTTTATATTTCCTAATCTTAAACTCCTAATTTGTCCCTCCCCACCCCCATCCCCTTTGGTAACCATAAGTTTGTTTTCTATGTCGGTGGGTCTATTTCTGTTTCATAAATAATTCATTTGTACAATATTTTAAATTCTACATATAAGTGACATCATATGGTAGTTCTTTATCTGACATACTTCACTTAGTATAATAACATCTAGTTACATCCACGTTGCTGCAAATGGCATTATTTCATTCTTGAGAGTATGTATTACATTGTTTATATGAATCACATCTTTATCCATCCTTCAGTTATTGGACATTTGGGTTATTTCCCATGTCTTGGCTATTGTAAATAATACTGTGAATATTGGGGTCATGTATTTTTTTTTTTTAATAAATTTATTTATTTTAGTTGGGGGCTAATTACTTTACAATATTGTAATAGTTTTTGCCATACATTGACATGAATCAGCCATGGGTTTACATGTGTTCCCCTTCCTGGACCCCCCACCCACCTCCCTCCCCATCCCATCCCTCTGGGTCATCCCATTGCCCCGGCCCTGAGCCCTTGTCTCATGCATCGAACATGGAATGGTGTTCTGTTTCACATATGATAATATACATGTTTCAATGCTATTCTCCCAGAACGTCCCACCCTCACCTTCTCCCTCAGAGTCCATAAAATTGTTCTATGCATCTGTGTCTCTTATTCTGTCTCGCATATAGGGTTATCGTTACCATCTTTCAAATTCCATATATATGCATTAGTATACTGTATTGTTGTTTTTCTTTCTGGCTTACTTCACTCTGTATAATGGGCTCCAGTTTCATCCATCTCAGTAGAACCGATTCAAATGTATTTTTTTTAATTACAGTCTTCTCCAAATATGTGCCCAGGAGTGGGATTGCTGGATCATATGGTAGCTCTGTTTTCAGTTTTTTTTAAGAACCTCTGTACTGTTCTCCATAGTGGCTTCACCAATTTACGTTCCCACTGTTGGTGTTTCAAGTCTGAAAGGCAGCACAATAGCATGGCCTCTGTGGTCACATGTTTGAATCCAGTCTGTGTCACTCTCTAGTTTTATGATTTAGGTTAAGATTCTTAGCCTCAGTTTCAAATTTTATAATGGAGAAAAAACATTTCATAGGTCTATGGGGAACATTAAATCAGATGACAGGTGAAAAACATAGTTCTCTAGGCCCTGAGGAGAAGAAGTTTTACCCAAGCTACCTCTAGTAATGAGAATATATTGTGAGGATAACATGTGTCAATAAGAAAGAAGGATAATAGATGGAAAATGTGGTATATACATACAATGGGATGTTATTCAGCCACAGAAAAGAAGGAAGTCCTATCACATGCTATAACATTGATGAACCTTGACAATATTATGCTAAGTGAAACAAGACAGACACAGATGGACAAATGTTCCATAATTCCACTTTATCTACAGTAGTCAAACTCATTGAAGTGGAAAGTAGAAGGATGGGTTCCAGGGGCTAGGGGGAGGGGTAAATGGGAAGTAGTTGTTCAGTCAGTTTAGAGTTTTAGTCATACAAGATGAAAAAATCTTAGAGATCATCTGTACAGCTTTGTACTTATAGTTAATACTGTACAGTACACTGAAGCTTTTTGTAAGAGGATGAATCTGAAGTTATATAGTTTCTACCGAAGTTGAATAAAAAAGAAGAAAGAAGGATATTAGGGGAACCCTCAAAAGGCTTTGGTTGAAGACTGAAAGCAGTTCAAATAAATGATCCAAGAGGAAAACTGACAGTATACTTAAGGGACCTACAAAGCTGAGGTACCAGAGTTTTATTTTTTAAGGTTTTGATATTACATTACAATCAATGCACAGTCATCAAGGTAAAATTCAAGTGTGTTGAACTGCTGTAGACATGTTCTGGTGTTTAGTAATTTTACAATTTTGAATTTCATATTTTGTCAAGAGTTCTGTTGATGCAATTGCAATACTTAGAACCCCTGTCCTGCCTTTATTTCTGGGAACAACAGATTCCCTTTCTTCAACCCTTTCATTAGTTCTTCTGACTTCACTATTATCCTAGCCTTAAGCTACTTTTTTATGCCTTATTTATTTTTTTGTTTGTCAGTATTTTGATTCTCTCCATATTGTACCACTCAAATTCCATCAGGAAAATTTAGCTAAAATAGAGGGTTATTTAGCTAAAATAACATCCATTGCCTCTCTTACTCAGAAGTCTTTGAGCAAAGTATTCTCAGCCTATGGATTGACTGCCCTGGAACCATATGTCCACCTTTGTCCAGTTAGTGCCCTTGCCCTCCCATACTCAAAAAATAGCCTAGAGCTTCTTTTTCCTCAGATGAATTGGGCAGGGCCGTTTCCTCATAGACAGATCATGCATCATGGAAGACAAAATTACTATTATTGTTATTATTTGAAATTAGAAGACATTTGGTCTAGTCTCTATGTGGCATAAATGAATAATCTTTGTTCTAAGAGGACAGTGTAGCTTGTCCAAGGCCAGATGTCTTGTAATTAGTCAATGTTCCAACATTTCTCCTAAAGCAGGTACGTTTAGCATGGTAATCAGCATTGTTAAGGAAAATTATCACATGGCAACACTTTTTCTTAGCACCACCAATCTGTTATGGCATTTGCCATAGTAATTGTTATCATGACTGAATATTTGGATAGATAGAGGTAAAGATAGAATACAGATAGATAGCTCAGTTGGTAAAGAATCTGCCTGCAATGCAGGAGACCCAGGTTTGATTCCTGGGTTGGGAAAATCCCATGGAGAAGGGCTAGGCTACCCACTCCAGTATTTTTGGGATTCCCTTGTGGCTCAGCTGGTAAAGACTCTGCCTGCAATGTGGGAGACCTGGGTTCGAACCCTGGTTTGGGAAGAACCCCTGGGGAAGGGAAAGGTGGCCAACTCCAATATTCTGGCCTGGAGAATTCCATGGATTGTATACTCCATGGGGTCCCAAAGAGTTGGACACAACTGAGTGACTTTCACTTCTCTTAAATATATTTTAAAACCACAGCTTGTAATATTTTTTTCAAACAACTCTGATAATTTTTCATTTTACTTTTTTCCCAAATATTACTCATAAAGCTTAGCTCATTTCCAGTAAAATATCTTTTTCAACTCTACTTTAAAATGTCATTTGTTCTAACTTCGGCCAAGTATTAAAATAATATTTCCTTATTGATTATATGTAAGTGAGAACAGTTTCCATTTATTATATTCTCTAACTTATAAAGGCATATCATATTATTCTTCAATTTGGCATGCCAAAAGTTGTCCGTATTCAGCAAATATTTAAAGCAGGATAAGTAACAAAGATGTATCTTTTAATAGAGCATGAATTTGGTATTCAGACTTCCTATAAAATATTTGATATTAAAAAATATCAGGGAGAAGAAGTCATCAGAGATAAAGCTGAATGAGTCCCAAGATCCAGGTATCGTGTCCTTTACATTGTGGTCCCAGTATCCTTTTCTTTCTTTTTATATGGAACTCTTGACGAATTTGCATGTCATCCTTGCGCAGAGTCCATGCTAATCTTCTCTATATCATTCTAATTTCAGTATATGTGCTGCCAAAGTGAGCACCCAATATCTTTTCCTAATTGTATCTGTCCTCCAGATATACATCTCCTGAGTCTTACCCCACATATCTGTATGTTGACACCATTCATTTCTCAAGGCTTTTTTTTTTTTCAGATTTAATGTCTCCTATAAACCTTTTCTTCATATTTCAGCTGATAATACAATTTTTCATTCTAAATTCCCATGCCACTATATTGTTTGGCAATTAACACTTTTTATTTCAAAATAGAGCTACATTGGGCATACGCCTTGCCTACGCTACTATAAGATCCTTGAAAGCAAGACTTGTATCTGATTCATCTTCAGTAAATTCCACCAACTTTGAAATTGATGTTCGGTAATGACTCAGCAAATCAGTGAATGAGTAGTTTCTCTGTGTGTGCTGCTAAAGCAAGTACAGTGAATGAACAGTTTTGATATAATAGGAAATGAGAAGATGTCTTTAAAAATGAAGAGAAGGGATGGCTAATCTGAATCATGTGTTCAATGAAGAAAAATACAGTTCTTCATAACAGGAATATTTAGCATACCTCTGAGCAACTGAGATATAGGAGGAAAATAGGGAGAAAAGTACACACTTGACATTGTTGTGATTTTCAAACAGTTTATATCTTTCTTCTTTCATTTTGATCAATAAAATAAGTATATACATCTTGGCAGGTACCCCCATCCTAAATGCTAGATGTGTACAAATGATTTAAAAAGTTATGGTCTCTGTACTTGGCCACCTGATGTGAAGAGCCGATTCACTGGAAAAGACTCTGGTGCCAGGAAAGACTGAGGGCAAGAGGAGAAAGGAGCAACAAAGGATGAGATGGTTGGATGGCATCACTTACTCGATGGCCAAGAGTTTGAGCAAGGTCTGGGAGATAGTTGAAGGACAAAGAACCCTGGTAAGCTGCTGTTCATGGGGTCGCAGAGTTAGACAGGACTTAATGACTGAACAACTGTACTTGTAATGCAGGGGGAGGCTAGGTGAGGCATACTAGTCCTCCCATCTCTGCTTGGAAACAAAACTCTTTTATTTATTATGTATGTTATGGTTATATTCAGGCTTCTCTGTTGGCTCAGACAGTAAAGAACTTACCTGCAGGAGACCCAGGTTGAATCCCTGGATTCAGAAGATTCCCTGGAAAAGGGAATAGCAACCCACTCCAATATTCTTGCCTGGAGAATTCCATGGACAGAGGAGTCAGGCGGACTACAGTCCGTGGGGTTGCAATGAGTCAGACACGACTGAGTGACTAACATTTTCACTTTTTCACTTGCATAGTTATATACAAGACTATATTTGAACAAATTCTGTTGTTTAAACATTGAACTATATATAGCAAAGACAGAAACGTTGCCATCTCCAAAGAAAGAACAGAAGACACTTAGGAAAATTCTGAAGAAGCAGGAAGAATGGAAGTGAGGAAAGCATCCTTTGGGATGCAAATTTAAGGTAAATCATGGTTTTAACAGTGAGAAGGATCAGAAATACAAATAAACCTTTGTATGTGACCAGCTGTGAATCCCTAGGTAACTTGGTGAAGTTTCATCAAAGGTGAAAAGTCACTCAAAAAAGATCCTTGGAAGGAAAGGATCTTGATGTTAGATCTACAAGAAGTTCAGCTCTGGAGCTTATGAAAAAGTAATGGTTGGAAAACATAGAGGAAAAAGAAGACCTAAGTAAAATGTCCAGTATTCTACATCTTTTTTTTTTTTTTAAATGGTCCTTTCTCTCGAAAATGTGTTACTGATGGATTCAAGATTTGTTCATATAGTCTGCACTCAGGGGAGGATTTTATTTTTAAAATCAGAAATAAGAAATTGGCCAATCCTGTAAAACATTCAAAAATAAGTATCACTTGACTTTTCTATCAGTATATTATACTCCCTGTGGAGTATAGCCAAATTCCTTGTTCCAGAATCAACTGTATAATCCAAGATGATTAATGAAGCTTTGTAGTTAGTTCTGGTTAATAGTTCTAGAGTAGAGTCTCTGAACATCTCTATTGGCATTTTAGATCAGATGATTCTTTGGGTGGGGAGAGTTGTGCCTTTCAGAATGTTTAACAGCATTCCCAGCCACTTTCTGCTAGGGGCCATAGAATATCCCTAATTGTGATAAACAAAAACATCTCCATACTTTGCTAAGTGTCCCCTGGGGGGCAAAACTGCCTCTACTTAAAATAAATTAAAACTATTAAAAATGTAAATGAGCAGTCAAATCCCATTATGAGTCCGAGTTTATTCCCTGGCATACAGGGTGTTGAATAAAGAGTCAGTCCTCAAATCAGGAAATGAATGAGTGAGTGAAAATGTTGTGATTGGGAAAAAGTACATGAAGCTAGGAGTCAGGAGAAGTGAAGTGAGGTTCCAGCTCTCCTAGTCTCTAGCTATTTGTCCTTGAATCTATGGCTTCCCCTGTCAGGTCTTGCTGATAAAATGAAGATATTTTAATAAACTAGAATATACTACAACCCATTCCTGCTCAACGACTATGACACATCTGTGACTATTCATGAATTTATATATCAATACACCTTGTTCTTCGGGTATTGAACTCTCGCAAAGACTGGAGACTCAAGAGGGCTGCGTGTTTTCTTGTTAGGGCCTGACCTGAAAGGTTTTCAGTATTTTTTCCTTAGGTGACAGGATTCACCTCATGTCTACTCTCACTGTTTACTTCCATGAGAAATGAAAGGAAAAAGTGAGCTCTGACAAAAGCATTTATTTGGCCCTAAAACGATACTCATTTTTTCCACCCCTGGAGAAGAGGCCTGGGGCTAAGCTGTTTGGGTTATGCAAGCACCTTCTGCTGAGCTCAGAAGCCTAGGCCAAGTGGGCAAGGAATCAAAAGTGAACTTCCATGGGAATTACAGCGCCCATTTCTCTCCACTTGCCTCCCTTCCCAGAAAACCAACGTCAGAGGATGTTCTGCATTTCCGCCCAAAGTAGGCTGCCATTTTCCCATTGCATCACAAGTCTAAGATGAGAGATTATTCTGACTCCCAAGAGTTGTTTTCAGAGCACACCAGTTAATTAGGTGACAAGACAACAGGGTGGAGTGATACTTTATTATTCTGGATGTCTCCACACCCACAATGGATTTGGCCTGGTGTGCAGCCAGCCACCCTCACAGCAGTGGCATCTTACAATGCAACCTCGCCCAGATGACAACAAATTGTATTTTTTAAGGACTAACTTTAAAAATTGCATATAGTCATTCATCTAGAGGAAAAAAAAAAATTGTGTCAGAGCTTCCCTCTCCTTTTCCAAACCTCACATACTTGTTTGAGATTTTGAGATGTGACGAGCTAGACTTGTAGGTGAATATATAATACCTGATAAAGACAGGAGCTGAGGCACACAATACCAGTCTTCACCAAGAAGAGTGACTGGTTTCTTCTTAACACCTTATAGCTCGGAAATTCCTTCCTTTTATATTGTTTAATTATATCTTCGTTACGGTTCACTTTTGTATTTATTTTTTTAAAAAACTTTAAATTTTATATTGGAATATGGTTTCAGGTGGACAGCAAAGGGACTCAGCCATATATATACATGTATTAGGGCTCACTCTTGATAGTGTACATTCTATGGGTTTGGAGAAATGTATAAATGTATAATGCTGTGTTTCCACCATTATAGAATTATACAGAGTATTTTCACTATCTTAAATATCCTCTGTGAAGCAATATTTTTATTATATTGGTTGATACACTTCATTAGTACAGGTTAATTGGTCTACCTTCTTTTTGTCCCCTTTTTTCACTTTCCAGTGTGCCTCATCTCATTAGTTATTTAGGAATTAAATCTGTCTCACTTTGGGTAAAAGTGAGGACTGGAATTAAAAGGCTCCCTAATTCCACATCAAACACTATTTTGACTTTATTCATGAACTTGCAAATGAGCTAGAGGCATAAGAGACTGGTAACAGAAAGAAAAGGCATTCCCTCCAGTCTCATTCCCTGCTGGATAATAAGCCACTTCCTCTCTTTTCAAGAGGTGAAGTGTTTGAAAACTTATGGGCTTAGAGTGAGCTGTTTGATTTTCTGAACTATTTCAAAAGGTGTCGCTTCTTGATGACTCAGATGACTTGTCAGTCCATCCAGCCATGTGTGGCTATTGTTCATTGAGAGTGACCCAGTTCCTTACAAAGCTATACCTACTGGAGTACAATAAGTTGTCCAAAGCAAGGGGTACCAAGAAGGAAATAACTCCCCTCCCCTGGAGTCTATTAGGTGTGCACCTAAAATTAAGCACTGGTTTTTAGCACTTCCTACAAAATATTTCAACACTTTAAAAGACCCAGAAGTGGATTTCCCAGTTGTGGTCTCTAATTCAATGTAGTCAGCAGCCTAACAAGAAGACCTTTCTAACAACAGATAACACTGGGCACTCTCCATACTCCAGGTACCATCTAAAGACTTTACATGAAATACCTCATGTAATCCTCATGGCAATCATGTAACACTTCTCAGGTTAGTGGTGAAGAAATTGAGACAGAGAGTTTAGGAAAAGTGTCCCTGTCACACAGCCAAAAAGCCAGTTTTTGAATTCAGATAGCATTGTTCCAAAGCCAACTTCTAAGTTATATCTCCATTGACTCTCAAGTAGGCTTCAGCATGTATAACTTGAACTGCTACCAATAATAATAGCTGTTTTAACCTTTTCACACAATCATTATCAGTCTGCTCAACAATCCTGTAAAGTGAATGATTCTCTTATCATGTTTGCTGAGATCCATATGCTAGCAAGTTACACATTTCCAAAAACTACTCGTCTTCTTTGGTGCAGGTTAGAGGACTAATCTTCTCTGTCCAGACAGTATTGGGATCCACCTACGGGAGATGGGCCAGGAATCTTGAAACACTTTGCTTTGGCATTATGAAGCGGGAGTCTGAAAGGATGAAAATTGCCCCCTCTATCAAAATAAATTATGACATTTGCAGTTAGATCATATGACTTAGGAGATCAAGGTACTGTGGATGTGTGGTTTTAAATTTAAATAATTAGGAAAAATCATTCTATTTGTCTTAGCAAATGGTGCTTTGTGACCCCATGGACGGTAGCCCACCAGGCTCCTCTGTCCTTGGGATTCTCCAGGCAAGAATAATGGAGTGGGTTGCCATTTCTTTCTCCAGGGGACCTTCCTGACCCAGGGATTGAACCTGTGTCTCTTTCATCCCCTGCATTGGCAGGCAGATTCTTTACCACTGAGCCACCTGGTAAACTCTTTAAATTTAAGTAATTAGAAAAAATCATTCTGTTTGTCTTAACCCTCATATCTTCATCTGTAAACTAAATGAGAGAGCTGGATGACTTTGTGTCTTATCCTGCCCTAAAAATGCTTATCTATTTTTTAAAAATAGCATTTTTGTTCTTAAAGATAATACCTACTTGGTGCAAAGAACTTATCAGACAAGAAAAATGAAAGAGAAATATGAAAAATCATAGGTAATTCCCCCAGAGATAACAAATGTTAGGACTGTCATGTAAATCCATTTCTATCTTCCTTGATATATAAATATATAAATGTTTTTGAAATAGTATGATATCGAATGTCAAATTTTTTGCTAAAGTCAAGTTTATTGAAGTGAAATTTATAAAGGCAAAATTCAAAATTTTGGGTGTACAGTTACATAAGTTATGATTAATAGTCACTTGTGTAACACATTTCACCACAGAGCATTTTCATGTGTACCTTTGTGGTCAATTCTGTATCCTGTCCTTTGGTTCATGGTCCCTGGAAGCCACTGATCTGATTTCTGCCCTTGTAATTTTGTCACTTTAAAACTGTCATATGAATGGAATTTTGTATCTGGTTTCTTTCACTTAGAATCATGTTCTTAATGTTCATCCATGGTGGAGCAGGCAGAGTAGTTCATTTCTTTTTATTCCTGAATAAAAATCCACTGTAAGGATGTACAATAGTTTTTTTTAATCCATTCACCAACTGACTTACATTTGGATCATGTCTATTTCTCAGTGATTATGAACAAAATTGCTATAAATGTTCTTTTATAAGTTTTACATGAACATATATTTTAATTTTCTTTTGAATAAATACTTAAAAGTGAGATTTCTGAGTTCGATGATAAGTATATGGTTAGCTTTATAGAACAAAAAGTAAGATTTTATAATCTACATATTTTAAAACCTTTTTTTGGAATTTTGCTAAGATAGTACCATACGAAGAAGTCCTGTATATTCTTTACCCAGTTTCCCCCATAATGAAATCTTAAATAATTATAGTATAAAATCAAAACTAGTGATTTGATTTTGATGAAATGTATGTGAGTGGTTCCATGTTATTTTATTGAATGCATAGTTTTGTCATCAATCAGGATATAGGATTTTCCATCACCACAAAGATTTCCCTCATGCTACTTCAGTAGAGTCACATCCATAGCCTCTATTCCCTCTCCAACAGCCATCCTTAACTTCTGACAATTTGTGTTCCGTATCTGTAATTTTGAATGTTATATAAATTGACCTATATTATATGCATTTTGGAGCAAGCCTTCCTTCACTTAGCATAATGCCCTTGAAATCCATCCAAGTGGTTACATGTATACATAATTGATTCCTTTTTGTTGCTGAATAGGATTCCATGGCTCAGTGTACTAAAATTTGTTTAGATGCTCAGTTGCTTTAGTTGTGTCCAATTTGTTGCAACCCCATGGACTATAGCCCGCCAGGCTCCTCTGTCCATAGGATTTCCCAGGCAAGAACACTGGAGTGGGTTGCCATTTCTTCCTCCAGGGGATCTTTTCAACCAATCCAGGAATCAAATTTGCATCTCCTGCATTGGCAGGCAAATTCTTTATCACTGAGCCACCAGGCAAGCCCAAAGTTTGTTTAACCATTCACCTATTGAGGGACACTGTAGTTGTTTCCAATTTGGAGATAATATAAGCAAAGCTACTGTGGATAATTGTGTGCAGGTTTTTGTGTGGATGTAAGTTTTCATTTTTCTGGGATAATTGACCAGGAGTGCAATTACTGGGTAGTATAATTAGTATATGTTTAGTTTTGTAAGCAGCTGCCAACTTACTTTCCAGAGCGGCTGTACCATTTTACGTTCCTACCAGAAACATGAGACATCTGGTTTCTCCAAATACTTGCCAGCATTCTATGGTCACTATTGTTTATTTTAGTCATTCTGGCATCCCACTCTTGTAAAATTACTTTCTGCTCTTTCCTTTCTCATATATCAACACAGTCAAAAGGAGTACTACATATTCTTTCATAGAGACCCCACGTTATTTTGTTCCTGGAATTTTGTGTGTGTCATTCTGCTGAAAAATCAGTTACATTACCATCCGCACATGTTCAAATATTCTTAAGCCTCAAGGCCCACTACTATCTTCCATATATAAATAATATATCTTTCCTGGACACTTCACTTGTACTTCTTTTATGACACTTTAATATTTTATGTTCTGTTGAATCATTTCTGAGGCAAGTATTGGCTTCCTTACCAGGGTGCTAGATTCCTTAATTCAGAAAAAAAGTTTTTTTTAATTTTTTTATCCTTACTTCCAGCAACTATGATTTTCAAGCTTTCAATTAATAAAATTCAACATGATGCCTATAAATTGATATTGATCTAAATTTTTGGTCGGCATTAGTATCCTTATATATAAAGATCCAAGAGAAAAATGCTTAATTTCAAATCTCTATGTTGAACGCTTTCTTAATCCTATACCAACTTCATTGTTTCTAGTTAATTTCTACATAGGTTTCTATACAGCACTCAAATTTTATAGTTTAAAATCCACTTAGTCTACCCAGGCTCAAATAGTAGCAGCCCGTGCATGTGATCTCCTAAGTGTTAGCTGTGGTTTTTCTGCCATCTAACAGAAAAGGTGGTGTAAAAAACACCTTTTGGAGGTATAAAAAACAATCTCTCTAAGACAACCAACTGCTTTATTTCTGGACAGATTTCATTGCTAGAGAGCTTCCCCTTTCAGTGGAGTCATAACAGCCTCTAACTTCGGTCAGATTCTAGCTTTACTCTCTCGGGTTACATGGAGTAAAACTTTTTTTTTTTTTTCCTACTTGATCATAAAGAATTTCAAGACTTTCCTAAGTATTCAAAATGCCAGTGGGTAGCAATTCTGGCTTAAAGTGAGTTATAAACAGATACTATGATTTATAAACATATGAATAGTTTTCATCTAATGAAACAATATGAAATATTCTCTCATGTAATTTTTATAAGTCTGGGTCTCCTTTGTTAGGTACAAACATTTAGAGTGGTAAGAGAGTCCTCTTGGTAAACTGATCTCTTTGTCGTCATGAAATGATTCTCTTTATCCCTGGTAATATTCTTTGCTCTGAAATCTACATTTCCTGATATTCATATAGCCAATCAAGCTTTCTTTTGATTAATGTTAATCATCTTTTTACTTTTAACCTATTTCTATCTTTATATTTAAAGTGCGTTTCTTGAAAGCAGCAAATAGTTGGATTTTCCTTTTTCATCTAATTTGACAATCTGTCTTTCAGTTTACATGCTTACATATAACACACATATTTTATGTCTAATACACTTTTTGTTGTTCTGTCACTAAGTTGTCTCCTACTCTTTGCAACTCCATGGTCTGCGGCACACCAGGCTTTCTTGTCCTTCACTGTCTCCTGGAGTTTGTTCGAATTCATGTCTATTGAGTTGGTGAGGCTATCTAACCATCTCATCCTCTGCCACCCTCTTCTCCTCCTGCCGTCAATCCATCCCAGCATCTGGGTCTCTTCCAATGAGTCGGCTCTTTGCATCAGGTGGCCATAGTATTGGAGCTTCAGCAACAGTCCTTCCCATGAATATTCAGAGTTGATTTCCTTTAGGATTGACTGGTTTGATCTCCTTGAAATTTTATATAAAACATATTTACATTTAATATATATTTTTCATAAAATATATAGATTTAAATATAGATTATTGAGTCTGCTATCTTTATGTTTTCTATTGGTCCCATCTGTTTTCTTACTACCTTTATCCTTTTTTTCTGCTTTTGGATAAGTCAAGTATTTTATGATTTCATTGCATCTCCTTTGTTAATTTATTATCATCTATAGATCTTTAGTATTTTATTATTAAAGCAGTTGTTTTTAAAAGAGTTGTAAATAATAAGAAAAATTCTTATATGTTTCCCCATGTAGTTACTCTTTCTAATGATATTCTTTCCTTTGTGTAGATCCATATTTTCATGTGATACGTATTTTTCTTTTGCCTGAAAATCTACCTTTAACATTTCTGCTAGTAAAGGTATGCAGTAAGGGATTAATTCTTTCAACTTTTATATATGTGAAAAAGTCTTTATTTCACCATCATTTTTAAAAGATGTTTTTGTTGGGCACATAGTCCTAGATTGACAGTATTTTTTTTCATGCTTTAAAGATCTTCGAAGATGTTGCTTCACTGTGTTTTTACTTGTGCTATTTCCAAAGAGAAAAACTGTCGTTCTCCTAGTCTTTATTATTCTATATATATAACAGAGCCTTTCTACCCCCACCCTCTGGCCCTGTAGATGCTATAAAGACTTCCTCACTGTTTTTGAGCAACTTAATAATGATATGCCTTGGTATGGGTTCTTTCTATTTCTTATGTTTAGAGTTCATTGAGATTCTTGACCTGTTGGTTTATAGTGCGGAAAATTTGGGGCCATTATTACTTCAAATATTTTTTCTGCTTTCCCAGGCCAACTTTTGAGAACTCCAATTACATCTATATCAGTCTTCTTATATTAGTTGTCCCACAGATAATGGATGCTCTTATCTTTTTCCTCTGTGTTTTATTTTGTATCATTTATATCATATCTTTATATTAATTAATCTTTTTTCGATGACATCCAAATTATCATTAATCATATGTAGTATATTTTTAATTTTGTACTCCAAGGTCCAACTTTTATTTTTTGTAATTTGTATCGTCCATGTCTCTTCTTTATATTTTCAAACGTGGAGCGTGGTTATAACTGTTTTGATGTCCTTGTCTGATAATTACAACATCTGTGACAGTTTTGAGTTAGTTTTAATTAATTGATTTTTCTCCTCACTATTTTCTTGCTTCTTTAGCATGCTTGGTAATTTTTATTGAATACCAGACATTGTTTTATATTATTGAGTAGTGAATGATTTTTTATTTCTATAAATAATTTTTAATTTTGTTCTCGCATACAGTTCTGTTCATTGAAAACTTTGTGAATTCTTTTGGGTCTTACTATTACCATTTGTTAGGTAAGAGGGGAGAAATATTCACAGTAGAGCTAATTATCATCTACTACTCTGACATAGCCCTTTTGAGTATTCTATCCAATAGAGTTGAGTTGCCTTATGAATTTTGAGATTTTTCCAGTGTGGTTGACAGGAACAGGTACTAGTCCTGATCCTGTATAAACATAGGGTACTGTTCTATTTAATCATTTCAGATGGACCTTTCTTTGATCTTGGATAGTTACTCATATGTGTTTGGTGATCAGTACTCTGTGGAATCCTTACGGGTTATTCATATTTCTAGGGTTTCCACTGATCAGCTCTCTCATCTCCAATATTCTGTTTTGATAAATTTCAACTGCCTTCACCTTCCTGGAATCTCAGCTGTCTCCTTAACACAGGGTCTGCATGGCTGTACCTGAGTTTCTCCTCCATTCTCTGTGACCTGTCAATTTTCTAAGGACAATAAGCTGGGGCAATTTTAAGGTTCACCTTGTTTGTTTACTATCTGTCTATCATGGGTCACTTGTCTTCATTTCAAGAGATTACTGTTTAGTATCTTGAAAACCATTGTTTCATATATTTTCTGTGTTTGTTTTTATTTGTTTACTCACTGCAGGCAGCAGTGTATCTTCAGTTCCTATTACTTGGCTGGAATCAGTCAATTCTTTGGATTGATTTTTCCTTCTTAACATGAATTCTATTTCCTGTTTCTTGGTTTGTCTGTGGTAATTTTGGATTGTATGCTAATCAGTTCATGTTTACTTTGTTAGGTGATGAATATTTTTCTTTCCTCTAAATGTCCCTTAAGTTTGTTCTGGAACACAGTAAAGTTACTTGAAAATACTTAGATAATTTCTAGCTTTGCTTTTAAGCTTTCTTAGGTGGAACCACAGCAGCCTTTTGTGGATAATTCTGTCCTCCCTACTAGAGAAATACCATTCTCAGATTTCTAACTGAATGACAGATTTTCCCCCCGTTTTATTGGTGAGAACACAAGCTATCTCCTCTCCTGTTTAAACTTGAATATTATTCCCTCTACTTCTTAGGGTGATTTTTTCCCCCAACCTTGAGTAGTTTTCTCATGTAGAATTATTTATTCTCACTCAGTTGAAGGCTCTCGGTGGATAATTTGCTACAAATCTCTCCTTGAAGTTCTCTGCTCTTGGTACCATGCCACATAAATTTTAGTTCTCTTGTTCTCCTCAACTCTCAGCTTTGTATCCTCATCTCAGGGAGACTGTTTTCTCTACCTGTGTTTTCTCTCTCTATGCAACAGCCTAGAAACTACAGCCAGTCAACTGTGGCGATGTAGATCTAACTAGAGTTTTATTCTCACTCCCGGGGATCATGACCTGCATTATCTAATGTCCAGTATCAGAAAACTATTGTTTAATGTGGTTTTTATCCTAATGAAAAAAAAAATTGTTGCAGGGAAGGAAATCTCCTTTCCTTGTTCCTGTATCTTGGCCAGAAACAGAAATCTTATCATTAAAACAAAATAAACAAACAAAAAACCCTGGTGTATCCTTTAGCATGAGCTTCCCAGGTGGTGCTAGGGGTGAAGCTAACCCGCTTGCCAATGCAGGAGACATAAGCGACACGGGTTTGATCCTTGGGTTGGGAAGATTCCCTGGAAGAGGAAATGGCAACCCACTCCAGTATTCTTGCCTGGAGAATCCCATGAACAAAAGAGCCTGGTGAGCTACCGTCCATAGGGTCACAAAGAGTCAAATATGACTGAGTGACTTAGTACGCGTCTCTTAACATACATATTAATTTTTTGTTTCTCTTTTCAGAGAATAAAATAGGTATTTTAGTTTTCTTATTTGCCTTTTCATCATTTCCTTTCTAATGAATTATGAAAGCTGTACATTCAAACATCTTTCACAGTGTTAGAAAAGCCTAAGGGCATAGGGAAAAGGCAATGGAATCTTGATTGAGCAGAATTCTGTTGAACAACAGCTTTCACCACTTACTGTTTGTATCTTTGAGAAAGTTACTATATCTCTAAGTTTCACTAAAATGAGAATGTTAACAATAATGTATGTCCAGCCGGAGAAGGCAATGGCAGCCCACTCCAATACTCTTGCCTGGAAAATCCCATGGATGGAGGAGCCTGGTAGGCTGCAGTCCATGGGGTCGCTCAGAGTCGGACACGACTGAGCGACTTCACTTTCACTTTTAACTTTCATGCATTGGAGAAAGAAATGGCAACCCACTCCTGTGTTCTTGCCTGGAGAATCCCAGGGATGGGGGAACCTGGTGGGCTGCCGTCTTTGGGGTCGCAGAGTCGGACATGACCGAAGCGACTTAGCAGCAGCAGCAGTATTAAATAATAGCTTCTCAAACTGTGCACAGGCTTCCTCGAGTCTCTGTGTCCAAATTACTTCTTATAAGGGCACCAGTCAGTTGGGTTAGGGCTCAACCCTAATGGCCTCATTTTAACTTGATCACCTTTTGAAAGGACTTTTCCTTAAATACAGTCGTGTTCTGAGATACTAGGGGTTGATTAAGACTTAAAAATACGAATTTTGGAGGGACACGGTTCAGTCTATTGCAGGGAGTGTCTGACAATGTGTGATAGTTTGAAGTTTGGGCTCTGGATTTAAATGCCTCTATTTGTACTGACTGTTAGCATTTGCAACAACCACTGCTTACAGGCTATATGACTTTGGAAAAGTAATAGAGTCTCACCAAACCTCTATTTTTTAACCTGTAAAAACAGAACAAAATGATACTCTTCATTGTTGTCCCTGTCACTTAGTACTGCTGCTACTGCTAAGTCACTTCAGTCGTGTCCGACTCTGTGCGACCCCATAGACGGCAGCCCACCAGGCTCCCCCGTCCCTGGGATTTTCCAGGCAAGAATACTGGAGTGGGTTGCCATTTCCTTCTCCAGTGCATGGTAGCAAATTTGGTTTCTTTGCAAATAATTGAATAAAAGTAAAGATCTTTTCCTAATTTTACTTACAAATCTGATAATTTTCTTATTGTAAATATGAACATAAAAATATTTCAGTATAAAATGTGCATTACTCTTTTACCAAAATTCAGTATACTAGCTACTTCAGAATTAAGTCATTGTAATTTTCCCCCAAAGGACTATAGTTTCACAAACCTCTGTTTTCTACAGTCAGAATAAATCCTAGGAGACTTCAGAATATACAGAATACCCAGGTGATGGATAATATAGTCTCATGAAACAGGGGTTTCAGTAGTATCAGCTGTAGGAGAAGCTGGATATTGTATTTAAGAACAAAATATTACTCCAATACATGAAATTTAATGCGGTCAAACATTAGGTATTGAATCATTCTGTTTTCTTAATCCTAATCTAACAAAAGCAACAATTACATCTATAAATAGTAAGGTCTGTATGCTTAGTGATCAAACAGTGCCCATCTCATCTTGTTCTTAGATAAAATGATATGCTTATCTCTACAGTCTCTTAGCCTTTCTAAACAAACAGAAAGAAATTCTCCCAGAGAGAGGGAGTGAAGGTACAAAGAGGTGATTAAATAGATAATCCCACCAAGGGATTGTAGGCTTCCCTAGGGGCTCAGATAGTAAAGCATCTGCCTGCAATGCAGGAGACCCAGGTTCAATCCCCGGGTTGGTAAGATCCCCTGGAGAAGGAAAAGGCAACCCACTCTAGTACCCTTGCTTGGAAAATTCCACGGAGAGAGGAGCCTGGTAGACCACAGCGCATGGGGTCGCAAAGAGTTGGACATGACTGGGTGACTTCATTATTCATTATAAGGTATTGTAAGTAGAAAAAAATATGGGAGACTCCTATAAGTTAATGGATTACTTAAGAAAGCAGGTTTGCTTAGCAATAAATCCATGCAAGAAGCATGAGACAGACCCCCAAACAACAAAACATTGGTGACATGAGATCCCCATCCTGCCCAGTGAGCTCAGTAAATTAATGATCTCCAGGACATTGCTCTCTGCACACATAAAAAACAATAATTTGTGGACCTAGCTTGACCATGTAGGGAAAAGAAAACTCCCTTGCTCAACCTGGAGGAGGAGCTGATGATAGAAGCGTGACATCTACTTAAGAAAGACAAAGAAGGTCTTTTCCCTCTCCTCACTTTTCCTTTGATTATAAAACTGTAGCTGCATAAGTTCTCAGAGCATGGCATTTCTCACTTGCCCACTTGTAAACTTCACAAGAGTCCTACTCTAAAAAAATCACTTCTTGTCTATCACTTTGCTCACACTGAATTCTTCTCTGCACGGAAACATAAAGGACTGTGGTAACAGAGCTCTTCAGAGCCCTGGAAAAAAAAAAAAAAACACAATTGGTTTCAATACCTGTTAATAGGACTTTCAAAAAAAGAAGGGGGGTAAAGGCTGTTTTCCAGTTAGTGTCTTCAAAGAGGAGAATACAGACTTGTTAGTCAGGAAAAACATGAGAATCTTAGGAAAGGAAACAAAAAATTAAGAAAATAGAAAATTAATTTATCTTCTAAGAACTATTAGGTTATATACTTTGTCAATCACGGTCACAGCATGCTTCTTTTTTTCATTATGGGTTTATGGTTGTGTGTATGTATGAATATGTGAGAGCAGGCAATAAATACAGAGGACTATGTTAGCAATAGAACGTTGTACCTAGTTTAAAGCACTACAACATCCAGATTCTCTTGAACTGCCTGAAAGTCTATGCACTGGCAACGTAGGGTGTAAAAAGTAAGGAAGTGTCAAGGCTGGGACTATCATTGATGCTAGCTCCTTCTCTGAGGTTTCTGAATGGCACCATTTCTGGCAGGTAAGGGAAGGACAAGGACACCTGCTCTGCTGCCTCGCAGCATTGAATAACCAAATCAAGAGCTAATGGAAAACAGACGATTTGGAAAGACGCAGAAGGTGGTTTAACTGCAAGGGACTATAGTTATTTATTAAACTGTTATGATCATCAAGGAAATCTCAGCATAGAAAAAGAGAACATCTAAACAGTGATCTGCTAACTTTGGATTTCAGAAGTAATCTTTGTCTTTAGTAACACTGCTGATCTGCAAAGTCTTGTTTCCTTCATAGTTTCCTTGTCTTTCCCCCCTGTGTCAATATCCTTGATGAGAATTCAGATTCTGGGCCACTTGATACATGTGTTGAATTGTAAAGTCTATACTTTTTGCAACCTAACTCCATTCCTTTTTAATGAGAAGAAAAAGGGTTGTGCATATTTGGTGAAAAACTAAGAGCTGGAAAAAAATTTAGAATTTAAGGAAAGTATTCTGACAACCTAATACAAAAGTTCTGTATTAACCCAGCTCTCTAAAACCTCAGTTCCTTTCATTCGAATTTCAAGTCTATGGTTTTCAAAGTAAGAAGTGATTCACAGAGTGTGTGATCAATCACCTCTGGATTTACATTTCTAAAATGAAATGGAGAAGTAGCTCTGATGACAAGAGCCAGCTGACATTGTACTTCTGGTATTGCAGTGCTCACTGAATCTTCTCTTGGCTATTTTATTCTCCTGGAAGAGGTTATCAGTTTCAATCCTCTTATGTATCATCATTTTATAAGGTTCTGGGTGTCAGTGAGGAACTCTTTTCCAGTAAGAAGGAAACTAACTCCTTCAATCCTTCCTCATAGCTGGGATACTTTAGAGACACAATCATCTTTTGGTTCTTTTGTTACACCCTCTCACCACTTCCACTCCTGGGAAGAACTGTCCATTTGAGCTAGATTTGATTTTCATCATTGCATATTACACAGTCACCAATTCTACTGTAAGGCATTAAACTTTCCTACCATCACACACTAGTAAAGTAATGCTCAAAATTCTCCAAGCCAGGCTTCAGCAATATGTGAACCGTGAACTTCCAGATGTTCAAGCTGGTTTTAGAAAAGGCAGAGGAACCAGAGATCAAATTGCCAACATCCGCTGGATCATTGAAAAAGCAAGAGAGTTCCAGAAAAACATCTATTTCTGCTTGATTGACTATGCCAAAGCCTTTGACTGTGTGGATCACAATAAACTGTGGAAAATTCTGAAAGAGATGGGAATACCAGACCATCTGACCTGTCTCTTGAGAAACCTGTATGCAGGTCAGGAAGCAACAGTTAGAACTGGACATGGAACAACAGACTGGTTCCAAATAGGAAAAGGAGTACGTCAAGGCTGTATATTGTCACCCTGCTTATTTAACTTATATGCAGAGTACATCATGAGAAATGCTGGGCTGGAAGAAACACAAGCTGGAATCAAGATTGCCAGGAGAAATATCAATAACCTCAGATATGCGGATGACACTACCCTTATGGCAGAAAGTGAAGAACTAAAGAGCCTCTTGATGAAAGTGAAAGAGGAGAGTGGAAAAGTTGGCTTAACGCTCAACGTTCAGAAAACTAACATCATGGCATCTAGTCCCATCACTTCATGGGAAATAGATGGGGAAACAGTGGAAACAGTGTCAGACTTTATGTTTTTGGGCTCCAAAATCACTGCTGATGGTGATTGCAGCCATGAAATTAAAAGACGCTTACTCCTTGGAAGGAAGGTTATGGCCAACCTAGATAGCATATTTAAAAGCAGAGACATTACTTTGCCAACAAAAGTCCGTCTAGTCAAGGCTATGGTTTTTCCAGTGGCCATGTATGGATGTGAGAGTTGGACGGTGAAGAAAGCTGAGAGCCGCAGAATTGATGCTTTTGAACTGTGGTGTTGGAGAAGACTCTTGAGAGTCCCTTGGACTGCAAGGATATCCAATCAATCCATCCTAAAGGAGATCAATCCTGGGTGTTCATTGGAAGGACTGATGGTGAAGCTGAAACTCCAATACTTTGGCCATCTCATGCGAAGAGTTGACTCATTGGAAAAGACCCTAATGCTGCGTAGGATTGGGGGCAGGAGGAGAAGGGGACGACAGAGGATGAGATGGTTGGATGGCATCACTGACTCGATGGACATGGGTTTGGGTAGACTCTGGGAGTTGGTGATGGACAGAGAGGCCTGGCGTGCTGCAATTCATGGGGTCGCAAAGAGTCGGACACGAATGAGCAACTGAACTGAACTGAACTGTACTGAACCGAACCATCAAAAATGGGCTTCCCTGAACTGAACTGTACTGAACCGAACCATCAAAAATGGGCTTCCCTGGTGGCTCAGTGGTAAAGAATCTACCTGCCAGTGCAGTAGACATGCGTTCAATCCTTGGGTCAGGAAGATGCCCTGGAGAAGGAAATGGCAACCCACTCCAGTATTCTGGAAATTCCATGGGCAGAGGAGCCTGAAAGTCTACAGTGCATGGGGTTGCAAAGAGTTGGACATGACTGAGCACACACCCACGCACACACCATCAGTAAGAGTGTATGGTTAGGACACATTTCATATGTTCTACCAGAGCAAATGGAAGATTAAAAAATTAGTATTGGCATATCATTATACAGAAGAAGATTTTACAGGAATCAATGATGACCAAAATCTAGCAACAGCTTCAGCAAATTTAAATAGCTAATACTTTGATTTGTTTTAGGTATCATGGTTTAGAACACAATGATGGGATGAAAAAGAGAGCTTGTATCTTGACTTTTTGATTTTACTTCAGAATGTTTTGGGATTGTTATTTCTATGCTGAGCAAACTTAAATCTGTCATTGTGGACCACGTCTAAGAGATGTTGACTTTTCTTAGAGTCTTAGGAATTACCTAGGAAGCCATATTATTATAATGAGATGAAAATGCAAGACCAGCTATGAACTATAAAGCTTATCACATGTACTTGGAATTGTCCTGAACATTACACACACGATTTACCTCTCTTATAACAATTGTACAATATAGTTTTACTATCCCTGCTTTACATATTAGGAAACAGGCTAAAAGAAAATAAGTGAATTTGCAAAGGCAACATGGCTGGTAACTCATGATCAAGATTTGAAGCCAGGTTTACTATGAGCCAAAGCCGTGTTCATTTCCATTACACTGTATAGTTGCAGAGACAGAAACAGAAAATTTTTCTGATTCCCTGTCCCATTCTCTTTCCATTAAGCTATGACAGATGTCAATTTTCTAACCTGTAATAGTAATGCAATCTGAACTTGCTTTCTGTGGTCACTAATTTTACTAAACTGTTGGAAAGAACTACAGAAATACAGCACAGGCTTTGAGACCAATGATTATATTTTATAGGAAAGAAATTATTTCATGAAAGAAAGAAAAGGAAATAGTCTGGCTTTGATGGTATATTCAGAATATTGACACGGCCTCAGCATTGGCTAGCCTAAGAACAGTTTTCTGGAACAATCTTTAAAAGGGCTTTGATCCCACTGAATCCAAAATTTCCTTTCTATAGATTTGGAAATGTATGGAATACCAAAATCCAACCGTCTGGCTTTGATTTCAGTCACCTTTGCATAGTTCTCCACGTGCTTTATTGAATGGAGTAAAATAAACCAGTAGACAAAAGGCATTACTTGTAGAATGGAAGAAGGAACTAAGAAGAAGATACTTTCTCTGGAAAAGTTATCTATACTTTTAAATATTTTGTTTCTTCTTTACTTCTTGGGAAACTAAATAATATATGAGGTATTACAGAAGTAAACTTAATCTAAGACTGATTTAAGTGAAAATTTCCAAACAGTAATTTGCAAAGTGATGGACTGTGGAAAGTTAAACCTGGCATCTCTAATGTTTATGATTATGATGTTTGGCTAGATGATAGATAAGGCTTGTGAATTTAAAATGTTTCAGATTGAAAAACTTTAAAAGTAGCCATGTGCAAGCTTTTTGTTGTTGTTGTTGGAGAATGTGAGTAGCTATGCACAAGTTTCGACTTCACATTTTTCTCCCCTTACTAATGTAAAGTGGTGAAGCAGCGTATGGAGTTGAAAAAATGTTGAAATTGTGGTCTTCTCTTCCATCTCAATGGTGTGCTTTTGGGAAACTCATAGCTTCTTCTGTTAGTTGCTGTTTCCCCATGTCTTCAGTGTTTGAGTTTTGATAGTTATCCCTTGGGTTCATTTTATAACTTATATATGAGTCTGTGACACTGAATTGAGACACTCCAGGACAGATGTAGATGGAAGCAAAAGGAACCTTAGGTGCTCTTGCTATGTGCAGCTTTCTCCAGATGTCTTTAAATCTTTACCTGACTTGTAGGACAACCCATCTGCCTTGTTTTCCCCTCCCTTCTCACTTATCAAGGGAGCTGAGTTAGAAACACATTTGTGTATGAGGAAATGTGTCTAGTGTTGGTGAGAAATTCAGTTCTCATATTGCACTCTGGAGTGTTAAACTTTGAGTTTTGAACATAATCTCTTGCCTTCTAGGGCAGGTATCTTGAAAACACATTAGACCTACTTTGGAAATAGCTTCTGTGCAAATCTGCCACCTTGACAGGATCCTAAAAGATGGAAACTAAATTGATGTGGTATATTAAGTTTAGCATGACCTTGAACAACTGGTTTTGCAGTGTTGGCTGTTGTGGGTGTCACCCACAGTTATATTATAAAAGTGAGCTGCATCTTTACGGCTTCAGTCTTAGAGCACCAGCTGGTGAGCAATGCAAGGGGCAGACTGGTAACCAACTTACATGATCATCAACATGAAGATAACCACAGTGCCAGTGCTTCTGACCCTGGCTCTTTGTCTCATACAAGGTGAGCAATTTGCCTGTAATCTAAGCCTCTTGCCACACATTCCAAAGCTCTAGGCAGGGACTTCTCTCCCTCCCTCCCTCGTCAGTGTGTGTGTGTGTGTGTGTGCGTGTGTGTGTATGTGTGTGTGTGTGTGCATGCATGTGTATACAAAACCCTGAACTATCTTGCCAGACATAGAGTTTTGAAGAACTACATATGAAAATTTATAACTAGGGTATCTTTAAAAAGGACATGTAGTTTGAGATAATCTGAATTTTTATCCATCAGAAATTCTTCCATTAATTCAACATTAATTCTGAAAAGCTAATAGTCTTCTCCATATTCCCCTCACCAAACATATAAGTTCATAGTGATATGAACTATATATATAATACATATTTAGAATATTAAATGTATGAAACATAATTATATGAATTATGTATACAATATATATGTAAAACTTAGATGTATGTAATATGTATACTTTAATACTCTACTTATAAATAAAACATTAAAAAATCAAATTCAATCATCTGGTTTTAAACCAGTATGCTTTCTAGCAAATTTTATTTTTGTGTTTTCAAATCCTAAATGAATTAAAAATATTTTTTCTACATGGTAAGGGACTTCTATGGGTGCCAGGAGATAGGTTTTTGCTTTTGCTATCTGATGAAGGGAACACAGATTACCTAGACTTCACTTGTTATGAAGTGTCTACATATTTTAAAAGGAAACTTCAGAGATGGAGAGTGAGGAGACTATTATACACAAATGATACCTACTTTCCTAAAATGAGTGTCTTGGTACCAAAAAAAATTCTCTTAATGAGAGAGTGTATTAGTCTGTGATTTTAATTAATCATAATATTTACCAGATCTCTAAATTTTGTGGCTGTGATAAGGAGACAGTATTACCAGAATCCAGAAAATTTAATTTTATGTATATAGGATATAAACTTTATGCTAAATTATTCCTTAAAACTGTGATTGATATATTCGATATGTGTGTTATAATTTTAAAAGAAGCCTACAATACTTTGTTCTGAAAGGGTTTTTTAAGAAGTTAGATATTTTGAGGGAGTCAGAAAGTATATGAGTATTATTTTTCAAAGAAATTGGCACTATATGAGTGAGAGATCTTTGTTATTGTATACACTGCTGGTGCAATGCCCTCACTTTATTTGCCATGGTGCATTTTAAAGTGTTCAAATCAATTTGTGGTTTTAAAATATATTGTTGTTAAAATAAGCAAGATACTACACTCAGTGGATTGTTCATTTTACTTATTAAATGTTGTACATTCCCTTAACTTTGGTTTCTGTATTTTTGTCCCAGATGCTGCCAGTGAAGATGTAAATCAGGTTAGTCCTGCTTTTTCTGTTCATTGAATTCATTCCAAGATCCCTGAAGAAAAATGTTCTGTGACCAACACCTTCATATTAATAACACAGACATATTATACTGATGGGCACTAATAGCTTTGTTAAAAACACAGAAACAGGTCTTTATGAATCAAGGCATAAATCACACACACACACACACACACACACACATTAATGCATTAACGATAACAGAGGTTGGCAAGAGGTTGTCTATCATACTAAAGGAATGCTTTACAATTCCACAAACAAACACATTAGTGAATTACTCTTGTTCGCCTTAACAGCTGAAAAAGTCATGGCACACACAGGAAGCTGAAATACTATATCTTGTATATATTCAGTGTATATAGTTCATTCAGTACATATTTACTGAGCATCTTTTGTATGTCAGATCCTGTTTGAGGTGCCAGGAATATAAAAACAAAAAAGAATCCTGCCTTCATGGAGCTTACATTGTAAGGGAAGAAAACAGACAAGTTAATAAGTAACTTAGTAAATTATACAGTACATTAAATAATGATTAGTGCTAGAAGGATAGAAGATAGAAATTTCTGTGGATGGAAATGGTATCGATTCTTCTCAATAGAGATAGTCAGGTAAGTTTCCTCTCAGAAGATAGGCTTAGAACAAGGATAAAATAAGATGCAGAGGGAGCGAATCATGAAGATACTTGCAACTCACAGCAGACTGAGCAGAAGCACCTGTGTTTAATTTCTATAGAAATTAAATATTTTTTAATATATTTGAAAGCCACATTGACAGAGCCAATTATAAACACACATACACACATGCACATGGACATGCACAACTGTGCCATTATTTCAGATTTAAAATATTTCTGGTTATGTAGCAGATACTTACTATGTCTCTCAAAGATCATGAACATTAAAAGAATAAAATAGTACAAAGATTGTTTTCTACACCAAAACTCATAAACATGATTAAAATACTCTTGCTGTATTTTATTGTTAACTTTTTTTTTTAAAAGAAACTTCTTACAGGAATATTCTAGAGAATTCCATTATAGTCTCTATTATTTCATTGAAGTTTGCTGATTAAAAGAGATTCAGAAACTTCCATTGCATAAGTAGAGTGGGATGATAGGGTAAGAAAAAAGATTGGATTTTTGAGAATCAAAGAGCTTGCTTGTTTGGATATTTTATATTAAAAAAAAGAAGGGTATTGTGTAAATCTCACTGCACATGAAGAAATACGTTTCCCTTTTCAGAGTCTATGATAATGGGTGGTAGTTTTCAGTGCATATTTCAAATTTTGCACTGATATTTCTCATTCTATTAAACTTATTTCACTGAAAAACATTTTAAAAAGAAATTTAGCCACCTCTTATGTTGGCAAAAGCAAAAAGAATATGAAAAGTGATTATTTACCTGGAAATAATTCTGATCATAGTCTGAATACTTTGTCAGAAATGAAAACTATTGAGTTGGTCTTCCTTACAATGCTGTTTTTTTTTTTTATTTTCCGAGTCGGTAGCTCAAGGTCTTTCTAGTACCATAAAAACATGTTGAATGTTGCAAACATGAGCCAGAGCAGCACAGAAAAGCACCGTAGTGATCTACAAGGGTCTTTACCAAATGCTTACATTTTTCATCCCAGAGGGGTAATTGTGAAGCCACATCAACCTTGTTGGTGCTTTAACATAGAGCAGGGGTGATGCCAGCTCCTGGGGGGTTTACTATGATGCCTGGGGAGGAACAATGGCAGACAATGAGACAGATATCACAGCCAGTGAAAGAAAACAGAAGAGCTTGGCCTTACAGGGCTCCAGTTTTTCTGAGATAAGTGGAGAAAACACAAAGAGCAACAAACAAAACAAAAATGAGCCAAAGACTGGAAATTACATCATGAGTCAACATTGCAGAGAAGTCATCTCACCACCTCAGGACTCCTTTATGGTCCAGACCTGCTCCTGTTTCAGCCCTCTCTATTATGGTCATTGGGAAGCTATTTCACTTTTCCCAGAGAAAAATGCAACTGTTTCTTTCAATTTTTATGGACTTTTCCTCTTGCCCAATAGAATACACTGGATAACCTCATAACTCAGAAAAATAGCACTGAGTTCCATCTTTACTGATTACAAACTGTGAACAAATTTCTAAACCTATTCTCTGAGACTCTGTTGTCCATTTATATATAGAAAAAAAAAGAAACTGGGTCTTTCTTAGATTTGGAATTTATCTAATTGTGACATTGGAGAAATCCAATTCAGGAATTATTTTGGATGATAATGTTCTTTTTCAATTGACCAATAAAAACTATGTAAAGCTTCATTCTAGTGTTATCATGAATTTTTGTTTTTAGTACATTCTTTAAGACCTGCCTCACAAGGAATATATTTATATTACAAAAACACCAGGCTCTTCTCATTCCATGATAGGATTTTTATCTGGACTTTATAGGTTCAGTTATATCTGGCCAGTTAAGCAGTAACTTGCAATATTGGCATAAAATACTACAGAATCAGAGACCAGACATGGATCTCAAGAGACCCAGTTGTCAGTCTGCTGCCATAAATTGTTGTTGTGCTACTCAGATAAAATCACTGGTTGGTGATGATAATCTTAGAGATTCTTAGTAGGTTACCCTTAGAAAAATTTCCCAGGGTTGGTCTCTGAAATTATGTATTCTTCTTCACCATTAATCTTTCTTCATTCTGCAAGTGCTATCACCTGCCTCCCAAGCGTTGGACGCTGGGTTAGATATATCATTATCCATTAGATGGTAAACACCATTTAGGCCAAGGATCCTTCTGCCTCATTTACTGCTATATCCATGACACCTAGAAGAGTATAGTATCCTCATAGTGAGCGTTTGTTGACTGACTGAATTATTACTATAAAGATACAGGAGGCTGAATAGAATTCTATAATCAGTCCTTTGGAAGAGGTGCATTTGTCAGTACTGGATCAAAGGCTTGATTTATTTACTTATTTTTTCTGTTACAAGGATATTGAAACCTTTTATCAAAGTCAAAACAAAACAAAATTTAGACCAGTGAATTTCCTAAAGTAATAGGTAGTGTAATATTTTAAACCAGTGCTTTACTAGGTAGTGCAAATGCACCATTAATACTAAACCCCTAGAAAAAAAGTGAGTGTGCTTTAGCAGGCCTTCATTAAATATATTGAATTAACTTTCTCAGCAACCTTTTCATATACCTTTCAATGGCAATTATTATTGAACTATGATACTAGACATTTTTATATGTATGAGCTTAGCATATTCCAATAATAATCATGGCAACAACAACTATACTAAGCTATACTAAGGAAGAAGAGGTGAGGTAGAGAACCTAATTATTGAATATCTTCTACAAAGTATCAGGGCCTCTTTGAGGGATTTACATGCTTATGCTATTTAATCCACACAAAACTTATGAAGCATGTATACTTATATCCTCTGTTTTTACAGACAGGATAAGTGAGCCTTTGAGAATTTCACTTGCTATGACTATTGGACTTATGAGAACCCTGTCATATAGGCTCAGATTTTTTGACTCCAAGTCCCTTGTTCTTTCCATTTTGCTAATGGTTTTAGATGAATGCTTTTAGGTGAATTTTCAATCTCCAACAGACAATCCAGATTCATTATTTTTATTTGTATTATCTGTATCAAGTTGAGTGAATGTCTTCCATACAAAGAGGGTAGTGGTTATGAAATAACACTGTTCTTAGAAGGTAAAACTTGCTGTGATGAGGTTTCTGTAAACACTTTTTTCATATTTTCCTAAGGAAACATGCAGTGAATATCGAGCATTGATGAAAAATGGAAAACTGTTCTGTTCCCAAGATAAAAACCCTTTTCAAAGCCCGGATGGAATAATTGTTGTCAACAAATGTGCTACGTGCAAAATGATATTGTGAGTAAAGTTTATCTTTCTTTCAAGTGTTTTGAATTACCACTCTTCTGTGAATAGTTAAAAGCTATTAACTTTTTAGTTAAATAGCTAAAAATAGTTAACTCAATATATTATCTTTATTTTCTGTCACATATATTTTTCTGAATCTAAGTGGGTAGATAATAATGCTTAGCAGATGATACTTTTTGTCAAGTAAAGTTGGATAAATGCCACCCACCTGGAAACATTTTAATAATCACTCATGGTGTTCCAAAATATCCCAGAGGGCCCAGTATCAATCAATACCTTATGTAGTACTGAATAGTCTTTTGAGGATGTAGTTCCAAGCTGAGTTTTCTAACCCTGGGAGAAAAGGATTCTTGGGCCTGTGAAGACCTGACACTGTTGTACCCCTGAGAATGATGTGAGAGCCAACCAGGAGAAGCAGGATATACCCTGACTCTGGGAGCTGCCAGTAGGGCTTCAGATATCTAGGATTATGCTAGCATGAAAGGACTGTAGAATCGATTCTGGCTTCCAACTGCCTGTAACTCAGAATTAATATCCTGGAAGTTTACTGACGTCTTTGCAATGCTTCCTAACTTGATTTCCTTCTCTCCAGTGACACCCCAAAAAGTTTGGGTTGGAAAAGGAAAATCCGCAAATCAAAGAAACTTAATTTACTTTTGAACAGGGAATTCATTCTCGGTTTCTGACCGTTGAAAACTTCAACTCTGGTACCAAGCCAACACTAAGCTAACCCACTGAAGATAATTATGTTTTAACTGGTAATGTGTCAAGGGATTTTATCTGACATAGTTATTAATATTGGGATAACAAAGCTCCGATCACATGTGCTTCTAATGAAGACATTTTGGAAGATGAAGGAAGTCAGGACAAAATTTAGGGAGGGGAGACTCCCAGGGCAAGCTGAAGAATCCTTAGTCTTTTGAAAGCTGAATGTAAACCAGTAGATGTATTACTTACTAAAGAGTTTTCTACTTCTTAACATAGGATGTTTTGATAGGAGACTGAAACTATAAATAGAATAAATTTATTGAAAAATAAAACAAAAATACAATGCCTTTAAATATACAGGGCAGGTTATTTATCATTTTGAAGTCACTCAGTCAATTATTATATTACTCATGTAAATTATATTAAGATAAACTTGGTTTCTTAACCTGGAAAGGAGGAGACTGTATGAGGCATTAAGGTTTTCTTTTTTTTGTTGTTGTTCTTAATCTTATTTTATTTTATTTATTTACTTTTTTAAAATAAATTTATTTATTTTTTTAAAATAAGTTTATTTATTTTAGTTGGGGCCTTCTTTAAATTGCTCAGTTTGTTCTGTGGGTCCTTAAGAGGCTGGAACCTAAGACCAAGACAGGTGTGTAGATTTTGGGTTGATGTGAATATAGTCTTTCAAAGAGAGCATTCTAAAAATAGTACAAACAGCTTTTAGAGCTGGTGACCACCTGGATGTTGGCAGTATTTAAGGTGGGAGTGTGTTGTGCACTTAACAATCGAGATTGTTGCCTTCAATAGCAATACATTTAAGATGGATGTATTTCAGTGCTGAGGAGAGGTTTGTGGTACGTGTGGTCATTTCTGGACATACTTCCATTTCTGACAAGCTAGACTGGGCTGAAAACAGCCAAAATTCAGTTTACCATGTATGATGTTAGTCCTAAAAATTGGGCAAGCATGTCTGAGCTATTCTATTCTTTGCTATCTTCCAGGGAAAAAGAAGCAAAATCCCAGAAAAGGTCCAGGCTTTTAACTAGAGTCTCCAGGGCTTCTGCCCCAGGAAAGGTGAGACTATTTTGAGTCAACTTGTCATATTTGCTTTGGAAATCACATGCAACTCTATTCAGATCTGTTTATTTCCTAATTACTAGGTCATCACCTGTTGTGAAGCCAGCTACTTAGAAGGGAGGGAACAGGGCTTAGTCCAGGGGTGGGCTAAGTATCTCGTACAGCTTGTCCATAGGCCCAACCCATGACCCAACTCTCTGAAAACATTGTGGGCACTAACAGATGCTAAGAGGTGGAGTAAACCAGTGTGATGACTGCCTTTCATGGTCATTTCTTATTCCTACTATCCTGTCTTGGTTCCAACAAGGCCTTCATGGGACTGTAGAACTAAGTTCAAGTCTCAGAATTTGGACAATTTATGTATCTCTGGGTCTCAGTTTATTCACTTTTGATATGGAACATGGATCAAATGAGGATCTAAATTTGAAAGGTCAGCTACAGTGTTTAACATGTGTTAGCAGGCATGTGAGTCATTTCCTTTCTCTTTTCCTCTGAACATATTTTCTAATACTTGGAGATTTCCTCTAATTCAAGTAGACTGGCTTGTTTATATCTATTTTTCAAATTGGGATTCAGGCTAATATTTGTTGGAGAAAACTGTTCTGTGGAAAAATTTTAAAAATTAAATAAAATGAAAGAAACTATACAGATGCAACCCAACACACAACCACTTCCCTTTATACATAGTTTTTTCATTATACAAAAATTTTTATTTGTATAAAAAAAATAAAAATTCAAAAAAATAAAAAAATAAAAAAAATAAAAATTCTAAGCCCTGATTGGGCTAAGTCTGGCTGGCCTACAATATCTCACAATAAGGTACTGACGAAGCTGGGTGTCACAAGGTGTTCTGACAACTAGTCATATTATTCCAGGTCTCCTATGTAGCTTCTTCTCCAATAGCTTCTTTCTCTTCCTCTTCTTGTGCCTCTGACACATAACTAAAATGATCAGCCAAGGAAGGCACACCCAAATTACCTTAATATCCCTGGTCTAACTAACCAAGCTAACATCTTCCTTGTCAGTGTTACCCAGGACCGTCTGAGCACCTCAGCTTCCACAGTAGACCTAGTCAACCAAAGTCTTTGCCTGGGCTCAAACGGTCTCACTTTTAAAACAATAACACAGTCACCATGCAATTGCTCAATAACTACAAACTCTGAGGAAAAGGGGGCTGCTTTTGTGCTCCCCAAATCTGTGAGGGTCAGAAAAGTTTACTTGTATTTTTCAAATCTGCCTTTCTTTGTCACATTTAGAGAGAGGCTTATAATATAAAATCCATTCTCCTCTTCCTTCTCCTCCTCTTTTTTCTTCATGAAAAGCCTATATATCAATGGTGTTTTAAAAAATACAAAATACAAGCAAGTGACAAAAATCCCACAAACACACCACACACACGCACATATCATTTTTAATCCTACTGTTTAAAAACATTATTAGTGATACGTTTTCATATATAGATATATATTTGCTGAATTTTAAAATAAGATTTTAAAGAAAATTATAGAATGTCGAGACATTATACTTCCTGTTATCATTTTATGCCTGAATTATAATTTTGACCTCTCAATAAAGTTCTTATGGTTACATATTTTGCTACCTAGGAAGTGATTTACTTATAAATTAAGGCAGTTAATATTTGGCTGTGTGCCTTAAAGTAATTTCTGTCTAGATTTTTACATGTCTGTGAATAGATTAATGCAACTATACAGTTTTATTGTTGTTTTTTTCTCCTTACTATAAAAGAAAACAATCTACTCTCTCTGCTTAGATTTTTCCCATCAAAAATTAACCCTGCCTCTTACTCTCAGAATAAGATGTTCTACCTGCTCAACAAATTTTCTCCTACAGACATCCTCTCTCTTGCATCATCAATCTATTCTTCATTAGTGTATCTGTCATTCTTTAACCTTATAATTCTGATATCCATTCCATCAACAAAACTTGTTGGTTTTGCCTCCAACCAATATTCCAATTTGACTCCTTTTCATAATTTCCATTGCTACCACTCAAGTTTTCTGAACTTTCATAATTTCTAATCACTAACATCTTTGGTCTATGTAGAAACTTTTGTTTTTTAATTGATCAGCTCATTCATGCAGTATTTCTCATTGATTTAGGTTGCCAGCTTTCTAGTATATTAAGTAGGGTTACATGTATGTGTTTCTAAGTTCCTTTTTTGTTCATATTAGTTCATTTCTTTAATAACTAATAAGGCAATTCCCCTTTCTCACTTTTTCAAAGTTGACTTACCTATGCACAAGTAATATATTTTTCACATAAATATTTGAAATAAAAAATTTACTAAGTTTATAAAAAAATCAAACCTGAGTTTGGGAACTCAATATGGTTCAGGCTACAGAGAGTTTATAAATTAATTTGCATAAAATTGACTTTTTACAATAGTAACTTGCCCATGCCAAAGGCATAGAATATCTTATCATTAATTCATGTAATTTTTGTATATCTTATGAAATCTATAAAATACTCTCCACAGGTATTTTTATGTTTTTGCTAAGACCTAGAAAATTGGCAATTTTACTTCTGTTTTGAGTGGTATTTTTGTTGTTTATGGGATTTATACCTGATTATTGTTGGCATAAACAAATTCTATTGATTTCTATAAGTTGATCTTATATTAAAAACCTTTATGAGGCCTTGTTAATTATTATTTTTTACATGTTAATTCTCTTGTCTTTTTCTTGGAAGTTGATCATATCATCTGCAAATAATAGAAGTTCTATAACTTCCTCTTCAATTTTATCACTTCTTTATTTCTTTTTCTTTCCTTATATCATTGGCAACAATCTAGAGTTCATACAGTAGTTCAACAGTAGCAATGATAATGAATTTTAAACTGCCCTTTCTTGGCCTATCTTAAATGCCATATATCTATAATGTTTCTCCATTATATATAATGTTTACTATAGGTATCTTTTTTCTGTAAACTTTGGTAAGCTTAGAAGTTCCTTTCTGTTTTTATTCTTCTGAATATGTTTTAATCATTATCACATGCCTTCTTGGAAACTATTGAAATAATTTTATAATTTTTCTCTTTCAATCAATTAATATAATACATTTCTGGATAACCACACTAATGTTAAATCATTATTTTCTCAGAGTAAATCATACTAATCACATTGCATTTTTAGTACACTGTTGAATTTGCATTGTTAATATTTAGAAAATTTGAAGCTCTTTTTATAAATGAAATGAGTCTCTACTTTTCCCTTTTAATTATTCTCATGTGGTTGGGAATCAATGTAAAATTACCTTGTGGGATGGCACTTCAAACTATTGCTGAATCAGGAGTTCAGCAAATTCCTTCCCCAAGGAGCAATAATGCTACACAAAATTGAGTAAAATAACCACTTTAGCACTCTAGAAATTGACCAGCAGCCTATGTTAATCTGATAATCAGTTATGCTTGAAAAACTGTTGAACTTTGGGTAAGAATGATGGGAGTGTATGGTCCTCTTGTTTGATGATAATCCCATCTCACCCCCATGGTCCGGTTGATATGAAGGGTCTACCAAAGAAGACAAGACTATGTGGATCAGTAACTGGATCACCAATGTTGAAAGGGATTTATTTAATTTGGAATTGTGGGCAACTGTCATATCCAAAGATATTTTTGGTTACTGCAGTAAGGAAAGTGATCTTAGGGTTGCAGCAGTAAGCATATTTCTGGCTAAGTCTTCATAAAAGGGCAGCAGAGGCAAAAAGGGACTAAGCAATTCACAAGTCCTGGCCAATCATGAAACTATGTGCAAGCACTTAAAAGACACAAGAATATCCCCAAGAAAAGCAAATGCTGAGGCAGATACAAAAATAGCCTGAGTTTTTAATATTCTCCCATATACACATAGGTCATTCTGTGGAGGATGAAAACTTTACTGTCCTTGAGAAGTTTGTGCATAAACTGTGTCCAATCACTGGCCTGCTGCTAAGTTACACAGATTTAGGGAGAAACAGCTCTGAGACTGCATTAAAAAAGAATTAGTAGGAGACTTCTCTGGTGGTCCAGTGGCTGGGAATCTGCGCTCCCAGTGCTGGGGGCCCTGGTTCAATCCCTGGTCTGGGAGCTACATCCCACCTGCCATGGCTGGAGTCTGTATGCTGCGATCAAGAATCATGCTGAAAGTAGGAGTCCGCGTGCCACAACTAAAGATCCCTCACACTGCAATGAAGGTTGAAGATCCTGTGTGCTCCAGCTGGGACTGGGCACAGCCAAAAAAAATAAATAAAAGCAAATGTTAAAAAATTAGGAAACTTGAAGATAGATTAATAAAGTTTAACAGAAGTAGTACAGTAGGAAAAAAATATTGACCAAAAATGTACAGAGTCGCAGAGTCCTTGAGACAAGTATACCAATACATGTGAAACAGGGATATCAGAAATAGAAGAGGGAGACTGGATAGAAAAGTTATTTGAAGAAAAAATGGCTTAAAATGTATCAAATTACTGGCCTTCCCTGAGAGCTCAGTTGGTAAAGAATCTGCCTGCAATGCAGGAGACCTGGGTTGGATCCCTGGGTTGGGAAGATCCCCTGGAGAAGGGAAAGGCTACCCACTCCAGTATTCTGGCCTGGAGAAGTCCATGGACTGTGTAGTCCATGGGGTTGCAAAGAGTTGGACACGACTGAGTGACTTTCACTTTCATGTATCAAACTGGATGAAAAAATCAATCTTTATAGTCAAGGACTTAAACAAATTCTAAATAGGATAAAAGAGATTTACAGCTAGGCTCAGGCTTCCCCGGTGGCTCAGTGGTAAATAATCTGCCTGCCTATACAGGAGATTTGAGTTCCATCCCCAGGTTGGGAAGATCCCCTGGAGAAGGAAATGCAACTCAATTCAGTATTATTGGCTGGAAAATTCCATGGACAGAGGAGCCTGGCAGGCTACAGTCCATGGGTTCACAAAAGACTCAGACATGACTTATGACTAAACAATACCACCACCACCACCTAGGCTCCTCATGATGAAAATGCTGAGATCAAGAGAGAATTTTAAAAGCAGCAAAAGAAAAAATGACACATTATATATACAGGTTATAATTGATGACTGGCTTGTCAGTTAAAAGAATGAGGTTCAGAAGGCAATGGAATGAGATGCTCAAAGTGCTGAAAGAAAAAAAAAATGTTAACCAATATTCTATATCCACAAAAATTATCCTGTAAAATTAAGGCAAAATAAAGATATTCCCATATCAATGAAATCTGAGAGAATTTGTTGCCTACAGATCTTACAAGTAATAATATAGTTCTTTAGTTTAAAGGAATGACCACCAGATGATAACCTGGAATTATACAAAGAAATAAAAAGCACTAGAAATGGTAAATATGGTATACTCTATAAATATATGTTGCTTATTTTCACCTAGCTTCTTTTGAAGATATTATATACAGCAATGATTATAATGCTGTTTTATTGGGTGTACAAATATTATATAACATATATGATAGTTATAGTACAAAAAGGGATAGAGAAAATAGAGCTACAATTAGGGCAAAGTTTCTATATTTTACTAAAATCAAGTATTAATTGGTAGTAAATTGTGATCAATTAGGATGCTTATTATAATCACCAGAGTAACCAATCAGAAGTGACATGTATACCTCCAATTAAAAATAAATTAAAAAAAAAGAAATGACATGTATAATAAATACATAAAATCAACATGAGAATAAAAGAGACACACTAGTAATATTTAACTCAAAATAAGGCAGTAGTAGAAGAATAAAGAAGTAAAAAGAACAAGAGTGTACTGAAAACAATGCATAGCATATATAGCATAGCATATATAGCAACACAGCATATATAGATACTATCCTGTGAATAATTATATTAAGTGAAATGGTTTTGACATCCCAATCAAAAGGCTGAGATTGTTATATGCTAAGAAAAAAAGCAATTGTGCCTCTAGTACATACTCCTTGAATTCAAAGTTTTAGAAAAATGGATTTTAAAGCTATTTGAACTGGAGCCTTTTGGGGAGAGAATATCTCCGATTAATATATCAGTTAATATTTATTCATCTGTTCAACTTTCCTCCTGCTTATTCCCCTAGTGCAGATATTTTATATGATTTTTGTAGCCATGTCTCCATTTGATATCCATACAGATACTCACAGTATGCTTTAACTGTATTTCTCAATATTGATACAATTATTTCTAATATCATTGTGCATGCGTGCTAAGTCGCTATCCTTAAACTGTTATCTTCTCTTTCATCAGTTGTACTAGAAACTATAACCTTAGATTTTTTAAAAAGTATTTATTCACTTTTGGCTACGCTGGGTTTTCATTGCTGCGTGGACTTTTCTCTAGTTACGGTGGGCAGGGGCTTACCCTTTAGTTGCAGCGTGTGGCTTCTCTTGTTGTGGAACACAGGCCCTAGGCTACATGTGCTTTAGTGGTTTACTACTGAGCCACCAGAGAAGCCCAACATTAGTTTTTATATTAATTTTCTCTATAGTTTCTGTTCTTTATGTCATTTATTCCTATTTATGTCTGCTCTGCTGCTCATTTTACAATGAATTGAGCAATACTTTGGTGTTTAAATTTTCATTTTTTAAGTTTCATGACAAGGGTATTTGAAGGTATCAGTGATCATCTACCTCAGATTTGCACCTGAAGTGTTTTCATGTGTCATTCTTTGCCAATCATTTCTTAATTTTCCTCCCTCCCAAAGTTATTTAGTAATACATTATTTGATTTTCAAATATGTGATAATATTTCCACTTAAAATTAACCTTTAATGTTATTGAATTATGTTCAAAGCACATAGGCCATTTGACATTGATCCTCTGGAATTTCATAAAACTTTGTGGCCTGATAAATATTCTGCTTTTATAAATGTTTTATATATTCTGAAAAAATTGTTTATTTTCTGTTTCTTGGATGTAGTTTTCTATTAAAATCTAATAACTTAAGCATCCTAATTTTTTCCTTTGATATGTCAGTTTCTGAGAAGTATGTGTTAAAACCTCTAATATCAGTTATTGATTTATGTAATTATTACATTCTATTGCTTATTGTTTGACATATTTAGAGCCTATATTATTGAATATATGCTCATGATTATTATGCTTTCTTGTTATTTTCTTCCCTTATGTAATGTCCTTCTTTGCTACCTATGATGCATTTTGGACTGAATTCTATATAGGTGTTATTATTGTTGCTTATGCTCTCAGTTACTTTTCTTATCCCATTATATTTGTGTATTTTTCAACTTTAATTTTTTTTAGTAATTTTTTTTCTGCTAAAGTGAGCTAGAAAATATTCAAGGCCAAGCTTCAGCCCCTGCCTCTCCTCGTAAGTGTCAGGAGAGGACAAGGGATAAGTGCCAGAGCTGCAGATTCTAGAACCAGTGTTGCTAACTCCAGTTTGCTGCCTCTTGACCAGGTCAGGAATCCATCTGTAAGCTCTCAGAAACTGTCAGCATCAGGAAGAGGTGTTCTCTGTCGGCTGTGATCCACCAGCCTTTGGGCTTTGAGGAGGTGGTGGAGGTGGAGTAGTAAATGCTTGCACCTGTTCTCACCACCTCCCAGCTGGGCTTTTCATCTGCCCATCACCCTGCCAACACCTGTGACTTAGCAGCCACTGCTGAGTTCACTGGTGAAGGGGCAGAGGAGGGACAGCCCCAAGTTAATTGCTTGGATCCTTATCCCCTTGCTTCTGCAGTTTCTCCAGAAATAACTTGTGAGAGAAAATCAACAGCTTTTCTTCATGCTCCTGTTTTTCCCTTATGCTCCGGCAACACTTCTCTTCTCTCTGCTCCTTAAGCAGAAGAATCTAGTTCCTTTCCTCAGTCCTTTGCAATTCTCCATGCCTGGAACGTTCTTCCCACGGATCTTTAATGCCTGGCTCCTCCTCATTAATCTCATCTCACAGTAACTGTTACCTTTGCAGAAAGATCTGTCTGGACACTATATTTAAAATAGCCACCATCTGGATGCTCTATTTCATAGCACTTATTATAATTTAAAGTTGTTGTGTTTACTGTCTGTCTTGTCCCATTAGAATGTAAATCCCTTGGAGTATGTATTCCACTTCTCCTTTTTGCTATGCTAGGGTCATAGTCTAGTGGAATACCTAGAGCCTAGTAAATACATAATGGGTTTTGAGGAATAAATGAACAACCAAAAGAATAACATAGCACATATGGCCATGACTTATCCTGTTTTCTCTCTATTTTTAACTTCTTTCTAAACATACGACATGAAGAGTGGGCTATGTTTTAAAGATTTTATTTTCTAGTTTAAATTGTTTTTCCTTTTTAATTGTCTTCTAGGAGAGTTCCTCAGTGTAATCTTCTGGTTCACAAGTGTATTTTACATTTGTGTCTCTGCTACTTTTATCTTTGGTATTGTGTGGCATACTAGGTCATAGGACCATATTCTAAGTTTTCAAATCTATAATTAAAACATTTTGTTATGACAATAATGACAACAAATTTTTTTTGATAAATGTGATACCATACTCTTTGGTTTTAGATAGAGATTAAATACAAGTCAACTCTTTATCTTCTTTAGCTAGCTTATGTCACAATAATGAGTTGCCAAATAATGTTTCACAACTATCTATTTCTTTCCCACCACAAGCCTGTAATGTGGATCGGGTGTGAATTTCCATTTTTCAGATTAGGGAAGTAAGGTTCAAAGAGGTGAAGTGAGTGGGTGGCAAATCTGAGATCTGAATACTAGTCTTCAGTTGTTACCTAGTGTGGTTGTTTTCCTCACCAAACAGGTTTGTCGCTTTGTATATGTCATATTATTAGAGCAGAGATTTTGGAATGTCTCTCATCATCCCTAAAAGGTGTTTAGCTTTGTTGGCTTATCAGTACAGAAAACATTTAAAATAACAACAGCAAAAACAATAATAAATGGCCATGATATGTTTAGTACTGTTCTGAGAGCTGTATGTGTGTCAATACATTTAAATATCTTTATAATCCTGAGAATTTGGTAATATATGCATTTTACAAATGAGGACACTACAGCATAGAGTGGTTAAGTAACTGTCCCAAATCACACAACTAGTAAGTGGCAGATTTAGGATTATGAACCCAGCAATCTGGCTCTTGATCATTACTCTAATCTATGATACTATAAAAACTTTATTGGAGCTTATAGTTTACAGAGAGCTTTCATATCTACTGCCTACTGGACCTTATGACTACTCTGTAGAGAAGGCAGGCAGGCTTTGACAGTTTGCTAAGTATCAGAGAGGTGACTTGGCCCACCTCACCCAGATAGCAGGTGTCTGAAATCGTACTGAAATAATTTCTTTTGAAATTAGACTGTATCTCTGTTCTTGGACCATGTTTTATTATTCATGATTTTGTTAGCTCACTGCAACCTCCTTATTATGTTTTCCTTCTCCACTGTATTATACTGTTGTGGGCTTAAAGTATTAATCTATTTATGTATCTGAGGAATATCTTCTCTCTTACATTTTGATGTTCCTTGATTATGTCTCTTGCAGTTGAATTGTGATGATTTCAAGCAAGGAGAAAGGGCTGGAGATTTTATCTGTACCCTTGGTACTACAGCTGTCTGTGGCACAGATGGGAAAACATACAGAAACAGATGTGCGCTGTGTGCTATGAATGCGTGAGTATTCTCTGAAGGTTTTCTCCCTAAAGCATGTTCCCTGTACACATTTTTTGTACATCTTTAAGGTAACAATTCATTTTGTGGGAGTTAGCCATCTATAAATTATTAGGATCACTTCTTTTACTATTCTTAAGAGAAAAAATATGTATGTAATATAACACTCTATATTTTACAAAAGCACATTTGTGTGGACTTTATCAGATGGTTAACACTTTCTGTGAAATAGACATATCTGATATATCTATATTTGTATACACATACACACATGAATATATATTTATATGTACATATACATGGGCTTCCCTGATAGCTCAGTTGGTAAAGAATCCATCTGCTATGCAGGAGACCCTGGTTCAATTCCTAGGTTGGGAAGATCTACTGGAGAAGGGATAGGCTAACCACTCCAGTATTCTGGCCTAGAGAATCCCATGGACTGTACAGTCCATGGGGTCGCAAAGAGTCAGACACAACTGAGCGATTTGCACTTGACTTCACTTCACTTCATACATATACACATCTATCTATCTGTTTTCTTTCTACCTATCTATTTAGGAGTATATCTTTTTTCATAGAGAACTATTTAATCATCAAAAGATACTTTTTTACTAAATTCTCAGTAATTTATAATATTAGGGTAATGGGGCTTAATGCTTAACTCCGTCCCATCTACTCAGTGTTCACCATATATAGCTAAAGCATCTCACTGTCCTGCATTTTGTCCTTCTTCAATTCTTTCTCCACCCTCAGTACTAGGTTTGGTTATCAGTTGTCGTCAGCCAATAAGACGGCATACCTGCTTTGCAGGTTCTGGCTTATGATCTCAGTCTCGAATTGGCTGCTCTTCAGTTTTAGCAAATACAACAGCCAATGTTTGAGAAGGCTAATTAGAGATGCTGATAAATATTCAGTCTTGAGGTCTACAAGCTTTGTCCCTCCTTATAATAAATATCTTTACCAAGCACAACTGAATTAAATCACTCTGATCCCTCATATGACTGCATTTTCAGAAATACACACTAAAACTGTATCTTCAACTTTCACCAAGGGTCAACATAAAGAAACAGAAAGCAAAAATAGGCACAGAAAAAAACATACAAGTTGTTATTAGGAGTGCATTTGTAACACCACTATGACCACACTGTATATTAGTTGTGACCTTATTTTTTGTGGGGAATCTTACCATATTTTGTGTGGAGAGCTTATTTAAGCCTCTCATTTCTGGTATATGACTTTTTAATTATACAATGAGAATCATCTTGCTCACTGCATTTCCTTCTTAGTTCTGTCTGCTAGGAAACTCTGTAATGTCACTGGAATTCAATTTTTATATTTTTCTTCAGCTGATACCTTTTGGTATAATTTTTTTTCTATCAGTTTTAACTACTTAGGTTTTTTTAAATTTTATTTTTATTACATTTTTATTAGTATATAGATGCTACAGATCTTTTTAGAGTAGAAAATGTATCTTATATTTGTGCTACTATGTTCTCAGGCATGCTTTTAATGTTCTGTTAGACAGAACAATATTAATTAGGGCCTTATGTATTTTCCATGACAAAATATGATCATAACTCCAATAAAGAATGGTAGAATAGTATGCTGGATACTATACATCTGAATTTGATTATTTAAAATAACATCATCATCAACAACAAAATTCCTTAGGTGGCATCTAATATCTAGTTACAAGATTTACTTCTTACGTATTCTTCTGATATGGATCCTCTCTGGAAAAAGGGAAAAAAAAATCTGGAAATAACATTTACAAGTCTGAATCTTACCTCCAACATGCTCTCCAAATTTCTTTGACTGTAATTTATAGAAATGGAATTTCATTAGAAAGAGTAAGTAAAGAATGCAATGTGACACCTATTTTCAAAAGCAAAGGAGGATTAAAATATGATGAAAAGAAACTGCATATGCTGAGAAGTTCCATGATATTAAACTGCTCTGTCTACTAACTTTGAATTCCAGTGAAACCAGAGCTCAAGTTGGCATAAAAAGCGAAGGAGAATGTGAGAACAGTAAGCCAGAACAGGTAAGGACAAATGTCAGAACGGGGGGGAAACACTGGGGGACTGATTTTGAAAAGAAAGACGATACTCTCTCCTTCTTTCTTTGATGGTGGTGTTTGGAAAGAAAGAATTCTTGCTGCACCTGAAATGGAATACTGCTCATCTAGATGAAAAGCAACTGATAGTTCCTGAAACTGGAGTGGATTACTTTGGCAGTTAGACCTTTCATCTCTATTTCTGCTTTCTATGAAGAAAAGAAAAAAGAAAAGGAGGGAGGGAGGGAAAGAAAGGAAGCTACATGTGTTGTACAAAGGGATCTACTTCAGTTACTGAACCTGAGTAGATACCCCTGTCACTGACAGTCAGGATCTCGAGTAGATTACTCAACCATACTTTACCAGAGTCTCCATATCTACAATGAGAATTGGGCCACATACCTTCTTTTGATGCTAAAATTCTGTGAGCCTGTGATAACAGGGGAAGTGAGTGAGTGTCTCATACACGTCACACTTGATTTTTTCATAGTTGGATGATTTTCCCAAGTCAAAGTCTGGTGACTTTCCAATATGCAAGTACAGCATCTGAGGTTTCCTCCACCGAGACATTTAACACAGTGTATTTTTTTTTTCTTCAGATTCATTTAAACTATATTTTTGTTTTTTTTTTTAAAATTGAAGTACAGTTGATTTACAATGTTGTATCAGTTTCTTCTGTACACCAAAGTGATTCAGATACACACACACACACACACACACACATTCTTTTTAATATTCTTTTCCATTATGGTTTATCATAGGATACTCAATACAATTCTCTGCAGCATACTATTTTAAAAGTCTCTTTGTATCACCCAGTAGATTGTGAACAAGTTCAGAGCAAGGACTGTGTTTTACCTTGGTTCTAGCACATCACAGGTTATCCACATTTACTAACAAGTCAATAAACAAGTAAATGAGCTCTATAGTTAACCATGTGAATTACACAGTACTTAATGACCTGCTTCTACACACTGGCACTGCTCCAGATAGCTAGTGTGTCCTCGGCAGAGGGCCACTGGGCTCTATAAAATTTCTGAAGATAGTGTTGTAAGCATTACCATCAGGATGGTAAATGTCAAGTTCCTCTCTCTGTTCTTCAGGATATATGTAGTGATTTTCGGCCTTATGTGAAGGATGGAAGACTTGGATGCACAAGGGAAAATGACCCAGTTCTTGGTCCTGATGGAAGGACGCACGGCAATAAGTGTGCAATGTGTGCTCAGCTTTTGTAAGTATCCTCACCCCCTCGCAGGCTAGCAGGTGAGTCTGTTGAGGATGTACTTGGTTGCTGTTCTGAGAACCACCCCACAGAGCAAGAAAGTCCTTTTCTGAAGCATGTTATCCTTGGTCTTTATAGGGTGAAATGGTCCCTGCTCCCACAGTGTCTTCTTCTCTTTTTAATTTATATTATCTGATAATGTTTCTTAAAAGGAGTGGATAAAGTGGTTGTGCTAGTTATTTAATTCAAGACTGTTAATTTGTTTAATTATAATGACTTAAATGCATAGTGTTGTTTAAGGCACAATATTTCAAAATTTAAAAGGTGCTCTCTTCTGCAATAATTTAAATAAGTCATTTGACATGCACTGCTTTATTCAGGCATGTGTAGATACTCTTACTGAAAATGACAGTCGAAAATAATAATGTCGTGTGCCTAAATGTATTAGTTGTATAAAAGGTAGGGCAGGCTTTATGAAAGGGAAGAACTCTTGGGTTAATCTTTCTCTCCGTGCCTGATGCTACCCTGAGCACTGAACCCCAGATATGAATAAGATCCAGTTAGTCTTTAATATTCTGGCCGTTAAACAAAGCACAGACTCTCTAATCTGTGTGTTAGAAAGCCTTAAAGTGCTCTGTTTACATCGTTGGATCTTTAAAATCAGGACAGAGAAAGATTTAACAGATTAAAGAACTTTGCACCTGTCTTTGAAAATTACAGTATGCTATCGTGGAATTCAGGCCTTCCCTGGTAGCTCAGCTGGTAAAGAATCCGCCTGCAACGCCGGAGACCCAGGTTCAATTCCTGGGCCAAGAAGATCCCCTGGAGAAGGGATAGGCTACCCACTCCAGTATTCTTGGGTGTCCCTGGTGGCTCAGACTGTAACTAATCCGCTTGCAATGCAGGAGACTTGGGTTCGATCCCTGGGTTGGGAAGATCCCCTGAAGGAGGGACGGCATGGTAACCCACGCCAGTATTCTTGCCTGGAGAATCCCCGTGGACAGAGGAGCCTGATGGGCTACAGTCCATGGAGTTGCAAAGAGTCGGACGTGACTGAAAAACTAAGCCACAGCACATTGTGGATTTCAAGGGCAGGCATGTCCTCTCAGGTTTACAAAGCAGAGATTAACTGGTTTCCAGACAGGAAATCATCCTCATTTCCACCTTCTTATCTACAAGACATGCACTTTTAGTGCTCAAACCTGCCCTAATTCTGTGATTTTGTGTTTCTTTTCGTTCCCTAGCTAAAAAAGAGAATTTGACCTCCTTGACTTCTGGTTGGTTTCTTGCTCCATAAAACTAAGATAGTCATGCCTATTTCTAAGATGAGACTGCAATTACATAATAGATCTGAAAGGATTTCCCAGCTTTGTTCAATGTAACATTTTAGTGACAAGGGTGCTTCTACATGAAGACAAACAAATACTTTACAAGGTATAAAAAGCTATACATAAGGGTGTGTTTGACAACATGTACTTCAGATGCTTAGTTTGGTTTCACCCTTGTCACAATATTGTTTTAAAGCTCTTGGTTCTGCCTGTTAAAGCAAGTTTTCCTGACAATCTTATGGTTGTCAATCAAGTAGTCACACCCATCTAGTTTTACAGAACAAAGCTTCTAATTGACTGTCAGTGAGTCAGTTTCACACCCACCCTTATCTCTGGCAATTTTCTGGCTCAAACATTCAAGACAGGGGAAAGCTTGTCTCATGTAAGTGGATGGGTTTAGCAAGCTAGAGCACAGGATATAGAACTGCTTAGCACAGAACTGGACATTGAAAATATGATACAGTCATAAATCAATCAACTATTTTCTTAACAGCTTAAAAGAAGCTGAAGAAAATGCCAAGCAAGAAGAAGAAACTAGAATTCAGCGTAGTGCTGAAAAGGTAAATTTCTCATCAATATAATTTAGTTCCTGTGGACATAAATATTAACAACTTATACTTGAACCTTTAAGGTAATTCAGTAATGTCACTGTCCATTATTATATTGAGCTTTTTCCCTTAAAGTTCCCCAAGTTGAATTCCTACTATACTACTCCTAGAATAATCTTCCTAGTATATTAATCATTAGATTCAACATTAAAATAGCATTTCCCACCTAAAGCTCAAAACGTGCAATTTCTCTCCTTGCTTATAAAAAAAAAAAGACAAAATTTATGCAAATTAAATACTATTTCCTTTCCATCAGTCTTCTCTTTGGTTTAAGTTACTTTTGCTTTGACTAGGTTAGTTTAAAAAGCAACATAATATAATTTTAAAACAATTTCAGAGTCTTTTAAACAGTATATTCACTGGTGTATTTTATGTATAATCCTACTAATGCAAGTTAGTTATTCATTTTTCCATTATGATTATTATGTTCAGAGAGGCCTGCATTTATAAAGGTCATGCTTCTAATTAAACAAAAACTTCAAATACTGATATTGTGGTTTTTAAAATACCTTTAAAATTAAGGTTTTTTCAAATTATTTGATGATTTAGCTTTTCAATCTAGTATAAAAAAATTATTCCTTTTGTTAATTGAATACTCACTGTAGGTAACGTAGCCTGGATTTCTTAAATCCAGGTTATTAAACCTTACTGTCAATGAAAATGATGGTAGTTATTTTGGTAATAAGGTTTCCTGGTGGCTCAGTGGTAACGAAGCCACCTGCCAATGCAGGAGACCTGAGTTCAATCCCTGGGTTGGGAAGGTCCCCTGGAGAAGGAAATACCAACCCACTCCAGTATTCTTGCCTGGAGAATTCCCATGGACAGAGGAGTCTGGCGGGCTACAGTCCATGGGGTCACAAAGAGTCGGACACGACTGAGCGACTAAACGACAACAAAGTCTTTTGCTGAAAAGTGAGAACACCTAGTCCTGCTCTGAGTGTGTGAAACGGAGCAACTCATCTCTTCTGTCCATGTCTCAGTTTTCTTATTAGTAAAATATGGAAGCTGAGTAAATGATTTCAATCTTACCCTCCTGTTGGATTCCGATTCTGTGTCCTGCGCTCTTTTGTGCTAATATAAGGATACTATTTTTGTGGATTGTAGGGCCTGTGTTTTCCTAAAGGGACACGCAGGTCCAATTCTTGGTAGTTAAAAGAGCTGAACTTCCACTTCATAGTGCAATTCAGTGAAACAAATGTCCCACCCTAAATAGGGCACTCAGAGTTTAAGAAACACAGAACATTCATAATTATCAATACTTTGTTCAACACTCACTGAGATTTCAAAATCTCAGTGATGGTTGTTAAATTTCAGTCTAACACTTTGGGTCATCTTGTGAGATCAACATTCTATTACTTCATCAACAGACAGTTTCTTTTCCCTTGTCTTTCATCCTGTCTCAGCTCCTTTTCCTTCTTTTACTCTCAATGGCTGGGGTCATTGTTTTGATGGGGTCATTAGATGTGGTTTTGCTGAATGGGACTGCATTAGAGTGATGGCTCAATATCTACCCTCATGATTAACCTGTCAGTGGGTTGATCACAGTATTTCTTTAGAATCTCCTTGGATGAATCATAACTTATAAACTGAAATTATCATTGTTTCTTTTATGGGAACCATTGAGCATTAATTTTATTACCATGCTATGATTATCAGGTGACAGTCTTCTGTGCCTGTATTCCTAGACTGTTACAATCAGGAAGTTGAGAGCACACCCATTACTCCTCCAAAAACAAGTATCTTCTCATTACATTCTCTTTTAAAGTATCCTAGTGAAATATGAGTTATTTTTTTAAATTAGAGAATACTAGATCTAGGAAAGTTCCTAAAGAGCAGCTGTTCTGGAAACCTCCTTTGTGTTGGTAGTGAGACTGAAGTCTTAAAGGTGATGGGACTTTGCTATGGTTTCCTAGTGAGTTAGAGCCACAATTTAATTTCACTTCTGACTCCAAATCACACTCTTTTATTAAATAAGGTTTTTAATTGAAGTATAATTAACATACAGTATCACATTATTTTCAGGTATGTGTCATAGTGATTTTATATATATATATACACACTTGTCAAATATATAATATATATTATATAATACATATATATATTATATAATATATATATTTCAAAATGGTCACAAGTCTAATTGCCATGTGTCACCATACAAAGTTCTTAGAATATTACTGACTATATTTCCTATGCTGTATTCTATATCTCCATGGCTTATCTATTTTACAACTGTAAGTCTGTGCCTCTTAATCCCCTTTACCTATTTCATCCCCATCCTACCCCCTAGCAGCCATCTGTTTGTTCTCTGTATCTATGAGTCTGTTTCGCTTTGTTTGTTCCTTTGTTGTTGTTTTGTTTTTTTCAGAGTCCACATGTAAGGGAAGTCATAGAGTAACTGACTTATTTCACTTAGCATAATACCCTCTACAACCCATCCATAGTGTCATAAATGGCAAGATTTCATTCTTTTCCATGACTGAATAATATTCCATACATATACACACATACAGACATATACATACATACATTGTATATATGTATATATCCATTTTTTAAATCCATTCATCTATTAATGAACACTTGGGTTATTCTATGTCTTGGCTATTGTAAATGATGCTTCAATGAATACACCATACTCTTTAGGCTTGGGTTGTTATTAGCTGAAATGGCAAGATGAGGGTCATACAGTTGAGAAAGGCCAGGAGAAGCATTTTTTATGGATTATATTATAGTAACATATGCTATCATAAAATATGCTTATTGAAATAGGTTGCCAAACCTAGAATAATCATATATGTGTGTGTGTGTGTGTATGTGCTGTGCTGTGCTTAATCACTCAGTCACGTCCGACTCTTTGTGATCTCTGTCCATGGGGGTTCTCCAGGCAAGAATACAGGAGTGTGTTTATGCCCTACTCCAGGGGATCTTCCCAACCAGGGATCACACCCAGGTCTCCTGCATTGCAGGTGGATTCTTTGTCATCTGAGCCACCAGGGAAGCCCATATATATGTGTGTATATATATATATGTGTGTGTACATATATATATTTATATATAAAATTCTATTTGATGAGGGTGTGTGTGTGTATATATATATATATATATTTGTAAGAATGCTGTTGCTGCTGCTAAGTTGCTTCAGTTTTGTCCGACTCTTTGCGACCCCAAAGATGGCAGCCCACCAGGCTCCCCCATCCCTGGGATTCTCCAGGCAAGAACACTGGAGTGGGTTGCCATTTCCTTCTCCAATGCATGCAAGTGAAAAATGAAAGTGAAGTCGTTCAGTCGTGTCCGACTCTTAGCGATCCCATGGACTGCAGCCTACCAGGCTCCCCGTCCATGGGATTTTCCAGGCAAGAGTACAGGAGTGGGTCGCCATTGCCTTTTCCAATATGTAAGAGTAATGATAAATATAAGTAATGCTTTGGAATAAATATACAAAGTTTTAATGTATTTGTAATATATATAATTAAAACTATTTTGGTATATATATATGTATATATATTTATGTGTATACATATATGGCCCTCATCTAATAGAATTTTGAAAATAGAAACTTTAAAATATTGAAAGCATCGATCAGGAAATTTTTGGATATAGACTTCTTCCAAATTTTGGGATTAAGTCACAACCTTCTTAGGTTTTCTAAATAAAGATATATCTACTACTGTGGGCAAGAATCCCTTAGAAGATATGGAATAGCCTGCTTAGTCAACAAGAGTCCGAAATGCAGTACTTGGATGCAATCTCAGAAACCACAGAATGATCTCAGTTCATTTCCAAGGCAAATGATTCAATATCCCAGTAATCCAAGTATATACCCCAACCACTAATGCTGAAGAAGCTTAAGTTGAACAGTTCTATGAAGACGTACAAGACCTTCTAGAACTAATACCAAAAAAAGATGTCCTTTTCATCATAGAGGACTGGAAAGCAAAAATAGGAAGTCAAGAGATACCTGGAATAACAGGAAAGTTTGGCCTTGGCGTACAAAATAAAGCAGGACAAAGTCTAACAGAGTTCTACCATGACAACACGCTGGTAATAGCAAACAACCTCTTCCAGCAACACAAGAGTCGATTATGCACTGTGACATCACCAGATGGTCAATACCTAAGTCAGATTGATTATATTCTTTGTAACTAAAGATAAAGTAGCTCTAAACAATCAGCAAAAACAAGACCAGGAGTTGACTGCGGCTCAGATCATGAACCCCGTACTGCCAAATTCAGACTTAAATTGAAGAAACTAGGAAAGCAACTAGGCCATTTAGATATGACCTAAATCAAATCCCTTACAATTATACAGTGGAAGTGACATATAGATTCAAGGGATTAGATTTGATAGACAGTGTGCCTGAAGAACTATGGACAGAGGTTTGTAACATTATATAGGTGGTGATCAAAACCACCCCTAAGAAAAGAAATGCAAAAGGCAAAATGGCTGTCTGAGGAGGCCTTACAAATAGCTGAGAAAAGGAGAGAAGCAAAAGGCAAAGGAGAAAAGGATCTGAATGCAGATCCCATCTGAATGCAGAGTTCCAGAGAATAGCAAGGAGAGATACGAAAGCCTTTTTAAGTGAATAATGCCAAGAAATAGAATAGGAAAGACGATAGAAAAACAGAAGAATAGAAAAAATAGAAGAATAGAAAAACAATAGAATAGGAAAGACTAGAGATCTCTTCAAGAAAATCAGAGATACCAAGGGAACATTTCATGCAAAGATAGGCACAATAAAGGACAGAAATGGTATGGATCTAATGGAAGCAGAAGAAATTAAGAATAAGTGGAAGAATACACAGAAGAACTATACAAAAAAGATCTAAATGACCCAGATAACCATGATAGTGTGATCACTCTCCTAGAGCCAGACATCCTGAAGTGTGAAGTCAAGTTGGCCTTAGGAATCATCACTACAAAGATAGTAGAGGAGATGGAACTCCAGCTGAGCTATTTTAAACCATAAAAAATGTTGCTGTGAAAGTGCTGCACTCAGTATCCCAGCAAATTTGGAAAACTCAGCAGTGGTCACAGGACTGGAAAAGGTCAGTTTTCATTCCCAAAGAAAGACAATGCCAAAGAATATTCAAACTACCACACAATTGCACTCATATCATATGCTAGCAAAGTAATGCTCAAAATCCTTCAAGCTAGGCTTCAACAGTACGTGAAGTGAGAACTTCCAGATATACAAGCTGGATTTAGAAAAGGCAGAGGAACCAGAGATCAAATTGCCAACATCTGCTGGATCATAGAAAAAGCAAGAGAATTCCAGAAGAAAACCTACTTCTGCTTCATTAACTACGCTAAAGCCTTTGACTGTGTGGATCACAACAAACTGTGGAAAATTCTTAAAGAGTTGGGAGTACCAGACCACCTTACCTGCCTCCTAAGAATACTGTACGCAGTACAAGAAGCAGCAGTTAGAATTGCACATGGAATAACAGACTGGTTCCAAAATGGGACAAGTAATCCTTTAGTATGTCAAGGCTGTATGTTGTCACCCTGCTTATTTAACTTATATGCAGAGTACATCATGTGAAATGCCAGGCTGGATAGAGCACAAGCTGGAATCAAGATTGCCGGGAGAAATATCAGTAACCTCAGATATGCAGATTTCACCACCCTTATGGCAGAAAGCGAAGAACTGAAGAACCTCTTTATGAAAGTGAAAGAGGAAAGTGAAAAAGCTGGCTTAAAACTCAACATTCAAAAAACGAGAAGATCATGGCATCCCATCCCATTACTTCATAGCAAATAGATGGGGAAATAATGGAAACAGTGACAGACTTTATTTCCTTGGTCTCCAAAATCACTGCAGACGGTGACTGCAACCATGAAATTAAAAGATGCTTGCTCCTTGGAAGAAAAGCTATGACAAACCTAGACAGCATATTAAAACGCAGAGATATTACTTTGCCTACAAAGGTTCATATAGTCAAAGCTATGGTTTTTCCAGTAGTCATATATGGATGTGAGAGGTGGATGATAAAAAAGACTGAGCGCCAAAGAACTGATGCCTTCGAACTGTGGTGCTGAAGACTCTTGAGAGTCCCTTGGACTGCAAGGAGATCAAACCAGTCAATCCTAAAGAAAATCAACCATAAATATTCACTGGAAGGACTGATGCTGAAGCTGAAACTCCAATACTTTGGCCACCTGATGGGAAGAGCCAACTCATTGGAAAAGACCCTGATGCTGGGAAAGATTGAAGGCAGGAGAAGAGGACGGCAGAGGATGAGATGGTTGGTTTTCATCACTGACTCAATGGACATGAGTTTGAGCCAACTCCAGGAGATGGTGAAGGACAGAGAATCCTGGAGTGCTGTAGTCCATGGGGTCACAAATAGTAGACACGACAGAGTAACTGAACAACAACAAAAGATAAGGATTAGTCTTGATGGCCCACAATTCTAAGTGAAAAGTGAAGAAAATGAGGTTCACTCTCTGAGGTTTCCACCTGCATTGTTAGAAATGAACACTGATAATGGAGGAAGAGTAAATTAAAACGATCCACAGAGTGAAAAACAGAGGAAGCATAATGCTGTTGGATACCATCGTATTCCTTTTCCCTTGCAGGTTATGCAGATGGTTCTTGACTTGTTCCTATTAGCTCTTAAATATCTGATCTCACAGATTCTATATTCTGCTTAGTGGCAACATTTCTTTTGTCTTGGCTGCGGTATTTTGTTGCATTCTTATTTTTTTGGAACCCCATGACAGATCTTTTATTTATTTTTTTCACAGATTTCAAAGTTAACAGTAACTATCTGATCTTAGAAAATATTTCCTCAGCCTTATTCTTTCCTAGGCTCTTTTACCTTTTACATAGTAGATGTAAGTACCAAGTGATTTGATAACATAATTTCTATTTTCTCATTAACTCGCCTTAATATATTGTATGTGTTTGTGAACATCTTCTGGATATAAAACATTCTTTGACTATAAATACATGATGTACATTTTTCTAGGTTTAAAGGTAGAAAAGTGCTAAATGTAATTACTTATCCTTCTTAAAGGATCTTTGCAAGGAATATGAAAACCAAGTGAGGAATGGAAGACTTTTCTGTACACGGGAAAGTGACCCTGTCCGTGGCCCTGATGGCAGGATACATGGCAACAAATGTGCCCTGTGTGCTGAAATTTTGTAAGTATAGATGTGGTTTCTTTGGAGTGACTCAAAAGGTGAAGTGAAGATTGACTAAAATGATGGATAAGAACAGTGTTTATGGGAAGATTTGCTGTTGAGAATTTCTGAGCAATGTTATGTGCTCTACAAATCCTAATACCACCTAATAAGCAAGCTCTAATGCTGTATATTTCTTTTTTAATACAAGTGGATTCTAGTTTCCAGTAAGATGACTGGATCACAAAATACTTGTTAACATTTCTTCCCATAACCTTTGTAAGCCTTCTTGTGAGCTAGTCATAGTGTGGGTGTGCTCAGTCATGTCCCACTCTTTGCAACCCCATGTACAGACGGAGAGTTAAAAGTAGGCACCAGGACTGATTATTTTCCTTCAGTAATGACCATGTTAGGGCTTCTCAGGTGGTGCAGTGGTAAAGAATATGCCTGCCAACGCACGAGACACTAGAGATGTGGATTTGATCCCTGGGTCAGGAAGATCCCCTGAAGTAGGAAATGGCAATCTGCTCCAGTATTCTTGCCTGGGAAATTCCATGGACAGAGGAGCCTGGAGGGCTATACAGTCCTTAGGATCACCAAAGAGTTGGACACGACTAAGCAACTGAGCGCACACATACATACATTACCCTACTGTGGCAGAATAGACGGGATGCCCACAAAAAAATTCACGTTCATATGTGAACTAGATTAACTCTATCTTTTCATCTTGGACATCTGACCCTGGGAAAAGAGCAAATCCCACAACACATAAATTAGGACATATATAAAGATGGCTCAGGAAAGGTCTCATCACACTTTCTTTCAGATCCTTGAAATCTATAAGCTCTTTCCTCTGAACTGCTAGTTCTTATGTTGGTCAGCTAATGTCTCTTCTGTGTATTGCAAATCAAAATTATACTTCCTTGGATAAGATCTCTTAAAATCAATGATTAAATTCAATCTTTATAACATTTAATAATTTCACAACAATCATCATAGTTTATATTTGTATAATTATTTCTAGTACTATCTATTGACTCTGCTCTACTGGTCTGTAAGTTCTAAGAAGATAGAGTATGTGCTCATATCGTGAGCTACTGTACTATATGCCCAGGGTGCTATCTGCTGCTGCTGCAAAGTCGCTTCAGTCGTGTCCGACCCTGTGCGACCCCACAGACGGCAGCCCACCAGGCTCCCCCATCCCTGGGATTCTCCAGGCAAGAACACTGGAGTGGGTTGCCACTTCCTTCTCCAATGCATGAAAGTGAAAATTGAAAGTGAAGTCACTTAGTTGTGTCCGACTCTTAGCGACCCCATGGACTGTAGCCTACCAGGCTCCTCCATCCATGGGATTTTCCAGGCAAGAGTACTGGAGTGGGGTGCCATCGCCTTCTCCGGGGTGCTATCTAATGCTTGCCAAAAAATAATTACTAACTAAATGTTGAATAAATAATGGATGAATGTATGGACAAAGATCCCTGCTCTCAAGAAGCTTAAGGCTAATAGCAATACATGGATGTGTATGCACATGCGCACATGTGTGTGTGTGCACACACACACAGTCTCTGCAAGAGAGAATGAAAACTATCCTATAAGAGAAGAACATCCAATATGAAAACACAGTAAAAGATGTAGAACTCATTTCCACTCTGAGGTATGGAATGTCTTCTTAAAGAAGGTAGAATTTAAGCTGGGGAAGATTTAAAAGAGAAGATGACAAAAAAAAAAAAAAGATTGCTACAATGAAAAGAAATGGCAAACAGCAAACTTGAAGGCAAAATGAAAGGGGTTCTTTGGGAAAATAGTAGATATTTCAATTTAATCAAAGGCTTTAGGGTGATTTGAAAATGTTTGTTCTAAAACTCAGGAACACTTAGTTGTTTGTTTCCACCTGCATCTAAATGACTGTTTTGCTGCTTGAAGATTCGAAACATCTATATTCATTCCCTTATTTTTGTTTCTGTCTCCAGCCAACGGCAATTTTCAGAAGAGAAAAATAAAGCAGATGAAGACTTGAGAAAGGCTAATGAAAAAGTTAAAAGAGATACTGAGGTAAGGATTAGTTTGATCAACTTAGTTATGACTTTTATAGGGTGTGTGTGTGTGTCTTTTACTCTAGAATGGAATGGCTACCTGCTCCAGTATTTTGGCCTAGAGAATTCCATGGACTGTATATAGCCCATGGGGTTGCAAAGAGTCGGACATGACCGAGCAACTTTCACTCATTCACTCACCATCTTAGCTCAGATACCTACCAGCTTTCCTTTGCATTGATGCATAGGCATCCTGCCTGGGCTCTATACTTCTAGCCAGCATCTTCCTCAACCCTCAAGATTCATCTTCCATGCTGTTTGCAGAGTAGGAAACATCCACGAGCCAACGGCATTATGGAAATCTAATGTTTAAAGTATACTGGACCATTTCCTCCATGAAGAAACTCTACTTAAAATAGCTCACTCCCTTAGTCCACCTTCTGTCTTCATGTAACTCTTGTTGTTAAGGTCTCAGTTTCAACTGCTTTCTCCCTTCAAGTCTATGTTACAAAGTCCTTTTAATTTTAGCTATCAAATGCCCCCCAGCTATCCTTTTATGTTTCATTTTCAATTTCTTCCTTCTTCTCTTTTCCTTCCTTCCCTCTCCCTCCCTCCCTCCCTCCTCTGTTTTCTATAGTTTCCCTAACTTCAGTCTTTAATCACTTAAACCCCCCACACATCTGACTGGATACTCTTTTTTAAAACAAAAATCTGATTAGATTTTTCTCTGCTATAAATATTGTTTTCCTGTTTCCTATGAATAAAGTGCAGAAGTCTTTTCAAAGTTAAGTGGTCTGATTCTGACTTATCTTCAAATTCTCCTTTTGACCAGTTCCCAAACCTTCCTCTTTGTGTCCTGATAATTCTTTAGCCACTGTGACAGATTATCTCAAAATAACCTGTTCTTTTACACCTCTGTCTTTGCATATCATAATTCCTCCTGGGTACATGTTTGCCACATTGTTTTCCTAGGCACATTCTAAACATACAACTCATGTATAAATTCTTCTGGGAACTTCCTTGAATCATTCTTTCCTTTATGCTGGTGCACACTTAATTTAGACATGTGTCATATCCCTTAGCTTTTTCTATTGTAATTCCTTATCCTCTCCATTCAACATAAAAGGGCCAAATCACATTCATATTTAATCCCTCTAACTTAATACATTTGTTGAATAGTTAAGTGAATGAATCTTTTAAGGAGAAAGATCACAAAAATTTTAGAAAATTCTAAATCCTAAAAGTTTAACTTTTTATCCTTAATTCCTCTTTTCCAACATCTCTGATAAAGAATATCATACATTTATAAACAAAGAACCATCTCTAAACTGTCTGATTTTCATTATTCAGAAACTGTGCAGTGAGTATCAGGATCGTGCCAAGAATGGAGTACTTTTCTGTACCAGAGAAAACGACCCTATTCGTGGGCCAGACGGGAAGATGCACGGCAACCTGTGTGCCATGTGTCAAGCCTTCTAGTGAGTACAGACTTTGAGAATGTTGAGGAGTGACAGGGTCCTACAGTGGTTTATAGAACTAGCCTGCTTTCAGAACTGGGTGGGGGGAGCTGAAGAAGTTACACAGAGAATGCTAGTAATAGAGGCGGGAGTAAGTATCTAGAGCTGTTTATGCCAAGATGGCTGTTTCCCCCAACATCTATTCCTTAGCACTGGAACATCCTGATTTACACTAATATCCAGTTCTCCTACTGCTGAAGCTTCATATTGTGAACCTGTTGTACAAGTTTATAGGCATTTAGTCTTTCCCAAATTAACACTTAAACTGCAGAAATTGATTATTGAAATTGTCCATGAAACATCCATAAGCTCATAAAATAACAGTACATGTTGCTTTTTATAATGTGACATTTCTCGGTAAGTTATAATTGAGTTTGGTTTCAAAATCTGGGATTGGGCTCAGTTTATTTGATTGAGTTCAGATTAAGTAGTTCACTACATTTAGTTTGACCTTTTGTTTTGACTGACAACCATGTATGGTTGAAATAACATCAGTTAACTGTACATATCATACAATTCCATTGTATAAAACAAACTGAGGCTCATTTGGCTTATCAAGGTATGGCGATTATTAATCTTTTTCTGTCTATCCTACATTTCCTTATAGAGAACACAGTCATGAATAGACAGTACATATAAATTGAATTAATAAAGCTAGGGTATACATGAGGTGGTAGATTGAACATAGACTTGAGATGAAAGCTCTTGGTTAGTTGTGGTCATATCCTGAGATTATAATCAAAGCCCTTACTACTTCACCTTGTCTCTGTGAAACAAGGCGACCAGTCAGTGTGATTTGTTAAGGCCACTTTCAGCCTCCAGGTATAATGTCACCAAGCTACTAGTTTTGGTATCTCTTTGATGAATGCTGATGATGTTCCTTTTCTGAGCATGGTCAAGAAAGGTAATTTTCAGAAAGCAAGTCTCCCAGATCCACAAGTCTTGCTATCTTTATTTCAATGTTAAGCAGAAACTATGAAGAAGATATGGTACTTTACCATAATGGAGGCTGTTGTGTTCTCACTAATACGTAGTGATAAAGGGGCCAAGTTGCTCCTTTCTAAGGAGGGAGGACAGATTAGCAGTGCAGGAACATGGAGAAGCCATTGCCTGGGTTTGGTGCTATGGATCTGTTCTTTTTCCCCTGCCTCATTCAGCCAAGCAGAAGCTGAAGAAAAGAAAAAGGCTGAAGCAAAAGCAAGAAGTAAAAAAGCATCTGGAAAAGCACCCTCATATGCAGTGAGTAGACTATAATTTGAACACACTTCAAAGAGCCTAAATACTGGCATACTGCCCTGCAAAAATCCCCAGAAAATCTTAACCCTTCAATCTAGAGATGACATTCAGATGCACGCTATGGGAGACTGATCAATTTTTGCTTCTTCAGAGACTAACTCTGTACAATGAAAAGGACTTATTTACAGTCTGGGGGAAAAAAAATGAGTGCTAGTTCTACTTTTATCATGTAACAGACTGGGCTAGCTTTTGCTACTCAGTTTTCAGAGACACTTGGTGCGTATTTTCTACGGGTGAATTTTTGAAATTTCACATGAGTTGGGTTAAAAATACCTTCCACACCTGGAAAAAACATGGTTTTTACCTTTGAAATGCTACAATATTCATTTTTATGGCCCTATGTAAGTTATCGTAACTTGTTTAAATGATAAAAGTCTAATCCTCCCTTTCTAATTTTTTTTCTTATGCAGCCATTCTCCCTAACACAGCTGGACTAAAGTTTCAAAATATCAACCAGATCATAATACTTATCTTCCTAAAATGCACAAATAACTCATTATCAACTAAAGGATGCATTTTAATCTCCTTAGCTCTCTTATTTGGCTCCTTACTGCCGTTCAGAAATTCATGTGCTGCTATATATGCCATGTAGTTTCCAATATGTGCTCCTCAGCTCATTTTAGCAATTTAAAATGTGTATTTCTCAATCTATTTCTTAACCAGGAAAATCCTACTTACTCTTCGGAGTCTCACTCAAATTATTCTAATTCCCAGAAAACATCTTCCCTGATTTCCACAATCAGATTTCATGGTCCCAACATTTGAGTTCTCAGATTTTCTTGGACCTGTATGTTTGTACTTATTTTATCCTATGTATAGTAGAGTTTACTTGCCTCCCTCTTTATTATGCATCCTCTGATGTCTTGTTTGTTTCCATCTCTCAGCAAATCATGAATTTTGCTCCTTGAGTTGAATTTTATATTTGAGAGAAACACAATTAAAGTCCTGGACTCAAAAGATTAGTTTCTACCAACGGAGATGCTTTGAACTTCTGCTTTGAATGGGGATGAAATGTATTTCTAGATTACCTTCTCTATTTTGGCAGGAGGTGTGCAGTGAATACCGCCAGTTTGTGAGAAATGGGAAACTCCCGTGCACCAGAGAGAACGATCCCGTCCAGGGCCCAGATGGAAAGATGCATGGCAACACCTGCTCCATGTGTGAGGCCTTCTTGTGAGTAGAGCTGCTGCTGGGAAAATGAGGGAGGGTTCTGTCCTTTCTGCTTCATCTCTCTCTCTTTTGGAGCTTTATTCTGTTTCTTAAATTGTGTCTGTTTCTTGTCCATGGCATTTGTGTGTGTGTGTGTGTGTGTGTGATACATTTTAGCACAGTGTTGTAATAATCCAAGAATGATTCCTGCATATCCCTTGCGGTTGAGTTCTCATGGGAGTGTAAATGATCTGAAACAAGGATCACACCCCTGCGGAGTGGGATATGAAATCACCTGAAATCATGTGACAGATCACTAGCAAGCATACCAATATGCCCAACAGTTCATGCATAGTTCATAATATATATCAACTGTAATAATCAAATATTTGAGTACTTTAGATTACTTTCAATCTGGATATTCTAGAATTCTTACTCATTTCTTTTTAAATGACTCTCTTTTAGCCAAGCAGAAGAAAAAGAAAAGAAAAAGAAGGAAGGTGAATCAAGAAATAAAAGACAAACTGAGACTATACCTTCCTTTGAGGTAAGAGGACCTTCTGCAACAAGTCAGAGGCATATGGACCTGGGATCCATAGGTGGCATTCAAGGCACCCATAAATTCTATAAAACCATATGAAAAACAAATACAGTTTGTGTTTGTGTATTTGTTTATATGTGTGCATGCAGACATGCATGCACATGTGTCTAGGTTGAGGGTCTATAATTTCCATCATTTAAAATTGCTTGTGTCCTCAAAGTTATTCTAAAATTTACCAACTGCTGAACCCAATTTGAGAAAAAAAGTCTAAACTTCAGGATTTTCTGCAATCTGATCCAACTTGTGTTCAACAGCTCAAACTTCCCTCCTTGATTTCATAGGAGCTGTGCAGCGAATACCGCAAATTCAGGAAGAATGGACAGCTTCTCTGTACTCGAGAGAACGACCCCATCCAGGGCCCAGATGGGAAGATGCATGGCAACACCTGCTCCATGTGTGAGGCCTTCTTGTGAGTAGATCCCAGGGCTTCTGAGGCAGTGGGGACAGGGAACTGCTAAGGAAAGTTTTCAAATAATTATGAGTAACACATTTTCCTCTTAGGCATAGCTAGCCTTCTTTTCTGTGTCACATTTAAATGAACTGAAAAACAAAAACAGAAAAAATCCAAAACTAAAAAACAAATGGAGAATTTTCAGATGATAACTTCTGTGACACAAATAATGCAGAATCATTTCAGGACATTTCAGAAAGATCTTTTTTTTCAGAGAAGAGACTACTCTGTGAAAACCACACTAAATGCTTTTAGTTTTCTGAAGGATTATTAATTGAAAGAGGAACTACATGAGATTACATAGATTGATATCATTATGGTATATAGCAGATTTTACGAATTTTTTGTTTTGGTTCACTACTTTTCTTTCTACTCATTCTGTGTGACCTCAAGCAACAGGATTAAAACTGATGAGAGATACAGGGAGATAGATTTGGATACAATGTGAAGATGAACTCTGCAATAGTTAGAGAAGGGCTGCTTCAGGAATGATGATTTTATTGTGCAGGAGTTCAATATCCCATTTATAGGAGACTAAAGGATGACTCTATTCTCAATAGACAACGTGGTATGTCCTCTTAAACCGGAGTCAATGATATTCCTTAAGTCTTTTGCTCTTTGTGCCAAGGGATACTCTATTTTCTATATGCCTATAATCTCTGAAAGGACTCAGTCATTCCAATTTCCCTAGTTGAGAGCAATATAACCCAGGAGATTTGTCCCATAGTGTGAGCAAGCCATGGAAGCATTAAAAAAAATCTTGTTGCATGGAAATCACGACAATGACCATATAATTATCATAACCAACATTTATTGAATGCATATAATCAGCATATACTTGTTAAGGGCTTTGCTGCCCAATCTCATTTAATCTTCACAACAACCATATGTAATGGGTTCGGTTTTATCACAAGTTATAGATGAAAAAAATTTAAGGCTCAGAGAAGATGAGGATGATATAAATTTTGGCACAGGAAAAATGAAGAAAATGATAAGATGTCTCGTTGTAGGGTGTATACAGGGTATAATTATTTAGCAAAGCCATTATCAACTTTTGGTAGTAACATTTACATGTATTTAGGCTTATTTCAGTCTATTTTTCTTGATATTAATCTTTCAGAGATAAGGAAGTAAGACTGCCACCTAGTGGTCATCTCTGCTGTTTCCTCTAACTTTTCATTATGAAAGGAAAATGTGTTAAATCTTACAGACAACTTAGACTTATAGTAAAGTTTGGATCAGTTTTCAAATAACGAAGTATAGGAAACTCCACAATTTTGGAGCTATTCTTCCATCAGTGTAAAAATTCTTTATTCAATTAAATTTTATTATCTCATATTTTAAGGATATTTTAACAAAGGCTATTGCCTTTCTTAAGAATCATACTTTCCTCCATAATCATTTCTTGCACACTTTAATAGCATATATAAATAGAGTTCTCAACTTTTTAAATTTTAATCTGATTACTGAGAATTTATGCTAATTGTAACATAAAAATTATTTTTGTCTCTATAACATGATTGAATTATCTGCATTATAGATCAAATTATGCTCTAGACTGAGCATATTAAACTCAATTTGCAACACTGTTACTTTTCCAAAATGGTTAAGAGCTGTTATTCTCATTTAAACATATGCCTGTTCTTGAAGAGTTAGTTTTCAATAATGCTGACAATGCTGATGATACCGGTCACTTTTATCAATCACTTTATTATGTATCAGATACTTATTCTAATTGCTTTGCATGTATCAACTAATGTTATGCTCACAACAGTCCTATGAGAGAAGTATTCTTATTACTTCTCCAATCCTTCCACTCCATCTCCTGCACTTAAAGATGACAAAGACACAGACAGGTTGATACTTTCTGTGTTTCTTGTTCAATCTTGCTGCAGTCTTTCTTCTTAATCACCATGCTATACTCCTCCCAGAAGCTAAATATTACCATTTTATAAAGAGTTCTTTTGAAGCGGGACTTCCCTGGTGGCTCAAACAGTAAAGAATCTGCCTGCAACACAGAAGACTCAGGTTCAATCCCTGGGTCTGGAAAATCCCCTGGAGAAGAGAATGGCAACCCACTCCAGCATTACTGCCTGGAGAATTCCAAGGACGGAGATGCCCTGTGGGCTACAGTCCATTGAGTAGCAAAGAGTCGGACATGACTGAGCCACTAACAGCTTGACTTGCATGAAGAGTTTTGCACCTTTTGCAAATGCAAAAGAATCAGCAAGTAAGAAAGTCCTATTGCAAGTTATTTGCTGAGAAGCTAAATAGGTTTCCTTGTTAATTAAGTGATTATTTCTTGAATACCATTCTCTTGAGATGAAATAAATCATTCTAATTATTACCCAATAAAATGACACTTACTATAACTGGATCATTGGGGTTGCTTGAGAATAATGAAAGCAATGAATGATCAACCTGTGAGTGTTAAGAATCTACCATATTAAGATTCATTTTTTTCTTTTTTCCTGTTTCTTACAGTCAACAAGAAGACAGAGCAAGAGCAAAGGCTAAAAGAGAAGATGCAAAGGTAATTTTCTTACAGATTCTTATATTATACCCTGACATGATTTCTCTACAATAACACTCTAGGTATCTCATTAGCATAAAAGCTCCCCTGTTTAATTTTTATGGGACACAGAAGGACAAATATCATCTGATATTGCTTATATGTAGAATCTAAAAAAGTGGTACAAATACACCTATTTAAAAACCAGAAACAGAGTCACAGATGTAGAAAACAAATTCAAAGTTACCAAGAGGCAAAGTTGAGGGGGGTGGTAAACTGAGAGATTGGGAGTGACATATACACATTACTATATGTAAAAACTGGGATTCCCTGGTGGCTCAGACGGTAAAGCGTCTACCTGCAATGCGGGAGACCTGGGTTCGATCCTTGGGTCGGGAAGATCCCCTGGAGAAGGAAATGGTAACCCACTCCAGTACTCTTGCCTAGAAAATTCCATGGATGGAGGAGCCTGGAGGACTACAGTCCATGGGGTCGCAAACAGTCGGACATGATTCAGCAACTTTACTTTCTTTTCTTTTATAAATAAAATAGGTAACTAACAGGAACCTACTGTATAGTACAGGGAACTCGCTCTCTCTCTCTAATTTCAGTTCCGTTCAGTCACTCTGTTGTGTCCAACTCTTTGTGACTTCATAGACTGCAGCACGCCAGGCCTCCCTGTCCATAAAAAACTCCCGGAGTTTACTCAAGCTCATGTCCATTGAGTCAGTGATGCCATCCAACCATCTCATCCTTTGTCATCCCCTTCTCCTCCTGCCTTCAATCTTTCCCAGCATCAGCGTCTTTTCACATGAGTCAGTTCTTTGCATCAGGTGGCCAAAATATTGGAGTTTCAGCTTCAGCATCAGTCATTCCAATGAATATTCAGGACTGATTTCCTTTAGGATGGACTGGTTTTATATCATTGCAGTCCAAGGGACTCTCAGGAGTCTTCTCCAACACCACAGTTCAAAAGCATCAATTCTTCGGCACTCAGCCTTCTTCATAGTCCAACTCTCACATCCATACATGACTACTGGAAAAACCATAGCTTTGACTAGACAGACTTTTGTTGGGAAACTAATGTCTCTGCTTTTTAATATGCTGTCTAGGTTTGTCATAACTCTTCTTCTAAGGAGCAAGTGTCTTTTAATTGCATAGCTGCAGTCACCATCTGCAGTGCTTTTGGAGCCCCCCAAAATAAAGTCTGTCACTGTTTCCACCGTTTCCCTATGTATTTGCCATGAAGTGATGGGACCAGATGCCATGATCTTAGTTTTCTGAATGTTGAGCTTTAAGCCAATTTTTTCACTCTCCTCTTCAACTTTCATCAAGAGGCTCTTTAGTTCTTTGCTTTCTGCCATAAGGGTGGTGTCATCTGCATATCTGAGGTTATTGATATTTCTCCCAGCAATCTTAAATCCAGCTTGTGCTTCATCCAGCCCAGCATTTCGCATGATGTACTCTGCATATAATTTAAATAAGCAGGGTGACAGTATATAGCATTGATGTACTCCTTTTCCTATCTGGAACCAGTCTGTTGTTCCATGTCCAGTTCTAACTGTTGTTTCCTGACCTTCATACAGATTTCTCAAGAGGCAGGTCAGGTGGTATGGTATGCCCATCTCTTTCAGAATTTTCCACAGTTTATTGTGATCCACACAGTCAAAGGCTTTGGCATAGTCAATAAAGCAGAAGTAGATGTTTTTCTGGAATTCTCTTGCTTTTTTGATGATCCAACAGATGCTGGCAATTTGATCTCTGGTTCCTCTGCCTTTTCTAAATCAAGCTTGAACATCTGGAAGTTCACAGTTCACATACTGTTGAAGCCTGGCTTGGAGAATTTTGAGCATTACTTTACTAGCATGTGAGATGAGAACAATTGTGTGGTAGTTTGAGCATTCTTTGGCATTGCCTTCCTTTGCGATTGGAATGAAAATTGACCTTTTCTAGTCCTGTGGCCACTGCTGAGTTTTCCAAATTTGTTGGCAAACTGAGTGCAGCCCTTTCACAGCATCATCTTTCAGGATTTGAAATAGCTCAACTGGAATTCCATCACCTCCACTAGCTTTGTTCGTAGTGATGCTTCCTAAGGCCCACTTGACTTTGCATTTCAGAATGTCTGGCTCTAGGTGAGGGATCACACCATTGTGATTATCTGGGTCGTGAAGATCTTTTTTGTTTGGTTCTGTGTGTTCTTGCCACCTCTTCTTAATATCTTCTGCTTCTGTTAGGGCCATACCATTTCCGTCCTTCATCGAGCCCATCTTTGTATGAAATGTTCCCTTGGTATCTCTAATTTTCTTCAAGAGATCTCTAGTCTTTCCCATTCTATTTTTTTCCTCTGTTTCTTTGCACTGATCACTGAGGAAGGCTTTCTTATCTCTCCTTGCTATTCTTTGGAACTCTGCATTCAAATGGGTATATCTTCCCTTTTCTCCTTTGCTTTTCGCTTCTCTTCTTTTCACAGCTATTTGTAAGTCCTCCTCAGACAGCCATTTTGCCTTTTTGCATTTCTTTTTCTTGGGGATGGTCTTGATCCCTGTCTCCTGTACAGTGTCACAAACCTCCATCCATAGTTTTTCAGGCACTCTGTCTGTCAGATCTAATCCCTTTAATCTATTTGTCACTTCCACTATAAGGGATTTGATTTAGGTCATACCTGAGTGGTCCAGTGGTTTTCCCTACTTTCTTCAATTTATGTCTGAATTTGGCAACGAGGAGTTCTTGATCTGAGTCACAGTCAGCTCCTGATCTTCTTTTTGCTGACTGTATAGAGCTTTTCCATCTTTGGCTGCAAAGAATATAATCAATCTGATTTTGGTATTTTATATATATATAAATAATTTTATATTTATATAAATAATACATATTTTATATATATAAATATGTATATAATTGACTCACTTTGCTGTACACTTACATAACATTGTAAATCAACTATACTTCACCTATTCCCATTAGTTCAATTTACAAAACAAAGTGCACATATATTATCACATTTGATTTTTGTCAGGATCCAGCTATGGATGAATACTAGTATTCCCACCTTCAATTGTGATTATTAAATAAATCCTGTGACTCTTTATTTTAAATCTACATCACATGATTTTATAATTGTACCTTTTTACAAGTAGCAGAGCAAACTCTGTTGGATTATTCTCAGTTCAGTTCAGTCGCTCAGTCATGTCCAACTCTTTGCGACCCCGTGGACTGCAGCACACCAGACTTCCCTGTCCATCACTAACTCCCGGAGCTTGCTCAAACTATGTCCATTGAGTTGGTGATGCCATCCAACCATTTCATCCTCTGTCATCCCCTTCTCCTCCTGCCTTCAATCTTTCCCAGGAGCAGGGTCTTTTCCAATGAGTCAGTTCTTCGCATCAGGTGGCCAAAGTATTGGTGCTTCAGCCTCAGCATCAGTCCTTCCAATGAATATTCAGGGTTGATTTCCTATAGGATTGACTGGTTGGATCTCCTTGTTGTCCTAGGGACTATCAAGAGTCTTCTCCACCGCCACAGTTCAAATAGTCTAATAGAAAGTTTATCTTTATTCTATTTCCTAACAAGAGTTGCAAAACTATAAGCCTAATAATTTCGGGGTGGGGGGAGTCAACAGAAATTAAAAGTTTTCCTTTATACTGACTAATTTTCTCAATAACTCTTGTTACCTGGAATGATCTTTTTATTAATATTAGTAATTCAGAATTGAAAATTTGTTTTATCCAGAATGTCTGATCAGTTTCTAAAATCCTTTAAGTTTTTTTAATGATCTTAACACATTCCTCCTTCTCTCCACTCCCACTGTTTTTCTTCTGTTTCAAATATGCATCCTCCAACCCTGGACTCTATCAATCAAGTAACTCTCAGAACGATGTCAATCAGTTTCTCCAGGCATCATACTTTCCTATTTGTTCTCCCCAGATCTTTATTTCAGATATGTCTTTATTTCTTAGCTTGAGAATGTATTTTCTCTTCTTTCTCAGCCTTTTAAAGGCAAATGGAGGCTCATAATATTCTTTTGGGGGGGCACATTCATTTAAAAATGTCCAGTTTTACTGAGATGTAATTGAATTACAACATTGGGTAAGTTGAAGGTGTATAGCTTGTTGGTTTGGTACCTTCTAAGTTGGAAAATGCTTGCCACCAAAGCCTTGGTGAACAACTCCATCATGTCACATAATTACATTTGTTTTTTGTGTGGAGAACATTTAGTCTCTTAGGAACTTTTGCATATATAATACAGTATTGTTAACTATAGTCACCATGAACTAGAACTTATAACTGCAAGATTGTATCCTTTGATTACTTTCTGTCTCACACACACACATACAGTAAACACCATCTAATTCAGTTTCTGTGAATTTGGCTTTTGGGGATTCCACAGATAAGTGATCCTATACAGTACTTGTTTTTCTCTGACTTATTTTACTTAGCATAATACACTCAAGTGTTGTCCAAATTGTTGTAAATGGCAGGATTTCCTTCTTTTTCATGAAGACCTAGTCATATTCTCAGTTTTTCCAGGAAGCCTCCTCTTCTAGGCCTGTTGAATTCCTCCCCTTTGATCTTTCCTAGCTTTTATAGACTGTGATGTGTAACACATCATAAACATATATATTTTATATTGGTCTCCACCAATTTTATCAGCCTTCCTCTGCACCTCTATTGTAAGCACCCTCAAGAGGATGCTGACATTAAACATTTTCAGATCCACTATACAGTCAGTACAATTCTGAGTCCACGATAGAAGACTTAAATGCTTACTGATTTACTGGACACGTAATCACTTTTTTTTTCTTAACTCTGCATTACTTCTTTTTCATAACAGACAGAAGTGTAGAGAGGGTAGAAAACCACTCTGAGAGTGTATTTTCTTCATTTTCTAGGAACTCTGCCGTGAGTTTCGGAACCAGGTGAGGAACGGGATGCTCATATGCACCAGGGAAAACGACCCTGTCCGTGGCCCGGATGGCAAAATGCATGGAAACAAGTGTGCCATGTGTGCAAGCCTGTTGTGAGTGTCTAAGCTCTTCTCACCCCTTCATTCTCTTTATAATTTATCAGCCCTGTGTCTCAGTTTCTTCATAAATGTATAGAATACAGACCATGACTTGAATGCTAGACAGTTTTAAGAGCACATGGAAAAGACATTAAGTAACACTGAATCACACAATGACAATGTTATTCTCTATTCAGTTATCTTTCTATCTTCTAGCTAAGGCATGGGAAGAGTCTTAATTTAGTGCAAATATGTTTTTAACACCTGACAATCATCATTTGTAACAAAAAGAGACCAGACGTTTGATGATCTGGGTAAGGTTAACTGTTTGGTCCCCCACCCCTGACATTTTATGATTCTGTGAGTATACTCAGATACTGGTTAAGGGAAAACCAATTGAACAGAAGTCTCTGGGATCAGTGTGTAAACACTTCTAAAATAGCCTAAACAAGAAATGGAATAGAATGGATTGCATTTATCTTTTCAGGGGCATTACCATATGCAGGTGAAACAAATACTTTGATAAGTGGCTTACTGTAAGAGAGTGAAATCTGTAAGAAGCAGGCCCCTTGATGGATTACTAAAGTCGTCTTCTTTAGCCATGTCCAGGTCCTCTGGGCCACTGTTCTGCTGAGTGGGCCAGAACTCCATTCTGTAGGACAATACAGAGATGGATTATTACCACCTCTGCTTCACCTCATCTTTAGATTCTCAATCCTCTAGTGAGCCTCACACTAAAATGCTGAAAAATATTTAAATAATATTTGTTTAAAGAGTACAGAGTTATTCCCCCTTAACTTTCACATGTCTTGGTCTAGTCTAAGTATATTCACATAGTTCCTTAGAGGAGAGATTAACAGGGGCAGTCAATAAGAAGTGCCTGAGATTCAAGAAATCAGGGTTCTCCTCTTATCTGCTTGATTTGCTAGTGCTGTATTAGATGACTATATTAGATGCAATAAATGCTAAGGATTTTTCCAGCTCTGATACACGTCAGTAGAAAATAACAAGAATGTCAGAATTTTAGGCTTATGATTGACCTCAAAATGTTAGTTGTTGAATCTTCTTGGACTTGAATCATGATTATACTCTAAAACTTGAATTTCAATTTGAATATTAATTCTGTGAAAATAATATTAAAATTTTTAATTCTATATTAAAACATGATTCATTGCCACTGTGAGCCCCTCATCTGCTATGGTATCACTCCTTGCTCTCATCATTAATATGGTAATTATTTAGATATAAAAAGCAATTTAAAAAAATTTTAATTAAAAATTTAAAAAAAAATCAAGGCAAGTGTGACTTGTTCTCCAAATCATTGATTGAAGTCACTGACTCACCGAAAAAAATACTAGCCAAGGTTCACATACTGATGAAAAAGCTTACTAGGTTTATTTTTTTTAAGGATGATTGTAAACTACTGAATGTATCTGCATTATTGGGCAAAGTATTAGTACATCTTGATTGGATAAATTTGTACTGAAGACTGAATCTGACGTTTGGTCTGGAAGATTCTTACTCCTTTATAAAAGATATTACTGAAGAGAATGAGAAATTGCATTTAGCTTGTATCTTCTGTATTTTATTGCAGTAAACTTGAAGAAGAAGAGAAGAAAAATAATGGCAAGGAAGAAAAGGAGAAAGCTGGGTCTGCGAGAGTTAAGAGAGAAGCGGCACAGGTAACTGTTTCACATCATCAGAGCCACATAAATATTCCATTCTCTCTGGGCAAGGCTCCTGCTCCCACTGCCCTCAGTAACTCTGCAAACTGAGGAGCTATATTTGGACCCTCATACTTAAGAAGATCCCTTCTTCTTTCCTCAGCTTATCTATCTCATATCTGATCTAGTGCTTGTGCATTTAAGAAGATAACCACCCTTTCCTCCACTGACCATGTGAATTATAGTAATCCCAGAAAGATGTGTCTGAATGCAAACCAACAGAGGTAGAGTTTAGACTTTTCTCCACATTGTTTTGTATTAGAATGTTTAGTTTAAAACAAAATTCCAGTTAATTCTCTGTAAGATCTTGAGAAAATTACTTAAAAGCATCTTTAAGCCTCAAGTTTACATTCTGTAACATCTCACATGATGATGACAACAATGATGATGGTCATGGCTATTAATTATGTAGTGGCTACTGTATGACATGTTGTATAACAATTTTATAACTGATCTTTGTAGTAACCATTCAAGGTATATATTATTATCTGTATTTTTTTTTAAAGGAACTGGAAGCTTAGATAATAAGT